>NC_086171.1:190801276-192004776 GCF_023053635.1 Elgaria multicarinata webbii
AGAAGCACCAAAGGAAGTGATGACTGCGGCTGTCAGCCTGACCTTTGGGGCACAATGTGCATTAGTCAACAGGTCAGCAAAGCATTTTGATTCATATTCCGAGAGCTGCTAAGAAGGGTATTGATCTGGGAAGGCGCCTGGATGTCGAGCTGATGCAGCAGGGGGCAGGGGGGGGTTCTTAGCCCCTAGCCCATGGCTGCAATCCTGCATTCAGCTAGGGTGCGTGAATGCCACTGAAGTCAATGGCATTCACAAGGCAACATTATATGTTAGTTTAAAGTGTTTTTTTTTTATCATGCTCCTCAGCCAAAAAAGGCAGGAGTGAGTCCCATTGAGTTTAATGGAGCTTACTCCCAGGTAAGTGGATATAGGATTGCAGTCTTCAACAGACTAAGCACGTGCAGGATCCCTGCAAGGGGGCATTCTGCAAAGAGTTTGGATGACAGCAGGAAGTCACCTGTTTGCAGTTAATTATTATTATTAACTTCCCTGCACTACAAATGGCTGCCCACCGCTGCCCAAATAAAAGAGGAAAGAAATGTGAGTGTATTTTTATTATTATTATATCGATTAGGAACCATGCAATTCTGCAGCCAAAAAGGAAAAGAAATCTGCAATGAGCCATTTCAAAGATGGCAGCTGTAAAACATGAAGAGGTGTCAAATTGGGTTTCACGTGTCATTGAGGCTCCAAGCAGGAGGGAGGGATGTGGCCTAGAAGGCTGCTCTCCATTTCAGGAACTGCTCAGCACCTATTCGCTGGGGCCGAACTGCGCGTCGTGTTTAGTCTGAAAATCTTCCAGGAAAAAGTAAAACAGCATTTTTAAACATGCACCAAATGGAGACACAATCAAAGTGACTCGAGGCAAATTCTGAGGCAAACACTGAACTGTGTTTCCCTCAACATGAATGCATGCAGGGAAGAAGGGGGTGCTGAACTCCTCAACCTTGCCTGCTGATTCTGTCCTGCAAAGGCCTTTCCAGCCATTTTTTTAAAAGTCCATTTGTTTTTCTTCACAGTTGAGCACCGAGACAGGGGCCTAATCTACTAGGCTGACCATATGGAAAGGAGGACAGGGCTCCTGTATCTTTAACAGTTGTATTGAAAAGGAAATTTCAGCAGATGTCATTTGTATATATGGGGAACCTGGTGAAATTTCCGCTTCATCACAACAGTTAAAGCTGCAGGTGCCCTGTCCTCTTTTAAATCTGGTCACTCTAGTATAGCTCCTGCACCTTTCACTGTTGTGATGAAGAGGGAATTTCACCAGGTTCTCCATATATACAAATGACACCTGCTGAAATTCCCTTTTCTATGCAACTGTTAAAGATACAGGAGCCCTGTCCTCCTTTTCATATGGTCACCCTGTCTACACTAAGCAGGATATTGCACTATGGTATGTGTCAATGGGCCCCAACATTTGTCAGTGTACTTCAGTACCGCTATAAAGCAGTAGTGTGGCTCCTGCCTTTTATATACCACTTTCATAGTCAATATCCTGCTTGGTATAGATTAGGCCTATGACTAAAACCAGCTTCAGATGTGGTGTAGGGCTAGGAACAACCTCAGGAGGAGACATTTGCAGGGCAGAATCAGTGGGCCTAGGAACAATGAAACATCCACCCACACCCTTTGAATCCCTTACTACTTCCATATTGGAAGAAAGGTCATAGTTCAGTGGAAGGTCACATGTTTTGGTGTACAAAACATCCCAGGTCCATCTCCAGGTAGGGCTAGAAAATACTCCTGGCTGGAACCCGAGAGAAATGCTGCCGGTCAGTGTAAACCAAGGATGCAAAATCCCAGGCATCTGGAGTTTCCCAAATTTGCCTGGCCCCACCCCTTTTCCACCAACCACCAATAGCGTGGTGGTTTCCAGCTGTTGTGCAGCTTTCTTCCCCCATTGTAAAAACTTCAAATGCCTCTCCTAAGGCTTAGTTACTAGCTAAAAATGTAATAAATAAAAAATAAAATAAAAAAAAATAAAAAAACTTTAAACTAAAACCTGCTGGTATTTTGGCCACACCCTTTTGCCTCCGGCCCCTCCCACTACTGGAATGCAGTCCCCAATGGCGTCTCCAAAATGGAATTTGGCCCTCAGGCTGAAAGAGGTCCAACATGCCTGGTGTAGACAGTACTGGTCTAGATGAACCAACGGCGTGACTTGATTTAAGTCAGCTTCCTATGTTACTCACACCTTATCAAATGCAGGATTGGAAATACACAGAGGCAATGTGCCATTCCACCCTAAGTGATCCATGGCATTTGCCGCATGATTGACACAGAAATGTCCCTGGTGCTAGGGGGGGAAGGAACCAACCAGATTCTCACAGAGTAGAAAAGCCAAGATGGGCCTGTGGCTTCCCTTCACGCAACGAATCTCACTTATTGGCCCTGAGGCCTAAAACCGCCCCTCATCCATGACCATGACCTTTTCTCTCTCTTTTCTTTTCAGCACAGCTACAGAGAAGTGGGAATTCTTCTCCTGTACTTGGCTGTTGGGGTGTCTGTTTTCTCTGGAGTGGCCTACACTGCAGAAAAGGAGGAAGATGTCGGTTTTGACACTATCCCGGCCTGCTGGTGGTGGGGGACGGTTAGCATGACAACCGTAGGCTACGGAGACGTCGTGCCGGTGACCGTGGCTGGCAAGCTGGCAGCCTCCGGTTGCATCCTGGGTGGGATTCTAGTGGTGGCGCTGCCCATCACCATCATCTTCAACAAGTTCTCCCACTTCTACCGCAGGCAGAAGGCCCTTGAGGCGGCCGTGAGGAACAGCGACAAGAAGGAGCCTGAGGACTCTGAGAACTACCCAAGCCAAGAGTCAGAGGTTTTAAGTGAAGTCTTCCAGAGGGACGATGATCTCACCAGAAACATCCTTCCAATTCATTGAATGGACTGTGGATCAGGGACTTTAGTTCTATTCTAGCATCAGAGAACAGGCAAGTTGCTAGTGAGGTGGTAGCAGGAACATGATCTCTGCCATCGTGGGCTCATTCGTTCTCAAAGCACTTGTGTGGTAACCTCCAGCTGAGCTAATCAACCATAGCCATTTATCTTATGCATCTGGATTTCCAGTATTCCACCAGGACGCTGTACACTGTGACGCACTCAATCCTCTACCCTTCAAGGAACACTAGGAGCCAAATGGCCAAAATACTTTGCTTCTGAACTACTGCCTGTATCTCAGCCCTCCCAAGCAGCAAAAGAGGGCAGCTTTGCCATTATACACACCTTTTAAAGTTGCCAGTTCCCTACTGGGGGCAGTGCTGCTAGCATCCCTCAGGTATGACCTACAGGCAGGTGTCAAGGTTTCCAGTTTGAATTGGAAATGCAAGACTGGAGTCTGGCAAATAGGCTTATTGCACAACCAAATATACATGTTTTTAAAAGATGGCCTTTTTATTTCTTTTTTTCTTTTCCCCCCGTTCAACTTCCATCCCAGAAATTGCCACACATCCTCTTGGCCTCATGTCCTCAGTCCAAATGCAGCGAAAAACACTTCCACTGTCTATCAACTGGTTGATACTCAACCTTATTTCGCTTTCAGCCCATTTCCATGTCCCGATTTATGATTTATCTTTAACTGTTGCCAAAGAGACTGGGTACTGGTTGTCGAGATTATCCTGTCTGCTGTGACAAATTCTTGTTTATGGCTTTTACATAGCCGAAATGATAGAAGAAGTACTCTCCTGACTTGCCTTATAAATGTCTGTCCAATAGAAGCTGTGGAAGCTATCAGTGACCCAGCTGATGTAGCCTAGGATGATTCTAAATCGACCCAAAGCTGATGAAGATCAATGGGGGGATTGTGATGCCTGGAAGTGCTGAATAAGGGATGGAGCCCATGTTACGATCACTTGGGGGGGGATGCCATTTGGTTCCCCACAATCAGTTCTCCCATCTCTTAACGAATCAAATGAAATGGATGATTTTCCAAAACTATGCATGGTGTAGAGAATGTGGATAGGGATTTTTTTCCCCTTCCCCTCTCAACACTAGTACTAGTAGCCTCTCGGTGAAATTGATGGACAGTAGGTTCAAGGGTAGAGCAAAGGAAGTACTTTTTTCACTCCATTTAGGATTAATTTACGGCATTCACTGGTCAGAGTCTTCATGGTCAGAGGCAGCATGCTGCTGGGTACCAGTTGCTGAGGGCCAGCAGTGGAGAGGGTCTGTTGCCTTTATGCCCTGCTGTTGAGCTTCTTGGAAACATCAGGCTAGTCAGTGTGGGAAAGGATGCTGGACTAAGGCCTAATCTATATATGCTAGTTATCCTGGGGTCAGCTGAAGGTCATCCCTGTGCATCCAAATGATGCACAGGGAATCCCAGGGTCAACTGGGATGACGTCTCAGTTGTCCCGGGGTAACCAGGACAGCAGTTTCCTCAATTTTTCCTGCGCTCCTGGGACAACCCCGAGGACTGCAGGTGGTGTGGCGAGTGCTCCTGGGTCCTCCCCGCGAGTAGTGGGGCTCTTCAAACAGGCACGGAGCTGGGGGGGGCTCTGTGCCCATCAGGGGGCAGCATTTTCACCATCCCCATGATGGCTCTTGGTGCCAAGTTTTTTTAAAGAAACCCTGATATTTCACGGCTGCATTGCCGTGGGGGGGGGGGGGGACAAATGCTGTGCCAGGAATGTCCCTCTTGACTTCTGGGGTGATGCACTGGCATTTAGATGCAAGGGGAGGATCCCAGGAACAGGTAAGGCCAGGATCCTCCCTCCCCCACCCCCACCCTCATCTCAGAAGGCCTCAAGGTGTAGATGAGGCCTCAATGGACCTTCATTTACAAACATAGGAAGCTGTCTTGAACTGAGTCACACCATTAGTCCATCTAGCCCAGTATTGTTGACACTGACTGGCAGTAGCTCTTCAGTGTTTCAGGCAGGGTTTTCTCCCAGCCCTACCTGGAGATGCCAGGGATTGAACCTGGGACCTTCTGTGTGCAAAATATGTTCCCTACCACACAGCCACACTTCCATCCCCAGCAGGTGTCTTATGTCTTCCATGATTAGCATCGTGGGGGTGGAGGAGAGAGAGAGAGAGAGAGAGCACATCTATGCATGTTCCTGGCAGCTCCTGGTGATGGTATGGAGACTCTTCATGTGAGAGTGGCCATCCCTGCAGTAAGATCCCTTATGTCAAGGGCTGGAGAACTTGTGGTTTTCCAGCTGATGTAGGATCCCCACCAGCATGGCCAATGGCCAATGATGACTGGGGCTGAAGTGCTACAACATCTGGAGATCTCCCAGCTTACCCATCCCTGTTATTTTTGCTTCTGCATTTATACAGTAGTATCAACATGTGCTCAAGCAACTAATTAAATGATTATTCCAGACTGGTCTTAGTGTGTAGAGACCCCTGGAATATGCAGGAGATATATTTGAAGGTGTCTTAATGTTAGCACATACATTTACCTCATTATGGAAGCTGCTGCATCCCCCAATACTTTTCTCATATTGGGAGTCCCCTGCTCCAATGAGCAGTGATTGTGGTGGTGGAAGAAAGTTTTCCAACAAAGGCTCTAAACACACATGCAAGCTCCAGCTGGTAGCAAGGGAAAAATAAGTGGTCTTTATCTTCATTGGACTCAAGGAGTTATAACTCCACCTGACACACAGAAGTAAGACTCAGACCAGCAACAGTGTCATTAGGACCAGCTAAAATGGCAGTGAGCAAGCTTTTGTGTTTGCAGAACTCTTCTTCATGGTGGACATTGTTAAGCAAAAACATGATGAATGGGATCATATTGCTGGGTGCATGGCCTGCCCTTTACAACCATCTTTAGATGGACTAGAAGTGTTGTGCAGACTTGATTAGTTCAGATTGTGCTGGGTGCAAAGGAAACAAACAAAATCTGCCTTCTACCCAGAAACACTCCCTTGTTCTTTGGGCTAGCAGTGGACCGGACAACATCTTCTTTAATAGCAGCAGATTGTGTTGGGCTGGGTTTTCTAGTATGGCAGTCAACAGAGCGGCAGGCAGATGTTTATTGCCATTCAAAGCTGAGAGAGGTTAAGCAAGGGTAAAGGCTATAGCAGCGTGACAGCAGAAGATCCTGGAGAATGAGGAACGTGCATTTTAAATGCAACTGGGCACACACAGAAAAGTTCTATACATAAGGACTTGCCCCATGCTCCATATCCCATATAGAATGTGGCGGGGGTGGGGGTGGGGGGTGGGGGTGAAGAATTTGAATAACTATATGGGCACATTCTCTGGACAGCTTTGAAAGAGGAAAGATGGATGTTCACACACGCCAGGATTTAAGGCATGCCACTTGCCTGGAAGGACACAGGTCTTCTGTTTGCCCAGGCCCATTCATCTGTGGGATGATTATGGCATTGAGAGAAGAGGTTTGCTCAGGCCCATACTTGCTTTTCAGAGATAGCCTTCACTTATGGCTTAGTGGAGTGGAGGCTGGTGGCTCTGATGTCAGTGGGGAAGTGAATCCACTCTGGGTTTCAGTCAGAACCAGTCAGAATGCCAAAGGGGCCTCTTTAAAGTTCTGAGTGAAACCCAGAGCAGATCCACACCCCACAGACATCAGAGACACCAGACTCCATTGTCTTAGTGCATAATCTGGATGCATCCTAGGAGTCCCAGCATGAGCAACCCTCTGTTGTGACTATTATGTTGCTAGTGATGCCTGAATAAATGAAGTTGAGCTTGCAATCCATTCAAGAGGCCATTTTGTGATTCTATCATTGTGGTCTCTTGTTTTGTTCTGTTCTATTCTGTCTTATGAAGGAGAATTGGGGCAGAATCCTGTGCATGTTTTGACTGAAAAATGTCATAGAATCATAGAATAGTAGAGTTGGAAGGGTCCTGTAAGGCCATCAAGTCCAACCCTCTACTCAGTGCAAGAATCCACCCTAAATTATACCTGACAGATGGTTGTCCAGCTGCCTCTTGAAGGCCTCTAGTGTGGGAGAGCCCACAACCTCCCTACTGTTCTAACAGTCAGGAAGTCTGACAAATCCCAGCACTACCCAGCCAGCCCTGCTGCCTGGGGAATGCTAGGAGTTGTATAACTTTTTTCTGTTTAAACATGCATAGGATTATGCCCTTATTAGCCTAAAAAATGGTTTTGGGATGTTTATTTATTTTCTTATATATTTCTCCCCATTCTTTGAGGGCAAGATCTCACAAGGCAGCTTCCAACAAAACTGTTTAGTGGGGCGGGGGGGGGATTGAAAATAATAAAAACAACATCTGATTAAGAACGCGTATGGGGGACGAGCAATAAAACCCAGAAAAGATTGGCAGGATTTTATTATTTTATTATTTATAACTGCTTAAAGGACACAGGAGAAAGGGGCCAAGTCAAGTACTCAGGGGAAGGAGTTCCACAAGTATGGGTCCACCACTGGAAAGGCCCTAGTACCCACCAACTTGATTGACCTTAGTGGCGGATCAGAGAGAAGAGCCTCTGAGGCTGAGATCTTAGGGTCCAGGCAGGTTCATGTGGATGTAGGCCAGGTGTGGCAACTTGTGTTTTGGCCTACAACTCCCATTAGCTGAAACCAGCATAGCCAATGGGTGAGGAATCATGAGAGCTGTAGCCCCAAACATCTGGAAGGTCACAATTTGCCCACCCCTGGTGCAGGCAGTCTGTCATATATGCATATAGTTAATGTGTGCTTGAAATCTGTTGCTTTGGGGATGCTCAGCTCCTCATTTAAGTGAACCAGCAAGAGCGAGGATTACCTATTTATTTAGGGATCAGGATTTCAGGACCCATGGAATCTGAGAGACTATAGCCAAGTTGATACATGTTTGGATTACCTTGATTCTGTTGGAGACTGTGGGTAAGCGTTCCAGCTCCACCAAACTATTAATCAGCCAGGGTACTCTTCAAATGTTTTATGCCTACCAAATTCAATGTGATTGTCCCTGAAATTAGATTCTTAGAGCTCTGTTTCTAATGGTATTGCCCATGCTTTGAGCACTCCTGCTTACCTTCAGAGATAGATCCCTGGTTCATACACAGAGCTGTGCCATCACTCTCGTGGGCGTAGCAAATCCTTGCCTTCCCTCCTGCGTGAAGAGAATTTGTTTATTACATTTTTATAGCCGAAGCTAATTCAGTATGAACTAGGCACTCCATGCAGATGCCACAGAGTCTTGGTCCAGATGTTTCTTCTTTTTCCAAGAGAGATTGGGGCAAAAAGACAGGATGAACTGGACCTCTGCATGGTTGAGTGTTCCTTTGGCACATCCGGCTCAGGCTAGACATTTGTTTAGACACAAAGCAAGTGTGGAAGAAAACAGACCTTCACTCTGCATTTAGGTAGCAAACAAGTCAGGGGCAGTTTATTCAAGCAATTGAAAGGGAAGAAAGCAGAGTGTTTCCCCCTCCCCCTGAGGCAATCTTCCCTGCAACACAACTCAGACAAGTATTTATATCTTTAAGTCCAATAAGCACCAAACTTCAGCAAAGGAAGTTACATGTTACCTCCTGATACCAGATGTGCACGATCAGCTGTTATCTACTCTTCCTCCTGCTACTAAACCAGCACACGCTGCACTTTTATTTGACCTACAAGCAAACTGTTTCTTTTATCAAGCACACAAACATAGTCAAGATGGCCATGCTAATGCCATCTCTTCTTTTCTACTTCCATACAAGTGATGGCTTCCACTGTGCCTACGAACTGGAACAGAACGTTAGGCGTTTGACCAGTTCAGCCTGCTGTGGAATGATGATGGGTTGGATCCAGACGTAATCATGCTTGGAGCAGAGCCATTGGAATCAGTGGGACTTCCATTAGTCAAGATTTAACATGAATCCCACTGATTTCAAGGAGTCCACTCCAAGCACAATTGAAGTCTGCACCCATGTCCATAATATAATTGCTTTATCATATGCCCTGCCTGCAATTCAGCTGCTTCTACCATGTAGAAGTAGGTTCTGGCAGCTGTGCTATGACAGTTAAAATACAACGTGGCTCAGATAAAAGCATACTTTTAACACATAGGTGGGAATTGGCCCTTGTATCTGCCATGTCTTTAAAATGTCAGGCTACCAATAACTCATGCCCCATGTTACCAGAGTGTCATGGCTGCCCTTTCCCAGTGGCTGGAACTTGCATTGCTCTGGTAATTTTTGAACAAAGCAGGATCCCCTGTGATCAGAGTGATGTGGGTACTGCTACCCAAACCAGTCTGGGGTGAGGAGGGCATGCTAACATAGGTAGTGCCACATGATCAGGCATGCAACTCATTCTTCCAGCCATTACCAGAGCCACAAGGGATACAGCCATAGAGAAGTGGCAACCACAATGCACTGACCATGTATAAAGAAGGTCTTCCCTAGTTGTCACTGAACTAGAATTGTGAGTTGTGACCCAAAAATGGATCTCCCAACATTGGTCAGAACTTCATCCCAGCTTCCAACAAGATTATCCTGACCATCTTGGCCAACAGCAATTTATTTATGTATTTATTACATTTCCATACCATCCGATAGCCAAAGCTCTCTGGGTGGTTCATAAAAAACAATGAATTTCACAACTGAAATTCCTATCCTTCATGAACTTATACCTTCCTCTTTTGAACCCAGTTCTATCGCTGTGTCTCTTTCTGACTCTTGTGACCAAGAGGCACTTTGACCATTACGTCTTTTAAATGTACTACTAAAAATGGATGAATGTGATGGTTGTACGGGTGAGATTAAACCCAAGTTTCCTGTGATGTATTGTGGGAAATGGCTCTTGGATTTCCCAACTGGTCATATCATGGGGAGAGACTATGCCAGCTCTGACCCCTAAGAAACTGAAAATATATTACAATATATGAAATTATAGACAGTTTCTCATCTGTTATTCACACTTAACTTCCAGACCATCAAAGATTACATAGGTCAGTACAGAATAGCTCCTTAACCAACTCTCTTTTAAGGTGAAACTTGAAAAGTGGGTCTGACAGACCATTCAGACTGATACCAAATCTAAGCATAGGGGATGTTGAGGAACCCTATCATCCTTTCTCATTGGCATTCCTTTGTAAAGCCTATGCAAAGGCTAGTATCATTTCTGCCTGCTTCAAAAGGCTCTGAACTTGTTTTCCAGAAGTGTTTTGTGTGGTAAACTCAAATTTATTCAGTGGCTGTTCCCCTTCAGGGATTCACTTTGTGGCAAGCATGCGGGAATTTTTTTCTGCTGGCTTGGGCATGTGAAGTTAATGAAAAATAACTATTATGGGATTAACAGACTGTGGAGCTCAAGGCATACTCTAGGCGACAGAAAGTACAACATTCCACGAGCACCCTTGGGAATGCTGATTCAACACAACGGAACAGTCTGTGAATGACGAATAGTGAGGCTCCCTCCATGCTAAGCAGCAGAAGGAGCTTCATTTCAAGATGTTCTGCCTATAAACTGCTCTCTTAGGCCATGGCTAGACTAGGCCTATATCCCGGGATCAACCCTGTATATCCAAATGACACACAGGGGATACTGGGAGCAGGCAGGGATGACCCCTCCATTTGCCTGGGATAATCTTTAGGTCTAGCTAAGGCCATAATCTCTTGAGAACACAGACTTCTCAACCAGGCAAAAGGGATTTGCCCAGGAAATATAAATGGTTGTGCCCCCCAAAAGATGCTGCACCTGTCTAAATCAAGGGTGGGAAACTCATGGACCACATGTTGTGCCATGTGGTTTTATACAGACCCTACTGGGTCCCCCGCAACTATAGCCATTATCATGGCATCACCAAATTCCCAATAATTCTGCAGTCACTTTCACCAGTGGCAGTGGAGGAGGGATGCAGCCCACTATGGGTTCAGGGAGGGGGGAATCTAACCTCGCCCAGCCCTCCCAAATAATGGGGCTTACTTCTGAGTAGAGTTGTACACACTGAGTAGACATTAATATGGAGTGGACTTTGGGGGAAGGTATGTAGCATAGTGATGGAGCACATCTATCCATGCAGAAGGATCCAGTTTCTGTCACTGTTTGAAACTCTGGAGGGCCTTTTCCAGGCTATGCTGAAAATATTGAGCTAGCTGGACCAATGGTTTCACTTCATATATGTTTCAAGTATATTTAAGAAGAATGTTGTATCACACATACACACACACACACACACACAATATCTGACATATAAACACTAGCTTTCCAACACTAATAAAATCCATATATGTACATTCACTCTTGGATGTTTTTCATTCCAATAAAACTTAATTATTTTTTCCAGTTTCAAACAAAATTACAAGATCTCATGTTAATTAATGCAGTTCATTTGCACATTTTGCTGTACTATTCCTCAGAGAGGGCTTTTATTACTTTTCCAGTTATTATTATCTTAGCACCCGCTGAAATATAACTGACCAAATGTCTACTTACTTTCCTGACTTATTTATTTATAACATTGCTATACTACTCAATAGTCAAAGCTCTCTGGGAGATTCACAACAATTAAAACCATGAAATACAGCATAAGATACATTATATTTTTTAAAAAAGTTTTAAACTACAGTATAAAATAAAAATAATAACCAAAATAAAACTTAGCAGCAGTGCAGAGATTTAAAATATGACAGATTTAAACCAGCATAACTAAAAGACTAAAATGCCTGGGAATATAACATGGTATACACCTGGCACTGGAAAGAGCACAATGTAGGTGCCAGGTAAGGGGTTGTCTATATGTGGGGAAAGCCCCATGGTGGCTGTGGATCTGAGCTGCGTCAGTTAGATGATGCAGGTTCAGGTTCGCAGCCACTGTAGGGCTTCCCGTGATACTCCGATTTGAAAAAGTCAAGGATTTACCCCGACTTTTTCAAAGGGAGTTATGTCAACACAGCGCTTCCGCTGAGTAACATCACTCCACAGCCAATCCAGGGCCAACCCAGAAGCGGAGCCTGGTGGAAGGCAACCAGCGATTGGTCGCCTTCCACCAGGAAGAATGTGTGGGTGACTCCAGAACACGGATGGCCACCCAGAAACCCTGCACTCCTTCCTCGGTGTCAGAATTACCTGACACTGCCCTGGGAGAGGGAAAACACAGGGTTGAGGAGGGAGGCAGCACCAACCTACTGCCCTAAGCCTCTTTGGGGTGTGTCATAAAACAGAGTGCCTCCTGTAACACTTTTTATTATCTATAGTATATCCACCCCAAAGGCTTGCATGTTGTTACATCACCACCATATCATCCAACAAAATGAACACTCTTTGCTAAGCATTACATCTCTCTAAAGTGGTATGCATTAGCTTTAGTTTTCTTACCGATAGTCACACATTACATTAGGGGTGGAGAATGTGTGGCCTTCCACATGTTGGATTGCAATCCCCATCAGTCCCAGCCAGCATAGTCAATGGTGAAGGATGATGGAAGCTTCATTCCCAACCACATATGGAGGTCCACATGTTCCCGATCTCTGCATAACATATTTACTTGCACATCTAAAAATGTAACGTGAGGAAGTGGAGACATGATAGCCATGGTGTGGAAAAAGTGGATAGGGAGGCATTTTTCTCTCTCTCTCATAACACTAGAACATAATGGAATTATCCCATCAAGATTCGGGACAGATAAAAGGAAGTACTTCTTTGCACAGCACAAAGTTAAACTATGGAATTAACGAAAGTTAGTGATGTCCACCGATTTCAATGGCTTTAAAAGGGGATTGGAAAAATTCATGGAGCACAAGGCTATCACTGGCTACTACTACTGATGGCTATATGCATGAAATTTAATCATAGAATCATAGAATAGTAGAGTTGGAAGGGGCCTATAAGGCCAAAAAGTCCAACTGCCCGCTCAATGCAGGAATCCACCCTAAAGCATCCCTGACAGATGGTTGTCCAGCTGCCTCTTAAATGCCTCTAGTGTGGGAGAGCCCACCACCTACCTAGGTAACTGATTCCATTGTTGTACTACTCTAACAGTCAGGAAGTTTTTCCTGATGTCCAGCCGGAATCTGGTTTCCTGTAACTTGAGCCCATTATTCTGTGTCCTGCACTCTGGGAGGATCGAGAAGAGATCCTGGCCCTCCAATGCAGTAGGCATGCTATGCATCTTTCCCAGTGTACTTTTGGGGAAGGGGAAAGTTGAGGGAGAGCCATGAAGTCTCTAACGCTATGTTACCCAATCTGGTCCCCTCCAGATGTATGGGACTACAAATCCCAGCATCCCCTTGGAATTATGGCTGGTTGGAGATACTGGGAGTTGTAGTCCAACACATATGGAGGGTGCCAGGTTAGGCAAGGCTGATTGATCTAGAGTGCTAAGGAAGGGTGCTTCCAATTGGAGGGTCTCTAGTCCTAGCAATTGGAAGGCACTATGCAGCTGTTCTGTCTCGTTCTCCTCAATGGATTTTCTGCATTAAGGAAAAAGATGGAGGAAGTGATAACAGGACACAGGAGGGTTATGACTAGAAGAAGTTATCCGGACCTGTCTCCCAAAAGCGTCCACGGTTGAAGCTGAGCAATGGCACCGTAAAAGCCTTATGTGGAAGCACGTGCCATTTCTGTTCAAGGATACTGAAGCAGGCAATACAGTGGGTGCTTTTTTAAATTACCCATTAACATAGCCCTTATAATAATAATAAAAAACTTGTCCACTGCCAGTTCACTCTAATAATATGGGTACCACATGGTACCTTCCCTCATGGGACACATGATAGCTACAGGGGAGGGCTGATTTTACACCACAGCACAGTCTGATTCAGGGGCCGTCTGGCACCTTTATTTTTAAGTGGGAGGTGCTCATTACGTATCTCCTGCATCATGTTCAGTTGTGCCCTCGTTGTATTGGTACCAGTTTCTCATTCAAGCATCGCAGCTATACACTGCTTGCCTTCAATGTAACCAGAGCTCTCCTTGGTGCTGATTGCTTTGAAATAATGTAAACAAGCTCCTTGCAAGTGCGTCAGAATCAATTGCCTCTCAAAAACAAAAAGAAAATGGCAGTGATGTGACTTGGAATAACTAAGAGAGTTTTAATTAGAATCGTGTGCCATTTGCCTCCAATTCAGCAACGGAGATCCATGGTAGGAGAATGGTAGGCTTATCCATCTCCTCCATTACCTGCACAAAAGCAGGCTTATAAAATAGCCACTTGTCTTGTTGCCCATAGCAATTAAGAATTGTCTCTAGGCAACCTGGCGGAGATGCTTTTGTAAATTGGAAAAGTTAGTTTATTCTCTCTCTCTCTCTCTCTCCCTCTCCCCCCACCTGCGCTACAAATTACTAAAATAGGCATGTACAGGTAGCAATAGTTTTTGTGGGGTAATATCTTATGAACATTCTTGCAAGGCTTTGGAAAAAAAACTGTTGTGGAGGGGGGAAGATAGAGAAGATGCCTCCTGCTTTTACTCCCATTACCCTAGATTACGGCAAATGTAAATGTGTGGTGTGGATTAGGTTGTCTAGATTATCTGTAGACAGTATAGCTAGCATGCATTCTTTTGCTCCTTTAGCTAATCATGGAAAAGCCAGGTAGCTTTCATTCCCTTAACAAAAGTGCCTTAAACTGTTGGCCCCCTTTAGACTCCAAATACCTCCCCATCCCGAATCCTGCCCCCTGTTTTCAGGATCTCTCCTTATTCTATCCTAATAAGGTGGACAGCCCTGAGAATCTGCAGTCAGTTACCAGAGAGCTATGATGCTCCTCCTTTTCTTCTCTGGCCCTTTCAACTGTGTTCCTTGATTGAGCCTAGACGTAAGCTCTGTTGAGTGAGCCTAGGAATAAGGCTTGTTGATTGAACTTTGATTGAGCCTAAACATAAACCCTGTTAATTGAACTTTGATTGAGCCTAAACATAAACCCTATTGATTGAGCCTTGATTGAGCCTACACATAAGCCCTGTTTCTGACTGGGCCTAGACATAAGCCCTGTTCAGGCATTCTAGGCCTCACACAAATCAGGAGAGAATAGGGACATGCTCACTGCCTCAACCCCTTCCATCATGTCTCCCATTGTTCAGGGTTCTAAATCATGTGAAGCACCTATGCACACATACATACAGCAGACTCCATGCTATAGACCTTCACCCTCCAAGACATAGAGGATGACAGGTCATGGCAGTAAGGATGTGGTAGAGGGTGTGGGGCCAGCAAACATGACCTCACTCCCCGCTCATGCAGTCCCAATACCCACAGTGCCATCTAGTGGCTGAATTATAGCACCATGCCAGCATTTCACACAGCCAATCGATCAGAATAATGCCCTTTCTCTCCAATCTTTTTTAAAGTGGGATAAAAGTCACAAACCATGGGAGGGGCCCTGGAGGTTGACGACATCATGTAAAGGACCCCCAAACTTCTGTGAACAGCCACTCTTGATTGCACAATATAAGCCCTTTGTAAAAGGGCACTTGGAATGTTATCTTTCTCGTCAATATTTTATATGTGAATGCACATATTTGTACATACTGCTTTGCCTGAGCATGGATGCTTCATGACTTTGAGGCCCTTACTGCTAAATAGCACCTATTTTATTTCAGAGCTTGAGCATTCCTGATTTATGGATCACTGCCTTGAGATCCTTCCCCAACCTGGTGCTCCACCAATGTGTTGGGCGATAACTCATAGGAACACTAGAAGCTGCCTTTTAATATGCCAGACCATTGGTCCATCTATTGTCGAAACTGACTCTTCAGGGTTTCAAGCAGGTTTCCTTCTTCGCCCTACCTGGAGATGCCAGGAATTGAACTGGGCATCTTCCGCATGCAAAGCAGGTGCTCTCCAACTCTGCTACAATTCCTTACCTCAGCTGGCTGGAGGATGCTGGGAGTTGTAGTCCAGCACATCTGGACGGCAACAGGTGGCCTGGAGAATAGAGCACCTTTTGTGAAAGCTGAAAATGGCCATTCTTGCTCTAGACCAGACTTCACAGTCGGGTTTTTTTTTAATTTATTTATAAAACTTTGCTTAAGTACCTTGTTCTGTTGCCCATCAATTCTTACATTTAGGAATGGTTTCTAAAATTAGATATTTAGGGTTCCGTATCCCCTCATCTTCAAGCCCAGGCTGCTTTGCTGCAGCTCAGTTCCCCTGCTTCTTTTGCCCTTTGCTGTGATTACTTGACTTGCCGGTCCAACCTAACCAGTTACAGGCACAAATGAGACCCTAGCCAGGCCTTCAGTTGTGCTTTTGACTGACTGCCAGTTGGTCAACTGCATGGTCTAAGACATCACTATCTACCTTTTAATTGTAAGGTGAGGGGAATCTTCTTGGATTCCAGTCAATATCCTCTTAAAATCAGCGGGTGCCATGTACAGGCAACTAATGCATTTGCCTCCGAAAGCTGTAAGTGCTAAGAAGAGGGAGGAGGTGAGAAAAGTCAAAAGGAATTTAAGCTCCCTCAGCCTGAGTTGCCAAAAATCGCATTAAGCTGCAATATTGATGGCCGAAGGCTGATCTAATGATCCTGGAGCCATCGCAAACCAAGGAGAGTGAGTGAGAAACGATTAGGCCAAGCACGAGAGTTCAGAAAGCTGAAGCCATTCCTCTTCTTCATAAGGATGAAAAATGTTTTGTTTCCTCTCCTTGAGAGTAAAAGCTTTGAGCTCCAAGATGGCACTCTCCTGAACAAGCGGAAGTAGCTCACCTCCTCTGCGGTCCACACACAGGAAAATGCCTGCGTCAATGGGGGAAAGACGTGCACATGTGTCATCTCTGTTTGTTTAGGGCAACTCCCAACATTCCTGGCCACTGGCCATGCTGGCTGGGGCTCATGGGAGTTGAAGTCCAAAACATCTGTCGGGCACTAGTTTGGGGAAGTCTGGTTTATAGGTGAACAGAAGTAGAAATACAGTGAATTAAAGATCTGCAGATGTGAATGGTTGGTGGGGAGGCTTTTTGTTAACAAAATTTTAAAGTATTTGGATTTGGTGGCTCTCAGTGTGCAGGGATCCTTGCGACACATTTCTATTTGTATTCATGCCCATGAAAATTCTGGCAAATGAAAGCTATTTTAAATACTTATATTTTATGTCCAATCTCAGAGAGTTTGATTTGGATGACATCTTAGGGCACTTACCACTATCAAAGTGATATGAATGAAGAGTGAATTTAAAGAGGATCGTATGCGGCTTTGTCAAAAAGGCAATTTCCCATTTTCCGAAATAAAATAAAATTAACTTCTTCTTTTTTTAAATGACAATAACAGACGTATACTCTGACTAGCAATTATCTTCCTGAATGTGAGCTGTCTCTAATCACTAGTTAGGTTGCTGGTATGGCACAGATGCCATCACAGCTCTGGCCTTTGACAGAGCCTATGTGATGCTATGGAATGTTCGTGAACAGTCTTACTGCTCAAATAAGATAGCAATATCTGATTTTATTTATTTTCTTAATTTTTATACTGCCATTTGATACTTATTTCCAGGCATGACATGGTTACAAGGGGGAAAACAATAAAATCACAAAAGACAAGTTCTAAAACAGCAGAAAAGACAACTTGCAGATATTTAGACTCTGGACTAGCTGAAGTTCCTGAAACATCTTCAAAGGCACCCCCACACTGTGGTAGTAGAATCACTACAGGGCAGGGGAGCCTGTGGCCATCCAGATATTGTTGAATTCCAAGCCCCATCAGACCCAGCCAGCATGGTCAATGGCCAGGAGTGATGGAAATTGTAGTCCAACAACATCTGGAAAGCCCCAGGTTGTAGAACATCTGGAGGGCTGCAGGCCTAAATGGAAGACCAGATTACGCATGAAGTAAATTTTCCTTTGCATTTAACTCACTGGGTTTTGTTTAAATGTCCAAAATAAAGGGAACCCTTTGTCACTGGCAGCTGAGGAGACTAGGCACTGTGATTGCGTTGTCCTCATAGAGTCTTCATTCTGGGGTGCATGAACTGCTGTGTTCATCAAAGAAGATCATTGGATCAGCTATTAGTTAGACAAGGAAAAGGCAAGCCTCAAGTTGGTACTCCTGAAGGAGAAAAATCATGTGGGAAACAGCAAACTTGAAAAGAGCCTAATGTATTTTGACTTCCCTCTGGAGAAAAGATTTGAGATGGTTCTCTTTGCATGGAAGATTTTCAAAATGAAAACACATTGGACTCTGTCTGCTTTTCCATTTTATGTATTTTGGGGTGAATTTTCTCAGCATTGCTTCTTCCCTGCCCCCATGTCTTCTGTAGTGGTGGCCAGCGATTTGGATGGCTTTAAAAGGGAGTTGGATAAATTCCTGGAGGAGAAGGCTATCAATGGCTACTAGCCCTGCTTGTTATGTGCTACCTCCAGGAACTGAGACAGTAAGCCTGTGTGGACCAGGTGCTGGGGAATATGGGTGGGAGGGTGCACCATGTCCTGCTTGTTGGTCCCTGGCCAATGGCTGGTTGGCCACTGTGTGAACAGAGTGCTGGACTAGATGGACCCTCGGTCTGATCCAGCAGGGCTCTTCTTATGTTTTCATGTCAGGGAGGGACCAAGACAGTCTTTTGCCCGAAGTGAAGGATATGATGGCGCCTCAGTGTTTCATGTACAGGAGTTGACCAGATGGGCAGCTGAATCATATTTCAACAGCAGTGATAAGATCGCATCCTCCGCCACACGTGAAGGCAGTGACCTGGCTTAAGGAGGGCAGAGTAGGTTATGTGGCGTGCACAGCTCTGTCCTCCAACACCTCATCCCCTCTCTCCATCCCCCAGCATTTGCAGTGGCCTTCTCACTGTGCTTAACCATAGAACCAACCCTGTAAAATCTTGCTGCTATTCCTGTGTGTGTAGACAAAGAAAAGAACCTGAATTGCACATGTGTGTGCCTATCACTTGGGCCAGATTTACACCAAGCAGGGTAAAACACTTTGAAAACGGTTTGAAAACTGTATATGGAGTGTGGCCTGGGCCCCAACAGTTGTCAATACTGTTATAAACCCTTTCAAAGCAGTAGTGTAGATCCTGCCTTGATATGTCACCTCTCAATGACTCCCAGATAAACATATGAACTGCCTAAAAAGCATAGTTCTCTGAGCTCCTTGGAGGGAAAGAAGGCCATTGCGTCTTTAAAAACACAGTTCTCTGCTTTTAGTCTTCCTTGAGTTTCTTCATGTGAGATGTGAAGTGTTCCGAAAGCTGTGTGTGTAGCATTTGATCTGTGACGGCTCTTCCAAACACATGCGTTGTTATTTGATGTTGTGGCCACATGTAGTGATGAACATTCATGCGTGAACTCAGCGTGAAAGGGGACTTAGGGCCAAAGAAGCCGTGACATTAAACTAGTACAATGATCAGCCTTCACAATGGCTGCCATTTGGATTTTTAAAATTGTACTAGTTTAATGTCTAGTACAATTTTAAACATCCAAATGGCAGCCATTGTGAGGGCTGATAATGATCAATATTGCAGGAGGTGAGAAGGGGGCTTAACTCTTTCCTCCCCTGCTGCAATCCTGATGGAAACCATGCCCCTGAAACTATTTGTTTTGGGAGGTAAGCTCCCACTGGCACCAATGGAAGCTTTTCTCCCAATGCAAATAGCAGCTTCAGAGGAACAAGTTTTCATCAAGGCTGCAGGAAAGGGTCGGACTCCCCTTCCCTGCCTGCTGCAGTCTTAATCCATAATCATCCGTCCCACGATGATTGCTCTTTGCTTTGTTCGAAAATGTGCATGTTAAATGCAAAGACATCTGTGCTGTCACGTCTAGTTTGGCACTGAAGATCTAAATGGTCAATAACAGCCATGAAAGATTTCAGAGCATAGTGATGAGTCAGTAACTTAGGTCCGGGCTTTCTTAAGTGTGCATAATATGGTATGTAATGTTACTGAATCCGTGTTTTGCTAAATGTATGTGCAAATTACTATCCCTTTCTGCACTAAGACACCAACTGTACAAACCAAATAGGAAGTTGGGCACTTAAACAAGTAATCTAGGCATGTGAGTGTTAAGCCATCTTTTCTGCAGCTTGGTTTTGAAGAAACAGGTCTGAAAGTCGGCTGTTACATTCCAGGCCTTTCAAGTTCAGAGACTAAAATGCAATACATATGACTGCACCCCATGCTGGCTCCAAGAGGAACACAATGATGGACATGAAAATATTAGCCATTCACATCAGAGTCATCGTCTTCCATTCTTAAGAGGCAGATGGGCTGTTCATGGTCCAGACTTTGCTCATCTCCATGAGAAAGAATTGCCGAAAAGAGATGCCACAGATACTTGAATACAGGAGTACCCTGAATATTATATATAAGTTAAATACGCTAAGGGAAATTGTTATGCAAGTAGATCATCAAAAAGCATGTACAATAATACTTTTATATTCATGCATGGGATGCATATGGTATATTTTATTAAAGATCTAAGTGACCCACCATGGAATCTGATTTAATTGTTGGTTTTGCACTTATACTCTAAAAATCATAGGAAACCATGTTGATCTGTAAAAACATTTCAACATTGAGTTGAGCAGGACCAGCCCAAACACCACAAAATAATGAGCAAGCTTTTGAGTTCTCCAGAACTCTTCATCAGGCCAGATGATAAGCAAAATAGGGGAAAGAGAGTAAGAGAAGTCTGACCTGAAGTTCACCATGCAGTGAAATCTGAAATCTGCATGGCACCTGGTAACACCTAATCCAATTGAGTTTGCACTCTCTTCCAACTCCCCCTCTTAGGACTGTGACAGATTGCACTCAAACCAGATGTTTCTACCCCTCCTCCCATTTTGGTTAACATCCAACCTGATAAAGAATTCTGGAGAACTCAGAGACTTACTCATTATTTTGTGGCGTTTTGGTTGGCCTGAAGAAAAGTATTGCCTGACTGTGGACTTAACCTTGTATGTTTTCCTGTGGAAAAAGGTTCTCTGGCTTTTCTCTTGACCCTCGCTAAGAACCATTTGAGCAGGGGTGGGGGAACCTCAAGCTCAGAGGCCAAATCCAGTCTCCTGGAGTCCTAATCCGGGCTTCCAAAGTTCCCCAGAGGTCTCCATTCCCTTTCCCCCAACCACTGATCATTTGATGGTTTCCCAACTTTTGTGCAGTTCCCCCCTCCCCATTCTAAATATTTAAAACGTTAATCTAAGGCTTGGTTACTGGCAGTAAAAACTATAAGCTACAGTAAGCTGCTATTGTTGCCACACCCCTTTTGCCTTCAGCCCTGCGCACCACTGCAATGTGGATCCAAGAGCTTCTCCTAAATTAAATCTGGCCCTCCGGCTGAAAGCAGTTCCCCACCACTGCCTTATTTATTTATTGCATTTTTCCTCCAAGGAACCCAAGGCGGCAAACATAATCCTCCTCCTCTCCATGTTATCCTCACAACAACAACCCTGTGAGGTAGGTTGGGCTGAGAGTCCATGATTGGCCCAAAGTTACCCAGTGAGCTTCCATGGCCGAGTGGGGACTAGAACCTGGATCTCCCGACTCCTAGTCCGACACTTTAGCAACTACACCACACTGCCTTAGACTTGTTGGACAGGTGTCAGGCGGGGAAGGGCACCCTTCCACATCCCTTAGGTGCACCTCGACTTCCGCTGTGCTCCAGCTCTAATTCACCAGTTTGGCCAGGAAGTGATTGGAGAGTGCAGCTTTTGGTTGCCTAGCTCAGCTTGGCCCATCCTGGGTAAGGTGACCATATGGAAAGGAGGACAGGGCTCCTGTACCTTTAACAGTTGTATCAAAAAGGGGATTTCAGCAGTTGTCATTTGTAGGCATGCAGCACCTGGTGAAATTCCCTCTTCATCACAACAGTTTAAAATGCATGAGCCCTGCCCTCTTTTGTATCTGATCAAGAGGGCAGGGCTCCTGCAGCTTGAACTGTTGTGATGTAGAAGGAATTTCACCAGGTGCTGCATGCATACAATTGACATCTGCTGACATTCCCTTTTCTATACAGTTGTTAAAGATACAGGAGCCCTGTCCTTTTCATATGGTCACCCTAATCCTGGCAGGCCTCAGCTCAGCTCTTGCCAGAGCCAAAAGACAGATGTACCAGGCAAAATACTGAGGTCAAGGATAGTTTCAGGGGGACAAAAAGAAGGATATGTAACAGAAGGAAAGGCAGACTAGGGCTGCGGGACGCCTGGCCAAAGCAGCTTAAATTTGCCATTAATTAAGACATGTAGGGCACAATCCTATGCAACTTTAGACTGAAAAAAGTCCTACAACTCCCAGCATGCCCCAGCCAGCTTGGGCATGCTGGGAATTGTAGGACTTTTTCAGTCTAAACTTGCATAGGATTGAGTTCTAACTTATTTTAAGGCCTTCTTTATGGGTGGAGCCCTCCTACATGCAGTCAGACAGTTGAGCCCCAGGGCCCTCTATACAACACTGAAAACAACCAGGGGCCCACCTTCTCATATTACTTGTAGTACCCCCACTAGGCTATAAGCCAGCAAAATTACACTTTCCTGAATCCCACTGATTCCAGTGAAAGAGATTTAAGCATTCTAAAAGATAAAAGTACTTCTGACTGGGTACCCTAAGTGTTCCAGTGTATAGTAATGAGAGTTGAAAGTAACTCTCCCCCTCTCTCTTGAAAGATATGGAGTGCACACATTCTGTAATTGGTTTCTCTGACTTGCAGCCCACAGTTCCACTCCAGCATCTGATGAAGGAGGTAGCCACCTACAAAAGCTCATGCTCTTTCAATCAAATCTTTTCAGCTTGTCTTAAAAATGCAACTGGTACCATATACTCACTTTTGCACCCAGCCACCCACAACTGCATGACAGTTGATTGGAGGATCAGAAACTGACAGCACAAACCTATACATGTCTACTCCGACATAAGCCCCTCTGAGTTTGATGGAACGTAATCCCAGAAAAATGCATCTAGGATTGCAGCCTAAGTGACTGTAAAGAGTAGAATAATGGATTCGCCATAGTGTGCCTTGTAAAAGCAACTGATGTTCTTTCAGATGCTTTTATGCGACATGTGGGTGTTTACAAGTCTGAAAAGTTTAGAGTCAAGATTTTAAAAAATCACATTCCTTTTTTTTCTAGGCATAAAATGAATACACCTGTTTTAATGCTGATGCTCCCTTCCCTTTAAGTGGTTCCTATGAACTCAACATTCCCCCATTCATCTAAGCTGTTTTGGAGAGAAAGGAGAGCATTTCAGTCTCCTCTCTCTCTCTGCACATTTAAAAGAGGAGATATATCCTGAGATTTGCAATGTTAAAAGGTTGTCCTGCTTTGAATTGCAGGTATGGTGCAGAAAAAAATCCTAATAGTTTGCGGTTCTCCACTGCCATTCTGTTCAAGAAGTAACTTAACCAATTACATTTAGTTCCAGCCTGTAGGAACCATCCTGACTTAAAAATAGAAGAGCTAAATTTAAAGACGACATCAAAATGCTAAAACAGCTGACCATGCTATAATTTTAGCCAGTTATGTAACTCATTCACGCTGATTTTTTACTAAGTCTAGAAAATATACACATTTAGTTTACTAATAACAGAAAGAACTTCAGTCCATATTCCTAATCAGTCTCCCTCCTAGGGTGACCATATGGAAAAGAGGAAAGGGCTCTTGTGTATTTAACAGTTGTCCAGAAAAGTTGCATATCTGGTCACTCTACAAAAGAGGGCAGGGCTCCTGCAGCTTGAACTGTTGTGATGAAGAGATAAATTCACCAGGTGCTGCTGAAATGACACCTGCTGAAATTCCCTTTTCTGTGCAACTGTTAAAGTTACAGGAGCCCTGTCCTCCTTTCCATATGATAACCCTATTAAACATTCTCATTTATGGAGCCGAAGTTTAGGAGTACTCTTTTGACTATGTATTAATTAACTCTGGAGAGAAATATATACTAGATTAGACCATTCATCCAGCTCAGTATTGTCTACTCTTGACTAGCAGCCACTCTCTCCTGGGTTTCAGATGGAGATTTTTTCCATCACCACCCAATCTTTTATTCATCTTGAGTTTCCTGGGATTGAACTTGGGGGACTTACTGCATATGCTTTACCATTGAGCTATAGCCCCTTGCAAATATGCTTTGTACTCAAATATATTAAGGGATCAATGGTGTCGTGTAGGATTGTGAAGTGACTGAAGAGGGAAAAGCTAGGCCTGCTCCTAGTCTTTTAAACAGCAATCTGTCCTGCAGATATAATCAGGTGAAAGCTTTCAAGGCATGGAGATGGAGAACAACATTCTCCATCTGCATGTCTTAAAGGCATAGCAACATGTATCAGTAAAAACAAAACAAAATTAAATCAGCAGAGGAAGAAAGGAGAACATATTTTGTTTTAGTTATGCGTATTATCTAACTTAGCATAAGAGTAAAGATGAGAGTTCATGACATGTTTAGCAGGAATGCAGAACACAAATCCAGACCCAAATGTAAAAGACAATTCTTACTTTGGGGCTAGATCTACACCAAGCAGGATATAA
The DNA here is from genome assembly GCF_023053635.1 of Elgaria multicarinata webbii. NCBI lineage: Eukaryota > Metazoa > Chordata > Lepidosauria > Squamata > Anguidae > Elgaria > Elgaria multicarinata. The sequence goes on from NC_086171.1 coordinate 190,825,577, forward strand.
CACTTTGAAAGCAGTTTGGAAAAGGTATATGGAATGTGTCCTGGGCCCCATCAGTTTTCACTACTATTATAAACCATTATAAAGCAGTAGTGTAGATCCTGCCACTGACTCCAAGGCCATAGCTCGACAATGCTTTATCCCGGGGCAATCCCCGGGATCGTCCCTATGCGTTCACATGACGGCAGGGGATCCCAGGATCAGGGAGGGGGGTCCCCCCTTTGCCCCGGGATATGGCCCTACACTTTAGGCCTGCTTTTTCCGTGGTCTCGGGCTAATCCCGAGGCCGCAGAACGTGTGGGCGGGTGTCATGGTTTGTCCCGGCTCCTCGCGATTACTCGTGAGGAGCCAGGATTCGCACACGTAGCTCTGCACTCATCGGGGGTGGGGTGGGGGGGAGCAGGGAAAAATAATAATAATTAAAAAAAACCTTACCTTTTGCACACAAGCATTCGTGCGCTCCTTCCTGTTTAAAAAAGAATGGCAGGTGCGACGTCCTCTCCCATTGAGGTCATCGTGCGCCGCGTTCAACCCTCCATTGCGCTAGACCCTACGGTAAGTATAGCTGAGGCCCAAGAATCCTCTGTCCTTTGTGTCCAACACAATCATCTTTATCTGCTTTTCAGCCAGTCTTTGGTAGGCCTGCCTTTAAAAAAAAGAAAAGAAAAAGAAAAAAAGTTTGATCTTCAGCAATTGGCAAGTGACCATTTTTGCTTTGTTTGCCTTTTATTTTTGTCTTCCTGCCACCTAAAGCTTCATCTGATCTTTGCATCTTAAAGGCACACATACAAGAGGCTGGCTGAAACCTTGGCCACCCTATTACCTCTTGTATCTGCTTCTTGCCAGGTCTCCCTGCCAGCTTTCATAATCCATGTTGTCTTAAATTTCCCTGGAGAATTTACAGCAAAGTCAAATAAGTGCCTAGCAGTTGTTTTGACAAAGGCCGGAGACAAGCAGTATTTTATTCGCAATTTGCCAGCTGTGTGTACCATTACTCCACTATCATATTTGCTTCAAAAATGTGTGAAATTGTTGCAGATCAAGACACTTTTCAAAACACAGACGCATAAGGCAGTTGGGAAATTGGCAAGTTTATACCCATACAATTTTTGTAGGAGAATGAAAGCTCTCCATCTTCAATAAAATTCATATAAGGTAGAAGAATGGCTCTCTCTTTCTCTGCTGATTACCTCCAAGCAAGGTGCTCTCTCAAAGTTACAGAATGTTCCATCTTTGGATATTAAATGGAATGCAATTTCAACAACTGTCATAAAAGTTTCAATACTTATAAACACAAATAAGAAATATATCCCTTCTGGCACTAGTTTCTTTGTCCTTATTAAAAATGGATGCCTTGCAGGTATTGCGGGAATTAAAACCTAGGTCCAAGAAAGTCTAACTTGACAGGGGAGATTCAATAAACAGTACAGCAGCCTATTCTTCACCCACCCACCCCCAGGGACTCTGCAAACTGAAGGACAAGTAACATCCTATCAAGGAGCTATCAAAGGAACAGAAAATGCATCTGGTTTTTAGAGGTATTCACTTCATGCAGGTAAAATCTTTGTATTTTTGGTGCTCATTAAATGTTGCAGCTAGATGATTTTCTGTAATTATGAATTTCGCTGGAACTCATGCCTTTTGTCAGTCAGGCACCTTTATTTAAACAGAGGGTCGGGACAGCTGGGAAAGGCCGTTCTGTTGTAGATGTGTTTGTTCCTGTAGCCTTCACTCACAGAAGGGATTGAACTAAATTGGGTTCAAAAATCATCACACCTGTCCTTTCTCATTAGGAGAGACACATGTTAAGTCAGTGTCGTATTTGAACACTAGCCTGGTAGCCAGAGGTGACTAGAAATTTCATAAAGGTGAGCGAGCAAGAAATTGCTACAGGAGCGCTCCATCCCTCCTTTGAACCCAGCATGTAACCAGAGTGAGGTGCTCAGGGGAAATCCCTGTCTCCACACTAAGTATAGAACTGTAGCTTTCCATCTATCCCTTTGCAGTTAGAAAGTTAGTAACATAGACCGAGAGATAGAGGCCTAGTTCAGATGACACGATAATCAACTGGGGTGGGGAGGAGTCAACCGTCCATTGAGTTGATTATTGTGCCATTGGGGGTGGGGTGGGGTGGGGAGACACACACAACAGATACACAATGCACAGTACTTTTTTAAAAAAAAATGCGGAAAAACAATGGGCTGCACCATTGTTTATCAAATAATCAATTGATTAAAATGCCGTGTGGAGGGCTCCGTTATATAATCTCCCCCCCCCGTCAAGTGCACTATTCCATTGGCCATAGAGTTCTCCAGCAGGAGCGGCCTGTACAGCCGCTAGAACTCGCAATGGCTGATGGGATACACCCAGGTGGACTGAGGGAGGGAGGAGCACCAGCAGCCCAGAAGGACGCTGGGACTTTGAGCTGCGTGACGGGAAGAGGAGCAATACGTCTTGTGGGGAGTACCAGCAAAATAATGCACGGTGAGTGTGCTATTCCTCCCTCCATTGCCTAATATGTCATCCAAACTCAGACAGACAGACAGACAGATGCAGGCTAATAACTTTGGGGGTTTATTTACGATGTTATGTTAAGGTCCTGAACTGGGGAAAGAGCAGCCCTGTCAAAGGGAAATTCCCACACGTGTCTCATCGTGATCCAACCAACAATGAGAACAATTACAAGTCTTGCCCAGCAGGATTGATGCAGGGGCATAGCCAAAGATATGTAGGTCAGGAACTTTACATGGTGGGGTGCATCAATTGAGGTATCAGAGGCTGTAAGCCCATATATACCAGTTGCTGGGGAACATGGGTAGGAAGGTGCTGTCTAACAGACTCCCCCAGGCCCACCCACCCCCAGACCCAGTCAGGCTCATGGGCCCACAGGTCAAATGCCTGTGTGGCCCAACAAGCCCCTGGCAGCCAGCCACCCTAGTCTGAAACCTCCAATTGAGGCTGTGAAAATTGCACATTTCCCCCTTTACATAAATGGCAACCATCAAGGCCCCATTTACTCTTGCGTAAATGGGGCCTTTACGGCTGCCATTTACACAATGGAGAAATTTCATAATTTCTGTATCCTCTATTGTCGCGCACAATGGAGGCTCTGGATGAGGGCAAAGGACGGCAGTGGGCGGCAGCGGGGCTGAGCGTCTGATGGATCGGACCTGGGTGAGTTTGCACATCCCTAGCTGCAACTCACTACTGGCCTACAGTACATCCATAATGTGGAACAGTGTTAAGATGTTTCTTTGTTTCCCTTTGTAGTTTATTCAGGAGCTTGGCTGCTTTGATTTTACTCTCTTCAAGTTTTTTTCTTAATCTTCAAAACTGGGTTCCCTAACCATAAAGAGTATATTGCTCCGAAGCTTGGTGCCTTGGAGTGGACAGGTGTTTCATGCATTTTACATAACTGTTTTCCCAAAGAAGTTGTAATCCGGGCTTCTGCACTTTAATGCAAGACTTCAAGCTGGCTTCACTTTTGCATTTGAAGCCAACTGAATTTGGCTGGTGCAGATTTGGGTTTCAGATTGTTTATATAAAAACACAATTTGCAATATCCTTCATATTTGAGAGAGAAAGAATTTCAGAATTTAAAAATTCAAATGCAGGAGAAATAGAAAGTGACAGATTTGTCCAACCCTAATGGTTTAGGGCACAATCCTATGCATGTTTAGACCGAAAAGGTCCTATAATTCACAGCATTCCCCAGTCAGCAATGTTGTGTCTTATCCAGATCAATATTTAATACAAGGTCACATAGGAGAGCCAGCCAGCAGTCATTTCATCTGAATCTGACTGCAATGAATTCTTCTGACCCCCGGCGGGACACCAGGAGAAATTACTTTGGAAAAACTCGGGCCTTCTGCATATCACCTATTGGTTACCATTGATGAGGAGGAATCTTCCTTTTAAAGTCTTTGAAATCCTGTCCATCTTTTCCTTAATTTCCTTGCTTTTTCTTGAGGGTGGGTCCCCATCACCCTGTGGAGTGTGACCCTGCGGAGTCACCAAGTGTGACCTGGGGTTGGTGAAAATGACCCGGAACCCCTGCCATTGCCCACTCCAGCTCAAATAGGATGCACAGGAATTTACTGGTTCAGCAATGCACAGATGCAGTTGGAGGCTCTTTTGGGAATGCAATGATTGGTTTCTTTCTCACTCTCAATGGCTTCTTCATCACCAGCATGCCTCCCTCCCTTCCTAGTTTTTATTCTGAGATATTTAGTTGCTGGCTGGCTGCTCAGATGCTGACTGACAGTGTCCTTGAAATGCTCCATGGAAAACCTGCTCAAATAACAAAGGGTTGGCATGCCGACTTGATGCCTTTGAATCCACCTTCCTGGAACAAAAGGGAGCTTTCCATCAAGATGTTAGGTAAGGCACACGAGTCAAGATGTAGAGCGTTGAGAGGCCAAAAGACAAGGGATGAATGCAGTCTACCATTTGCCAAGTCACGTTAGGGTGGCTGTGTGACTTACATTACAGGGGACAATTCTTGATTTGAAAGCGCCCTCTACTTAGAGGGCTGTCCAGACTGACTCCAGTTTAAAGATAAAGTACCATAAGAGGAGAGAAGAGGGGTGTTATCATTGCCCTTCAGCAGTTACAGGTCAAGATACCGCTGCAGATAAAAAACTAGACGCACCCCATTTTTAGAGATGTTTATATGGGGGAAAAAGTGCGTCTTAGAATCGAAGAAAAAGGGTATATGGATGGCACCCTTTGTAACTGTGTGCTCCCTGTAGAATGGTACCACACAGAGATGCTGTTCAGACGACACGCTAAGCCATGATGGTTAAGCATTTTGAGCTAAACGTTATAGTTTAGTGTGTCATGTGAACCAATTCAAACCATTCATAACCATGGTTTAAACATGGTCACTAACCATTTGCTGCAAAAGGGTTAGTGGCCTAACCATGGCATAGCATGTTGGATGAACAGGCCCATTATTATCATTCTTTTTATGTCTGCAACAAGAGCAGACAATCCTGTGGAGTTTGGGTGTGTAGAGAGAGATTCTGGTGTACATGGGGGAGTACCTTGTTCCTTTCCTCTCCTACAGTGGACTTGTGTCTTCTAATTTCCTTGCCATTGACCACCATGGGAGTGGGGCTTGACTATGCTAGCTACAGGGCTGGCATAATTCCTTGACTGGTTCGGGGTGGGGTGGGGTGCCAAAACTCACCCTTTGCAATTACTGGATATGTGAATTTATATTACAACCAATAAATAGTGAGGCTCAGTCCTATCCTGAATTTTGTTGTTCCAATAATTGATGAAGAGGTATCACTTCTCAATGAACTGGTTACATTTATTTATTTATTTATTTATTTATTTACAATTAATTAATTTTTTATTGTAAAAAAATCTCAACAAAACAAAAGAAAATAAAAAATAAAAAATGCACCTACATAGATTTGAGTATATCAATTTCAACTTGGGCATATGAAATGTTTTATACATTTCATGATATGATTTTTAAAGAATTATACATAAACTTCAACAAAAGCAGACCAAATATCTATATAAGTATCCATTTGCATCTGTATACCATCTGCTCAAATGCTTAGAGTGTGGGTTAGGTCTGCAATCCATTGCATTATACAAGGTGTGTGTTTATCATTTCAATGTTATAAAATCAGTTTTTTAGCTGTCAAAAGGGCATGGACGATCCATTTGTATTGATTGTGCATTAACTTCCAGGAAGTAGGACATGTAACTCAGTAAATATTCAAGTTTTCCAATGCAAAGTTTATCCATATAGTGACCTCCTCTCCAAAAGATGCAATTATTAGTCATTGCCAAAACATATGATTCAAAGAAGCTTTAGCTGAGTTACACCTCCAGCAATTAGCTGACTTGTACAAACCCTTATTAAAGAGATGTTGTCATGACTAAGACATACAGAGCAATTTTTTTTTTGCTGAATAAGGTGTCACCTGAGATCCATATGTATTTATTATTACATTTATATTGCATCTTTTTCCTCTTGCAAGGACCCCAAGGTGGTTTATGTAGTCCTACTCCTCTCCATTTTGTTCTTCATTAGCTCTATATTTGTGAGTTTGGTCATGTCCCAGATTCTAATGAATCACTCATCTAAAAATGGGGGATTCATCTTTTTCATTAAGTGGGCGCTGCTCTGACTGTTTGATGGTGTTTAACCTGATTTGATTCCTCTCCAAGCTGTACATTTGTAAACAAATGAATTTTCATGAAGACATAATTGTGATGGAGTCACTTGGTTTGACTCAGCGATTCCCCGGCCGGAGAAGGGGGTGTCTGACTCAGCCAGCTCAGACACATGCCCCTTCACTGCCGCTTGTAGTCTAGGTTCTCAAGGAAACACCACCACACTCCAGAGATAGGGACCAAACACTTTTATTCTTCACATTACACACTTCCATAAGGGCCCACACATTAAGGTAAACATGTAAGAGGCTTTGGGGAAAAACATGGACAAAGGAATGACACTCTTAGGACAGCAGGGACTAATACCTCCCTCTCCCCCTTTACACACTCAAGCCAATGGAATGCACACTTTCTCCCCACTTTACCACCCACCAGACGTAACTCCGGCAAGGTCCCTTGCCCACTTGTACCCAAACCTAGACTAAAACATAACAAACATTTAACTCTGCAACTCAACCTCTTGTTGCTCACTCCGACTCAGCTTTACGCCACTCGAATTAAGACTCCTTCCCTCAGCGGCTGCGTGGAGCCTCTGCCATCCAGCCGGCCTGGCCTGGATACTCTGACTCACCATGCACACACTGGACTCCTGACACCCACAGGAAAGAGAGAGGACCCTTAGGTGCCTAAGCTTTTTATCCCTTTCTGGGACCCCCTTGTCACCAGACCCACCTTGACCAATATAAACCCCATAGCAACCCACACCTCTCCCGAAGGGAGGGGGGAATGCTCCCACATTGCACAGCTGCAACATATTACTCTCTCCCCCCCCCCTCTGGTACCAGCCCAGGGAGGCATTATCAGATGCCAGGCGCTTCTCGCCCAGTGCGGCCTTGGCATTTCACTTGCTACTCCCTTTTCAGACACAAAGGACCCCCTCTCCCTCTCCCTGGGATGAAGCAAAAAATGTTCTCTTAAAGGGACCATGGTCCCAGCCCATGACAATGATTAGTTCTCTTGTGCCCTCTTTTCCAAAGAGAACTGGACACCTGTGAAGAGGATGTCCAGAACTTCCCATGACTCAAGGAAGCATGTGGGGAGGGGGGTAAAACAAGACTGTTTGAGAAGCAGATTTGTTGCAGCACCAAATGTCTGATGTGGAATAGAGCTTTAGAGGCCAGGACTGAATAATTAGCAGTGACTGAAGCCTCCTGCTATTTGTTATGATGTGAGAAATTTGTACTAATTGTACACGGCAGGTTAATATGAAGTCCCTACAGCTCAATGCATTTCTTCAGCTAAAATCGGGGATGTAACCAGAGCCAGGTGCTGTGAAGAAATGAAAGTATAAAGCTCTGCGTGAAACAAAAGCTATGAGCAGTAACATTTATTTATAATACCTACAAGTCAAGTCACTTTTCTATTAAACAATAGCCAAAGCTATGGACCGTTGATCAAATGTACAAGATAAAATGACATTTCATTTAAAGAAAATCCCCGAACCAACACTAAAAAGAGCAGCAGCAGAAAACCTCATTTAAAACCGAAGATTCTGACTGTCAGTGAATGAATAAGGTGAGACCACATGGCATAACTCCTGGGCCATGAATTCCATAGAGTTAGTGCCACAATCTATGGGCTAGGATCCAGAAAGGTTTGTGCACTTCCCAGTGTGTGTGTGTGTGGTGGGGAGGGCTCTTGTATCTAGCTGGGCACTCTGAAGAACAAAATACAAAATAGGTCTTTTAAACAGGAGACCAAATAAGTCTTTGGTCTGATCCAAGAGGGCTCTTACATTGACTTAGTGCAGATTTCCCCACCTGGAGTGCTCCAGCTGTTTTGAACTACAACTCCCATCAGCCCCAGCAGGGGTGCGCAATTTCCAAACATGTTGGCCTACTGGTCCCATCAACCCACACCATAGTTGAAGACCAAAACATCTGGAGGGCCACAAGGTTCTCACTAGGGCTGTGCACGCCTCCTCCGAACTGCTTTGGATCCCGATCTGGACCTTCCAGATTGGACCCAAACCGGTTTGGGTCAATTTGGACCTCCCCCGATCTGCTCCAGAACCGGAATGAGATCTGGAGGTCTGGCTCAATATTCGGACGCCATTTCCCCCCCTTCCCCACTTACCTGCCTCCGCAGCAGACGGCGGAGGCAGGTAAGTGGGGAAAGGGGGACAAAATGGGGTCTGAATAAGTCCCCCTTGTCGACAGAGCCAGGTAAGCCTCTTCCCCCACTTACCTGGCTCGGCTGCTGTCGCCGCACGGACAGCGGCGGTAGCAGAGCCAGGTAAGCCCCCTTCCACCCTTACCTGGCTCTGAAGCTTTGGAACAGTCCGAATCACTTCAGGTTGATCCAGACCTCCTCACTCTGTTCCAGAACTGGTCTTAGGAGGTCAGGATCAGACCGCTCTGCTTCAGATTCAGGGATCTGAAATGGAGCGGAGCACACCCCTAGTTCTCACCCGTTACCTTTTGAATAAGTTTTCCCATGTATTTCCGTATTGGTTCACATTTCAAGTTTGGTTATGTGTCTTTTGAAGCTCACACATTAGAAACGTAGAGTATGATCCAAGACTAAGTTAGTCATACCTAAGTCCCATTGAAATTAATATGAGAAGTTAGTCATGACTAACTTCAGTCCCATTTATTTCAATGGGAATGAAGTGTGACCAATTTACAGTGCATGTCTACTGATGTCCTATTGTGTGCAATGGGACATACTCCCAGATAAGTGTCTAGAGTTTCCAAGGTCAGTGTGCATCCGATCCATATTCTATGTTAGCACATATTGGATTATTAAAGATGGGCTGTCTTTGAGGCATGCAGAGTATAGTTTCATGTCCATCTTCTATGTACTTTACCCTCACTTGTCTTTTTTTAAAAATCTGCTGCAAGAATTGCATAATAGTACTTTTAAGTATATTCCTAAAGGACCTGACAATTGAAAAGGGTGTCTAATTTAATACAGGATGTCAGAGTACCATTGCTGATAAGTTGGGGCAGAACAGGGCACATTGAATTGCAGCTGGATATTCTGCATTGATAATTTCATTGGTCCTTGAATGACCCAGTCCATCTAAAAACAACCACCCAACCCCCAAACGATTGCAAAGCATTTAATATTAGAGTCACCTATATTTTCTAATGCACTGCTGTATTCATAAATATGTTCTTGTTTAAAATAATGAACTGGGTATGTGGTTCTGGAATTTCATTATGTTTATGTTTTCTAGAGGGGCTACCTGACTGCTCTAACATCCTTCTCCATATTTGTGATGTAAATTCTAGTTAGTTAGAAGGGGTCCCTGAAGGCAATAAGATATAAAGCAGTTGTAAAGATTGGCTGTTCTTGTGACAGCATTTTAGTGGTGGGCTCCTAATGCAGAACATCTGGAAGAATTTATGGCACTTGTAATCATTGGATGCAATCACGAAATGCACATTCATTTATCATGAGAATGTGTGTTTTTGAAGAAGTATCTTTTACATTGTCATTATTCTTTCTAATCAGGGGACTACCAAAACTTTTTTGTGTGCAAAAATTAACTGGTGCATCAATTCAGCACATGGAAAATTGCATTTACCAAGATTATGGCTGCGTTCAGGTGGGGTAATAATCAACTCAGCAGTTGTTTATCTATGGGGTACTCACCACACAACATGACAATAATCAACTGTGGTGTGGATTAGGATCAGCATTGAGTTGACTGTGAGGCCACGCAGAGTTGACTCACTCATCCCCCGCCCTCTTTCCCCCTCAGTCCTCCCGCTCGTATCCCATCAGCCATTGCTGCTGAAAATCTATCTTTCCATATTGCCTTGCAATTCTGTGGCTGACGAAATAACCAATAGTGCCCTCCACACAATACAATAACCAATGTGGTTCAGATAGCCAACTCTGCACAGTGTTAGATATTTATGTGTGTTATTTTGGCCAAATAACCAAACGCTGGTTAAGAACTCCCTCCACACAACACAATAACCCATGGTGGGTTAAATAACCAACCATCAACTATTTAAACCACCATTGGTTATCGTGTTGTTTGAACCCAGTCTGTAATCCTATACCAATTTACCTGGGAGTAAGCCCCATTGACTGAGTGGGTCTTATTTCATGGTAGACATGTATAGAATTGTGCTGTAAATCCAACATTTTCAATATAAACAAAACTGATCCAATCTGTACTACGCATTCTTATATTTAGCACCAAACTTGGTAATTCATAGAGCAGGCAATGGCTAACCCCACCCCTTACCCTGCACTCTCCCTTTGCTCCACCACGACTCTGGTTTTTGTAATTGAAAAGATGGTACAAGTTGCAAGATTTTGCTAAATGAACTCCTAGAACACTTCTTCCTAAGAAATGTTATCACTGAATGTGCACGTTTGATCCATTCAACACAATGCTGGCTTGTTGCTCTCAAAGCTGCTGACCATGCTAAAGAAAAAAGATTGATGAAACAATTACAGTTTAGCCCCAAGAGACAGAGAGGAAGTGACTTAATTAACTCGTAATGTTGCTAAAGATTATGTTAAAATGAAAATTAGGTATAATCTCTTCTGTCCTTTATGTACCCAAAGTAAAGAACTACCAGCACCAATTTCCCAAAGAGACAAGAAACTTTACTTTCTTTTGTTTTCATTTCAAATGAAGTAAATTCAGGCTTCGACATGCCTTTGGAAATGCTTTAAGAGTCAAAACACACACACACTCAACATACACACTCAACATACACACACCACCAAGCATATATTAGTACTTGGGGGATAGTGCTTAGAATATTAAGAACATAACAAGATATATGTTGGATCAGACGAAGGGTCCATGTAGTCCAGCATTCTGTTTGCACAGGGGCCAACCAGGGGCCCATAGAAAACCCCCAAGCAGGACATGAGTGCAATAGCACCCTCCCATCCATGTTCCCCAACAACCGGTGTACAGAGGAAGTATACGACTTCTGATACTGGAGGTAGCACATAGCCATCAGGACTAGTAGCCATTGATAGCCTTCTCCTCCAGGAATTTATCCAACACCCTTTTAAAGCCATCCAAATTGGTGGCCCAAGCTACATCTTGTGAGATCAAATCCATTGTTTAAGTGCTATGTGAAGAAGTCCTTTCTTTTATCTGTCTTGAATCTCCCACCAAGGTTAGACTAGGATTAGGGAGCAGGCATCATCTTGTTCTTTGCCTCAAGCAGAAAAGTGTCAAGAGACTTTTCAAAACCCTTCTCTTGGCCTCAGCAGCAGTAGAAGTACTGGTCAAGGCTTGGCTGTCTCCTCCATACTCTTCAATTTGGCTTCTTTTCACAGCCCGGCTAGATCCTATCCAAAGCACCCTTCCCCAACATGTTGCGCTCCAGATGTGTTGGATGACAACTCAAACAATCCCCAGCCAGCATAGTAATTGCTTCTGTTGGCTGGGTATGATGGGTGTTAAAGTCCAACACATCTGAAGGGCAATACTGACAGTATTTGTGGCAATTCCAGGATGGCTTTGCCCAGGACTGGGCAGGCAAAAGCTGGGTTAAGCATCATCTTGAAAGTGTTGGTGTGATTCTACACTGTGTATCAAATCGTTACGAATGTGGAATAAAAAGCAGGAAATAACACTATGAAAGTGGTATATGAAATGTGGATTATGCCCCAACAGTTATCAGTTCACGTCAATACCGCTATAAAGCAGTAGTGTAGATAGATCTATAGCCTAACTGTAGTTTCTGCTTTAGGGATTGTCTTCTCTTCCCTCCCTATTTGTCCCCAACCCCAAAAGCACCTTTTGGATAAAGCGATTTCTCTTCTATTTTATCTACCCGTACACAATTGAATTCAATTAATGTAGTTATTCACATTTGGGGTGGGTGGGGAGGCTGTTAATATGTAAAGTTGTGTTGTCATTTTTTCTTCCTCTGCTTCCTGCATTCATAAAACTCCCTTCATTTCATTTCTCCTTCCCAACAATAAAATTTGTCTTAGCAATTCTACCCGTTTCTAAACTAGCCTCCTCCACCACACAATTTACTTCCTTGATATCCTTTCTCCCATTGCTAAATTTCCCCCTTGTTCTTTCTCTTAAATAATTTTATGTTTGTAAAATGGTGTTGTTCATTGTATTTTGTTTTATTGAAATTTTGCTTATTTTAATCCCTGCAAACCACGCAGAGAACTTCAGGTACAGGGTGGCTTATAAATGGTACAAGGGCCTTTTCTGCTGTGGCACCCTGGCTGGGGAAGGCAATGGCAAACCACCCCACTACAAAGTCTGCCAAGAAAACATCAGCAAAAGCAGACGTCCCTCTAGGAGTCAGTAATGACTCAAGTGCTTTGCATGAGAGGTTCCTTTCCTTTTTTTCCTACAGTGTCCAGGTGTGGGTGTGGTGGTGTTCTGTCAAAAGTTGATATGCTGCCACTTCTTGCACTTTTTCCATGTGTCAGCATATACTGATACTTTTTATTTATTTCATTTATATCCCACCTTTTTTTCCCTCCAAGGAACCCAAGGTGGTGTACATAATAATCCTCCTCTCCATTTTATCCTCACAACAACCCTGTGAGGTAGGTTGGGCTGAGAGTCTGCGACTGGCCCAAAGTCACCCAGTGGGTTTCCATGGCCGAGTGGGGGCTAGAACTTGGATCTCCCAACTCCCAATCCAGCATCTTAACCACTACACCACACTGGCTCTTTTAGGAAAAAATGGATGAACAAAGATCATCTTGGACCAAAGTAAATGGCCTTGTCAAGGTAACACCTCTTGAAACAATGAAGAATGGTGCCTAAGTGAGCTTGTGATTTCTATTTTCATGTCTTTGTGCCAAGTTTTGAATATTTCCTTCCTTTTCATGTCATGTAAACTCTGATTTATTTATTTATTTTAAAAATCCACATTTTAACCACCAGCTGGGGCTAGGGGCTTATTGATAGTCCATCTAAGCTATTGCTTTGGCTAACATTACCAGATATTATTAAAGGTAGAATTTGATGTTATTTTATATAGGCGTATGTACACATGCCCAGTTCAAAGAACTGAGAGCATTTTCGGGGTGGGCTAAACAAGTCAATAGACATAATCACCCCCATTACCATTCTTTGGCTTCTCTACAATGTTTTGTTCTTATATCCCCCTTTAGATCCAAATATCTAAAAAATATGATCCTTGATTAAAGTAAGAGAACTGAGGATGAGTTTTGACTTGTGAATCATGTAAATATGGTGAGCGCAAAGGTGCACTGGTCTGTCCTGGCATGACTTTTGTGATATGCAAAAGCATCCTTTGTTCCCATTGTAGATTCAGATCTCACTAGTTTGTGTAATGCACCATCTGACCTACAAAATTTAGAACCAGAATTTTAGAAGCAAAATTTAGAGGAAAGAACAGAAGCTGGTTTCTCACCTGGCTCCTATTGGGAACACTTCCTGCTCATGCAAATAGAAAGCCGACTCAAACACAAGACATAAGCCTTCATTAGGTTGGTTTTGTATATTTTGCAGGAATAATGGTTGGATAAATATAGGCAATTTGTTCTTTAGTAAAAGGTTTCTAGCTTTGCTAGCTTCAGCCATCTATTAGCAATTCTTTGGTTCATAAAAGAGCACATAAATATGTAAACTAGCTATTGAAGGGCGAAATTAGAGGACACCTTATACTTCTAAATGTGTCTACAAAAGATGGAAGCACCTGATAGGTATTGATTAAACTGTTGACCACTGAACTTTCCTTGAAGGATGATGGGACAGATTAGTGTTGAAGAGAGGATGCTGGGGCACATGGACCTTGGGCTTGTTTTAGTGTCTCTAAAAGCACATGTAATCCAACTCCACAAGTAGTACCATAAAAAACAACTTTTATTATTAGAACAGTTTATTTTGTCCTATTGAACAAATAAGGCAAGAAGTTTAAAATCCAAAACAAAACTTCCTGTATCAAACTCAAAAAAGGATATGCAATAAAAAGTTATTTTCATACATATACAAACTAAGGATTCCATCTATTATATACATACAAAACAGCCAGATCTCTACAAAAGAGAATTTCAAGTTACAGTGGTATGATGAGTTAACTTATTACAAAGCAGTAAACCTCCTAACTCCACATTAAGTCTCTCACATAACTGACACCAGACATTTGATTTACAGCTGCAAAAAGAAAAGGTGGCAGCTTATTCTAGCTTGTGCAATATGGGACCATCAGCTGTGTGAAGGAGGTTTCTCGAGTATATGAATACTTGTACTGGGCAGTATTCCTTCAGGAGAAATCTCTGAAATTACAGTCTGGATGACAGATGAAGTGATATATTCTTGAAGAAGATTCCAAGATGAGAATAGGAGTCTCTTGATTAGAAAGAAGTTACTGACCAATTTGGCTTGCTCATGCTGGACTACAAGAGCAAAAATAGTGTACTTCATCCTTATTTCATTTAGCGGTGGGGGTGGGAACTAAGTTACAGAGACTGCTGTGCTTTTTTCCCCACAGCACATATTGTTTTATTTCATTATGAAGCTGATTGGAGTTTCACTAGCACAAGATATACCAAATGCATCCGTCCCTACTTCTGGGTTGGGGGTGGGGGTAGAGAATCAGTGGCAGATATGGTACAGTAAAGACAAACATTACCAGCCGAAGGACCATCTCCTTTATGTAAAAGCAATTTACTGAGCTTGTTCCATGCCTGAGTCACACCGTGTGTAAGCATCATCACCAGAAGCAAAATGCACCCACTTTAGAAGCTGTCCGGCTTGGTCCTCCTACCTTGTTTGTAAAGCCAGGGAAACAGAACCTATTTGAATAGTAAAAATAGTACAGAATTCATTTGTACTGCAGAGAGCATCTCCTTAGTTTAGCATATTACATTGCAAATCGCCAGCTTTCTATTCTTCATGGCAGGTGTCAACAGAAACCAACATTTCCAAAACTTAGCTTTTGTTGCAAACTGACCTGTCTTAATTTATTGGTTTTGTTCAAAAAGGTTACTTCATTAACTGACACTATTGCAGTATCTGAACTGCATGGCTCTGCATAAAAGATAGTTATGTTGGTTTATTATTTAATGCTTCTCTTTCCATCATAGAACTTCTATAACTTGTATGTTGAGTTCTGTGAATGAGGTGTTTGGCTTTTTCAGTACTTCTAACTCAAAGGCAAGCTAACGTCATTAATGGCCAGGTCCTTATAATCACCAGCAAACTTAAGAGTGCCTGCTGCAAAACGAAAGTTAATGTTTCCCTAACATTAATACTGAAAAGAGCTAGGCTTCACTGGCAATCAGACTCATCCTTATCAGCGGTACAAAGGGTTCAATTTACCCATTTTTTAAAAATTTGAGGTTGGGTCAGTTCACTCTCAATATGTGTGGGTCTGGAAAGAATTCATGGTGGGCCCACAATTAAGTGTCGCAGGAGTGAGCGCGGAGTGTCTGTAGTCCAAATAAGAACCTCTTCTCCCTCTGCTCTAAAAGATAATAGAGTTCAATAGAGGGAAGAATCTGGTGAATGGAAGTCTGTTGTGGCAAGTGTAAAAGAAGTTACACCTGGGCTCTCACACATTTTCTGGCCTTGAGCAGCAAGTGTGGACTGTATTTGCATACTTCTGACTTTATTCCAGTGCAAATTTATCAAGTTGCAGTGTCAATAATTGTAGACATTAGCTAAGATCCAAAGTGCACCCACAGTTTTCCATGCACAAAGATGACCTTTCAGCCACCCCCTTCCTATGCACCCTCCAAAAGTCAAGAGACCATCTGAGGCCAAGTTTCCTAGGTGCAAGAGGGTGTTGTAGGAATGGAATAATCTCAAGCTCCCTATTCACATACTGAAGCACTTTGCATATGTTCATAAGCCTCTTTGGAGCTTGGCTATTACCATGTTTTTATACATGCCATGAAAAAGGGAAAGGGAGCAATGCCATGGACACTTTTGAAACCCAGGGAGGCCACAATGAACCACAAGTGCATTCAACCAAAACCTTTCCGTGTGCAAATCCAACAGTAATGAGAATTGCAGAAGACATCAGGCATGTTCTTGCATACTTATCACTTACTTCAGTAGCATTCCTGCTGCCGATGAATGCTATTGCTTTATTAAACTTGACACATCAACGTTTTTACTAAAAGGGCATTTTGAAATTATTCTTATGGGTCAACAGAACTTTATTTTAATCTTAACTGACATCCATAGCCTTTCCAAATAAACCGAAAAACACACACTAGTTTAAATTTAAAATTAATATTGGAGGCCTCAAACGAATTAAACTGAAAATAGCAAGGTCCATAAACGTTTACAATTCCTTAAATATTTTAAACATCTTGTTATCTCGAGGGAGTTTGTAATTTCCTGAGCTGAAAGTAGTTTGACATTCCTTCGCTGCAAGGGAATCTTAAAAAAATACAGAGGATGCAGGATTCATGTTTTCTTGAGTAATGGATTAGTTTCACACTGAAGTATATATTAAAATGCCAAGAAATCATTCAAAAATATTAGCTTTCACTCGAAGTACATACACAGTAGAAATGACAGAAATGCAGGCTTAAAACACAATGCTTTACAAGGAACAATGTAAGGCATGGGGCTTTTAGAGGCTTTTGGAAGGGACAAAAAAAGTTCATATTCCTTTTCAAACACTGAAACATATTCTTGCATATTCTTGACACTAAACCAATTTTCTTTTAAAAACTATTTCCAGAGTACCATTAAAACAGTAACAGGGCAAAGATGAAAGACAGGGTAGTTTAATAAACAGTGGTGGAATAGGCAATACAGAACAAGTTAAATGATGCATCTTTTCCTGGATCAATCTAATAGAATAGAGAAGTGTGTTTAACAAACACTTCAAGATTTTCATGAAAAAGCACATATTTGCATCCTTGCACACCAACCTAAATGAACCCAAACAAGAGATATCATTCAGCTTTCACAGCAGTTCAACATCATAGTGCAGAATAAGTTCATCTGGTAGAAAACAAACGTATGAAACTGGCTGAAAACCTTGAGCGCAAATGCTCTTTAGTCCATTTCTGATTGTTCTGTGGATGCATAAAAACAAAGACTAGCTCCAAATGGTAACAGGACTCCTCGAAAGCAACATGCAAGCTACTTGAAACACAACTAACATCGAAACACAACATAATCTGTTCACAAGGACTCCACGCAACGGCGTTCCTGAGTTCAAAAAGGTGCTACAGTAAATGAAGGGAGCAGACATCTGCCTGCTTCTCTAACATATTTAAAACAGAAATCCACCTACACAGTAGTAATAGAAGCACAGTTTTATTGTTAGGGATGATGGAAATCTATTCTACTGCCAAGCTTCCCTCAGAAGTTCTGCTGGCGTCTTTTCTTTGCTTCAATGGCATCAAGAATTGGCTGCCGTTTTGACTGATACCTTTGGCGAACCTCTTCTATCTCCTGCTCCATCATGGGATCAAGCGCCCCGAGTCTCCTTTGAAGTTCGTCAACGGTCCAGTTCCTCAACTAAAGAAACACACAAAGATCACAAACACGTTGAGATTGCAGTGGCAGAAAACTCAAAAGAGATTAAGAAATGGTAAGATGGACCCATCCCTGCACTGTAAAGTTTGCTCCACATCTTCTAAGTAGGAAAGTGAACATGTTTTACTGCAAGAGTAAATGGTTCAGCATAAAGTGCAATTAAATTTACTGACAAACACAAGGAACAAACTGTGGCTTGGATCCTTTCGTTCACAGAAGGGCCTTTGATCCAGCGGAGGCTTATGCATGCTGAAAGGGAATTTCCACCAATTCCTCCTCCTCCTCTCTGCAAACCTGTGCCAACTCTTCCATGCTGTTCTAGAGGGCCCTTCAACCCTCAGGAATAGGGTTGCAGAGGGAAAAGGAACCAGCGAAAGTCGTGAGTGCAATTGTGCTGGGATGATGCTCTTTATGCACAAGCTTTCCCAACAAAATTGTGGCAGTGGCATCATGGAGGTGGGGAGGAATTTGTGGCTCCTGCAGTCCAAGCCTTAATTCTTGGCATCATTAGGTAGGTCTAGGAAAGACTCCTTTCTGAAACTGGACATCTCCTGTGTAGTCAATGATGGGCAAACTGGGTTAGAATAGGGTGTGATGTGCTGGGGAGAAATACAATCTTCCATCACCACATGGCCTAGTTGTTGAATAAGTTCATGAGAATCTGATAAGAAGTGTACATTAAAAAAACAAACTAACGTCTGGTCTTGTTCTGATTAGTTTGAACATGTACAGACTAGGAACAAGACAGGACCAGAAGCAAATCTACAGCTTCCAGGCTGCACAGCACCTGGCTCCCAGGTACGTCTGAAGTTCACATTTGCTAACAAAGGGAAGGGGTGAGTTGCACTATCTCAGCAGAGAAAGGAACACCTGTAGATTGTCCTCTAAATACATTTGTGCTACAAAGTTCCTTCATAGAGGAGAGGTCCCAAAGTTGTCAACTCTAACAGAGCTAGCATAACTTACCTTGTGGAATTTCATCATCGTTATTATTTGAAAGGTACGTTTTCCCCTCCCCTTCTCCCACCACTAGCCACTGTTTTAAACTTATTAATAATGTATAGATTATTATAGTGCAAGGGAAACAAGTATTTTAGCAAGAGGACACACTTCTTTTCGGCCTAACTTTTAAGGAAGTTGTTCATTAGAAAAAAGTACTTTCCCTATCGGATGCATTATGTATGCACATTAACACAGCTTTAGCTGACAGCCCTTTAAGTTGATGTATGGGACCTGCTACAATTCTATGCTAATTGTATAACATCTGTTTCAGAGAAGGTGATTGTTCAATACACAGCCCTCAGGAGCTGAAAGAATATAATAAAGTATAACAGAAAACGAGAAACTATTAAGTCAGTGCTGAGTGTGTAAGATTCAAGAGCTCAGTCAGCTCTAACCATTAAAAGGCTACCAGATGTTCCACTTGGTCCACCATCTTCCATTTTTACAGCTAAAGTTTCCTTCAACCAATAAAATGCAGCACCTTGTGTTTCAGGAATTAAGCCAAAGGTTCCCGTTAGTAGTTGTTTTTTTGCCAGCAGACCATTCAAATAGAATCCTGTCTTAAGGTAGGTAGCTGCATGCACGTGTGTGAGAGAGGGCATAGCTACACCTTAACGTTGTAGAGGGAGGGAAGATCACGGATTTACCTGCTTCCGCGATCCTCTCCCAGCATCTTGACGGCTGCACGACGTCCCGAAAGGAAAGAGGGAAGTCGTGGCCGCCATTTTAAAAATAATTATAGGGGAGACAGAGAGTAATTGTGCTCCACCGAAAAGTGAGTTTTTTTTTTAAAAAAAAACCCATAAACCCACTCCCCACCCCCGATGGGCATGGACTGCCCCTGCCCAGCACTATGCCCATTTTAAGAGCCCCACTCCTTGTGGAGAGGAAGGGACAACCCTGGAGCAGCGGCCATATGGCCCGCGCTCCTCAGGGACCACGGAAAAATTGGGTTTTCTGCAGTCCCAGATATCCCGGGGAAAGTCTCTAGTCATGCCCAGGATCCCCTGTGCATCATTCAGACACACAGGGACGATCCAGGGATGACCCTGGAGAAAAGGGCTGGTGTGGACATGCCCAGCGGACATGCCCAGCGAGAGTGAGAACAAACAAAGTGGTTTCTAGTTTCATTGTTCTCCCTCTCAACTGGTGTCCCAAGAGCCATGTCAGCCTCACTGACCCTTTCCCCTCCCATCCTCCTCCTCTTGCTTATACCGTGGCTGCTTCCAGGCATCACACATCTTAGGATATTATATAGGTCAGTGTTTTCCAAACAGGGTTTCATGATAAAATTGCAAATGTTAAATAAATTACTTATTACCTGTTTTTACTTTGTTTAGTTTGCATGGGGAAAAGCAAGGAGAGGGAGTTAGGGTTCCATGGGATATCACAACATTTAACAAGGGTTCCTCCATAAAAAAGGGTTTGAAAAACCACCGCTCTGGGCACATGTGGAGAGATAAAGGCAGTTAGGACCAGGATGCAAGCGGCCTCCTGAAACACCCATTGTACAGGCAGACAGTAGAAATGGTCTTGATCATTCATTTGTTGAGGGAGCACCTGAAACTGCATTGGATGTAATACAAATCACTAAAATACAAACCCCTGTCTAAGACTGCCAATTTGTAATTAAGTCAATATAAGGAATTTACTGCCTTTTTTAAAATCACATCTTTCCTTCAAGAAATCAGGGGTGGGGGGCATTCATGATCCTACCCCCAGTTGTCCTCACAACAATCCTGTGAGGCAGTTTAGGCTAAGAGCACCCAGTGAACGTTATGGCTGACCATGGATTTGAACCTCAGTTTCCCGTCTATGCCCAATACTCTAATCACTATACAGCTCTGGCTCTCAATGAGAAGAACAGTGGGGGTTTAACTGATGCTACTAAAGGCTCACAAGCCAAAAGCTACCACATATGAGGAAGGAAGAGATTAGGGTTGTTCCGACACCTGCATGGTTTCTAAACACATTGCTCCCGGTACTTGTCAGGCACAATTTGAACTTCTACTACTCATCCCACTAACAGCGAAAGCAGATCAATGGCTCTACATGATGCAGATATAGCTGCACACATCACTCATAGTAGCAAATTAGATAAGGAATTCCGAGAGAAAGCTGAGATCCCAAAAGGAAACAAAACTCTACTCCTGCTTTCCCCAATGATCTTTTGCCTGATAACTGTGAAGGATAGGGGTGCAAGCCTGTACCTTTAACCTGCTATTGCTATGAGGGCGGAAGATCTGCCCCTAGGTAGGATCTATGGTCTATTGTTCAAATTGGCTGTGCCAGGCTTTCGTGGCTGCCAGCCAAGGTCATTCTTGTCCCGAGCCAGTCCAACTCCCACGGGCACCTGGAGATTATCAGGGCGTTGGACACACTAAACAGGATTCAGCTGTGGGAAAAAGAGGTGGCCTGGCCCCTCTGGGAGGAGGGTGGGCAAGAGCCCGAGAAGGGCATGGGTTGGTTTATTCAGGCCATGGGACCAGGGGTCCCAAAAAGAGATAAAAAGCTTTATGACGAAGCTCTTCCATCTTCCTCGGTGGTGCGTGCGTGTGACAAGTGGGAATATCAGGTCCGTGGCAACTATGCTAGTTGCCCGGAGATAGAAAGGTTTTTTATGTTTTAATGTGTGTGGGTATTCTGCAGAAGGCCAGCCAGATGTTGGCTGGGTGTGGGGTCGTATGACTGCTTCTTGGGGTAATGGCTAAGTATTAGAGCTTTTCCTCACCTTCTCTCCTCACTCCTTTTGTCCACATCCCCCTTCCCCTTCCCTTTCCTATTCTTTTAAGGGGCTGTTTTAGGACCAAGGCCTTAAGTGTTAGTTTTAGTGATTGCAATAAAGTTGCTTTGGTCCCTAAATGTGCATCTGTGGTTTATTCCCGTGAACATCTGGCTCATTCAGGTTGTGGACAGGGCAGGGAGGTGGGTAACTTGGGAGTTCAGGACGTTTGGTCCAGGTGCCTACCCTGCAGGGTTGTCAGGTCCACCCTGACTTCCTTTACAATAACTACTATCACTGACCATGCTGACTGGGGCTGATGGGAGTTGAAGGCAAAAACATCTGGAGGGTCCCAGGTTGGGAAAGGCTGCTCTAATCTCTTCAGTCCAATACATACACAAACACAGGCAATTTTAATGAAATCAAAATTCACCAATTAAGTTCTTTAGATCAAGAGAAATGATTGTTTAGTTTATATAATAGTCATGAGAACTGGTCACACTTGTATGAAGGAAAATCTATGCATATTGTGATCAACTTGTTTTCCTGAAATCAACATTGTACTTTGAAGCAAGATACTAAATTGCAAGTTAAAAATAATATAAAGATGCATTTTACATGATAGCCTGATATCTATTCACTATGAGCAACATCTGAGGCCCTCCTTCAAGTGGTTCCTCTGAGGGAGGCTCAGAGGATGGGGACAAGGGAGAGGAACTTCTCAGTGGTGGCACTGGAACTGTGGAATGTTCTTCCCAGCGCAGTCTGTCTGGTCCCAACATTGTTATATTTTCAGTGCCAGATTAAGACTTTTTTCTACTCCCGGGTATTTGACATGTGACGATGAGGCATTTTAGTTGTTTATCAGGACCTGGTAGTTATACTGTTAATGTTTTTAAAACTGTTTTAAATTCCTGAATGTCAAAAGTTTTATCTTGTTTTATCATGCCCAGAAAGTTTTAGCTATTGGACAGTATAGAACTGTAATAAATAAATGAATGAAGATAAGGCAAAAATTTCATTCCAACCAAAGTTACTCACAACAAAAATGAAGCGATCTAATCTGTAACTTTTCCAAATTAATGCTTTCTGTAGATGTTCACACTATTGCTTAAGCGCAGACATAATGTCTACATGCTGAGAAACCAGAGTGTAGCTGTGGCACTATCACTGCTCATGAAGAAGTGTTTAGATCAATTGAGTGTGCCCTTGAAGCTCTGGGCATCCTTGGCTGCCAAACAGTGTACGTTCCAAAAGGTATCCAAAAATACACTGCAAGCAAAAGGGCAGCAGCTCCAATATCCTCTTCCTGTGTGTATTAGGGCATCCCTGCCAATTAGTAGCTTTTATTTTAAAAAAAGAAAGAAAAAAGACTAGACAAATGCCTAGATTGAAAAGAATTTGGGAGACTACAGTCCTTTCCCATGAGGCTATAGTGCCTACAAGGGGAAGGTACTTCATAAGGTATGAGAGCTCTAACCTTCCCGCCACACCTGCCCTTGGCATGGGTACTCAGTCCGCCAGGCCATTCAAGAATGAGAGGTATGTACATGCCCCTCATATAGGCATGCTCTGAGCTCATGTTCTTTGGCTGAGTGGAAGAGGAGCGGTGGTGGACAGGTAGATGGGAGGTGCATATAGATTGTCTATTCCTGTAACAGTGTGCATGCTGGGGAGACAAACAGGTCTCTTTCATGTCCAACAGCAATGCCCATCTCTCCGGTGCGAAGAAGAATAAGCTTCCTCTTGAGCCATTTCTTCTTGCCAACATCAGTAGAAGATGATGATGCAACATCAAGTTGTACTTTACATGTTTTTGTTAGCATGCCTATTTGAAAGAACAAACAGCAGTGCTTGTGCAGAGTGTTATCTTCTTTAAAGTTTCATTAAATTAAAAGTGGCCAACAGCAAAATAGGTATGTCAAAAAGGTAGCTTGATAAATTAGATTCTGATAGAACTGTAAGCACTAACTTAGGCCATTAACCAGCCTCCACACACTCCCTCCAACGCATCCCTCTGCATATTTATGGACACCACCACACTTTTCAGTGATTGAAAACACAAAAAGGATAGAGGAAAGTAACTGTGCAAGGGTGACCTTAAAGATCAAGGCGAGTGAGTACATCTTGGATCCTCTTTCCAAGAGGTAAGTTGCTTACCATGTTTTCTTTTCTTTTTTTGCTCTCACACCTTAGAAATATATGGCTGCCTGAAATTTTGGGATTTTGACATAGGTAGTGTTTTCAAGTTTCTTTCCCCTATTTCTCTCTTAAAATAGTCTTTCATCTGTCACAATAACATGCCAGTATAACACTGAGCTTTACTGAATCTCAATGAAACTAAACAGTGAAGAGGAATACATAACAGAGCTAAGCAGACACATTAGTCACAGCTCATATTCTCAAGGGCACATTGCTCAGTAACTTTATAGCATCACAGTCTTGTTTTGACCTCCAGAGACCATTTTATAACAGCTATATAGTTGTTTCCTCAAGATGGAATGGGCTAATTTCAATTTTCATGAAGAGACTTACTGTAACATAAACCAAAGATAGGAAATCATTTCCCCTCTCAATGCCCTTAACTGTTAAAAAAAAAGGTTAAATACAAAATGCAAGTAATCCATTGCCTATGCATTGGCGGGGCAACGGTGAAACAGCAAAGCAAAGAGCTCAACTATAAGTGTATAATTGCTGGTGGGTGGGTTACAGACCCGTCCAGAATTACACTGAATCACAGATGGCAGTGCCCCATTTCAAATATACCAGTGCTATCTTCTAGCACTTAACGTTTAAATAGGGCATAGGGATGGATGGATCAGACTATTCCCTGCCTGTGTTAAGTTTTGCATCTGTTCATTCGCAAGTCCATTCCGTCCCATTTCTGCAATCTGCATTTTTTTAAAAAAACTGCACAGAAGTGCATTATTTTCTTCACAAAACATGCACTTCTATATGCATTTTAACCTAAAACATACATTAACCTAAAATACATTTTTTTGTACATTTTTTGAGCTAAGAACTGTATCGCAGTGGTGACGGCAGAACACACTTCACCATTATCTCTCTTGTTCAACTCAATGCATTGAGCAGGGGGTTGGACTCGATGGCCTTGTAGGTCCCTTCCAACTCTGCTATTCTATGAGTCTATTTTATTTTGTTGGATGGGTATTTTCTCACTTAACAGCTGTAAAGTGAGGATGCTGATGTAGTTCTTTCAGGTGCAGAGACTTACTCTTCATTTCTCACCAGCAATACGTCCATCACTTTATGACACAGGTGTAGTGCATAGGTTTCTCTTTTTAAATGGAGCAAATGGTAGCAAGGAGATCTCTCTTTCCATAAAAGAGATTGGATTCAATTCTACTGAGACTGCTGGATAGGGCTTGTCAGGAAAGGGTCATTTTAGTGGTGGTGCCCTACCTGTGGAACACCCTGGAACACTCCCTCAGAAAGGCTTGCTTGGCACCTACATTATGGTTTTTCAAGTGCCTTTTTATTTTCCCAGGCATTCTAATATCTATTTTTAATGCTTCTGGATCTTCATGCCGTTTTACTTCGGTTTTATACATGCCATTTTTACCCCTTGCTGTTGGTTTTATTGTGTACTCTTTTTATCAGTGTTTACTGTTTTGTATTTTATATTTTTAATTTACCTAGATATCATCCAGAAAACTCTGGTTATTGGACAATATAAAAGTATAATAAATAAATAAAGCTGTAGGACTACACTCCAAGGGTTAAAATGTAACTGGTTATAGTTTGATGAATTATCTGGGTAAGTTCCAAATAGTATTTACCAACCATCACAGTTTAGATTTGGTTTTGTTCTTTATTTTTAATGACAACCTCAGATGCCATCTGACATTATGAATTATACTTGCTCTAACTCAGATAGGGATCCGAAGTGTCTTACATGCTGTTCTGCACGCTTGTCAGCCACCCAAAGCACCACCACCAACCCAAGTTCCGAGACTCTTTGAAGCTGCAGCCCATGAGACAAGAGGAATTCCTACTAACAGAAAACACCTGTAAGCGACTTCCACCTTATCATACCTTCACAGTCGCCACTTGATTTCAACCATTGTTCCATTCCAAGTTCAACACCAGCTATTTTATTTATTGATTTCCAGACAATTAGTTCTGGTTAAAATTCAATGTCCTTGCTCTTCAGTGAAATTTCACAACTACACATATGTTTAAAATATCTGTTACTACGATAACAATTTTTATGGACACGAACTCAAGCACGGGGACTGAACATATTCTTTACATTCAGAAAATCCCAGGTTCAGTGCTTGGCATCTGCCCATTAAAAGGTATCAAGGCTGGAAAGGACTCTTTTCTGCCTGAAACCTTGGAGATCCACTGCCAGTTATTTGACAATATTGGGCAAGATGGACCCAAATCTGACCCAGTATAAGGCAGTTTCAATAAAGTGCAAAACTACTTTAAATCACATATTCCCAGAATTCTATAAATGAACGGAACACTTCACATCATTTGAGCCTGTTTCATCTGGATGACTAATTGCCCTTCAGTCAAAAATGATTAATACTTTAATGTTTTATCACAAATGGAAAGAGAATATGTCGGTTCCTTTCAAAATTAAATGAAGGTCCTCTCATCTAATTTAGAAGCTTTGTGACTAATGCCTACTGATTAAAATATCAGACTTTTTAAGATTCAGATTAATTTTTTTAAAATGCATCTTGCAGCTGATGGTCATTCATTGCACACAAAACAGGTTTCATGATTAATGTGCAACAAAACAGCTTCACTTATGACACAGGGTGAGAAGGTATAAACACAAACATGTTACTCTGAAAGGTCTCCTAAATTAGGGGGCAGTGGATCAGAAAGCAGAGAAGTTTCAGAGTTAAAGCTACTTCTGTAATTAATGGGAAATGTTACTACAAATGCAAAGTAACTTATTGGTCCCATTCAGAAGACACCTTAAACCATGGCAGTTAAGCCAGAAAGCAGGGCTGCATTCAGAAGACACTTTAAACCAAGGCTTTAACCATGGTGAACAAGGCTTTTTGCCTTTTTCACCATGGCTAAAGCCATGGTTTAAGGTGTCTTCTGAACATGGTCTGGCTTTCTGGCTTAACCACCATGGTTAAAGCCGTGGTTTAAGGTGTCTTCTGAATGGGGCCACTGTAACCTGGTTTGCACCATGAAACAAAACATGGTTTGTTAAATTTGGCTTGTTCGGGAGCAAACAAACGTGCAGGCTCTTGACTGTTCAGGTACACAGGAGGCTTTTGGGGACAGGAGCTCAGTTTATATCAATCAACATGACAGTTCATTTTCTGAGTATGACAGTGCACCATATAATGAACATATAAGCATCACACCATATCAGAAGTGCTACACATACCTACATGCTTCCAGCTCCCACCCAGAACACGCCACAAAATCCACAGCCAAGCCCTACAATACAGCTGCATCTGCTCAGACTTGTCAAATGAAGACTCAAACCAGGCATTTCTTGGACTACAATACCCACCAAACAAAGGGAAAAATAAACAAATAGTCCAGGCGGGTACCCAGGAATAATATATTTCAGAACAGATCCAGAAGAGAAAACCAAAACACGATAGGTGGCACTTCTGGTCACTTGTAGTTCCCAGCTAAGACCACTCCAATGTATCATCAGTGATCTACAACCCATTCCAGACAATGACACTTTCCTCTCACAGGCTTTGGGTGGTAGGCCTACATTGTTTACAGATACCCAACCGAAAAAGGACATTCACCAGCAACTGAAATATAGACACAAGAACCAGATCTTGTTTCAGACACAGATGCCACACCTACTCTGGCAACACTAGTACAGGCCCTAATAATGCCATCCATCATCATCATCATCATCATCATCATTATTATTATTTATTTATTTATATAGCACCATTAATGTACATGGTGCTGTACAGAGTAAAACAATAAATAGCAAGACCCTGCTGCATAGGCTTACATTCTAATAAAATCATTCTAATGAAATCCACAACATCAGCGGCTCAGAAAATTGCTCAGCTTCCAATGTGGTATATGCCTTTACTTGCTTACAATGCACTACTGCATTTCACATAGGACAAACATGCCAGTCTCTACACAAAAGAATAAATGGGCATAAACTGGACATCAGGAATGGCTATGTTCAGAAACCAGTAGGGAAACATTTCAACTTCCCAGGACATGCTGTTAATGACCTTAAGATGCCCATTCTTGAACAGAGGCATTTCAAAGACAGATATCAATGCAAAACTGCTGAAGTAAAGTTCATCAAGAGATTCAATACTATTTCCTGTGGTTTGAATGACAAAAGTGTGCTGTTGTTTTCATCACGCTATATATGTTAATCGCTCGGCTCACCATTGCAATGATGATAACACCCAACAAGGGTTTGAATAACAGCTGTTAAGGTAATTAGCTCTGACTGTAGTTTCTACATTTCAATTCCTTCTGGCAACACAGTTTGCATCTCCCTCACTCTCCCAGCAATTTGAGGTTAAAACTCCATGCATCTGATGAAGTGGACAGCATCCACAAAAGCTTTCGTTAAAAAAAAATGGGGGGATGGGGGGAGGACAAAGTAGCAAGCAATCTACTTTAACAAGGATCGAAGCTTGCCAACAGTAGAAAAATACAACTGTTAACAAGGAATCTTTTCCTGTTTTTAAGAAACATGATATTTCCCTCTTTGTGCTTGATTTGTTGCAATCATTGGCAAGAACCTTTTTAAGTGCTTATATGTACCCATCTAAATTTTGTAAGGAAATTCAAGTCAGCTCTCATTTGTGTGTCTATGGGAAAACTGATTATTTACTTGCGTCACAGAAGCAGCAGAGATATGGATCAGGAAGAAACCTTTCAAATTACCGATCTACTTTCATCAAATGCCAGCACTGTAGCATTTTCAACATTTCCTATAATACAGCTACACATTATGTCCTGCAAGTAGGGGTTGCTTATAGCTGCTTTGCTTTTGGGGGAGTGGCACACTGAAGAAAACCAGGATCACTGTGAGAAAACTCATTTACTGAAACTGTCTCCCAGAAGTAAAGGGAGCTTAAATCGAAACAGCTCAGTTGAAAATCTACGCATAAGCATCTTAAGCAGCACTGATTATACTAGTACTCTACGAGGCTCCCTGGGGACTGGCAGCTGGGGACTGGCAGCGAGGAGGGAGCAAGTGGTGCTGTTAAACAAAGTGAAGCATAAGCAGCACTGAAAGGAAATGCTGGATCAGTGATTGGAAGGAAGGAAATGGGCACAAATCAAAGTATAAAAGGATGATAAAAAAAGTTAACCAAAGGTACAGAGAACCTTCAATTTTGTTGAACGATAGTCCAGTTATGTGCCTTAAATGCCTAAAAAGAAAAGAAATTGTGAAAACAGCATGCATTTATTTCTTTAGAAGATTTATAGACCTGCCTTTTAGAGGAAACTCTCCTATTGGAATAACGCCTCCTATTTAAAGCAAGACAGTGCGACATTTTTGGGACAGAGACAAAACCTTCTTGTGCAGGTATTTGCAGTCTGTTGCATCTGCTGAAGAGCACGCAGCCGTGTTCTCCTGGCACCAATCTTCTCTGATGTTTCATAGCTGAAGGGCACATACAAAGATGCACTTCCTGAACAAGTGAGGTGATTGGAAAGGAGGCCAACATTACATCCTTTACAGACCTGAGTCTGCCCACCATGATGATGCAGCAGTCAAGATACAACTTGGAAGTTAGTGTCAATAGGGAGTATGCTCTAGGTCCCTGCCCACATTGGAATGCATACTAGAAGGCTGAATATGGCACTAACCTTACTGGCCAGAGGATCCACACCTTCAGCAAGTGAACATTTTTGGAAGTTTGTAGCATAATGTAAGAAACAAACACCATGACATATCCGAGTGTCCTGTACACACCAATCAATACAGACCACGCAGCAAGAAAACACCACATTTGACCCTAGAAGTGGCTATATTTCACTATCTGGCAAGGAGATTCCTTTAAATAGTTTGCTAAGTGCTTGCATATTCCCTTGGGGTAGAAGATATTCTGGTTACAAGATTACAAACACCTCTACATCAATAACCTTAGCTACAAGACAGTTCTGTAATCAATACATTCAAGCTGTCTTTCAAATAAAAGATGTATGAACTTGGTCTTCCATTTTCTACTAGCTATGCTGGCAGTGTGTGGGTGTCCCTCTCCCATCGTCCAGTTCACCTCCTTCCCCTTGGCCCCTTCACAACCACCCCATTCTTGATCTAGCACTTCCCATTCCCCCTCACTCCATCTCCTCCTCACCCCTAGCCCCTCTTCCCATACCATCATCTATGAAGAACAGCCTTTATGATGGAACTGATGTGCTAAATACCATTTTGTTTCTGTAGGCCAGTGCCAGTGCTACCTTGTTTGCATATTCAGTAGGGCTATTAGCATCTTAAAACAAAAACAAAACCAAAAAACAGGTCCTAAAATGGCATTCCATGAAACAGAAGCTTATTGGGTGTTCTTTGAGAATATTAGTAATAGTAGACGAGATAACTGAAAGACAGATTGTCCACAATTATGACGTTCCTCTGCTGTTTCCCCCTGCATTACTAGTTCTCTCTCAGCCATAGAAGACTATTGGGCACATACTAGGATATACCCTAGTTCCCCCAGGCGACAACTAGATCCAACAAAACAGGCCACCAGCTAGTATGAATCAAATTTGCACCCAAGGAACATGCCCCTAGAATCTTTACAACAGAGGTAGGCAATGTGGTCCCCTCCAAATGTTTTGGACCACAACTCTCATCGGCCCCAGCCAAGGGTCCAGGATTATGGGAGCCATAGTACAAAACATCAGGAGGGTACCAGGTTGCCTACCCTTAGGACTACAGTGTACAGGGTTTCCTTGATCAGGGCACCAACACATCCAGAACAGACTCTCTGAAGGTAGAAAGCTTGACAAATGCTGTTCTAGATCTATCTATTGAACTACTGAAAGAAATCATATGAATGCAAAACTTCAGACGCAAGGACTGATTGAATATAAAATGGTAGTCAACATAGACACAGGCCATGATAGCACCAAACACTCTTTGATGAAACTATCTGAACCCAATTCTGTATGGCTTAAGCCTTGGCACAGAATCAACTATACCAGGTGGGAGAGTGGTTCCATTCTGACCTAGAAAAACAATTCCAGATATTTAAACTAGAAAATTGCTGCTCAGCCCCATGGAATTTGTATCATGGAGCCCATATGGTTCTATCTCACGTCTATCCCATAGTTATACCTCAGTGCAGTGTTTGCACGTAACAATCCATGACTTAATGGCAACCCATACTCTGGGTTGTCATTTCGTCCGTACCAGGTCAATGTTTGTGATCATAAATTAACTGGATGAGTGCTAACAAACTGAAGCACAATCCAGACAAGATGGAAGCTCTGTTGTTAAGTGGTGCATCTGACAGTAAGAGATGGGGTTCATTCTGTTTTGGATGGGGTCACCCTCTGAAGGACTAGTATAGGGTGTGGCTAGAACAAACCGGAGGTCCAAGCATGCAATGCCTTCCAGCAGTTTACACTAGTCGGCCAGCTACATACACTCCTAGACAGAGAAAGTCTTGCCACAGTCAATGATGCCCTGGCAACCTCCGGATTAGACTACTGCGATTATATGTTGCATGTCTTCCTTTGCAGACTTCTAGAAACTTCAGTTAACAACTTCTGCTAACAACTGACTATATGGATCATATCTCACCAGTTTTCACACAGCTACACTGGTTGCCAGTCCATTTCAGGGCACAATTAAAAGTGCAGTAATTACTTATAAAGCCATAAATAGTCTGGGACTGGGTACTTGAAGACTATCTTTTGCCAGACAACCCTGCCTGAACATTGGGGTCAGAGTCCCTCTCCTGAGTCCCCATCTCCACCTGAAGCCAAGTGGGTGGTGACTGGGGAGAAGAACTACTCAATTTTGGTGCTCTGTCTATGGAAGACTTGCCTGGTGTTATTTCAGCATCAGGAGAATACTTACCTGGGCATTCCAACATGTTTATGCCTTTATTTATGGCTATGTATGAAATCATAAGAGTGTTTACTGAAGGAGTGAATATAAATTTTCTAAATAAAACAGGTAACATTTACAACTTGACAAAGTGTCAAGTTATTTTTATTATTTTATTATTACTATTTTAGCTGAATAAAACCATTAAAAGATAGCTCAACCACAAACACCAGATCTCAGAAGTTTGATATACACCTTTTTGTGTGTATGTGCACAGAAGTTATCATGGATTGGAGGGAGAAAATTGTAAAGGTATGTGAACGGCCGACCATGAAGAAATTCCTGTGAATTTACAACACGGATGGTATTAATCTTTCAGAGGATTTGAAAAATAAAAATCTTAGCACAAGCTTCTGCTTTTAATGCAACTTAATTATTTAGGCACACTGCTGGATAAGGAGAAACTGTGGGCTGCAGCATGCAAGGCAATTCCTAACAGACTGTACATTGGATTTTGATTCAAGATGTTCAAAGCAGTAGAGGGGAACCACTTTGCTCAAACCACAGCTCCCTTAACAAGGACTAAGAGACATACTTAGGAAGACCTGAGGGACTTTTACACATTGCAAGTTTGGCCAAAGAGAGTTGATGCCAGATGAAAAGGGGGGACATATACAAGGTAGGAACCCTGCACACTTGTATAATTTGCTATGGCAACCACCCTGTCTCTTACCAACTGAGCTCTTTCCAGTGAAGAATGTTATTTAGCACAGACGGAATACCTGGTTCAGAAAAGAAATTAAGGTTTAAGAGTAGCAGTCAGACCCACAAAATTCCAGCACTGTGTACGACCATCCAACATAAAGTTAAACTGGAACCATGTTCACACATGAAGTTGCTTTTAGAATCTAGCTTTGAACCCAGAATGTTGATAGTCCCATGTAAAATATACCAGAACTAAGTATATACCAGAGCTAAGTAGAATGGGGTACTGGAAATTCACAAATCAGTAAGCATAATTGACCACGCTGCGTGTATTCTGCAGTTCTGTATAAAAACAGAAAACTTTAGGAATGTGAGCTGTATACAATTCAGCAACCAGAGAATCCCAGCTTTGCTCATTCCTAGCTCTTATAGCTGCAGAGATTCATTGGAAAAATCCCAGGAGTTAGCATGGGGGCAGAAGGAAAATATTGTGTAGCTCCTTACACTTCTGTGACTAGAAAATTGGAATAAGGCAAAATAAGCAAATATATGAAAGCCTATTGTATACAAGGCTGGGGGAAAATGTGGTTGCCTATTGTTTAACACTCTGGTTGCCTGTTAAGAACATGAGAACCATGCTGGATCAGACCAAGGGCCCATCTTGTCCAGCATTCTGTTTACACAGTGGCCAACCAGCTGTCGACCAGGGAATCTCAAGCAGGACACAAGTGCAACAGCACCTTCCTGCCCATGTTTCCCAGCAATTGGTGTACAAGTGCATACTGCCTCTGTTATACTAGAGATAGCATATAGCCATTAGGACTAGTAGCCATTGATAACCTTCTTCTCGAGGAATTTGTCTAACCCTCTTTTAAAGTCATCCAAATTGGTGGCCATTGCTACATTTTGTGGTAGTGAATTCCATAGTTTGACTATGCACAGTGCGAAGTACTTCCTTTTATCTGTCCTGAATCTCCCACCAATCAGCTTTATGGGATGATCCCAGGTCCTAGTGTAATGAGGGAGAAAAATGTCTCCCTATTCACATTCTTCACACTATGTATAATTTTGTAGACCTCTATTATGTCCTTCTTTACTCTTCTTTTCTCAAAGTTAACAATCCCAACTATTATAACCTTCCCTCATAGGGGAACTGCTCCAGCCCCTTGATCATTTTAGTTGCCCTATTCTGCACTTGTTCCAGCACAATAGCTTTTATTAGGTGTGGTGATCAAAACTGTACACAGTATTCTAAGTGTGATCACACCATCAATCTGTATTAGGGCAGTATGATATTGGCAGTTTTATTTTCAATTTCTTTCCCAATTATGCCTAACATTTTTACAGCATCTGTACAGTGGGGTGACATTTTCATTGAGCTGTCCACTACAACCCTAAGATCTCAGTCACTGCTAGCTCAGATCCCATCAGCTTATATTAGAAATTGGGAGGTTTTGCCCCAATGTGCATCGCTTTACACTTGCTTACATTGAACCGCAATTGCCATATGATGCCCATTCTCCTAGTTTGAAGAGATCCTTTTGGAGCTCCTCGCAATCCCTTTTAATCACCTGAAATAACTTGGTGTCATCAGCAAACTTGGCCATTTTACAGCTCGCTCCTCTTCCTCCCAGCCGTACAGGAAGAAAAGGGGGTGGGAAAGTATGAGTCCAAGAGGAAGCTAGGCTCATATCTTCCTAAACCGTTGTTTATTGTGACATTCAAATGCAGCCATTCAAACACTGAAACCATTGAGTCAAGGTGGTAAAGTATCTGGGTTGAGTTCATTAGCATAACTGGGATTTGCTAGGGATGGCTGAATTTTTAAGCCACAGACAAGATTTAGTAAAATGGGGGGGAGGGAGAGATATAAAATTAAGAACAAGGAAAGAAGAAATATTGTGATGTCTATTCTCTTTTTGGTAATTTGATGCTTTCAATCTATTTGCTTTTCACATCTTTTATGCAGAGAAACTTAAGTAGCATTATTGGACTTTGTGACAGACTCGTAGAAGTGCATCACAACACAGCTGCTGTAGTACCTGTATTAAAGAGATTTGTATATTCACCCATGGTTTAGAGAACTCTGTCTACATGATTATGCAAATCAGACACCCACACAGAGTGTAGGCAGGAGCCGCATAATGGGAGACACCTTTCAATTCTGCATCACCAACAGGAGCATCCCTGACTACTTCTGATAAGCTGAAGAATTTGAGCTCAATAACACCTAAAGCCCTTAAAAGAGAGGAATACTTGAAAGCTTTCCCATATAATGTTACTGGGAGTAATGCACAGAGATTTACAGCCTCTAAATTCAACACAGCAAGAATGACTAAAAATACAAAGACATTTTAAAATCACTGAAGATCTGAGCAGTTGCCTATACCATGTTCAGGCTTTGAGAACTTCTGCGTGAAAAAAATGTAAAGCCTATAACCCAGGCAAATTCTGCACCATGAAATGCTGAATTCTGTACTCAATGCGAATTGAGAAAATGTGTACAATTCTTCTCCTTTTTGTTTTTGGCAAAGTTTACTGCTCTGCATAATTTTCTCTGATTTTACTAGCAATGGGGAAGGAGCAAGGAAGCATCCCTCCACACACACAAACAGAAATCTATCCCAGTCACTTTTCTGGCTTCCAAGATTTCAACTCACTGTCAAACATATCTTTAGAACTCCTATGGATAAAGAAACTTATTTTATTGTAACATTTAGACGCTACCTTTCTGTTCTAATAAAGCACTAGTGGTGGTTAACAGACATAACTACCCCCACAACTCAATAACAGCTAAAAGCCATTAGTAGGCAATCTAATTAGACAAATGAAATCAGAAATCAATCAGTAAAAACAGCAACAGTCAGCAGATACTAAAGAGGAAGAATGAGAGAGTGAACACGCATGAACTCCGAACCTTTACAGTCAAAGGCACTTCTACACAGTGGCATTTTGACCTGACAATGAAAGGCAAAGAGAGAGGAAGCCAGATGAGGTAAAAAAGCAGCCAGATGAGGCTTTCAGGGCAGAGAATCCCACCACCAGAATGGCCTTGTCTTGTGTGCCTGTCTACTACACCACAAAAGGTGGTGGAACAGAACAGAGCCTCCACTGAAGATGTAAGTGCACAGGTAGTTTCATATGGTTTGCTTTTTTTTAAAAAAAAGTGAAAGGTTAGGTTCTCAAGAAGCTAGGTTCTGCATCCACTGTGACATCTTATATTAGAGCTTACACCCAGCCTTAATTGCCTTTTAAGAACAAGGGTCCCTTGCAAGACAAACACTGGTTTGTTATTATAAGACCATCATGGCCATCATGGCAAATTTTGGCCTTATTCCCTCCTTCAGGCAATATCTCCAGGGAGAGATCAGCAACAGGCTTTGTGCTCAGTCTCCTCACCCGGCCTTCCTCTGAGCCTCTTGCTCCAGAGGCAGGTAAACACCCAACTTTCCATCAGTTTTCAGTTTTGCAAATTTAGGAAGATTTTAAAATGCACCATCTCCTGGCTCAGTCACTCACTTCTTTCCATAGCAAGGTAAAGTGCAGGTTGCAGGGGGTGGGGGAAGGGAAGACTTGCTCCAGATTTATCCCTGGGTATGATCTTGTGGGAGAAATATAGTTTGAAGCAGGAATTTTGTTCAGTCTTGCTTTATGCATGCTATAACTGGGATAAGGGGCAATTTGTTAGGGTCAAAGTGGTATTATCTCTATACCGGCCTGATTTAGACACCCATTTGCAGTTTTATAAAACCTTTAATTTAATTCATAATAAGCCTGGCTTACCCTAGTTAATTAACTGGCATTAAACCAGAGCTCCCCGTTTTGGATGTTAAAGGGAACTCTGATTTAAAACAAACCAGGATCTCCACCCCAAAGCTGCCACACAAGGGGAAGAAGCAAGGAAGGAGTGTGAAGCTCTGACACCTGGGAACATATGTCCAAACCAGGCCACTGACAAGGACAGCCAAATCAAATCACTTCTAGACCTATAATGCTATGCACTGCAGGCAGCTTGCTTCACTTCCACAGGTATCTTGAATTCTATGCACACTTGATTGAAAGGAATGAAATGTCAAGGTGTCTCAGCTGTCTTGTTCCACAGCAGCCAGTTACAAACATTTCATCCCCTAAATCTTTAAAGGACATCAAAAGGCTCTGATGACTTAATCTAATAGCACACAAAGGACAAGGCATCTCTCTCTTCACCCCTACCCTATAATTGAATTACATGACAAGCAAATGTCAATTTCTCTTGACCAACAAAAATGGACGGATGGACGGACGAACACACACACACACACACAGAGAGACTTTCCTTCAGATATTTATTTGCTGGAGTTGATGCTTAAAAGTGCTTACACCGTGGCCGACTTCTGCAGTTTTATGACAGACGGTATATTTTCTCCTTTAAAATGATTACTCCTTTTTCCAATTTTAGTGAGCAGAGTGCTTAAGACCCTGACAGAGCCATAAATCAACTTACTAGACTCTGAAGGTCATGCATGTGTATGGTTTAGATACTTTTATTTTTGTTCAAAGCATGCCATCTGAGCATTATGCATATTTATTTCCAAAGAAATTATGTCTAAAATCGTTGTAAGAACATAAAAGCAGCCATGATGGATCAGACCACAGGTCTAATCCAGCATTCTGTTCACACAGTGGCCGACTATCAGCCTAGTCTGCAGGTTGTCATGCAATACAATTATCAGGTGGCAGAAGTGGTGATGCCAGCCTATAGATGTAAACTAATCCACAAATACAGATGAAAAATAATGTTGAAATGCAAATTTATTTTTAACAGGGAAGAATCACCACTAGGAGCCAATGTGATTGTCAAACCTCTTAAGCCATATCATGCTTCTTAAGCTACAGGAACTGATTCGGTGATGCTCACAATTGATGAGAAATGTAATACTGATTTACCGACACTTCAACTATGCTGAGCTTTTGAAAGCTTCCAAATCAATCGCCTTCAGCAAAAAAGCATCAGACCCATGTGATAGCTTTAATGAATTTAATTACATTCATTTGTTTAAAGATTTCATTCATGTGCATGACAAAAAGATTATACCTAACCTACCCTTTAAACAAATAAGAACTTAAGATTCATGAAGCTGAGAAATGTTTTGAATCTATCCACTTACTCATCTTGAAATATTTCACTCTGATGCAACACTCAGCCCTTATTGCAATGTTTGGTCTGGTATCTTATGGTTTTTCTACCCTAAGGTTTCACTTCAAGTGCTTTTTCATAACAAGCAAGCATGATCCTGTTGCATCCACATTGTGATTGCTCCTGCTCCTTATAGAACTGCATGGGATTGGGACCAAACCTTGGCGGTAGAGCACATGCAGAAAGTCCCAGTTTCAATCCCTAATGGTGCTGTAAAGCTCTCCACTCTCTGACCCCTTCAAAAAAATCTTTTTGGTTAAAACCTTGGAGAAGGTTAAGGATAACTTTGCTATTCCCCCTCTTCTTCAGCTCATGGATTCTCCCCTTCTTAGCCTCTAGCCTTGCTCTTTCTTTCACCCTTTGCCTTGCTGTTCCTTCTCCCTCCCAGCCTCTAGCCTCACTATTTCGACCCTTTTTAGCTCTGTCTCTCCCCACTCCCTAGCCTGTAGAATTTCTCTTTCTCTACTGCTTTGGCCTGCTGTTTCTCCCAGCCTCTAGCTTGGCCATTTCTCTGCCCTTCTACCCCACTGCCTTGTTATCCACCCCACCCCACCCCACCCAGCCAAGCTCTA
This sequence comes from Elgaria multicarinata webbii, assembly GCF_023053635.1. Classification (NCBI taxonomy): domain Eukaryota; kingdom Metazoa; phylum Chordata; class Lepidosauria; order Squamata; family Anguidae; genus Elgaria; species Elgaria multicarinata. Next base: position 190,863,386 of record NC_086171.1, read on the forward strand.
GCCTCACTATTTATCTCTACCAATCCACCTCTTTAGCTCACTTTCGACTAGCCAGCCCCCTGCCATGGCAGCCATTATGTGACCAACCATATCCTCCATACGAGTCATGTTGTGAGGGTGCTCCCTGTAGTTTCTAAAATTCCCAAAAGTGCCCACGGGTCCAAAAAGGTTGGTAATCCCTGGTATTCAAGAATACCACCTGAAGATTTCAAGGGGGAGGGGTGCTTTTATTGGGTTTTTAAAACTACTCCATTCAGGTTATTGTATGCAGTGGTGTAGTGAAGGGGGAACGCAAGGGGAGTGCAGTTCCAGAACAGGAATGATGACATCACATCACCTGTTGGAGAACCAGAGTAAATGACAGGGAGCCACATTCCAGTGGTGGGCGGGGCCAAAGGAAAAACAATGCCAGTGTATTTTAGCTTGAACCTCCTACTGCCAATAACTAAGCCTTAGAAGAGGCATTTCAAGCTTTCACAATGGGGGGAAAACCACACAAAACCTGCGAAACCACCAAACAATTGACCGTTAGGGAAGCAGGACCTATTTGGCCGTGAAGGGAAGGGGGCATTGCAGAGAAGGAGGAAAGAAATAAACAGAGGCTGGATACTTTTTTCCTTCCTTTTCTTTGACGGAGTCCCTAATTCATGCTAGCAGTTTAAACGGTAACACTTCTTTGCAAAATTGCTTTGTTTCTAATTAAAAGCTAAAGATTACATTTCAGCTGGCTGAAGATGTTTTGTTAAAAGTTCAGTATGTTTGATAAGTTGAACCTGTGCAGTCAGACGCAAGCTACGCTAAGCTCCATGGAGCTTATTGCCAGGCACTATGCACTGGATTGCAGTCACACCCCAAAAAGTGACATGTGAGATTTTATTAGTGGTTTGGTAAGTTGACTGTTTTATTATAGAATTTTTAAACAGAGTTTTAGTTGCTTTGAGTACAAATAATACAAAAGCAGGACAAATGGGGCTGTGACTATGGATTTTCCTTGACTATGGGAGTGCCGTGATGAGCTTCAAAATTTACCACTACCTCTGGCCATATGTGACCCTCCCCACCCACCAAAACATTAAACCTGTGTAGAAGGTTCTAAAACCATATTTACCTTAAAAACATAGGATCAGAAAATTAGTAGTGGGTAAGAGCAGTCAGGAGAAAATGGTTAATGTAGAGAAGGTCAAGTACCCTTCTTAGGATGCTTTGTAAATTTACATGCAGCTGCAATGTAATTGTTTCCTTTGTCGCTGATTCTCCAATATTCATCACCTCTAATTTTAACTTCACTTATTCTGGTTTAAGTCAAACCAGGGCTCAAAGTATGATAAACTAAACTCTAGTGATTTTGAATTATCTATCCTGATGAACAATTGCCCAGTCTCTGCTTCTTCACAACAGGCTCTATATTTACAATAGGGTGGATGGACTCCCATAATCAGGCTCAGAAAACAAATTTCCCATCAAACTTAGCTGGGTTCATTCTAAAACCAATTCTGAGTTATATCAGATTCCAGTATGCACCCAGATATGGGGGCATTATTGGGTGTGATCCCTCTGCCACCTTACTTAGCTAACTTGCTGCTCCAGTAGTGGCAGAATGGATGAAAACTTCTTCCTGCAATGTCTGGTTCCTGGCATGCTACTGTGGGTACTGCACGGCAGTGCTGCAAAACTTATATCTCCTAGCACTAGAGCAGGGTATCAGCAATGTGGCACCTTTGGGTGCACTGGTACTCGCCAAGACCCCTGAATACCCCGCTGGTGCACTGGCACCAGCGGGGATCCCTGACTGTGCCTGCCAAGACCCCCTTCTGCTATGTGAACCAACTCTACCAGCCCCACATTCGCTGCTAACCACTTCTCCTTACCTCCTTGGGACTATTTAACCCTGCAGTCAGGAAGCAAGAAGTCAGCACACCCAGAGACTTCCTGCTTCCTCAGGGTTAGGTGGGGGAGAGGAGAGGAAAGGCAATGGCAGTAGGTGGCAGAAGGAGGGGGACAAAGGAGAGGAGGTGGGAGGAAGAATTCTGGAGGAGGAAATGGGAGGGGGCAAAGAAAAGAGAGAATCCAAAAAAATAAATGTAGGTGGGACAAATGTGCCCTCAAGCTCAAAAAACAGACACCAAGAAAACAACAACAAATGTACCCACATCCCCAAAAGGTTGCCTGGCCTTGCTTTAGAGGAAAGAACCAGGAGAGAAACCACCCTATGGCTGCTGGCAGAGTATCAAAACAGGTAGTGATGGCTGGGAAGGGAAGCAGGGAGGGCATAAAAACCTGGGCTGTAATGCCTGCGTTGTTTGAGAGGCAAGCATTAGAAGTTGCCAAAATTCATATTTTCAAGCCAGGAAATACAACACTTGGCAATAACACTAGGCTACATTCATGAGTATGGAATTCAATTAAGCTAACCTACATATTGCTCTTGGCCAAGGTTATATAACTCTTCTACAATGTGCATTTATGTATGTAGGGCACTTTTACAGACAGAAGAGCAGAACAAGAATCAGTACGAGAAAGCAAGCAAGACACAGGCTCAGTTCAGACAACACGTTTCTCAACGGTGGTTTTAGAACTCCACGGTGGAGTTTTTATACCACCATGAGAAATGTGTTGTCTGGCAGAAAAACTCCAAGCAATGGTGGAGGTTTTTTTAGGAAAACACTCCACACAGAATATCCACGCTGTGCAGAGGAGAGTTCCTGCACAACCATTGTGTTGCATGTTGTGTGGTGGGCTCCGTGGTTTTCCATTGCGTTGAGTTGACATTTCCCACTGGCTACAGAGTTCCCTGGCAAGAGTGGCGAAAGAAGCGAGTGCCACTCTAGGAGAGCCACTGGGATTTTTTTTAGCAGCAATGGCTGATGGGATACCATCGGGAGGACCAGGGGAGGAGAGAAGGTGGAGGAACTAGCAATCAAACGTCGTGATGCATTTTACTCAACTCCACGGTAGCCCACAGTCACACAATGGTGGAGTTATAACATGTTGTGTGGGGAGTTATGTGATGGTTTAGTCCAAAATAACCCATGCTTGCATATGCAAAATGGCGGCCACACATTGGGCTGTCATGCCATGCAAACTGGCCCACTATGCCCTGCTTGTGGAATTTATTTGAAAAGGAAACCAAGTAAACTTTTCAGGCAAAGTTTAATGGTTATTGCATAGCAGATGGAAGGTTTGGTGTATTATTTCTTCAAAACCCCATCTTTCAAAATGCCTAGTGCCTCATTGACAGTAGTTAATTGGAACCCAGACTCACCAAGGTCAAGTCAGAGTCCTTTTCAAAAACCACTGTCAAATCATTCAACCAGATCTATGCATTAGTCAGGCCTACACATTCTCTCCAATTTCGCAAGTAGCAAGTGCTCCTTTGACCCCAGTTTCCAATGCCTTACAACTCACTCTCATTACTATCAAAACTTGAGGAGAACATATTGGACTGATGACCCTACTAGGCTAAAGTATGTGCCATGCAAGCTTAAGGTCAGTCAATTCAGTTAATCAGTCTACATATGCAGGGAGAACAGAACATTCTTTTACAGTCTTTTTTAAACTCACGCAAGTGACATTTCTAAAGAATTGGAAGACTGATATTAGCCCCAAAAATACAGACACACACAGTTTACAAATCAGATCAGTGTCAGTTAAAACTTCTGAATGATGAGCTCATCGTATGAAGTGGGGCTTTTATTCCCAGTTAGGGAGAGGTATAGCAGGGAAAAAATATCTTTGGCAACAGGAGTTAAAAACAACTCAAGCCCTTTGCTATCTGACTTTTCCCAATTTTAAATACAAGCAGGTTTTTTATAAATATGAATGGGATGCACACCCATTTTGGGATGAACTGAAATTCAGAGTTTCTGCAGTAAGCACATATAGGAGGGACCTGATGAATATCAGAAACAGTCATGAATTTGCAGGTGAGATTCTGCAATATCCAAAAGATCATCTCTGGGGAAAAGAAGACTCTGAAAGGGGGGAGGGCGGGACTGTCTTGTGGATACTAAATACAACATTAAAAGAAAAGAAAAAAGAACACTTCACACTGTATACCTAAGCAAGGATTTCAGCAGGGCCCTAAGCTCTTATGACATCCTAGAAGAAAGATTGACAAAAATGTGGCCTAAAAATGGCAACAAACAAAAACCTCAAGTACGGAAAGGCATAAAATACTGCATCTTGATTTGTGCAGTGTAATCCTATACGTTATCTGCTCAGATGTAAGGTTCATTGAGTTCAATGGGAGTTGCATGTAGAATTGCCATGTAGAATTGCTGCCTTAATAAATCAAATTTCTAACTTTTATAGTTTCAAGCCCAAGTGAAGTCTCAGAAGCCAGTAGAGTAAAGTTACACAGGGAGTGATATTTCAGTACCTTACTGTTCCTTGCCTTAAGCAGAAGCAGAGACACATACATTAAGGAAACATATACAATTTGCACAATTTACACAAGCTACAAGAAATTTGCTTTTCTTATCACAGAATTTCAGCTACCTTGATGCAGAATGTTGATATTTTTCCCCTTTTAGCACAGACTTCACACAGCCCTATCTATACAGAATGAAAATGCCCTAGCTGATCTGAAGAGCTGTCCATGTCATGAAATACTGAAATTAATGAACACTATGCAATGAAATTGCACCAGATGTTTCCATCAGAAACTATTTCAACACAATGCATTTTCATACAATGTTTAATTAAGAACCACACTTTACAAGAAGGTCTAAGGATTCATCTTATTTCAAGCTCATTTCCCAAATTCCAATATTATGCAGTGCTGGTATGCAGATAGAACTTCTCCATTGTGGATGGAGCAGAGCATAGTCACTTTAAAACATTATCCCATTAAAACACAGAATCATCTAATACAAGCTATGCTCAAGACACATCAATTCATTGCCCTCTAGTTTAAAATATGAAGCAATCAAGCACAGACTTAAAGAATGTTCAAAGCATGATACTGGAGATGTAGTGTGTTTTTGTATAGCTACTGTCTAAGCTGCATTTTTCTTCCTGCAATGTACTAGTGCAAAAGTTGGAAAACATTGGGACACAGAAATCCCTTCAGACCCAGTGAAAGTGCTGGGTGTTAGTCATAAAATGTTAAGTGCACCGAAAGGAATACTTTACTTTAATGGATACTTCTTTCTGCTAGCAGAATTATTGATATAATCATGTTGAATTACAGACCAGGGGCAGAGAAGCAGAGTGAGTTCTCTCTACAATGGAGGAGTCCGCCAGTAGCTATGTGTGCATTTTTCAGTACCAAGCTCTCTAGAGTGATCTACTTCCTAAATAGGACCATTGGAATTGCCACGGTGGGCCAGGCCAAAATATCTGTGTTAATATAAAGCTCACTATTTATACAACATAAACTAAGACACTGGGATAATGTTTAGATAAATGCTCCAGTTTTGAACATTGTACACATGTGGAAAAGTCTATATTGCCCAAGCCTCTAATGGAGCTAATCGCCAAACAAGGACAGACATAGGGCAAGGAAGAAATAAAGAGATTTCTAAGGGAGCAATCCAACAGCCCCTAGCCAAAATTTGGGGTGGGTGGGTCATAGGATAGTTCAGTTTTCTGGATCCGAGGTCAGAGCCAAGAATCCAAGCTCCCTGCTCCCTCTCTCTTGTAGCTGGCACAGAGAGATCTGAGTTGGCTGCCTCTCCAAGCCCACAACCTCGGTGAGGAGGGAAAGGGGGCGTGCCAGTGGGAGGGGCGAGGAGGGGACAGGAGAGGCCAGTATCTCCAGATCTCCACAACCTCCTTCCCTCCCACTCCACAGAACACAACTAGATGAGAGTATAAATCCGTCTTCCTAAAACACAGAGTGGGAGGTAAAGTTCACCTCCATTGCTCTTCTCATTCTGCCCTGGACAGCCATAAACCTCTGAGTTCAGAGGCTTAAGGCCATCACAACAGAATTACCCCCTACATCATTAATATTCAATCCACCATGAGTGCATAGAAGAGAGAAAATAAACTATTGAGGGGAGGGGGAGAATCAAGATACCAGCCTGTTCGTAAGACAAATGATGCCAGCACCAAGGCTTGTAATATCGCAGACATACCGGTCATTGTAAACCAGAGCATGTTTTTGTTGATCAATAAGCAATAAATCATTTGGTGTCTCGCAGTCCCTCACTATCAATCATTTCCAGAAAGCGTAATAGATGTTTCCTCTGCACAACTGCTGAGACCATTAACATTCTTCAGAGGAAGTTATAAAGAAGCCAATGCATCAACTCTTAGAATGTGAAACATGCTTGAAGGTGCTGAAAATCTTCACTATTTTCTGCGGTCATGGTACTACTGCATAACAGAAACAAATTTGAAGAGTTAAAAGTAAAAGAAAAGTGCTAGTTATACAAGATTATTTTTTTTTTAAAAAAAATGTAAACTTCTGAGTGACAAAGTGAGTCAGGGAAAGCAAAATTTCACATGCAGCAAGTTTAGAAAACACACACACACATGCTGCAAAAAATGCTACGGTTCCTATATGCCTTCTCCCCTTTTCCAAAACCTACTAAAGTAAAAGTAACCACCAGCAGTTCACATCTTGAATTAAATGTAAACAATGTTAAAATGTCTTTAGGTTATAGGCTTCAAATGTGTGTAGCCCTCTGCCTTGGTAAAGCATTCTGTCGCTCAATTCCAGAGGTGTGGGTACAGCTGGCTATGGTTACTCAGGGCCAAACAAGTTGTGACCCTGTCTACAAAATCAGCAATCGCAGCAATGGATTTTTAAATAAATAAAATAAATAAATAAAGTACAAATAACAGGTGTTGGGGCCTGATCTGAATCAGGACCTGGGAGGGTTTTTTAACCCATTCCCCCTGCTGTGTTCCCAAACCGTATCAGGGACTTTGGCTATGGGTGCTCTTTATTTTAAAAACATTCATGCAATTGCTAATTTTGGGAATGGTGTCACATCTAGCTTGATGTGTATCTGAGTGAGGGGTGCACTCTGCACATGCACTGAGTACTCTGATCTGGGCAGATGGATGCATTAAAACACAGCTTCCAAGACAAAGCTCTGCCTTACATTAAGCCCAGAAAACCATTAGGCCAGAGAAAGGAAAGGAAATTTGGGCTGCCACTTTATCTCCCCACAATGCACACAGAAGTAGCAGCCCAAATACAACTATCAAGCAAGTCCTCTCTGCTCATAAAAGGCAAACTGTTTACTTTGATTTGAGATGTCTTTTACACCAGAGGCCTGAAGCAGAGGTAGTTAAGATAGTTTTAGGGCTGTCCAAAGGGATGCTGCTGGCAGAACCAAAGAACTGCTTTGTTTTAATATGGCGGAGTTCTTTGTGCATAATGACTCAAAGTTGTTTGGGGATGGGGGAAAAGAGAGAGAAATCAAATCACAACTGAAGCAAAACCTAAAAACAACACAAAGCTGAGCACTTCGTTTTTTCAGTGTTTGCAGGAAAAGGGGAAGGGAGAACAAATAGCATACACGGAGTCATAGAAATGTCAATACTTCTGAACCTGAGCTGTAAAAACATCCTGAAGTAATACAGTCATGGGCCAGGGATGTGTAAAAAACTACCACAAATTTAAGGAAAGGGCAATAGCTCAATAGGAGAGCACATGTTTTGCAAGGCTGAGGCAAGAAATGCTACAAGTGCCTCTCCCTAGTAGTAAAAATACCACAGTAATAAATTAAACGACTAACAAGTTGCTGCCTTTCATGACACTCAAGATCAGCTGCCTGAGGTGGCTGGGTCACTTTGCCTAACGGTAGGGCCAGCCCTGAATCGGCATAATTTCTTACGTGCTTGAAGATAGATCTTGTAGAGCAGCCCCACACCTCTGGAACAAGTTCCCATTAGAGGACCACCATGCTCAGTCATTGAAGGCTTTTAAGAAGGCCTTAAAAACATATTATTTTACTGTGGTCTTCTTGTGATAGGAGTACTGGCATTGCTGCTATTGCCATCATTGTTGCTGGTTTTATTGTTGGCTTTTATTGTTTTAATTGCTATTTTATTCTATTTATGCTTTTATTGCTTTTAATATTTTAACTGTTTTTATATATTTTATTGTTGTAAGTCACTTTGCGAGGGCTTCTGTCCTGAAAGGCGGCCAAGAAATGTTTGAAATAAATAAAAATAAAGCCCCAAAATGTTTCAAGGACTTTATGAACCATTTTTAACACTTTCCCCAGCTGATCTTTACAACTGTATAGGCTCTATGTATAATATTTGTTCTCTTAAGAACATCAGAAGAGCCATGCTGGATCAGACCAAGGGTCCATCTAGTCCAGTACTCTATTCACACAGTGGCCAACCAGCTTTTGACCATGGACCAACAAAGCAGGTCACAGTGCAACAGCACCCTCCCACCCATGTTCCCCAGCAAGTGGTATGTATAGGCTTCCTGCCTTAGATACAGGGAGGTAGCACATAGCCCTCAGGGTTAGTAACCATTTATAGCCCTCTCCAGAAATTTATCCAACCCCGTTTTAAAACCATCCAAGTTGGTGGCCATCATTACATCTTGTGGTAGCAAATTCCATCATTTAACTATGCACTGTGTACTTCCTTTTATTTGTCCTGAATCTCCCACCAATCAGCTTCATGGGATGACCCCAGGTTCTAGTATTTTGAGAGAGGGAGAAAAATATCTCCCTATCCACATTCTCCACACCATGCATAATTTCTCAAAATTCTCAAGGTGCTAAATCTTATGTTTAGGCTACATGATGGGAGATATGCAACCCTGACAATATCCCTCAAAATGAGGAGCAGGAAGTACTTTTTTTTTAAAAAAAGGCATACGCATACTATTGCAAATACACAGGTACGAGATTGCACCCGGTCTCCATGATACACACTGAGGGCAATGCTAAATCTGAGTCTCCTCTAAAGAGCAAAGTGGTACAACAGTGGTGAGTACAGTTTCAAAGTTGGCAGGACTAATGCCAATATGAGGTTCTCCCACCTCCTTGAAAGGGAATGCTCTTTCCTGCTAATGTGGTTTAAACCTTAAGCAGGAGCACAGCATCACCAGTGCGGATATACCTGAGGTGAGAAATATTTACATTATGAAATTCGCTACCACAAAATGTAGTATAAAGCTATCAATGACTACTAGTCATGAAGTTTATATTACCTCCACTGTCACAGGCCTCTTTATCCAAGTTGCTGGGGGAAACTATTGAGAACAGAAGGCTGGATTAGATAGGCCTCTGGTCTGATGTAGCAGGGCTCGTAAAAGACACCACTGAAGAATCCTTCAACAAGCACTTTGATTCTTTCCACTATGTTCTATAATGCAAGATACTAATGATGCTGTGGTGTGGTAATGGGAAAGCCACTGCATTACAGCCTCTGAGCACCTCACATTTTAGAATGTGTTTATCCTCAGTAACATCATTTACATAGACAGAAATCTCTGCTATAAGATGACATGCTAAAACAGTACTTAGTCTGTAGCGGAGAAAACAGCTGCTTTGATTCAGGTCACAGACTAACATTACAATCACTGAATTGTGCCTCTTTGCTTTTAGATGAGAGATGTAATGAAGGAATACCTAACATCTTGTACTGCAGTTCAAGGACTGCAAATTAAATAGGAACAAAGCCAATTATTCTTACCTTCTTTCTCCCAATACTCTCATCAGCCTAGAAAGAGGCCAGGTTCACACAACACGCTAACACACCATGTGTTATTGTGTTGTGCGAACACAGTGCAGTTTCTGCAGTGTGGTTTAAAGTGTTGTCTGAGTGTAGGTCATTTTCCACAGGGTGGCTTGTTAAATCATGCTGCGTGTTTTTTCTCAAACAAGCTACCTTGAGAACCCATGGCTTGTTGGGTTGTTCAGGGTGGTTAACAAACCATACAGCATGGTTCACGAACAACACCACAGAAAAAGCATTGCATTCAGACAACACAATAACCACTGCTGCATTCACACAACAGGATAACTAATGGTTCAACAACACCCTACACACTGGGTGGGTTAGTGGCTGCGTTTCACATACTGTTGAGATACTAAGCAGGGAAAGGAGCTATATTTTAAAAAAGCTGTTCTATTAGGCGTAACAGCCTCAAACCCTGACATCATTTATTTTTATCTACACACAAACAGGTTCTCTATGAATGTAATAAAGGCCCAAGTATTCCCTGCCAGTGTGAATTTCCATGACAATCTTGGGTAAACCTGCACTGAGTGGCATTTTAGCCTCTCAAGCTTTTTCAGACATCTCCCAATTGACAAATAAATGAAACCTGAAAGTGGACCTAATTAGCTTAAGGATGCTGTGAGAAGATTAGAAATGTAGTAAGTAACTCAAGTCGTAAAACCTAGATTATACTATACGTAGCTTGAATAAAATGGTTCTAAAGCACCGTATGAGCAAAACCTTCAGGATAAAAAGGGCAATATAATTTATTTAAATCTGCAACAGTATGTGACTAATTACATGCACTGGTGCAACGGTATTCAAGCCTCTGCTATTGAATTACTACAACTGCTCTTGATTACTGTAATTGAAAATTTTGTATGCACAACTCTCACCCAACAGCCATCACCTATGGAGCTCCATGCAAATGTTTCACTGCCTCCCTTCAAATACCAGATACACAAAACACTACATGAACAAGTCTGTATCTTAAAGAAACAACATAGTTCTTGTTAACAGACTTCACTTCTGTCTTTAAAGATGTCCACTGAAAGGTGTGTGAATTAAAAATGGTTGCAAGTGAAAACTATAGGAAGGGGCCATAGCTCAGTGGAAAAGCACGTGCTTTGCAGGCAGAAGGTTCCAGCTTCAATTCCTTACATCTCTGATTAAAAGCAGCAGATGGTAAGACCTCGGACAGAGACCCTAGAGAGCTAGTAAAAGTAAGGTAAGGCAGTTTCAGCCTAGAAGCTGGAAAAATAGTCTGATCTGGTATGAGGCAGCTTCCTATATTCTTCTGCCTCGTGACAGATAGCTTTTGAAAGCAAGGTGAGTTGTAAAAGCAGTTTGTAATACACCACTGGTGATGGGTGGAAGTGGTGTCTACCATTACAAGTAATATTTTGGATTGCAACCCCCACTCCCTATATATAGCTACTAGGCATGCCCATACAACTTGGATTGGAATCCACATGGCCCCTTCAGCAGCACCAAAGTTCACAAAAAGAGTTGCGGTATTAAACACTAGTGGGTGTACCAACAAGGCATGATACCTGTGCATGCGCAGTGGGATCTCCAAAGAGCATAACACTGCCGTACTTTCCCCCCACCCCCATCTCCTTCCACCTCAGCCTACGTGCAAACATAGCCATGCAGCACGCCAAGCCATTATGAGGGATGGGAAGCCTCTGTGAGCTTCACCTCCTATATCCCTGTTCCACCTTTTACATTCTGTACAGTCAAGGAATATGAGCTCTGAGGTGGTAAGGGGGTGGGGGGGGTATATGTCGAATGTGCTCAGGTAATGGTTGGGATCAGCAAGCAGAGTCATGTAGTAACCAGCAGCTGCTCATCATGTACACCAGTTACCATTAACACCGAGGTTTGCAAGACTGATTATTTTTACCAAAACATAGGAAAAATCTATCTAAAACAGTTAATGAAAGAACTGTCAAAATCCCTTCAACATTTAATTAGGCTATAGAACATAGCTCCCAATCTGTCAACGTATCTTTTAAGCCACTTATACTGGAAAAGAAAGAATGGAGGAGTGTCAGCAACCCTATTTTGAAAATAGGGTTATCCTGTTTCAGAAGACCTTGTGGAACATACAGGTGGACCCACTACAGGGGCAAAGTTGTTAGGGTCACATTGGAGTGGGGATCACAATCATCTTATTTAGATTCTCAGTGCTAGCACTGCTGTCCATATCAAAAGGAGAAGGCTTGATTGACACAGATCCAGCAGTTCTTACAATCCTTCCAACTATCACAGAGTTGAGGCTTTCCAAAGCTCTGTAAATATCAGTAAATTTGTTTACTTAAGGCAGCCTTTCTCAAAGTGGTTTCCTCCAGACCTACAGCTCCCAGCATTCCTGACCATTGGCCATGCTGGCTGGGGTCATGGGAGTTGAATTCCAAAATATCTGGAGGGCACCAGGTTGCAGAAAGCCCCTGGGCATAAAATCTAAAAACAGAAGCACAAAACAAAAAAGGAGATGGAAAGAGAAAGGGAAAATATGAAAACTCAGACACAGATTCTTAATGTAATACAATTCAGGACATTGTTGGTCTCATCACGACAATCTGAAACAGATAAAGGAGGAGGAACCAAAAAATTGTTCGTCTCTCAGCTAAACTGATGGAATGGCCCTGCTTCCTGCCTTTCCCTCTACTACAGGTGCAGAAAAAAAGGAAACCCTGTGAGGGAGTGAAAAACAAGCCGAAGGCAGGGGTGGAACCAAGGATATCTTCTGCAAGGTATTGTTTGCATAAAAAGGTTTAATAAAAGTGCCTACGCGTTTCAGACGCAAATGCGTCCTTCCTCAGGGCTTATTTTTAACAAAGTTTTTTGCAGTTGTATGCTCCGTGAAATCAAGGGCTTGACTGGTACAGAGAGATGTTAAGCCCTTGACTTCACGGAGCATACAACTGCAAAAAACCTTCTTAAAAATAAGCCCCGAGGAAGGACGCATTCGTATCCAAAACGCGTAGGCACTTTTATTAAACCTTTTTATACAAACAATACTTTGCAGAAGATATCCTTGGTTCCACCCCTGCCTTCAGCTTGTTTTTCTCTCCCTCTACTACAGCCTGATGGAATTAGTATTGGACGATGGGGAGAGGAAAAACCCAATGAAGATGACTTCTCAACATAGCTCATGGCAGCCGTGTTGACCTTCTCTGCCCCTGTTGCAGCCTGAAGGAATGGCTCAGGCCAGGGAAACATCCCACCAAAAATGTTACAGCTGCCACCCACTAAAAATCATCTTCTCTTCCCTAACTGACAACAGTTAAGCGCAGGATTATTCTGATTTTGCAAGTTTCTTGGTAAGAGTCACTGCTATGTGATTGTCAGGGTGCAGAAAATTTAAGGGAAGTTTTCAGAAGGGAGATAAATTAGATGTCGCCAGTCCAAGTCCATTAGCATTTCAGTTCTTCTAGACTTACAACCCATCCCCCAATGGTATGTAGGGTAATAAAGGAGCTAGCTAAATTCAGAAACACCTTTATATGCCACTAAAGAAGGCCATAGGATTGAAACAAATTTAGCAATCAAAACTATTGTATACTATTTTCAATGGCAATCTGAACTTACTCTTTGTCTAAATTCAAGGGTTATCAATTCGATTGTCTGCTCACCCTATATTTAGATTATTTTGTTGTGCGTAATAGTAAAGTATTTTGTACAGTGTTTAAAGCTGCACCCCGGGGGCCATAGGAGATTGGAACTTTCACTCCAACCTCAGAGGACATCTGATTCCTGATCCCCAGCCCCATGGACCTTTCAACGTTCTTTCCCTCTCTGACATTGTAGTACTGATGGTGCAAAGTGGCAGAAATGTAAGGCTCAAGGGGTGTCGTGTGGGAGGGTCTGGGTACACTGTATCCAAAGCCCTATGAAGAGAGACTGAAACAACTGGGCATGTTTAGCCTGGAGAAGAGAAGATTGAGGGGAGACATGATGGCACTCTTCAAATACTTAAAAGGTTGTCACACAGAGGAGGGCCAGGAGCTCTTCTCGATCCTCCCAGAGTGCAGGACATGGAATAACGGGCTCAAGTCAAAGGAAGCCAGATTCCAGCTGGACATCAGGAAAAACTTCCTGACTGTTAGAGCAGTACGACAATGGAATCAGTTACCTAGGGAGGTTGTGGGCTCTCCCACACTAGAGGTCTTCAAGAGGCAGCTGGACAAGCATCTGTCAGGGATGCTTTAGGGTAGATTCCTGCACTGAGCAGGGGGTTGGACTCAATGGCCTTGTAGGCCCCTTCCAACTCTGCTATTCTATGATTCTATGTCCCCAACCCTGCTCACAAAGGGAGGGAAATTGTTTTCTTCCTTCCTTTTTTATTTTTATTAAAGAAAATCCACAATCCTCACTCCATTTTGCTCAGCTGGCGGTAGCATAGCAGGGCGTAGGAAATGTTGGAGCGCTCTGAACAAACAACTGGACTCGCCTGCCCATGTTTATTTTGCTCAGGGATCTTTTCTCTTTCTGTATTAAGAGAAAAGAGACAAGCGAACTAGGATCCTAGAATTATATGCCCAAAGTATTTTACTTACGAATTCGTAATCACCATCCTGAGGTACTCTCCAATCTGAGGAGTATCTTTCAGGCACCTGCCTCCCATAGTTGTTTCTCCGATTCTCTTTTTCTTTTTGTTCGAAATATTCAAGGAAAGATGGTCTGACGGACTGCATTGTTTCATCTCTCCCTACAAAGACAGAAGTATCACTTTCATTAACTCAAGGCAAGATATTTTACGTCCCATTAAACATAGTAACTGCCTAACACATTGCTCCCAGCAATATCCACACTTGATAAATAGAGCTGTTAATTTAAAAAACTTCTGAACAGGAAATAAATGCTCAAAGATTCCTCTAAGAGAAAAGAAACTCCCACTTTGAAAACGAAATCAGAGACACAGAAAGGACCAGCAGGTCTTATAATCTAGAAATGGAAGGAGGATTAAGAATATCATAGATGATGTTCTATTTCTTTTAATCACTCATGTCCAAAGCTTTAGTCTGTTCTCACATCAATGTCTGCACCTCAAAGCCCAAGTTCCAGCAACAGGGATGTGTTTTGCCAGCTCTACCTACTGAGAAGGTGGTGAGCCTTTGTTTCACATAATGACATGGCAATCAACATTTATACCTTTAAGACTACACTACTGTAATGCACTTTACATCAGAGCTATACTTACTTACGCCAGCAGGCTCACAACGTGATTCAGAGTTCTTCCTGAAAAGAATGGATCACGAGATATCGGAGCCGCAGTGCCCCTATAGTATGATTTTGACAGGTAAGGGTGCTTTAAGAAAGTCTTCATTCCTGGGCGACACACGTTGGTTCTATACCCTAAATGTTGACCCTTCCAATGATTCAGATGCTGAAACAGTAGCCCCAGCTGTCTTCCAACTGGCACCATTCAAAGGTGCTGGTTTTGACCTATAAATCTTTACAATACTTTAGAGAGCACTCCCCCTGCCCTTGTGTTCCATCACACAGTTTTTAAATTAAGATCTTGTTGAAGATATCATCCCATTACCAAGGAGCTGTATCACTGCCATTTTAAGCTTCCAGTTATCTCCATTTCTCCTGGGGAACAGGAATCAAATGGAGGCTTGAGGAACAAGGGCAAGATAGCACAACAGTATGTAGCTGCTGCCCCTGTTTTATCATGTAATCTAGGAATGGCCCACGCTCATTATGCAAAGAGGTGTGAGAAGTGCAAGTACATGCAAACGCCTCACTCTCTGTATAGCTCCTACTGCAATCGCATCAACTCAAGCACAACGATTTAACTGGGCAGTCCCTGAGCTCTGGGGAAGGAAACCTCCAATCCAAAGAGCCTTCCCCTATAAACACATCAACATTCATCAGCATCCATAAAGGTCAGACACTTTCACCCAGGTATACCCACAGAATCCCTTTTACACTCTGCATTTTTGCACAAATTCTTAAGGGAGAGCCAGTGTGGTATAACGGTTAGTGTGCTGGAGATCCAGGTTCTAATCCCCACTTGGCCATGATAATCGTTGGGTGACTCTGGGCCAGTCACAGACTCTCAGCCCAACCTATCTCACAGGGTTGTTGTGAGGATGCAATGGAGAGGAAGAGGGCTATGTAAGCCCCATGGGCTCCTTGTAAATAGAAAAAAGCAGGATATAAATGTATTAAAAAAGACCATCCCTACTAACTCCCTTCTTTGTTCTTATGGAGGAACCTCTGCCTGTAACTAGTTCCACTTTGCCTCCCTCTGTCTCTCTCCCCGGTTTATTCCTATTATTTTGTACTCAAAAGGTTAGGGCTCAAGGAGACCTAACAAGGCTTTCCAGCCTTTGGTTCCCCATCATTGCCTCTGTGCCTTTGACAGAGTATACTTCGTACACTAGGATACTTAGTGATCTACAATTTGTGAGGTATTACAGTCACTATTCCATTGTCATGTTTTACTAGATAATCCACAGCAAACCCTTGACTGAGAATCACCATTTATTCCTCTCATATTGGAGGAGGCAATATCTGTGCTTCAACCCTTCTCTCCTTATTAGTTCTCTCTCTTCTGCCTGAACCTTTTCTTCACTCTTCAACTGCATAGCCGCTAGCGTTTACATGCACTTTCAAAGTCTAATTAGAGCCCATGCGTGTCTATCGAGTTCATGTTGGTCTTCTCCTCCTCCTTACGAGGAAGCAGGCGCCCTGCTATCCATCTAAAACCACTTGCATTCTGCTCTACTTATCCTTGACTCTCTTTCCCCATCCCCAGAACTCTCTACGGACTAAATTTGTTGCTGGTCCTGTTCCAGTTTTATGCATGTAATCATTGCATCTTTGTAATAATAATGTATTTAACTGTTAAATAAAATAATGTATTTAATTGTTCTAATCTTTGGCTCTTGTCTTGTTGCAAATTCCCCATTCAAAGGAAGAGACTGGGCAAAGGTCCAGTATTTGCTTTTCCCACTGGGGAAGACCAGTCCATGCACCATGACTCTAGTTTAGAGATCCTTTCATTGTCTATTATTATTACTATTACTACTACTACATTTCTATACTGCCCCATAGCCAAAGCTCTCTGGGCAGTTTACAAAAGATTAAAACATTAAACATTAAAAATCGATACACAAAATTTAAAAACATAAAAACAAGACAGCATACAAAGACAACATCCATTTAAAAACAACTTTGAGCTCTCAGCCAGACCTAAAGATAGATCTGGGGTCGATTAAAACTCAACATATGCTGTTAAATACAGTTTATTACATTTCTATACTGCCCAATAACCAAAGCTCTCTGTGTGGTTTACAAATATTAAAACCTTAAAAATACAATACAGTATATCAATAAGAAATCCCAGGACCCACATTTCAATAACGTGCATTACTGGCCACATCTAACTCGGTAACAATCCAACATAGGTCACATTCCGAAGCTCTCCACAGCTGCCCCGCAACTTCCATCCCCGGACAAGTCTAAGCCTGATAATCTTCTGGAAGCATAAGACTTTTAGTAGCAAAACAGAGTTAGTTAGGCTGCAATCCTATGCACACTTATGTGGCACTAAGCCATACTGAGGGCCAGTTTGCATGTCACTTTAAGTCATGATGGTTTATAAGATGCTCACTATAGCTTATTTTGAAAACTAAATTGTTAGTTTGACATTCCAGTGCTGCCATGCCCTCACCAAATGAATGTTCCAAGACAAGGTCAGAGGTGGCCATCCCTACACAGACTGCCTCACCAGTTTCTTGCATGCACAGGACTCCCCAGACTCACAGATAGCCTGTGCACACACCTGGATGCTGTCTCCCATTGCGCACATGGACAAAGAGTAAGGATGCACTCATTGACCCAGCATCTTTCCTCTTTCTCAGCCATCTCCTTGAAGAGGCCGTATATACATTCACCGAACACTTCTGTGGCAATGACCAAATCACATGCAAACTGGAGCCGGTCTGCTTTGCGCTTGTTCCTCAGACGAACTGCCTATTGCACATTGGTGACGAGCACTCTGGGCAAGCGGAGGAGAAGCACCGATTGACCAATCTCTCTAGGTGGAGCGTGTTCCAGCAATATCTGGAACTCTGCAGGTGGAGCTGCAACTGTACCCTCCTCTGGTTCTTTTTCCTGTTCTACCACCCCGCTGCCTCCTTCCACCGGCTCATCTGCCTCACAGCTCATGAATCCCACAGAGGTTTAGTTGTTGGGCTCAGTGAAGATGTGATGCAACTTGTAGCTGGGTGGAGAGAGCCCCCCACCTCACCTGAGAGAACTTGGGGAAGAATGAATGCTCCAGCTCTCCACCAAAATCCCCCAGGGGGTGCCCAGTCTGTGCCAGTGACTGCATCATGCACTGGTTTAAGTTGAGAATGCTGTGCTGGGCCTTTAGCTGCTCCTCATTCTCACTCAGCTGCCCTGCACTACTGGGTGAATTGATGGCAGGAAAGCAGTCCATATGGCCATCCGGATGTCTGCACCCAATCCTACTGCTGCCTTCATTGGTAGGGCTGCCAGGGCCAGGGCTGCTCTGTCGTCTCCTCTTAAGGAACCTGCCCCATAGTTCAAAGAATGTGCCCACCTCGCTTTCACTCCAACGGTGCACCCTAACTCGAGCTTCTCTTTTTTTCCTTCCCCTCCTCCAGTTGTGTGGGGAGCAGGAGTTGTGTGACGAGCAATGATTGCATTAAAAGCTCCACTGAGAAGATAAAGGGCAAGTATTTGTGACCACCCTCCTCCTGGATATCTATGGCCAAGAGCAGCGGTAGGCCAAGAGAATAACATCTTCCTTGCACTGCCAGACTCGCCTGGGATGTTAATAGGCACAAGCCCCAAGATTCAGGAACTTTCCCCACAACAGCTAACCTGCAACAGGGAAGTATAGTTTAGGGACCTGTTTTGACCCATGAGAACTTTCAACCTATAAGGCAGGAGTCACGTAATCCTCCTTGCTCATTTGCAGGGCAAGTATGATATCACACACAGGTAACAAGGTTGGAGTAGCAACCATTGCAATCCTTGATGACAGATTATTTTTGGGTTCAGTGCAGTTTGTATTGCGTTCTGGTTGCCACGTTTAAGAAAAAGTTTGGGAACCACGCAGAACGAGGTTGTTGGAGAAGCATCGGTCACAGACACACTGAATGTGACAGGGAAAGAAGCCCGCTCAAGGTTGCTCCACTGATTACAGGCCAACGCGAGAAAAACAGCCAAGAACCGAGGAGTTAGTGGCTGTAACACTGCAGAACTTTGCAGGATGGAGCCAAAACTCACACACAGGTGTCGTCATGGGGATGCATCCAATGCATGGCGAAAAGCCTGCACAGTTGCCAACCCGTTAGGGAGTTTGTAGAGAGCACCATCAGGAGAAGGGTTAGAGTGGAGTTGGGCAGTGAGCACAATCTGTTGCTAGGCAGATCTTGGAAGCAGAGCAGCGGTGGAGGTTTTGACCACTCTTGCCAAGTGACTCAGTAGGCAATCTTTAAGTTATTGTGGAGCACCAGACAACACAGTAAGCCATGATGGTTTAAATAAACGTCACTGTAGACCATGGCTTATCAGGATGGCTTATTTTCTCTAAATAAGCAACCATGATTGGGGAAAACCACTAGCAGATAAACCATCACAGCTTATTCAGAAAAACCAACCATTGTGGCTTATAGTGACGTGTGAACCCAATCTAAATGTAGTTGGGACTTTTTTTTTTTTTACATTATTACATTTTTTTATACTGCCCAATAGCTGAGGCTCTCCAGGCAGTGTACAATTATACCATAAAAAACAGTAAGTAATAAATACTTCTAGACAAACATGTATAGGATTGTGCTATTAGGCAGGTACAGGAAATCTTAAGAGCACAGTATTTTATAACTTAATGGATATACCTTCTCTCACTGGATTTATTATATTTAATGTGTTGCCAAGCTCCTTCATAATGGGACAAGCTAGAAACAAAGTTTCTGCAACAAAGATTGTATATTGCATGCCAAGATGCGCACAACCTGGAAGGTTGGGGAAGATGGGGGGTGGGGGAGAGAGAAACTGCCATCCATCCAGTGTACTGGTTCTTTTATATTATTAAACATTTATAAAATGATTTCCTACAGCATAACACTCAAAAGCGTTATACAACAATCTAAAAATAATGATGAAAACCCACTCAATCATAACACAGCGAGCACACCATTCAGAATGACAGTTTACATGAAACTCCCATCTCAGTCTAGGACAGATGCAAAAGCCTGCTGAGGACAGCCAGGTTTTCACTGTCTGCCCAGAAGGAGAGAGAGCAGTGGCCAAATATCTTTCCCTGAGCTAGATGCTCCACAACATCATTGAGAAAGTGTAGTCATCCCCTGCCCCTCATTAACCAAAATTCCTGGAAGGAAATCTTAATCAAGACCACCTTAGCCTACCTCAGTGGCCAGCAATGTATATATGAAAAGCGGTGCTACTTCTGTCTGATTTCAAGCATGCTTATCACAAATGCGAATTATGTGTTAATGAAGAACTGATAAATGTACAATTCTTAAAGATGCAAAGTGTTTATGTTCTCAGAAGAATATAATACAGTCAACATTTCTCTGTTGTATTCTTAACTGCACAGCCCGTCAAATAGAGGGGCTGGGGCCTCTCTCAGGAACTCTAGAAGTACTTTGGCTAGTTCACAGGTCTGCAGAGAGCCAAATTTAAGTATTCCTTGTCCTCGTAAGACATTTTCACATGTATGGAATTCACGTAAGTGACCATCACGTGTCTGCAAAATGAGTCATGAAGAGCAGCCTTAAGATGAATCTTAGAATCATGAATGCTCCAAGCTTATTTACCAAGATGACTCATAACTAAATGTAATTATTGTTTCCCAGTGTGATGAATTGCTGCATGTATTATTCCACCTACACACAAACACACACTTTCAACATACAGACACACTGAGTTTCTTCTGCAAGATCAAATTAATGTATTTTAAATAGGTGGGGAAAGAAAGAGAAGACTTCTTAAAATTAAAGTCTTTTACAAATTGCAGTTGCTAGAGGGTAGCCATGTTAGTCTACTGCAGCAAAATCAGTCAAGAGTCTTGTGTCCCCTTAAAGACTAACAAATTTATTCTAGCATAAGCTTTCATGACCTATAATCCACGAAAGTTTATGCCAGAATATATTTTAAGGGGACACAAGACTCTTCACAGTTTTTACCTAGTGCTGTAGATCTCTTTTAAACCTATTCAACAGAAAATGTTAGCTTAGGAAAAAGAAAAATGCATCAGAAGTGAATTATACATATTAGTTACAACAGATAATAGGACTAGGATAAACACAGCAAGAATTAGTCATATTTTACTGAGGCCCAGTATTGAGCAAAAGGCGGGATACAAATAAATACAATAATAATCATCATCATCATCATCATGGCTCCTTTGTACGACTACGTAGGCAATTTAGAAACAGGAAGTTTAACTTATCTGCCAGAGCACCTCACAGAATGAACCTCTTCCACACAGCTTTGTATCAAAGAAAGAGATGCTGCAATCACACTGCCGCACAGACTCCCATCTTGCTTCAATGGCCACCAGTGCTGGCTACTATTTGGGAAAGGACCACAATGCAGTGGTCAACTAAATGTTTTATATGAAGCTGGTAAGAGTATGATTCCTCGGCATCTGTAGTTCTCATTAAGCAGACTTCACTTCAAGGACCTTAGGTGGCAAGGCTGCAAAGACATTTACACAACAGCCTCACTGGCAGATTACACAGTACTGGGCTAGATCGATCACTCATCCAACTCCATGTAAGGCAGCTTCATATGTTGGTTGCCATGCAGAAGTATAAAGTTAAATAAAACTTAAAACACGACTCAATTATCTCAGCATTTGATGTTGCACTCATGCCCTTACCTTGAGGCCTCAAGGTAGGATATAATATATCCTTGTGTCATTTTAGTCTTACACCTATGTGAGGTTAAGTTTGGAATTGGGCAAATATTTCTCAGCCATGCAGCCTTTCATAACTACATGCCCCCATTTCTGTTCAAAGCAAGGGCAATGAGGACTTTGCCCTCTGATATAATCAAATGAGCTTACAAGATGTAAAGATATCATTCTTTCAGAGGACCAGCCCAGGGAGGGCATTGGGTGCCTCTCTGTGTGAGAGAGGCTATTTAACTATCGCTCATCTCTTTGCTTAGTGCCTATGGTGCTCACTCACCCCCACCCCCAAGTGATAAAAGATACCAGCCCCTTTATCTTCTCCCTTTCTAGAAGAAAAGCACCTGGGAGAAGGGCATTTGAAGCAAACAGATGAAATGGAAGAGAATACAACAGCCCCATTCCCATCACATTACCAGATAAAAGAAAATGCTCAGGGCAGAGAATAATGGAACTAGAAATAATGGATTCAAAGGGAAAAAGGTAAACTTCAGATACAGCCCAGTGTGTATTTCTGCCCTAAACAGCATGGCCAAGGACCTGAACCTAGATCTTCCCAATTTTTAACTTTAGATTTTAGTCATTGTACTATTTTGACTCAAAGAACAAAGATCTTCCACTGTAATATTTTATTCTTGCCATTTATTATTTGATTATGAATGTGCATGTGTGATTTAGGGGTGAAATGGAGGGGTGCTCTCCCTATGAGAGCACTCCCATCCCTAATTTTGCCCCATTAGAGCAAACATCAGTCAGATCTCTATTTTTATGAACTGGAGATGCACACCTGTGCATCGGTAAAGTAAAGGATAAAGATCCTACAAATGTGCAGCTTTGGACATAAATTGGGGTGAATTAATGCAGCATCAGAGGAGTAAATTAACACAACCCTGCCCAGCTATTTAAGAGCTATCATGGCGCCAAGTTTCATCTCTTTATTTTTAAGAATGACGGAGAGGTAAGCATTTTTGTTAATTTCCATTGACTACAATGGAGCGCTGTGCTTTGACAGGGCTCCTCTCCGCTCTGCAGGTATTCAACAGTTTTTAAACTGTCCCCTCTCTGTTCCAAAAACTCGAAGCTTTGTCAAACCTTCAGATTTTTGGAGTGGAGCACACAGCCCTAGTGTGCTCATATGCATCTTCAGTAGGTTTTAAAAGGAGTTTTAATTCTGTGCATGGCCAAGGCAAGCATCAAAGTGAAGTATGATAAAGGTAAGAGATGGTCACTTGGTAACACACTCCAGTCATCACACTACACTAGTGGGGGACGGGGGTGGAGTTGGGGGACAGGCATGTGAGGGAGCGTGTACATACAGGCCAGAGCTACACCAAGCAAGATATAACACTTTGAAAGTGGTTTGTAAACAGTATATGGGGTATGGAATGGGCCCCAACCATTGTCACTACCATTATAAACCATTATAAAGCAGTAGTGTAGTTCCTGCCACAGTCTAAACTATCAATAGAAGCCTTCAAACACGACGGTGGAAAGTAAATGGTCATTCCTGGGTTAAAGGAGAACTCAAGTGTAAAAATAAAGCAACTTCTGAATTATCAAAGAGAAGCAATTTTCTTCTGCTGCTGACTGCTGCTTTCCCTTTCAACAGTTCTCATTGCACACAATCAGATCAAGAAAAGCTATAGAGGTCTGAATATGTTAAAAGTACAAAAATGCTGCCACACTATTGGATTCAGTTAATCAGAAACTTAAACCACCATCATAGATCTAATGTATTTACATTTAGCACATGATAATTTGTCTATTATACCCCTATGTCATTGGATAAACTACTAGGATAGTACCTTACAAAAACTAACACAAGTTAATAAAAATAAATCTAACAACCAATAAATGACTCAAACAATCAAAGTTACTCCTGATCTAATAGAGTTGAGCCAAAATGGGGGGCTGATTTTTACAAATGTTTTCAGACCTGATCATTTTTTCAAGATGGCCAACTGTACGAGAAAATCCTATTCATTAGAAATGGGTAAAAGAAAACACTTCTTTAAAAATGTATCACATGCATTCTACTCAGTTTAAGGTTCAGTGTCTGACAGGGCAGTATCCAACAGTATCAATCTGCAACCTCAAATAGCACTAGCGGAGCTCCACAGAAACTTTCCATCGCACAACCGGGCTTGCACAAATGTAACTTTAGTTGGATTCTCTTCTTGTACATAATTCAGAACCAAGTTTCTGCTAGGGCAACACTATTTTCCCATTGTTTCAACACTGGAACAAAAAAAGTAGAATACTCAACTTTGTGACCAGCACGGCTTCCTTTCAGATTTGAGATGCTGTCACCACGAAAGCTTATGTTATAATAAATTTGTTTGTCTTTAAGGTGCTGCAAGACTCTTTTGTTGTTTTTACTACAAATTCATAAAAGATTTTTGCCAGTAAATGGTCCTGTATGAAAAGTAGCAGCACAGTAACATAGTCAGTAATAGTGGTTCAAATGTGCAATGTCTGCCAATAGGAAGAGCAGTCCTTTGGCAACCAGTCTTATATCTCAAGTTGACAGCTTTCAGAGTACTTTGTTGTCTAACAGAACACCATCACTGGCCAAATAGCCCATAATTTCTAACCACAGTAGAAGCTCATTTCCACACGTCATTAAAACATCAGAAAGAAATTATTCAAAGTATTATTTATTTATTACATTACTTTGGCCCAATAGCCAAATCTCTTGCATTATTAAAGTGAACACACAGAATCCTAATGGCAATAGGTACTGATATTTCCTTCATAAAGAAAGACTAATCACGGCATGTGTTTAATGCTATAGAGGCCAATATTTTAAACAGGTCCATGTTGGGCCTCTGTAACCTCTTGGGGGAAAGAATACTTAAATCGAAAGAAAGTGAGGGTAGTGATTCTACATCACACAAAATTTAAACTCCAGCTTCTTTCTAATCTTCATAACAGAGGGCTCTTGCTTATTTATATTTTTTGTAGTACAAGAAAGGCACTTCTTGCTGTCCACACTCCTGCAAGACTGCATTGTAGAGGCAAATTGGGCAGAGTTGTAGAAGTATGAGTAACTTGAACTTCATGTTACTAGTCTGATGAAGTATCCCAAGCTGCAATGCAGATGGAGCTAATAGAGCTTGCCATGAGCCATGATGCCCACTCAGAAGAGTAAACCACTCTTGCTTCTACAACCTTCATAACTGGGCTCTAGATGTTAAAATACTAATAGCGGTTAATTGAAATGGCCAAACCATACAGCCACTTATTCAAGGTGAACCCTAACTTGAATTGGTCAATTATTAAGCTTTCAAACAACAGACACGTATATATTCCACCTAATGGAGAATTCTGCATAAATCTAATGCTTGCTTACACTTATCCCAACTGATGTTGGTCCAATAAAATTCCATCTGGGTCCCAGAAACTGCCACCTACACCACATTGCTAATGTATAATTACTGTTAAGAAGTATTGCCTATATGCTTCCTCTTACAAATGTTACTTGATATATGGGGACCAAGTCATGTGAAAACAATACTAAGTCATTCAGCTTTCTCTTCTTTGTTTTTGCTGGAACTTAAGAATCTAGTGTTCTGTGATTAATCGCACTTACTGTTCTTCGCTGAGTAATCTCCCAAGTTTATGGTACTGTTTGAAGTTTGAAAATCAAGAATTGTTATAATGCTGACCATAATAATATAGATGGCCTACAAAAGCTCATCTTGAAGGCTGGTTTGGTCAAAAATCCACCTTTGCAAAAATGTTTAACACGTACTTGCAGGACACTGCTCCATAAAAGTGTTTACCTTTGAGTACATAAAAGTTTACCTTTCTGAATACATAATACTCATGCTTACAGCTCTGACTAGGTGTAAGAAACATGTGAAAGATCAGCACAAGTCATCACAATTACATATTTGAAGACACAATTGGATGCTCAACATTAACTCAGACTGTAAGCACATTAAATCGTTTCAGTTTTATTTAAAATTAAAATTTTAAAATGATGTTTTACTGGAACCAAACAAAAAGTGCAGTGAACCCCTTGGGTTGCAGATGTGGCTATGCTAATGAATTTAAGCAGGTGTTTGCAGTACAGTGCTTACTCAAACCAAAAGATCAGCTTTGTATGGTAGGCCTATCCCTTGCATGCAGCAAAATCATAACATAATTAGCACAGAGAGGAATGCCTGTTACAAGGCGGCAAAGTCTCATTTATTCCCCATCATGTTCTCCATGAACGAATGGAAGAAATGCAGTGATGACAGAAATGGTAAATGGCTAGAGAGATTAATGTTATGTACTGAACTCATGAAGGTTAACATCAATAGTGCTTAATATTCTAATTATTCTTGAATGGTACACTTTTTAAATACCCAGAGATCCTATTCCAAGGGAACAGAAAAAGCTAACTGCAATACCAAATAGCCATTTCCTACAATAGCCATCCTCCTTTTCAGTGCAAAGAACCATGTATAATACTAAGAACCAATGCCATGACAAAGAAAGATTTCTGCTATTAAACCACCATAATCTCTTCCTTATATAAAATAACAGATCAATAATACTTTGTCTGAAACTGTAACCCAGCTACACATTTAACGGATCTCCTTCTGAGGCGCCTATATTTAATTACGCTCTGTTTCTGATCTCTGATTTTACTGAGAAAATACAGCCATTGCTCTACATGAGAAATTGCAGAGTGAAAGGTTTATTGAACTGAAGCACTGTAGCTTAAGTTTTCTACTAAAACTTCAGGTAAAATAACTGCAAAGACCCAATATGACGCTACCAAGACCACAGCATGTTCACATAGCACACATCACACACGTTGCTTCACCTTCATTAGTAATGCTTTGTCACTACTGAATACGTGGCTCCCATGGTAAATAAACTGATTTATTTCCAAATAAAGTTCTGCTAGTTCAAATAGGCATCCAGCAGTGGCTGTTGGAATCAAATGTAAAACAAAAGTACTTTCACTTCTAGTTAAGCAAAGAATTAGGTCCCACAGTTCCTTCAAAGAACTGTTTTGGAGTCACTAAGCTACATCTCTGTGTTCTGCTGGACACATTATTTATTGGAAACTACAAGAACAAGGACCTTTCCCCCCCCCCCCCCCCAATTAACCAGCATTTGATTTCAGAGAAGATAGCAGGTTGCATTAGCAAAGTGATGAGGAACCTCAGGCCTGGGAGTCAAATCCACCCTGCCCAGAATTCCCCAGAGGGCCAAGCCCTGGCCCTATACCACTTCCGCCAGCTACTGATCATTTGGGGGTTTTCCCCCTCCCCATTTTAAAAGGTTAAAATGGCTCTGCTAAGGCTTAGTTACTTGCAGTAAGAGTTTTACGCTAAAATATGCTCATATGTTTTATCCGTATTTTAGGCTCCACCTCCTTTTGCCTTCAACCCTGCCTCCTTTGCCTTTTGCCCTGCCCACCACTTCAAAATCCTAGAGCTTGCTGCTCAAAGCTACCTCTATGCAGAAGTTTGTCTATGTCAATAGCTCAGGGGGGAAATGCTGCAAGGAGCCCCACTAAGGGCTCAGTTAGAACTAGGACCTGAACTTAGTAAGGATACTATTTTGAATAATGGAAGCTGCCCCTGGAGACATGAAGTAATGAAAGGTAAAGTGCATCTTAGGAGGGGCCTTTCCTTTAACACTGAGTAACTACTGACGGACCTGCTGAAATGGGAATTAGGGGAAAGAGTTTGTCAAAAGATATGACTTAATTGATTGCATCACTCTGATCGATCTGCAAAGAGCAGCGAACAATAAAGCACAAGCATCAACATTGATTTGTTCTGAACTGCATTCCATTCTTCTTATCCCAAAACTTTCACAATAGGAGATGGACATGAAATGTTCATTGTATTTAGTTAGTGAGATTTCTATCTAAGCCTCTTTCAAAGGCTCACAGCAGCTTACACATTTTTAACCTTTAAAGGACTAAATGGCTTGGGGGCAGGTTCTTGAAGAAGTGTCTCCTCCCCCCATACTTACCTACTCCAACACTGTCATCATCTGAGGCCCTTCTCCAGGTGCTATCAACAAATGAAGTGAGGCAGGTGGCTACAAGAGAGAGGGCCTTTTCAGTGGTGGCACCCTGTTTGTAGAAGAGGCTCACCTGGTCTTTTCAGCACCAGGGAAAGATCTTTTCATTCTCCCAAGCATTTTAAGAACTGTTTTTAGTGCTTTTATATCATTGCATTTTCATTCTGCTGCTGGTTTTACAGCTTTTACGTGCTGTAGTGTTTATTATTCTTTGCTAATGGCTTTATTTTGGTTTTATTAAGCGCTGGTTTTATTCATTTTCATTTTGTTAGGTATTTTATGTTTTTAATGTGTTGTACACTGCCCAGAAAACTCAGGTTATCGTTTTTTTACAAATTAAAATCTATTTAAAAAATATCAAAATGAATTATGGCATTAGAAACATAGAAAGCTGGCTTATACAGAGTCAGACCATTGGTCTATGTAGCTCAGGAGAAGGAGGTGAGCATGGTGGTGGGGGCAGCAGGAGAAGATCTCAGGCTGGGGGAAGCATCTCCTTCATCAAGGTGCATCTCTCGCTCCTGGAACAACTCACAACCAAGCAAGAGACATAGTTGGCCAAGGAAAATAGAAGGGGGGGAGGCTGAACTTCTGGGAACCGTGGAAACTGTCCTGCTCTTAATGGAGCCCTGGTTCTTTGCTAAGCAAATGCAGGGATGTTTACAATGGAGTGGTCAATTTATCACGCAAATGGTCAAGCACAGTTTTACCAGGCACATAGGAGTTTTCCAGAGCAAGGACTGAGGCACATCCAAGGTCAAAAGCCAGCATATCAATCAAGTAAAAATGCAGTCCAAACGCAGAGTCAGGTAGAGGGGTACAGAAGTCAGTAGCATGTAAGTCCAAACACACAGGAAAGTCAGGGAGAAAACAGTATGCAGAGACGAGAGCTAAAGATCCAAGTTTGTTTCCAGAAGCTCTCAAGTTGCAAGTGAGAGCTGATATAGCTACAACTACCAGAGCCCTACACAGTGCTCAGCTGCATTATGTTAGATGCTTGCCACGAGAGCCCAACTCTTCAGTAAGCAAGGACTCCTTCCCCTGATCATCGGCCTATCACAGATCTAAAGGCGTCGGCGTTCTCAGGGGCTAGGTGGTGGCCCAGCATCATGCTCTGCCTCTCCAAGAGGCAGATATGAAGGCATTAGCCCTGAGGGTCTTGGACCATCTTGGCTAGTGCCAGGGTCTTCTGAGGGGCCAACTGGCTCTGAAGATGACTTCAGTGGCATGACACCTTGGACCATTACTGGAAACAACCAGCGATGGTAGAACCTGTGCAGGGGTGAGGAGAGATAATCTTATGTGAGGAGAGGGCTGTGTGGGATCAGACAGGTGCTCTGGGAGGTCTTGGCAGGCGCAGGTGTGACTGGCAATGGCTCTGCAGTGTTTCAGACAAGGGGAGTTCCTCATAGCTCTGACTGTAGCTGCCAAGTACTGAATCCAGGAATTTCTGCATGCAAAGCAAGTGCTCTACCATTTACTGTATACTGTTCTGGTCACCTCATCTCAAAATGGATATTACAGTGCTGGAAGGAGTTCTCAAGAACCAACTGTAGTGAGCAAAGGTTTGAAGCACCTTCCACTTTCAATTTTACTTAGTATTATTAAACTATTGGGAGCCAGAAACCCTTCGTGATCTTCTACAAAACACCCAGAGATCTACCAGCAGATTCAGATCTATATTCTGCCTGACCCTGATTATAGCATAAAACAAACAAAGAAATGAGACAACAGCATATAAGACTTGAAAAGAGACAAACACTTCCCCAATTGAATCAGTGAGGTCTATTAAAATGCCTGGATGGCATTTTAAAAGACCAGATGAGCCTTTTTGGGGAGGGCATTTCATAAACAGGGTACCACTGCTGCGAAAGCTTTCCCACTGGCATCTCTGAAAAGCCTCAATAGATGATCATCAAGAATGGGCAGAATTGATATAGGAATAGGTGCTCTTTTAGGTATGAGATGACACATATTTTCTGAATTGTAGCACTAGGATACTCCTAGTGGTTCAAACAGAAATCAAAACGTTTCCAAGGGCACTTCTGCATCATTTGATCAGGAAGTCCACATACAGGCCCAATCAGATCTCTTGACTAACCAGAGAGCACACATAAGGAATTCCCAGACTGTGAACAGAAACAACAGTATGCAAACAGATGATGAAATGTTGGTGCAAAAAATCCCTTGCCACACTGTACTTTTTCTCTGGAACCAAATGCATACCTGCACATTAAAGTATGAACAAGGGTCAGCGATCCAGGAAACTTCCTGTGCTGATATTCTGAAAGAATCACTTTGGGACACAGAATCCAAAAACTGATATATGCACTTCAGTTTCACCCCAGTCTAAAGGGGGGAAAAGATGTAGAAAATCCTGCTCTGTAATACATGAAATGCACACACAAAAAGAACTGAGATTTAGCCAGGTTTTTTTTTTTTACCATCTATAACACCAGCCATGAAATAGGCAGCACTTTGATTATATTAATGACCTCAATTATATTGCATTTAAAATACAATTCAGCTATGCTGATTATTAAAAACTCTTTCCTCAGAAGAATCCTACTCAAGGCTGATACATTTTTACAACTAAATCGATTTAAACTGAATGTGAAAGGAACATTACTGTAGAAGTGATAAGGTAAAAAATGGAGTACTTGAAGCAATTTAGAGGGACATATGCATATAGAGCCTCCACAGACCAATTATGGCACAGGTCACCTTGCCAAAAAGCAATTATACCAAGACAAACTAACGCAACAAAGATATCAAGCTGTGCGAGGCTTGAGTAAGAACTAGACCAAGGAGTTTAGAGCAATTTTAACAGGTAATGGTCATCAACAGAGACTATTCTGTTGAAAAGTAGTAATGGGAGGACTACAACTCAATGACAGAAGCAGCAGTTTTACATACAGAAGGTTTAAGGCTTAATCAACAGCATCTCCAGCTTCAAGAAGAATCTGCAACTGCACCTCAGAGTAGACCATGCATGCCCTTTTTAACTGATTCTGTTAAGCCACTCTTCGTACCCCATAACACTTTCTTCTCTCCAAAGCCCAGGTCTCTCTCTCACACACACTTCCACATCTTATCCCTTCAGTCATTTCTTATCTTGTTCATTGGTTTCTCTACATCCCTCTTTCTTGTCTTTGTATTTTCTTTTGTCTCACACTCTTATCCTCCTCACTAGAATTTGCAGGAACAGTGCACAAGGCTTTCGCTTTCCCAGCAATTCATATACTGATGGAAGCCTGAGATGTAGCTGGACCATATAGCCCTGCTTTAACCGCCTGGAAACATAGAATCAACGCCACCACATCCCTCTGAATCCAAGGAGGAAGAGCTGGAATAATACAGACATGAGGACACAGGCATTCTCCAAACCCCAACACACTTTTGATTGGCTTTGATGAACGACACATGCCGCACAAAGCACTAGGAAAATGACTGCAAAAAAAACAGGACTTTGAATTTCACAGAGGTCTGCAAATATTTATGGAAATGTGTATACCTCACCTGCCCATTTTAACACCCATTCCCAAAGATGGCTATCAATCACATTAGAGGTCATGAAAACAATTTAATACAACAAGACAATGTGAAGGACATAGAAGGGGATAAGATCAAGCGAGAGTGTCAGGTTAAAGGCATCCTGGAAAAGAAAGGTCTTTAAAAATGGAAGATGGGGAAAATGGGGAGGGGTAATGGAGTATATCCTGGAAGAAAGCAGGGTTGGATGGTTAAAACCCTATATTGGAGTACTCCACATGGCAACATGTAGCTGTAGGTCCCATCAGTCCCTGGCTAAAGAGTCAACTGGAACTCCTCCAGTTGATATCTTAGTTGGCTTTGGCTTCCCTGCACCCCACCATCCCCACTGGGAAGGACATGGGGTGGGCAAAACCCTTAGATGCCACTTGAAGAAGAGAAGAGGAGTGGCACAGACCCTGTTCAGACAACATGCAAAGCCATGTTTAAGCATTTTAAGCTAAACATTATGGCTTCACATGTCATGTGAAGTTATGTAGGGTGGCTACATAACTACAGTTTAAATACACTCAATAACCATTTGCTGCAAAAAACTCTAAACATGGTTTAGCATGTTGTCTGAACAGGACAACTGAGGGGATTCCCCACCAGAAATAACAATGGGAATCCCTCTCTCTGCTAAACAGGAAGAAGCCATATGGGCCAAATTGGCCCTTAGGCCAGGGGTTCCCCATCCTTGCAATAAGGTAACAAATGATCAACTTATATCATACAGGACAGGTAAATGTCCATACATGTAGT
This sequence comes from Elgaria multicarinata webbii, assembly GCF_023053635.1. Classification (NCBI taxonomy): domain Eukaryota; kingdom Metazoa; phylum Chordata; class Lepidosauria; order Squamata; family Anguidae; genus Elgaria; species Elgaria multicarinata. The sequence goes on from NC_086171.1 coordinate 190,895,289, forward strand.
GAACGTACGACAAATTCTTACCCAGCACAGCAGATGACAATTAGAGCAATTTCACAAATTACATGGCAGAAAATCTAGGTCTTCCACCAAGGCAAACAGGAAGCCATAGAACAAACTTCTCTGCTGAGTGTAGTCACAGAATATGACTCACATATTTTAAATACACCTCTCATTCACATAACGTTACATTTTAGGGGCACTCTACAAAATGCCAAGTGGTCCTTGTGCAAAGCTACTGTAGGGTAGAAATTCTGATCAACATTCATTACCAACAGCACCAAAGGAGAAAGCAAGTATTGAGATGAAGGACATTCTAGTGTGTGCGATATAAAAGTCCCACAATCTCAGTTTTACATTAAAAACTGTACTGGGGCTCCACCTCTTGGTTAAATTCTGTCAATGCTATGTATTTTAGCATTTTGCAACAGGCATTCATTCCCAGGAAGATCATTTTGTCTCCTGTGTGAAGACTTTCTCGGTTAGAAACTGCTTTTAATATAAGCAATTCATAATCTCCACTGTGGCACCCCGGTTGTGGAACGAGCTCCCCAGAGAGGTCCGCTTGGCGCCTACACTGTACTGCTTTCGTCGCCAGCTGAAGACCTTTTTATTCACTCAGTATTTTAACACTTAATTTTAACTTAAATTTAAATTTTACTGTTTTAACTCTGTATTTTAATCTTATATCAACTTTGCTGTGTGGTTTTATCCTGGTTGCGCTTTTTATACTGTATTTCGTAATTGTGTTTTAAACTGTTGGGTGTTTTACTGTGGTTTTAATTTTTGTGAACCGCCCAGAGAGCTTCGGCTATTGGGCGGTATAAAAATGTAATAAATAAATAAATAAATTATTGTTAAATAAACAAACACAGCAACCCCCACCTGCAGCCTGAACTGATGCAGTCCATTCCACCACCTCATGTGCAGACCAGGGTTGTATATATTATAAACATGCTATGATCTATTTTAGGTTGTTAATACTGGGGTATAAAGGCTATTTATGAAACACAAGCTGATGGTCTCTATTGGCCTGGCCTTGCTCAATAGACTTATGTCATGAGCATGTATTACATAGCTTTAAAGGACTACAGCTAATTGGGAACAGTTGATTTCTATTTCCAGAGCTTGATCGCCAAATACAGAGAGATTGGAATGCATATTACAAGCATCAATTCAACAGTTTTTGTAAAGATTTGATTTTTCTGCTAAATACAAGTTTTTTCTTGGGTTATTTTCCCTCTAACAATGGAAAAATATTTTTTCCAGGAATATGAAGAAACATGATGGAACAAAACAGGCCTTTGAATTTTCATTTTCTATGGCGGCGGAAATAGTACTGCAATGTCCCAACTGAAAAATGGAGCTGAACATTCAAAGAATGCACATTAAAATATAGTTTTTAATTAAAGATTATTTTCTTAATGGTAAGGCAGAACTTCATATCAGAGTAAACACACTTCTAGAGGCCTGGGTTACATTACAAGCAAGCCAAACTTGCTTTGGATTAAAAGACCCATTAACTATATGAATACCATGATAATTGATAGTATTAATGGTAATTTAAATATATGGTAAAACACAAGCTAGGAAAACCAATGGAGAGAGGCTGTTTGCATGGAATGGTAGCAGATCCTTAGGCTTTAGTCCAATGGCCAGTAAGGAAATGTCTACTAGTTTGTTGCTACAGAGGAAGATCATTCATAAAGTGTTCTAGACCTACAATTCATTTGTGACAAATCACACTTTAAGGACTCGTCTGCTGAGCAATGTCTGGGAAAATCCCAGGTTTCCTAGAGCAGCTCTGCTCTTCCAATGTTAAGGCCAAAAAATACCACCTGGCCTTGCAGAAAAGAAGTCAAGAGCAATGGCCAACAGCACAAAGACTTTGTTGATAACTATATTTCAGGGGAGCAAAACCTCAGGCTCGGCATCAAATCCAGCTCTCCTAGGATCCCAATCTGGTCCTCCAGGGTGACCCAGGTGGCTAGATCCCCCCTCCCCTGGCCCAACCTGAGTTTCACCCAACTACTGATCATTTGGTGGTTGCCTGGCTTGGGTGCATTTCCCCACTATCCTAAAATGCTGGAATGCCTTTAACCTAAAATATGCTGGTATTCTGGCTCCACCCCTTTGACACGCCCACCCCCAAAAGCCTCTCTGAAATGGAATTCAGCCCTTAGGAAGAAAGACATCCTACATCCCTGCTATATTTTTTGCCAGTGTCCTTCTATTAGAGACTACTTTCTCTCCACAGAACTCCTGAAGCACACTTATCTCTACATTGCTCTGTATATTACTAAAATTGAAGCACTTACTCTTCATTGTCCCTTCATCTTCCTCATCTTCTGCATTTATGACCATTGTTCCCAGCTGTGACTCTAACGTGTCATTGTATTCTATCATGGTATTGATGCCGTCACTCATTCCACAAGCAGCTCTGATTGTACCAGTCTCTTGTCCCCTTGCTCGCACCATGGTCCTAGAATCAGTGTCATCTTCTTCCTGCAAGAGATATATTTCTGAATCAGTTAATCTAAGCAAGGCATTAGCATCTCTCCAATTGGGGTGTGTTATGTTTACAAATCTGATTCTAGTCCATCACCAAGTAACAACCTGTTGCGTTTTCTTCTTTCATTCTCAAATACATATCAAAATGTTGGGCAGGCAGGTTCGAGGACTGAAGTCTTCTATTTGGTCACAATGCAAATAATATATGTTAGATGAACAAGGGATGATAGAAAGCTTTAAAATGTATCTAATAAACTGCAGAACAAATTAATGAAACCATAAGCAAAGCTAAAGATTACAACACTCTAAGCCATGGTTACACTGCTAGTGCTTTCGCAGCAAATGGTTAGTGTGTTTAATCCATGGTTATGTAGCCACCATTGTTAGGAATGGTTCACACGCCCTGCTAAGCCATAATGTGTAGCTCAGGATGCTTAACCACCATGGCTTACGGTGTCATCTGAACAGGATTTATTTAACTGTAGACCAAACCACTGAAGTCCTACTTTTGCGTAACTGATGTTTTATGTTACCTTCCAAAATTAAGACTGTGGCAGAGGGCAGCATTTTAACTGATGTACAAAGAACGCACCACCAAAGACCGCAAATTTGGTTAATGAAGTCCGGAATTAATGAAATATTTGCCAAAAGGGAAAGTGTATGCTGCTTCAAACTCCTTAGAGGAAGGCCAGGGTAGAAATATAAATAGTAAGAAGTAATTCTATTTGTTTAACTTCATTTAAAACTATCATCTTAACTTTGCATTTGATCAGAATTCTAGCTTCAAAGAATAGTCCATAAGTCTGCTCATAGTCTAGTAATACCAAGCACTGCATTTAATTTCAGAGAGAATATCCAAGATGTTCTCACCACCATGTAACTCATCAGGGCAGTCTAAGAAAACAGCCTTATTTCAAGTTACTTTGCCTGACCATCTGCTATAGCTGATTCTAAAATTACTTGACCAACTGAAGAACCCATTTAAAGCCCTTTTATCCCACTCTTCAGCTGAAAAAGACTCTCAAAGTGGCATACAAAAGTCAATAATAAGACTCCCCTCAGGCTTACAACACAGAAGACAACACAAGAGGAAAAGTAATTAGGAGGGAGGAGGAAAAAAGCAAACTCAGACAATAGGTCTTTGTTACAAGATGAAACCTGCTGCTCATAGTTCAAGAACAAGCTTTGTGTTTCAAGCTGGAAGTGGTTGTAATGCAGCCAGACACTGTTAGCGTTACAGGGTAGGCCCTCAACCTTCTAAGTCCTTGCTAGAATCTTGTCACTCCCTGTGGCAGTAGCCCAGTGGGGCTCAATGAAAAGAAGGAAAAAAGAGCTGCACCAACATGTTGCTCCTGATGTGTTTCAAGAAAATCTCTTTATCAAAGAAAATTAGTTTCATCTTCATTCAACCTGAAGCCCTCCAAATATCTTGGACTTCAACTCCCATCAGCCCTGGTCAGCATGGCCAATGGTCAAGAATGCTGGTATTTATAGTCCAAAACATCTAGAGGGCACTAGGTTGGGGAAGGCTGTTCTAAAATTTCCAATTGGCTACTAAGATTATTTCACTTCTGACCTGCCCAAGGTCTAAGAATTTCCCCTCAGGAAGATTTTTTTAAAAAACTCAACAGGAATACATGGGTACAGCTGACTTTTTAAAATACCTTTTGTGGTTGTTGGACCCAGGTGACACCTACTACCTGCACAGCAGACGGTCCTGCTGTTCTACCTCACAGGGCAGTTGGTTCTGAATCAATGGCTTCAGTGAGGGGAAAGGAGAAGCCCAGCCCAGCTTAGCTTGTGAAACAGCAGCAAGTAGAGAGGGCGAAGTTGGCAGTTCACTTTGCTGTCATGCCTTCAAAACAAATTATTTCAAGGAAAATCAGGAGCAGACAGAAAAGGTCTAATGAAAGAATTATAAAAAGTCAAGCCAGCTCATACCGAGGGGAAAGGTTAACAATGCTTCTACAATTAGCATAGTGGTTTAAGCAGTTGTAGTACTCACTGAATTTTCTTCATCATCGTGATACATCTCGCGCTGTTGAGCTTCCTGAATTTTCAGTTTAACATCCATTGCCTCATTAATCAGGTCTCGCAGAATGAAAACTCCTTTGGCATTTTTTACAAATGGATGCTAAAACACATATTTAAAATTAAGAACTTCAAACTAAAATGTAGTAGCAAAAAGTCTTAACCCAGAACTACAGTAATCCGTTTACTTCTGTTGACCCTGTAGGTAGTGCTAATGGCAAACTAGTACAGGTTTATTCAAAGCCAAGTCAGTTCTGCCCAAGCTACGCAATTCGTAAGGCAAATGAGATTCCAAAGCACTATGTTAAAATACTTCAATAGCCGAAGACACACAGAGTTGTACCTAATTTTGCAAATGGGTGAATTTTAATATGAAAATAGCATGACTTGGGCCTGGTCTACCTCAGGGTTTTTTAGCAGCATCAGTGCTTACAGTTCAGATACCTAAGGTATGCCTGACCTCCAAAATCTCTGCTGCATATGCCAGTTACAATCCTCTACATGTTTATTGTGGAGGCGGCCACAGTAAATTAAGTGGGAGTTACTTCTGAATAAGCATACAAAGGAACAGGCTTCACTTGTTTGCACAATGGTTGCCAACTGTTTCAGTGAAAATTGTACCAGCATGAAGAAATTTACAAAAGAGCTGCACAATAAAAATATATATGGGCGTGCACATGCATGTGTAAACGATACACACACACGCGCGCATGTATGTCACCACCAGCATAAGGAAACAAACATAATGTCAAGGGAGCAGTGGGAAAGCTGATGAAGTACAAGGCGCTCTTCAGGAATGCAAAAATGTGGTTAGAGTGTTGGACTGGGATTCAGGAGACCTGAGTTCTAGTCCCCATTCAGCCATGAAACTCACTGGGTGACTTTGGATCAGTCACTGATTCTCAGCCTTATCTACCTCAGAGGATTGTTGTGAGGATAAAACGGTAAGGAGGAGGATCATGAATGCCACCTTGGGTTCTTTGCAAGAGGAAAAACGGAAGGATATAAATGTAACTAATAAAATTTAAAAAAACAAGTGTTCCAAAGTGTGCCATTAGGAATGTTGCATGCGTGTTAGTTTGTCTGATAAAGCCAAGTGGGGAGCAAGCTTCTCAATTTATTTATTTACATTACAACAGAGCAGATACTAACCTGAAGCAGCTGCGTGGCAGTGGCTCTTTGTTCCGGAGACTTTACAAGACATTGTTTTACAAAATCTGTGAATTCGTCTGACCACAATTCTGGCTTTCGGAACGTTGGAGGTGGATTTGTGGGAATCATGAAAATTGCCTGCAATTAACAATATACATATCCTCTGCAGTTCTTATAAAAAAGGAAAGGACAGGATAAGCATACTCAAGGAGTTACTTGCAAGAGCTTTAAGGGCCAAAGCTCTCCTCGCATTGTTCTGTAGGGATTGGCAAATGGAGGATCCAAGGCTGAATCATGAAACCTGAGCTGTGCCCACTCACCCCAACAACTCCTCACCTCAGAGGGTCCACTAGGAAATTTAGTGGCTTCCAGTGATGCACTGCATCAATTCTCATTTATGCTGCTTTCTACACCCACATGCCAAGCAAGAACCTATCCTCCTTCAAACATACCCACTTAACTCACAAAATTTGTACTCTGCCTAAGCAGGAGTGATGGTCCCTTCATTCCCTAACAGGAGGTAACAGAAGCCAATAGATCAAGGGTGAGCAACTTGTGGCCCTCCAAATGTTTTGGCCTACAATTCCCATCATCCTCACCATTGGCTATGCTGGCTAAGGCTGGCAGGAGTTGCAACAGAGGCACCCATACATTCTATGTACATAATAAAATATGTTCACGGTGTGTTTCTTCACTGTGCGTATGCAGGTTGCTAGTGTGTACTGAACTGTATCTACCCATTGTCATGAGAAATGGATTTCAACTTACCTAGTGCATTAAAACTGTGAAGTGGTTACCCAACACTTACCCTCATTGGATGAATATCAGCATAGGGTGGTTTTCCTTCAGCCATTTCAATGGCAGTAATGCCCAGAGACCAGATGTCCGCCAGACAATTGTATCCAATTTCTTGGATCACTTCTGGCGCCATCCAAAAGGGAGTCCCTATCACAGTGTTTCTTTTGGCCATGGTATCCTAACACAAGCAAAGGAAAGCAAAATGTAAGTTAGTTACTAATCAAATATGCATAGTAACAAGCAGAAATCTTCCTAAATGCTATTCAGAACATTCGCTGACCAGGATTGAATAGTATTTTAGATATGCTATAAGGCCATGGTCTTCAACTGGAGGGTCGTGACCCAAAAGTGGGTCACAGATCAGTCCAGATGGGTTGCAGCAAAGCTGTTGCCGTCGTGTTGGGCATGGAGAAAATTGTGAAAGTGAGTTGCAGGTTGGAAGTCCAAGTCGGGTCTCTGGTCTGGACGAGTTGAAGACCACTGCTATAAGGTGTATTAAATAACACATTTAAGTCAATAGAAATTGATTCAAATTAAAACTGGGCATTATTTCGAAGGTATGAAGCTCACAGACTTAGAAAATCAGTTTCCTCATGCCAGCTGGTAGCACTACATGAGAGTGCCCCATGACCATACAGCAAAGCTTACAGCCAGAAAGTGAACCAGCACCGTAGGAGAAAAAGGAGCTGTTCAAATGGTGGCTCTCTGCAAACAAATCCCAGATTTTGTGTAAGTCCCTCCCAAGGCACTCATGTGGTGGGCCCTAGCAAAGGTGACCCAATCCCCAGAATCTCTAAAATCGATTAAAACAGGCAATTTCTACTCACTGTAAGTTGGCCTGCTACTCCAAAATCTGCAAGTTTAGCATGCCCTTCTGTATTGAGCAATATGTTGCCAGCTTTGATGTCACGGTGTATTTTCCTCATGAAATGCAAGTATTCTAGTCCTTTGAGTGTTGATTGTATTATCGTAGCAATTTCATCTTCCATCAACTGAAAATAGAAACTTACTGATTAGGAGATGCGAACACCCAGCTGCTGTGGAAGGACTGCCACAGTCCCATAAAAATGTAAAAAGACTGCCCTATTAAGAGGATGTTACAACTGACTTTCATCTCCAATGTTATTTTCATAAAGTAATTAGGACTCATTACAAGAATTAGTATGTCGTATTAACTGGTACTAAAAACAAGCAGCATTTGGAGGGGGGCATAGAAGACTCAAAGTCTCCCCCCCTGCCCCAGACATTGCTACTTCCACTGCTGGTGAGTCTGTGGACTATGGCAAGTTAAGCCATGAGGATCTTCTACATCAGCCTTCCCCAACTTGGTGCCCAGCAGATGCGTTGGACTGCAACTTCTATCATTCCCAGCCAGCAGTCCAACATATTTGGGGGGCGCTACGTTGGGGAAGGCTGTTCTAAAGTAACTGATAGCCAACATATCCTGCAGCATCCTAATACAATCAACAGCAATCATGCACACACATACCACATGCTACCAAGTACACGTGCAAACAAATGCAGAGCTGCCTTGTGCAATTGTATACACAGTGGAAGCCAAGAGAAGAGGCAGTAGAGAGGCTACTGACCCAAGGTGCTGTTGCTATCTCAATAGCAACATAGAGAAGAAATACATAATTTGTGTAGTTTCACATCTCACGCCACTCAAAAATCAGGCTAGAAAAACATCACTACAACGTAATTTGGTATCAAGTCTAGTGTTACTTCACGCCAAAATTTCTATTAACCATTGATACTTTTATCTGTAAAATGTCAAGCAGCAGTTAAGATGCGGAAGGAGCACATACCGTTTTATTTCTCAGTCGAATGATATCTGACACAGATCCGGCACCGCAATATTCCATGACTATCCAGAGGTCCGTGTTTTTAAAATAGCTTCCATAATATTTGACTACATGAGGACTAAGGAAAATTAAGAGAATATGTTACTGAATACACATTTCACACACTTTATGAAAATGCAAGCCAAGGGTCAGACTTAAATCCCAAGTGCATTATTATGGGTCCTATTAAAAGCACAGGCTCAGAAAAAGGGAATTCCTGGCCTTCTTTGAGATCTACAATTTCACTCGTGTCAAAAGAATGCATTTTAGAAACCCAAACAAAATACATACAAAGGGCTGCTCTTTAGAGTGAAAACACTTGATTTATCTGGCCTGCAGTGATTATCCAATAATCTAATGAGTAATATACTATTAATAGGAAATAAAACCATTCAATAGGAATTATGTCCTTTGAAGAAGAGTTAGACAGTGACAAAGCTGAGAATTGTGTGGTAATTCTCATTAGATTCAAATATTTAGTTATGATAGCAGCAGCACTCTACAATGTATTACTGGTCTTTATTAGGAACGTTTTATTTCCGCATCAAAATAATTTATTCAAAAAGGAGCTTTGCACCAAATGTGAAACACACATTACTTAATATTCACATGGCACAATTGAAGTGTTCCAAGTATTCCCAATATTTCATCATTGTAAGCCTCATAATACCTCTAGAAAGGAGATGTGGGGCAAAAAAAGTTCCATAATAAAGGTGTTCCACTTATATATATTTCTTTGGGGAAAAAATCCATTACCAAGAAGCCACTGTTCCATACAATTAGTTAGTAACAATGAATGCATACAATGGCTTGGACACCTGGCAGAGTAAAGCTGAGGCGGCAATTTCGCTTCCCCTGCAGCGCCCTAAAAATCGTCTCCAGAGAATTTAAGGGACCCTCTGGGTCAGCATAAGTGGAAAGAGAAATCAACAAAGATCATCTTCCTCCATTTCTCCAAGTTTGGGGGGGGGGGGTTTACTAATAATATCCCCACATTCTGCTTGCCTTATAAACAAACTCTGAGATTTGAATCACTACCTCATGTGCTTAGCCACTATATTATGCCAGCTGAAAAGATGAAATAAATGCACAATGTGAACAAAATGTAAGCAAGTCTGAGAATATTTTTTTAAAAAATGAATCAGTTAAAATGTTATGAACATAAAACAAAACATTAACGTGATCAAGTCAGTCAGTACAGAGCCATTATGCAAGGGTCTCTCAGAATACTTGTATTGGCAGCTGGCCTACAAGTCATATTATCACTTACTGGTAGGGAAATGGCAAATTCCACAAGTGGAGGCAAAGATATCCCAACCCTGCAAAATTAAGCTTTTTTTTTCTTTAAAAGCAATGATAATCCTCAAAGTAAGAATGGTGTCCATGGTATACTTTGAATAAACACACCTTGGTAATCTCTGGACTGGGCCTTTGCTCAAAGGTTCAAGGCAGCTTAACAAATTCAAATAGAACATGACCTAAGAGGGGTCCACAAATTGTCTCCCATCGTAACAGCTAAGACATTATTTGTGAGCCTTCCCTAAGACCTGTGGCAGGTACAGAGATGTTAGGAAGGGAGAGACATTTATCAAGCTGTACTTCTGCTGCCTTCTGCAAAAGTCCAGTAGAAGGGAGAGAAGGCATACACATTTCACCCACAGAGGATGGAGAAAAAAGAAGAGCCTGTTTCTTCTGTAGGCTGGGCACTTGCAGAAAGCGCCAGTAGTGCTACACTGCCATAATCTCTGGGAAAATCTAGAAAAAAAGAAACAACTTCCTCCCTTGGAGGAAAGGAGAGATGGTTTCCATCTCTTTCTATCAGCTTTGCAGATGGTGACATCAGCAAGGCACTGCTGGAGCAATATGCCTTCCTCCCCCTTTTTTCAAAGACATGTGGGAGTGGAAGGGAAGGAGTCATTTCCTCTTCCTTGCTACAAAAACTCAGCACGCAGAAGAGAAGCCATGGAAAGGAGGATGGTTTTTCTCCCACATGCTGGGTTATTGCTAGAGCTATAGGGGAACAAGAGAGGGGAGGAGCCCTCACCACTGATGAGTGAAAGCACTGAATCCTGGCACTTACCTATCACACTGCTGCATTATGGATATCTCTTTAATAATCTCCTGCAAGTCAGACTCAACAGGAACTTGCTTAATTGCAACAACTTGGCCAGTTTCTTTGTGGATAGCTTTGAATACACTGCCATAGGACCTGCAACAACAAACACAGACATAGAACACCCAAAGAGGCAAGACACGTGACTTCTATGTTGGGAGTCCCCCCCAAAGAAGAACTTATGTTAACTTAATCTGGAACCAGCCTTGCTAACTCTTTCAATATGTTCTTAATATGACTCTTTCAAGGGTCATATTAAGAACATACTGCTGGGAATTTTTGTGAAATGTAATAAGGCTGTTTTCAGTAACTGAGCTTTTCAACTTGCTGAGATGACTATGGGACCAAAACCATGAATCTAGCCATCAAAAATAAGGAGATCAACTTAGAAATCAAATTTGGAAGTATATTTGGAACAATTTAAGTATCCTTCTCATCTCGCGCTTTGAACCTATTGCTAGCATACTGCCAAGCTTATCTTTAGAACCATGAGAAATTAAAGGGAGGCAGGAGCAATAACAGCTCGAAGCACAGCTCTCTCCATGTATGATAACGACTTGGGTGGGGGATGGAATAGACTAACTGCTGCCTGCCCCATCTTTATGAGTCAGATTTAAGGATCCAGTTTAGGCTTAAACAGCAGCACTTTCAAAGTTTCCGAAAATCTAGGTCTTTTTATCTCAAAGATCATCACCCACGCAAACTGCACTTGAGAAAATTTAGGGATAACAATTCAGGCCTACACATCACTACGTGAAGGAAACCAAAGCATGTTGCAGGCAACCTGGAGAGACTATGATCCAAAGCCCTGTGCATGCAGAACTACTAGTTACAGATAGCAAAGGTGGGATTTTGTTTTCCAAAGTTAACCATGGCAAAACTCCAGACTTATATGTGGTGTTACTTCACTGTATTGCAAACTATACAACCAGGGCTTCTATCTCCTGCAAGAGTCATCCTGTACCTGCTGCCTTTCTGCTCAGTGCATTTCTTATATTGTGAAAGGAAACTGTATTTTTTGTGACATACTTACCCTTCTCCAAGTTTTTCTAGCACATCGAATACTTCTTCAGGTTGTTTCGTCAAACTATCTTCATCTAACTTCCTTAATTGCCTGAAACAAAAGTAAGAGAATTTGAGTTACACTATGCAGATTTCGCAGACCTCAACTCAGGAAATGGTGAAATACAAAAACTAGCTTCAGCTATAAGCATTAAGGCCACAACATTTGTTCTTGTTTGAAACAGAAGTCAACAGATAGATTGCCATTCCCAGGTAGCAAAAAATATGAATAAAAAAATATGTTTGAGACAATGTCCATTAATATCCCACTAAACAAATTTTCTTTAAGTCAATTTATACAATATACCAGAAGAGCAACTTAAACAAAATCAGTTTTAAGTACTGTTATACCTCAACTACACACACAAAGATTGTATGTTCACCGCCCTTGGCTTCATGAAGTAACTGAGTCAGGTCAAATTATTGTCAGTCAACAGGTGTCCCTTCGCTCCTTAAAATTGTTGTACTCCATCATTATAAACTTGGGCATTTTTAAACAGCAAAATTTAACCATGTTTATTTAGCAGAGCCATCTGAATGTTGGAAAACATGTGAAGTATGGAGACAGAAGCTGAACAGTGAGTTGATAACATGACTGAAATAGTGACTGGCACGTCTGTAATAATCAGCAACCCAAACTGGTTCAAGAGTAAGTTAAAAACTTCAGTTCAATTTTATTTATGTTGTCATCACAAAACACATGTAGAAACATACACACAAATATATAGGAAACTAACGTAATTGTCACCATTGCAGGAGAGGGGTTAGAAAGAAAATGTGCGGTTCTCTATATACCACAAGACGAAGGAAGCAGCCTTTTTTGCTCACACAATACTCCATCCAAAAAGAAAAAAGAAAAACAGCTGCATGTCTCCAATAGCCATTCTAACCCAAGAGGAACTTCAGTGAGCTACTCAAGAGACTGGAGTTGTTTATATGACCTGGGGTTATTCACTTATGGTCTGCAAATGACCACATTAATTGAACTGGAGCACTCAGACAAATAATGAGTATTTTTTTATCATATTTGTGTCTAAAACAGAAACAAACATATGACTAGTTCAGACATTAATGGCAAGCTATAGCTCAGCATTACACGAATAAGCCTCCCAGATTTGTGCCTCAATCCAGCTGCAAAGTGAAATACAGAAACTTTTACTTCCATTTGGAATTAACCATAGTTTACCATGTAATCTGAATTCAGTCACACCATGGTTAATCTTAACCAGAGTTAGTAAAAACCAAGGCAACTTCAAACAATACTTTATGAAGCTGGCTTGTTTTTTTAGCCATACTTTAAAATAATAATAGTGTAGAGTTTAGACATGATAAATTATGGTTAATCTAAAACAAAAGTGAAAGCTTTGAATCTCCTCACAGTTGCACAAGAGGAGCAGAGGGGAAGATGGAACATGAGAGCCTGAGACAAGGTTTGTAACGCTAAACCTAGGATAGGCAATTTGTGGCTCTTCAGATTTTTGGCCTACCAGCCCTTACCAACACAACACATAGTGAGGGATTATTGGAGTTGTAGGCCAAAACAGCCAGAGGCCCACAAGTTGCCAAGCCATGGTTGCTAGCATATATACAGCCATAGTGTACCACTGTTAAAGAGGAAAAAGACTCCCTAATAGGTTGTTCCAAGTTACTTAAGAGAAAGTTAAACCTGTATCTTCAGTTATCTCTTTCATAAGCCTAGCACTTCCCCACTGCACCGATGCATCCCAAGGAGTATTTTATATTAACACACCTAAAGATACCACATGACTGAAAAGCAGCTACAGAGCATGTTATCATGCATGACTGGTATGAATGTGCACTTTAGACATGGGGGGACGGGAGGAAATTATGCTAAGACCACAGACTTTATCACACTGAATGTACGTGCAGAACCACCTTGAGAAGAAAGCTGGAAGACATCACAGTTGAATGAAATAAAATGTTCTTCTCCATCCGCCATCAGTATCTACCACCAACTATCTTATTGGGAGATATCAGCATTACATATGCTCAAGTTTTTCTATATTAAAAATAACTGGTTTTATTAAAATGTCGGGTACATTTTGTCACCTGATATTTGTATCTTGAGTGCCACAATGCTTTTTGTTGTTTTTCCTGATCAGTATTGCTACCAATACTCTAGTAAAGCTTGGGGGCATTATTTTAACTGTTCAGGTATCTCTGACTTTGAGCATCTAATAAAATATGCAGGGTTGGATCCATTTTTAGGCATATACAACTAGGCAGGTAGAAGTGGGTTTCCCCACCCACTCTCCCCCCAAAAGATGCCCCCTACAGCCCCTTAAAAATGCTACACACAGGGTCAAGAGACCATGTTGAATGGGGTACAGGAGGAAGGCACCTATGACTGAAGGCCCTTCTGTCCACAGAAGACAGATCACGTATCCAAGCTATCATGTTCTAAAAGCGTTTATCTTCAACATAAACTTCACCTTGGTTTCAATTCTATTTTAGAGTCAAAGCTAAACTGTTGCTTCTTCTATTTCAGTAAGCTGACTACAAAATTCACAAATCATGTGGGACATGCATATACGAAGTCCTTTACACACTCAAAATACTATTTCAGCATTTAAACTCACTTAACACCAAGAGACTAGCTTTCAATATTTTGGGGTTTTACAATTGAACATTCTTATGTACTTCTGCATTCCTTGTTCACTTCTGCTTATTGTACTTATAAATGAACTTTGGCAAATGGAGATCAACACTTCCTATTTGGGCCTAACACATTTCCTACATGCAGCAAAATGCATGCATGTGTAACTGTTGTGCATGATGATTTATTCTTAGCTTCACACTTAGCATTTCAATGTAGCCATTTTTTTATTATTTATTTGCTGCTTACCCTGTCTTTCTACCAAGAACATGGCACTCAAAGCATCTATATGTAACTTGCAAATAAGACTTCAGTAAACAGAATACACTGGTATGTTAATTTGGCCTTCAATTGGAGGATGGGCTGTAACTCAGCAGAAGAGCACATTTTGCATTCACAAATTCCCAGTCAACCTCTGGCATTTCAACAGCTGGGGAAAGACGCCTAACCAAGAGTTTGGAGAGCTGCTACCAGAGAAATCAATACTGGCAAAGAAAGATCAATAATCTGATTTAGGGTGCTCTAAGATTTTGTCAGTCCTGCTGCCACCACCATCCCACTCCCTGGAGATGGGGGAAGAGCTCTAAAAGGACCAAACTTAGCTAGCAAATACACTAAATTCAACCTCCTTGGTGCGCCTTGGTGTTATGGACACCATTCCCCCACCCCATAACTATATTCATTTTCAGGTTTCCCAACAGACTGTGGACTGTGTGGTGGGGGGAGAGCTGGGAGGTGACAATGGCCCATGGACTTCCCAAAGTTGCACACTAATACCACATTTTTATTTGCTGGTCAGGTTTTAAGAGAAACATACATAACAAAATCAGGCACACATGAACAGCAATAACAATTATAAACTAGCCCCATAAAGAGGTTGGGGTTAAAGGTAACCATCAGGTCTTGAGTCAGCAGTTGCAAATTACTGGACGCTGTACACCACATACAGAAGCTACCAACAAAGCACTCATTTCCTATTCCACCCTAAAAGCAGTTTCAGTACTTTTAAGCACTCATATTTCCAGTTGATTTAAAAAGCAAGTAGTTGCAAAATAGAAGAGGGACATAAAAGCATCACAAAAGCAAGTAAGCTACTCGGACTATCCCCTTCGGGCAGTAAGAATTCTACCATCGACATCACTTCGGGATTCCAGTTCAGAGAAGGCAGAGAATTCCAAAAAGGCAAAACATTTGCCCTCGGGCGGCCAAACCTTTATTTTTGCACCGCGCCAGCCGCATCGGCCAACACTGCAGCGTGCATGGGAACCCTGAACAGCGCGCGCACACGCACAAAGCCAGCAAAGGAGTGACATAAACGTGTCCTCCAGGAGGGAGCAAAACGAAGGCCCTAAGAGGAAGAAAGCAAACGAAGTGCACCCGCGTCGCCTTCCCCTTTTGCTACCCCCCATACAGCTCTTCCACCGCACCACTCCCATCACACCCCCTTTTCCTTGCATGCCTCCCCCGCACCAACAGTCCAGTTCCTCACCGGCGCGGGTGGCGTAGCTGCACCGTCTCCATGGCCGCAGGAGGAGGAGGAGCCGCCAGCCGGCTGGGGAAAGCGATGAGGGTCGGCGCGTACTCCAGCAATCACCGGCGCTCCATCTCCCTCGCTCGCCTTCTGTTCTACCAGCCCGGAGTGAGGCTCTCGGCCCCGCCTCCCACACACCACACGGACACTTCCGTCTCGCAGAAGCGGCGGCAGCAGCAGCCTATCCGGGACCCGCCCGCCAGGCTGCCAGCAAGAAACCCAAAGAGAGGAGGGGGGATGTAGAGGGGAAGCTCTCGACCCGACCCACGTGGTCTCGCAGTTCTTGGCGGCAATTCCCCCGGTGTTTTCGGTGGGCGGGGCTACGTGGCTGACCGTTCCCCTCCCCCTCCTTCCCTTTCTCCTCATACAAACGACAAAAGAATCTGTTTTTCTTCATGACTCTGAAGAAGTGGGCTCTAGAGACCACAAATAAATCCCTCAGCATTTAAGGACGAGAGCCTATGCGTGTTTAGGCAGAATAAAAAGCCCTACAATTCCCAGCATGGCTGGCTGGAGTATGCTGGGGGCTGTAGGATTTTACCCCTTGTCTAAACAGGCATAGAATTGCGCCTTTAAAAAAATTCATAAACTCTTGTTTTTGCTGTAATCTAAGCAGGCTTTCTAGCAAGTCTGGCGCATAGCATTTTGGCTGCCTGAGGCTGAGCACCAAAGGATACACCCTAGTCCCAGTCATAGTAGATAGATTCAGGACAAATAAAAGGTTTTATTATGCTTTTCATGGACCGGACCTTAAGATCATCTACAGGGGCCCTTCTCCGTGAGCCCCTGCCAAAGGAAGTGAGGCAGGTGGCTACTAGGAGGAGGGCTTTCTCCACTGTGGCACCCCGGTTGTGGAATGAGCTCCCCAGAGAGGTCCGCCTGGCGCCTACACTGTACTCCTTTCGTCGCCAGCTGAAGACCTTTTTATTCTCTCAGTATTTTAACACTTAATTTTAACTTAAATTTTACTGTTTTAGCTCTGTATTTTAAACTTATATCAATTTTGCTGCGTGGTTTTATCCTGGTTGTGCTTTTTACACTGTATTTTGTAATTGTGCTTTTAACCTGTTGGTTGTTTTATTATGGTTTTAATTTTTGTGAACCGCCCAGAGAGCTTCGGCTATTGGGCGGTATAAAAATGTAATAAATAAATAATTTTTTTGTGAACTGCCCAGAGAGCTTCAGCTATTGGGCGCTATAAAAATGAAATAAATAAAGTAAGTACTTCTTCACACAGCACATAGTAAAATTATAGAATTTACTACCACAAGATGTAGTGATGGCTTTAAAGGGGAGTTGGATAAATTCCTGGAGAAGGCTATCAATGGCTACTAGCCCTGATGGTTGTGTGCTACTTCTAGTATTTGAGGTTGGGGAACATGGGTGTTGACCTGCTTTGTTGGTCCCTGGTCAACAGCTGGTTGACCACTGAATAGAGTGCTGGACTAGATGGACCCTTGGTCTGATCCAGCATGGCTCTTCTTATGTTCTTACTTTAGACCAGCCAAATTATTTTGGCAACTGAGGGGCTACAAGCACTTCTTCCCCCAAAGGCAATAATAATAAAAAATTCCTGCCTTTTCACAATACTCAAAATCAACTGCCCAAGGCAGCCTGTCTCGTAAGACCCAATGAACACACAGGCTTACACCCAGCAAATATACATAGGATTAAAATGTAAATTTGGGAGCTGCTGGTGGTGAGTATTGTAGCAACTAAAGACAGATCCACCTTCCGCTGATGGAAGGTCTCTGTTCATGGCATGAAAGGTGCTTCTGCCTAATTTTCGGAGACACCCCACCTCCCACAGATCTAGCATAGCTCCCTCCATTCAGCAGGATGGACCCTCTGCAGCATTTTCAGGGGGCTAGAGAGGCTTCTGTGGGGAGGTGTGGGCAGGGAAGTCTTCTTCTGTCAGCTCAGTGCGCGCAACTAAATCTGGATCCAACCCTCTGGCTCCGTCCTATCCACTCTTACCTGGGGAAATGTTCCACTGAACTCAGTAGAACTTACTTCCAACTAGACGTGCATACAGTTGCAGTGTAAGGCTACAATCCTATGCGCAGTTACTTGGGATTAAGCTTTATTTATTTATTTGTTATTTCTCTTATATCTTCGCATTTTGTCCAGGGAGCTCAAAGGTGGATACTTTTTTTGCCCCCTCCTTTTATTTTCACAACAACCCATGATTTACCTTGGATGGAAAGAAATAGTAACTGTCCCTAGGTCACTCAGTGAGCTTCAAGGCTGAGTGGGGATTTGAACTTTGGTATTCTCTGTCCTAGTCCAATATTCTAACCACTACATATAAGCTTAATTTCTGAGTACTTATGCATAGGATTGCACTGCATAGATACAATCCTATGCACATTTACCTGGGACTACACTCCACTGAAACAGTGGGGCAGGGTGTGTGTGTGGGTGGGTTATTTCTCAGTATATGATAGGGTGACCATATGAAAAGGAGGACAGGGCTCCTGTATCTTTAAGAGTTGTATTGAAAAGGAAATTTCAGCAGGTGATTTGTATATACGGAGAACCTGGTGAAATTTCTGCTTCATCACAACAGTTAAAGCTGCAGGTGCCCTGCTCTCTTTAAAATCTGGTCACTCTAGTATAGTTCCTGCACCTTTAACTGTTGTGATGAAGAGGGAATTTCACCAGGTTCCCAATATATTTAAATAACACCTGCTGAAATTCCCTTTTCAATACAACAGTTAAAGATACAGGAGCCCTGTCCTTTTCATATGGTCACCCTAGTATATGTGCATAGGACTGCACTGTAAAACTGATCTAAACACATTTCCTGAGGAGTACATTTCTAGTGCCATGGCTGCAACCCTAAATCCACTTGCTAGGGAGTCAGCTTCATAAGATATACCAAGGTTCAAGTGTTATGGGAGAAGAAAAATGTTTCACTATCCGCTATTTCCACACCATGCATAAATTTGTATACACCTCTAACATTTCTCCCCTTACCGTTTTTCTAAACTCAGCAGTCCCAGCCATTGTAACTGTTCCACATAGGGGAGTTATTCCAGGCCATTGATCATTTTCATTAACCTCTTCGGTACATTTTCAAAGTCTACAGTATCCTTTTTGAGGAGCAGTGACCAGAACTTTAAGGGTCTTTATTTTCCAGGGCTTGTACCACATATGACTATGTAATTTCAGGATAAGCAACTTGAGGTTTCAGGGCCAAATCATTAACCTGAAGAGAATCAGCCCTTACTCAACGCAGAGGCAAGAGAGGTTTTGGTGGCTGTAGCAACTGAATTTACCAATAGTCCACTTTAGAGGTTGTTGTGGGGAGGCTAGCCTCTCAGCTTCTGAGCTGTCTTCAGAATGGGCCTTTTTGAAAAAGTGATTGTTGACCAGGTGGTATGTAATTTGTCTGTCAAGAGGCTGAAACGTGTTCCCTCACTTCTGCCAAAGTAACTAGGTTCAAAATACTATAAAGATGTATTATTTATTTAGGGTGCAATCCTCTGAATGTTTAGACAGAAAAAGTCCTATAATTCGCAGCATGCCCCAGCCTTTTACTGTCTAAATATACATAGGATTGTCCCTTGAGAGGATTTTTTATCCTTCTCTTCAGCCAAATCTGCTCCTGGGGCAACTTACTATTAATTAATAAAAAGACGGCCCTTGCCTACAGGCGTAGAATATAAAAAGACACTGCCCACAAGAAAAACGGAACCAAGAGGTAAAGAGCAGGGAAATTAAACACAAATGTCCGTAGGAGTGTCATTGAACTCAATGCATGTACAGTATTGCACTGCAACTTCAATAGGATTTACTCCCATGTAAGCGTGCATATGATTTTAGCCATCATCTGTCAAAATAAGTCCCACTGAGGTAAATGAGATTTGCTCACAAGGACATTCGCATAGGATGGCCGCCTTTGCCACACATCTGAAAATAGCACGATCCCTAACTAAGGCTGCCATCCTATATACACTTACCTGGGATTAAGAGTTAGCCCCACTGAAACCAATGCAACATACTCGTGAGTGATACGTATGGGAGGATTGCACTGTAAACATATTTAGTCAGCAGAAGCAGCCAAAGAGTTCCATGGGGCATGCTCCCAAGCATATGCACATATCCACAGAAGCCATAATTATATCCTATATTGCACCTTAATAGACAAGTCGTTTTGAACGAGCTTCTTCGGCAAGGGGGGGGGGAGCATAGGACGTCAATGCAGTCTAATCGTATACAAAGTTAGACAGGGGGATCCTATGTGCATGTTTACTCGGAAACGAATTCAATGAGGCTTCCTCCCAGGTAAGTACGTGCATATTATTTGAAAGCAAGTCCCAGTGAACACTTTGGGATTTACTTCCGAGTAAGCATGCTCGGGCGGCGCGCCCCTTTGCTAAACACTGCGCACGGGACCGCAGAGTTGGGTGCTCGGCGCGCACAGGCGCCCCTGGAGGAAAGAGGAGGAGCCCCGGCCGGATTGGGCCCGCCCCTAATTTAATCGAGCACGGAGGAAGGAAGCTGCTGCTACTACTTTCTGTTCCGGCAGCCGGCACCGGCTCTTTCGGATCCTGCCGACCTCATGGCCCCTGCATCGCGGATCGCAGACCTTAGGCAGGCGGGGAACGAACAGTTCCGCAACGGGCAGTACAGCCAGGCGGCTACGCTCTACGGCCGGGCGCTGGAGTTACTAGAAGCGGCAGGTATTGGCGGCGAAGGGCGAACCCCCGACAAGGCCTCGGGATCCTGGGAGGAGAGTCGAAAGGCAAGGGGTCTTGCGCTGGGGAGCTAGGGCGGATATCTGGCGGCCCAGGTGTGCCTCCAATAGTATAATTTTTATTTGCTGTTTATGGACGAAGTGAAGTGTCCTCTCACCCCTCCAGTCTAAGCTGTAACCTTGCTATATGCAGTCTTCAGCCTCAAAGCCTGACTCATTTATGGCCTGCCACAAATTACATCTATGGGGTATTTGGATTTAAAATCTTGCATACAAATACGTTGACATTAGGCTACAAAGCCAAGTTATATTATTGACTGTTGTCTTGCAAACCGCCTTCCTTCCAAGCCCCGGTTGCTTCACAGCAACACACCCTTCGGAGCGGGCTGGGGAAACGTATGTATCCTACTGGTCTATAGGTATATACTACCTTTAATTTGCACTGTCACTAAAGGCCTTTATAGTAGTCACGTTCAAAATATCTGTGCTAAGTGGCTACACCCATTGCACAGGTGGGTGAAACTAAGGTTGAGAGAGCAGCACGGTGAGAGTGGTAGAAATGAGACTTGAAGCTGAGAGTATAAAAGGCTGTGTTTGTCGGTGATAAGTGTGAAGTTTTCGTTTTAATTCCTACCATTTTTAGTTAAAGGATTTTTGCTAGTGCTGGGTAAACCTTGAGAAATTTTGATCAATTATGGCAGATAATTCTGAACTGGAATGGAGCGCTAACCTGACTTGGTACTAGGCAGATTGCTATATCCCAACTCAGTTTTCCCATATGAGGTCTAGCATAAACAAAGGTTCATGCTAACTTGGTGATTTTAATCTTTCCCAAATGCCAGAACACCCTTGCGTGTTGGTGAAGAACAATATGAGGTCCTGGCTTGAAGATTCTAAAGTGCAAATGTACAAGTACTGCCTGCAGTGATGCCTTTTAGTCTCAATATATTAGGTACCCAAAATATTTTAAAACAGTACCTGATGGCAGAATATAAAAGCTCCATCCCATTAGCTGGTATTGGGTGCTCTGGGCTTTTTTTTTTTTTTTTTACCAACTTCTTAGGTAGAGCAGAGCTGCTGTATGGTCCTCTGGATTTTTATGGAACAGCATTCTTTGTCACGCTACATATTCCTGGAATTGGCAGCCCATGGAGTTCATACACCAAATGTGGCAGGTTGAAGTGGGCATTCAAGTGGAAGACGTTTAAGTTTTCATAATGCCCTGGTCTTAAAGTTACTAGTAGCCCCTGAAGCCTCCTCCACAGCATTGGACTTATTATGTCAGCAAGCTGTCTACTGTAGTAGTTGTGTCACAATGAGTGAGTTTTGGTTACCAGCAGAAAATATTATCCCCTCTGACTGGGAGCCAGGAGTTGGACAGCTCGCTTGAAACACTTTCTGTTTCTTTTCTTCTCTGTTTATCTTCCTCAGCCTAATGGGAGAGGCTGAAGCTTACTTTACTTTTAGTTTTGTTTCTGTCCCCTGCATTCCTCTTGGACTTAAGGTGAGGGACAGAACTACTTTAACTGTACTCTGGCTTTGGCCTAGTCCCCTATTTTCCTGCATACTCTAGGCTTTCTTTAACATGATAGATAAAAGACTTCCTAAGTAAAGGGCAAAACATCCTGAAATGGGGGACACAGCGAAGAGCCTCAGAATTATCATAGGAAACTAAAGGAAGCAGCATTGTGTGGTGCTGAGGGCCCTTTGTATAAAATAGGAGCCATTTTCTGAAGAACACAGAATATCTGTTCCTTTAAGTCTAGGGATGCCTATTCTGCAGGACAAGAATTTGAAATGCTTACAACTGGGCACAGGAAAGGGCAGATAAGTATGTGGCACCTGAATTTGTCCTCATTAGTTTAGGTATCGCATGGTCTCCAAACACTGTTTCTGACAGGATTCCCCCCCCCCCCCACTTAGTTTGGAATAATGGATACAGAAGTACATGCGCTGCCTTTCAAGAATAAAAGGGACGTGTGCACTCTTTTTTTTATTTTTTTTTGCCAAGTTCCACTATAAAGTATACATGGACAACAATTGAAATCCTCCTCTCATATATTAAATGGAACACATCAAAAGTTATATACACATGCATAGAAGGTACATACATTTTTGTCCTTCAGTACCCAGACCTAATTACAAAGAACCTTTCAGTCCAAACTAGCCATTAGTCATGCTTACAGGAACATCCAGAAAGAAGTTTGAGAGACAGTATGTGGCAGTGGGTAGTGCTGGACGTAGAAATGTAAGCACCTGCATCATACCAAGTCAAGCCATTGATTCATCTTAGTTCAGTGTTGTCTAAACACCCTGGCAGCGGTGCTCTATGGTTTCAGACAGACCTTTCCCAGTCCTGTCTAGAGATGACGGAGATTAAACCTGGAGCTTTTGCATGCAAAGCACATGCTTTACCATTGAACTGTGGCTTTATGCCAAGTGCAGATCCCCTAGGTTTGCCACTAAATTTACTGGGAAACTTGGACTATCCTACACACACACACACACACACAGTCAAATCTTCTTCACAGGGCTGCTGTAAGGATTAAATGGATGGTGGGGGTGAGAGACCATGAGTAGAGATGTAAAACTTCCGGAAATTTTGAAGCCATGGAAACCCCCGTTTTTCCCCGGAAAACTGAAATTTTCAGAAAAATTGAAATAATGCAATATTAGCACTTTTTACAGATTGAAAGTCACTTTGCTACTTTAGGAACATAAAATGTAATTATAACCAAGTTGGCTTGGCATAAAATTATTACATTTTGTATATTAAAAGTACAGTGTATTCAAACAATTATTACAAATTTAATTTACTTTTTTAAAATGTTTTTAATTTTTTGTTTGTTTGTTAAGAAATGGAGCTACGAGCTCCTGAATTGTTAGGAACATCTGAACTGTAAGGAACCTCTTTGGTTCTGCCAATTTATGAGGAGCAGGCAAAAAACAATTTAAAAAAAAGACAACAGAAGAAACCACCAACATTAGTAACAAAGAAAGTTATTTATGTGTCTGCTATTTCTCTAGTGTCAAGACATAAAGCATCCATTCCTATAAAAAGAGCTGAGAAAAGTGAATATGCATGAAATTTAATCAGACTCATTTTCTGACCTATAGCTATCACTATTAGTTTCAGTCTCTGCTTCAATGGCAGTGCCTCCTAGAGGGAGAAATGCATCTTGCTCTTGCATGTGAGAGTTGTAGTCTCAGTTTGCAACCTAGGACTTGCTTGTCCTTGGTGCACAGACATTGTAATAATCTGATACTGTACAGTTTTTAGAAATCATTTGGAGAAATAAATATCTGAACATTTTGTCTTAAACATTTTATTCTTCATCTAAAATAAAACATTCAGATTTTTTTCTGAATTTTTCCGGGTTTTTTCTGGGCCTTCACATCTCTAACCATGGGCAGTATCCAGAGCGATGGTACTGCTAATGTAAATTATGTTGCACTATTTTACAAGATGTTACTATCGTGAACAACATCTTGCAAAATGGCAATAGTGCTTGCTGGTGCAGCGGGTTTTCTGTGGAAACCTGTCAGTCCAGCAGCACTATTGTCTTTGCGCCCGAGTTCATTTTCACTAGTGCAATGTAATTTACAATAGCAGTAGTATCTGCTAACTGATGTATACTTCTTTGACTTCCTTGGAAGAAGGCTAGCATAAAAATTTAGGAAGTAAATAAGAGCAGGAGCACAGGATAAATATTTGGGACTGAACATGGAGGGACAGCTCAAAAATAGGTTCCAATAAAGACATCCCTATTAGTTGGGGGGTCTTGGAAAAGGTCTGTCCTTTTGTTGGAGCAGGATGAAAATTAATATTCTCCTGATAGTATATAAAGAGATGGGAAAGAGTATGATTTGAACATAGGTTTAGTAATGTCACAAATGAGCCACTCCATTCATTTTTATTTTTCTAGTTATGACCTCCACTCCCATAATAGTTACTGAGCTTGAAGCTTTATGAAGGCAATACAAAGCATCTTATAAAAGAAGAGGAGATAGCTGCAAACCTTGCTACCACCAAATACTTTCCATTATATTTAGAAGTCTGACTTGATCATTGCTTGCCTTTATGTATAGGAGATAAGAATGCAGAAGAGAAGAGTGTTCTTTATTCCAATCGTGCTGCCTGCTATTTGAAGGATGGGAACTGTAGTCTCTGTATTAAGGATTGTTCTGCGTAAGTAGCTGCTATCCCAAGGAGAGGAGAACAAAAGACTTGTTCACGCATCACTCCCGCATACCAATTTATTACTCAACACTTGATGCCTCTCAGAGTCTGGCTACAGTTGCTCATGTGAAAAGTGGCTGGCTCTGCCTGTTCAGAACTCTGAAGGGCTTCCTCCCACTCCTGTCCCTACGGACAGGGAAAACTAGAAGGATTAGCTTCTAATGTTTACACTATCAAAATTACGGAAGGAGCAGGGAACACTAGCAGGTTAAGCATAGCACCAGAAGGTGACCCACTACCCCTAGCCAGCAGCAACAAAGCCTATATGAATCTTTCCCTCCAGCAAGGAGCTATTGCCCTGGGTTTGACCCACTGTGGCTCTCCTCTCCAAGGTTCAGGAGTCTACAAATTTTGGCTGACCTTGGTAACCAAGCTAGGACCCTACCTCTCTAACACAATCCTGTGCATGTTTACTCACAAGTAAGTCTCATTTTGTTCTGTAGGGCTTACTCCCAGGTAAGTGTGCATAGGATTAGCACCTGGCTTCCTAGCTGTAACTCCTATGTTAAGGAAACAGCAAATCTATAGGACAAGACTGTCATGTTAAGTAGTGGTTTAGCTGAACACTTTTGGCAAAATATGTTTTCATAACACTGCAAGCCTTATTCTAGGGCAGGTGGACTGACAGGAACAGGGCCCTAATTTGCAACTATCAGCGAATTAGAAAACTAATTCTATCAAATGTTTTTCACAAAAACTAGAGGAAAAAGTCCATTCTATGTTTACTTTTTGGATGCAGTGGCCATCCCTATAATACCACAAGCACAGTATTTCTTTTAGTTATCTTAATATGTTTTCATTTACTTATCTGCACCTTGCAATCCCTTGCTGAAAGGAAAGGGGACATGAAGATATTTTGAAATAAATATTTTGTAATACATATGTAGATTTTCTAAAGTGTGTTATTTTGCATATGAAAAACTATTATGGAAAGCTACAATTTTGCAACAGATCAGAGGAACTCCTACATTAAAAATTCTCTGGTTCAGTGAACTAGTTCATTTTAGCTACCTAGCCCAGGGCCATTCTGGCTGGAATGATGAGAGTTGCATTCCATCACATCTGGTGGGCACTTGGTTGGGGAAGGCTGGCTTGACCCAACAGAGATCCAAACCATTCAGATAACCAGAAATTTAGATAAATGGGTGCTTTGTACATGAACCCGCTTCCACTGAATTTGAGCATTGTGGATTCTCCTGATAGAGTGACATTTTGCCTTATTTTCTGCTGATTTAGTGCCCTGGATCTGGTTCCATTTGGGATCAAACCTCTGCTGAGGCGAGCAGCAGCTTATGAAGCTCTCGAGAGATACCAGTTAGCCTATGTGGATTACAAAACTGTATTACAGATCGACTGCACTGTACAGGCTGCACACGATGGAGTCAATAGGTAACCCTTTGCGCTGTGTTTTAAATGAATGCACAAAAATCTGGTGCACAACTGTTGGCCAGAAACCAACCTTGCTGTAAGCTAAAAGTACCCTGAAAGTTAGGTTAGGATTTGATTTACTGATCTTGATTCATAAGCGTACAAAAGGAGATGTTTTACCTATATAGATTTGGCATGGGAAGTGAGATAATTTGTGTCCTGGGCATTTTGGACTCTGTATTTGAAAATAAATAGGCACAGTTTTGGTTTTCCTGACCCACTAAATATTCCACTCCATGCACCATTAATTTTAGTCTTCCTCTTGGTATTATTTATCAGACTTCACAGCAATCATTGAAAATCTTCAAAATGTCTCAGTGGCAGCAGTTTCTATCTACACTTGTACTGCACAGTATTTTCTTTGATGTAGGTTCACTATCCATGTGGTTTGGGTACTTGAACCTTCCTGTACACTGCGTTCAGCATCTGAGGCCCTCCTCTGGATACTGCCTCTGAGGGAGGCTTGGAAGGTGGCAACAAGGGAAGAGGCCTTCTCGGTGGTGGCCCCCCCAACTATGGAGTGTTCTCCCTGACAAAGCCCGCCTGGCACCAACATTGTTATCTTTTCTGCATCAAGTTAAGACCTTTCCCTTTTCTCAGGCATTTGGCAACGTAAATAATCAGTTCTAATCAGGTCCCGGATTTGTTTTATGGTTGATGCTTAAAGTTGTTTTTAGATAAATGCTGTCCCTGTGTTTACTGTCTGTTTGTTGAATTTTTATGTAATTTATTTTTTAAACTTTGCATACTGTATCTTTAATGATTTTTAATCTTTATAAACCACCCAGAGAGCTTTGGCTATGGGATGGTATAGAGATGATGATGATAATGGACATCTCTGAAATCCATGGACTAAAGTTTCCTTCTTGGTAGCATCACCTAGTTCACCCATCTGAAATGCAAGGCCAAAAATCTTGCCTTGGGTCAAGTAGTTGACACAATTCAGTTTTCAGTTATATAACAACTGTACCATGGCAACAGAATGAGCTTGCCTCAAGCCCGGAACAAAGTATACAAATGCAACACCATCATCTTTAGACACCTAGCAACCAAGAAAATTTCTTGGCAATATGTCTAATAGCCCACCTGTGGGTGGGTCAAGGAATAGAAAAGTTTCAGTTGAATCAATGGAAGATTGGGAACTACATCACTCCATTCAGGGGTCAACAAATCTCAGATGGCCTTGGAAGTCAGCCAAAATTTGTTCTTGTCTCCACTGGCTTTGACAAATTGAGGCGCTAAGCCTCAAATACTCAGAAAGCAGCAAGACATCCCATGGCTTTCCAAGTATTTCCAACATTCAGTGCAGCACCTAGGGGATCCCCTGCAATTCTCCTCTGCATCTGGTGTCCAGGCACGGAAGAAGGGTAGAAGCTCTTTGTGATTTCATGCAGTTGCCAGATCAAAAAAATGTGTGCATCAGTCGTGAAACAGGACCATATAAACCACACCAGCTAGCCACCTGTTTCTGAAACAGTTTCAGGAGATAGCTAAATGAATAGCTTTTCTCTTCCAGAATGACTAAGGCTTTATTGGAAAAGGATGGTCTTCAATGGCGTCAGAAGCTGCCACCCATCCCATCTGTTCCTGCTTCTGCTCAGAGAAGGTGGGAGCCTCCTCCACCAGGAAGCCAAGAAGCTTCAAGAAGTAAAGCAAAGGATATTGCACCTGTATCAAAGCAAGGTGAATAGTTCCCTTTCTTTAATGGCTATGAACAGAGCACCCAGAGCCTTACCTAAGTAACCATAGTATCTGTTAAAGATGGAGGCAGATAACTCATATTGTTGTGTTACTAGTTGTTGTCACAAGATAAATGCTGTATTCTTATAGTATTAACCTAGCTCTGATACACTGTTATCAATCTAGAAAACGTGAAAATCATTTCCCTAATTCTTTGTAGATGTGGTAAATGCTGGCAGATGTACCTCAGTTCAGGCATTTTATCATACTTTATGGAGTTGTGCACAAAGATTTCCAAACAGTGTTGTACAGTTTCATTGTCATTGTCTTGTGTTCCTTGGGAGCCACCAAGTGCATTCTGGAATGCCATGTGGGGATTCATACGCGGGTGACAAATGACTATAATAAATATGACAGAGCACATACTGCAAATACTTATGCTATTGATAATCTTGAGATATTTTTTTTACTAGGAGGCACATAGTGTGTTACCTAAAGCAACTAAAAGAGGTCTACATTAAACTATCTTTGTCTCAGGCTCCCTTTGTGAAATTGGGCAAATTACTTGAGGAAGGATGTTTAGAGGCAAGAAAAAAAAAAGACATAACCTAATTCTAAATATAAGCAAAAAATAGGTTCCATTGAGTTCATTGGAAATTTACTTGGAAAGCATGCTTAGGATTACAGCTTTATGCACACAGTTCTGCTGATATTTAGTGAAAATTGTGTGTCCGAGGCTTTAATTCTTAAAAACATCCGCGGAAGCGGCAAAAGGTTTCAAAGACTTACCACCTCTTACTGCAGGTGTGGGATCTGCATGATTGAATATTTCTCTCTCCAAAACCTACCTGCGTATTCAAAACTATAGAATATCGGGAAAAGCTTTATGCTAGAATTCTTCTCAGACTTTACTTTAAGGCAGGAGTACGCAATCTTTTTGCGCTGAGGGCAAAACCTAGTATTGCCAGAGGGAATACTAGAGGAAAGACTTTTTTAAAGCAGTTATCACAAGAACTCGCTGATGTATTCTGGTACTACTACATTGTATAGGTTGGTTCAAGTAGCTATTAAATTTATGTATAGGTTGGTTCAAGTAGCTATTAAATTTATGTCCTCAAGTCCTGCTGAACGACCACTGAAAGAAACTTGTGTTGTTGTTTTTAAAGTAATATAAGTGGATTGTAACTGCTGAAGTTCCACAGCCCAAAACATCCAGGGCTGGGTTTTCATTCTAGCATGGCCCCTTAAAACAATAATAACAATAAAAAGTAACTTGCTACTTTCATTTTTATATGCTGCTGCTCTTAGCTGCCGCAACTGAACGAGCAAATGCTTTGAAGCAAGAAGGAAATGAATTTGTAAAGAAGGGCAACTATAAGAAAGCTATTGAAAAGTACACAGAGAGCTTAAAACTCCATAAGCTGGAATGTGCAACATACACTAACAGGTAATGCTCATGTAACTGTGACAAGTAACTCTACCCTCCCCCAACCTCCTAAAAAAAATCGGATCAAGTTGCTGAACAATTGTGTAGGGGTATTGGAGAATGTTTATGTTTGCCAGTTTTAAATTCTCCTGTGGGCAGGAAACAACAGCAAGAGTCTTGTGTTCATGCACATTTCACTGATATGCAACATGTACCTGCATGTCCCCCTTTCCTTGTCCTGTAGTTATGCCTGTTTGGTTGGGACTGATGAGAGCCTCCAAGAAAACATGACAGCTCTCTCTTACTACTTATACTGCATTTATCTGTCTCTACATGCTTCTATTTTTTCCTCTTTAAGCTAAGCCATGCTCGTAAAAAGACAAACTCCTCATTCACAACATTCAAGGAGATTGGATTGGATCAGGCCAGCAACAGGATGGGAGCCATATCAATAGAGGGCATGTGAGAAATTGCAAAGAGCCTTTTGGAGATAGATGGAGGCCCTGGATGTTCCCACCCTTGACTTAGAACTAGTGTAGTTCTTCAGCAGAGCTGCTGTAGCGTGGCTGCCTCACACTGCTTCAGCAATTTGGGAATCCCCAGTTTCTGTCCACATGAGATAACATCAAAGCCAAACCTTAAACTGGATGTCTTGTAAACATCTGCACAAACCTGGCAAAAAATCTTGAACACGAAGCACTTGGTTTAAAAGAATAGACTAGGAAAGGTTATGCAAAATGGTAGGGATTTCAAAACAAATTATAGGAAATTGTGCTGGTTTTCTCTGTTGACATAACTTGCACAATCCAATGTTTCTTGTTGCAGAATTTGGATTTATTTGTTACATTTATATTCTGCCTTTCTTCCTCTTGCAAGGAACCCAAGGCAGCTTACATGACCCTCCTCTCCATTTTATCCTCACAACAGCCCTGTGAGGCAGGTGAGGCTGTAAGTCTGTGAATGGCCCAAAGTCACCTGGTGAGCTTCATAGCTGAATTGGGACTGGAATCCAGATCTCCTGAGTCCCAGCCCAACCACTACACCACACTGGCTCTTGAATTGCCTCGGTGCAGCATTGGGTTGTTGTTACTATTATTATTCAGACACACATTGCTGCTTATATTTATAAGTTGAAAAAGAACATACAATCTTCATAGACCCTGGTAGTTCAGCTAACACAGGCAAATTACAGCCATGTCAGCTTTTGGGCGAGATGCGAAAGACAAGATTTTTTAGAAGAAATGTAGATACGTTGCAGGATGTATTCCAAATGCACAGCCTTCCTAGGTGTAAGAGGAGTTCTTTAAAGATACTATGTGATTTTGAACTTAACACTTGCATAGTGTTGAAATATAAGAAAAAAACATGTTTCAAAATAAAAATGGAACATTTGCATCACCACTCTTTATTACATGAATTAGATAATTTCAAACCGAAGATCGTTGTACCGGCTGTTTTCAAATACATTTATAGGTCATTGTCTACATTCCAGGGCTCTTTGCTACCTGAACCTTAAGCAGTACAAAGAAGCAATTCAAGATTGCTCAGAAGCCCTTCAGATAGACCCAAAGAGTGTCAAGGCATTTTACAGACGAGCGCAAGCATACAAGGAGCTCAAGGTAAGAAACTTCCTGGAATTGTAGGTAACTGAGGTACAGTATAGGAAACATCCTGTTCTCTAAGCTCTATTTTATCACTTTAAATAGAGTTTTAGCGTGCAGAGCACTTTATTAGCAGTACTTTTTTTTACACTCATAAGAGGTAAGCCATTTACTTTACAGACAGAAAACTGAGTCTGAAAAATAATGATTTTGTAAACTCCTATGTCTGCCCCAGGATTTACTCTACTTGCAGAATTTGGGTAGGGCAGTGGCAAAGCCACCTTTCCCTCTCTCCCTGACATGTTCGTTGGTTGTTCCTTTTAACTAGACTTTCCCTTAAAGCAGTGTTGTGGTTAGGAAGTAGGAAAAGAAGAATAATCCTATGCATGTTTAGACAGAAAAAGGATTATACCTTGCATTTCTGTCTGCCTGTGCTTCCAACTCTCAGGCCTAATCTACACCAAGCAGGATATTGCAGTGTGAATGCCATATATAAAAGGCAGGAGCCACACTACTGCTTTATAGCGGTATTGAAGTGCACTGACAACTGTTGGGGCCCATTGACACATACCATATACCGCTTTCATAGTGCTATATCCTGTTTGGGGTGGGCCTCAGGCCTTTTCAGAAAACCAACTGAATCCTGGTGTGCTCACTTCTGCTGGCCAGGGGATGACTTGTTGATTTTGAGGGCTTTGCTGTTTTGTTTTGTTTTAATTATTATTATTATTTCCAGTCCCACTCCCTTTGCTCCAGAAGTTTGCAAAGGAGCTGCTTCTAGAAGGTGTCAAACTTTGGATAGCAGCTAAAGGCAGACACAAAATATGCTGAGTGTTGGATTGTCACTAAGGAAAATTAAGAGCAGGGGCATGGGATGACGATGATTTTATTTTTATTATTTTATCTGCTAGAGGAACTTTATCTGTTTGTGAGATGTTTATACTGCCCATCAACAAGGTCCTCAGGACAGTTTACAAGAAATAGTTAATTGATAGAAATGAAATGTAATCACAATATAACATCAAAACAGTATCAATGTCATCAACATAACTCTCAGAAATCAGCATAAAATCAGTCTAAAAACAGCAAAGGGGAGGAATTACTGCCAAAATCTAGAAATGCACTAGTGACATGAAACTAACAAGCCTGGGAAAATAGAAAGGTTATTATAACAGGAATGCCCTTCCTAGAGAGGCTTCACCTGGTGCCAGAAATACCATAATGGGCACTAGGTGAGCCTCTCCAGGAAGATAATTCCATAACTAGAGCACAGCTCATGAACAGGACCTCTCTCTACCTCACATCATTGGGCAGGAGCACCTGGAGGAGGATCTCTGAAAATTTTAAGGATAAGATGAGTATTCACAGGAGGAAGCAATCCTTCAAGCAACATGGCCACAAGCCATTTAGGGCTTTAAAGCAGGGGTGCAGAACCTCAGGCCAAATCTGACTCTCCAGGATTCCGTGGAATGTCACACACCTTTCCCAAAACTGCTAATTATTTGGTAGTTTCCCTGCTTTGTGCAATTTTTTCCCAATTCCAAGAGGTTGAAATGCCTCTCCTAAAACTTTAAAAATTCCCCCCCCCCCAAAAAAAAACAAGGGATGAACCGATATGCTCCAACCTTGGCATGCCTAAAGCCCTATTTAGGAGCTATCATGGTGCTAAGTTTCCCCTCTTTATCATTAAAAATGACTGTGTATTTTCAAAAACTTAATTTTAAAACCTCAAATTTTAAAAAATTCCTAAAAATCAGGGGATGAACCAATATACTTCAAACTTGGCAGAGATGAAACCCTACTGATGCCCTATTATGGTACCAATTTTCATGTCTAACCGTGCTTGGAAAAGGGTCCAAATCGATTCGGATCATGCCAATCGCTTCGGACTGATTCGGACCTGTTTTGATTTGCTTCGGATCTGTTTCAAAGCCATCCAAATAACCATGATTCGCCTTGGATTTTGGATTCGGATCCAAAGCAATGCACAGCCCTAACAAATACTTCTATCAACCACCCCCCCAAACCAAATATGTAATTTTTAAATTTTATTTTACTTCTAGGACTACAAATCCAGCAAAGCAGATATCAACAGCCTCTTGAGAATTGAACCAGAAAACAGTGCTGCTAAGAAACTACTGCAAGACTTAAACAAAATCTTAAAATAAGAGAGGCTAAAGACAGCCTTATGCTCTCCTGATAAGTTTTTTGTTTTTTAAAAAATCACAGGGACCAGCTTGAATGCAGGTGCAAAATTCACCTTCAAGGCTTGCTGTCATCTCTCCGGTTCCTTGCTTTATAAAAGTTGTTCATTCTTCCTCCTAAAGCCTTCCGAATGTTTAGTGTGACCTCTTGAGATTCGCAACTTCCCAGCAAAATTCTAGAGAGGTAGCTGTGCTGTAAATCTTTGTGCTAGCAGAACTACAGATTTTAAGCACTTAAAGATTCTAGGAGCAGCATTTGTCAAATAAGATATTTCTGGTGTGTGTCTGCAGAGAGAACATTACTCAAAGCCTCTGCTAGTGGCTGCCTGTTCATTTAGATACCAGGACAGTGCAAACAGAAGCCTTGAGTTAATAGAGTGGCAGATGGAAGTAAGAGTTTCAAACATAGTCTGCTTTGCCTTAACTTTTATGCACTAGGCTCCAAGGGAGTGTTTGGTCTTCAGAATGTTACTTATGACTCTAATGCTGCTTTTGTCTTTTACCAAAGAGCTTGGTACATTGTGTTGCCCTTATAATGTGTGTACCTTTTCAAAATGGAGTTTTTGTTGATTAGGCCCAGTTTACATATTCTTAGGTTAAATACCTCTTAGGAGATGTTGTACATGCCTTTTACTACAGTTGGACATTTCCTCCCCACCCCCTCTCCTGAACACATATCAAAGTAGTAGTTGTAGGGCATAGTGAGGAGGAAGTACTCAGCTGGAGGAGCCTGCATGTGCAAGGATATGTGTAACTGCCTGCAACAAGTAGCTTTTTTAGCCCTGCTTCTCACAAACAGCAGATAAGTTCGTGCAGTATAAAGGATCAGTTTGACTGATTGTTCAGAAAGATTTAGAGAACTGGATAGTAAGAGGGGAGAGGATTTTAGCCTAGCATTCTTCCTACCATAGTAGTTTTCTCCATGTGGTGAACAAAAACACTCTGGAGCTTCCTCAGTTTTCTTTATTGCCTGAAAGCTCCTGCCTTTAAAGTTGGATTTGGGGGTGTGGGGAGCTCTGCATGCAGCCTCTTCACACAGACCTGTGTTGTGGAGGCTACGAGCATGTACCTTAGAAAATGACTGCTGTTATTGTTGCACTGAGAGATACAAGACAGATCTACTAGTAACTGCTCCTCCCTTTGGAGATTTTGAATAGAGAAGAACAGCTGGCCACAGAACCTTTATTTAAGATCTCTGTCCTCAGGCTCCAGTCGCAAAGCTGGATTCTTACACTATAAGTCACTCTATGCTCCTGATACTGTTTTGAAGTTTTAAAATAAACGTGTTTGGTTCTACTACTGGACAACTCATGATGGTAGACAGTTTTATCTTGTCCATTTTATATGGCTCTGTGCACATTCCAGAGCAGGGCTGGTTTCAGGTTTGAAGGAGTCCTCACTCATTAAAGTGCCCTCCATTGGACCCCCTCCTACATATGTGAACCCCTTTTACCCTTACCCAGTTGCAGCAATACTCTCATCAATGACAGCTGCCATTTACATTTATCACAACGCTTCAGGGAAACACTGCATCAGGGTCATAGTGGTAAATTAAATGGTCTCAGATCCATCGTGGAGGAGGTGGGAGGACAGGTCTTGGCAATGGTGGGCCTTGTTGAGGTGACAGGGTCCTGGCAGGTGTCCAGGGATATTTTCATCAGGCCTGTTCCAGAGCAAAGGTATTATTCCCTAGAAAATGGTGGATGCAGTAGTTTAGTCCTCCATGAATGTTATACTTCTATATGGCTTGCTTCTAGAAATACAAAGCCCCAGAAAAAAATGGGGGAAAGTACTTTCCCTGATGATTGTTTTTGTTTTTCTTTGAAAAATCGAATAGCTTTGGATTATGAAAGATTTTCTTAGCATTTAAGATAAAGTATTTATATGTTGCTCCCCCACTCCATAAACAAAAAAAAAATCTAAAAACTAGGTCATAACATTTTTATAGAAAGTCTAGAGATATAAATTGCCTGGAAATAATGAAGCCACGGGGGAAAATATTTTTTAATCCTCTGTAAGATTCCCATTCCTTATTAAAATTATTGATCTAAAGAATAATAATAATAAATTTCTTACTCGCCTCTGATTGGATCGAGGCAGGTAACAACAGCAAGCATAAAATACTATTAAAAACATAGTATACACTGTTAAAAATTCTTTCCCCCCCCTTTTTTTTTTTTACTGATAAGACATTTATGCTCAGTTTCCCAACACAAGAGTCACCATTGCACATTCCTGACAGTTTGGCTGTTTTTTTATATAGAGTCCTGTTTTTCTGATGCTGTAGCAGTCACTGAATGTAGTTCTAATCTATTCAGATAATTACAAATATACTGAATTTACTTTTAAATGTTTTAAAATCTTATGATTTTATGAGCAAGGTAAGTTATACATAAAATAACTTTATGAACAGAAAGGCTGCTTTATATTCCCAAAGCAGTCCTCCTCAACCTGATGCCCTCCAGATCTGTAGCCAACATTCCTGACCATTGGCCATGCTGCTTGAGGCTGATGGGAGCTGACATCCAAAATACCTAGGGGGTGCCAGGTTGGGGAAGGCTGTCTTAAAGCAACAAAGTTACTTTAGATCTGTAAAAAGCACTCCCACTCCCCCAAAAAGTATTGCTCACTTTTCAATTTTTCCACAAAGAAAAAAAAATGGAAAAATCCGTTTTTCTCTCCCTGGTCTCAAAATTTCCAGAAATGTTACGTCTCTCTACTTGGTTCACACATCACAACAAACCAGGATATTTCTCCTTGATGGTTGTGGACACAGCAGCATGCGTGTTCATCCTTCCTGATTGCTCCCACTGTGAGCCGAAGTGGCTAAATAAACCAAGGACACTCTACCCCTGGTTGTTTCCTGTGATATGCAAACTTAAATTCTCCCTCCCTTGAAAAGCCAAAATTCCTGGTTCACACATCACAGCAAATGAGCTAGGGCCACTCACAGCGAGCGTGCATTACTAAGCATACACACTCTCCCAGGGTTTTTTTTTTAATGGATTGTTTTGATGTGCAAATCGGGCCAATGTGATGGTGTTTCTTTTATGAGTGAATACTAAATTAAGCCACTTAAGTAGTAAGGGTGCAATCCTATGCATGTTTAGATAGAAGGAAGTCATACAGTTCCTAGCAGGCAGCCATGCTGGCTGGAGAATGCCGTGTGTGTGTGTGTGTGGTGTGTAGGACTTTTTTTTCTGGCCAAACATGCATAGGATCGTGTCCTCAGCCAATAACGCACAAGAGTTATCCTGTGAAGTGTACTTTGCTCATACTATGTTTAAAACTTTTGACTGCAGCCAGGGCTGTGTGTATAGCACAAACTATGGCACCGGGGACTGAACAAGCAGTTCTGCTGGACCACCATGCCCTTGAGGTGTTTTGGACAGCCAACAGCCACCGGCAGCATGGTCAATGAGCAGAAATGCTGGGCATTTTAGTACAAAACATCTGGAGGGGCCAGGTTGGGGAAGGCTGAGTTAGGCCCATCCTGACTTTGTCCCTTCCCACTCCTTCAGGAACTTCATTCATAAGGAATATTTTTTCCTACCTAGGCGTTGCAAAAGTTCCATCTAGAGCTTCAGATTTTTCATTCATTCCGTTTTATATTAATGCCTGACTAGGTTAGATCAGGTAGCCGTTTTACTATTGAGGTACTTTTTGTCCTCATCTGATGCAGCAGTGTGCCTTCTACAAGCAGCAAGAAGAACCAAGCTAGCTGCCTTCAAGAAGAATAGGAATTCCTTTATCACCAATATCAGAAGGACAAATGGAAAGATTTCCCAGGGGTGGAGGGCAGTCTTTCAACTTCTGCCATTAGCAAAATCAGCATAAATCAGGAGAAAAAAATATTTATAAAGGTCACATTAGCTGGCTTAACAGAAGGGTGGTTTTTTTTGTAGCATACAATATGGCCAGCCTAATTGTTCCCCCCCCCCACATTTGTGATTGGTGAGAAAACACTACAGTCTAAACCAGGCTTCCTCAACATGGTGCCCTACAGAGAGGCTTGACTACAACTTCCATTCCCAGCTTACATAGCAATGCTGATTTTATTACATTGGCATTTTCACAAAGGGATGGAAAACACCTAGTATTCACTGCTGCCCCATTACTTGTCATTTCCTTTTTAAAGTTCGTAAGAAGAGCCACTTCATTCACCTCATACTGTGGCATTAGACTTCCATCACTAAGTACAAGGACTTAATGGATAATATAGCACACTGGT
The DNA here is from genome assembly GCF_023053635.1 of Elgaria multicarinata webbii. Taxonomy (NCBI): domain Eukaryota; kingdom Metazoa; phylum Chordata; class Lepidosauria; order Squamata; family Anguidae; genus Elgaria; species Elgaria multicarinata. Next base: position 190,932,457 of record NC_086171.1, read on the forward strand.
ACAATCTTCATCCTTTTCAGTTAGAGGAAGACCAGTTTTTCCAGCTTCACGTTGACCCTGTTCAGACAACATGCTAAGCCATGGTGGTTAAGTATTTTGAGCTAAACACTATGGCTCAGTGTGTCATGTGAACCATTTCTAACCATGGTAGCTACATAACCAGTTTAAACGCAATCACTAACCATTTGCTGCAAAAGGGTTAGCAACCTAAACATGGCTGAGCATGTTGTCTGAACAGGCTCATTACTGAAATAGGTTTACACTACAAGGTGGTTCCTCAGCTATCACCATGAGCAGCCATTCTAATGGACTGGACAGAAAGAGATGGAAAGGAAAGCAAGGCCATTCCAGCAGCCCTGCTGAAATACTTCATTTTTTCCTCTTCCCTCTCCATCCCTTTTCCCTTTTGTGTTACAACTTTTCAGATTGTAAGCCTGTGGGCAGAGACTGCCTTGAGACACTGATTGCATGTAAGCTGTTGTAGAAGCCTTTTTGACTGAGGAATAAACTCACTTTAATAATACTAACACCTTGCCCTGGTAATGCATACATTGTAATTCGCATTGGATACCAGCTCAGTATTAAAGTGACAGGTACCTGCACTTTACAGTCCTTGTACATACTTTGGAGACCAGCTTTAGCCAGCAATGTTATTTGCTGCCAAGATGTAATTCAGCTATCTTCCCAAATGAAAATGTGAACTCTTTCCCATCATTTTACACATAGAAGTGAAATTTATGGGACAATTTACTTAATAGCTAAGAATTCCTAAAAACAAACAAAAAACCCGTGGTGTCTCCTTTGCAGCTCCACAAGGAATTAACAGTAAATACAATCTTGGTAATTTCTACAGGAGTAAGCATTCTGTAGAAAAAGGTGTGTATATGTGACCAAGTAAAACAAGTAGGAGAAAGTTGTTTTTAATCAGAAGAGTCATCAATTTAAAAGTAACGAGCTACTTTTATCATGCAATATAAAAACCTGTTGCAAGCGTCAGGTATGTGTGCTTGGTACATTCTATTAATGTCTGAAAAGTATTGGGTCTACTGAAGCCAGAAGTGTGGTTGCTATTGCCCTTTAGAGTGCAATCCCACGCACATTTAGACAGAAAAAAATGTCCTACAGCTCCCAGCATGGCCCAGCCAGTATGGCTGACTGGGGAGTGCTGGGAGTTGAAGGACATTTTTTCCTGTCAAAACATGCATCGGCTTGCAGTTATACAGTGGACAGTGAAGAAACACATCTAGAAAAGGACACGAGGGTTGATGAAGTGAAGCTTCAGCTCTTTATCAGGTCAACAGCAGGAACAAATAAAACATTGTTACAGGCCCCAGTAGTGTTTTATAATTAAGGCTACTAAAAATGACTAGTACTGAGAAATTAACTTTTGGAAAAAATATATAAATGGAACCATATTGTTCCACTTCATTCTCTTATTACATTGCCACAATATGTCCCCCACCTCCTAAAGTTGCTAGAAGAGCACTCATGTGAATATTATACATGTATATATTTTAAACGTAAGTACAATGTTTGTGGGAAAGAAAATTGCAATGGATCTTAAGTGCACAAAAGAAAGTGTAATTTAAATAGGGCTAGATTTTTGCATAAAGAACTGGATTATACACATAGGCAAAAGCAAAATAAATACTTTGACATTATAGAGGAAGCATTTCTGCCTTGGTGCGTCACGCTCTTCAGCAGGGTGGTCCACTTTCTTTTTTCTGCAAACACACACTTTTTAAAGCAAATGGAGAAATTAGGGTTAACTGCTGTCCTTACAAACTGTTATTGTTCTTTCTAAATTCGGGTTTTTAAGATATTGCTGATGTGTCTGTTTGCCACCTTGAGCGTCCTCCCTGGGGAATTATATTTCAAAGCATATAAATCTAAATTAGAACACCCATATAGGTATCTACCTAAACCGGGTTTCCCAACCTGTTGCCCTCCAGATGTGCTGGTCTACAACTCCCATCACCCCCAGAAAACTGGCTTGTCCTGACTGGAGCCCTCCATGTTGCACTTAGCAAATAAACAGGGTTGCAGTTGAGGAGAGCGTGCATCTAGTCCCCTGTACCCATGTTTCAGGATGCCCCCCCCCCCCAGTTCCCCTTTTCCCTCAAGATGACTAAAGCGGCTTCTATTTTTTCGAAACAGAAACAGAGAGAGAGAGAGAGAGAGAGAGTTCTTTGTCATCAAGTGGGGTGGGGATGGTAGGGTTTAGTCCACTCTTAAAAGCAAGGGCATCCCACTGGGAAGTGGATGAATTAAAACATTTCCCCCCTCCCCCATGATGGGTTGGCATGTCCTACGAATGTGCCCATTGCATTCAAAGGACATGTAACTGAAATGACCACGTGTTCTCCCTCTGCACCCATATCTCTATTCCCCCCCTTTTCGTCTGTCGTTTTTCTAGGCCTATCTTAGACCGTAAGCCCTTTGGGATAGGCAGGCGCCTATCGCACCTGTTCTCTATAAAGCACCATGTACATAGTTGGCACTATATAAACAATAATAACCACGTTATGCCCGTCCAGTTCTTCCATGCCCACCTTGGTCACTGGAGGAATGCTGCTGAGCCACTCTTACGGGATACTTCAGAGATCTGGTGCGCTTGCAGTACAGCAACCGCTTCCTCAGTCTAACAAAAACAAAACCCAAGACAAGACAGTCATTTAGTACAGCCAGATGTACCAAGATGAACTCTGCAAATCAATACAAAGCCCCATCTTCAACCCTAGAACAGTATCCTTCCTGAAAAGGATGTTTCGGAAAGCAGAGCTGCTGCACAGGCAACTTTGATTGAGGCGAACCATGCCTTTAAGTCTCTTGCCGTTTTCACATCCAACGAATCTGGCACACATTCAGGACCAAGCCGTTAAAGGAAACTTTACTTGAGATTTGCTACCTGTAGTCTATTCAGGCAATAATGTTTACCATTTTTGAGGGTTGAGGATATCCTGGTCCCTATTTTTACAGATCTGGGGAGAAGCAACAAGACTCTCGTCGCTTTACATTTCTGATTCTTCATCTCTTTGCCTGTTGGCTCCATCTTTGTTTGATCCAAAGCCTGCTTTCAGAAGCTCTCTGCTTAGCAACCTTGCTGTAAAAGTCTTGTTTGGTTTCCAAGCCAAATTTGAAGTGCTGGTTTTGACCTTTAAAGTAGGGGTGTGCACGGACCCCCCGCTCCGCTTCACTTGCAGATCCGCCATTTTTCGGAGCGGGTCGCTCCGCCCCGCCCCCGCTCCGCCCACTTCCGCTCCGCTCCGCCCGGAGCTCCGGATCGGATCCGGAGCTCCGTTTTTGCCCCCCCATAGGCTTGCATTGAAAGCTAAAAAAGTAAACAACTTTTTTTCCGTTGAAGTTAGAAACCTCACGTTTGGCACCATGACACCTCATGGGCGTATACACACACACGCCAAGTTTCAAGGCAATCCCATCATCCCCTGATTTTTGGCGAATTTTTGAAAATCGGGCACCCCATTCACACCCCTTGGGATAGCTCCGTCAATTTGCATGTTACAAACCTCAAACTCGGCACCAGGGCAGCTTATCCATGTGTCCACATGCACGCCAAGTTGCAAGCAAATCCCATCATCCCCTGATTTTTGGCGCGGCTCTACCCTCTAACGCACCTCCCATAACCCTAATTCACACCCCTTTAGATAGCTCCGTCAATTTGCACGTTAGAAACCTCAAACTCAGCACCATGATAGCTTATCCACGTGTCCACATGCACGCCAAGTTTCAAGGCAATCCCATCATCCCCTGATTTTTGGGGAATTTATGAAAATCGGGCACCCCATTCACACCCCTTGGGATAGCTCCGTCAATTTGCATGTTAGAAACCTCAAACTCGGCACCAGGAGAGCTTATCCATGTGTCCACATGCACGCCAAGTTGCAAGCAAATCCCATCATCCCCTGATTTTTGGCATGGCTTAACTCACCCCAAATTGTCCCATTCTACAACTACGTCAATTTGCACGTTAGAAACCTCAAACTCAGCACCATGATAGCTTATCCACGTGTCCACATGCACGCCAAGTTTCAAGGCAATCCCATCATCCCCTGATTTTTGGGGAATTTATGAAAATCGGGCACCCCATTCACACCCCTTGGGATAGCTCCGTCAATTTGCATGTTAGAAACCTCAAACTCGGCACCAGGAGAGCTTATCCATGTGTCCACATGCACGCCAAGTTGCAAGCAAATCCCATCATCCCCTGATTTTTGGCGCGGCTTAAACTTTTTAACTCACCCCAAATCAAGTCCCATTCTACAACTACGTCAATTTGCACGTTAGAAACCTATCCTTTGGTCCCATGACAGCTTACCCATGTGTCCCCATGGACACCAAGTTTCAAGGCAATCCCATCATCCCCTGATGTTAGGGGAACTTTTGAAATTTGAACACTCCAGTATGTCAGGGATTTAAAGTTGCAATTGCAGACAGCTCAATGGGGCCAGTTCCAAGGCAATCCCAACATGCCACGAGATAACCCTAAATCTTCTGGCACATTTGAAAAAGGGATTATTGAATTTGATAAAGTCTAAGTGAGCGCAGGAAGGACTTCTCCCCTTAGTCAAAGCAAGACACATACACCATCGCTGCAAGGCGGGAAGGGGAGAATTATTATTATTATTATTATTTATTTATATAGCACCATCAATGGAAAGCAGGCAGGCAGCATGCATTGTAGTGCCGCAAGGATGGCTTGAGCACTAACGCATAGCAAACCAACCCATAAGTGGGCGCAAAGTGAGGCAAAGATGGCTGGTTGTTTCTTTCTAAGCCAGCAGTTACGCCTTGAGGGGCACAGAGGAGGACGATTGGGAGCAAACCAGGCACCAGGCGGGCAGAGAGGCAGGCAGAGTAGGCGAGGAGTCAGTCCTGGCAGATGCCCCACCACAGCAGCACCCCGGGGGAGGCGGGCAGGCAGGCAGGCAGGCTGCGGGCATTTCTGGGGGCACAAGGAAGTGATGGCTGGTTTCTAAGCCAGCATTGCAGTTAGTCACGCATTGCAAACGCAAACCATCCCAGCGAGTCGGTCACCGAGGAGGACAGGCTAGCAGAGGGGCAGGCAGAGTGACATGTCATAGATCTAGTATTGGGGAGGAGTCAGTCCCGGCAGATGCCCCAACACAGTAGCACCCTGGGTGGGCATTGGAAAACGCCATCTTGTGGGTCAATACTTCCCCCACCCCATGTCCTGCAGGGTTGCCTGCCTAACCCTTGTGGGGATGGGAGATGGAGAGCTTAGAGTGGCAGTGCCAGCAGCAGCCTTCGGCTTTCCCCTGGAACCAGTCGCCTTGCCCGCCTCTTTCCCCAGCAAGATCGCCTGGTGCTGCCTATGAAGATGCATCTTCATGCTGCTGGTTCCATAATGCCCTGTCGATGAACCCCTGCTTAGGCTGAGTTTGCAGTGGCGACAGACAGCAAAGCGGGGATCCGCTCCCAACTCAAAGTGGTCCCACACGATGCTTGTCTTTCGTTTCTGTGGTGACACCACCAATTGCCCGCCTGAGCTCTCTGGTGTTGCCACAGAAACAGGGGTGTGGGATGAGACTGGGGAGAGAGCCTCGGCCTGCTGCTGCTCCTCCTCAGCCCCCACATCCTGGAGGCCCACCGCCTCCTCCTCCTCCCCCCCCTCCACTGTGCTGAGGACCTCGTCTAGGTCCATCAGCGGGCTCGTGGGCTGAAAGGAGAATGAAGGAGTTGGGGATACTCCTCCTCCTCTAATGGCACTGCTGCCACGTGCCTCTTGCAAACGGGCACTTTTCCCATTCCCACCCTCAAAAAGAGAACGCCGGGCACAAGTTGCAGAAGAGAGTGGCTCTGCCTGCTGCTTGTCCTGCTTCTGTTTTGGAGCAGTCAGCCAAGGAGTTGCCCGTTTGAGTTTCACAGGAGGAGAGGAAGCCCTGCTGGCAGACTGAGCCTTGCTGCTTTCAGCACGCCTGCTTTCTCTTTTCATGATGACTAACAAAATATTAATACTACTAATACTATGTATAAGGTACTACTAAGAATATGTATAAGAAGAATATAATATGTTTAAATGTAGGGAAATGGGACAAGAACAATAAAATATACTACTACTAATATGTATGAGAATATACTACTAAGAATATCTACAAGAATATAATAATATGTTTTAGAATATTACTAATAAATGTAGGGAAATGGGACAAGAAATGGGACAACCACTACTATAAGAAGAACAAAATATGAATACTACTACTAATATGTATGAGAATGTATACTAACAGACTACTAAGACTATGTCAAAGAATATAATAATAATATGTTTAAGAATAGGGAAATGGTGTGCGTATGCTTTCCCCAAAATGCTCAATCTGTGGCTGCCTGTTGAACTTGACAAAAGCAGCCCACTCCGTCGAAGTTACACAGAGAAGAAAAAGAGAATCCAATTTTTTTGGTATATTTGGTATATAGAAGATAGAAGGAAACACAATCAGGATTTAAGAGAGGGGAGGGGGAAAAAGAACCAACCACTACTATAAGAAGAACAAAATATGAATACTAATATAATATGTATGAGAATATATACTAATGGACTATGTGAAAGAATATAATAAAATATGTTTAAGAATATAAATGTAGGGAAATGGGACAAAAAGTGTGTGTATGCTTTCAAAAGAAAGCTTTCACAAAAGCAGAACAGTCAGGCTTTAATACAGGGAAGGGGGGGGGCAACCAACCCAACCACACACTCCAAAATTCAAAAATAAAGTTTATATTAAATCAAAGTAAGGGGAAAACACAGGGCAAACTAAGCTACAAGTCAGAAAGAAGCAAACAAACACACACACGCGCCAAACTAAACCTATATTAAATTAATCTATCTCCAAAGCAGGAGCACTAGCTAAGTAAGTGTTCCCTCCACGAACGCCAACCCACAAAGAGACACAAAACAGAAAGTTCTCAGGGTGGGTCTGCCTTAGTCCCCCCTCCAACGCTGGGATTGGAGGAGGATGCTTTCTGAGGAGATGAATTCTCATCAGGATTGGGAGTTGAATGTGCCTGTCATCGCTTCCAAAAAAATAATAATAATAAAAAAAAAAAACCCAAACCCCGATTTTTAAAAAAATATTGCACGTGAACCACAGCACGCAGAAAGTTGAGAGTGGTCTCAAAATGACCCCCATCCACGACTCTCTGTGCACAAGAATTTTCAGAACGATAGCTTAAACCCCCCCCCCAGTTATCCCCGATTCTTTCCCTCAATGCAATCCTATGGGCGAAAAGCCGAAACGCCGTTTGAGCCCTGCGGTTGACCCGATTTTTAAAAAAATATTGCACGTGAACCACAGCACGCAGAAAGTTGAGAGTGGTCTCAAAATGACCCCCATCCACGACTCTCTGTGCACAAGAATTTTCAGAACGATAGCTTAAACCCCCCCCCCAGTTATCCCCGATTCTTTCCCTCAATGCAATCCTATGGGCGAAAAGCCGAAACGCAGTTTGAGCCCCGCGGTTGACCCGATTTTTAAAAAAATATTGCACGTGAACCACAGCACGCAGAGAGGTGAGAGTGGTCTCAAAATGACCCCCATCCACGACTCTCTGTGCACAAGAATTTCCAGAACGATAGCTTCAAAAACAACGTAGTTATGCGCGATTATTTGCCGCAATGCAATCCTATGGCGAAATGTTTTCAAGATGGCGACCGGAGCGCTCCGACTGAACTCGGAGCTCCGAAAAATGGTCGCTTCTCTTCGCCTTGCTTCTAGGGGGTCCGCGGTCCGCTCCTACTCCGCCTCTGGGTAAGGCGGAGCAGGCCAATCCGCTACTGCTTCTACGCTCCTAATCGGAGCGGAGCACATCCCTACTTTAAAGCCTTAAAAACGGTTTGGGACCAAATTACTTGAAGGACCACCTTCGCCCATATCATCCAGCCCACATTTTAAGATCAGCCAGAGAGACCTTTCTCACTTCCTTATCTGTGAGGACAGTTAGGAGGCAGGTACATGAGAAAGGCCCCATATTTCAGGAATAAACTGCCATCGGAGGTCTACCAGGCTCCTTCATTGCAAGCTTTAGGGATGACCTTGAAAACCTACTACTTTACTCTGGCCGTCTCCTGATTATGTTTATCGGACTGGGTTGTAGTTGCAGCTGTAAGTGGTAGGTTTTATTTTTACGCTGGTGTTTGCTGTTTTTTAGGGTGTTTGCTCCTGTTGATGTTTTACTGTTTTTATTACTGTATCGTTTTTTATTATGCAAGTTGTATTATTGTATGCCATGTTGAGGGGGCTCCTGCTCTGAAAAGCAGCCAATAAATAAATGAAATTGGAGCCCCTTGAGCCCAAAGGAGTAACAATTCAACCCAGAGCCACAGAATCATTAGCATGAGCTGCTATTTAAAATGCAGTATATAAGCTTTTGTGATACACAGAACTCTTCCCCATGCCAGGGGAAGATGGGAGAGAGAAAAGAAACAGATGTTCCCCAGCTCAAACATAAGCAGCCCAAGTTTCTTTTCCCAACTGGAAAAAAATGACAGAGAAGGAAAGCTCTTGTAAAGGATTAGGTTAAGGCCAGGTCATGAGCTAAGGTGGTCCATTTTTCATTCCAGGACGCAGACCTGTAGCTTGCCGACCCCACTCTGCAACACTGATACAATAATAGTGTTGGGCTAGTTTAAAAAGAAAATGAGCGTCATCACAAGGGGAAATCGTGTTTCCTTACCGTCGCTTCTCCACCCATGCATTTCCCCCTCATTATTTCCTCATTCTCAAGGGAGAGGAAACACAGCAGGAGTTAGGGGCAAGTTCCATCTCAAAAAATAAATCGGATTTACTGGGGTGTTTTTTGTCGTGTGAAGATGCTAGAAGGGGCGGGAGGCAGACGGCATCGTGAGAGGGACCCGCGAAAATCTGTGAGTGCTCAGTAACGAGCGTGCAATAAAACACTCGTCTGATGGAGCTGAAAGACTGCAGTCAACTGCCTTAATGTGCATTTAACTGTTTCTTTGGCTTCCTACCAATTTTGAAAGCAATTTGCAATACTATCCCCTCTACACCTTCTTGCTCCCCAGTTATAGCTATTCTCCAAGAACATTGCCCTCTTTTATCACAATATCCCCACGCTCCCACTTCTTAAAACAATAACAGCAAACAAGTGTCTATATAGTTCCTCCAATATTAGAGATAAGAGGTAGAATATACATCTCGGTATCAGTTGCTGGGGAACGCTAGTGGGAGGGTGGTATTCTGCTCATGTCCCCTTGTGGGCTCCCCATAGGTATCTGGTTGGCCACTGTGGGCTGCTGGACTAGTTTGGCCATTGGTCTGATTCAGCACAGCTTATCTTATGTTCTTTTGGGATTCCGGTACCTTAGAGTGAAGAGACTCTGATGACTCCAGCATAAGCAACAGCTCAGAGTTATCTATCTCCAGCAGCATGCCCGTGATCTTCCCAGCCATGGAGGGGTGCATTGCCTGAATTAGAGGGTAGAGACGTTCACCTGGGCATAACAAAAAAGGACAAGAGCAGGCATTACCTGGAGATGGGGAATGACAACTTGTGAATAAAGTCCTCCTAAATGAGACTACACTCTATTTTAGGTCCAACGTCTCCAACCAGCACTCTTAAGCAGCTAGTGGGGTTCACCAGTGCCAGTCCCGGGCCCACTGAGCCAGATGGCTGGATCCGAGAAGCCACCTACCCTGTCCCAAAGCACCTGACATCGCATCACTGTGGGAGATTTGGGGAAATGTTAAGGGGCAGCTTCCTAGCTGTCCACTGCTGACTCCAGTTATGCTATTTTGGGCTGCATTAATAGAAGTATAGCTTCCAAATCACGTGAGGTACTGGTTCCTCTCTATTCGGCCCTGGTTAGGCCTCATCTAGAGTATTGCGTCCAGTTCTGGGCTCCACAATTCAAGAAGGACGCAGACAAGCTGGAGCGTGTTCAGAGGAGGGCAACCAGGATGATCAGGGGTCTGGAAACAAAGCCCTATGAAGAGAGACTGAAAGAACTGGGCATGTTTAGCCTGGAGAAGAGAAGATTGAGGGGAGACATGATAGCACTCTTCAAATACTTAAAAGGTTGTCACACAGAGGAGGGCCAGGATCTCTTCTCGATCCTCCCAGAGTGCAGGACACGGAATAACGGGCTCAAGTTAAAGGAAGCCAGATTCCAGCTGGACATCAGGAAAAACTTCCTGACTGTTAGAGCAGTGCGACAATGGAATCAGTTACCTAGGGAGGTTGTGGGCTCTCCCACACTAGAGGCCTTCAAAAGGCAACTCGACAACCATCTGTCGGGGATGCTTTAGGGTGGATTCCTGCATTGAGCAGGGGGTTGGACTCGATGGCCTTGTAGGCCCCTTCCAACTCTGCTGTTCTATGATTCTATATGAGAGGGGATTTCAAAAATAGCAATCCACTCCAACTACTACAAGTACTAATACTACAACAACTTAACATTCGCATTTCATTTCATTTCATTCATTTATTATATTTCTATTCCTCCTCATAGCTGAAGTTCTTTGGGCTGTTCACAAAACTTTAAAACCATTAAAATACATTATATAAAGTATATATTAAAAAATTGTGTAAGTATAGATAACAGATAGCACACACAACAACAACATAATCCTAAAACAATTTAAACCAATAGGCCAGAGGCAATCCAAGACCAGATCAAACACTCATTATTTGCTGCCAAATGCCTGAGGGAAGAGGGCAATTTTAATCTAGCGCCAAAAAAATAATAAAAATGTGGCCATAGCAATTTCAAGTGTTCAAAGCCCTTCACATGTGTTATCTAGTTACAATCCTTACAACCATCCTGTAAGAGAAGTCACTATTATTGTCCCCTATGTTGCAGATGGAGGCTGAAAGTGAGAGTGAGACTGTGTGTGTGTGTGTGTATGAGAGAGAGAGAGAGAGAGAGAGAGAGAGAGAGAGGAGGAGGAGGAGGCTTGGTTAAGACCACCTTGAAGTTCATGGCTGAATGCAGATTCAAACCGAGGATTTCCCAGTTCATTCGTTCAGTCTCTTAATCTCTATGGGCTTCCTTAGATTAAAGGAAAATCACGGTCGCTTATCGGAGCTTTGCTTCCTGCTTCTCTTGCACAATTATAATGATCTGAATTACATGGGAGGAAAGGGGCAATCACATGGTCTTAATTGAAAACTTCCCCTCCTCTCGTTGCTCACAGTATTGAATGGAACTATGCCCTCTAGTGGGTTTTTGTAGCGCACTTTTGGCTGCACATGGTAGAAATCCCGAGATATTTCAAAAGAATCGGGATATCCAAGGATTTTTTTTAAGCAGAATAACTGAGGGAAGGAGTGGAAGACATGCAGGAGGCTCATGACATCATCAAGATGACCCACAAACTTCCGTGAGTGGCCAGTCATGATTGTGGTACAAATTGCTCATTTAGAGAAGCCCTATGCCACACCTGCCCTCTTGCTAAATCAATTTCAGTGGACAACTCAAACATATGGCATCCTCCAGGAGAATTCGCTCTGTCTCTTTCCAACATATATTGCTATGGCAGAGCCCTCTTTAGCATGCCGCACACTAAAGAGGCATGATAAAGGTCGCAAAGCTATATCAAAACAGTTCCAGTCATTATTATTATTATTATTATTATTTATTTATATAGCACCATCAATGTACATGGTGCTGTACAGAGTAAAACAGTAAATAGCAAGACTCTGCCGCATAGGCTTACAATCTAATAAGCCTATGCGGCAGAGTCTTGCTATTTACTGTTTTACTCTGTACAGCACCATGTACATTGATGGTGCTATATAAATAAATAATAATAATAATAATAATAATAATAATAATAATGATGACTGGAACTGTTTTGATATAGCTTTGCGACCTTTATCATGCCTCTTTAGTGTGCGGCATGCTAAAGAGGGCTCTGCCATAGCAATATATGTTGGAAAGAGACAGAGCGAATTCTCCTGGAGGATGCCATATGTTTGAGTTGTCCACTGAAATTGATTTAGCAAGAGGGCAGGTGTGGCATAGGGCTTCTCTAAATGAGCAATTTGTACCACAATCATGACTGGCCACTCAAGGAAGTTTGTGGGTCATCTTGATGATGTCATGAGCCTCCTGCATGTCTTCCGCTCCTTCCCTCAGTTATTCTGCTTAAAAAAAAAAAAAAAAAATCCTTGGATATCCCGATTCTTTTGAAATATCTCGGGATTTCCTACCATGTAGGAAAGTCACTAGCTTTTCTCCTGATGGTGGCTGGGGTGTCTCATCTAGAAGTTCTAGGGGGGAGGGGGAGGGGTCTGACTCATCTATAAGTGCTGGGGGGGGGGGTGAAGGGAATGAGACAACCAGGCGGAGACTCCAGGATTCAGCAACGCCAAGTAGCAGCCTGGGCAAGAGTGGAAGAGAGCCAAGATTGCTGGAAGTAACCGGATAACAGTACCCACCTGTTGCAGTGGAAGAGCAATATAGGAGTACATTGTAGACCTTAAAAGGAGGCGAAATATAGCAGGGAAAAAGAAGTGCTTGGAAAATGCAATTCCCTACCGACAGGATGCCACCTCTAGGTTCAGAGGCAGACAGCATGCTTCTGTATACCAGTTACTGCCGACTATTGCCTTCATGAACTGCTTGTGAGCTTCCCAGAGGTATCGAACTGGCCACTGTAGGGTACACCAGTGTGGTGCAGTGGTCACAGTGTTGGACCGGGACTCGGGAGATCCGGATTCAAGTTGCCCCCACTCAGCCGTGAAGCTCACTGGGCGACTTTGGGCCGGCCACAGACTCCAGATTAGACCAGTCAGTAAAATAAAATATAGACATAGAGTTGTGGGGAGGGGACTGAATCAAGCTGCACAGGAGCCACGAATCCAGTTCAAAGTACTGGCTGGGGTGAAGGTGGGGGTGGGGGGATTGACCCGAATAGTTTCAAAGCCAGAAAAAAATGTTAAAAAAAGGGAGGACCCTTCTTCTATCAAAAGGCAAAAATCAAATTTGGGGCGGGGAGGGGGGGGAAGCCATCCAAAACAACAAAATCTGCTAACAAAGCTCAGAGCTGAACAACATGTAAAGATCAAGCATGAAAGAGAGGAACAAAGGTGAGTTTCTCTAGCAGGGTGCAGTTGCTTTTTGATCCACGGACACCCCTCAAGTTTTCTGCTTGGCCCATTTTTCCTTCTCCTTAGTTGCCAACTGGAAAATTCGGTTTTGGATTGGTGAACTGTTTGGGGGCAGAAACCTGCAGGGGCAGTTTTCCATTCTTTTAGAGGTTGACATAACCCTAGGCCTTAGCATACAGGGGGACACTCTAGACTCACAGAGTTGCTGGACACAGGGAGTAGCAAATGTTGCAGCAACTCATACTAGTCCATTGTTCCATTGCTTGACTACAGTTTTGTCAGTGTAACAGTCTGCATCTCAGACCCCAGGCAGCAAAACTTTCTGCCCTTAAGGAAAGCCAGACCTGCTTGTGAACCAAAGTTTTACTCCCATTCCATTCCATGTCTTCCTTATAAGTGCTTTGTTCCCAGCGGCTGAACCCAAAAAGGGACCGCAGTAACAAACAGCACTTAATATAACACTATATCAGCCATCAATGTCCTTCTCCATTACCAAGACAAGCCTTCTATAATGTTTGCTCGTAAGTAAGTTCCATTCAGTATAGATCATTTCCAATGTTAATTAGAAGCTTCTTGTTTTCAGTCCCTGCACATTTTATTATTTCTAATATGTATGTGGAGAAGGTAGGTAGCTTATGGATGTCTAAAATGCTCAAGTGTCACTAGTGAGTGGGGTGGAATGGGGATCCAGTCTGCCCCTTCTTCTAGCAACCCCTGCCTAAGAACCATAAAATAAATTAACTAGCATCCAACATCCAAAGACCAATATTGCAGCTTTCTCCAACCTGGTGTCCTCCAGATGTGTTAGACTAGACGAGGTTGGAGAAAGCTGATATATTACTTCCCCTGAAGTCTCAAGTAGTGAAGTGAACCATCCCACTGTTTGGAGAAATTTAAACTAGGCAAATATGGAGAACTTATTATTTGTTTCAGAAATTAAGCTCCAGAATCTGCCCTAAATGCCAAGGTTCAGTTCTGAAGCATAAGCAGCATCTGAATATGTACAGAATGCATTGCCAACATTACTAAATAATTACAACCAGAGACAATGAGTCTGGGAGAAACCAGGAAGGGCTTTGCAAGCTAAGGAGTGGCAACTTTAAGAAATTAAGTTGGATTGAAACTTTTGCCCAGAGATCTCCCTAGATGAACAGGGCAGCTCAGGTGGGCACAACTTACTCAAGGTGGACTGGCCACACTCACCAAGCATTTGTTTCTGCTCTTGAGGAGAGGCTGCAGCTAGTATGGATGCTGTCAGTGGCTCCTGCCCATTGATGTGAACAGCTGGTTCTACAACCTAGAGACCAAGAAACAGAACACACCAGTAGTAGCACCTCTGACCCAGTTGTTCCAAGATTAATACCTTTGATGGTACTCTGTGGAACATCTTCTATTGACCGCAACTCTTCCTACTTGGGAACGTTTCCAGTGCCGTCTATACGCCAGCAGGACCCACCACCGACACAATAGGAAGCTAGGGCTTCCTAAACCAACACTCATTTCAGGAATGGAACAAGTCAGGGAGTTCCATGGACTTGTCCCATACCAGAAACAAGCATTTTAGTTCATTCTGGGGTTGCGCTACGAAGCATTAACTTCCAGTTGTGCCGGCAGTGCGCCCTGCTGGAGCAACACAATCAGCAGAGGACGCATTGGATGTACTGACCTCGATCTGAAACTCCCGACAACTCAAGTGGCAATTTTGGCATGGGCGCAACAAAGCTCATCAAAAAGTAAGGGGTTTTCTTCCCTCTCAGCCACAATGAGGCAGAAGGAGAGAATATTGTGTCTTTAACTTCTATGTACTCCGTACTGCCTAGAGTACAAGTCAGCAATTCATATTAAGTAGCAGTAGACGAAAACGTGGAGGGGTGTAGCAGCCATGAAATAAGGGACGTAACTGGAGTTGCTGGGCTCTATTTGGTGTCTACATTGAGACCATTCCCACACCAATGACCAGAGCCCACACTCACCTTTACTACATTTGCCAAACACAACATGGCACCATCACAAAAACCTTTGGTGTCCAAGTGCAGCTGGAAGAAAACATGGCCTATTGCAAGGTTCTGTTCTCTATCGTTGTTGCTGTTTTAAGGATTTCACAATGGAAGGGTTGGTTACCTGCTGCATTGGTATGGGTGTTACTGAGCTTAAGGGCTGGATGTTCCTTACTGCTGAAGAGTATTTGTACTGCGAGATGCCACGTGAGAAGGTCGGAGAGGAGGGTGCCCGAACGCTGACCGTCTGAGTCCCTATGTTGGCTGGAATGAGAACAGGAACATTTTGGAAGGCTGGCCTTCATGCTGCACACTTTTAAAGGAGCTTCTAAAAATGGTGTCAAAAGAAGAGGGGTGAGGGTGGGGAGATAATTGCAGCCT
The DNA here is from genome assembly GCF_023053635.1 of Elgaria multicarinata webbii. NCBI lineage: Eukaryota > Metazoa > Chordata > Lepidosauria > Squamata > Anguidae > Elgaria > Elgaria multicarinata. The sequence continues at coordinate 190,947,945 of NC_086171.1, forward strand.
CCAAGTGCATCCAGGATCTGGGTCATACAGGCCTGTGAAATCTACCTAAGATCTCCATTGCATGACACGTTGAAGTCAACCTAACTGGGTGGTCTAAAGATCTCATCATAAGCACAGAGGCTAAACCGGACATCAACCCTTGGTCTGCAGGAGGCAGGGTAGGAACAGGGTTTGTTCCCAAGTACTCACTTGATTCCCAAACTGCAGCCAAATGTCATTTCAGAGAAGCTTATAGGGGCCACATTCCAGAGGTAGGTAGGGCCAAAGGCAAAGGGGGACGGGGCCAATATACCCCAAATATACCAACAATGGTATGCTGGTATACCAGCATTGAGCAGGGGGTTGGACTCAATGGCCTTATAGGCCCCCTCCAACTTTACTATTCTATGATTCTATGATTTAAGTATAGAGCTCCTACTGCCAGTAACGAAACCACAGGAGAGGCATTTCAACCTTTCAGAACTGGGGTGGGGTGGGCGACTGTACAAAGTCCCAGAAATCACCGCATGATCGCTGGTTGGGGAAAAGGGGGGTTAGGGCAAGGAAAGGGGGAACCCTGGAAGGCTGGATTTCATCCCCGGGCCTGAGGGATTGCATCCCTGCTGCCAGGTACCATAGAACTCAGGGACTCCCACTAAGCCTGCTCCTAATTCCATAGCTCAGTCCCAAGTTCTATTTCCTGGGGATGCTACATTGTGACAGATCCCAAGAATGTTGTTTTTTTTCTGTAGAGAAATTATGAATAGCATATTCTCTCTGTAGTGGCACCCACCCTCTGGAAAACCCTCCCTCGTGCAGTCTGAGATGTGGAAAATGTTAAATCCGACAGGCTTTCCCTGGACTATATTTTGATTCTATATGGTATTTTTAAAATTTTAAATTTTAACGTTGCATGTCATGGTTTTAATTGCATGTCAGAGAGCCTTAGCTATTGGGCAGTATAAAAATGTAATAACAATATATTGCACGTTTGTATTACAAACTTTTAGGGTCAGTTTGCTGCCTCCATCCAAGCAGTCAGCTGTGCATTATCAAAAGCCAAGCAGAAACCACTCACGTGTGTGTGTGTGTGTGTGTGTGTGTGTGTGTGTGTTGCATCCCATTGGTGGATGAGCCATCAGCATTTCCTAACTTACCTACTCTCTGGGCATTGGGCAGTACCCTGGGGACTTGAGTAGATGCTTGCCTCATCGTGCTGACGTTGGACAGCAGGCGCCTAGGAGGTGCGCTAGTTCTCAGGATCGGGCTGGCTGAATGATAGGATGCTAAAGACATTAAATACTTTTGTCAGGAAATGTATTTATGCTGGAATTCACAGCACAAGCAAAGAAACCTGCTTAGTTCACAGTGCAGAAAGCTGACCCACAAACCAAGGGTGCTTTCAGACGAGGGTTTTAATCGTGCAATCGCTGCGCCTCATTCACAGAATGGTAAGGAGGGGCAAGACGTTTGTCGTCTTCCACTTGTAACCTTTCCTGTGTTTTCCCATGGCTTCTTCTGACTTCCCCCCCCCCTTTTCTTTCCACAAAATAATCCATTCAGGAGGAAAAAGGCAAATTAGTTGCACAACACCTTTCGATGAGTAGCACAAGGAGCCCTCTGTCTGGAAGCGATTTCAGACCACCACACATTGCTCCCACCATGATGTCTGAATTGGAAATTGGGTGCTGCTTTCAGGAAAATACTTAATCCCAACACCAGTTAACAAGAGGATGAAGCTTCACACCAAGTGCAGCATTACCCACTTCAGAATTCACATGCTGCGTAACTCACTGGGAGGCCTGGAGGGTTGAGCATTCCAACGGGGGGCAGGACGGACTGGAGCCACGGGGCTAGGACTGTAGAAAGTAGTTCTGGTTTGTGGCTATAAAAAAAAAAGAATGCAAGGCAATCTGTGTAAATTTCATGAGGTATGTGACTATTCTCTCATTTCATGGTGAAATACAGGAGACCTGCAAGTTCTGTTTTATGCAGCTTCACTGGCACCATAATGTGATAATGAGGGTGCTTCCAGATGATGCTTTTGTCATGCCATCACTCTGCAACATTCACAGAACTTTACTGGGGAGGGTGGTATTGTCTAGATGACATTGTCTCCCACTCGTAGCTAGGGATGTATAGATTGTGTAAAAACTGTTCTGTCTGCATTTTGTGGATCTATTTATTTATTTATTTATTAAATTTATATACCGCACCATAGCCGAAGCTCTCTGGGTGGTTTACAAAAGTAAACTGCCCAGAGAGATGCTTGGCATCTTTCATTCCATCATCCACTCATCCACCGAACTGTTTTTTTTAAAAAAAAAGTTTATGAATTTGCGCAAATTCCTGAATCCTCCCCAAACTAAAAACTTTTCTTTTTCTTTTTCCTAAAGCTTTAAAACTTGATGTTGTGCAGACTTCTACTGTTACTTTCTACTGTTAGTTTTTCCCTACCCTGTGCCTGCTTACCCTTCCCTGTACCTGTTGGCATTCTCTTCCCCTCCTTATTGTTTTACTATGATTTTATTAGATTGTAAGCCTATGCGGCAGAGTCTTGCTATTTACTGTTTTACTCTGTACAGCACCATGTACATTGATGGTGCTATATAAATAAATAATAATAATAATAATATTAATTATTATAATTAATAATAATAATAATAACAAATACGCAAATCTCCCCAAATGCACATTTTCATGCTTTAGCCTATGAGGGAAATTCACATTTCAGCCAGTTTTTTAAAAATTCTGCATATTTTTCTAATTCTGCATATTTTACTATTACTAAATTTTTACAAAATTCCGAAAAGTTAGAAAGATGGACCGCACATCCGCAACAATTCCTGTCATTTCCATATTTGAGGCAAGCCATAGTTCCCTGATTTATCCAAATCAGCAAACCATAGTTTACAGTGCAAGTGTAAGTCGAGACTGAAAACCAGAGCAAGTATAAACCACCATTGCCGGGGTCAGTCAAAACAGCAGACTAGGATGTGACTTAAACCAGGAAAAGGAAGGAGGGAATTCCCACCCACAGAGAGAGGAGAGAGCACTTGAACCTGAGGCTCCTTGACTGTTCATTCATGTAGCAGACCATGGTTTGGTTTCATGACTTATCCACCTCCAGATGATTACAATTGTCACACACACACACAAGCAAGTCAAGTGTTTGAACTGGGCATATTTAAGCTCCAGAAGAAGAAAATTAAACATGGGGTGGGGTATACTGACTGTTCAGAAGAAGAAGGAGGAGGAGGAGGAGAAGGAGAAGACTGAAAACAGCAAGAGGTCATTTGTGAGTTAGGACAGGGGAAGATGAGTTTCAAGTCACAAGAATGTAGATTTAGATCCAACTTTTAGAAAATGCTTCATGGCTATAATTTATTTATTTATTTATTACATTTATATACTGCCCCACAGCCAAAGCTCTCTGGGCGGTTTACAACAGTTAAAAATGGTAAACATTAAAAAGTATACAAAATTTAAAAAACATAAAAACAACAGTATAAAAACAACAATCATGAATGAATTAATGAATGAGTAAGTTGCCTATAGAAGTAGGAAATATGATACCACGAAAGATTCTCTCAGAGGAAGACTGGACACTACAAGCATTTCTCCCTATGACTCTACATGCTAAAATGTTCACAACCACAGTGCAGTGCTTACATTCAAGGCTCTTTGCCCCTCCTATTTATTAGCAATGCCATCCAGAGCACAGCAGGTCCTGACTCAGCCCATATGCTACCACTGAGCTTGGGGCAAAAGAGGGAATGACTGGATGATCAGCCAGGCAAGCAAAATGCCTCTTGAACATATGTCTGAGCAGATCAGGTGACAAAGCCAGGCCCTGTCAAAGCTTCTGAGTCAGGCTTGTTCATTGCTCCAAGCAGCATAGGGAGTCAGCTGCTGCTATCTGGCTTCTTCTTTGCAGACTGGATTGGAAGGCTACTTTCAGCCCTCGACTCCCTGAAGGCCAACCTGCGATACTATCGGGGCAGAGGTTGGGGGCAAACCCCCAGGGCCAGCCTCAGCAGACTGAAGAGGGCCCGCAAATGCAGTAGGGCCTGCACACCACATTTAGAAGGAAATCAAGTAACACACGTGAACATCTAAGGAATGCCCACCCACTCTGGCCCCAAGACCAGTATAGAGTCCAAAATTACTGACCTATGCCACTGAGGCCAATTCATACATGATGAATAGCTCATTATTCAATCAGTTAGGATAAAGTACAGACATAGAATCATAGAATAGCAGAGTTGGTAGGGGCCTACAAGGCCATCGAGTCCAACATGACAGGGGAGATCCATGTCAGAATTTACACACACACATACACACAGAGGCTGGGTTCAATGTTGTTGAACCATGGGTTATTGTGCTTTCTGAACACAGCACATTTTCCACAGGACGGGTTATTAACCATGCACCTGAACAACCCAAAAACAAACTATGGGTTGCCAAGGTGGCTTGTTTGAGAAAAACAACCCACGCTGCATGGTTAAGAAGTCACCCTGCGGAAAATGCCCTGAGTTCAAACAACATGCTAACCCACATTTCAACAAACAACTCACGGTTCAACAACAACCCACACTCAACCACTGAGTGTGGGTTAGCATGCTGTGTGAACCCACTCACTCACTTTACAGCAGCTGGGGGAGCTACACGTTTGAGTGAAGCAATGCCACTGGGGGAGGGGATGTTCAACAACCCCCCCCCCCCCACACACACACCGCCCCTGTGCTGTGTCTCCAATCCGAGGGTTAAATCCAATGTCATGCTAATGGAGGTCCACTAGTGACTCTCTCCCTCTATCCTTCTGCACCACGCAAAAAAATGCTGCGGGGGGGGGGGGATAGCCATCTCTCAGTTTCACTGATGGAAGCAGTAGAATAACCCTATTTCATCCAGCCTTAGATCACCTCTTTGGCAAACCTATTAGACCTGCAGTAAGAGAAGGGATTGGAGGTGGCAGTGAGAGAGGCAGGCAGCTGTTGAGCCTGTCTTTATTTCTGCTGTGGATCCATGAGTGGCTTTTGAAGGGGGTGGCCAGGGAGAACATCACAGAGGAAAGGGTTGAACACTTGCTTCCCCAGGACTGCTACCCCACTGAGAGCTGGAGTCATCCTGTTTCTTAATTCTTAGCATCTGCCCAGCTGCCTGAGCCATAACTTTGCACCTGGCTCCGGTTGGTGGGTCTTGGGATTCTAGTAATTAGATCCTGCAAGCCTGAAGTTTGTCTGCCCACCCATCATTTCCAGCACCTTGACTACTGTTGGTGCTACCAAAAGAATGGTTTGGGTGAAAACGGGGACCAGATTCTTGTGTGAAAGAGCTCTCGTGCTAATCTACCTATACTGAGGGACATGAGAGGGGGAAGCGGGGTCATTCCATAAGCCTTGCTGAAAAAAAACTTAGAGAGCAATCCTGCAGGCCCTAGAGAGGATCATGCAAAAGCGACCTCAAAGAGGAGATAAAGAGGCCATGCCAGTGGATGGGGAGGGGACTGGGGAAGCTGGGATACAATGTATCCCAAGGTCTCCCTAGCCTCCTTCCCTCCCGGCTCTGACACACCCCAGCTAAATGGGTGAAAAAGACCATCTAGCCAAAATGCAGGGTGCTCATCCCGCTGTGAATTGGATTCCTGGAAACATCCATGTTCAGAGGCTTAAGAGCATCATCATCATCATCATCATCATCATCATTATTATTATTATTATTATTATTATTATTATTATTATTATTACTATTTTATTGCATTTTTATACTGCCCAAGCTCCCTGGGTGGTTCACAAAAACTAATGTATTTCTTCAATTGTAAGATGCCATCGATTGTAAGACGCACACTAATTTCAGTACCACCAACAGAAAAACCTAAGACGCACCCGCGATTCTAAGACGCACCCCATTTTTAGAGATGTTTATATGGGGAAAAAAGTGCATCTTAGAATTCAAGAAATAGGGTAAAACCATTCAAAGTATAAAACATATAAAAACATGATATAAAACACACATTAAAAACTGATTAAAAACATACCATACATGATTAAAACATCTTTAAAACATTCTAAAATTTCACTGGATAGGCCTGCCGGAATAGATCCGTCTTTATTGCTTTTTTAAATTGGCATAGGATTGCGCCTGTTCCCCCCCCCCCCTTCCCTCCCCATTCCTTTTTCCTTGTACGTCATTTTAGTTTGTAAGTCTGTGAGCAGGGACTGTCTTGTTTTACTGATTGGATATAAGACACTCTTTGGCTGAAGGACAGGATAAAAATACTTTAAATTAAAATAAATTGACCTAAATGCGTAAATGTATTTAAGAGCGGCAGCCTCTGCATGGACCTTACCTGTGGAATGGAGGGTAGGAAGTAGCCGGGAGGCGGCTGGAAGGAGCAGAGGAGTGGGCCAGGCAAGGCCCTCATGGTAGCCAACCTCTGCATGTACTGGTTGGTGAGAATGGCTTTGCGTTCCTCTTTCCTCTGGGCCAGGGCGACATACAAAGGCTTGGTGCTGACTATCCTCCCATTCATTTCAGTCACAGCCTTTGTAGCCTCTTCTGGGGAGGAAAAACATACAAACCCAAAACCTTTGCTGTGTCCACCCTCCGTCATCACCTAAAATCAAAAATTAGAACAGAGGCCACTGAGTGCACAGCGCAGGAGAGAGAGGAACGGATAAGCAAAGAAGGGGACCCAAGGGCAGCTTTCCCACCACAAGGGCCTCTCGGCTTATGAAGCACCTGGTATAACCCCAAGGCCTTGCTTTCAGTTCGAGGCTATATTTATTTATTTATTTATTTATTCATTGCGTTTTTATACCGCCCAATAGCCGAAGCTCTCTGGGCGGTTCAAACAAATTAAAACCATAATAAAACAACCAACAGGTTAAAAACACAAATACAAAATACAGTAATAAAAAGCACAACCAGGATAAAAACCACACAGCAAAATTGATATAAAATTAAAATACAGAGTTAAAACAGTAAAATTTAAATTTAAGTTAAAATTAAATGTTAAAATACTGAGAGAATAAAAAGGTCTTCACTGGCGACGGAAGGAGTACAGTGTAGGCGCCAGGCGGACCTCTCTGGGGAGCTCATTCCCTTTATTTTATTTATTTATTCATTGCATTTCTGTACAATGTACAGAATGTACATTGCATTTGTACATTGCATTTCTGTACAATTTCTGTACAATAGCCGAAGCTCTCTGGGCGTTTCACAAAAATTAAAACCATGATATTTGCATTATTCCATTATTCTTCGGAATGTGTGGAGCTCATGGAAGCCCCACCACGAGTCTACGTTCAATTAATCAAAAACATAGCCTTGTTTCTTCTGATAGAAGAATCCGGCATCTGGCTGGGCTGAACTCTGTATTCATCTAAGCTGTGCAGAAAGGCCACTCATGTGGTACGCATTACTTTTTAATGATAATTTTTTATCTTCAGCCATTACTTAAAGAAAGCTTAATTTATTATCTTCTGCTATAAAAGCAGGGGAGACCTACATTGGTATATGCCCCGGGGGGCTGTACAAAGTTGTGAAACCACAAAACAATCAGTGGTTTTGGGGGAAAGGGGCGTGGCCCTCTGGACTGAGACCCCAGGAGGGCCGGATTTGGACCCTGGGCCTAAGGTTCTGTGCCCCTGGTATATGCCTTCAAAAACAACCAACCAACCACAGTACCAGAGATTGGTAACTTTGATGGCTCCCCTCCTTGTCAACTGAGTACTTGCAGAGTTTCTGCTTAACTCTATCAACAGTCACACATCTATGCAATAGCCCAATGCTTTCACCACCTCATTTCTCTGCACACTATAGTTGTTCAATTTAAAGGACAGCAGCCTGAATTCCACTCTAAGAGAGTGTCATCAGATGAGGGTTTTATAGTGTGCTCGTTACTGGGCACTCATGGATTTTCGCGGGTCCTTTTCACGATGCCATCTGCCCTCCATGTGCCTCCTGCTCCTTCTGGTTGTTTTCCCATTAAAAAAAAAAAAGACCTCCAAAATCCAGTTTTTTCTCCTACTACAAAATGTGCCACCATTTCCTGCTGTGTGCAGGGAAAGCAGCACGATGAAAACGCCCACCGAATGGGTCTTTCTTTACTTCCTCTTTCTTCAGCATGTGAAGAAAGAGGAAGCCCTTTCCTTTTGTGGGAAAGTAGCATGAGGCAAAGCGACGGGGGGGGGGATGTGATTCTCCCCATCCCCGCAACCCCAGTCTGAAGCTCCAAATTACTGCAGGGAAGGCAAGGAAGAGAGAATGGCAAATCACTGGATTATCCCGCAACAGTATCAGGGGGAATCCGCACGTCGTACCGAGACCGCTTCTAAGCGACCCCAGTGCGACCCCAAACCAATTGTCTAGCTTACCTTTGGAAGAGACGAGGAAGAGGCGTCGTTGCCAGCGCCACCACCCACCTCCCTCCTCGCCCGCCGGGACGGAGAGCTCGGCGGAAGAAGGCGGGAAGGCGGGGTGGAGAGCGGAAGCTCTCCACCCCGCCTTCTTCTGCCGAGCTCTCCGTCCCGGCGGGCGAGGAGGGAGGTGGGTGGTGGCGGCGGCACCTCTTCCTCGTCTCTTTTACAGGCAAGCTACACGATCGTTTTCGGGGTGCACTGGGGGCGGATGGAAGTGCTTTCAGTACGACGTGCGGATTCCCCCTCAGTTTCACATTAGACAGAAGAGGTGGTAAAGCTGTTTCTGGACTGCAGCATTTTAGACTTCTGGTGCACCAATTTAAAATAAATTGTACGATTCCTGTACTTTTTTTAAAAAAAAACACACACACTACACCCTCGTTTTCCAGGATGGGTGGGTGGTGCAGGCAAGAAAAGGGGACAATTCAGGGCTTTTCTGCATGAGTCTTTTAACTCACAACTTTACAGAAGCTTCTACTTCCAGATTCTTTGCGGGATTAAGATCTGCTCCTTTATATGTGTTCCCCCACCTCACCCTCTGGATTTTCTTTCTCTGCCTTTCTATATATTCCATTACACAATCACTAGGTAACACGGTGGTATAGCTGAATTGCACAATTACATGAGGCTTCTATAACACCATTGAGAAATATAGATTTTCCTCATTAGGAAAAAACGTGATAATGGTTGCAATGAAAGGGGCAGGCCCTGGAGGATGCTGACATCATGTAAAGGACCAACAAACTACTGTGAGTGAGCAATTATGAGTGCACAATAAAAGTGTGTAGAAAGGCTGCCAGAAACTTCTTCAGCTGATGGGAACAAGGGTTAAATTTCCATTATTAAATGGCACAAAGATACTCATATTTAAAATGGAAGAGCCTTACCTTGGCGCTAGTGATGGTTCCATACGGAGAGAATTCCTTCCTCAGCCGCTCATCGTCAATCCCATCATCCAGGTTCTTTACATACAAGTTGACTCCCTAGAACCAAACAGGCACAGCCAGCTTCCCTATCATTCTGGTTTATTATTTGTACACGTATCTCCTACCTTTCTATATGAAATGCCCCATAAGAGTGGCTCTAACATGCCACTACAAAGCTGGAAGGGAACCAAATGCCACCTAGACCGACAACCATACTGGCTGGGAATGATGGGGGTGTAGTTCAATACATCTGGAGGGCACCAGATTGGGGAAGGCTGATCAAGCCTGATGAAGAGCTCTAGATAAGTCAAAAGCTTGCAAACTATTTGGTGACATTTTGGTTGGTCCTAATAAAGATACTGCCCAATATGGATTTTATAAAACTTTTACATCAATGAATCAGCTCTTGACAAGTACATATCAGAACATTCAGGACATGGGGCAAGCAAGCTACACTATTTTCATAGTGCTGTTTGAAGGATCCATTGTGCTTTAAGTATAGGATGCCATATTGCCTGCTTGACCAGGTTTTACTCAGATTCTAGGTATGTCACCCATTAACTGGCCGGAATTCCTAGCTTTCATTTAAGAAATAAAAAGGAAAAACAAGTCTCTACCTCTAGTGAAACCAAAGATACGAGGCAAAATGCACAGGCATAATTCTGTGCAATCGTTTGTAATCTCGCAACCACTTTTCAGTGGTTTTAGGCAATGAGTGAAGTCACAGCTGTGATTGACATTCAGGGTATCATTGATAGTCATAGAGAAGTCAAGTGTAGGGTGAAGCAAACTTGTGGAAAAGGGACTTCCTGGTTCATTTTGAATCCCTTTCTTTTAGTCAACCATGGTGGTGAAGTGACTGCTGCCCACCAAAAAGAATGGAGAAATCCAGAATTTTAGAGCAGCTGTGATTAAGTAATAGCATATTTGGCCCAACCATGAAAAGTAGCCCAGTGTTGTACCCATATACCACGGGGGGGGGGGGGGGATGACAACCCTGCAGGATAGCCCAATGTTCTGATCCAGTTGTTTAGTGGTTGGGGGGGGGGGGATGAAGTCTTCAGCATTTGTGAAGTTGATTGTAGAAGGAGCACTAGGACAAAGGCATGAACAGTTGTTTTTTCATCCATGAGACAAAATACAGGGACTGTTCCGCATGGTGGGTTTTGATTACAAAAACATCCCAAAGAGAAAGCGCTGAATGATCCCTTCCCTCGTGTCACTTCCACAACCAACTTTGCAACACCCTCCTGGATTTCCCTTTAAAAAAATAAACAAACCTGAACATGTAGTTTGAGCTTCAGGTCATTAAACAGAGCATTAAAATACTGCAGTACGTAAGAACATAAGAAGAGCGATACCGGATCAGACCAGGACTCCATCTAGTCCAGCATTCTAATGTTCACACAGTGGCCAACCAGTTGACCATGAGAAACCCAGGAGGAGGATATGAGTACAATAGCACTCTCCTGCCCATGTTCCCCAGCAACTGGCGTACATAAGCATACTGCCTCTGATGCTGGAGGTAGCATAGAGCCATCAGGACCAGTAGCCATTGATAGCTACAAAGGAATAACGGGCTCAAGTTAAAGGAAGCCAGATTCCAGCTGGAAATCAGGAAAAACTTCCTGACTGTTAGAGCAGTACGACAATGGAATCAGTTACCTGGGGAGGTTGTGGGCTCTCCCACACTAGAGGCATTCAAGAGGCAGCTGGACAGCCATCTGTCAGGGATGCTTAGGGTGGATTCCTGCATTGAGCAGGGGGTTGGACTTGATGGCCTTGTAGGCCCCTTCCAACTCTGCTGTTCTATGATTCTCCTCCAGGAATTTGTCTAGTCCCCTTTAGTAAAAGGTACCACCACTATTCCACTATCCTGGCTGTCACTTGCTGCCAATGGCTGGTTTGTCTTTCAGCCAAAAATACCTCATCCCAACATACATCCACACCCAACACACACTGTACACCTCCAGTCACACTAACTAAAGGTCAGCTTAGTCCAACTCCCCCCCCCCCCCCAGCTCTGTCCTGCTTTGAATCTGGCTCCTGCACCCTCAAGCCCTGGTATAACAGCATATTGGAGTTCTAAGACAGCATGTGGGATTCTTAAAGTCACAGGTCCTTTATGCCCCTTGCCACACCCAATCGGCTGCCTTTTCTTTGTTTCACATTACCTGGTATCTGTTTACTCTTTCCTGCTTGATTTGCTCAAATTTGCGCTTCAGTTCACTCTGACGTTCTATCCTCTTCTGAGCTCTGCCAACATACACTATTCGGCCATTGATTTCCTTCCCATTCATGTCATCAACAGCCTGCCAGAAGAGTGGAGGTCAAGAGAGAGGCTTGCGCCCAGGAAGAAGTTGCAGTGCCAAGTCTCATCCTCAGCAAGGGAGACATCTCTCACATGAAGATGCCCTCTACTAGTTTTAATTTTTATTGCAGGCGTGTTGAACCTCTGTCAGCCCGAGGGCCGAATTCAATTTCAGAGAAGCTCTCAGGGGCCGCATGCTAGAGTGGAGTTGAAGGTAAAAGAGGTAGAGCCAGAAATACCAGAGTATTTCAGCTTAAAGCTCTTATTGCCAGTAATTAAGAGTAAGAAAAAGCATTTCACCCTTTAGGGCCTGTTCAGACAACACGCTGAGCCATGGTTAGGCCACTAACCCTTTTGCAGCAAACGGTTAGTGACCGTGTTTAAACCGTGGTTATGTAGCCACCATGGTTAGGAATGGTTCACAAGACACGCTAAGCCATTGTTCACATGACATGCTAAGCCAAAATGTTTAGTGTGTCATCTGAACAGGGTCTTAGAAAGTGGGAGGAAACCCCCCGCAAAATTTGGTAAACCATCAAAAGATCAGCAGTTGCGGCAAAGCGACTGGGACCAGAGGAAGTGGCTGTGGCCTTCTGGGGAACCCCAGAGCTCAGATTGGGCTCACCGGCTTGAGGTCCAACACCTCTGTTTTATCGCCTTTACTAAGTCCTGCCTTCCGAGATATCCCAGGCCATGAAATTCCACCCCTCACCCCTGAAGGGCAATGTACTTGGTGTTGAAGGCATCACACATTAGTTGCACATGGAACAGCTTCATCACATAATAGCTTGGTCCGTGAAGAGGCATCAGTGCACGTATCTTACGTGTACACATAGTCCCAGAGTCAAATCTCTCCCCCACCAATAAGCCTTTCATCCAGGTTTTGAGTGGTATACTACTTAGAATAAGAACAGGCAAGTATTAGGCTCAGGTAGAGAGAACAAAAAACATCTTGCCTTCTGAGCATCTTGATGCTTCTCGAAGTTGACAAACCCAAACCCTTTCGAGCGGCCTGCGTTATCCACCATGACCTTGACACTCAGCGTCTTCCCTGGAAGCAGAACAAGCAGCTTTAGGCCAGTGTGACAGTCAGCAAGGACTTTCAAAGGAGCTCAGGGGCCACAAGTTATGCGTTTCACCTCAGAGCGAGGATAATATTGATGCCAGGCAGGTGGGACTACTCTTGACCACAGGGATGGGGAACCTCCAACCAGCAGGCCTAATTCAGCCCATGGAGGTTTCTTAACTGGCCCCATAGAGGGTTATGCTCCATCCATGAGTTCCATCCTCCCCAAGCCCCATCCCCTGGCCTGGAAGCTACTGGGGAGGAGGTTGGGAGAGGAATCCCCTTGTTAGTTCCAAGCTCTGATCAGAGAGAACAAGGGGATTGTCTTGCAGCACAAAAGGCATCATCCCCTGGTTATCTCCAATCACAGAGGAGATAACAAGGAGATTCTATTGGGAGGGGGAAATGGCACACCCAGCTTGTAGGGAGACTATAATTACACAGACTTTAACTTACACATATTTGCTCTGGAATGACGCATTGTTTGCTGCCTCAAAGCAGACTCTCCATTTTATCTTCCAGTTTAGTTATAAAACTGAGCAGTCCTGACTACAAGTAAAGTTTTCTGCCCCGATAAGGCTAGCTTTCCTTTCCTGCCTTTCACACTCTGATCACATTTCATTGCCTGGAATAAGTCCCTTATCCTATATAAGCAGTAGATCTGTTAGACTAGAGAAATTAAGAGGGATAAATCAAGTAGAAGGTCTGCAATTGATCAGGCAAGTTACTCTCAACTCTGGAATCGTTAAAAAGGGGGAAACCATTCCTATTTCTAAACCGGTTTCCATGCTGAGATGTATCCTTAAGTATACTCTTATGGTTGAGGGAAGGTGAAGGGATTTATAGCCTCAGTTTACTAGAAGAGGGGTTTTGTTTGATTGGCAATATTGTCTCAGACTATCACAATGCTGGTTGTGACTTCATCTATTTGAAAAGTCAAACAATGGAAGCATCATCAAAAGCATTAAACAAAACTAGTCAATCTTCCTTGCTCAGTTTCTTCTTACTCACACAGTCTTAAGCTCAATATCCATGACTCTACGGACTGTACTTTTAAAATCTGCACTCACCAAATTCTGAAAATATTTCCTGCAGCCTCTCATCATTCATGTCGTCTCCAAAGTTCTTGATGTAGACATTGGTGAATTCCATTGCCCGGGCTCCATATTCTGCCTCCCGCTCCCGCCGAGATTTAAAGTGGCCAACAAACCTGCAAAGAGTAAACAAGGTATGTGTGAAACCACTTTATAAAGGCGTTGCATATAGAGCAAGCAAAAGGAAATCACCTGTTCTAAGTGGACAATAAAGCCTGCTCCAGACTCTTGCCTGAAAAATACTTTTCACCAAACACTAGTTACCCTGAACTGCCCACTGGTATCATACTCTGAATGAGAAATGCAGGGATAAATAGCCGAACTCTTGGATAATCTTATGTAAACCACCCAGAGAGCTTCAACTATGGGGCGGTATAGAAATGTCAAGATGATGATGATGATGATCAAAATGAGGGTGAGAAGAATTTGGAAGCTACTCTAGGAAAAAATGGAGAGAAATTCGTAATACTTCTGGCCTATATATATATATATATATATATATATATATATATATATATATATATATTTTCCCCCCCTAAATGAAAAACATTTTCTCTGAACAATGTTCAATGCATAATTTGCTCTTGAAGTATATTCGGAAAATAAAAGACCTAACGGCTAAGTTTCATCACACTGTAGAAGTCATACTCCAATCCGTCTCTGCAAAACTCCACTTACACCTTACGGTCATTGAGAAGCATCCCATTCATTATGCCAATTGCTCTGTTTGCTGCCTCATGAGTCTCAAAATGAACGAAGCCATAACCCCGGGATCCATTCTCATCACAAACAACCTTTAAGACACAGTGGAGGAGGAAAGTTAGAAGAGTAAAAAAAGCCAGAAACACTGAAACAAAAAAGGGCCAAAGATGGCCCATTATTCCCAAATTGCATGCATTTCTGTTCAATAGTTGTAAAGCCCCCATATAGGGCCGGCCTTACCATTAGGCAGAATGAGGCAGTCACCTCAGACAGGGGATGCTGGGAGGTGGCAGCAAGGTGTTGGAGAAGACAGCTGTGAAGCACGTAGCCTGCCTTAGACCTCCTGTTGTAGCCTGCTGCCTTCAGGTACAGTGATGGACATTGTCCTACTGTCAGTGTTGATAGTTCTTAGGGGGTTTGTACATGGGAGTGGGAATGAGCACCATATTATTCTTCACCTCAGGTAGAAAAGTGTCTTGGGGCATCTCTACCCTCATAACACTATAACCCAGCATTTCTCAATCTGGTGCCCTCCATATGTTTTGGACAGCAACTCCCATCACCCATGACCAGGGTCCATTCTGGAAACATCTGGAGGGCACCAGGTTGGGGGGAAGATTGCTGTAGCAAGAGATATCTCTATGCACCCACACGCAATGGGGTCAATTAGCAACGAGCAAAATTCCTAGTCACTTTAGGGAAAGGAGGTAGGTCCTTGCCATGTTTCAAAGTTGTGTGTATGTGGGGGGGGGGGGGATATTGGACTTGAATTAACTCAGTATGGGCTGAGTATTCAATATTTAAGTGCTGCTTCCTTGGGCAACTGGAGAAGTTTTGACAGCAAGGTAACCCTCTCCTCTTGCCCCATCCTAGGAAGATGCTGTTGGGTTGCAGGGAGCGAGCAGGGAGGGATCACCTAATATGTTTTGCCTAGGGGCAGAAAAAGGTTGAGGGCAAAGTAGTAAGACTGTTTGGAGAGTTCATTCCTGTGGAACCCAATAAGTGCAGCTAGACTACATTTTAAATTGTTGCTCCCCAAAAGATATTAAGAAAGAGTGACGTTCAGATGCCTACGTTTTTAAGACCACTGGTTAAAAATGACACCTGTCACAACGAGAGAATCCTAACGTTGGCAGAAGTACAACACTTGACATAACTACCTTACAAGAAAGGATATTCCCAAAAGCTGAAAATGTGTCATACAGGGCTTTGTTATCAATGGAATCATCCAGATTCTTGATGAAGATGTTTCCAACACCCGATTTTCTGAGTCCTGGGTCTCGCTGGGACCACATAATGCGAATGGGCCGACCTTTGATCACTTCAAAATTCATGGTATCCAAGGCCCGCTCAGCTGGTAGGAAGAAAAGCACATTGACTTACACAAAAAAACTGGGAGGAAAGGGGGAACTGAGGCGCAGTCTAGCATCTAAGCTTTCAAAAAACTGTACACACATACATCCAGTTCACTACTATCAACAGAGATAATACTCTTCAAATCTTGCAACAGGGTGGGAATTAAGAAACTGGTGTAAGAAGAGAAGCTGGAAGCTTTTGGTACAAATAATTTCCTATGGAATAACCGTGTCTGTAAATGGGACCACAGTGCATGAATTTAGTGATAATATAAGCAAAGTCAGATGTGCTGCTGCTGGATCTTCTCTGTAGGGTCACAGATCAAAGGTAACAGTCAAGATTACGGGGGGGGGGCAATTAGAGGCCAAGCCCCGCCCCCTGGAACAATCCCTGAAGCTACTGCAAGCTGGATGGGGAACCTGCGCTCCCATAGTACATTTACAATGGCTAGCCTTAACCAGAGCAGTCTAGCAAGGTGGAACCAGGGGGTGGGGTGGGGAGTCGAGACTTCCTTTCTCTCCGGATTAGCTCCCCAGAGAGGTCCGCCTGGCGCCTACACTGTATTCCTTTCGTCGCCAGCTGAAGACCTTTTTATTCACTCAGTATTTTAACTCTTAATTTTAACTTAAATTTAAATTTTACTGTTTTAACTCTGTATTTTAATCTTATATCAATTTTGCTGCGTGGTTTTATCCTGGTTGCGCTTTTTATACTATATTTCGTAATTGTGCTTTTAACCTGTTGGTTGTTTTATTGTGGTTTTAATTTTTGTGAACCACCCAGAGAGCTTCGGCTATTGGGCGGTATACGACATTAGAACAGGAATCAATACATCTTAAACATTCTTGATTTTACATTGATCTGGATAGGCCTGCCGGAAAAGGCTAGTCTTTAAAGCTGCCTTAAAATCACACAGAGAGTTAATTTTACGAATCTCCTCCGGCAGGCCATTCCACAATCCGGGGGCGACAGAAGAAAAGGTCCTCTGAGAAACTGATGTCGTCCTAGTTTTAGCTGTCTGAAGTAAGTTCTCCCCAGAGGACCTGAGTGTGCGGGGCGGACTGTATGTTACTCCACTTCTGAAATCTCTTCATTGGCTTCCAATTCACTCCAGAATCCAATATAAACTTCTCCTGTTGACCTACAAAGCTTTTCACTGTCTAGCTCCTTCCTATCTCTCCTCTCTCATCTCACACTATTGCCCCGCTCGTGCTCTTCGCTCCTCTAATGCCATGTTTCTCACCTGCCCAAGGGTCTCTCCTTCCCTTGCTCGGCTTCGTCCATTTTCTTCCGCTGCCCCTTACGCCTGGAATGCTCTTCCAGAACATTTGCGAACTACAAGTTCAGTTGCCGCTTTTAAAGCTCAGCTAAAAACTTTTCTTTTTCCTAACGCTTTTAAAACTTGATTTTGTTCTGACTTTTATACTGTTAGTTTTACCCTACCCTGTGCCTGTTTGGTGCCTTCTCTTCCCCTTCTTATTGTTTTATTATGATTTTATTAGAATGTAAGCCTATGCGGCAGGGTTTTGCTATTTTATTGTTTTACTCTGTACAGCACCATGTACATTGATGGTGCTATATAAATAAATAATAATAATAATAATAATAAAAAAATGTAATAAATAAATAAAATAAATAAATAAAGTTCATCAGCTACCTTGCAGATATCAAAAATCGTTTAGAATGCAAAAAGTAGCTTGCTGCTTAATTTCCAAATTGGAGAGCTCACCATGGGAGATCAAAGTGGCGATTACAGTGCCAAAGTGACCATGTAGCAGCCTTTCAGCAGGGTTCTAGTTATGTTTTTCTCAATGTAGGGGACGGGCACAGACTCCGTTCTTTCCCCAAGGAAAAGCTTAAATAAGGCAAAGCAAATTCTCCAATATGGATTCAATGCAATATTTGAGGGGTTAGATGTTATCTTGCTGGGAAACAATGAAAGAGTCAAAAACTAGGAAGGACAACAAATTCAATTTGGACTAATTTAAGGAATTATTACAAACTGATTAATTGCTGGTATTTGGCACCACTAAGAATAATGCAATCCATAAGGACAACTGTGTGTTGGCATTGTGGATTTCAAACAGTAGATTACATGCACAGGTGATGGTTGTTCTCCAAATATCTACATTTTCTGGAAACAAGCTAAGGGAGACATAAACAGGTTGGCTTGATATGGCTTAACTTTTGACCTGAAAACAATGTTACTGAAACTTTTCCATTCTTACATCAAACAATGATATCTAACTTCCTAACAGCAGCAAAGACAATAATTGCTAAGAATTGGAAAAATGCACACACAAAAATATTTATGTCTAAACAATGGATAAAGTTTGGCAATTAGTGCCATTATAAAAAATTAGCGACACAAATGATAGACAGCTGAACCCAAAATTTGTGAAACACTAGAGCTCTTTGAATGAATATTGAAAAATAAATTATGAGGTGTAAATTGATAGGTATGCATCAATATAATAATCTAAGTAGTTTCAATGATATTTTTGTATAAATCATATATGAATGACTGCAGAATGATCTTTGTGTTTTATAACGCTAATAGGGTGCAGATTATTGTATTTGTATACCAATATAGGAAAGAAAGAAAGAAAGAAAGAAAGAAAGAAAGAAAGAAAGAAAGAAAGAAAGAAAGAAAGACAGGTTCTCACTTACCATCAGCAGGCTGCTGAAAATTTATATATGCGTAACCCAGAGATCGGCGTGTGGCAACATCTCGACAAACTCTGATAGACATGATGGGTCCAGCAGGCGAAAATTTCTCATACAACATGGCTTCAGTCACATCTGGATGTAAATCGCCAACATAGAGAGAGGCTAACGGATATCCTGGGCCACTAGCGTTCATGGTCAATGATGCAGTGTAACTTTGGAAATGAAGCAAAACCTACTTACTCCCATGGAATGCAAAAGGGATTTTTGAGATACAAAAACAGCAGAGCTTTGGATCAGATATGGCAGCCTCCATCGAATCCTCACAGTCACCAGTGCAGAAACTGACTGTAGTACAGTGAACAAAACCCACATGGTATCAGTGGAGAATTCTTAAGGCTGAACTGCCTCCCAGCAAATGCATTTTCACCCAGATGTGCCTGTATGCCACATGTACATGTAACCCTGCTAAAGTTGCTTCCATGTCATCACCTGTAAAGGTGGGTGGGAAGGAAATACCTGTCAGCCCAGCCTGCGGGAGAAGGCCTGAGGCCTACTGACTGAGACTTGTCCCTAATTTCACTATGTGGGGTCCCAAATCAGTAATCTCCTTGATAGGAACTATTATTAGTGATGTTGTAGAGAAGGGTTTTATAACCGTGTTATAAAAGTGCAAATACATGAGAAGAAACCCTACGCAAGGGAGGCCTGCAGCCTGGAATTTATGTACTGAGACTTGTCCCTAATTTTACAGATTACAGGTCCAAGATGCAGTACTAGCAAGAAGAGGCCTCTTCTGCATCTCCGTGAGAGAAGAGGGCTAATACTGGGGATCTTTAAAGCGTTTAGTGGATTTTTGCTTTGTTGCACTGGTGGATTCCACACCCTTAATTTGTATGTAGTGTACTCTCTTGAAGGGGTACTGAAGAAACTGCAACTGACATTGCAGGTTATTTAGTTTTACAAATTTGTGACAAAATACCTCTTTGAATATTAGATCTGTCTAATTTTATTCCCTTGAAGCAACTTTATGATTTGAGAGGCACACAGGATAAAATATTTGAACTAAACTGTGATCTGTGTTAACCAGTTGGCAGGGTTACATATGCACATATACTTCACTACATCTCCTTTGCCCACTTGACCCCCCCACATCCCCATTCCATAATACACATGTTGCAGTAATACCAGAAGAGAGAGTAGTGTATCTCAGCTCCCTGTACACAGAATACAAACAATTATCATGTACACAGAATACAAGCAATGTCCACCAGCAGGTCACATAGACCAGCAGTAGATGCTCAATAGAGAGGAGCATAAATGCTTTGGACCATACATTATAATTTCTTGGATTCTATGTACAGGGAGCCAGTTTCTGTAACTCCTTTTTCTGGTATGCCTTCATCAGATTAATCTCAAAACGTTTTTCCGTCCAAAGGTGTTAAGGAGACCTATAAAGACCTAAGGTATTAAGAGACTCAGAGACCATCAGAATAGTCCATAGAATTTGGAAATCAGTTGTAGAGAGTCACGCTTGTGCCTCTACTTCCACAAGTTCACTTTTTAGTTCCTTCTGTTTCAGCTATTCTATATGGCCACCTCTCTTCCACTTCCCAGCAAAACAAGAGCACAGAATGTCCCAAAAAGTAGTCATTGCAGTGTTTTTTTAAAAAATGAGAGATGCAATGCAAGACCAGTTTCTTATTTGCTTTACTGTCCAAAACCACATCAGAATTATAACTGACAATGTATTTAACCCATCCAGGAAAGATATGCAAAAGCAGCTTCAGATTCTGAGCATTTTCAAAAGGATTGAGTTCAATGGTTACTTTTTCCAAAAGAACTATACATGTGCAATTTTGTAGTAGAAACAAACCATAAAAGCATTCCTTTTCAACTCCCATCATTCCTGACCATGTAGGCTGGGGCTGATGGGGGTTGTAGTCCAAAATACCTAGAGGGATGTAGGCTGGGAAAAGCTGCTTTACACCCTCAGCTGAATATTTGCTTTCAGATGGAAGCCATTTTGATAGAAGCTCTTGCTGTTTTAACCCTCTACTGTCCAAATTAATTAACCCAGAAGGGACCCTATGAAAAAGAGCCTAAAGTGCTCATAGAATGAAAACCCACACATACCAGTTCTCACGATACCTCAAACCAGATATGTTCCATTACTGCTAAAAACAATTGTAGAGAGAGAGGCCAAAAGCAAATAACACAACCCTCTTGCAATGTACTTCTAACTTTCCCAATAAGAAACTATTCTCTTTGGGAGGCATGAGTGATGTGGTGCTTTGTTGCTGACACCAATACTTGATCTGTTCAATTAAAGGAAACATTTAATTCTTTTTGAGGCTTAAAACACACAAACACACCAGTTTACCTGGAAAGGATAAAGATAAAAGATAGGAAAGCAAGTATATGCCTTTCCCACACTCAACCTATTTGAAACATCATTATAATTAAATAAGTTTTCCTATCCTACCCTTCAAGTTATTTTCACAACAACCCTGTGAAGTAGGCTAACTTGAAAGATAGGCCAAGGTTACATAGCGAGCTTTGCAGCCGAGCAGGAATTTCAACCAGTGCCTCCCTCCAGAGGGGACAACTTGTGGCCTTCCAGGTATTTTGGCCTACAACTCCCATCAGCCTGCATCATCAATGATGAAAGATGGTGGGAGATGAAGGCAAAAACAAAACATCTGGAAGGCCACAAATAACTCACCCCTTTCCTAGCCACTGCACCACAATGATGTTAACTGAAGAGACAGGCACATCGCAGGAGGAGTAGAACTCTACCAAGGTAGGAAAAACAAATATTCACAACCCTAACTCCAAATATGACCTTGAGTTAGACCACTGTTGGAGCACTACTACACCAGCCCATCATGCCTCTCTCCTTCTGACTACACTCCTATGCACACTTACTTGAAAATAGGTTTCCACCACCACTATGACCACCAAAGTGGGAGGGCTGTCTGAGTAAATATGCTTAGGACCCAGGCTACACCTGGAAGAAAATACTCCCTTAATAATATCCCAATCCCTGCCATCAGCCAGCTTTCCCCCAACCCATCAAAGACTCACATGTGGCTGCATACAAGACCACCAGCAAAAGCTCACTTTTGGCCCAGGCGCTCTCTGATACGGGAGTAGCTCTCAGAATGCCATAGCCCCGCCCCTTCCCCTCACAGAGCAACAGGTGTGGCCACCCAGTTTCCTGTTCCCACCACCAGCTGCTCTTTCAGCATTTTAGCCATGCTGACAGTTCAGCCTTCTCCAACCGGGTGCCCTCCAGATGTTTTAGACTTCAACTCCCATCAGCCCCAGCTATCATGGCCAATGGTCAGGAATGTTGGGAGTTCTAGTCCAAAACATCTGGAGGGCACCTGGTTTGGAAAGTCTATGCCAAGTGAAATGTGCAAGAGAAGACAATCAACCCAGCTCCTTTTCTCAACGACAGAAGGATAGAAAACATTTTGGAATATCCCTAAACTAGCTGGAAGCTAGTTTAATCACTGTTGCCAGTTAGGTCACGGTCCCTCGTTGCATAAATATAAACACGAAGAGCTTAGGTTTGTCATCCACTGATTTCTGAGACAATTTATGAACTCCATAAAACTCTGCAAAACGTAGACACCTATCCTTAGCACTGGGCCTGCTCCTACATTTACTCTGCAGGGGATTAATTTTTAAAGAAGGTTCTGGAATTCAACTCTGGGCCACAAACATCACTTCTAATACTTTTTTTGGGAATCAGTAGCTGTGGCTGTCCTAACCCTGGTAGTCTGCACACACTTACAGCCACACTCTTCTTTGGTACTACTTTACATTGAGTAGTATGGGTACTGGGGGCTGAGTCTGGCTTAAACTAAACAATGTTAAAACCTGTATACCAGGGCTGTTGAACCTCTTTCCGCCCCAGGGCCAATTTTCATTTCAGAGATGCTCTCGGGGATTGCATTCCAGTGGTGCCTGGGGCAAAATACCAAAAATGACCACTCCACCACCAAACCCCACGATATCGCTGGTGCAGGGTGGCGGCGAGCAATACATACCGAGGAGACAGTGCAGGCTTTCCAGCAACCATTAGGCTTGCTGGGTCCACCCCCTGCCCTCTGTCCAGGTGGACGACGACCATCCTCCTGGCCACGCCTCTGTTGAGACTCCGCAGTGAGGATACACAGCAGATGCACCATACTCACCTTGCTCCAGAGAAAAAAGTCAGGGTAAGTCCCCAGCATTTTTCCTTCGCAGCTTTGCCGGAAAGCCCTGGGGTAGGTGCGTGGTGGCTGCTGCATCGCATAATCAACGCAGCAGCACCGCGCACCTGCTCTGGGGCTTTCTGTGCATTTAGACAGCCCCCAGCGTATTTTAGCTTAAAGCTTGTACTGCTAGTAACGAAGCTTTAGGAGAGGCATTTCAAACTTTTAGAATTTGGGAAAAATGATTCCCAAAATCTGGGTAACTACCAACTGATTGGTAGTTGGGGGCAAGGTTCATGGCTATTTGGGGAACTTGCACCTCTAATAGCAAACTCATTCTCCAAGTGCTTGTTCTTAGCCAGTATTGCAGCATCCACACACAAGAGTGAGGTATCAGCAGGCTTGAGGGAACCCCAGGTTTTGGAGAAGTACAGAAAAACTTGGAAAAGGGGGATGGGGGAACGAAACAGCTAATTGGAGACGGAAGATGCGCAATGGACAGAGAGTGCTCATCCACTGTTTGAGTGGGTGGGAACAAGAGTACGTGAAATGGAATGGGGTGTGCTAGCATCCTGAAAAGGAGTACTCCAAGATGGCAATACTATTTGGAGCAAGTCCTACTTGCTAAACTAGATTTCCCAACTCTACCTACTGAATATGTAAAAACCCTTCTCCTTCACTAGGTGTAGCAGACAATGTCATGCAACTAGTAAAGTATATAGAGAGCAATGGCAATTTAAAAATTCTGATATTTGGGGACTTGTTTTGGTTTGTGGTATTAAAATAGCTACACATTTTCTAGGAGTTAGGGACATGCACAATATGGATGTTAAAAGTGGAAATAAAAAGAAATCTCTGGATAAACATTTCAGTCTACCTAGGACTCTAGAGAGGTCTACCCATGGGGCAGGCGATTCTGCCCTCCACTCCCAGGGAATGGACTACAGAAAATTCAAAAGGGTGTTTTGGGATGTCGTATGTGAAATTCATATGTGTGTGCTTGTGTAATGGAAAGTTAAAATAAAACTATGGAAAGTGTACTGATGAAATTAGAGACAAGAATAGCTGTGGATCTTAAAAAGACGTTCCTGTTAAAATTTTAAGTTTCTGCTACTCACTGAGCCCTGCAACCCACCCCTGACCCCACCTACCAAGAGCTCTCCACTCAGCAAGAACTGGCTGGAATGCTATTATATCAAATATTCTCCTCTTCTACCAATAGTATTCAAGGGCTGGATGTGTTTTAGGCTGCAGACACAGCCAACGAGAAACTCCAATGGTGTCTCTGCCTGATGAGCTGCCCTCACTTAGGTATCATCAGCTAGCTCAGAGGCTGACTTTTCATCTACCACCTTGAGAACATGCTTAATAATTTCATACTGAAAAAACACCCCACAATTTTCTTTTAATAATTGCCAATATATTTCAGGGGTGGGGGGACTTGCGTCCCTCTAGATGGTACTACAAATCCCACCATGCTTGACCATTGACTATGCTGGCTGGGGTTGGAGTCTCACATCTGGTGGGCCACAAGTTCATTACACCTGTATTACATTATCTTTTATTCCCATCTAGAATTCCTGTTATGTCCAGGAAATATGCCCCTATCACCCAACCCTTATTATATAAATGTGTTTCCCTGCACATTCTAATCCCAACCCCACCCCACCTCAGTGAGAGATATTGAGAGAGCAATGTGTGAAGACTTCTTATACTTTTCAAAGGGAGTTTGCCTCTTCACTGTTGAGATCACGAGGGGTGCTACCTCCAGTAGCAGAGGCAGTAAGCCTATGTACAGTAGTTGCTGGGGAACATGGGTGGGAGGGTACTGTTACACTCATGAACTGCTTGTGGGTTCCTGGTCAAGAGCTGGTTGCCCATTGTGTGAATATAATGCTGGACTAGATGGACCCTTGGTCTGTTCCAGCATGGCTGTTATGTTCGAATACTTAGGTATACAATTTATAGAGGGTAAATGTCAAAGGAACTGTCCATCATCTTCACAGTCCACTTTGTGCATCTGGTGGCCCATGCTACATACGTATATGTACTTCATGCCACAATACATTTGAAAGTGTTACCTTTCAAGGGGCATGGATCTTGTTGCTGCAAGACTAATCTAGGCGCCTTTTCAGAATTTAACTCCATGGACTTGTCTGACCCACTGTTTCAGCATACCTTTGGTGCTATATGAAGCCACTAACCCTATCCTTTGTGTCCACCAGTCTAATTGCTCTTATAGGCAGGCACACAAGTAGGGCCTGCAGTTCTAATCTCAGCATGCAGACAGGTTAGTATGGGTTAGATACCTATAGCACTTTTAAAAACCTGTTGTATTTTGTACAATCAATTATTCCTCCCTCCCTCCCTCCTGAAATACATGTTTACGGATCTGAAAAACATGGGGATAATTTTACATGCTGGCTTCCCACACCAGCCTAGTAACATCTGTAAGAATCAATCATCTGCATCAGGGAACTGCTACTGACTTCATAGGAAGTAGTCGCATCAGCCCCTCAACTCACACAGCTGCATTTTACAGAAAGTGCTAGAGCAACAGGGAAGAATAAGTAGCCACATAGAAGCATTGTTGCAGGTCCCCAATAATGCACACATTTGTCTGGTCTGTCAAGCCCACACAAGAATGGATCTTTCTCCAGCTTCCAGGGTGCTGCTGGAGCACAACCCATGCAGAGCCCTTTAAGACATCAAAATGTTTTTGTTTGTTTGCTGTTGTGGAACTTAAGCAAGAAGCTCTTCTTTGGATCCATAAGAAGGGAATATTACATCCATGTTTCAACAGAAGCTCAAGAAAGATTTTGCTTGCTGCCCAGTGTCACTGGTAGTACTCCAAGTAAATATTTTTTCTGGGTAATGCCTTATTAGACCTAACACTCATGTAAAAGGCCAGTCTGGTGATTTTTTTCTGAGCTGCAGAATTTATTCAGTTGTAAGGCTGTTTGCTTTTTAACTCCTTTCATAAGACAAACACTGTGGTGCACCTTAGTTTTATACCATCTATTTTTTGTTATGTGGTACCAATGATATTTCCAGAGAGACTTAAGGGTACAAAACTCAGTAGCAGCAGCACTTTGGTTACAGAGTAGTAGCAAAAGTTGAATTAACTGTCAGAATGATATAAACATCTCTACCTTCCCTTCAGTGAAAACCAATTTAAAGACATAGCCTAGATACTGAAAACGATTTCATCTATTACAGACTGTTCTAGTAGTTAGTACAGATATGGGACATAAAATAGCACGGCCATTCTGCCACCACAGTATTCAGCCATTGCAATAATATAAAAAACAGACCACAAACTGATAAAATTCTTTATTGTTTTGAATTGTTTTACACTTTCCTGATTGTGTAAGGTGAAACTAGAACTGCTTAAAAGACATACACAAATCTAGTACATCGATAACCAGGTATTTCTTTTTGCTATACTATTCTCACAACCACGTGTGTGCTAGGCAATACAACCGTCACAGAAGCAAACTTTAGGCAAAATACTGGTCAGTAGAAACAAAGCAAAAAGAGCTACCAGATATACAGACAGGCTCGGTTCCACATTCACTACTGCATTTATCAAGCGCCAAGTATAACTGCACAATTTGTTCAGCTAGTAGAGGGGAATTTTGAAGTCAGTGCATGAATTTCTCTCTTCAGCAGACAGAAGAACAGACAAAAAGATGGATTCTATGAGCTAAGTGGAATGTTATAGGCAAAGGAATGATAATGAAAAGACTGGTATAGGGTGAATATTCAAATCTTTCCACTGCATTATTCATGCAACTCCTATTGAATTCTAATCTTTGATTGGACAATGTTTATAAACAACTGAACATTTGGAATTTTAGTACCTCATGTTAACAATTAATACACATGCTTATGATCTGAATTCCTAAGGCAGTTATGGGGAATCTTGAATAGAAGCCCGATCTTGGTTATGACCAAGTGGCAGATACTGTGAGCAGAGAACTACAGCAGCACTGGCAACTCTTCATCATCTAAGTGAGACCTGTCCTCCAGCATATTTAAGCCTCTCCCATCACCACAGATAAACACCACACACAAAGGAGCCCAGACTTCAAATTGAAGCAGGAATGGAGGGTAGGATAAACACAATCCATACAAAGAAGAGCTCTGATATTCAGAGGTACAGGCCTCCCCACTAAAGGGAGGGGAAGATTTTAACATTTTAAATCGGGGGGGGAGTTCTATTTAGCATGACTAGCAACTAATAAGGCCATAAAAAGTAGAAATCCTGTTGAAATTCCATGTTAGTGCACTGAAAATTCACTACTAAGGAAAGCCCACATTGTAAATATTCAACTTATTGCTGTGGGAAGGGGCTCAATGATACCCATGGTAAGAGCACTGAACTATTTGTCCAGAGATAAAGGCCCAGTTTTCTGCCACTGTTAAGAGTCTGGAAGTTAGGCTGTCATTTCCCCCATCTTAAATTGACGCCTCAGAAAAGGTTTACATTTACATGAGCATTTGGCTGAAAAGCAGTGTGTCCAGCATCATTATTTCAAAAAACAAAACAAAAAATGTCTGAATGAATGTGCCTATTAAATTCACAGAAGTGAGCTACTGAACTGGAATGCCACACAACAGATTGTTTCCCTTCCATGTTGCAGTGTCACAATATAATCTTTATAATTTTCTGTACAACTTTACAGCAGAATTGTACTTCGACAATGTTGATACCAGATTATAATCCTTCCAAGGATTTACATGATTTGTGTCTACTCTTCCATCATTTAGAGTTTTGTAGAGTCAACTGCAATTGCAAAACCCATAATCACAGTGTTCAGTTTAAAAAAAATATAAACACGGTAATCATAACTGCAAGTGTTCATAATAGGAAAGGTTTAGAATGCCATTGCTCAACTGATTTCCATTTTACGTACACAAAACACCAACCAATTGTTTTTACCCCACAGACAGTTTGCTACGTTGAGGTTGTGAAGTCGATGTACTATTCTTTTTGCTTGTCGCACAAAGGGATATAATGTGTAGGATACAGAGTGACATTGAACATATAGTGAAGCGTGACAGCCATTAGTTCTCGCCCTCCCCAGCTTCCCCTTCATCTCCCTGGTTTTCCGATGTCCATAGCTGTAAGAAAATACAAACATGTTTACACTGAAAACATGCAGTTAATTACATTGGTCTAGAAAGGGGAGGTGGGGCAATTTATTTTAATAGTACAATTCTCTTTAGTAGAGCAATATGATTTTATCTGAATGGGAAAGATAATGAATGATGAACTAAAGACTGGAGATTAGATGAAGTTAAACAATGAGTACACAAAGGCTGCAGGCAGCACGTAAAGATTTGTTAGCAGACCAATAAGGGCGTTTGTTAAGTTTTCCACTACAAGTATGACTTTTTCACACACGGGAGCTATCATTATTTTTTATGGAACATCTGATGGAAACAGCAATCTTTTGGACTGTAAAGCTGTGAATGAACCCTCCTCTTAGGCTCAGCTTGTATATCTGCATGAATAAACTTGTGTAAATAGGTTTTTTTTGGCTGATTGGCTTATTGCTCAACCTGTCTTTAGATATATGTTGTCTCTGTGTATATCGTCTGTATTTTTTATGTTTTTAAATTTTGCATATTGCATTTTTAATGTTTTTAACATCTGTAAACCATCCAGAGGCTATGGGGCAGTATGGAAATATTGTTGTTGTTGTTAAATAACAACAACAACAGACTCAGAACAGTTTGTGAGGATGCAATTATTTATCATTTATATTATAGTAAGATTTAAAACCTCAAACACTGCATTATATAAAGAACCTTCATTCTAAAAAATACTTACAGTAAGGTTATCTCTAAGTAGCTGCATAATCAGAGTGCTATCTTTGTAAGATTCTTCATTCAATGTGTCCAGTTCAGCTATTGCTTCATCAAATGCCTAAAACAAATTAAAATAATTAAATGTTTCATCCATTTGTATCACTCTATTTGGATTCCAAAAACTATGGCCAGCTGAGTGGGAAAACCCCCCACCCCTCCTTAACAGTATTCAGAAGACTTGCATCTAGGTTAGCATCATCCGTTATTTTTGACACTGAAGTGGTATTTCTTTAGAATTCAAAAGTTTGTGGACTTTAGACAAATGCAGTCTAGTTTCCCCAGAGAACATATTTAATATTCAGTTAGTTATTTTAGCTTAGCAACCTTTCCACTGAAAGGATGCAATTGAAACTACAACGCTCAATCACCATACACTGAACCATAAATGTCAACTTTCAGAGCAACAGCTTATTTTCTCAACTGTTTAATGCATATCTCCCAATTTGTTTTCCCATAACCATTTTTGATAATATTAAGACTGCTTACTGTCTTTGCCAGACTACAGGCTTTCTCTGGCGAGTTTAGTATCTCATAATAGAACACAGAGAAGTTGAGTGCCAGACCAAGTCGAATAGGATGTGTTGGCTGCATCTCTTTCTTGCTGATTTCAAATGCTTCTTGATATGCCTGCTGAGAATTTGCTACTGTTGCTGCAAAAATAGATGGCAATAAGTTTATTTTAATAGCTTCTTGACATAAGCAATTAAAAAAGGAAGCATTTACAAAAGGTATTCTTTTAAATTAGGGTTGAGCAATGTTCTCCAGCAAGTAATTTGGCAGAAAAAATGAACACCAGAACATTTCCCCAAAGACTCAATATTTTACCATTTTTGTACCTGCTGCTTCGGGTCCATTCTGCTTTATGACTGGCTATCTTCTACCTAGTAACAGGGATATCCATTATGCAGCAAGATTTGGCTGCACAACATCACTGACAGCAAACAAAGCTCTGGGTTAGAGCAATTCCTACTCAGGAAGAGGCCTGATCTGAAGAAAAAAAATGTGCCAAAGTGACAGCCTATTAGACTGTGAAGAAACTCACAACGGAGCACTACTGCGTATATGTCAAATACCACACAGGCATGGGCTGTGTGTACTTAAAAAAGAAAAAGTCCCATACAAGGATGTTTGTTTTGAAGTGGAGGAAGAAATTCTGCAAAAGGTATCCCCTCCATTTCAATTCAGTCCGACTTTAAAGAATTACTCATACAAGAATTACTCAACCAGTGCTTGGGCACGGTAATGGACTGGATGAGGGCTAACAAACTGAGACTCAATCCAGACAAGACGGAGGTACTGTTAGGGGTGGTTCATCTGTCCGGCAAGGTGGTGTTTGCCCTGTCCTGGACGGGGTTGCACTCTCCCTAAAGGATCGGGTCCGTAGTTTGGGGGTGCTCTTGGATCCAGAACTGTCACTTGAGGCACAGGTGAACTCAGTGACAAAGAGCACCTTTTATCAGCTTACGCTGATATACCAACTACACCCATAACTGGACAGAGATAGCCTAGCTACAGTTATCCATGCTCTGATAACCTCTCGTTTGGATTACTGCAATGCATTATACGTGGAGCTGCCTTTGAAAATGGTCCAGAAACTTCAGCTGGTACAAAACAGGGCAGCCTGTTTACTAACAGGGACTGGCCGGCGAGACCACATCATGCCAGTCCTTTTACAACTTCACTGCCTGCCAGTCCAAGTCTGGGCCCGATTCAAAGTGCTGGTACTAACATACAAAGCCCTAAATAGCTTGGGGCTAGGATATTTGAAGGAACGCCTCCTCCCATATGTACCCGCCTGGACATTACGATCATCCACAGGGGTCCTTCTCCGTGAGCCCCTGCCAAAGGAAGTGAGGCAGGTGGCTACTAGGAGGAGGGCTTTCTCCGCTGTGGCACCCCAGCTGTGGCACAAGCTCCCCAGAGAGGTCCGCCTGGCGCCTACACTGTATTCTTTTCGTCGCCAGCTGACCACCTTTTTATTTTCTCAGTATTTTAATACCTAAATTTAAACTTTGCTGTTTTAATTCTGTATTTTAATCCTATATCAATTTCTGCTGTGTGGTTTTATCCTGGTTGTGCTTTTTATATTGTATTTTGTATTTGGGTTTTTAGATTGTTGGATGTTTTTTTTTTTTAATGGTTTTAATTTCTGTGAACCGCCCAGAGAGCTTTGGCTATTGGGCGGTATAAAAATGTAATAAATAAATAATAAATAAGTGTATTTCCTAAGCTAACTGTGGGTATGAGCCAACTGTACATCTGACGTACTGCAATGTATACAAAAGTGTGGCACAATTTAAAATTATTTATTTTAAAAGTAGCATGGCATAAACAATGTGTGCTAATACTGCACGATCCTAGCTGCAGAATATTCCCTATTCCACCATCATAAGATATTTTATCCAGAGCCAAATTCCATGGTCTCTTGAACAGCACTGTAGTACAGTAAATTGTGCCACACATTACTATTGTGATCAAG
Organism: Elgaria multicarinata webbii; assembly: GCF_023053635.1. Lineage (NCBI taxonomy): Eukaryota > Metazoa > Chordata > Lepidosauria > Squamata > Anguidae > Elgaria > Elgaria multicarinata. The sequence goes on from NC_086171.1 coordinate 190,979,033, forward strand.
TAATGACATTTGAACTAAATTCCTGTATCTAAGGTTTCCATTTGGTTTTGCATTTGCTGACATTCCAAACGTATCACACAGTTTGCAGGGGAGGGTGAGTAGAAAAATCTCTACAGAGGTTAGAATTCAATAGTGCTGTGCCATTCTGCTTGCAGAGTGGCTTTTGGTTCATCAAATGCCTCCACTAATGGAAGAGAGGGGGCTATTTTTGCTGACTCCCCTTCTCCATTCAGGTCTGTCCTAGGAAGTGGGGAGACTTCCAGAACAGTATAGATGTTGGCATGGGGGCTGCAGGGGGGCGTTTAGCAAAACTCCCACCTTCCATCAGCTGAGGCATCTGCTGGATCAAAATCTACTCTGAACACAATGGCACCACTGGATTCCACCCAGTAAATGTGGGCTAAGTGATAAAATGTCACTAGCTTGGTATCATGTGCAGGCAAATTCTTTTCATGAACAAATTAATACCACATCCTAAGGATTTAAGGTGCATGAGAGATCAGACTACAATTACAGATTGTAAGTACATTTTATTTCTTAAATCTTTGACTTTACAGGGTCAGAACAGGAAGTACAAGCAACTCATGCTTTCTGTTTCCTACACATCTGGTAATATATGAAGTGGAACTTTCACATCTTTTCTTGTGGCCAGATGCTCAAGCTCTCCCTGCATTGGGAGCTTATGTATTTGCATATGGGGAGATGTGAATGCAACAGGAAGTAAATTGTTCCTGTTCCCCTCCTATTTTGAAAATCTGAAGTCACCGACACATATGTAACTCAAAATCTAGGAATAACCTTTTCTAAGATGTTACACATAGTTCTTTTATGGTATCATTAAGAAAGGCATGTAATCAAAAGTAAGTTAATCACCTACTTTGCTTGTTGTCTCCAGATGCCACCTCTGAAAGGTATCTGTAGTAATCTCCTTTCATTTTCAAATAGAAGACTTTGCTTTCTGGTTGTGTGGCATTAGCAATAAGGTACTTATCCAGCAGTTCCTGAAATAGGTATCATAAAAAAATTACACACTACTTTCAAATTCCTCACTATGTTGTATAAATCTATAGGAACATATACTCAAGTATTGTGAACTTTAGCAGACAAGAAAATCATTAAAACACAGTCCTTTATTTTGGACACTTAAAAAAAAATTAATCAGATTAGTTCTGTGCAACAGGTAAGGAGGCTTTTTATGGTGTGGCAGAAGCTAGTCCATACTGCAGCCAACACTAGAGTTTTTCAATTTCTGTTCGGCTCATGCCTAAGCTAGTTTTCTGTTAGGATCCAAGTCTCATTAATTCCCAAGGTCTTAAGAAGATGACAATCAGCCAATTGCTTTTTAAAAGTGTGAAGGATGTGGATTAACATCTTCACCGAGAAATTAAACTGAGCCCACATGGTAAAAATCAGGTGGCTCACAAAAAAATTGGGCATTTAAAGAATGTGAATACTAAAGGAACACTGTTTAATAGTGAAGGGAATACTCCTAATGTCACCACTGATGGAGCCTCCCCCTTCTGAAGATAATTAGTCAATATGCACCCCATGTCAAATACATAGGCAAACCAGGACAACTTCCTGACTATTCATGAGAAGAAAACACACATTCATGAAGAATAGGGCCAAAGAAAGAACTACCAGGAATACTGTACCTCGTTTCTGCAGTCATTGTGTAGCTATGTGGCAACCATAAAAACACTGGGGCGTAATAAAACTCCCTTATGCAGACTAGGAAGCGGGAAACACAAAGCTCTTCTAACTTTAAGGATGGAAGGCTAGTCATTACATCATACTAGATAATATAAGTAGGCTGTTTCTTTCTGTTGGATAACAAGTAAACACTTCCAATGGTCTTTTATGTTCAACTATGACAAACAACTTTTTTTAGATTTGGTCCATACAAGTATACAGTCACATACTATAAAACTTCAAGGGATTTTTTTTTTAAAAAAATCTACAATTCTTACAAGCAAACTAATTACAAATACAAGATAAACTCTTTGGTTGCTGGACCAAACTAGATCTGTTAACTAGGGATGAAAATTATATCTCTGCCTTAATTTTGCAAGTTTCCTCACAGACCGAGCTCCTTAGCAAGCACTGCTATATAAATTGCTGGTAGACTCTTACCAGAACATCATTGCAAATGTCCTGCAGTTCAACCTCAATCTTCTCACGATATTCTCTTCCCATCTGCTGTTTCTTCTCATTCCGTTCTGTCTTCTGTTCAATGCTGGAAATGACGCGCCAGGAAGAGCGACGGGCACCAACCACATTCTTGTAAGCGACAGAGAGTAGATTCCTTTCTTCATTGGACAGCTCATGTCCCTGCTCGGTGACAGCCTTCATGGCAGCAGCCATATCATCATAGCGCTCTGCCTGCTCAGCTAGTTTGGCTTTCTGTACCAACTCACTTTTATCCATGGTTATTCCTAAAAGAAAAAAAAAGTATGTGTACTTCCTGTTCAATTTTCCTTCAACGGAACAGAACCATAATTGGAATAGTAAGGGTAAAATGTGACAATACTGAGGATATGGTTCTCCTACCTACCCCAAAGGAAGGTTTGCTCATCAATATGGCTCTGCAAATTTTGACTTTGCTTACTAGCTAGTTAAAATTTGTGGTCACTACTGACTCCTGCTTACTAAGTTAACAACATCCCTGAGAGCCAGTGTGGTGTAGTGCCTAAAGTGTTGTACTGGGAGTTGGGAGATCTGGGTTCTAGTCCTCACCCAGCCATGGAAACCCACTGGGTGACTTTGGGCCATTCACAGACTCTCAGCCCAACTTACCTCACAGGGTTGTTGTTGTGAGGATAAAATGGAGAGGATGGTTCCTTAGAGGAAAAAAGGCGGGATATAAATGCAATAATTAATAAATAAACATCCCTGGAATCTGACTGCAACTCTCACAAAGATGCGCTGGGAATGCCAGATCCAAGCAACCCCCGCCCCCCAAAGGAGAGAGCTGCATGCAGTCCCATTCTGGGAAGGAAGACAGCTACACTCAAAAACCAAACCAAGTACTGGGGACATGCTATTGTCCCCCAGTCTAGAACACTCAGGGTGATCTTGAGGTGGAAAATGAAATCAGGGAGGTATCGAAATAAGGATTTGTTGTAATAATAGGTGACTTCAGTTACCCCCTCATTGATTGAGAAATTCTTGATGCTCTAAATGACTGTGCCCTGGAACAGTGAGTCATGGAACCAACCAGAAGGGAGGGTAACTCTGTATTTAATCCCAAGTAATGCCACCCAGGACCTAGTACAAGATGTGTATTAAAACAGTGACCACAGTGCTGCCAAGGAAGTCCAATAAAGTTACATTTGACTTCAAAGAAGGAATCTTCTCTAAAATAACATAACTGTTAAAATAGAACTTGAAAGGGGGAGTCAAGAGTGTTAAATCTCTTCAAAATGCTTCGAGGTTACTCTAAACCACAATAATAGAAGCTCAGCTAGAATGCATACCATAGATTAGTAAAGGTAGTATGGAGTCCAAGAGGTCACCAGCACAGTTAATGAGCAGCACTGAGGAAACCATTAGAGAAAAGAAGACTTCCTTCAGAGAATGGAAGTCTTGCCTAAATGAGAATAAAAAGGAACCCGAACTTGCACAAAAGAACTGCAAGCAGAGAATAAACGATGCAAAAAAGCACTTTATTTATAATACTTCTGTACTGCTTAACGTATTATATTGCTAACAACATAAACACCAACAATAAATATATCAGAAGCAAGAAACCAGCTAGGGAGGAGTTGGACTGTTGGATGACAAAAAGTTAAAGGAGTACGAAAGGAATCAGAGAATAGTAGAGATGGAAGGGGCCTATAAGGCCATCGATTCCAGCCCCCTACTCAATACAGGAATCTACCTTAAAGCATACTTGACAGATGGTTGTCCAGCTGCCTCTTGAATGCCTCTAGTGTGGGAGAGCCCACGACCTCCCTAGGTAATTGGAGAAGAAGATTGTGGAGAAACTGAATTATTTTCTTCACTGCATAAGATATTGGACATACCTGTACCTCAACTGATGTTTTCAGGAACTGAATTAGAGGAACTGAGGCAAATAGTTCTGACAAAAGATGAAGTTCTTGATCTTATTGACAAATTGAAAGCTAATAAAATATGAAATTGCCGAAATTCTAACAAAAATACATAACATATCCCTAAGATCAGCCTCTGTACCAGAGGACTAGAAAATGGATGATGTAACATTAATTTGAGTCACAGTTATCCGGGAAATTACAGACTAGTTAACCTAATATCTGTTCCAGGTAAATTGATGGAAAACATTAAAGATAAAATTAGTAAGCTCTTCTTAAGTTGGCTTCTATACAAATTTAACGTGACTTGCCAAGCAACCTTAAGTGTTACTAAAAAATGATTAACTATAGACTTCCTTGAGCCAACCACCACCACCAATATTTATAGTGTCCACAAATATGCATGCTGACAATCCAACTTATTGCTACTCAGCTGAACTTTGCTCTCATATTACTTGGGCGAGTGAGAGGACTGTCCCAGCTTCTGAGGCATAGTGGGCTTCCAAGCAGCAGAAAGCGAACATCAAACCTTTTAAATCAGCAATGATGATTTTAAAAATAGCAGGTTTTCTAGTGTTTAATTTTTCCACTGAATTTTTTACTGCTTTGTAAGTTGATTCATAACAAATGGAAGCCAATTGCAAATACAGTATTAGACAAGCATAGCAGTTCCAAATTTGCAATTAAAGGTTTTGGGGTGATTATCCTTAGGAAGTATATGAGAAAATACATATATATATATATAATTGAAATACATGTACATCTCAGTGTGACATTTATTTTTTATTTTTATTTATTTAAGGATTTTTATGCTGCCATTCAGCCAAAAAAGGCTCTCACGGCGGCTTACAAAAGTATTTCTTGACAGTCCCTGCCCACAGGCTTACAATCTAAAAGACAGGACACAAAAGGAAAGGGGATTGGGAGGGAGGAGGAGGAGGAGGGGGAAAAGGAAAGCAAATTCAGGCACTACAATCTTAGTTGGAAAGTTCAGCAGTTACAGGTGATAGCAGGAGGGAGGGGGCTTTCAGCTGGAGCTGGACCCAGGCACGGTGGAGAGGTGCCTGGCTGCTGCTTCCTCCCTCACTGGTGGCCTCTGCAGAGACAGTTGGTAGCAGGAGGGAAGGGGCTCTCAGCTGGAGCTGGACCCAGGCACGGTGGAGAGGTGCCTGGCTGCTGCTTCCTCCCTCACTGGTGGCCTCTGCAGAGACAGTTGGTAGCAGGAGGGAGGGGGCTCTCAGCTGGAGCTGGACCCAGGCACGGTGGAGAGGTGCCTGGCTGCTGCTTCCTCCCTCACTGGACATACAGCTAATAGACAGTGAAACTGAATGTGACTCAACCATCTAAGTGCAAAAGAGCTAAAATGGATGAGTGGTTGTCAGCATATCATGCACAGTTCTTTGGGTTGCAAAAATTAAGTAATGCAGCTTTTCCCAACCTGATACCCTCCAGATGTATTAGACCACAACTCTCATCATCACCAGCAAGCCATGCTGACTGGGGATGCCAAGAGTTGTAGTCGAACACATCTGGAGAGCACCAGGTTAGGGAAGGCTCAATTAGGGCACAATTCTATGCATGTTTAGACAGTAATAAATCATACAATTCCCAGCATCTCCCAGCCAGCCATGCTGGCTGAGGAATACTGAGAGTCCTAGGACTTCTTTCTGTCTACATGTGCATAGGATTGTGCCCTTAGTGTGCAACAGTTTTCAGTACCTATACCTTTTTCTTACATTTTAATGACATAAAGGAAGTATATACTATTGTCTTTAAATTCTACATAATAGAATATTTAAATCACATAAAATGTGATTTAATTTCCCCCCTCAAATATTTCAGGTCAAATCCCTATGGTGTATTGAGACAAAATATTAACATAGGGTACTTCTTTTTTTAGTTTTGTTGTTTACAAAATACAAATAAAATAAACAAGCTAAATTAGATCACTCTCTAGGCCATCAGAAAATTTTGAGGCAAACTGAAAATTTCCCATGGCAAATGGTCCTATGCAAATCAGCCTACTCTGCATAGGAATTTTTTTTCCAAATCAACATTTTCTAGAAATCCCACATCTCTGAAAATCAGTGTATAACATCATGGAAAACTTCACAGTGACAGCAGCAGAAGTACAGAAATATCCTGGCTCTACTAACACTAACTACTGTGGCTGTTCTCAGGAGATAAAGTGGCTTTCAGACCTTGAGATTTGGACTAATCAAGCAATACCAAAGGAACTATACACTAGGGGTCTACAAAAACAGCTGCCAATTCATCAGCATCAACCAGAAGTGCAATTCTGGAGACCAGGAGGGAAAGCCTCCATTACTCTGCCACAGGAGTTAACAGGTTTCTAGAAATCTGGCAACAGCACAGGCAGAGTGTGAATCTTTCAAAACAGCAAAAGGGTGAATCTTGTGCTGGGATGCACCAACGTTATTGGGCTGGATGAGGAAAAACAAACTGAAGCTGAATACAGACAAGACGGAGGTGTTTGCTGTCAAAGGCCGCAACCTGGGCTTGGAGGTGTGTCAACCGGTTCTGGATGGGGTTACACTCCCCCTGAAAGACTGTGTTCGCAGCTTGGGGGTGCTTCTGGATCTGTCGCTCCAAATAACAGCCCAGGTTGATGCAACGGCCAGAAGTGCCTACTATCAGCTTTGGCTGATACGCCAGCTGCACCCCTTCCTAGAGTTGTAAGACCTAAAGACGGTAGTGCATGCACTGGTAACTTTGAGGCTTGACTTCTGCAATGTGCTCTACATGGGGCTACCTTTGTACCTAGTCCAGAAACTTCAATCAGTCTAAAATATGGCAGCCAGGCTGGTCACTGGTACACCTAGGGGTGACCACATTATACCAGTTTAAAAATCTCTTCACTGGCTGTCAATTAGTTTCCGGGTGAAGTACAAAGTGTTGGTTATTACCTTTAAAGCCCTACATGGTTTGGGTCCAGGCTACCTGCGAGATCGCCTTCTCTCATACAATCCGCCCTGCACACTCAGGTCCTCTGGGAAGAATCTACTTCAGTCAACCAAAACTAGATTGACAACTGTTACCCAGAGGACCTTCTCTTCTGCTGCTCCCAGACTGTGAAATGGCCTGCTGGAGGAGATTCAGTAACTTGACAGTCTTTTAGAATTTAAAAAAGCAATAAAGACCGATCTATTCCAGCAGGCCTACCCAGTGAAATTTTAGAATGTTTTTAGGATGTTTTAATCATGTATGTTATGTTTTAATCAGTTTTTAATGTGTTTTATATTCATTGTTGTTCCCCGCCTTGATCTAAGTGGAGAGGTGGGTAAGAAATAAATTATTATTATTTTAGGAAAGGGTTGCTAAAAACACACACCCTGCTTGGCACTTGCACCCTGTAAAAACCCTTCACAAAGCATTGGGTACAACACACTTTAATTCTGTGGAACTTCACTGCTGCATGCACAAAGACCATCTATAATTCAAAGGCATTTTAAAAGTAAACAACAAAAAACTTAGTAGTTTGAATAGCAGCAACTTCTAGAACAGTGGTCTTTAACTGGTGGGTCGTGACCCAAAAGTGGGTCCTGAGATCAGTCCAGATGGGTCACAGCAAAGCTATTGCTGCCATATTGGGCATGGAGAAAATTGTGAAAGTGGGTCCCATGTTGCAGGTGGGGAGGCGGGGTGGGTCTTTGGTCTAGACCAGTTGAAGACCACAGATCTAGAATGCCTGCTTACTCCATCTTGTTCTGGGATAGCCATCCTTGACAGCTTCAGCTTCTGATTAGCTTACATGTTCAAAGAATGAAGTCAGAGACCGAAACAAAGAGACAGACAATCGGAGAAAGTACCTTCCCTCCCTTTTATAATGGGAAATGTAATATAATGGTTAAAATTGTTGACTAGGTGGAGCTCCCAGTTCTTAGGAAAAGCAATTTAAAATGTGAATGACCCCAGAGAAGCAGGAAAGGTGCTGTGAAGCTTGACAAATTCCTTGCTTGTGTAGACAGAAGTTGCCACTTGCAAATAATGATCTCTGAATCTGGACTATATTAACAACCCCAAAGTCACTCTCTTCTCATTCTATTCCTTCAGTTTGCAGTGAACTGGTGCATACCAAATTTAAACGGCAACCAGGTTACGCACAACGGCTATACTAAACTATAGCCATTTCAATCTCAGCAAAGGGTTGTGTGATAACAGTTACAGATGCAGCTTGCATGTGGCAAGTTATACTCAACTAAATAGAAGGTTGCTAGTTACTTGTCACATCAGCAATAGAATAAGGCACAAGGAACGGCTTGCAGATTTGCTCTCTTTTCATCTCCAACCTGAAAGTAACCCTTTCAGAGAATTATTGTAGCTACTTGTTACTTTAGGGCAGGCAACAAGGCTGTTTTCCAGCACTAGAGCAAAATGATGATGACAAGCTGGTCCTGGGGAGCTCAGTACAGTATATCCTGCTCCAGGAACAAACTTGCAAGTTTCTTTTGCAGTCATCAATGTTTAGCACCAGTTCATACATCGTCACTGCAAAGTTTTCTCCTAGTTCATATATGGGCACAATACTATATGTATATATTTATCAGCAAGAATTCAATGGCACTTACTTCTCAGTAAACATGTAAACAATTGCACTGTACGATACAAATGATTACAAATTGCAGTAACATTTCCAGCAATTTCCCCATGTCATCATAAACTTTCTCCCCCATTTTTAGTGCTGATTTTGGAGCTTTATTCCCCACTTTATCTATATGCCTATTCATTGTTTTATTGAGTTGGAAGCAAAAACTGTCTCTTTTTGATGATGTCATATGCCCGCCTCCACCTTTAGAAGTATCTCTCCTGGGGCTAATAACTTTGGGGAATTTTCAGCAGGACTACAGTGACAAGTACGTTATCCCCACCCCTTGAACCATAGTGACAATCCTGCTCAGGAGGGCTTGCAGCAATTAGTTTTTTTTAAAAAATATGCGCTTTTTCAAATTGCTTACATGCACTATATTTAGTTAGGCCTTTAAGAGCCATGTGGTTGAATCCCTCCTTCCTATCTAAAAGGTACAGAATATTCACCATGACCTTAAATACAATATATATGTATATGGTTGAATATGTGGGTATTTGTTTTCACACCAGAAGATAATTTCTCACATATCCAAAGAATCATGCTGCCTACATTGATAGCCATTGCTTTACACAATTAGTAAACATTAAAATTGTTCTTAAAACACCAGGTTTCTTTCACAATGGTCTGAAATACCGTGAGTGTGATGTATCAACACAAACACTCTTTTATTATCAGATCTCAAATCAAACAAATTCCTTTTAAAGCGTTTGATCTAATTTTACTTCTTATAGAACATCTAACACAAAAGCTTTCACATTTTTATTTAGCTTTATAAATTTGCCTTGATTGAAAATGTGCTACCAAAGTATTTACATCTAACAAGATACAGGTAGGCGACCTGGCACCTTCCAGATACTTTGTACATACTACAACTCCCATAATCTCTATTGACCATGCTGGCTGGGGCTGAAAGATGTAGCTCAAAACATCTAGAGGGCACAGGTTTCCTACTCCTCTAACAGGGCATGTTAATTGTCTTGGAATTGAGTTTATTCTTCTTTCAAGAGGAAGCCTTTTTTCTCTACAATGTGAGCAATCTGTCTGGGTCTAGATGTACTTAGGAGCAGTTTGGATACTCTTATTTTTTATTTGTCAAAAAATATTTGTGTAAGCCGCCGTGAGAGCCTTTTTTGGCTGAATGGCGGGATAAAAATGCTTAAATAAATAAACAAACAAATAAATACTCTCCATTGCTTATCTTGTTAAGACAAGAGTTCAATGGATCTGTGCTTATTATGAGGGTATTTGGAAAGGAGCGGGGTGGAAATGATAGGGGAGGGATCTCTGAACAAAAGATTCAAAGCCATTGCAGAAACAGCATCTCCCAAGAAGAGCTAGCAAGCTCAGCATCATTTTTCAACATGCACCCATGGGAAGCTGGTCGTTACGTACAGGAGAACAAGACATGCATTTTGGATTTAAGCATTTTCTAGTAACCCACGATTTTCAAATGTTTCCCACAGAGAAAAGTCAGAGAAAGCCACAGGGACATGCAAGCAAAACCAGAAGCTGTTCCAAGGATTATGACATTTGTATTCTTTGCCTGACTATAGGATCCTTTGATGTAAGTCACAGTTTGGATTCATCATTTTTTTAGACTGTTACTTCTCATTTCTACAAACTACATAAGACATTCAGAACAGATAAAAATGATACTTAAAATATTGTAGAATAGGAAAATTGGCACTGAAACGCCAGACAAAATATAGCTGGTAAAAAAACAACACTTTGATTACCTGGGTGTGCATTTTTAATGAAGAAAATAGATCCAGTTTTGGTCCATTTCTAACACATTAGAATTAACCCTCTTAAGGGAAAATTGCTGAAAATTTTCCATAGCACCAATTAAAAAGCTAGAGTGAAATGGGATAATGCTGAATTTTCTTCTCTAAACTTAAATAATAAGAGATCTGGAGATCTCGCTTCAACAGACATACTGTGTAACCTCATTACACAACAGGTGATTATAAAAATGGGTGCTAAGACTAACATCAAGATAGGTATTTTGAAAAAATTGTTTCCATTTGCTAGGATTAAAAAAAAAGGGGGGGGGAATACCCCAGTTCTACAACTTTCATATTAATGAACACTCAGGAAACCAGCAGCTTTCTGAAAGGCGGGGGGGGGGGGAGCTTTCTTTATAATTCAGTCACAGATATGCTGACGCAAGAGCAGCTACAGTATTGACAGATATTGTGGATTATGTGAATGCTCTCCCAGCAGGCAGCACAGCTGGTGGTTACTTTTCAGAGGGCACAAGAACAGAATGTCCTTGAAGCCCCTTCTAATAGCATGGCAATAACTCAATTTTCTTTTCACAATAGCAGGTTCCTTGCATGTAACTGCTGTGTATCCTTTTATGTTGACCATAGCCAAATGATGAGCACTAGCCACTAACATTATATTGGTTATTCATAACATATGATAATATAGACACTACTTCACAGAAACATATGACACCATGAATCTGTTACACCACTTCATAATTGACATCAGCATCAATCATCTCCATTCCATGTATGCCAAACCATCCTATTGAAAATAAGAATAATATTCACTCATACAGATACAAACATCATGCAAGGACTGTGCAATCTTTCTGTATTCATCCTAATAACTGCAAGTTGCAGAAGTTCTTCTCAAAACGTGAAGGGTTCTCGGGGGACAGATATAAACACCTGAAAGAGGTGTGTGTGTGAAGTTCCAGGGACGACTAGGATCCTGAAGAAGGTGGCACCTTTGTCCCTTCACTAACCAAGATTTGAGGGTGAAGGATTGAATGCCCTCTGAAAATGGTGCCTTACTGCTTCATATTGGATTTGTGTGGGTGATTATTCCCCAAGTGCTCTCTCATCCCAACCTGATTTGGAAAAGGGTATACTGTTCTAAAGATTTATGCGTCATTTTAGGAGTAGTCAGATGTCTTGTTCTACTTTCCTGTCTAATGGGAGTCTTGGATTATTAACCCAAATTCACAGACTTTCACACACAGCAACAAGCTGCATATCTACAACTGCATGCCAAGATATCTGCTATGGAATGGACAGTTGGTGCCAGATGGAAGCAAACTCAAACCTAGAAAATACTGATTAGAGGCATATAAACCTAAATGGATCAATTCATACAAAAAAGAAAAATGTATGAAAAATTCTGCTCAGTATTTATTCAAAAGTATGATGCATAATTCTTTTGAACAAAAATGTTTATGTGGGTCACATATTACCATTTCAATTATGTGCTTACAAGTGCTCTGGTTTAAAGAGGCTGTGCCAAATTACAGTCAATTCCCATTTCCTAACATAGGTTGCATTAACGTTTGTGAACGGTTAACCAGTAAGAACTACTCCCCATGACAAGCCCTGGTGTTAACCTGCCATTTGGCTTCTGGAATGCTCTCACAATTCCCCCATTACTAAGAAACAATTAACGTAAAAGTCTGAAATGCAAGTGCTATGCTTCAAATGCGATCTGCTCTGTGTCTTTAAAAATAAAATACATGGGGCTGTATCCAATGTTAGTCCTAATAGAATAGACCCACTGAAATGAATGGGATTTAAGGCAGACTAACATTGGATACAACCCCATAGATTGTAGAGAAGTAAACTTTTTTAACCAGAGATTGAGCGTACTACAAGGGTGGTGGACCAACAAGTAGATAAAGAAAGGGTGGGGGAACCAAGGCTAAAATCCTAAGCAATGGAGGTCTATGGGATTCGCTTCCCGCTAAAAGGGGACCGGACTGTTCAGAATCCCCTTTCTTCGTCTTTCTAGGTGGGCAAGGCGTCAAGGGGCGGATTGGAGGTGGGGGCGCTGCGATAGGAGGCAGGCCCACCCCTTGCAAGTGCAAACCAACGGAGCCGAAAGGCCTTTTGCCCAAAGCGTGGCAGAGAAAAGAGAGCCCCGGCTCCGGTTTGTTCCGCACAGGTGAGCACGCTCAGCCCCGGGCAAAAGAAGAAGGCGGTGACTCAGCCAGGGCGGGGCCGTTTCCAGGCGAGGTGACGCCGCCAGCTGAGACCCGGGGCGGGGAGCCGGACAAGGGCGAGCGTACGAGAGCAGAGACAGGGAGCGGTAGGCAGGCAGGCAGGCAGGCAGGCACCCCGTTGCAAAGGCGGGTCCGCCCGCGCCCGTTAGTCTCAGGGCGTCGTCGGGGGAGTCTCAGGGCGGTTAGGCGGCGGCAGCTTTGCGGCCTTCCTGAGGCCTCTCAGGAAGAAGCGCTCCCGAGACGGCAGCGCTCTCGCCTCCCAAAGCCCTAGGGAAGGGAGGACGCCCGAGCGGAGAAGGCCGCGGCTCCTCTCTTTCCGCGTCCTGTCCGTTACGAGGGGGAAGGGCAAGGGAGCTGCACACGGAGCCGCAGCCGTTACGCTGTGAAGGGCGGCGCGGGAGGGGGAGAGGATTTTGGCGGGAAAGCCGCTCACCTGGCGCGGGTAGGACTAAGGCAAGGGATAAGGCGGCTCAGGCCTCAAAGGCTCGGTCCCGGGCGGAGCAAGCGTCTCGGCGCGCGGCAGCCCGCTTCACGATTACCACACATACACACCCTGCGGCTCCTGCAGCCACTTCCGGTCCCAGGAACACGCCCTTTCCGGCAGGGACACGCCTCTCCTCTTCCCCCCGCCCCCTTTCCTCTCCCGCTTCCCCCATTGGACTAGCAGGGCCGCGGAGAGGAGTGGGCCGGCTGCAGGTTGGGAGAATGCCGCTCGGTAGCCATGGTAACAGGGCACGGTGGTCTGGGCCACTGCGGGGTGGCGGGGCGGGTGAGGAAGACCGCTTGGGCCTTCCTCCTCCTCCTCTAGTTCGCCTCACAGCGCAAGTGCTCTCCGCGGCCGCATAGTTCCCCGTTTATTTGGCACCACCCAGCCCCGTCTCCATTGTGCCATATTGTCAGCCAGGTGTGGGGGGACGGGGAGCGGGGGCTGTTCTCGGAGGCAAATGGCCACGGCCTAGCTCAGAGGCAGAGCAACTGCGTGAGGAACAAAGAGGAGATGTATTCCCGCCTTTTCCAGGGAATGGTAGCTGCCGCCTTGGTGTGTCCTTTGCTTGATCTTGCAGCCGATTGAGGGGATGAGCGAAAGGTTTTGGGCAAGTCCCTGCAGCAGTCTATAGCTGGGCTCGACAACCCGGTGCCCTCCAGAGAGTTTAAACTACAAATCCTATAATGCCTGACTGTTGGCCTTGCTGCTGGTGGAAGGCTTACGGGACTTGTAGTCCAAAACATCTGGAGGGCACAAGGTCTATAGAGCCCATTCCTCCCACTTTAAGGGAGAGGGCATGACTTCCACGCACAAGGTCCTAGCATCAATCCCTGGCATGTTCAGTAAGAAGGGCCCGTTACGATGCAAAAGGCCAGGGTCAGACAATTGGAGAACGTCCAAAATGACCAGGTGTGAGAGATAATGTCTCAAGATGTAAGGTTTTATTCCTCGAAGTAGTCCATTGCATTTAAGTCCTGTACCATGTATTTTGGGCCTTCTTTACGGGGTTAAAACTTACAGATTGCCTGCATAGATCTCTGAAAAGAGATGTCTCCGAGATGAATCCTCAGACTGGTCATCGTGGATTCATTTTGAAGTCATATGAGAGCTAGTGTAGTGTAGTGGCTAAAGTGTTGGACTGGGAGTTGGGAGATCCAGGTTCTAGTCCCCACTCGGCCATGGAAATTCACTGGGTGACTTTGGACTAGTCACAGACTGCTCAACCACCTTGCAGGGTTGTGAGGATAAGATGGAGAAGAGGAGGTTTATGTACACCACCTTGGGTTCCTTAAAAGGAAAAAAGTTAGGATATAAATGCAATAATTAATAAATATCTTTTCAGAGATGTCTCTTTGTGGGCAATTACAAAAAAAAATAACGCCTGAAAAAGGCCTAAAATATATAGTACAGGGATGAAACGCATTGAGCTACTTCGTGGAATAAAACACATCTTGAGCCTTTGACCGTTTTTTCTGTCAGATCCTTTTCTGTCATATCCTTACAGTCCCAAGCCAGTCATGGTCAGTAGTCGTTATTCCCCATTATTTTTCTCTTTCAATTTGTATGTTTAATAAAATTTTCTTAAGGCAAACCTTAAAAGTAACACAATATCAAAACAGAATGGAGCAATATAAACCATTTGATTTTATTGATATCTTTGTGACCTAATTTCCTCCTGCCCTTGATCCATTCCTTGCTTTATTTGTAACTTGCATGGATTTCAATGGAGCCCAGTAATTTCAGCTGTCCTTTGCAGCTTCTGTTATTTCCCATGGACCTTCCACCAGCTCTCTTTGTTTCCAATGGACATTCTTGTCCTTTGTTTTGGTTTATCCCAATTGGTATATCCCATTATCTCATCTTGTATGCCGGCTTCCTATGTTTCAATACGTTTTAATGATTACTCTTCAGTAAATGGTATGTGACCTGCTTCCTCTTTCCCTATATAAACTACAGTACATATGCATAAGCTAGGAGTGCGACTTCCCTGGGTGGATGGAAGGCCTTTGGGCCTTCACCTGTTACACAAACAGCAGAAATTCAAAAGATTATTTTTTTTATTGTCATGAGCATGCAGTAATAAGGAAAGCTGCAGCAGTTTGTTTTCTGTGGCAGCTGTGAAAAGAAAAGGGAAGATGGCAATCCTGCTTTGAACTCTGTCGATTTCCTCAGTGTGTGTATGTACCTCAGTGGACTAAATTTGAACCAATTGCCATAAAAAATCTGCCAAGCTTTGTTGTTGGGTTAACTCTGGGTTGATTAACCCTTAAACAACCCAAAGTTTCCAGGTTTGATTATATGTCACACTAAATGACCTACGAACAGGGCAATAATAGGTTGTTAATTGAAAGAAGAAATGAGAGTGCCTGAGGCAGTGCGCTTGCTTCCAGTAATTTCTGGTTAATTAACCCATGATTGTGCATTAAATGTGAACTGGGCCACACTGTTAGAGTAGTGTTTGCTGCAATCATAAAACCCTATCTTGCTTGCAAAACCATGAGTCAGATTGTAGCGACTTGGCCGGACTCCACATACCTCTGTGGGGGAGTTGGTGTCAGCAGCAGCCATCCAGTGAACAGTCAGCAGTGAGTCTAGGCGTCTCCCAGATAGTGCTGGCTCTCAAGCTCTCCCAGATAGTGCTGGCTGTCAAGCTATTCCTGGAATCCTTGAGTGCTGCTTCTCAAAATGCAGTAAAAACATAGGAGCAGCCTCTGATAAGTTCCTTCTTCATACCTCCGCAAAGTACCAGGATTAGAAGTAGAAAGGGGAGACCTGGTGAAGTTATTCCCCAGTTAGAAGCTGGAGTTGTCATTTACAAAACTACAACCCATCTTCTCCCTCCCCCTCCCCTCACTCTGGCATTTTACTTATACAGAGAGCTTGGGAGAAGGGAAAGCATCAATTTTAGTTGACACACTGTCTGTGTCTCTTTTGTCTTTCGGAAACACTCCTGAAGCTTCAGGTTGACCCAAATTCATTTTGCAGCAATTCAGAGGACCTTTGCTTCGCTTTGGATGAATTCCATATTGGACACCATGTGCTTACCAAAAACAGTGTGGGTGTGCCCAGGTCTGTGCAAGCCAGATGCACATTTTAATACTAATTCCAAAGGTCTAATGTGGCAGTGGCCCACATGAGCAGATGGGCAGTCCGTGGCTCAAACTGAGGAAAAGGAAACATGCCTAAGATCAATCTATTTTTAGGGCTAATACTTTAGGTGAAGGCATTTCAGGTTCACTGATATAAAGTAGTTATTTTGTGTGTAGTTATAGTATTTTGTGTGTTTTTCCTTAGGGACAAAAAGTCCATTTTGGGGGCATAGCTAAGTTCCCCCTTGTCTGATCTCCCCCAAATTTTGCTCATAGATAGCTATGGTAATTTGCTAGTGGATTACCTAGGTTTGGTGCACAACAAAGCTTATTATGGGACGTTATAGGGAAAAAGGATTAGCCCCCCCGTGTAGGTCCTTAGGGATGGAAGTTAGCGATGCCCTTTGAGACAAAGGTCTATGGGGAGTTCTTCTAGTGCATAGGCTATGGTAGAATTTTTAACTCTGAAAAACAGTGAAAAGGCACAATCAACCTTCTGTTGTGTGTAATATGGATGGAAAGCCACAACATTTGCCAGGCTGGGAGATAATGGACCAACTAGCAACAAGGCTAAAATCCAGTAAGATCATTCAAGAATTTGAGGAGATACGCCACATTTGTTTGCATTTGAGGGAAATCAGTTGGAGGTTTCAGAATGTTTGCACTGAGCTGCAGCATGTGGTCACAGGGGGAGAATTTAAAGGGGCCCACTGGGCAGAGCAGCTTGCTCCAGGTTATTCAATCAAGGTTCAAGGCATGGAGTGGGAATTAAAGGGGCTGTGCACTATCCCTGCAGAAAGGGTGGTTAATTTGCATTTTTGGTTTACTAAAGGGTGATGGTTCATAGAGCAGTTAGGGGAACTTCTGTTTGGGTCTGAATGGTGAGTGCTTGGACGGAGGGGGGAATGCCAGGGGGTCGGAAGCCAAGCATTCCCCAAATGCCATGAACTTCCCAAACCACTGCCCCCAGCCTGGAGCCCCCACCTCCAGACCCCCATCCCAGGCATGGGCCCTTATCCCCAGGCACCCATTCCCAGCATGAACTAGGCCCTGGAGGTAGAATCTATTGCAGTGAGTGCTCGGGGGTGTGTGTCCTTCACTTGAGGATGCAAGAAGTGTTTAAAAGATTAGGCAGTGTCCTGTTGGGAGACAAGAGTGCTGTGCTATTTGGAGACGATGCAGCTCACTCCTGTCAAAGGAAACCCTGTGCTTAAAACCATCACAAGTTCAGAGGCCAGGTAAGTGCTAGTTATAGGCAACATCAAATTATGGCACCATTTTAACTACAGGAAAATTAGCTTAAATGTGTGTGCCAGGCCAATGACCAGCTCAGCTGTTGAATGCGCTTTGAGTAGGGGAACTTACAAAGAGCCATGTTGACATGCTCCCAAGGAGGGAGCATTACTCGGCACCAATGCTCAGTGTTCTGCTTTCAACCAGCAGCTGTTAAACAGTGAAGGACAGGTGATTTTCAGTTTCCCAGCTAGCGATTGTGTGCAGTGCTCTAAATTTCAAAAAAAAGATTTTAAGTGAAATCAACAGGAAGCTGTGTCCAGTTCATCATGATGTGAGCATGACTGCGGGAGAGAAATCTGCAGCTGTGCATTAATGCTCTGGTCATGTTACAGCGAAACACCTCGGTGGTGGAACTGGGCTTGTGAATGGAACCATTGGCAGAGTACTGTCCTTTGAAGACAGTGTAAGTGGCCGTGGCATAGAGCGGATCAGTGTGCTGCCTGCATCCTCTGGCACTGGGCACAGTATTGACAGGGTGTAAGCCAAGTTCTAAGTTTTCAGAGATGTCTACATTGGGCGGCAACAGTTTTCCTTGGATTTAACATATGCCATCAAGTCTCAGGAGTTGAGCTTGGACTGTGTGCAATATCAGGTCACACATTTTTAAGGAAGGTATGGTGTATGTTGCTCTATCAAGGGTCTGTTCATTGGCTGACATCCACATGTATGACTTTGATGAATCTAAAGCAGCGGCAGATTTAAGCTGCATACAGAAAAACAACCACCCCAGGAAACAACATGCTGCACACATGGGACAGATTCCAACAAGTAGCTGCAAAGGACAATGAGATGAGTAACTCCTTCTTGCTCTATCCGACTAGCTTGTTTCCCAAACATGAACGGGTGCATCTGAGATTCACCAGATCAGGAGAGAGTGCAACGGCTTTAAGGACAGACCCCACTTAGTGATAGATTTACAAATCTTTACTGAGTGTTTTGGGCTTCAAGAATTAATTTATAAAGACTGTGGTCTCTGAAAACCCTCTCAAGCCAAGTAACACAAAGTGGCACCACAAAATATATATCTCAAACAGTATT
Organism: Elgaria multicarinata webbii; assembly: GCF_023053635.1. Lineage (NCBI taxonomy): Eukaryota > Metazoa > Chordata > Lepidosauria > Squamata > Anguidae > Elgaria > Elgaria multicarinata. Next base: position 190,997,586 of record NC_086171.1, read on the forward strand.
AGAGAACAATAAAACTACAATGGTAAAACAAGCAAAACGCATTACTATACTACATACAATGCAATTAGCATGACTAGAAGCGTAATGGAAATCATGGCTAGCATATTTCTTAGCAAAAATTAAAGTTCTATCCTTCTCAACCAACAAAGCTGTCATTAAGATCTTATAGTTTTGTTTATTAAATTTATATACCGCCCCATAGCTGAAGCTCTCTGGGTGGTTTACAAAAGTTAAAAACAGTGAACATTAAAAAAGTATACAAAATTTAAAACCATCAAAAATATGGTTTTACCTATCCAGCAAGCATGGTTTGCAGAGCTTTAGTAATCATATTTGGCTTTGGTAGGCTTCTTGTTCTCAGTGTAGTCAGGTTTGCCACTGACACCAGTAGCACCTAGATGAAGGCATCCCTGCTATAGTAAAAAGCTTTCTGTGGCAATGTGCTCCATTTCCAAGAATGCTTTCCCTTATTTCCAAGAACACATTCCATTACAGTTATTTCACAACACATACAGAACTAATCACATCTTACTGATCACTTACAGTCAGCACACACAAATTATTAAAAATAGTACTCCTATGAAATACAATGAATTCTTATCAACAAAACATGGTACATTCATGCTGTGACAACAGTAGCTGGTATGAATCGAGCTATGGTGGCTAACAAAATTGGTGGGGATGCATCAGCAGCCAAGCACAACGAGACTATATGTGTGCCTTCATGTACTTCCAGTGCTGCAAATTTAGGTAGCAAAAAAGCTTGCCAAAAGACTAAATCTTGCCCCTTCAGAAATTGTATGTCTTCTCTAATACAGCTGGAGTCGACTGCTACAGTAATCCAGTACTTCAGGCAATGTGGATGCGTCCCTGCCTGGTACAACTGCTCCTTATTCCTTCACCTCTACTGCAAAGCCTTGAGGTGGTGATCACGGCTTTTGCAAACACTGTGTCAACAATATTGTCATCAACCAGTTTTGGACAGCTGGTGGACAGCTGTTTAGTCCAACAACTGTTTTCTCTGCCTGAGCAACAAGATGCTTTCCAGTTTTTTCTTGTCCTGATGGAAAGTTTGAAAAGCCAAAACTGCGATATGGAACCACTCATCCAATGCAACGCAGCATGGGTGAAGACATGTGCCTCTTGCCCAAATGTCCACCAGCCAAACCTGCAAAAATAACACCTATTTTCTGTCAGTACCTTAATTGTGTTCAGCCACTTGTATCATGCAACATCATTTGTGGATAGATGCACACCACATTCAATTTTGGGGAAACAGCCACATCTGGTCACTGTGTTACCAGTGTAAGCGACCAGATGGGTGCTGGCTTCTGTGTAATGACACCCACCTATCTGAGCACAAGTGATACATCTAAAACATTCATGCATTCTGTTTCTGGCTAAGAAATAATAGACTTGCTGCATGTTGCTTTGCATGAAGTAGTGATGGGAAGAGCGACCAGGTAGGTTTTAATCAGTACAATAATTTGATGATACCGGAAAACTTACTACTCACAGACTTGGCTTCTCAAAAGTCTTTGGTTGCCAGTGACAGATGTTCTTCTTGGGCTATCACTTGTGCCCAACTTCCCTGCTCCTAGACTTCATAGCTTCTCCGGCCTTCTGAATTGTGGCTGGTGCCTGGTATTTCAGGGTGAGCTACAACAAATGTGTCTTCCTGCCACTTCTGGCATACCGGAGGCCAGGCACTGGAAAGGGCTGAGCAACTGTGAACACCTCACACCCAGCTGCCATGATCTTCTCCTGCCCACCACAGACTTCTTCTGACTACCACTTGGGCCCAAATTCCCTGCCCCCAGACTTTTAGACTGCCAGTTTTCTTAGCCACTGTACACTACAGATCACACATAAAATGTAGAGATGCTCTAAATGTGGGGAAATCTTCTCTTACAACTCCAGTGTTAATAAGCACCAGAGTCTCCAGATCCCTTTCTGCTCTTACATCCATGTTGCAATACTTGTGAGGAGGCAGCAGTGATGCAGGAGGGAGGCATCAAGGACATGTCTTAAACTCTTTCCTAACAAAGCCTCTGATCTCAATGGCAAAACCTACAGAGATTCATGAGTTATGCCAAGTCATAATTGCCTGCTCATTTCATGTTGAATAAGTATCTCTTGGTGTCTGCTTTTATAGCCTTCTCCCTACCTGAAGATTACTTGCCACTGTTTCCTTTGCCCAAGGTGCATTGTGGTTTGAATCAGGGCTGCCACTAGGGTTGAAAAAATGATTTCCCTTTTTGTTTGCTCAGTTCAACCATAACTCACAAGCCACCGAAGGTTTTGCCACTGATAAAACAGTGTGTTGTGGTCCATGGAGTTTTAAACATAACTCATACTTAACTTGTAGCTGATAACATCCTATCAAAAGCATGCCTTCTGAAAACACCCTTAAATATTGTTTTGCACAGGATGTTTCCTGTGGTTCAGTGTGTATTTAAGGCATCGGTAACGTGTGTTTGATCTGCCCAGGTTTGCAGCATAACAGCTTTATGATTGGCATCTGCCCTGTGAACATAGCAATCTGTGTAGTGTCAGATTACTTTGCTCCCACTCGCACAAGGCTGAAATGGAAGAAAAATTATGCTTGAGAAAAAGGATTATCTAAGACAGCAGGATACTGAAAGTAAACAGGAAGCATCCACAGTGCTTGTTCATGGCTGAATCACTGCAGCTCCATGTTCTTCCAGTAGATGGCAGGAAAGCCTAAACAGTGAGAAAGTACCCTATTTCTTCGATTCTAAGACACACTCCCCCCCCCCCCCATATAAACACATCTAAAAATGGGGTGCATCTTAGAATCGCGGGTGTGTCTTAGGTTTTTTTTTCTGTTGGTGGTACTGAAATTAGTGTGCGTCTTACAATCGAAGAAATATGGTATATGTATTATGAAGCTGCCCAGTCCCTGCAAAAGCTGTACATATTTTAAATTCATTACTTATTTATTCTATTTTGTTTACAGCATTTATATACCCTTCCACATCTGAACAGATTTTGGAGCAGTGAAATGTTATCATGAGTTGGCTGGTGGAACCCTGATCCATAGAATCCAATGGCAAGTTAACTTAAGGTGCAATCCTATGGTTAGATGGGGGACGACGACTCATACTACTCCCAGCATTCCCCAGCCAGCCAATTGCCTGTTTGTTCAAGTTTGGGAAAAGTCTGATGTCCTGGAGTGCTTTGTCCCTGAGTCTCCCCACTATGAGCACCAGTATGCGTGAACTAATTGCTGTGATGAGTATTTGGATTAAATGCTCCTGCGGCCAAAGTTAGGCAAATGTGGTCATGCAATTGATTCACCTGGCATCAGTCCTGTGACTATACCTGCATATACCTCACCATTGCAAAGGTGTGATGGATGGGGCATACAATTGGCTGTTATCCATGATTGCTAAGTGTGCATGTTTGGCAAGCCATCCAAATTGGTAGCCATCACTACGTCTTGTGTTAGCGACTTCCATAGTTTAACCGTGCGCTGTGTGAAGAAGTACTTCCTTTTATTCCCAGAGTTGTGAGCTGGACCCATGGTGAATGAAAGCAATCTCCCAAGCTTTTTTAGTTTTTGCCAACTCCTTGAAGGAAGTACTTCCTTCTTTAAAGAGTTTTTTTTCTTTACGAGGAGCTTTAAAAGGGGGTTAGACAAATGAAGAACATAAGAAGAGTCCTGCTGGATCAGACCAAGGGCCCATCTAGTCCAGCACTCTGTTCACACAGTGACCAACCAGGACATGATGCAACAGCAGCCTCCCACCCATATTTCCCAGCAACTGGTGCACACAGGCTTATTGCCTTGAATACTGGAGGTAGCACATAGCCATCAGTAGCCATTGATAGTCTCCTCCTCCAGGAATTTATCCAAACTCCTTTTAAAGCCATCCAAATTGGTGGCCATCACCACATCTTGTGGTAATGAATTCCATAGTTGAACCATGCACTGTGTGAAGAAGTATTTCCTTTTGTTTGTCCTGAATCTCCCAACAAACAGTTTCATGGGATGACCCCAGGTTCTAGTATTATGGGAGAAGGAGAAAAATATCTCCCTTTTCACATTCTCCATACCTTGCATAATTTTGTACACCTCTACCATGTCTCCCCTTAGCTTCCTTTTTTCCAAGCTAAACAATCACAGCTGTTGTAACCTTCCCTCATAGGGGAGATGCTCCAGTCCCTTGATCGTTTTAGTTGCCCTTTTCTGCTTGAGGAGAAGGCTATCAATGGCTACCAATCCTGATGTCTATGTGCTACCTCCAGTATCAGAGACAGTATGCCTAGACATATAAACCAGTTGTTGGGGAACATTGGTGGGAGGGGGCTGTTGCACTCATGTCCTGCTTATGGGTTCCCAGTCACCAGCTGGCTGGCCTCTGAACAGAGTGGAGGACTAGATGGTGTTGTGTCTGATTCAGCATGGCTCTTCTTATGTTCTTAACTTCTGCAAAGATCCACTCAGTCAACATTCGTAGCAAATCTGGACTTCTGAACAGAGATTATGTTGCTTCTTTTATTTCAAGTTTGGGAGATGAGAGGTGTGCAAATGGATGGCTAATGTAATTATTTCCTTTGCAAATTCCACTTGTTGTCTGATGCCATTTCTCCCTACAATGTGTTGTGTCATCTTAATCAAGAGTCTGTATGAGAACCTTGTTAAAGCAAGGAGTGTGTGAGCATTTGCTATTGAGAAGGGCCGTGCAGCCTAAATTTTGCTATCTTCTCAATATTATATGATCTGTCAAAGTAAATTATTCAGAGTGGAGCCTGTAGACTCGAGCCGGATCTCAGACCTATTACGATGTAATTAGATTTGGAGGACAGGTACTCAATTTGGTCCCAAATAACAGCCATTCAGCCTTCACAGTCAAGTATATTGAATTGCATAGAGACAGCAGAGAAGAACTTTGTCTTGGCTCCTCTGACAGGCCTGGTGCCGGCTCATGCAATGACGACTGGCAAGTGAAGATGGAGAGGAACAAAGATTTAATTCATTTCCAAATAAGTCTTCACAAGCTGCTTTGGGGAAACTTCCTCTGGTTCAACAGATGCTGTGAGACAAAAAACTGGGAACATGAACAATGATGCTCGCCAAAGTTATTAATGCTCCCCCAAACCTTCCCAAAACAGCTTGTGGGTTGACACATTGATATAATTACAGATTAAAAACCTTCACTTCTCCTTGTACAAAGATCAGACTATTCTCAGGTGCCAGCCAGAAAGCCAAGCAAAACAAGCCTATTGTGATCATCAGAAGATCCCATTAGTACAGATGAAAATGAGAATGGTAAATAATTGAAGGCTAATGATCTTCACCTAGAAATTACTTTCAAGTCATCAAGAGCCACATAAAAAGGAGAGCTGGGAGATACATAGGAAAATGTGTCAGTCGAAAAGGAGGGCTTAATGGGTGTTTTTGAACTTTGGCTACATGGGGAAAATTGGGAGTTGGTCATTCCATATTGCTGATTATTACATAGGGAAAATTAATCTGTTCACATTGCAGGCAGAGTTTAGACTAAATGAGGCTAATTATGGAAAGGTTATGCTGACATTGTGTTAAGGGAATGTAAAAGAATTGCCTTGCCAGACATAAGAACATAGGAAGAGTCCCTGATAGTTCAGACCAAAGGCCTCTCTTGTCCAGTTTCCTGTTCCTACAACGGCCAACCACATGCCCAGAAGCACCACATGAGCACAACAACATGCTCCCACTTATCTTCCCCAGCAACTGGTATTTAGTGGCATACTGGCTCTGATACTGGAAGTAGCATACAGCCATCATGTCTAGTAGCCATTGATGGACTTACCCTCCAGGAATTTGTCCAAACTCCTTTTAAAGCTGTCTAAGCTACATCTCGTGGCAGCGAATTCCATTGTTTATGCATTGTCGACCTGGTCTAGCATTCTATTTTCAACAGAATATTAAAAGAGAGTTTTTTTAAAAAATCGATAGTCACATTTGAAAAAAGTAAATCTTGCCACAAATTACTGAAGTGATAACAACAACAACAACAACAACAACAATTTGTGCCATCTTCTTCCAAGGAGCAACATTTTACGCATCATTTTGGGTAAAATGATGTTCTGGGACAGAGTTATGTGCTTTAAGAATTCAGTCAAGCTGGGTTTGCACTCAGTGGTGGACTTTCCCCAGAGCAGTCACTAATACCTACTGCTCCATTAAATTAGGGTTGTTGAGCCTCTCTTAGCCTGAGGGCCAAAGTCCATTTTGGAGAAGCATTCTAAAGGTGGGTAAGGCCAAAGACAAACAGGATGGTGCCAAAATACCCACATATTTTAGCTTAAAGCTCTTGCTGTCAATAGTCCTGTTCAGATGCATCTTGGGGAAGAGTGCTTAGGCTAAGCATGGTGGTGCATGGTGGTTACTACTAACCACACTGATTGCTCCTGCCACACATGCACGGAACCATGGCCTTAAGCATGCCTACCTTAACCACTGTTTAACTGCCCCTCCCCCAGCTTTTTGAGCGCATATAGCTTCTCCTTGCACTTCTGCAGGGTGCAGGAGTAGCCACTTTTCTTCAACTGCTTGGAGAACCATGGGAAGAGGTTCAAGGGATGTCACAGTCTGACAGACTTTCCCCCCTATCCACCCAACATCGTCCATGAACTGCTGCCACTTACCTCCCCTGTTCTGCTTCCTGGGTGAGCTGCTCAACCATCCACGGGTGTCCAATGAGCAGGTGTGGGCGCCCCACTCCTCAGTGACCCACCATTTTGCATAGAAACGATAGCTTGTAGTTGTCCATAGAAGTCAACTTATGCAAATGTAAAACAGCCATGTATGCAAAAATTTCAGGCATCGGGTGACCATATGGAAAGAAGGACAGGGCTCCTGTATCTTTAACAGTTGTATTGAAAAGAGAATTTCAGCCAGTGTCATTTGTATGCCTGCAGCACCGGGTGAAATTCCCTCTTCATCATAACAGTTAAAGCTGCAGGCGCCCTGCCCTCTTTTGTATCTGGTCATGCTAGGCAGGGCGCCTGCAGCTTTAACTGTTGTGAAGAGGGAATTTCATTAGGTGCTACAGGCATACAAATAATACCAGTTGAAATTCACTTTTCTCTACAGCTGTTAAAGATACAGGAGCCCTGTCCTCCTTTCCATATGGTCACCCTATGGAACAGGGGCAGGTAAGTGGCAGCAGTTCAGCAAGCTGTGCGCAGGTGAGGCATGATTGCATTCTTTATTCGCGGTGCACTTGTCCAAGCGCATGGTGTGGGTGGGGAGGAATGAACGAGGGGCTGGCAGCCAGCTGCAGCATCATATGCTGCTAGGCAGATCTCAACCATGGAGATCTTGTGCACTGGCAGGAGTGGCACCAGCATTTTTGGCTGCTCTTGCCACAGACCTCTATGGCAGCACTTCCTTAACCATGTTAGCCTGTTCAGACAACATGCTAAGCCATGGTTTAGGCTGCTAAGCCTTTTACAGCAAGTGTTTAGTGAACATCGTTAAACCATGCTTAGGAAAAGCACTGTTTACACAACATGCTAAGCCATCATAGTTAGCTCAAAATGCTTAGCCATCATGACTTAGCATGTTATCTGAACAGGGCCAATAACGAAGGCTTAGAAGAGACATTTCAACCTTAGAATGAGGGGGGGGGTTTGCAAAAAGCTGTGAAACCACCAAAAGATCAGTGATGGGAGGGAAGGAGGTAGGGCCAGGGGAATAGGGCATGGCCCCCGGGGGAAATCTGTAGGGCCACATTGGGATCTTAGCAGGGTTGGATTTGTTCCCCGCGTGCCTGACATTCTACACCCCTGGATTAAAGTATCTAATTCAGTAATAATTTAAAAATACATCCTTGGCTCAGGCAATGCTTCATTACTAATACACATGTGCCACATGCCACAGATCTTTCCAAGTTGTCAGCCCACTGTAGCACTGCCACTATCTGGAAAGATGAGACTGTCACATATAGATTTGCCATCACAATTTGGGCAGCTATGGCTGTGGGGTCTTTAAAATACAGTGTCTTTAAAAGTTTTATTGAGTTTGCCATTTTACTATCAAATAATCACCATACAATACTACTACTATATTACTACTGCTGCTACTACTACTTTTATTTATATGCCTCTTTTCCACAAGGATGTGTTCAAAGCTCACAACACGTGAACAGGAATACAGTTTGAAGCCAGGGGTAATTACTTGCCCACTTTGCTCTCTGGGATAGCGAGGACAGACCCCTCCCTTGGGGGGCCACAGGGGTGCACCATGGCAGGCCCCTGCCCAGGGCTGCCAACAGGCATGGCTTCATTCACTCGGGACCATTCCAAAACCTGCTGTGCTTTCAACAAATCTGCTGACAAGGCAAAATGATCAGGATTCATGTATTCTTGCGCTGTTTGCATTCTTGTGATATTCCATCTTTTCTTCTACCAAGCTATTTGCATTCTTGGGATATTTTAATCTTTTTCGCATGAAACAATCTGTATAGTTGTGATTTGTCTTTTGTGCCAAGCCATATTAATTCTCTCAATCTTCCCCCACCCTGCCTCCTAAAGTGCGAGAGCCAACCCATTTCATCGGAACAACATCTCTATCGGAACAACATCTGTGCTACCCATGGAGCTATCCCAGGTGCTGAATTCTCCAGTGTTTAGACTCTTCAGTATAACATCATCTCAGAACTAAAACATGAAGTGCAGGTGGCCTCAGCCATTCACAATATAGACAGTGACAGACATCATGCAAAAATGAGCTGGCAATGCAGACATACACTAATTGTGTCCATTGGAATTTGGTGTTATTTTAATTCTGATAGCTTAAAAGAGAAGCGCAGGCTGGGCCAGGCTGCTCTATATTCTATCTGGGTCAATAAAGCTCTGCACTAGAAATTGATCCAGGCAGAGGACCAGAAGTAAAAATAACTACAGGAAAATTCTAGCTGTCTTTGAGCAGGCTAAGCAGGTTTCTACACAGTTTCTTGACTTGCCCAATAAATTGGTCTTGGTTCCCTTTTTGTTGTACCCACTCTACACATCTTTTCTCAAGGTAGCACTTTTGTTGTGCATCACAGCCTTTCCCAAGGTGCCATGTTTTGTACCACGACAAATGTGCTATTTCCCCCGAGCTGCCATATCCATTTCTGTAGTTGCAGCAGAGGGTAATGCAGTTGCCGAAGAATAAGGGGGCAGCTACTGTGTATTATTGGCAAGAATTCTTTTATTCTTCTTCTATTATGGTTTTGCATTTTCTTTACTTTTATTTTGCAGACTATCCTGGAAATATTCAAAGATATCATATCCATTTCTAAAAGAAAGAAAAAGAAAGAAATGTTGATGTGTAGCACCACTATGGTTATAATCACCTGGGCCCAATGCAGGCCCATCAACCGTAACCAACATAGCCAATCGTAAGGGGAGTTGGTCAAAACATCTGGAGGTCCAAAAGTTGTCCACTCCTGCAGTGCAGTATATCAATTGCTTTAAAAGCCTGCATTGACCCTTCTTGAATGAAGTGGTCTTTGCCTGCTGGTGTGAAGATAACTGAGAGGGAGCAAACCTAGCCTCCCTTGAGAGGGAGTTCCACAGACTGGGAGTGGCCACTGAAAAGGTCCTCTCTCAGTCAGGTTGCCACCAAACATGCCTCTGAAGGCACTGGTCTCGAAAGAAGAGCCTCTCCAGATATACAGCCACATCCTTTAATGTGGCCAGGAGAATGCCATCTTTAATGAAACATTTATTACCACCCGAGCCCAGCTGGTTCCCTCCCCAGTTTGATATTATCAGCTAACATAGGCCTGGCTTCAGGTTTGTAGGGGCCTCAGCAAGTTGCCCATGGTGCCCCTCCCCCGTGGCATGGTGGGCTTCCATGTCACTGGATGGTGGGGAGGGGCTGCAGAGTCAAGTGGAGCTCCAGGCCCACTTGGGGGGGTATAGTGGCTGGCACTGCCCTTTTAATGACACCATAGTGGTCTCATTATGTTGTGTGGGGCTGACATCCATTACAAGACAGCAGCAGCCATTACATATATGCCAAATGGGCCTGGATTCCTGTTGGCACAGCCATTATCCAGTTGAGCTGAATCTGCTGTGATAAACTGGTGGTAGTGGTGGTAGGCCTTGCTGGAACACTGGGCCCCAGCATTTGCCCCACCATGCTGGTTACTAGAGCTAGGCCTCAATTAAGAAGGACAAGGCTCAAGTGGCCATGTAGTAGGCTGCCCCCACCACCAACAAGCATTTTATCTGTCCTGACTGCCTTTCTCCTACCCCTCTTTACCTCCCCTTTGTCTTCAAGGTACCCAGTTGGTCCTGGTCTCTGTTGCCATGGGCCTCCTGGGAAGAATAATAATAATAATAATAATAATAATAATAATAATAATAATAATAATAATATATTTCTTACCCGCCTCTCCACTTGGATCGAGGCGGGGAACAACAGTGAATATAAAACACATTAAAACACAGGTGGATGGCTATCTCTCGCTGCATTCCTTTATTGAGAACACATTGGCCCCATTCAGACGACATGCTAAAACATGCTGCTTAACCGCAAAATGGTTAACAGAATGTTTATCCAGGTTTATGGTGTCGTCTGACACGTTTTCCCTGACTATCTGCATTGTTAAGGAAAACGTGGCCTCCAGCACCCTGTCCCCCAGGGCTGAAGAAAAGGAAGGAGAAGAGGAAGAGGGGGGAGAAGAAGAAGGGGGAGGAGGAGGAGGAGGAGGAGGAGGAGGAGGAGGAGGAGGAGGAGGAGGAGGAAGGTGGTAAGACTAAGGTGTGTGTGTCTGTGTGAGAGTGAGTGTATGGGTGAGGGTACCTGGTTGTTTGAGTGTGCTTTGGAATGGGTGATCCTGTGTGTGTGGCTGTGTGTGTGTGTGTGTGTGTGTGTGTGTGAGTGAGTGAGTGCTGGCAGTGTGTGTATTGATGTGATGATGTCTGAATGGGATGCCTGGTTGTTTGACTATGAATGGATGCATGTTTGCAGTGTGTGAGTGTGGGGGAGGGCTGTAGTTTGTTGCAATTTGTGGGGGATGATATGGAGGTGATAGTCCTATTAAATAATGCATTTTGACCCATAGACCTTCCTCCAATTTGTTTGATATAATTGGCATGATGTATATTTTGTAACAATGGCTGATAATTGTCTATCGTTCTTAAAAATCTTTAAAATTAACAGGGTTGCCATTATTATTATCAACATTATTAATTATCTCCCTTTTCTTGCTCATGGTGTTTTTTTTAGATGAACATGATGGGCTTTGCCAAGTCATGCTGTCTTTTACTGATTCAGAAATTTCCTGACTATTGAACATGTTTCAAGTATGACTGATTTCTGGATGTTGGCATGCATGGAGCTTTTCTCTTAAAATAATGCTGCTGATGATGATGATGATGATGATGTGATGCTGGTGACTGATGTGACTAACTTAAAAATTGTAACTTTTTCCTGTTGCCATAGTTCTTTAATTTATATAGCCAGTGGTGTTTCCTCTTCCTTTTCTGCAACATTTTTGTCATTAGGTATTGCTATGTCAATGAGGTGAGTGTGGTTTTTTTTGGTTGTTTTTGACTGTTATGTCTGGTTGAAGTTGAAACAGGCTAAGAGGTGCTAGCCTTTAGTCCATTTTGTTCCATGTCTAATGTTTGCAGGGTAATAGTAGTTTATTCTTTTTCTGAATGCTTGGTTGCTTGTTTGTTGTACTAGATTTTTCTGTACTTGTCAACTGCTTCATTTGTTCAGTGGTAGCAGTATGCTGAATGTGTGAGTATGGATATGAGGAAGGTGATGGGGAAAGAGTGTTAAATGTTAGGAAACGTGAGACTATGGTCATCCAGTGAAGGATTTGCAGTCAGAAAATATATTTGAGGGAAGGGGAGACTGTATCACACAGAGTATAGCAAAAGCTTCAAAGTACAGTAAAAGCTACAGAAGTAGAAATGAGTGAAGTTAATTTCAGATACATTGAATGTCTTATTTGTTCTTTGTTCCAGTGATTTTAACATTAAGATGTTATGTAGAACAAGTTTGTCTTAATTGTGTGCTGTGAAATCAGACCTGTGCCCAAGGCCATGTTTGGGTGGGCACACCCCCTTGGGGGCTGGGCATGTTGGTGACCACACCCATTGGGGGTTGGGCCTGTTGGTGAGCACACCCCTTGGGGGTGGGCCTATTGGTGGGCACACCTCCTTAGGGGCGGCCATGTTGTCCTCCTTTTTGGTTTCCAAAATATGGTCACCCTTGTAATAGTTTCCTTGCGGGTCTTCCTCTTTCCTCTCTCCACCCTTTGATCCTGGTCCAAAACAGTGCTGTTAGGACTGTTCTGGGCCTCCCTCACTTTGCCCATACCTCCTTCCATTGTAGGGTCTTGCATTTCCTTCCATTGAAGGCCAGGGCCAATTTAAGATCTTACTCCTAGCCTTTAAGGTACTTTGGTTGCACCACCCAGCTTACCTTTGCTCCCTTTTGTCCTGGTATGTTCCAGGCCAGGCCACCAGTTCCATGGGTCAGGCCCTCCTGACCCATTCTACTGCACGGGTCATGCATTCCAGGACCTTGACCCTCAGCTGTGGAATTCACTCTCCCTGCCACTGTGGTTGACTGAGAGTTTGGAGGTGTTTAAGAAAGGTTTGAAAACCATTCTTTTTGAATAGAGAGGGTTGGCTGGTTGTTACTAAGATAAAACATGCTGATGGCTTTTGTGATGGCCATGACACGTTTTAAATGGTTTTTTAAGGTTTTATTATTATATTATTTTAATTTCAGTTAAGGTCTTTTATTAGAATCATTGTATTTATTCCATTTTTGTAAACGCCTGACCTATTTTATCTCATGTACAGCACTTCATTAGAAAGCGCTATATAAATACATTTTATTATGATTATGATTATGATTATGATTATTATCCACATCCTTAGGCTGTAATAAGTGAAACTCATCCAAGCAACCATGATCAGACAGCTCTCTCAAAACATCCACAGGGTCCTTCTGGATTTCTTGTCTAAGATGGGGAAACGTCAATGGGTGATCAAACATAGATATATGAGACCAAGCTAAAAGCCCTGCTCAACCGCAAAGTTTATCTAGCTTAGCAAGTCATTCACTCTTAGCCTAACCTTCCTCGCAGGGTTGTTGTGAAGCTAACTTGGGAGAAAGAATGTCTAGCTATCTGCGCTCAAACTTTGGGATAAAGTGGAAAGGAAATATAAACAAATAGAAAAGGATGCACTACATAGATCATCCACCAGATGTCCCAGATTCAAACAGGGCAGCCGTGTTAAAAGAAAAAGTCTGTGGCACCGTAAAGATTAATGGTGTTTTATTATTAAGGCATGAACATTTGTGGACCAAACTTACTTGGTCAAATGCAGGAATGGATAAAAACAAGATGGAAAAATCAGTTACAGACAGATAGAAAGCAAACATTCCATTTACAGATGCAGATGTCCCAGTAATTAAGCCCTTGAAACTATTAGCAATACTAGGGGGGCTGTTTATACGTGGCCAAAGCCCCACAGTGGCTGCAAATCTGTGCTGCATCAGTTACATGATGCAGCGACAAATTCACAGCCACTGTTGGGCTTTCCCACAAAGCTGTGCTTTGAAAAAGTCAGGGATTTACCCTGACGTTTTTGGTGGGAGTGAGGTCAGTAAGACTCTTCTGCCAGGGCCAGGTCAGGTCTGGCAGAAGAACTGAGCACAGGTTTTCTGGTGTTCGCCGGAAACCAGGAAGGAGGGGGGGGCTCTGGTACCCAGATGACCACCAGAAAACCTGTGCTCAGTCCTTGGTGTTGGGATTACCCGACGCCACCCTAAGAAGGGAAACCATGAGGTTTTGGGGGAAGTGGCACCAGCACGGCACTGTGAAGACAGCCCCCAAAGGATATTTGTACAAAGAGCAAATAAACACATCTCTCAACCTAACCTACTTCACAGGGTTGTTGTGAGGGTAAAATGGGGAGCTCTATGTTTCATCCTGAGGTCTCTGAAGTAAGGGGATGATGATGACGACGTAGTATGAAACGTGCAGCCAGATACTTAGAGTATGTTCTCTGGATAACTCTCCCAGTTCAGCTGTGAAGGATAATGTGGAGAACAAATCTATGACATTCTTCCAAGAGACTGTTATGGCAAATCAGAATTGCTGGTCTAGGAAACCTTTCTCCACTGCTAGACTCCATGATGGAGCCCACAGGATTGTATTGATTGCATTGTCAAAGAGGCATATAGGCAAAGGCATATGACTCACAAGGTACCAGTAGTAAACAATACAAGAACTGCCTATAGTGTAAGGGCATTTGCTTTCTTAACGATGCCATCATTCCATTCTAGTCCTTCACATTTGACTCTGTACTAGGAAAATATTTCCCAGAGATAGGGTGGCCAGGTGTCCTACTTTATAGAGAACAGGCCTCAATTTGAAGAGTTGTCGGAGGGCAGTCCTCAATTTGAAGGTGTCCTCTATTTGAAGGGCTGTTCTGTCCAAGTCTGGTTTAAAGATAAAGAACCATCAGAAGGAAGAACCCAGGGGCTTTGAAGTTGCCCGTCATCAGTGAGCACCTGGAGAGCAGACTGAGCAGGAGACACACAGGACACCTGGCTACATTCTTCCTCACTCTGGTGAGATGTATTTCTATGTAACTGATGTTCTTTATTTCTAAACTTGCATTTTTACATATAAATTCATATATGCAAATATGCAAATGTTATGCAAATTGGCACTCTCTCTTATCCTCCTTTTTGGTGATGCATTTCCTCTTTTTTGGTGATGCGTGAGTGAACACATGGCCTTTGATCCGCTATTATCTTCACAGATATCTGGGTATTGGCTCCCCCCCACCTCTTCATAATGCTGCTCATGCCCAGGAGATATGCCAACGTCCAAAATCCACCTTTGGAAAATGCAAATCTGACCACGGATATCGATTACACAAATTCAGAATGAAAATGTATTTTAAAATCAGGGGCAATGCATATTACTTTTTTTAAAAATAATAATTTTTATTTGAATTTTATTACACATACAATAATCACGTTACATCAACTTAATATACCACAATAATAAAATTAAAAAAACTAATTAAAATAATATAAAACCATCTCGTGCACACACACACGGATCCTTATTCTCCCCCCCTTTTTTTTTTTTTTAAAAAAAGATTTTTGTTCAAATCAGGGATAGGTCCCAATAATCAGGGATACTTGTGGGATGCCATGAGTGGAACATTTCAAAGAGTGCACATTATTGTATGAGAGGAACACCTTCAGCATTCTGTAAGCAGAATATTTTATTTATTGCATTTATATCCCGCCTTTTTTCCTCCAAGGAACCCAAGGTGGCGGACATAATCCTCATCCTCTCCATTTTATCCTCATGACAACAACCCTGTGAGGTAGGTTGGGCTGAGAGTTTGTGACTGGCCAGAAAGTCACCCAGTGGGTTTCCATGGCCGAGTGGGGACTAGAACCCGAATCTCCTGACTCCCAGTCCAACTCTTTAGCCACTACACCACACTGTATGAGTGATCAGAACAGTAGCAAGCCCATCAGTAAGGCACCATTTATCAATGCTTTCCTTGGCAGGAGCATTGATCACTCCTTCACATCGGTGTCATTTCCACCTTGCCTACCATTCAATCACACTTAGCAACAATTTTATAGCTTAATCATATATATTTTTTTCCCCAGGCCTGAGAAATAAATCAGTGCTCCCTGAATGCAAGAGAGTGAAGCAACATTTGTAATGGCTTTAGGGCTAATGAAATATTAATTGCATGGTCCTTTTAATAGGAATAGACAGAACTCTACGCCCACTGGCGGGAGCTAATCTATCCAGGCCAAGCAGATGGACGGATGCAGCATTTGGAGAAGGTTTAGTTTCAGATTTCTCTGATCTCAGAAGACAAGGGCGTCAAATTCATTTGGAGGAAAGGAGCTCGGCTCAGGCTTAATTACGGTCCCTAAGCGACACTACATCTATTCAAGGCCTTATATTTTGTATGCCAGGCTGCAAAATGTCTATTGATATTGAGTATCACATCTGCAGGCAGATCAAGGGAAAACATGACGTTTATTTGTGTAATAACTTGGCAAACTTCAGGCCTGAGCATCTTTTGAAAATGTTCTAAGGCTGCTTACAGACATATCTGAAATTAGGAATCTTAGTACATTCCTGCCTGACCCCCACCCATGGAGTGAGCATACTAGACTCTTAACAATACAAATGACACAGGTGTGTATCAGTGATTCAAATGCTGATAAGTGTGTTGGTCTTGCACCTCTCCTCTTAGTTAAATCATATAAGTAAGCAAATAAGATAACTAAATGCCTCAGAGGGCCTGACCCCTTTTGTATTTCTTGAAGTGCTGCAGGACCATTCAACGCCGTATTTAACACATGGGTGCGCAATGCAAACACTTTTTAAAATGTTGAAACACACAGCTCTGGGAATGGGTAGCAAGTGATCTGATGACATCATAGGTAGGGCTGTGTAGTGACCCCCCCCCCAAATCTGCTTCGGAGACTGCTTCGGATATCTGGACATCTGGATGGGGTCGGATGTTATGGTTTCCAAGACGCAAGGTCAACCAGGAGTCCATTGGATTCCCCATCCGTGCTCACCTACAGAACCTTCGCCCACTTGCAGGACTTTACTTGACCCATCTTCTCACGCACGGCAGCCACCGGTCCTCCCTGAGAGCCAACATTTTTAAGGAAGATGGCAGCTCTTTCTTTTCCTAAATCTAATGTTGAAAACTATGGTGACTGATCTGACCTGGCCCCCGTCTTGGCGGCCTCAGGTCTGTGCCCTGAGGCCCCAGGGTCCGAATTGGTGCTCCTTCCCAGCACCTGCATGGGAAGGAGTGCAAACTTGGAGTTACCACTGCTGCCGCTGGCAGAACCAAGTAGAGGACAGGAACGAGGCAGCCGTCTCTCTTCCCTCGCTCTGGCTGCCCCGTTTCTCTCTCTCTCCCCCCCCATTTTTTATTTTTAGGTTTGCATCTACAGATTAAAGGTTTGCATCTACAGATTAAAAATAAAAATGGGGGGAACGGGGCAGCCACAGCAAGCTCAGAGGGAGGAGAGCCAACTGCCCTGTTCCTCCCCCTCCCCGGTGCTTGTCCAGGCAGCGACGGCTGACTCCCGGCTTCCCCATTCCTCTCCTCCCACCCCCCGTTTCTTTAAAATGTATTTATTTATTTACAGTGTGAAGCCTAAAGCTAGGGTGACCAACTGTCAGGATTTCCCCGGATTTGTCCTGGTTTTTGTTCTTTCCATGGTGTCAGGGGGGATTTTCTATAATTTTCAATAATGTCCTGGAATGACACACCTTCCCCTTTAAGGCTGCTATTAGGATGACAGGAGTGAATGACATGCTTTCTTGAGGCACATCATTCCCCCACCCCGAGCTCCAATTGAGGTCTTAAAGGGGAAAGTGGGTCATTCGTGGACATTATAGAAAAGGCCCCAATTGGAGTGGATGGTGGTGGTACAGAATGAAATCCTTTCCCCTCCTCCACTCCAATCGGGTTCTTTAAGGTGGCGGGGGAATAACGTACTTTCTGCAGGACTCAGAAAACTGCTTCACCACACACACACTAGGTGTCCTCTTTTTTGGTTTCCAAAATATGGTCACCCTACTAAAGCTCCCTGTCTGCCCCCTTCCAACACCCCCTTTAAATTTTAATTTATTTTTCTTAAAAAGGCTCCACAGAGATGCGGAGCCTGGCTCCAAGCTAAAAAAAAGTTGGGGTAAGTACCTGACTTTTTTTTAGCACAGAGCTTTGGGGCTTTGCCCCTGGATCCCTTCAGAGTGGCAGCTGCATCATGTAGATCACCTGCTGCCACTCCGAAGCTACCCCATCGTAAAGCGCCCATGTAGACGAGCCCCTGCTCTGGACCACTTCAGCCTGATCCAGCCCCAATCTGGATTCAGACTGAAGCCTAATAATAGGGGCCATTCTACAGGAGCAGCTTCTGCTGTCAACGGGAAGAATGACTTTATACCAGTCTGGATCCTGAAAAAGGTTGTACATCTGTACAAAACATTGGGGCAAGTGTTTCCCCAGTTAGCTCAGTTTATGTACATCTGGACACAGTCTAAACCCCATCTATTTAGGCTGAATTTCCTAGTCAAGGTAGAGAGTAAGACATTTTATCAGTTTTCATTAAAATATGCTGGGTTTTCTTCCTTTTGGAGGAATTTTTTAATTGTTACCCATCTCAAGCCTTCACATTGGGCCAGGTCATTAGATTCTAAACAACCAAGGATGTGATCCTACAAGCTGCACTCATGATAGATTACAGTTTCCAAACTTGGAGTGCCAGAGGCAATTTTTTCTTCTCTATCCTCCTGTTAGAACAGTACGACAATGGAACCAATTGCCCAAGGAGTTCGTGGGCTCTCCCACAGTAGAGGCATTCAAGAGGCAGCTGGACAACTATCTGTCAGGTATGCTTTAAGGTGGATTCCTGCATTAAGTGTCAGTGTAGTGCTAGGCCATTTTGTTCTTTTTCTGAAATGACCAGCTTATTTTAAAATATGGCCTATATATATATGCCTAACCAAGCCTTATCATCTTTTGAGGCTCTACTCAAACGAAGCCCCTGCCAAATGAAGTGAGACAGGTTGGCCATTTATGAATCATGAAAAAAGAGGAAATTCATCACCAAGAAAGGGGGCAAAAGAGGACATACATTTACATGTCCTAATTTATATGTATAGATACAAATTTAGAAATTATTATTATAATTGAAATAGAAATGTAGTACATTTCACCATAGTGTGGAAGAGTGACCAGGTGACCAGTCTGTTGTCCAGGTGCTGATGGCAGGCCACATGAAGGCCCAGCTCTTCCTTCTGCTGGTATTTTATCTTTAAACTAGAGTTGGACTGGACAGTCCTACAAATAAACAATGCTTTCAAAATAGAGGATAGTCCTCTACCAGTCCTTCAAACAGAGGACTGGCTGCTGTAAAAGAGGAAACATAGTCTCCCTACAACTGGGAGAGGGCCTTCTCAGTGGTAGCATCCCAACTTTGGAATCACCTCCTCAGAAAGGGTCACCTGGTGCCTTCTTTTTATTCACCCAGAAGCTTTTAAAGGCTGAGCTATAAATCTGACTTATTTTCTGCTGTGATAAAGTTTTTTAGGCTGCATTTTACTTTTTTTGTTATATTGTATTTTATTCTCAGTTGTATATGGTGCACAGTGAACATAGATTGATGGGTGGTCACATAAATATTGTCAATAGAGAAATAAATATAAGCCTATCCAGTGGAATTTTAAGATGTTTTTAGAATGTTTTTAGGGTGTTTTTTAGGATGCTTTTAACAATGTATATTATGTTTTAATTCAGTTTTATGTATTTTATCATTTATTGTTGTTCCCTGCCTCGATCAAAATGGAGAGGCAGGTAAGAAATAATAATAATAATAATAATAATAATAATAATAATAATAATAATAATAATATAAATTTTGTTCTTTCACTTACAGCTGTTGACATGGCAGTCTTCATATCCATGCTTTATGTAGTTTGCATTTGCCATCCATGAAGGGTAATATTCCAGCCACCATAATAGGGAGAAGTTCATTCACTCTTACTCTTCAGAATCACCACAGCCTAAGAGTGCCATCCTATGCATGTTTAGACATGCTGGGAGTTGTAGGACTGTTTCCTGTCTAAACATACATAGCATTGTGCCCTAAATGGCTGAACATGTCTGTCCTGCACTCACGTAACTTGACCGTTACGTTACAACACATGCATCGCAATGTTCCTCTTGGATCCTTCCTCCCTTGGAGTGATTGCTCACCTTCTCACCCCTTCATGCCATTCTTTTCCTGCACCATAAAAAATCCATCTGGAGGTCTCTTTTGCCCAGGTGAAAGTATCCATTGTTTCTGTCCCTTTTAATTCCTGAGCTAATGATAGAACTGGTGAGCCCAATTATTCAGAAAACGATTTCGACAAAAACAACAAAAGGGCTTAAAACAATCAGAGCTGATAGCATGTTCCAAGACTGCTTGCTTTCTGTATTTTTGCCTTCTCTCCTTCAAGTGTTATGGAGAAAATTATGGGCCTTTTAGAAAGAAGAGCACTTTGCTACGGCTGAATGAGGGTGTGTACTGTGAGCAATGTTCCCCATTATCACAGCAATTTCCATTCCATTACTGAATTCTACATTTCCACGAGGTAATTTGCATCCGAGAGAATCACCAGGACTTCATCTGGATCAGGATGTCAAATGTAAAGCTGTGGTCTGGTTGCCCCATGTGATGACCAGATGGATTTTTTTGACCATGTAATGAGAGGAGTGGATATTTGTCCATGCAATCCGCAGTGTATCTGTTTCCCTTGGGCATATATCTTGTCCAGCATTATATCACCCCAATGCCAGTGCCAGACTTTTGGATGTCTAACAACTTGTAGCTAACAGTGCCCACTCCAGGTTTTGGAGGTCCCTTGGGAAAGACACTCTCCATGGGCCACCCTTCCCCAGTGAGTCTACCTTCTCACTGCCATTGCCATCAGCTGCTCTTGCTCCTCATCCTCTCTCTCATCATTGCTATCACTTGCTTGTTCAACAGGTAGTGAGCATGTAGGCAGTGGCATCTACTGCTCCATCATCTCACCATCATCTTTGCCTAGGTCAGATCAAGAGGCAGGTGAACAAGCTGGTTGCAATGGTTAAGATGAAGAGCGTGTCTAGGAGGCTCTTGTTGGTGGCCCCCTGCTGGGGTGTGGGTCCTCAGCAGGTGCCTGATCATGCCTAGTTTTGATGCCAGCCTCTACAGGACTGGAGAAATAGAAGCCTGCCTAATTCTGGAATCTGGTCAATTTCACTTGTTCTATCAAAAAGCAGGCAGTGAAATTCTGGGCAAAACTACTTGTGATTTTAAATGTGCGAATTGAAGCTTCCCTCTTGGGGCTAATAACTGTTTGTTTGTGGGTGGGCTGGGGGAGAGGGGGATATGGTTTTTGGCTTAGATGTATGGAGAAAAGTTCTCCTCTTCTACTCCCAATCCTGCTCCTCCTGCTGCAGTTGCTACTTAAAGAATGAACACATTAGCACATTAGCAGCTGTAGGGGGAGGAGCAGAATTGGGACCATGGCACTTGGGGAGGAAAATTTAACTCTTTCTCCATGAGTCATACTCCTGATGAAAACTGTGTTTTTCCCACCAGTCCACAAGCTGCTAATGTCACATTTAGTTTGGCCCTGTGGAGGCTGGTGGCTCTGATGTCAGTGGGGTAGTAAATCCGCTCCAGGTTTCAGTCAGAGCTTTAAAGGGCTTATCCAAGGTGCAAAAAGCACCCTGGATAGCTTCACACCTTGGATGATTATGATGATGATATATTTATTTCTTACCCACATCTTAAAAATTCTTGATTTCACATTCATCTGGGTCTGGGTAGGCCTGCCAGAAAAGGCTAGTTTTCAAAGCTGTCTTAAAATCACAGAGAGAGTTAATTTTACGAATCTCCTCCAGCAGGCCATTTCACAATCCGGGGGTGACAGAAGAAAAGGTCCTCTGGGTCAGCCTAGTTTTGGATGACTGAAGTAAGTTCTCCCCAGAGGACCTGAGTGTGTGGGGCAGACTGTATGGGAGAAGGTGATCCTGCCGGTAACCTGGACCCAAACCATGTAGGGCTTTGAAGGTAATGACCAACACTTTGTACTTTGCCCGGAAACTAATTGGCAGCCAGTGGAGTGATTTTAATGTTGGTGTAATATGCTCAACCCTAGATGTACTGGCTCCTTTAGAGTTCTGCATGGTTCTGACTAAAACCTGGAGCAGATTCAGAACCCCACTGACATCGGAGCCACCAGCCTCCACTCATTTTTGCCCTTATATGTCTTTGCCCTTATATTTGAAGGAACGCCTCCTTCCATATGTACCTGCCCGGACCTTAAGATCATCTACAGGGGCCCTTCTCTGTGAGCCCCTGCCAAAGGAAGTGAGGCAGGTGGCTACTAGGAGGAGGGCTTTCTCTGCTGTGGCACCCCGGCTGTGGAATGAGCTCCCCAGAGAGGTCTGCCTGGCACCTGCACTGTACTCCTTTCATCGCCAGCTGAAGACCCTTTTATTCTCTCAGTATTTTAACACTTAATTTTAACTTAAATTTAAATTTTACTGTTCTCACTCTGTATTTTAATCTTATATCAATTTTTGCTGCGTGGTTTTATCCTGGTTGTGCTTTTTAAACTGTATTTTGTAATTGTGCTTTTAAACTGTTGGTTGTTTTATTATGGTTTTAATTTTGGTGAACCGCCCGGAGAGCTTTGGCTATGGGGCGATATAAAAATGAAATAAATAAATAAATGGAGAGAAGTAGTGCCGAAAGGCTAAATAAAAGGAGTGCAGAACCTGTGCAATGGTAAGCATATTGCTGTGAGCAAAGAAGGTGACTTTACTGGTGTTTTCTAATTTTTTGTGGGATTATAGGAGTAGCTGAGTGTTCCTGTACCTAAGTGCTACATGCAGCAGCCTTAAACCCCCCTAAATACTGAAATACATAGGTGAATATATATATATATATATATATATATATATATATATATATATATATATATTAGTGCAAACACAGAAGTGAGAAATTGTTCAGGCATCATTACTAATGAAACAGACACTGTTCCATAAATGTCTGTGACATTCCCACAACCAAAAACCACACAGCCTTCAGGACTTCTGTAGAAACATTAGCTCAGGGGACAGGGAAGATTGCATCTAAACACTGTGGTAGTCTGAATGTTATGGAAATGCTATTTCCCTACAATAGTATAACTCACTTAAGGAAGCCATCTGGATTCCTGCATTTATTTATTTACTTCATACATTTTTAACCTGCCCAATAACAAATGTTTGCTAGGTGGATTACAACCAGTTAAAAAACTAAAACGCCATTTTAAAGCACAGTTAAACATATATAGTACAATACAAATATTTAAAAGAATAAAATACAATAAACGATAAGCAAAGGAATTTAAAAAAAACAGCTGCAATAACCTAGAACTAGGGCTCAGAAATGCCTGGGTTAAATTTATTTATTATTTATTTATTTAAAGCATTTTTATAGTGCCGCCTCACCATTTCTGGTATCGTGGCGCTTTACAATCCCATATAAAACAATTCCATTAAATGATATATATTTAAATGAAAGGTCTTTTCCTGGTCCTCAAAAGATAACGATGTAGGTGCCTGGTGACCCTCTTTGGGGAATTTATTCCATAAGTGGGGTGCCATCACTGAGAAGGCTCTCTCTCTCTTGTAGGCACCCACCTGGATTCCTTTGGCAAGGACTCCCGGTGGAGATTCTCTGAAGAAGAATCAAGGGTCCAAACAGGTATATGCAGGAGGAGACATGCCTTTAGATACTCTGGTCCCAAGCTGATTAGGGTTTTAAAGGTGAACACCAACACTTTGAAATGGACTGGAAGCCAGTGCAACTGATGAAGTACTGGTATCCCATGTTCAAATCAGCCAGTCCCAGTTAGTAACCTAGCAGCTTTGTTTTTGACCCATCTTCAAAGGTTGTCCCATGTACAACACATTGCAGTAATCGAGCCACAAAGTTGCCAGAGCATGGATAACTGTTGCCAGGCTATCTGTGTTCAGGTAGAGTTGCAGCTGGTATATCAACCTAAGTTGATAAAAGGTGCTCCCGGCCACTGAAGCCAATTGGGCCTCAAGTGACAGTGATGAATCCAGGAGTGCCCTTAAGCTGATCTTTCAAGGAGAAGGCAACCCCATCCAAGGCAGGTTAAAATACTACTCAACCAGGCAGACAAACCATCTGCGAACAACAGTACCCCTGTTTTGTCCGGCGTGAAGTTCAGTTTATTGGCCCTCATCTAGTCCATTAACCAGAAAGTAATGGTGCTACTTTGAGGGAAAACATTTGGATGATCTGTAGCAGCCTTCCCCAATCTGACACTTCAGTTCCCACCATCCCCAACCAGCCAGCATAACCATGGCAGTTGGGGATAATGGGACGTGTAGGCTGTTGTGTTTGGGAAGGCAGCCTTGCAGCAGGTGAATTAAGGCTGTGCTTCCATGCCGCATCCAATAAAACACAAACAAAAGGTCCTGAGCTAAAATAAACCACTACCATTTTACTGAGTGGCCAATGTGATACACATTGGATTCATTGTACAGCTTGGGTCAATACTGACTACTGTGAGTTGGCTCTAAATTTAATGTCATCAAGACTTCCAAGGCAGTGTTTACTTCTTTACACAGATGCTGTATCTGTCAGAATGCTATTCGCCTCCACCATCAGCTGTTTCATTCAGCCAGTGCCAGGTATTGGATGAAATGGAGACGGGAAACAGATATTCTGATTGATGAATTCACGTACCTAGAGAAACATGATTAGTACTTTCTTGAAGCAATTGCAGCAGCGAATATCTGCCACACTTCTCCTTTAGCTAAAATGACAAATGGGCCTTGTTTAAACAATTTCTGCTTTGCATGTCGCAACATCTCCATGATGATACTGCTCCCAACTGCTTCTCAGGCTGGAGATAGAAAACCTTTTCCCCTAAGAAAGTTTACAGGCTTGCCATTGGAATGTGGAACCCTTGGGCAGCTGTTTTGGAGACCCCAATGCCTGGGCAGAGACCACTGCTCCTCAGATGTCTGCCCTCTGGCTTCCATGTTAGGCAGCTGGGGTTGAGCAGCCATTTGAATTTCCAACAAGGCTACCAATGTAATGTTACACCAGGGAATTGTGGGAAATTTTAATGGTGGCTCAGGCTCAGCTGATCTCAATGCTGCTGCTGCTTCCAGGTCAGCCCACCATTAGGGATGTATGGATTTCGTAAAATCCGTCTGCACTTTGTGGATTATCATGTGCGTTTTGTTCCACCGCCTGCTCATTTCCCCCAATTTCCTGAATTTGCACAAGTTTGCATTTGCACAAACCCACACTTGCAAAAATGTGCACATCCCCCTCACAATGTGCAAATGCCCCCCCCCCCAATGCAGGATTCCTGCATTGAGCCGGACTCGATGGCTTTATAGGCCCCTTCCAACTCTACTCTTCTATGATTCTATGATTCTAAAATGCTCATTTTCATGCTTTAGCCTATGGGGGAAATGCACATTTTTTACTTTTTATATGTGTGTGTTTCTATAACTAAATTTGTGTAAATTTCCAGAAAGTAAAACAAAAACAAAAAACAAAACCAGTCTGCAAGTCTTCGGAATCCATGTGAGGAAAAGACAGTTGACTGTGGAATCTGTGGGTCAGATTCAGAGAAATCTGAACTCATTTGATTTCTTGGTGGATTTTTTCCACATTCCTACCCACCGGTGACCCACCAGTGGAGGGGGAGGCCACGAATGTAGAAAGAAGCCTACCAGATGGCAATCTGCATAGGGGTCACTCAAACGTACAAATTTGAAAGAGAGACTGCTGATCATGGTACATACACTTTTCCTACTTATAAACAGGTTTCACAGGATTTTGGTATAGTGACAACAGGTGACAGTGCTATTGTCCTCCTCCAGCTCATTTTGCCCAATATTACCTGTAGCACAAACACTGAGGCAGACTGGGCCACATGGAGCAGAAGGCACAGGCTGAATAAGTATTGGGATGCATTGTATTCACACAGGTTTCAAATCCACCTGGTCTAGGAACAGAACAATTTAAGATCTCGGTCCTGGCCTTTAAGGCCCTATGTTTGCACTACCCAGTTTACCTTTTCTCCTGGGATGTCCCAGGCTGGGCCTCCAGATCCTGACCCATTCTATGTCACGGATCATGGTTTCCCAGAATTGGGCATTCCAAGACGTTGTCCCACAGTTGTGGAATTCACTCCCCCTGCCACTGCAGTTAACCGAAAGCTTGGAGATATTCAAGAAAGGTTGTTGTGGTGGTTTCCATATATATTGTATGGGTTTTTTAAAAAAATATTTTAAGCTTTTATTGTTATATTCTTTTAATTCAGTCAAGGTTTCTTATTAGGATTACTGCATTTATTATATTATTGTCAACTGCTGACCTATTTTATTTTATGTACAGAGCTTTGTAATAAAGCACTATATTATCATCATCATCATCATCATCATCATCTCAAAATTTACAGCATTTTAAGGAATGGGAAATAGGTGCTCCCTACTGAGCAATGTCTTTCATCCCAGGCTCCATTTGTGGAGACCCACAACTCTGTTGCCTTCCTCCTGCTGTGCATTTCCAAGTGAAAATAGGATCTGGCTTTTAGGTGAGGGCTGGGGAAGAGGGGGTGGGAAATCATTCAAACTTCCTACAGGGCATCTTTTATTGCTATTTAAACCGCCATTGGGGGTTCTGCACTTCAGCTTGCCCTTTGCTAAAGAGCACACGCTAGGCTGATAAATAATTAGCAACTTTGCCATGCTCAATGTCGTTCGATGAAGTCTATGAATGCCATCCCCTGGATCCCCACCACACTAAGTGTGGAGGCTAGCAGCACGTTGATGGTGCTGGAAGATGGGGGGCTGCTCAGCTCTAAAAGGCAACATGGCCAGAAGCAGCAGTGGCTGCCACTTTTATTTTCAGCTTTTCCTTTTCAGAGACGGAGGCAGCTGCCTTAGACTGAGAGCATCATCACACAGGGGAAAATCACATTTGCTTACCGTCGCTTCTCTGCCTGTGCATTTGTCCCCCATTACTTTCTGTTTTGAAAGAGGAAGCAAACAACGTGCATGTGGCCCACTCAGTGGCCGTTTTGATTGCGCTGCTCCTCCTGCACACAGCCGGAGATAGCGGCAACTTCCATCTTTAAAAATAAGTCAGATTTACTGG
The DNA here is from genome assembly GCF_023053635.1 of Elgaria multicarinata webbii. NCBI lineage: Eukaryota > Metazoa > Chordata > Lepidosauria > Squamata > Anguidae > Elgaria > Elgaria multicarinata. The sequence goes on from NC_086171.1 coordinate 191,024,374, forward strand.
GGTGTTTTTTGTCATGCAAAAAAAAGCTAGAAGGGGCGGGAGGTGCATGGGAGGCAGCCGCCACCATGAGAGGGACTTGCAAAAATCCATGAGTGCCCAGTAACAAGCGTGCAATAAAACGCTCATCTGATGGAGTTCTGAGTCAGACCCTGGGTCCCATATTGTTAATTGGAAGTGATGGCTCTCCAGGGTTTTAGGCAGATTTTCCCCCCTAGCCCTACTTGGAGAAGCCGGGGATCCATCCTGGGACCTTCTACGTGCAAAGTGGCTGCTATCTCACAGAGCTATGGCTCCTCCCCAGGTTTTATTTTACTCCCATAATGAATCACATGTCGGCTGAAAAACATTAATGCACACCCTAAACACTTAATTCACATGGCTTCATTTGAAGAAGGAGATATTTCTTCAGATACAGGCCACAGCTAGACCTAAGGTTTATCCTGAAATCATCCAGGGTTCGCCCCTGCCTGAGCACTGGATCCCCTGTGTGTCACCTAGATGAACAGGTTTGACCCCTGGACAATCCAGGGATAAACCTTAGGTCTAGCTATGGCCACAGTGCTGCAAATAGTGTAACCACACCAGGATGTGGAGTGGGGGGTGGGAGCGCTTTTTAATTTTTTTGAAATTTACTTACCATGGGCAGTATCCAGGTCTGCTCAAACACCAGTAGGACCCACTGCTAGAGCAATGGGGAGTTAGGGGTTAAAAAAGCAACCAGAAAGTAGCGGAAATGCTCATTAATAGCACAGCACTCTGCTGACATGTTTCCAGGGTTGCTTTTCGAACTGCTAACTTTCTGTTGTGCGAGCAAGGGAATGAGCGGAAAACAGCGACAACATTGGATACTGCCCTGTAGTTATGTAAGTCCACCCAATAACATTGTTCTCTGGGCAGTTCACAATCATAAAATGCGAAAATATAATTAAAATACAGCATAATAAAATGCAATTAAAATGCAGCATAATAAACTACAAAGAAAACAACAATCAGTTTAAAAAAATTCCAGTAAACAAAAGAATACTACCAAATGGTTGAAAAAATTGACAACACCAAAGCAGTAGTTTAAAACAGTAATCACCCATTTTTAAGAGGACTGGATGAATAAAACAAGCTTCACCTGGCATCAGTATGATCATGAAGCACCAGGTGAGCCTCTCTAAGGTCCAATGCATGTGTGTAAGCCTACATAATAAGTTTATGTGGCTATCAGTGTCACAAAAAATCATATAATGGGTCCCTTTATTGGGTGAAGGGGTTCCAGGGGTCTGGTTGAAAGAAAGTTATCAGGAGAAATCTGCAGTAAAGGCCAGAGAATTAGAACAAACAAGGTGTGTGTGTGCATGCAAAGCTGACTAGGAAATGTGAACAACAAGGTACAGTCAATCAGTGGACTTTGAAAGAAGGAAACAATGGATAAAGAGACTTCCAAGATAAGCCTGGAGCCTAAAGCAGAGATTATATGAACACCAACAGGTAAAGTGGTGGTCAAGACCTTGGGGAAAAGGTGATGTCCTTAAGCTTTGATAAGAAGAGCCCAATTAATGTACAAGCAGGACATGTAGTAAAAAGGTGTGTTTTTTCACATCATGCAAAGACTTGGGAAAGAAGACGATTTAAGATACTCCTACATCAACAGAACTCTGAGGAACATCAAAGAAGCAGATGCTTGCACCTTCTGCTTCTGAGTATACAAATGACGGGTCATCAAGCTGTTGCTCCAACATGGGTTACTATCTGAATGAATATAGAAAGTGTGAATGGACTGAATTGAACTCCATTCTTTCTAAAAAAAGAAAGAAAGCTGCATTTGGGTTTTAAGTCTCAGTATGGACTTCATTTTATAATAATCCCAACTACATATTCATAAGAACTTAAGAAGAGTCCTGCTGGATCAGACTGATGGTCCATCTAGTCCAGCACTCTGTTCACTCAGTGGCCAACCAGCTGTTGACCAAGAACCAACAAAGCCAGACATGGTGTAACAGCACCCTCCCACCCATGTTCCCCAGCAAAGTCTTCTCCTTTGCTTGAAATACATCAATGATATCTTCATTGCCTAAGAAATCCCATTAGGAGTTCAATAATGTCCATCCCAATATCAGCCTGGGAAGGGCTATAGCTCAGTGTGATAGAGCACCTGCGTTGCATGCAGAAGGTCCCAGGTTCAATCTCCAGCTCCTCCAGGTAAGGTGAGGAAAAGAATCCTGCCTGAAACCCTGGAGAGTTGTTGCCAGTCAGTGTCGACAATACTGGGCTGGATAGACCAAAGGTCTAACTCAGTATAAAACAGCTTCCTTTGTTCCTTTAAACAGGCCAACTTTCTGTACACTAAAGTTCAAACACCAGCCCTGTTTTTTCCCCCAGCAGCATGAAAACGGAAGTGTGCTGATCTGGTAACACCTTTACATTTGCTGTGAGAGAGGCACACAGTGGAAAGCAATGGAAAAATCAAGTCAGAGTGGGTGAGGTGGGGGCACAGTTGCTGCTCTATAAAGACATGAATAGAAATCTTGTAAGCATAGGCACTCTGAAGATAACACCAGTTTCATTTTAGTTAAGCCCATGCCTGTTTGACCTCATCCTTTGTCTTGTTCTAAGGGCTGATAATAACTATTCTAGTTTTAATAATACTTAAGTACCATTGTTGCTTCCTGATCCATGCCGTCAAGAAAGATCAATACATTCATGCCATGCTTTGCATGTAATCATGTGGTCCCATGTTTTTCCCTATGTGGAGATTATCTCTCTTATGTTAGAAAAATATCATATGCGAAATAGCCCTATGACCCAAACAGACATTACTTTAAATTGTAGGTACTAGTTACATCTTCCTTTTATTTTTTATTCTAAAGTAGGCAGGGGTGTGGTGCGGTGTTCCATACCCTAGCATGGGACGAAAGGGTTAAAGTCCCCAAGCACTTAGGGTAGGGTTGTTCCCCCAGCTGCACCTACTCTAGAGGGGAAATAAAACAACGTCTGTTTTGGCTCTCAGAAGCTGTGTGACCTGTGTTCTCCCATGTTTTCTAAACACCTGGATTCAAAATGTGTTTCTAGCGGTGGAAGCAAACCCAGACCCCACCTCCATGCTGAATACTTAGGAGGCTTTGAGACATATATAGAATTCACAGGATGCACCAGTGGAGGCTGGTGGCTCCAATCCCAACAGAGTGGTGAATCTGCTCCCAGTTTCAGTCAGAACCAGTCAGAACTCTAAAGGAACTATCCAAGATGCTTCTTGGATAGATCCTTTAGAGTTCTGACAGGTTCTGACACTGACATCAGAGCCACCAGCCTCCACTGGGATGCACCACATGGAATGAATTGGCATAGAAATGTAGGGTGCTGCTTTACACCAGGTCCGATAATTTGTCCAGTATTGTCTATTGACAGCAGCTCTCCAGGGTCTCAGGTAGAAGACTTTCCCATCACCTGCTACCTAATCCTTCTTTTAAACTAGAAATGCCAGTCAAAGCCTGAGACAGATTGCAAATCATGTGTTCTACCACTGAGCCTCGTTTCCTTCCAAGGAACCATGCCAGGTCCTAAGAGCTTCTAGACTCATGTTGGCCAAGTAGTTAACAAATAAATGTCTTTGGATTGTCACCTATTGTCCTAGTTCACACAACACAACAACCTACACTCAACTATTCAAGGTTGAGTATCCGTTGAGTGTGGGTTGTCATTAAAGTGTGGGCTGTTGTGTTGTGTGAACCCAGCCATGTGAACAAAACATGTTTTGTTAACCAAAACAAACCATGTAAAGAACCCATGGTTTGTTGTTGGGTTGTGAACTGTGGGTTGTTTGTCATTAAAAAACCATGGTTTGCTAGCGGGGCTGGATTCACACAAAATAAGAATCCATGTTTCAACAACAGGCTATAATTTAACAACTCACACTCAACCCATACTCAACCTTGAATATGGGTTGAGTGTGGGTTGTTGTGTTGTGTGAACCCAGCCATTGTTCCATTCCTACCAACACTGAGCTCCATGGTTTGGAGTTTCCCATCTTACATAGCAAAACCAGGGAGCTGTCCAGCAGGGCAATGAATAGGTCCATAGCAAAGTTGCTGAAACAGCAGGGGAGCTGTCCAGCCAAAAAGTCAAGAGACCTGGTTCACACAACATGACAAACCACCATAGGTCATCCCACGAAGCTGACTGGTGGGAGATTCAGGACAGATGAAAGGAAATACTTTATCACAGAGTTGAACTATGGAATTCACTAACACAAGATGTCATGATGGCTATCAAATTAGACAGCTTTTGCAAATTCATGGAGGATAAAGATATTTATGGCTACTAGTCCTGATGCCTATTTACTACCTCCAATATCAAAGACAGTATGAATCTGTACACTAAGAGAGTGCTGCTTGTTGGTTTACGACAGGCAGCTGGTTAGCCATTGTGTGTAGTGGTCAACCAGCTGCCTGTGTTCTAGATCGGCCTTTGCTGGACTAGATAAGCCTTTGGTCTGATTCAGCCTGGCTTTTATGACTAAGAATGCACAGCAATTTGGGAGAGAAGAATCCATGTAGACACTTCTTACCTGTGCCTCCAGGGTAGCACACAAGCAATGCAGTGGGGCTGCAGTCCGCCCTTGACTATGAGAATCAATTATTGCATAGCACCACAGCCATCATTCCCTCTCAAATATCTTTTAAAACAATGCCATTTGTGCCAGTGAGCTTCTATGATATTTTTTTTAAAGGGGGAGAGTTTCTTTTAAAATCAATTGAAGGAACATCATGCAGTGTAATATAGATTTAATTTTTTTTAAAAAAAATACATTTAATTACATCTCAGAGATTAATTTTACATGCTGAATTCTTTCTGTCTTGCCAAACTCTTAAATAGTTCAGAATCCCATTAAAAAATAATCCACCTATTGCCTGACCACATTCTTTCTATATTAAGCCCTGCCTTGTGAGTTTTATGCCTCTGACTGATAGATAGCCAAGGAGGGAAAAGTCAGTGCAGACATATTCTTAAAATATAATGGGGATATTATTATTTTTTTTAAAAAAGCAATGTATGATTGATTAGAACCAATCAATCATAAATAGGGAGCATTTCTTTTTAATTTTGGATGACTTCAGTGGAGCTAATCAGGCTTAAATCCAAGTATTCTGGCTTAAGTGGTTTTTGGTTTGGGGGTTTTAGGACTTTTGAATGGTTGAAATTCTCCTTCTGTTATTTAAAATGTATGCATTCTTTTGCACTGGGGAGGGGAGGGGAGGGGAGGGGAGGGAGGAAGGAACTTTGGAAAAAAGACCCAGCTGTGTGACTCATGCAAACTTTCAGAATCTGTTTCACTCCTCAAAACAAATAATTCATCTTCCAAAAGAGCAACACATTACAAATTTGGAAGCTAAGGCCCAAATTGGCTCACTCATCCATCCAACAACCAGCTGTCAATCTCTGCCTTCTCTATGGGAAATATAAGTTCATTTTCCAAGTAGCTTACCAGGCTCAGCCTCTGAACCACAAGACAGTTCAAGTCCATAACAAAATTCTACTAATTTAGTTATATTTATTCTTTGAGCTAATTTAGTTATATTTATTCATTTGTCACATTTATTCCATGTTTCCTCCAAGAGCCCAAGGTAGCACACATGATTCTCCTCCTCTCCATTTTATCCTCACATCAACCCTGCAAGGTAGGTTAGGCTGAGAGTCAGTGACTGGTCTGAAGCCACCCAGTGAGCTTCATGGATGGGTGGGGATTAGAACCTGGGTCTTCCAAGTCCCAGTCCAACACTCTATTGCACCACACTGGCTCTTAATAGTATGAGTGTGCTGTATGCCAGGGGTGGGCAGAAGGAAGTTGTCTGGATGATTTGCACTGCATTGGCAAGAATTTCTGACTCAAAGTGTTTTTGCAATAGGAATCCAACACCCTACCGCAAGCCCAGGCTGTTAAAGTGCTTAATTTGTAATAACACATGCATAGATTTGTACTTGTATATGCATCTCATCCCAGTATGTGACTTGTGCTATGCAGTATGTGATTGGCTCTACCTTTTGAGACATCTTTTTGCATCTTGTAACAATTGGGGTTCTAGTAAAAAAAGAAAGTAGATCCTGCAGGCCTGCTGCTCTGAGCCATGATCCTCAGCAGTTGTAGGACAAGGAACAGAAAGTGACAGGACTTTGGGCATAATCCAGTACACAGAAAGAACCACCAGCTGGTATGGTAGCCAGGTGTCTTTCTTTACAGAGGATAGTCCTCTCTTTGAAGAGCTATCAGAGGACAGTCCTGTATTGGAAGAGCTGTCCAGTGCAAGTCCCGTTTAAAGATAAAGAAACCTATGAAAGAGCAGGGTCCTTGAAGTTACCCATCAACAGTTAGCACCTGAACAGGAGATTGAACTGGCACACACTGGTCACAGTCTTCCTCACTAGGTTGGGATATATTGTATATACAGTATGCACCTACCTGGACCCTAGATCATCTTCAGGGGTCCTTCTCCATGAGCCGCTGCCAAAGGAAGTGAGGTGGATGGCTAGCAGCAGGAGGGCCTTTCCTGCTGTGGCACCCTAGCTGTGGAATGAGCTCATTTGCCTGACATCTATGTTGTGCTCTTTCTGGTGCCAGGTGAAGACCTTTTTATTTTCCCAGCACTTTAGCAGTCTACTATCATAATCTTTTAACTCTGCTATTTTAAATCTGTATTTTAAATCTCTGCATTGCTACTTGGCTTTATATTCTGGTTGCACTTTTTATTCTGGTTTTATATTGTGGTTTTAAACGTTCATATTATTTTATGCTGTGCTTGTGGCTGTGGGGCAGTATAGCAATGAAATATGCTATATTATGGTTTTAATTTTTGTGAACTGCCCAGAGAGCTTCGGCTATTGGGTGGTATAAAAACGCAACAAACAAACAAACAAACAAATAAATATTCCCATTCAAATTGCAGTTATTTTTAATTGCATCTGTACAAATAAAATGAGCATAAACAAATGTTATGCAAACTGGTGTCCTTTTTTGTCCTATAACAAACATTTTGGTGATGCATTTCCCCCTCTTATTTATTTATTTATTTATTTATTTATTACATTTTTATACCGCCCAATAGCCGAAGCTCTCTGGGCGGTTCACAAAAATTAAAATCATCATAAAACAACCAACAAGTTAAAAATACAAATACAAAATACAATATAAAAAGCACAACCAGGATAAAACCACGCAGCAAAATTGATATAAGGTTAAAATACAGAGTTAAAACAGTATAATTTAAATTTAAGTTAAAATTAAGTGTTAAAATACTGAGTGAATAAAAAGGTCTTCAGCTGGCGACGAAAGGAGTACAGTGTAGGCGCCAGGCGGACCTCTCTGGGGAGCTCATTCCACAACCGGGGTGCCACAGCGGAGAAAGCCCTCTTTTGGCAATGCATAAGTGGTAACCCTACCAGCTGGGCCTCAGCTGAGGATGCTGAGGCCTAACAAGACTTCCGTTTGCTCACTTTTCCTTCTGTTGAAAAACATGAAGCTTGAGCTCTACATAATCTCTCCTTTTGCTGGTGGAGAGGTGGTGGTGGGATATGTGCTGATTTTTTACATCTCCTATGCAGACTTTTCAGGAACTGTTTGAAGCGTTACTACCGCCAGTCCCTGCTTTTCAAAGTTAATTAGGGCTGCTGTGATATAAATAGACTTTGGACCAGATGGAAACTTTGCTGTGATTTATAACTAGCTGAGCCATCACATGTTCCATTTGTACTCTGAGCAAGGGCACCATTAATTATTACTCGACCCAAGCAGATAGCACTGGAAGTTATAACAATGCTGTAGATCATGAAGATGATGATGATGATGATGATGATGATGATGATGAAGAAGAAGAGGAGGAGGAGGAGGAGGAGGAGGAGGAGGAGGAAAGCTTAAATATAGCTTGGTTGCAAACATTTTTATGAATATGCTAGACACAGGGCTGGCTTGTTGTTTAAGGTAAGGTGACCGTATGAAAAGGAGGACAGATCTCCTGTATCTTTAATAGTTGCATAGAAAAGGGCATTTCAGCTGAATGGCAATCAGATGTGGCAACTTGATGAAATCACATCACCTATCTCCAAAAACAGAAAAAAGAAAAGAAAAAGGAGATAGATTTTCCTCCAGAGCAAAGGTACCATACACACACACACACACACACACACACACACACACACACACACACACACACACATATATATATATATATATATATATATATATATATATATTTTCCACTACCTCCTGCCTGGGGCAATCTGGGAATTATAAACCTTTCTCTCTATATAAACGTGCATAGGATTGAGCCTTCAGTTATATTTTGTTTGCTGCATTCAGTTCTATAACCCAATCCCCAGAACATAGTGATTGGCACGAAAATTTGTACCATTTGTACTCCTGGTCCCTGAAGAGTCTCTATTTGCATTTATACAAAGAAATGCTGGAGAACCACTTCCATTCTCTCCTGGTTTTTGTGCCACCAAGACATAATATACCTGAATATACTTTCAGGTTCTTTACTTCAGGTGTGATCTTGCATTAGGGTGACCATATGAAAAGGAGAACAGGGCTTCTGTATCTTTAATAGTGACATAGAAAAGGAAATGTCAGCAGGTGTCATTTGTATGCATGCAGCACCTGGTGAAATTCCCTCTTCATCACAATAGTTAAAGCTGCAGGAGCCCTTCCTAGCATGACCAGATACAAAAGAGGAAATTCATCAGCAAAAAAAGGGGGACAAAAGAGGACACTAGTCTGCGTAAAATTTGCATATGCTAATTTATAGGTATAGATGCAAATTTAGAAATAATTATTATAATTTTAGTAGATATACAATACAGCACAATGTGGAACACTGTGACCAAGTGACCTGTTGCAGATGGGCAACAGTTGTTATGATTCTTTTTCTTTAAAACACAATGGAACAGGGGCAGCATTTAGAAGAAAGGACGCCTTCAAAGAGAGGGTGATTCTCTGCCTCAACTCCCTAGAAAGGCCATTTGATTTCCCAAGAGAACGTTTTCTTGCACACCAAGGGTTGGATTCCAGATTTATGGGGGATGAACTGCACTTGTGGAAGTGGTCTTCTCTGTCGTCTCCATCCCACAGCTCTTCTGGCATCATGACAATGCTACACAAAGAGTCAGGAAACCCTTATGAATGGGGTGAACTGTGGTGTGAGCAGGAACCCCCGCCTTTGGGAAAAAAATCAAGCAGGGACCATGAATGAGTTGAGCCCTTCCTCACCTGGAAGGTCTCTTCTTGCGGAAGGCAAGCTGTTTAGTCTGGAGTGGCCATCCTTTGTCCTGTAACATTTTACAATGAATGGGGAAGGTTGCCATCCCTGCTTAGAGCAGAAGGAGCATTACTGATGGATGGTCTCTTAATTCCCTTCCCTTTAATTCACCTGCTTTTGTTTCCTACAGAAGGGAATGATTAACTTACGTCCCATTCATTCCAGGGGGTGTGCAGTAAGCATGACTTAATGTAGATCCAATCCTTTGTGTCCTGTGCTGCTGCAGTACTGGGAGGCTGATGATGGACACACGAAGCGAAGTCTGACTTCAAGTATATCATAACTAGAAGGCAGAGACCAGCTGGATACAAAGGGAGAAGATGCGAGGGCAGGAGGCCGTCATTTCTCCTCTGGGTTCATCCAGTGTAGTAGCAGGAGATTTCAGGAGACATTTCCAACTGACTCACAAATACACCATTAATTGACTGGAAGTTATACGTAAAGTATAAATAGACCCTTTAAGCTGAAGAATAGACAACGGAAGCAGAGTGGGTGGGTGGGGGAAGTACCCTAAAATGTGGATTTCTGGAGTAACTTCCGGCAGAAGGACAGCTGGAGAGATTTAGCTCGTGTAATTAATGCCTCTTTTACTGACTTCCCATCTCCAGCAATTGTACACTCTTCAATTGTAGCGGAGTCCAATTATGTCAAGGCACTTAACAGAGCTGCCCACAGGATGTTAATGCCAAGCCGTGCGAAGACGCTATCCCTGCTTTATAACCCTTGCTCACTGGCAGGCATGGCTGGGCACCTGCTGAGGGCCCATGACCTAGAAGGGCCCCACTAACAAAAGCCCCCTGGATATGCTCCTCCTCTTTACCATTGCAACCAGCTCGTTCACTTGCCTCTTGGTCTGGCCCAGCGGTACATAGAATCATAGAATCATAGAATAGCAGAGTTGGAAGGGTCTTACAAGGCCATCTAGTACAACCCCCTGCTCAATGCAGGAATCCACCCTAAAGCATCCCTGACAGGTGGTTGTCCAGCTGCCTCTTGAATGCCTCTAGTGTGGGAGAGCCCACAACCTCCCTAGGTAACTGATTCCACCGTCGCACTGCTCTAACAGTCAGGAAGTTTTTCCTGATGTCCAGCCGGAATCTGGCTTCCTTTAACGTGAGCCCGTTATTCTGTGTCCTGTACTCTGGGAGGATCGAGAAGAGATCCTGGCCCTCCTCTGTGTGACAACCTTTTAAGTATTTGAAGAGTGCTATCCTGTCTCCCCTCAATCTTCTCTTCTCCAGGCTAAACATGCCCAGTTGTTTCAGTCTCTCTTCATAGGGCTTTGTTTCCAGACCTCTGATCATCCTGGTTGCCCTCCTCTGAACATGCTCCAGCTTGTCTGCATCCTTCTTGAATCGTGGAGCCCAGAACTGGACGCAATACTCTAGATGAGGCCTAACCAGGGCCGAATAGAGAGGAACCAGTACCTCACGTGATTTGGAAGCTATACTTCTACTAATGCAGCCCAAAATAGCATTTGCCTTTCTTGCAGCCATATCGCACTGTTGGCTCATATTCAGCTTGCAATCTACAATCTACATGGCATGGCCTTCTTGCTCTCTGCCTGTCAAGCAAGCAAGTGGGAGCAATGATGAGAAAAATGAGGAGCGAGAGCATCTGGTGACAATGGTGGTGAGAAGGGAGACTCACTGAGGGAAGGGGGCCACTGAAAGTGCCTTCCCCAAAGCCTAGAGCTGGCAGCGTTAGCTACAAGTTCCTAGACCAACCAGGGAAATACTACACTTTGGGCCAATTCAGAAGACACCATGGTGGTTGAGCCAGAAAGCCAGGCCTTGTTCAGAAGACACCTTAAACTATGGCTTTAACAATGGTGAATAAGGCTTTTTGCTTTATTCACCATGGTTAAAGCTGTGGTTTAAGGTGTCTTCTGAACACAGCTGGGTGTTCTGGCTTAACCACCATGGTTAAAGCCATGGATTAAGGTGTCTTGTGAATGGGGCCCTTATCTTCGTCAAAAGGCTGAGAAGCAATTGCCTAGATGATAGAGGAATGAGCTGTTTCATTCCCTGGCAGTCCAGTATTGTCAGGGCTAAACTTTAGATCGTAGTCAAAAGGGAGCCAAGCCGGTGCTGTGTCAGGACTGAGGTGCCAAGCCAGGAGTCAAAAGCAAAGAATAGACCCAAGAAGACCATTGTTGCTCAGGCAAAGTCCCTGCTTAACCTGGAAGCCCTTTCTTGACTTTCCAACCCGGGAAAGCTCAATGGACAGCCTGGGTGGGTGAGGTCACAAAGATGCTCCACTCTGCAGTTCTGGTGACTCACCACAAGACTCCAGGCAAGTTACCCAAGACAGCATTCAGCTCACACACAGTGTGGCCAGGTGGCCTACTTTACAGAGGACAGTCCTCTGTTTGAAGGGCTGTCCAGTCGAACTTTATTTTTTGCAGACCATAAGTGTCCACCATGTCTTGGGATAAAATATTACACAATGTTGTCTGTTGGAATGTTATCTTGTGGTGGGGAGAACCTACCTTCTACTATGGATACCCTTCCTTGGGAACTTCCAATCTCCTTCTCATGCATGCACTGGAAGAAGAGAGGGGGAGAGGGAACCCTCACATCTGAGTATTGAACAAACTAATTCCCATAAGACTAAATTCTAGTATAGCATAACACTCCTCAATCTGTGCTATCCAGATGTTTTGGACTACAACTCCTAGAATTTCCGATGTTTAGCCATGTTTGCTGAGGCTTTCGCTTCTTAATGGCTTTATTTATTTGTTTCTTTTGTGGAAAGAAAAAGGAAGAAGAAATTGTGGGGAAAATGGGGGAGGGTTATGAGTGAAAGACAATGTAAGGTTGCAAAATCCATCCATTCTATGGCACAGGAGAAAAGTTAGAGGCTGCAGGGATTAAAACTATGAGAACCCACTGCCATTAGAGCCATCAGGTTCCAGTGACTGTAGTGAGGGGAAACTCAGTCCCCCACAGGTCCTCCATGAGGAATAGGCTTCATTCCATCCTCAGTTTCCCCCTTGCAATCTCCCCCCCCCCCCAATTGAATGTAATGCAGCCCTCTCTCTCCATTACATGCAGTAGGAGAAAATTAAGAAAGTAAGAAGTGGGTTATATTCCAGGCCTTGGGTTTGTTAGGAAAAATTACCCATAAATATCATTTTTCACTGCCAACCCCAGAAAAATCTCAAATCATTCCTGAGTTGAGACAAACATGGGAGAGATCACCCCTCTCTAGCCCTAAAACCATTCAAATGTTATTTTGGATTCTTAAGCATTCTCTCATGATTCATTTAAGCTTGCACCATGTTCCTAATCTTTTATTTAGTGTTGAAAGCATCAGTCCCATTAATTGATTCATCATCACAGGCTTGTTACTGAATGTCCTTCTTCACATGAACTCACATGTACCAGACAAACCCAGAACACAGCAATCATTTACAGAGGTGTGGCTTGCAGTGAGCTTGTTCTAAAAAAAAGAAAAGGGTCTTAAGCTTTTGGATGCATAACAGAGGATAAGAAGGTGAGATAAGCCTATTCAGGCATCTCGGCATGGACCCAACTTAACAGACACTCCAGGGGGCACCGTGGAGCTACATTGGAATATAGGAGTTTGTCTAGCATGACCAGATACAAAAGAGGGCAGGGCTCCTGCAGCTTTAACTGTTGTGATGAAGAGGGAATTTCACCAGGTGCAGCATGCATACAAATTACACCTGCTGAAATTCTCTTTTCTATACAACTGTTAAAGATCCAGGAGCCCTGTCCTCCTTTCCATACGGTCACCCTAGGAGCGTCATCACACGGGGGAAATCACGTTTCCTCACTGTTGCTTCTCCGCCCACATGTTTGTCCCTCATTACTTCCTCTTTTGAAAGAGGAAGTAAACAACATGCATGTGGCCCATTCAGTGGGTTGTTTTGATCCTTCTGCTGCATACAGCAGGAGATAGTGGCAACTTCTGTCTTTAAGAACAAGATGGACTTACTGGGGTGATTTTTGTGGCATGAAGAAGGCTAGAAGGGGTGGGAGGCACACAGGAGGCAGACAACGTCATGAGGCGGACCCACAAAAGGCCAGGAGTGCCCAGTAACGAGTGTGCAATAAAATGCTCGTCTGATGGAACTCTAGGTTTGTCACAATCATGGATCCTAGGAAACTCACAGTGGCCACAGGCTACCCCCTGGTCTCCAGGTTTTAGGGCCCAAATCCATGCGGTTGCAAAACCAGATTTTGGAATAGAGAGTCCAAAAGCAAGGTCTCTCTTTGGACCCTGACTAACTTGAGGAAAATAACAAAAATGGAGAGAGGCTGGACTATGGTAGGGGGGTAAGGAAGGGCAAGCTAGTGTGTAGATGTGGTAGTATCCAAAGCTAGTCCTACGTAGAGTAGGCCGGTTCAAATGAATGAGACTGTTAATTCAATCCCATTCGTTTCAATGGGTCTACTCGACATTGGGAAAGGCTGTTTTAGGGTGCAATCCTACGCATAAGGACATAAGACGTGCCATGCTGGATCAGACAGACCAAGGGTCCATCTAGCACTGATGGTGCTATATAAATAAATTATTATTATTATTATTATTATTAATAATAATAATAGTCCAGCACTGTTCACACAGTGGCCAACCAGCCATTGACCAGGGATGAACAAGCAGGACATGGTGCAACAGCACCCTCCCACCCATGTTCCCCAGCAACTGGGGTACACAGGCTTGCTGCCTGTGTTCAGACAGCTACACGTGCATAAGCTATTATCATTTGATTTTATCCTACCCTTCAGCAGCCACATCGACTACCACAGCCATCATTCCTGAGAGTCTTGGCCTTGGCGGCTGGGGCTTGTGGGAGCTGGGAGTCCAACGACATCTGAAGGATCACCCTTGCTAGAGCTCATCGTCTCCTGTTGCAGAGAAAGCATCAAAGAATCTGTGGCACCATAAAGACAAACACCTTTATTCTGGCATAATGAGCTTTCATGGACTACACCATTCACACCTCCCTGAAATCTAGAAACTAGAAAATTTGCTTTGTTTACTTATGTATTATCCTTCTGGAACGCCTGAGGGATTTAGGAATTGGGGGCGCTGTGCTGCAGTGGTTCCGGTCCTACCTTTCAGGTAGATTCCAGATGGTGATGCTTGGGGATAGTTGCTCCTCAAAAAAGGAGCTGTTGTATGGCGTACCACAAGGTGCCATCCTATCCCCAATGCTGTTTAACATCTACATGAAACCGCTGGGAGAGATCATCCGGAGGCATGGGGCGGGGTGCTATCAGTATGCTGATGACACCCAAATATATTTCTCTATGCCTTCAATAACAGCATCAGCTAAGGATAGTGTGTCTCCTCTGAATGAATGCTTGGAGGCGGTAATGGGCTGGATGAGGAAAAACAAACTGAAGCTGAATCCAGACAAAACAGAGGTGCTTGCTGTCAAGGGCTCTGACCTATTTATTTATTTATTTATTTATTACATTTCTATACCGCCCAATAGCCAGAGCTCTCTGGGCGGTTCACAAAAATTAAAAACTAGGTTTGGAGGTGTGTCAACCAGTTCTGGATGGGGCTACACTCCCCCTGAAAGCCTGTGTTCGCAGTTTGGGGGTGCTCCTGGATCCGTCGCTCCAAATGACAGCCCAGATAGGTGCAACGGCCAGGAGTGCCTACTATCAGCTTCAGCTGATACGCCAGCTGTGCCCCTTCTTAGAGTCAGAAGACCTAAAGACGGTAGTGCATGCACTGGTAACCTAAAGGCTTGACTTCTGCAATGTGCTCTACATAGGGCTACCATTGTACCTAGTTTGGAAACATTAACTAGTTCAAAATATGGTAGCCAGTTTGGTCACCGGTACCTCTAGGGGTGAGCATATTACCCCAATATTAAAATCACTCCACTGGCTGCCAATTAGTTTCCGGGCAAAGTACAAAGTGTTGGTCATTGCCTTTAAAGCTCTACAAGGTTTGGGTCCAGGTTACCTGCAGGATCGCCTTCTCCCATATTGTCCACCTGCACACTCAGGTCCTCTGGGGTGAACTTACTTCAGTCAACTAAACTAGGCTGACATCAGTTTCCCAGAGGACCTTTTCTTCTGTCGCCCCCAGATTGTGGAATGGCCTGCCATTGGAGATTTGTAAAATTAACTCTGTGTGTGATTTTAAGGCAGCCTTAAAGACTAGCCTTTTCCGGCAGGCCTATCCAGATCAATGTAAAATCAAGAATTTTTAAGATGTATTGATTCCTGTTCTAATGTTGTTCCCCGCCTCGATCCAAAGGGAGAGGCGGGTAAGAAATAAATAAATAAATTATTATTATTATTATTTACTTATTTATGTTGGGATGTATACACAGCCTTGACTGCTAAAAAGCCATCAAGACTCTCTCTCTTGCTAGCATATTGTTTTAAATATCCTGTTAGGGAAATTCCCCTAACCTGCTAGGGAAGGGACGACTTCACAACCGGTCCAGAAACAGAGACTTTATTTACTGTGCACCCAGGAGAAAAGCCCCATACCTCATACAGATCGACGGCAGGGACTCTCTAACCATTAGCCACATCAGCATACATTTATACTTCATCCAAGCTGCTCTTACATAATTCTTACATAAACAATGCCATATTTTCGCAGCCTATGGCTGGTACAAAACGTTGCATTCTGTTCCTTGATAAGCATCACAAAGGGATTCCAGAGTACGCTCTAACCTTTCAGAAATCCCTGGTCAGAGGGCTTTCAATGGTAAATAGATTAAACAATGGTCAGCCTTGGAGATCTCTGTATCTTAGCTGTTTTAAAAGGCACGAAGGTGGGGGGCTAGAGGGAAAGTGTCACCTCAAATTGAGGGGCTTCAAACAGATAAGACCCCCATGCAAGGGCAGGCAAAGCTAACAAGCACAAGTGCACCAGGGTGTCTTAGTAAAAGACAACTTGGGTCCAGGGTCCAAGCCTCAGAAGCTGGGGTGTCGTAAGTTGCCACATTTGTCCAGGCAGATTAGGCCTTTGCTTGTGTTCTTGAGAAGTACAGGGCAACCTCAGGCGACGTGCTGATTACGTTTCTGATGACTCTTGGAAAGGGGAAGAGGGAGGGTTGAGCATGGAGTGCTTGGTGTACACTTTTCCCCAGGAAGGGGGTCTTTGGTGGGGGTCTTTTGGCCCATCCTAACCTAGGGTGACCATATGAAAAGGAAGACAGGGCTCCTGTATCTTTAAGAGTTGAATTGAAAAGGGAATTTCAGCAGGTGTCCTTTGTATACATGGAGAACCTGGTGAAATTTCTTCTTCATCACAACAGTTAAAGCTGCAGGAACTATGCTAGAGTGACCAGATTTAAAAGAGGGCAGGGCACCTGCAGCTTTAACTGTTGTGATGAAGAGAACATTTCACCAGTTGCTCCATATATACAAATGACACCTGCTTTTCAGTGCAACTGTTAAAGGTGCAGGAGCCCTGGCCTCCTTTTCATATGGTCACCTTTCCTAACAGCTCTAATAGGCAGCAGCTGAGTCTGGGTGTGGCTCAGCAACCTTTATTAGGAAAAGCCCAGCAGTCAGCATTCACCAGCTTCTGGCAACAATCTCTCCCCAACTTCTCCTGGTTTCTTCGCCCATCTTGAACCCATGTGCTATGAACTTGGACTACGGCTTGACCCTGCTACTGGATTGTGTATGTATTGGGCTGCCTAACTCTGTTTGACCACTTCTGCTTTGCCTGAATCTTATGGCCCTGTGCAGAAGATACCTTAAACCACAGGCTTAGGCACTGTGGTTAAAGCCATGGTTTAACGTGTCTTCTGAACAGGGCCATTATCTTGGCTTGCTTGCCTGTGTCTTGACCCTGGGCCTGTTATCTGGATCCCTCCTGCATTTGCCAGAGCTTCTGAAACTTGTCTTCTGGGACATTGGCCTGGGTTATAACTTGTCCCTTCCATCAGACCTATAACTAAGACTGCTACCACCACAGGACTGCTAAAATCAAATGTTAAAGTGTGAGATACGGTGTCTCTGGCCTGGTTCAGACAACACGCTAAACCATGCTGCTTAACCACAAAATGGTTAAGGGAATGCATGTATTTTGTGGTCAAGCAGCATGGTTTAGCATGTGGTCTGAGCCACGCCAGTGAAGGGGAAGGAAAATGTGTCTCTCTCTGTGTGTGGCCTGATTAGAAGAGGCAAGACACCCACTAATGGCACTTTGCTTTGGCAAGCAAGAAGCCTAGTGCTTTCAGCAGGAGCCTTTCCTCTGGGAAGAGAGTCTCAGTGACTTCAGCAGCGGTGTTGCACCTTGCCCTGGGGAGTGGGGGGGGGGGGTAAGGCACGCTGTCTTGTTTTCATTTGATTTTACTGTTTTAAAATTTCATATTGGTTTTAACATGTCAATGTTTTAATTTGTTTTAGGATTGTATATTTATTCTATTTTATATGTATGGTTTTATCTGTACGCCACCCTGAGATCCTTGTGGTATAGGGTGGGATGTAAATGTTTTCATAAATAAATAAAATGCCTCTGGGAAGAAGAGGAGTCTGGACTCTCCCAAATGCGAGGGTACTTACACAGTTCAGAGAAGGGCAGTGCCATGGGTCCTAAGCCCTGGAAAAGATGCTACTTGATATGGGAGAAAGACTGGGTTGCCTTTCCATCCCGTCTAACCAAAGGGAATAATTGCTGTAGTTGCCAGAAACCTGCTTTTAACAAAAGATGGCTTTACATGCTAATGGCTGCCTTAAAAGACAGGTGTGCAGACTGACCAGGTGTGTCACTAACGATCACTCTGGCTATCCAGTATTTCATATTCTGCTCAGGTTTAAAATAAAACAACACACTTTTGCCTTTGGAGAATACATTTTTAAGAGGTCTGTTAGGGACTGAATTGCTTGGTCCAGCCTTCGCTGATTCCTCTCAGCCCTGTTCCCTGGGCTTTTCTCCCAAGGGGGGACGGCGACGCCTTGGCTTTTGGGCTGCCTCAAAATGGAGCCGCTACTTCTCGCTTGCAAAAGAGCTGCTTTGGAACAAGAGAGCTCCTTAAGCCCTGAAATAAGAGTAGGGTGACCATAGGAAAAGGAGGACAGGGCTCCTGTAGCTTTAGCAGTTGTATTGAAAAGGAAATTTTAGCATGAGTCATTTGTATATATGGAGAACCTGGTGAAATTCCCCTCTTCATCACCACAGTGAAAGCTGCAGGAGCCCGGCCCTCTTTTAAATCTGGTCACTCTAGTATAGCTCCTGCAGCTTTCACTGTGGTGATGAAGAGAGAATTTCACCAGGTTCTCCATATATACAAATGACACCTGCTGAAATTCCCTTTTCTATGCAACTGTTAAAGATGCAAGAGCCCTGTCCTCCTTTTCATATGGTCACCCTAAATAAGAGGCATTTGCCACGAATAAGAAACCCCAGCGCTGAGGAGAGAAAAAAATCCCCTCAGAAGGAACAACTCCCAGCAGGGCAGTTTGTAAATAGCTCAGAATGCAATTAATAACAGCTGGCTGCAGTCTCACAAATGCTGGGAGCCAGAGAAAGACGAGGTGGACCTGCGTGAGGGTGAAGGTTGAGGGAATATGGCCTGAGGTAAAAAAGAAAGAAAGAAGCATTAAGAGGCTTGTAGGGTGGATTTGATTTAAATCACTACTCAGAAAGACTTTGAGGTGACCCCCCCCCAAAAAAAGTGCACTCTTCCTTGCTAAATTTTACACAACTCAGAGTTACCAAAGACTCATTCTTGCTGGTATAAGCTTAATATTTGCAACCAGATGAAGGTTTCAGTTTTAGAATAGCAACTTTTCAGATTAGTTTTAGTTCTATCAAAAAATAATAATAATACTGATTTGGTTATACTATTAGAAACACATCATAGATAATTATGAAATTATTGTGAGGTGAACTATCTCCAGTTTAATAAGTTAATCATTCATATTTGGACAGTGGTGTACTTTATTGGAAGGAGAAAAATAATCTTACAGAAACCACTGGAAGAGCATGACATTGTGAATGGATTAATGGAATTTATTTACCAAAAAAATTAAACAGCCTCATGCTACATAGTTAAAAACTAATCTTTATTTCATGATGAATAGCTTTTGGGAATAACTTTTGGGCTTTAATGTATCTTAAATAGAAAACTATCTTTAGAAAGATTTTTTCCTCAAAAAGCATTTTATCAAAAAAAAAATCCATTTTAAAAAAATCCAATTTTTAAATTATTTTTTTAAAAAACCATTGGTTTTTATCCACCCTGTTTGAAATCCCCAAAGTAAATGTTAGGGTCCCCTCAGGTCTGGAGGCCTTGCTGTCTCCCTCCCTCTCCACTCTTCAGTCCTTAATCTCTCTCAGGGACCCCCAAAACTTCCATGTCCCCTTTTAAGACAAATCACCCATTCAAAATCACACACTCCAGAGTAAAGGTGTTGTTGTTGTTGTTTTTAAACTTTTGGTGTTTTAAATTTTGTATATCTGTTTTTAATGTTCATTGTGCTTAACTTTTGTAAGCCACCCAGAGAGCTTTGGCTATGGGGCAGTATAGAAATGAAATGAAATAATAAAGTTAACAGAAAAGAAGCACAAGTCCTGGGTTCCCTCAGTCTAAAGCCTTCAGCTACAGAAGGGGCCCAATTCCCCCCCCCCTTCCCAAACACAGGGGTTTGTAAAGAGGTTTAAGGACTAGGGGCATTGCTTCAGTAGTAAAAGCACCTAGTTTGTGTGAGAAAATCAGCTTTGGAAAAACCAGTTCCAAATATATATATATATATATATATATATATATATATATATGCCACTTTGTAGCATTACAGACCACACAAAGACTCAAGGCTGAACATTTCTACTCAGGAGCAAACGCCTGCTCATGAGGAGAAAGAACCAGTCCTTTTAAAGTTTCTTTTCCCCTTCTTTTTTTAATAGCTGCTTTCAGTGCTGCAAAGCATGGAACGGGAGGAGACTGGAGGGGTCTACTCAAGAGAAGGAAGGACTAGCTGTGAATGCTAATGAGCCAGGCTCCGTTCAGCTGCAGCAACAGAGCCAGAGCGCACATAAACTCTCCGTCTTCCCCAGGACCTCAGTTAGGTGGAGAGTTTGCGCAGGGGAGAGACTCAAACGAAGAACCAGCCCTGCCATGGCGTGCCTTCCCAGGAGCAGCGCAAAGGCCCAGCTGGCCCTGTGGGGCTGACTGGGCCACAGTAAACACCCAGCCCTGGGCCTCACCTGCATTTTACCTGCCTTCTTGCTCAGCCTGCCTGCTCACCTGGACTGTTTCAATCTGCAACTTTGCAAGTAAAGGTTTTTCCGCCTTGTGGGGGGTGCATAGCCGCCTTGTGGGGGGGCATAGCTGCCTTGTGGGGGGCACAGCTGGGCACAGCCGCCACGAGGGGGCACAGCTGGGCACAGTCGCACGAGGGGGCATAGCCGGGCACAGCCACCACATGGGGGCATAGCGCCTTCTCGCTTGGCCTGCCTGCTTACCAGGACTGTTTCAACTTGCAGCTGGCCGCTAATGGTTTGCTGTTGGGGACTACCTCTTCTTCAGCTGCATTTTACCTGCTAGCAAGACTGCCTTCTCGCTTGGCCTGCCTGCTGATCTGCAGCTTTGCTGGTAAGGGTTTGCTTCTGGGGACTGTGTGGTGGGGGGATTGGGCCGGAGCCTCACCTGGAAGAGGCTCATTCAAAAAACAACAACTAGCCTTGCCTTGGGGCAAGCTGCCACTTGGGGGCAAGCCTCAACACACAGGCGACATTTACGATCATCAGAGGAGGCCCCTGCTTGTCCTTCCAAGGTGAACAAACTGTCGTCACAAAGATCCTTGACGGCGGGGCCTTCTCTGTAGCAGCACCCACCCTCTGGAAAACTCTCCCTTGTGCTGTTTGGGAGGTGGAAAATGTAACATCCTTCAAACGCCTCCTGAAGACATACCTGTTTTAAACAAGCTTTCCCTAGACTGTGACTTACTTTGGTTTTATATGACATTTTTAAATTGTTATTCTTGATTTTTGTGTATTATGATTTTAATTGTGAGCTGCCCAGAGAGCCTTGGGGTTTGGGTAGTATAAATATATAATAAATGAATAAAATAGGGTTCTGTTCTCTTGGCTAGTCTGCTGTAGTTATGGCCCGGGTGGTCAAAGAGCTACTTGAGCCACTGGCTTTGCTTCCCTTCTCCTCCTGGCTGTACCGAACAGCAAAGGAGCCAACAAGCGCTATTGAAATGCAGCTTCTGTTTGAGGGACATCTGGAAACTAAAGATGTCTCTTTGGATATTGCAATTAGTTTAGTTTGTATTAGTCTTAAGTGTTTTATTTGTTCTTGTGTGTAATTGTACATTTTCACTTCTCTTCTCAGCTTGTCTGTCTGCTTGATCTACGTGCGTCAAAGAAAGTTAAGTGCCTGGGATTTCATTTTATAATGTTTCTTGTGTTTTGCATTGTTGTGGGTTGCATTTAATTTTTTCTGATGCATTTGGGGTTGGAATTGTTGTGGGTTGCATTTTATTTTCTGATGCATTTGGGGTTGGTTATTATTGTGAGAGTTGGGTTGCGTAACTTTTTTAGCGTTTATCACACATTTTGTGGTTTGTATTGTTGCATTTTTTGTTATGGCTTTTGTGGTTTTAACTGTGTATTGCGTGTTATTTGATCATGCATTTTGGAGGTTCAGTTGTTGTGTGGTTTTGATTGTTGTGAATTCCTCAAAGGGCTTCCTTGGCAGTGACAGGGCTGGACACCGCTTACCAAGATTGGTTCCTAATTGCAATATAAAATGTAAACTCAAGATTCCTTCCTTGCTTCCTAATTGCAATATAATATGTAAAAGCGCATTTTACTACATATTTTGTGGTTTTAATTGTTGTGTATTGCATTTTTTAATGCATTTTGGTGGTTAAATTGTTGTGTATTGTGTTTGATTTTACTATGCAAATTGGGGTGGGTGGGTTAATTTTTGTGTGTTGCATTTTATTGTATTTTATTTCCTTTCTTAAATTTCTATACTGTCCCTTAGCTGGGGCTCTCTGGGCGGTTCACAGGCTCTATTCAATAATAATAATAATAATAATAATAATAATAATAAATAATTTATTAACCGCCTCTCCCTCTGGATCGAGGCGGGAAACAATATACAACAATACAGATAGTGGTATAATTGTAAACAGTGAGGTCAAAATAAAATTAACTGCAAAAAGCTGCAACTGCATTTTAATCAGTGATCAGTAAACAAGGTAAATGATAACACCATGGCCCTGACACCAGGATACAATCAGACAGCTGATGTTAATTGGCTTAATTGCCAGAGGTGTCAATGTATTTGACATAACTATGCATGGGGGTTAATGGTTGTGAATTGCCCAAAGAGCCTGGTTGTAAGAGTTTGTGCCCACAGGTTTTCTGCAAGGTAAGTGTGCATAGGAATGACGCATCTCATCAGGATCATTAACATCAGTTGAAGACTTTGAGGACTTCTGACAAGGTGAGTGCAAGATCTGTACATGTGTGAGAGCAGAATTATAAAAACTCAGCTTAGCTTAGTACTATGTACATCTTTTCTCAGAGACACTGTTAGTCCTGTTGCTTCTTTACTGGTAATTGCTTAAATATCTAGTCATGTTTTATTGGGTTGTGTGGGGTGGCACAGTTTTTGGGAATGCTTCAGGCAGCAAAATACCTTGGGCCAGACCTGGACTTAGGACTGTGTTACACACAGGTATCGTCCCCTTTATGGCGATGTCCCAGGTTAGCAATGGTCTTCATGGATTTTGGAGGTTTTAATTGTTGTGTATTGCATTTACTGTACACATTTAACATTAGTCATTAGGCAGATTTAAAATATAATAAATTAGAGGATATTAAATCAAAAGAAATGTGTTTATTATGAATTTTAATTTTTTTTCTCCTGAGAAATTAATGTAACCATAACCTAATAAAGGCATCTGAAACCTGAGTTGGTGTATTTATTTTGTCTGTGTGCATTCATTTTGCTTATGTGTATGTAATAAAAGCATTCTGTTGCAAAAGTGACATTTTCCTTTTGTTGTCTTAATACTCTAAAAAGTTTATTAAGTTTCTCTGAAAGTGTCATTTCTCATGCTATAATGTATCTTATGTTGAAATGCTTTGCATCCTTCCAAAATTTGTTTATGTGCATTTGGCTATCTGCATTTTATTTTACAAAGTATTTTGTGGTTTTAATTGTTGTGTACTGCCCAAAGAGATTAGTTGTAAGAGTTGATTTGTGTCATTTTTTTAGGGTTTATTGTGAAGTCCTATTTGTGTTTATTCAGAGGTAAATCCCCATGCATTTAACTGTGAAATGCGAGGACTCCAGATTGGTGAAGGTTGGTTTAGAGGTTGAATGGTTGTCAGTGATAGGGTTACACACCCCTTACCAGGACTTCTTCCTTGCTTCCTAACTGCGCTTTTACATTTTATATTGCAAAACATTTTGTGGGTTTAATTCTGGTGTATTGCATTTTATTTTGCAATGTATTTTGAGGGTTTTAATTGTTGTGAATTGCCCAAAGAACATTGTTGTAAGAGTTAGTTTGTCATTTTTTTTAGGGTTTATTGCAAAGTCAACAGAAGTAAATCTTAATGTGTTTAATTGTGAAATGGGGAGGGGGGGGAACCAGCTTGGGGAAAGGTGGTTTAGAGGAAGAACTGTTGGCAGTGATTGGGTTAAATATACCTTACCAAGATTACTTACTTGTTTCCTAATTGCATGTTTTCATTTCGCAGTTTAAATTGTGTATTGAATTTTATTATTTTATTATAAACTTAAATATCACCATAATACAGAAACCTTAAAAGCAAGGAATAAGTAATAAATTGCTATATATATTTAAAAGAAAGAGTCCGACACTATAAATACACACTAGGAATTTAACATTAGCTATTAGGCAGGTTTAAAATAAGATGAATTCATGGGAGGATAGGTATCAAATAGAAAGGAAAGACTGTTTTTTATTATTATGTACTTTTATTTTTCTCTCCTGAGAAACTATTGAAACCATAACCTAATAAAGGCATCTGAAACCTGTGTTGGTACTTTTATTTTGTTTGTGTGTATGTAATAAAACACTGGCATTCTGTTGCAAAAGCGTCTCCTCCTTTTGCTTTCTTAATAGTCTAAAATGTTGAGTATGTTTCTCTGTAAGTGCTATTTCCCATACTGTATTGTACCGTCGTCTTAGGTTTAAACCCTTTTGCATCCTTCCAACAGTTGGCAAATGCTATTTCTCATGCTGTTTTGTACCGTCGTCCTTAGTTTAAACCTTTTGCGCCCTTCCAACATTTGGCTATCTGCATTTTATTTCAAAATGCATTTTGTGCTTTTAATTGTTGTCAGTAGACCAAAGAGCTTGATTGTAAAGAGTTTGTGCTCACTTTGTGATAAATCCTAACAGTGTTCAGTTCCCAATCAGGCTTTCTGCAAGTTAAGTATGCAATGGAATGACACATCCCATTACTTCTGTCAAGGTAAGTGTATAATTTGTACATGTGTGAGAGCAGAATTATTAAAAAAACAACTCAGTCCTATGTATATCTTTTCTCAGAGACAGTGTTAGTTCTCTTGCTACTTTACTGGTAATTGTTTCATTACCTAGTCAGGTTTTATTGGGTTGTGTGGGGTGGACCCAGTTTTTGGGATTGCTTCTGGCAGCAAAATACCTTGGGCCAGACCTGGACTTAGAACTGTGTTACACACAGCCAGGATTCCCTTCATGGGATGTCTGAGGTTAGCCATGGTGCCCTTCCAAGTGCAAGGACTTAGCTGACTGCTTTGCCCCCTCTTCATGAAGATGGTTAACTTAGAGGGCTCTGTTTCACACAGCCAGCGTCCCCTTTATGGGAATGCCTCAGGTCAGCGAAGTTGCCCTAGAAAGTATGGCCTGCTCCGCCTTCATGCATTTTGTGGTTTTAACTGTTAAGAATTGCCCAAAGTGCTTCCCTGTAAAGAGTTGGTTTGTGCCCTTTGTTAGTATTTATCACACAACCCTACGTGTGTTTAATTAGAAGTAAATCCCAGTGTGTTTAACGGTGAAATGGAAGGGCACCAGGTTGGGGAAGGGTGGTTTAGAGGAGCAACGGTTGGCAGTGATAGGGTTAACCACTGCTTAACAAGATTCCTTCCTAGCTTCCCGGCTTGCAGATTTTGAGGACCAGGCCTGCTCCCATCAGTCCTGATCAGGTAAGACATGGTGAGTTCTCTTGCTTCTTTACTAGTAATTGTTTCAATATCTAGTCATGCTTTATTGGGTTGTGTGGGGTGGCACAGATCAGCTGGTGCCCTTCCAAGCCCGGCCAGCCCCTCCTTTATGGAGAACGTTGCGCTCTAAGTGGAGGAAGTTAGCGGACGTCTTTGCCCCCTCTCCATGAGGATGGCTGACTTAGAGGGCTGTGTTACACAGAGCTAGCGTCCCCTTTATGAGAATGCCTCAGGTCAGTGAAGGTGCCCTAGCAAACATGGCCAGCTCTTCCTTCATGCATTATGAAGGTTTTAAATGATGGCTCACTGTGAAGAATACTAAGAATGGTATTCTTGCGTAAAACTACATGTGAGCACAGTTGTGGTCTTCATCACTCTTGATTCCTCTACTGAGGATATGCTCAGGGGCGCCCGATTCCTAAATTCTTAGTGTAACTCGACTGGCGTCCTATTGGAAGTCCCACAAACCCTTAAAGGAGTGGATTTCCTGATAACGCACACCCCTAGCCAGGAAGCATACATCTAACGAGGAGATGTACGGCTGCTTCCAGGCGTTTGAAAATGCCTGAGAGAAGGGTGGGTCACACTTGGGTCGAACTGTGCCAGGAGGAGGACTGGACCTGCAACCCCGTGGGCTCCCTTGGACTTCTCATGCCACCCTTCTGGGAAGGCTGCCTTGAGTCGGGATGTGTAGTCATTATTGCGATGGTCCCGCTCCTGCCAAGAATCCTGAAGGTGGTGGTGTTCGGGGATGATGGGTCTGTCCTACGGCAGTCTTACTACAGGGTGCCTCAGGGCTTGATTTGACCCCTAAGCTTTTCAACAACTACACGAAACCGCTGGGAGACGTTTACCAGGGGTGTGGGCTGAGGCATCACCCATGACACCCAGCTTCACCTCCCCTTCTCAGCTAACAGAGGTGGGACAGTTGGAGCTCTGAACCAGCGCGCGGGCAGGAGAATGGACTGGATGAGGACCCAATAAACTGAGATTCAATCCAGCCGAGACAGACATACTGTTTGCAGGTGGTTCATCATTCCAGTTTAGTGACATTCACCCTGTTCTGGCGGGGGTTACAGACTTCCCATTCGGTGACGTTTGTAGTTTGGGGATGGTCTTGGATCCGTTGTTGCCCGTAGAGGCACAGGCTCCCTCCGTGGCTCAGAGTAGCTTTCCATCAGCTTAGGCCAGGGAGAAACAGCTGCAGTTGTTTTGTCCTAAAACGCCCATGATCCCCTGCCATCAGCGACGCTGGCTGGAGCTGATGGGGGTTGTAGTCCAAAACAACTGAGGTCACCATTTTTTAAATTTCCATTTGTATTTTAGTTGTATTTTATTTTACTTTAGTTCATTTTTTTTTCTTTACTGCACCTAATCCCAAAGTTCTTCAAGCATTTAAAATAATAAAAAATTAATACAGAATAAAAGTAGCCGAGATTCAAACCATAGAAATAAATATACTAAACTTAAAATCAGCAGGATAGAAAATCACTAAAATCACTGAGTGTCTAATATTTAAAATAACTAAAAAGAAGAACTAAAACATCCCCTTAACAGGAGGTACTCTCAGCTCCCGAGGGAGCCTGTGCCTCTACGGACGATGACGGATCCATCATCATCCCCAACCTGCAGACCTCACCCTATAGGAAGTCTGTAACCCCCTTCCAGAACAGGGTGACTGACACTTAACCGGATAGATGAGACACCCACAAACAGTATTTCTGTCTTGTCTCGATTGAATCTCAGTTTATTGGGCCCTCATCCAGCCCACTCCTCTGCCCCTGCGCTGGTTCAGAACTTCAACTGCCCCACCTCTGTTTAGCTGAGAAGGAGAGGTGGAGCTAGGTGTCATGGGTCATGCCTCAGCCCACGCTCCTGGTTAACGTCTCTTGGTGGTTTCATGTAGATGTTGAGAAGCATGGGGGTCAACTACAGCCCTGAGGCACCCTGTAGCAAGACCGCCATAGGACAGACCCATTATCCCCTGCCACCACTTTCTCTAAAGAGCATTCTAGGCAGGAGCGGAATGGTTGCAATACGTGACTTCACATCCCAACCCAAGGCAGCCTTCCCAGAAGGATAGCCTAAGAGGTCCAAGAGAGTCCACGGGGTTGCAGGTCCTTCTCCCAGCAAAGGACGCAAGCAACAAGCAGGCTTGCACGTCCCTCACCTGGCACAGGTCAACCTAATTGTTTCATAGCCTAGTCATGTTTTATTGGGTTGTGCCAGGTGGCACAATTTTGGGGATTGCTTCTGGCAGCAAAATACCTTGGGCCAGACCTGGACTTAGAACTGTTTTACACACAGCCAGGATTCCCTTCATGGGATGTTAGCCATGGTGCCCTTCCAAGTGCAAGGACTTAGCTGACTGCTTTGCCCCCTCTTCATGAAGATGGTTAACTTAGAGGGCTCTGTTTCACACAGCCAGCGTCCCCTTTATGGGAATGCCTCAGGTCAGCGAAGTTGCCCTAGAAAGTATGGCCTGCTCCGCCTTCATGCATTTTGTGGTTTTAACTGTTAAGAATTGCCCAAAGTGCTTCCCTGTAAAGAGTTGGTTTGTGCCCTTTATTAGGATTTATCACACAACCCTACGTGTGTTTAATTAGAAGTAAATCCCAGTGTGTTTAACGGTGAAATGGAAGGGCACCAGGTTGGGGAAGGGTGGTTTAGAGGAGCAACGGTTGGCAGTGATAGGGTTAACCACTGCTTAACAAGATTCCTTCCTAGCTTCCCGGCTTGCAGATTTTGAGGACCAGGCCTGCTCCCATCAGTCCTGACCAGGTAAGACATGGTGAGTTCTCTTGCTTCTTTACTAGTAATTGTTTCAATATCTAGTCATGCTTTATTGGGTTGTGTGGGGTGGCACAGGTCAGCTGGTGCCCTTCCAAGCCCGGCCAGCCCCTCCTTTATGGAGAACGTTGCGCTCTAAGTGGAGGAAGTTAGCGGACGTCTTTGCCCCCTCTCCATGAGGATGGCTGACTTAGAGGGCTGTGTTACACAGAGCCAGCGTCCCCTTTATGAGAATGCCTCAGGTCAGTGAAGGTGCCCTAGCAAACATGGCCAGCTCTTCCTTCATGCATTATGAAGGTTTTAAATGATGGCTCACTGTGAAGAATACTAAGAATGGTATTCTTGCGTAAAACTACATGTGAGCACAGTTGTGGTCTTCATCACTCTTGATTCCTCTACTGAGGATATGCTCAGGGGCGCCCGATTCCTAAATTCTTAGTGTAACTCGACTGGCGTCCTATTGGAAGTCCCACAAACCCTTAAAGGAGTGGATTTCCTGATAACGCACACCCCTAGCCAGGAAGCATACATCTAACGAGGAGATGTACGGCTGCTTCCAGGCGTTTGAAAATGCCTGAGAGAAGGGTGGGTCACACTTGGGTCGAACTGTGCCAGGAGGAGGACTGGACCTGCAACCCCGTGGGCTCCCTTGGACTTCTCATGCCACCCTTCTGGGAAGGCTGCCTTGAGTCGGGATGTGTAGTCATTATTGCGATGGTCCCGCTCCTGCCAAGAATCCTGAAGGTGGTGGTGTTCGGGGATGATGGGTCTGTCCTACGGCAGTCTTACTACAGGGTGCCTCAGGGCTTGATTTGACCCCTAAGCTTTTCAACAACTACACGAAACCGCTGGGAGACGTTTACCAGGGGTGTGGGCTGAGGCATCACCCATGACACCCAGCTTCACCTCCCCTTCTCAGCTAACAGAGGTGGGACAGTTGGAGCTCTGAACCAGCGCGCGGGCAGGAGAATGGACTGGATGAGGACCCAATAAACTGAGATTCAATCCAGCCGAGACAGACATACTGTTTGCAGGTGGTTCATCATTCCAGTTTAGTGACATTCACCCTGTTCTGGCGGGGGTTACAGACTTCCCATTCGGTGACGTTTGTAGTTTGGGGATGGTCTTGGATCCGTTGTTGCCCGTAGAGGCACAGGCTCCCTCCGTGGCTCAGAGTAGCTTTCCATCAGCTTAGGCCAGGGAGAAACAGCTGCAGTTGTTTTGTCCTAAAACGCCCATGATCCCCTGCCATCAGCGACGCTGGCTGGAGCTGATGGGGGTTGTAGTCCAAAACAACTGAGGTCACCATTTTTTAAATTTCCATTTGTATTTTAGTTGTATTTTATTTTACTTTAGTTCATTTTTTTTTCTTTACTGCACCTAATCCCAAAGTTCTTCAAGCATTTAAAATAATAAAAAATTAATACAGAATAAAAGTAGCCGAGATTCAAACCATAGAAATAAATATACTAAACTTAAAATCAGCAGGATAGAAAATCACTAAAATCACTGAGTGTCTAATATTTAAAATAACTAAAAAGAAGAACTAAAACATCCCCTTAACAGGAGGTACTCTCAGCTCCCGAGGGAGCCTGTGCCTCTACGGACGATGACGGATCCATCATCATCCCCAACCTGCAGACCTCACCCTATAGGAAGTCTGTAACCCCCTTCCAGAACAGGGTGACTGACACTTAACCGGATAGATGAGACACCCACAAACAGTATTTCTGTCTTGTCTCGATTGAATCTCAGTTTATTGGGCCCTCATCCAGCCCACTCCTCTGCCCCTGCGCTGGTTCAGAACTTCAACTGCCCCACCTCTGTTTAGCTGAGAAGGAGAGGTGGAGCTAGGTGTCATGGGTCATGCCTCAGCCCACGCTCCTGGTTAACGTCTCTTGGTGGTTTCATGTAGATGTTGAGAAGCATGGGGGTCAACTACAGCCCTGAGGCACCCTGTAGCAAGACCGCCATAGGACAGACCCATTATCCCCTGCCACCACTTTCTCTAAAGAGCATTCTAGGCAGGAGCGGAATGGTTGCAATACGTGACTTCACATCCCAACCCAAGGCAGCCTTCCCAGAAGGATAGCCTAAGAGGTCCAAGAGAGTCCACGGGGTTGCAGGTCCTTCTCCCAGCAAAGGACGCAAGCAACAAGCAGGCTTGCACGTCCCTCACCTGGCACAGGTCAACCTAATTGTTTCATAGCCTAGTCATGTTTTATTGGGTTGTGCCAGGTGGCACAATTTTGGGGATTGCTTCTGGCAGCAAAATACCTTGGGCCAGACCTGGACTTAGAACTGTTTTACACACAGCCAGGATTCCCTTCATGGGATGTTAGCCATGGTGCCCTTCCAAGTGCAAGGACTTAGCTGACTGCTTTGCCCCCTCTTCATGAAGATGGTTAACTTAGAGGGCTCTGTTTCACACAGCCAGCGTCCCCTTTATGGGAATGCCTCAGGTCAGCGAAGTTGCCCTAGAAAGTATGGCCTGCTCCGCCTTCATGCATTTTGTGGTTTTAACTGTTAAGAATTGCCCAAAGTGCTTCCCTGTAAAGAGTTGGTTTGTGCCCTTTATTAGGATTTATCACACAACCCTACGTGTGTTTAATTAGAAGTAAATCCCAGTGTGTTTAACGGTGAAATGGAAGGGCACCAGGTTGGGGAAGGGTGGTTTAGAGGAGCAACGGTTGGCAGTGATAGGGTTAACCACTGCTTAACAAGATTCCTTCCTAGCTTCCCGGCTTGCAGATTTTGAGGACCAGGCCTGCTCCCATCAGTCCTGACCAGGTAAGACATGGTGAGTTCTCTTGCTTCTTTACTAGTAATTGTTTCAATATCTAGTCATGCTTTATTGGGTTGTGTGGGGTGGCACAGGTCAGCTGGTGCCCTTCCAAGCCCGGCCAGCCCCTCCTTTATGGAGAACGTTGCGCTCTAAGTGGAGGAAGTTAGCGGACGTCTTTGCCCCCTCTCCATGAGGATGGCTGACTTAGAGGGCTGTGTTACACAGAGCCAGCGTCCCCTTTATGAGAATGCCTCAGGTCAGTGAAGGTGCCCTAGCAAACATGGCCAGCTCTTCCTTCATGCATTATGAAGGTTTTAAATGATGGCTCACTGTGAAGAATACTAAGAATGGTATTCTTGCGTAAAACTACATGTGAGCACAGTTGTGGTCTTCATCACTCTTGATTCCTCTACTGAGGATATGCTCAGGGGCGCCCGATTCCTAAATTCTTAGTGTAACTCGACTGGCGTCCTATTGGAAGTCCCACAAACCCTTAAAGGAGTGGATTTCCTGATAACGCACACCCCTAGCCAGGAAGCATACATCTAACGAGGAGATGTACGGCTGCTTCCAGGCGTTTGAAAATGCCTGAGAGAAGGGTGGGTCACACTTGGGTCGAACTGTGCCAGGAGGAGGACTGGACCTGCAACCCCGTGGGCTCCCTTGGACTTCTCATGCCACCCTTCTGGGAAGGCTGCCTTGAGTCGGGATGTGTAGTCATTATTGCGATGGTCCCGCTCCTGCCAAGAATCCTGAAGGTGGTGGTGTTCGGGGATGATGGGTCTGTCCTACGGCAGTCTTACTACAGGGTGCCTCAGGGCTTGATTTGACCCCTAAGCTTTTCAACAACTACACGAAACCGCTGGGAGACGTTTACCAGGGGTGTGGGCTGAGGCATCACCCATGACACCCAGCTTCACCTCCCCTTCTCAGCTAACAGAGGTGGGACAGTTGGAGCTCTGAACCAGCGCGCGGGCAGGAGAATGGACTGGATGAGGACCCAATAAACTGAGATTCAATCCAGCCGAGACAGACATACTGTTTGCAGGTGGTTCATCATTCCAGTTTAGTGACATTCACCCTGTTCTGGCGGGGGTTACAGACTTCCCATTCGGTGACGTTTGTAGTTTGGGGATGGTCTTGGATCCGTTGTTGCCCGTAGAGGCACAGGCTCCCTCCGTGGCTCAGAGTAGCTTTCCATCAGCTTAGGCCAGGGAGAAACAGCTGCAGTTGTTTTGTCCTAAAACGCCCATGATCCCCTGCCATCAGCGACGCTGGCTGGAGCTGATGGGGGTTGTAGTCCAAAACAACTGAGGTCACCATTTTTTAAATTTCCATTTGTATTTTAGTTGTATTTTATTTTACTTTAGTTCATTTTTTTTTCTTTACTGCACCTAATCCCAAAGTTCTTCAAGCATTTAAAATAATAAAAAATTAATACAGAATAAAAGTAGCCGAGATTCAAACCATAGAAATAAATATACTAAACTTAAAATCAGCAGGATAGAAAATCACTAAAATCACTGAGTGTCTAATATTTAAAATAACTAAAAAGAAGAACTAAAACATCCCCTTAACAGGAGGTACTCTCAGCTCCCGAGGGAGCCTGTGCCTCTACGGACGATGACGGATCCATCATCATCCCCAACCTGCAGACCTCACCCTATAGGAAGTCTGTAACCCCCTTCCAGAACAGGGTGACTGACACTTAACCGGATAGATGAGACACCCACAAACAGTATTTCTGTCTTGTCTCGATTGAATCTCAGTTTATTGGGCCCTCATCCAGCCCACTCCTCTGCCCCTGCGCTGGTTCAGAACTTCAACTGCCCCACCTCTGTTTAGCTGAGAAGGAGAGGTGGAGCTAGGTGTCATGGGTCATGCCTCAGCCCACGCTCCTGGTTAACGTCTCTTGGTGGTTTCATGTAGATGTTGAGAAGCATGGGGGTCAACTACAGCCCTGAGGCACCCTGTAGCAAGACCGCCATAGGACAGACCCATTATCCCCTGCCACCACTTTCTCTAAAGAGCATTCTAGGCAGGAGCGGAATGGTTGCAATACGTGACTTCACATCCCAACCCAAGGCAGCCTTCCCAGAAGGATAGCCTAAGAGGTCCAAGAGAGTCCACGGGGTTGCAGGTCCTTCTCCCAGCAAAGGACGCAAGCAACAAGCAGGCTTGCACGTCCCTCACCTGGCACAGGTCAACCTAATTGTTTCATAGCCTAGTCATGTTTTATTGGGTTGTGCCAGGTGGCACAATTTTGGGGGTTGCTTCTGGCAGCAAAATACCTTGGGCCAGACCTGGACTTAGAACTGTTTTACACACAGCCAGGATTCCCTTCATGGGATGTTAGCCATGGTGCCCTTCCAAGTGCAAGGACTTAGCTGACTGCTTTGCCCCCTCTTCATGAAGATGGTTAACTTAGAGGGCTCTGTTTCACACAGCCAGCGTCCCCTTTATGGGAATGCCTCAGGTCAGCGAAGTTGCCCTAGAAAGTATGGCCTGCTCCGCCTTCATGCATTTTGTGGTTTTAACTGTTAAGAATTGCCCAAAGTGCTTCCCTGTAAAGAGTTGGTTTGTGCCCTTTATTAGGATTTATCACACAACCCTACGTGTGTTTAATTAGAAGTAAATCCCAGTGTGTTTAACGGTGAAATGGAAGGGCACCAGGTTGGGGAAGGGTGGTTTAGAGGAGCAACGGTTGGCAGTGATAGGGTTAACCACTGCTTAACAAGATTCCTTCCTAGCTTCCCGGCTTGCAGATTTTGAGGACCAGGCCTGCTCCCATCAGTCCTGACCAGGTAAGACATGGTGAGTTCTCTTGCTTCTTTACTAGTAATTGTTTCAATATCTAGTCATGCTTTATTGGGTTGTGTGGGGTGGCACAGGTCAGCTGGTGCCCTTCCAAGCCCGGCCAGCCCCTCCTTTATGGAGAACGTTGCGCTCTAAGTGGAGGAAGTTAGCGGACGTCTTTGCCCCCTCTCCATGAGGATGGCTGACTTAGAGGGCTGTGTTACACAGAGCTAGCGTCCCCTTTATGAGAATGCCTCAGGTCAGTGAAGGTGCCCTAGCAAACATGGCCAGCTCTTCCTTCATGCATTATGAAGGTTTTAAATGATGGCTCACTGTGAAGAATACTAAGAATGGTATTCTTGCGTAAAACTACATGTGAGCACAGTTGTGGTCTTCATCACTCTTGATTCCTCTACTGAGGATATGCTCAGGGGCGCCCGATTCCTAAATTCTTAGTGTAACTCGACTGGCGTCCTATTGGAAGTCCCACAAACCCTTAAAGGAGTGGATTTCCTGATAACGCACACCCCTAGCCAGGAAGCATACATCTAACGAGGAGATGTACGGCTGCTTCCAGGCGTTTGAAAATGCCTGAGAGAAGGGTGGGTCACACTTGGGTCGAACTGTGCCAGGAGGAGGACTGGACCTGCAACCCCGTGGGCTCCCTTGGACTTCTCATGCCACCCTTCTGGGAAGGCTGCCTTGAGTCGGGATGTGTAGTCATTATTGCGATGGTCCCGCTCCTGCCAAGAATCCTGAAGGTGGTGGTGTTCGGGGATGATGGGTCTGTCCTACGGCAGTCTTACTACAGGGTGCCTCAGGGCTTGATTTGACCCCTAAGCTTTTCAACAACTACACGAAACCGCTGGGAGACGTTTACCAGGGGTGTGGGCTGAGGCATCACCCATGACACCCAGCTTCACCTCCCCTTCTCAGCTAACAGAGGTGGGACAGTTGGAGCTCTGAACCAGCGCGCGGGCAGGAGAATGGACTGGATGAGGACCCAATAAACTGAGATTCAATCCAGCCGAGACAGACATACTGTTTGCAGGTGGTTCATCATTCCAGTTTAGTGACATTCACCCTGTTCTGGCGGGGGTTACAGACTTCCCATTCGGTGACGTTTGTAGTTTGGGGATGGTCTTGGATCCGTTGTTGCCCGTAGAGGCACAGGCTCCCTCCGTGGCTCAGAGTAGCTTTCCATCAGCTTAGGCCAGTGAGAAACAGCTGCAGTTGTTTTGTCCTAAAACGCCCATGATCCCCTGCCATCAGCGACGCTGGCTGGAGCTGATGGGGGTTGTAGTCCAAAACAACTGAGGTCACCATTTTTTAAATTTCCATTTGTATTTTAGTTGTATTTTATTTTACTTTAGTTCATTTTTTTTTCTTTACTGCACCTAATCCCAAAGTTCTTCAAGCATTTAAAATAATAAAAAATTAATACAGAATAAAAGTAGCCGAGATTCAAACCATAGAAATAAATATACTAAACTTAAAATCAGCAGGATAGAAAATCACTAAAATCACTGAGTGTCTAATATTTAAAATAACTAAAAAGAAGAACTAAAACATCCCCTTAACAGGAGGTACTCTCAGCTCCCGAGGGAGCCTGTGCCTCTACGGACGATGACGGATCCATCATCATCCCCAACCTGCAGACCTCACCCTATAGGAAGTCTGTAACCCCCTTCCAGAACAGGGTGACTGACACTTAACCGGATAGATGAGACACCCACAAACAGTATTTCTGTCTTGTCTCGATTGAATCTCAGTTTATTGGGCCCTCATCCAGCCCACTCCTCTGCCCCTGCGCTGGTTCAGAACTTCAACTGCCCCACCTCTGTTTAGCTGAGAAGGAGAGGTGGAGCTAGGTGTCATGGGTCATGCCTCAGCCCACGCTCCTGGTTAACGTCTCTTGGTGGTTTCATGTAGATGTTGAGAAGCATGGGGGTCAACTACAGCCCTGAGGCACCCTGTAGCAAGACCGCCATAGGACAGACCCATTATCCCCTGCCACCACTTTCTCTAAAGAGCATTCTAGGCAGGAGCGGAATGGTTGCAATACGTGACTTCACATCCCAACCCAAGGCAGCCTTCCCAGAAGGATAGCCTAAGAGGTCCAAGAGAGTCCACGGGGTTGCAGGTCCTTCTCCCAGCAAAGGACGCAAGCAACAAGCAGGCTTGCACGTCCCTCACCTGGCACAGGTCAACCTAATTGTTTCATAGCCTAGTCATGTTTTATTGGGTTGTGCCAGGTGGCACAATTTTGGGGATTGCTTCTGGCAGCAAAATACCTTGGGCCAGACCTGGACTTAGAACTGTTTTACACACAGCCAGGATTCCCTTCATGGGATGTCTGAGGTTAGCCATGGTGCCCTTCCAAGTGCAAGGACTTAGCTGACTGCTTTGCCCCCTCTTCATGAAGATGGTTAACTTAGAGGGCTCTGTTTCACACAGCCAGCGTCCCCTTTATGGGAATGCCTCAGGTCAGCGAAGTTGCCCTAGAAAGTATGGCCTGCTCCGCCTTCATGCATTTTGTGGTTTTAACTGTTAAGAATTGCCCAAAGTGCTTCCCTGTAAAGAGTTGGTTTGTGCCCTTTGTTAGTATTTATCACACAACCCTACGTGTGTTTAATTAGAAGTAAATCCCAGTGTGTTTAACGGTGAAATGGAAGGGCACCAGGTTGGGGAAGGGTGGTTTAGAGGAGCAACGGTTGGCAGTGATAGGGTTAACCACTGCTTAACAAGATTCCTTCCTAGCTTCCCGGCTTGCAGATTTTGAGGACCAGGCCTGCTCCCATCAGTCCTGACCAGGTAAGACATGGTGAGTTCTCTTGCTTCTTTACTAGTAATTGTTTCAATATCTAGTCATGCTTTATTGGGTTGTGTGGGGTGGCACAGGTCAGCTGGTGCCCTTCCAAGCCCGGCCAGCCCCTCCTTTATGGAGAACGTTGCGCTCTAAGTGGAGGAAGTTAGCGGACGTCTTTGCCCCCTCTCCATGAGGATGGCTGACTTAGAGGGCTGTGTTACACAGAGCCAGCGTCCCCTTTATGAGAATGCCTCAGGTCAGTGAAGGTGCCCTAGCAAACATGGCCAGCTCTTCCTTCATGCATTATGAAGGTTTTAAATGATGGCTCACTGTGAAGAATACTAAGAATGGTATTCTTGCGTAAAACTACATGTGAGCACAGTTGTGGTCTTCATCACTCTTGATTCCTCTACTGAGGATATGCTCAGGGGCGCCCGATTCCTAAATTCTTAGTGTAACTCGACTGGCGTCCTATTGGAAGTCCCACAAACCCTTAAAGGAGTGGATTTCCTGATAACGCACACCCCTAGCCAGGAAGCATACATCTAACGAGGAGATGTACGGCTGCTTCCAGGCGTTTGAAAATGCCTGAGAGAAGGGTGGGTCACACTTGGGTCGAACTGTGCCAGGAGGAGGACTGGACCTGCAACCCCGTGGGCTCCCTTGGACTTCTCATGCCACCCTTCTGGGAAGGCTGCCTTGAGTCGGGATGTGTAGTCATTATTGCGATGGTCCCGCTCCTGCCAAGAATCCTGAAGGTGGTGGTGTTCGGGGATGATGGGTCTGTCCTACGGCAGTCTTACTACAGGGTGCCTCAGGGCTTGATTTGACCCCTAAGCTTTTCAACAACTACACGAAACCGCTGGGAGACGTTTACCAGGGGTGTGGGCTGAGGCATCACCCATGACACCCAGCTTCACCTCCCCTTCTCAGCTAACAGAGGTGGGACAGTTGGAGCTCTGAACCAGCGCGCGGGCAGGAGAATGGACTGGATGAGGACCCAATAAACTGAGATTCAATCCAGCCGAGACAGACATACTGTTTGCAGGTGGTTCATCATTCCAGTTTAGTGACATTCACCCTGTTCTGGCGGGGGTTACAGACTTCCCATTCGGTGACGTTTGTAGTTTGGGGATGGTCTTGGATCCGTTGTTGCCCGTAGAGGCACAGGCTCCCTCCGTGGCTCAGAGTAGCTTTCCATCAGCTTAGGCCAGGGAGAAACAGCTGCAGTTGTTTTGTCCTAAAACGCCCATGATCCCCTGCCATCAGCGACGCTGGCTGGAGCTGATGGGGGTTGTAGTCCAAAACAACTGAGGTCACCATTTTTTAAATTTCCATTTGTATTTTAGTTGTATTTTATTTTACTTTAGTTCATTTTTTTTTCTTTACTGCACCTAATCCCAAAGTTCTTCAAGCATTTAAAATAATAAAAAATTAATACAGAATAAAAGTAGCCGAGATTCAAACCATAGAAATAAATATACTAAACTTAAAATCAGCAGGATAGAAAATCACTAAAATCACTGAGTGTCTAATATTTAAAATAACTAAAAAGAAGAACTAAAACATCCCCTTAACAGGAGGTACTCTCAGCTCCCGAGGGAGCCTGTGCCTCTACGGACGATGACGGATCCATCATCATCCCCAACCTGCAGACCTCACCCTATAGGAAGTCTGTAACCCCCTTCCAGAACAGGGTGACTGACACTTAACCGGATAGATGAGACACCCACAAACAGTATTTCTGTCTTGTCTCGATTGAATCTCAGTTTATTGGGCCCTCATCCAGCCCACTCCTCTGCCCCTGCGCTGGTTCAGAACTTCAACTGCCCCACCTCTGTTTAGCTGAGAAGGAGAGGTGGAGCTAGGTGTCATGGGTCATGCCTCAGCCCACGCTCCTGGTTAACGTCTCTTGGTGGTTTCATGTAGATGTTGAGAAGCATGGGGGTCAACTACAGCCCTGAGGCACCCTGTAGCAAGACCGCCATAGGACAGACCCATTATCCCCTGCCACCACTTTCTCTAAAGAGCATTCTAGGCAGGAGCGGAATGGTTGCAATACGTGACTTCACATCCCAACCCAAGGCAGCCTTCCCAGAAGGATAGCCTAAGAGGTCCAAGAGAGTCCACGGGGTTGCAGGTCCTTCTCCCAGCAAAGGACGCAAGCAACAAGCAGGCTTGCACGTCCCTCACCTGGCACAGGTCAACCTAATTGTTTCATAGCCTAGTCATGTTTTATTGGGTTGTGCCAGGTGGCACAATTTTGGGGATTGCTTCTGGCAGCAAAATACCTTGGGCCAGACCTGGACT
This sequence comes from Elgaria multicarinata webbii, assembly GCF_023053635.1. NCBI lineage: Eukaryota > Metazoa > Chordata > Lepidosauria > Squamata > Anguidae > Elgaria > Elgaria multicarinata. The sequence continues at coordinate 191,063,313 of NC_086171.1, forward strand.
TAGAACTGTTTTACACACAGCCAGGATTCCCTTCATGGGATGTCTGAGGTTAGCCATGGTGCCCTTCCAAGTGCAAGGACTTAGCTGACTGCTTTGCCCCCTCTTCATGAAGATGGTTAACTTAGAGGGCTCTGTTTCACACAGCCAGCGTCCCCTTTATGGGAATGCCTCAGGTCAGCGAAGTTGCCCTAGAAAGTATGGCCTGCTCCGCCTTCATGCATTTTGTGGTTTTAACTGTTAAGAATTGCCCAAAGTGCTTCCCTGTAAAGAGTTGGTTTGTGCCCTTTGTTAGTATTTATCACACAACCCTACGTGTGTTTAATTAGAAGTAAATCCCAGTGTGTTTAACGGTGAAATGGAAGGGCACCAGGTTGGGGAAGGGTGGTTTAGAGGAGCAACGGTTGGCAGTGATAGGGTTAACCACTGCTTAACAAGATTCCTTCCTAGCTTCCCGGCTTGCAGATTTTGAGGACCAGGCCTGCTCCCATCAGTCCTGACCAGGTAAGACATGGTGAGTTCTCTTGCTTCTTTACTAGTAATTGTTTCAATATCTAGTCATGCTTTATTGGGTTGTGTGGGGTGGCACAGGTCAGCTGGTGCCCTTCCAAGCCCGGCCAGCCCCTCCTTTATGGAGAACGTTGCGCTCTAAGTGGAGGAAGTTAGCGGACGTCTTTGCCCCCTCTCCATGAGGATGGCTGACTTAGAGGGCTGTGTTACACAGAGCCAGCGTCCCCTTTATGAGAATGCCTCAGGTCAGTGAAGGTGCCCTAGCAAACATGGCCAGCTCTTCCTTCATGCATTATGAAGGTTTTAAATGATGGCTCACTGTGAAGAATACTAAGAATGGTATTCTTGCGTAAAACTACATGTGAGCACAGTTGTGGTCTTCATCACTCTTGATTCCTCTACTGAGGATATGCTCAGGGGCGCCCGATTCCTAAATTCTTAGTGTAACTCGACTGGCGTCCTATTGGAAGTCCCACAAACCCTTAAAGGAGTGGATTTCCTGATAACGCACACCCCTAACCAGGAAGCATACATCTAACGAGGAGATGTACGGCTGCTTCCAGGCGTTTGAAAATGCCTGAGAGAAGGGTGGGTCACACTTGGGTCGAACTGTGCCAGGAGGAGGACTGGACCTGCAACCCTGTGGGCTCCCTTGGACTTCTCATGCCACCCTTCTGGGAAGGCTGCCTTGAGTCGGGATGTGTAGTCATTATTGCGATGGTCCCGCTCCTGCCAAGAATCCTGAAGGTGGTGGTGTTCGGGGATGATGGGTCTGTCCTACGGCAGTCTTACTACAGGGTGCCTCAGGGCTTGATTTGACCCCCAAGCTTTTCAACAACTACACGAAACCGCTGGGAGACGTTTACCAGGGGTGTGGGCTGAGGCATCACCCATGACACCCAGCTTCACCTCCCCTTCTCAGCTAACAGAGGTGGGGCAGTTGGAGCTCTGAACCAGCGCGCGGGCAGGAGAATGGACTGGATGAGGACCCAATAAACTGAGATTCAATCCAGCCGAGACAGACATACTGTTTGCAGGTGGTTCATCATTCCAGTTTAGTGACATTCACCCTGTTCTGGCGGGGGTTACAGACTTCCCATTCGGTGACGTTTGTAGTTTGGGGATGGTCTTGGATCCGTTGTTGCCCGTAGAGGCACAGGCTCCCTCCGTGGCTCAGAGTAGCTTTCCATCAGCTTAGGCCAGGGAGAAACAGCTGCAGTTGTTTTGTCCTAAAACGCCCATGATCCCCTGCCATCAGCGACGCTGGCTGGAGCTGATGGGGGTTGTAGTCCAAAACAACTGAGGTCACCATTTTTTAAATTTCCATTTGTATTTTAGTTGTATTTTATTTTACTTTAGTTCATTTTTTTTCTTTACTGCACCTAATCCCAAAGTTCTTCAAGCATTTAAAATAATAAAAAATTAATACAGAATAAAAGTAGCCGAGATTCAAACCATAGAAATAAATATACTAAACTTAAAATCAGCAGGATAGAAAATCACTAAAATCACTGAGTGTCTAATATTTAAAATAACTAAAAAGAAGAACTAAAACATCCCCTTAACAGGAGGTACTCTCAGCTCCCGAGGGAGCCTGTGCCTCTACGGACGATGACGGATCCATCATCATCCCCAACCTGCAGACCTCACCCTATAGGAAGTCTGTAACCCCCTTCCAGAACAGGGTGACTGACACTTAACCGGATAGATGAGACACCCACAAACAGTATTTCTGTCTTGTCTCGATTGAATCTCAGTTTATTGGGCCCTCATCCAGCCCACTCCTCTGCCCCTGCGCTGGTTCAGAACTTCAACTGCCCCACCTCTGTTTAGCTGAGAAGGAGAGGTGGAGCTAGGTGTCATGGGTCATGCCTCAGCCCACGCTCCTGGTTAACGTCTCTTGGTGGTTTCATGTAGATGTTGAGAAGCATGGGGGTCAACTACAGCCCTGAGGCACCCTGTAGCAAGACCGCCATAGGACAGACCCATTATCCCCTGCCACCACTTTCTCTAAAGAGCATTCTAGGCAGGAGCGGAATGGTTGCAATACGTGACTTCACATCCCAACCCAAGGCAGCCTTCCCAGAAGGATAGCCTAAGAGGTCCAAGAGAGTCCACGGGGTTGCAGGTCCTTCTCCCAGCAAAGGACGCAAGCAACAAGCAGGCTTGCACGTCCCTCACCTGGCACAGGTCAACCTAATTGTTTCATAGCCTAGTCATGTTTTATTGGGTTGTGCCAGGTGGCACAATTTTGGGGATTGCTTCTGGCAGCAAAATACCTTGGGCCAGACCTGGACTTAGAACTGTTTTACACACAGCCAGGATTCCCTTCATGGGATGTTAGCCATGGTGCCCTTCCAAGTGCAAGGACTTAGCTGACTGCTTTGCCCCCTCTTCATGAAGATGGTTAACTTAGAGGGCTCTGTTTCACACAGCCAGCGTCCCCTTTATGGGAATGCCTCAGGTCAGCGAAGTTGCCCTAGAAAGTATGGCCTGCTCCGCCTTCATGCATTTTGTGGTTTTAACTGTTAAGAATTGCCCAAAGTGCTTCCCTGTAAAGAGTTGGTTTGTGCCCTTTATTAGGGTTTATCACACAACCCTACGTGTGTTTAATTATAAGTAAATCCCAGTGTGTTTAACGGTGAAATGGAAGGGCACCAGGTTGGGGAAGGGTGGTTTAGAGGAGCAACGGTTGGCAGTGATAGGGTTAACCACTGCTTAACAAGATTCCTTCCTAGCTTCCCGGCTTGCAGATTTTGAGGACCAGGCCTGCTCCCATCAGTCCTGACCAGGTAAGACATGGTGAGTTCTCTTGCTTCTTTACTAGTAATTGTTTCAATATCTAGTCATGCTTTATTGGGTTGTGTGGGGTGGCACAGGTCAGCTGGTGCCCTTCCAAGCCCGGCCAGCCCCTCCTTTATGGAGAACGTTGCGCTCTAAGTGGAGGAAGTTAGCGGACGTCTTTGCCCCCTCTCCATGAGGATGGCTGACTTAGAGGGCTGTGTTACACAGAGCCAGCGTCCCCTTTATGAGAATGCCTCAGGTCAGTGAAGGTGCCCTAGCAAACATGGCCAGCTCTTCCTTCATGCATTATGAAGGTTTTAAATAATGGCTCACTGTGAAGAATACTAAGAATGGTATTCTTGCGTAAAACTACATGTGAGCACAGTTGTGGTCTTCATCACTCTTGATTCCTCTACTGAGGATATGCTCAGGGGCGCCCGATTCCTAAATTCTTAGTGTAACTCGACTGGCGTCCTATTGGAAGTCCCACAAACCCTTAAAGGAGTGGATTTCCTGATAACGCACACCCCTAGCCAGGAAGCATACATCTAACGAGGAGATGTACGGCTGCTTCCAGGCGTTTGAAAATGCCTGAGAGAAGGGTGGGTCACACTTGGGTCGAACTGTGCCAGGAGGAGGACTGGACCTGCAACCCCGTGGGCTCCCTTGGACTTCTCATGCCACCCTTCTGGGAAGGCTGCCTTGAGTCGGGATGTGTAGTCATTATTGCGATGGTCCCGCTCCTGCCAAGAATCCTGAAGGTGGTGGTGTTCGGGGATGATGGGTCTGTCCTACGGCAGTCTTACTACAGGGTGCCTCAGGGCTTGATTTGACCCCCAAGCTTTTCAACAACTACACGAAACCGCTGGGAGACGTTTACCAGGGGTGTGGGCTGAGGCATCACCCATGACACCCAGCTTCACCTCCCCTTCTCAGCTAACAGAGGTGGGGCAGTTGGAGCTCTGAACCAGCGCGCGGGCAGGAGAATGGACTGGATGAGGACCCAATAAACTGAGATTCAATCCAGCCGAGACAGACATACTGTTTGCAGGTGGTTCATCACTCCAGTTTAGTGACATTCACCCTGTTCTGGCGGGGGGTTACAGACTTCCCATTCGGTGACGTTTGTAGTTTGGGGATGGTCATGGATCCATTGTTGCCCATAGAGGCACAGGCTCCCTCCGTGGCTCAGAGTAGTTTCTCATCAGCTTAGGCAATGGAGGAACAGCTGCAGTTGTTTTGTCCTAAAACGCCCATGATCCCCTGCCATCAGTGACACTGGCTGGAACTGATGGGTGTTGTAGTCTAAAACAACTGAGGTCACAATTTTTTTAATTTCCATTTGTATTTTAGTTGTGTTTTATTTTACTTTAGTTCATTTTTTTTTCTTTACTGCACCCAATCCCAAAGTTCTTCAAGCATTTAAAATAATAAAAAAATAAAACAGAATAAAAGTAGCTGAGATTCAAACCATAGAAATAAATATACTAAACTTAAAACCAGCAGGATAGAAAATCACTAAAATCACTGAGGGTCTAATAATATTTAAAATAACTAAAAAGAAGAACTAAAACATCCCTTTAACAGGAGGTGCTCTGAGCCCTTGAGGGAGCCTGTGCCTCTGTGGACGATGACGGATCCATCATCGTCCCCAACCTGCAGACCTCACCCTTTAGGAAGTCTGTAACCCCATTCCAGAACAGGGTGACAGTCACTTAACCGGACAGATGAGCCACCCACAAACAGTATTTCTGTCTTGTCTCGATTGAATCTCAGTTTATTGGGCCCTCATCCAGCCCACTCCTCTGCCCATGCGCTGGTTCTGAGCTTCAACTGCCTCACCTCTGTTTAGCTGAGAAGGAGAGATGGAGCTACGTGTCATTGGTGATGCCTCAGCCCACACCCCTGGTTAACGTCTCCCGGCAGCTTCATGTAGAAGTTGGAAAGCATGGGGGTCAACTACAGCCCTGAGGCACCCTGTAGCAAGACCGCCATAGGACAGACCCATTATCCCCTTGCCACCATCTTCTCTAAGGGACATTCTAGGCAGGAATGGAACATTTGCAATATGTGACTTCACATCCCAACCCAGGATAGCCTTCCCAGAAGGATAACCTAAGAAGTCCAAGGGAGTCCACGGGGTTGCAGGTCCTTCTCCTGGCAAAGGACACAAGCAGGCTTGCACGTCCCTCACCTGGCTCAGGTCGACCTAATTGTTCCATGACGTAGTCGTGTTTTATTGGGTTGTCTGGCACAGTTTTGGGGATTGCTTCAGGCAGCAAAACACCTTGGGCCAGACCTGGACTTAGAACTGTGTTAGACACAGCCTGCATCCCCTTTATGGGATACCTCAGGTTAGTCATGGTGCCCTTCCAAGCACGGGCGGTCCCTCCTTTATGGAGAACGTTATGGTCTAAGTGCTGTAACTTAGCGGATTTCTTTGCCTCCTCTTCACGAGGACCGCTGACTTGGGACTGTGTTACACACAGGCAGCGTTCCCTTCATGGGAATGTCTCAGGTTAGTGAAGATGCCCTAGGAAGCATGACAGCTTTTCCTTCATGGAGAATGCTACACTTGAAGTTCAGGGATTTAGCTGTCTGGCCCACCTCTTCATGGGGATGGCTGACTTAACTGACAGGCACGTTCACGAACATGTTATTTGGAATTAACAGGACACAGGCTTCTAATATGGAAGGCTGAGTTCAGAATGTATTTAAATAGTTCTCACAGAAAAGAGACATTTGCACTGAGATTGTTTATTTGTCGGTATAAAATGGCTGCGGTAACTGTTCTCTGGGTGTTCCCTCTCCTGTTGGGGTCCAGCCCACTGCTGTGCTAACTCTCTTTTGCTGTGGGAAATAATTCTGTTGCTAGTGTCTCACTGGTCTCTTTGTCCATGTCTTTCAAATCCACAATACCTGGGGGAGCCTTGTCTGGGATTTGACAGCGCTTGTCAGAACCACACCGGCAGAAGCTCTCTGGGGACCATCATTCCAGCGCGCACCCAAGGTAAGGGACCTTTTGAAATCCCTATTGGCTTAGCCTCCTCTTTCAGGTGACAGCGTGGGTCTGGATCACACTGGACTCCCAGCCCAAGACTTCTGTGAGACCCAGCAAAACAGACTTAGAAAAGTGGGCCTGGTCCATTGGAGGGGCAGATGAGGTTTGACATGGCTGGGCCCAGCGCAAAAGACAGGTCAGTAAAACAGGTACCTGAGGAAGCAAGTGAGCAGAGCTGTTGCTGACACCCATAGTGTATATGTACAAAACTTATGGGCCAGGACCTGCAAATTCCAGAATGTTTAAAACGTTCAGATTCTGTTTAAGATAACTAGGAAGAAGTTGAGTGATTTGTGGCTTAGAGACAGGTAGAAGAAGAGTTTAAATTTGGCACATAGCAAAAGGTGTTGTGGAGCCTAGAGACAAGAACTGTGAAAGAAAGGGGGAGGGAGTTTTCTCCTGCCAAAGAAAGAAAGAATTTTTAGGCTGTTGTATATTTAAGCTTCTAACATGATTATTTTTAATGCATCACTAGTATTGAATTGTAGAAGGAGTAGAAATGTCCGTCTCTGAAGAGTTAAATTGCATTTAGAGTTCAAGCAATTAAGAAAGAATCTCATTTTTTAAAAAGCCCACAAAGCAATAACAATGCAGAATCCATGGTAGATTCAAGGGCAGAGGCAATGGATGAGAACATGGTGTGAGCAAAAAGCAAAATCACCCTAGAATATGCCACTATTGTGGTCAAATTGGTCATTAGAAAATGAGTGTCCTAATAAGCCTGGCCAGCTTATGCAGACACCTCATAAAGCTAGCTGATCTAGACTAAATTTTCAAGATTTTCTTACAGCTACACTGTCTGCTAAAAAAATTACAACTGTTGTAGGCATGTTTCTTAACTAACTGCCTCACTATCCAGACCAACATGCGTTGGTTAAGTCCTTCCTCCTTAAGCAGAAAGCTATTTTGTAATAAAGATTTACTCACCACATGAAGCATTTCTTGATGCCCTAAATACGTTGTGACCTTGCTGCAAAGCATGGGGGGGGGGGGTGTTCTCCTGATTCCTCTTCATGAAATCCAAACTTCCAGCCTGATCACCTGGGGGTCTTGGAATTTGATGAAATCCCTTTTTTGCAATTAAGAAAAGGAGTATCAAGGATATCAGGGCACACCATGTTTCCAAGGAAGGGCAAGCTCATACCTTGTGTATGGTCTGAGCTATATGCAGTTGATAATGCATAATTACTCTAGTTGGCAATCTTTATGATGTGTGGCTGGCCTCTGGCACTTATGAACAAGAGTTTAGTCCTTATGGAACCCTCACGGGTAAACCAGTGACTCTCCCCTTAATAAAATTCAGGCCACCAAACTCCAACTAACAGATGATCAAGTGTTAAGACTATGGGCGTGCATTAATGAGGTAGTTTACGGTTCTCATTCGCAGTTTAAAGACACCCAGACGAGCCCTGCCACGACCACCGGCCAAAGTCTGCATCTGCATCAAGGTTCTTCAGTGGACAAGAGGACCCTGGCGCCCAGGTGGAAAGGTCCCTACCAGATCTTCCCGGATCCACACATCACGCTGCAAGAGGGCCGTTGACCCAGACTTCGCCAGTCAAGTGTAGACAGCAACCGAGGCGGCGCTCTCAAGGACAACGCAGGCGATTTCTCCCCGAAGCCGCCAAAAGCAGGTGTTGACTGCTTCTCCCAAGACCCAGCGGATCATGCCCCTCTACAAATATTTAAGGGCCATAATAATGCCCAGCCACTCGCCAGAAACCAAAAAGGTTTCATCCTACTGGTAGAGTTGGCAAAAGTCCAGCAAGAGCCAAATGCCAGCTGCACGAAGACAGACTTAGCCAGGCAGCCAATGATGACTGAGATGGCCGCCCTGTTCCAGTATGGTGGTCTTGTTCTTTTTGAACTGTGCTTTATGGGAAATAAAGGAGGGTATAGTACAACTAAGTTTAACTGTAGCAGAAATAGGTAAACTTACCAAACTGTTAGATATGTGCTTTAATTGTTTTCAACGTTAGCTGTTTTTATGCTGCACCCCCAGAACTCACCCCTTGCACCCCCGTTACACCTCTGCAACCCTAACACACACCCATTCTGGCCCCAGAACCTGTTTTCAACCCCAGCAAACGTGTGGTGTAGAAGTAATGATGAGAGTGCCTCTGAGCATCTGCAGAGTGCTTTCAACACCCACCCTGTATACGCTTGGGAAGCAGCATTCTTCGGCAGACTTCACTTCTCAGTGCCTTTGCAGGGGACTGAGCGGCTCCCTTCCTCAACTATAGGCAGCGTTAGCTCAGCTGCAGAGCATAACCTTTGTCCGCACAAGATCCCAAGTTCGATTCCTGTCCAGTCCAATTCAAAGGGTCTGGTAGCAAGCCAGAGGAAAGATGAGAACTTGCCAGTCAAAAGAGATGGCACTGTGCTAAAGTGGATGGACTAAAAAGGCAGTTTCATATGCCTGCATGTTCATTTATTTAGGGTGACCATATGAAAAGGAGGACAGGGCTCCTGTAGCTTTAATAGCTGTATTGAAAAGGAAATTTCAGCAGGTGTCATTTGTATATATGGGGAACCTGGAGAAATTCCCTCTTCATCACAACAGTTAAAGCTGCAGGTAATTATTAATACAGGTGCCCTGCCTGCTTTTAAATCTAGTATAGCTCCTGCACCTTTAACTGTGGTGATGAAGAGGGAATCTCACCAGGTCCTCCTTTTCATATGGTCACCCTAAAATAGTACATAATCATAGAATCATAGAATAGCAGAGTTGGAAGGGGCCTACAAGGCCATCAAGTCCAACCCACCCACCCCCTGCTCAATGCAGGAATCCACCCTAAAGCATCCCTGACAGATGGTTGTCCAACTGGTCATTTTAGGGTGACCATATGCTACGGGGTTTGGCAGTGCTAAATGGCATTACCCCCATATCCCTGGGTTAAACCAGGAAATGGGTCACTTTAGGAATACTAAACAAGGCATTATTAAAAGAAAACCTTTTACATTATTATGGACAACAGAACAGTGGAAAAAATTGGGTTCACTTTGAATACAACAGCAATGGTTGAGTTAGTTGGTTGTAGGGTTATACTGCTGGTTGATAACTTACATTTTTACATTATTGTAATTATTAGTTTACCTTTATTGTTACATTGTCAGTGTTTTTATTTATTGAGATATCAAGATGTATTCTATTCAAATAATGTGACCAGGCCCCAGTGAAAACTGTTCTAATCTCACCACTAAGGCCATATTGTGGGTGCTCTCCAAATAGTGTACACATAAAAATCTGCAAACGGCTATGCCCGGAGTAAGACCTTCAATAGAAATTGACTTGTGAAAATCTAGTTTTATTTATTTATTTATTTATTGCATTTCTATACCGCCCAATAGCCGAAGCTCTCTGGGCGGTTTACAAATTTAAGGCAATTCAAAACAAAACAATAGTATAAAACCATAATATAAAATACAATATAAAAGCACAACCAAGATAAAAACAGCAGCAATGCAAAAATACAAATTTAAAAGAGCAAAGTTAAAATTAATTTATAGACTGTTAAAATACTGGTAGAATAAAGAGGTCTTCACCTGGCACCTAAAAGAATATAAAGTAGGTGCCAAGCGAACCTCCTTAGGGAGCTCATTCCACAGCCGGGGTGCCACACCAGAGAAGGCCCTGCTCTTGGTAGCCACCTTATATTACATCTCAAGTGTTACAATGTTTTAAAGAGAGCTGCATTTTCTTGCTTAATATTAAATCTCACTGAATAGGCCTGAGAAAAGATTGCTTCAGTAACCCAATCATTCCTCTCTTCTTTCTCCACCCTTACCTGGGAGTAACTCCTATTATTAAAAGATGCCATTTTTAATGGTTCCTCCCTCCCTCCCCCTTCCTCCCAATCCCCTTTCCTTTTGTGTCCTGTCTTTTAGATTGTAAGCCTGTGGGCAGGGACTGTTAAAAAATACTTCTGTAAGCCGCCATGAGAGCCTTTTTTGGCTGAATGGCAGCATAAAAATATTAAATAAATAAATAATGGTGTGCTGCTTTTAATGATGTACTAGTTTTAAATGTTTGAATTAGTTGTATGTATTTTAATGGTGTTTTTATTTGTGTGGTGCCCCGCCTCGATCCAGAAGGAGAGGCGGGTAAATAATAATAATAATCTCAGTGAGGCTTGCTTCTGGCTAGGGCACGATCCTATGCTGGCAGTTGTAGGACTTTTTTCTGTCTAGAGAATTGCACCTTTTGCCTCCCTGTCTAATCTTTCTTTACTGCATATTTCCCATTTTCTGTTTAGTCTAGCACTAAACATTTGGATAGGAGCATTTCCCCTCCTATCTACAGTGTTCTTTAGCCATTTGTTTTTAACTGTGTATATTTATTGTTTTATACTGTATGTTTTTATCTGTACGCCGCCCTGACATCTTAGTGATATAGAGCGGGATGTAAATATTATAAATAAATAAATAAATAAATAATAAAAAAAATTTTTTTTTTCTAATCCAGGACCTTTTCCTTTTGAAACAATGGAAAATAATAATTGTCTTTTCTACTGGTCTTGCATGAGGACAGCAAAAAGAACTACCATAAAGAAATTGGTACAGCAACTAAAAATACATGTTGAATTCAGATACATTGAATGTCTCACTTGTTCTTTATTTCAGCGATTTTAACATTAATGTATTTTGTAGAACAGGTTGGTGTTACTTGTGAGCTGTAGAACCAGACATGTGACCAAGGCCACGCCCCCTTGGGGGGCAGTTGGGGCCACCCCTTTGGCGGGCGGGCATGTCTCCTTGAGAGCAGCCCTATCGTCCTCCTTTTCGGTTTCCAAAATATGGTCAGCCTAGTTGCACTTGGTCAAGATCCTGAAATGCCTTTGCGCAATGCCCTAGGCTCCTGGCTTGTCTACCAAATGAGTAAACAACTGGGCTTAAAGTCAGCAATTCATAAGTACTGACACAACCCAATAGGCTTTGAAACTAAAATGTCCTTCATGAAACAATATCAATCCAGGTTTGCACTAATGATTTTTTCCTGAAACAACGAGTTGCCTTATTTAGTTAAAACAACAACAATGCCCATTACCTTTATTCAGTAGCCTTAAAAATATATTGAATTAAGAGGCTATTGATTTATTTATTTTTAAATGAATCAGACAATTAGCAGCTTGATCTATAGAACTATTGGGGAAAAGTTGCAGGAGAAAGACTGAATAGAGTCAGGAAAATGACTCATTGCAGACAATAAGTACATGAGTTAAAAAGGTATAGAAATCTTGCCACACAAAGGATATTTTGCAAATCTGTCTATATACAGAGATGTGGTAGGAAACAGGAAAGAGATTCCATGCATGTCTGTTGAATGTACCAATACTTATTTTGCCAGCCAGTACATCTGAGATTTAGGCTGAAATCCTATACTAGCTTGCCTGGGAGCAAGACCCACTGAACTCAATAAGCCTTACTTCTGAGGAGACATGCACAGGATTGTGTCGTTCTCATTAGCCTATGCATTTTTTACTTTTTTTTTTTTTGCAACTATGAATTGCTCTCAACAAGAATCATTCAGGCATTTGAATAGTTGAGCTCATTCCTGACAAGGCAGAGGTCTTGATGGTCACCACTCAATCTGAACCAGGATTGGGGGTACCTTTTCTAGATGGGGTTGCGCTTTCTCTCTGAAGGATCGGGTATGCAGCTTGGAGTGCTCCTGGAAATGGCTATGCTCTTGGATTCAAGTGCTAGCCATGGCCAAGTGTGCCTTTGCCTAATTTCACTCAGTGTGCTAGTTGTGCTGATTTCTATAGAAGGCAGAACTGGCCACAGAAATGCATGCCAGAGTCAGTTTTTTTAAGACTGCTACAGTGTGCTCTCTGTGGGGTTCCCCTTGAAGAGCTACTGCAAAATGCTGCAGCCAGATTATTTTCTGGTATGTACTTCATAGAACATATTACACCTGTCCTACATCACTGGCACTGGCTAACGATTTGGTTCCATGCCCAAGTTAAAGTGCTGGTTCTGACCTATAAAAACCCAAATGTTTGGGTATCCAGAAAACCATCTAATCTTGTACAAACCTGCCTGGAATTTATGATCTTCATTGGAGGCCCTTCCACTACCAAAAGGGGCTAGGCTGGTGGGAATGTGGGACAGAGATATTTCTGTGGCAGTACCATAGCACCATAAGGCTCTGGTGCTGGCAGTTAGGGAGAAATAGACCCCACTAGCATATTAAACAATGTACAGGCTTGGACCCAGGACTTTAAAAGCAATGTGTGTTTTTTAAAGCCTCTTACAGCGAAGGTGGCATAAAATGTCATTTTACTTCCTAAATATTGTTTGGCTGCCTCACCCTGCATTTGTGGCTGGTTTGGGGTGATTAATCCTGGGTGAGTAAGATGTTTTCCACTAGATGAGCTGGCAAACATGGATGCTGACATTTTCTGAAGGCATCAGAGAGACTAGGGGTGTTGGATGTCTGGTCTCTGGGCCAAAACTGGCCTGCCTGAGGTCCGAACCTGGCCTTCTGGAATTTTGCTTTTGATTCATGAAAAGAAGAGAGAGAGTACAAGAAACTAACAGAGAAAGGGAAGGGGAAATGAGAAGGCATACATGGCAGCAGCAGGGACTCAGTTTAAGGGTCTGGTGCAGTACATACAGTGGATACAATGGATTCCATTTGGATTATTGCAATGCACTCTGCATGGGGCTGCCTTTAGAAACTGTTCAGAAACTTCAGCTGGTCCAGAGTACTGCAGACAGACTGTTGACCACAGGCAGGTCCAGGGAGCATATGACTCCCTTGTTACAATCTTTCTGAGCACAAATACACAACAGAAAATCATGCTTTCTTTCACTTTCACAATTAAATGCCGCATTTCCCTTTCTCTAAAACCACTTGCTGAAGGTGCTGTGTAGACAAAGAAATGAAATTGGAGGGTAATAACATTGCCATGAGTAGGCAATGACAAGTGCACAATAAATGCCTTGTGCAGATAAGCCCTTAGACTGTCAAACCATTGGTCCATCTAGCCCAGTATTGTCAACACTGACTGGCAGTGACTGGGTTTCAGGCAGGAAATTTTCCAGCCCTATGTGGAGAGGCTGAGGATTGAACCTGGGACCTTTTGTATGTAAGCAGGTGCTCAAGCAATGGGAGGGACTGTGCTGGGTCACAGTCCCCCCCCCATTGAACACCAGGGACAGGAGCAGGATGTCCTTCCTGTTCATCGTTTAAGAGCATCTTCCCATCAGATGGTAGAGTCATTCTGTGCATGCTCAGAGGCAGTCATCCTAAGGGGCCAGAATCACTGAAAAAGCACCCCCTTCTCCCTCTCTCTCTCACATACATCTCATTTCAATTAGTGTGTTGTAGGCAGAGCCCCAAAGCTGCTGATGCTGACACAGTAATGCCCAGCCTTCCCAAGATGCACTGCAGGAAAAGTGGAGCAAACCTATGAAATTGGATGAGATTAGCAAAGCAGTTAAATTATTCTAAGCTAATAACATGCCTGGTCCAGATGGCTCCTCCACTGAATACTATTATGGAGAAGATTCTGGGTAAATTAGGAGATTTGAGGCTAACGCTTTTAATCCTGATCCAGAAATGTCTCAGAGGCCTGTGTACAGACTTCAAAACATGGAGGAGCTCCTGATGCAGGCAAACACACAGCAAATGACTCCCAATCATGCTGTCTTGCTTCTTTGCCAGCCATGGACTGAAACTCTCAGTCACACACACAACAATTTGAATTTCTTTTTTTAAAGCCAACTCTTCTCCTGTGTTTTGAACGTAGAGAAATGAATTGGGTGCAGCTTTTTCAATGGCCACTCTTCATAGAATCATAGAATAGCAGAGTTGGAAGGGGCCTACAAGGCCATCGAGTCCAACCCCCTGCTCAATGCAGGAATCCACCCTAAAGCATCCCTGACAGATGGTTATCCAGCTGTCTCTTGAATGCCTCTAGTGTGGGAGAGCCCACAACATCCCTAGGTAATTGATTCCATTGTTGTACTGCTCTAACAGTCAGGAAGTTTTTCCTGATGTCCAGATGGAATCTGGCTTCCTTTAACTTGAGCCCGTTAGTCCATGTCCAGCACTCTGGGAGGAGTGCAGGACACGGAATAGCTGCTTCCTGCCTAACTTTTGTATATCAGCCTATATGGGATCAGAAGCACACAAAAAGAAAAAAAGAAAAAAGGGGGGGGGGGGAGGAATGGAATACTAGCCAAAAATAAATAAAACTATCCATAGATTATGTTGATGCCACCACTTCTGTCTGGAGATGTGCTTGCATATATCCTTTTAAAAAAAGTTAAGAAAAGAGAAATCGTTGATCTTAAAAGAAAAATCTACTATATTGTATATTTCTTCATTTGGTCTAAGGAACAATTGCAAGAAGAAAAATGTAAAAAAGAAAGAAAAGCAAGGCTCACATGGTTATAGAAGAACCTTTTCTGCCAAACGAAAGGGGCCAAAATATAGCAAACTAATATATGATGCTAGATATATCTGTTACATGTGCTTTCATTTTCACATACTTCCTCCTGGAAATAACTTTTCTTATTTTGCCTCTTTAGGGATGCCTTTCCAAATGTTGTTAATATGGACTAATTTCCCCTTGATGCCTTTGTGTAAATTGTCTGTTGTGTGTTTCTATATTTTTGATTTTATTTATATTGTTTTTAATGTTTTAATCTTTTGTAAATCACTCAAAGAGCTTTGGCTATGGGGCGGTATAGAAATGTTAATAACAATAACAAACAACAACAACAACAATAATAGACAGCTGGATTTTATATTGAAAAACACACACCAGAGGATCAGGAGAAGCTTGCCTTTCTTCCACTCAGTAACTTCAGCTACTCCAGGTGTAACCTGAAACCGTCCCAGCTCCTGCTATAGACCCTTATCTGCACAATAAAACGATTAAGGTGTGCAGCAGACCTCCCCAACCTGGGGCCCTCCAGATGTGGTAGACTATGACTGCCATCATGGTCATGATAGCTAGGGATGCTAAGTGTTGTAGACCAACACATCTGGAGAGCATTGGGTTGAACAAGGCTCATGTACACCGGTCACAGGACGAAGAACTCTCAGTGATTTGTAGCAGTGGACAGGAGGAGAGATTGGTGTACACATTTACTCAGAACTAAGTTCCATCATGTTGAATCGACCTTACTCCCAATAAATGAAGAAGATTGCAGCATACAGTCCAGATCCTTAGAAGCCAACAGTTCTATTCTATCCTACTGTGGTCAAGCATCATCTAGAGGATGGTGGCCAGTTCTGAGCACCTTTCTTTTTTTAAAGGGCAATGACTAACTGGGGAATGACTGGAGTGGGGGGATGATTAAGGGTTAACTGAGGAACAAAAACACAAAGGTAGGGAGTGTGTTAACCCCCGGTGTGATGGAGCTTTGAATGTGCTTACGTTGCTGCTGTTCTATAACAAGTGCACCCAGGTGCATTGTGAAACTCAGGGAATGATTTACCTGGCTGGGAACAACATGCATTGGATTGCACCGTCAACATTCTTAAATGCTAAAAATCTGGTTTCAACAGTCCAAGGCAGGCTGAGCTATCGTAGATATAAATGAATAGTGCAGCTGGCAAAATACTGTCAATGACAATGCATAATAACAGGCGGTGGGAGCTCAGGCAGTGATTCTTGGTGTGAGAATTAAGATGTGTAATAAGCCACAGGGGTCTCCGTATTTTCTTCTGCAAAGTGTTGGAGATGACAGGGATATTCTGAGTCCATGAGAGAAATGGCATAGGGTATGATATGTTGGGTCTTTCCTCTAGTCCAGGGATGGGGAACCTCCAACCCATGGGCTAAATATGGCCTGCCTCCCCCTCCCCAAACCCCACCCTCTCAGCAGGGAGAGGGAGTAGGAGAGTGACTGAGCCCCGTTGGCGAAGGAAGCAAAGGAGGAGTGAAGAAACTGAGCTAGTGACTTCTGATCCCTATTTTCCTTGCCATTTTAGAGTTGAAATGACCTCTTTTTTGGCACTCATGTCCCAAATCTCAAAGGGTTTAATCAACAGAACATTTCCTTTCACACCTTGCATTCCTCCTTTTACTGGTTGGGGAAACAGCTTGGGATTCTACAGACTGAGGCTACCCAGAAAATGAATAAGAGTATTAAGAAAACCGGTGTTTGCTCCTAATCCTTTGATCTGTGCAAAACTGTTACATAACATCTTCAAACTGGGGAGGAGCCGGGGGGGGGGGTTGAGGTGGAGTTCCAACAAGAAACAGGAGCAGACTAAAGATATAGTTTGCTATATTCGGATTTCTCTGAGGAGCTCAGGCCAGTGGACAGATTCTTCCCCACCTTGGGGCTGTCTATATGAGGGGGAAACCCCTTGGCAGCTGCGAATCTGTGCTGCATCAGTTATATGATGCAGACACGGTTTCACAGCCACCGCAAGTCTTTCCCGTGAAGCTGTGCATTGAAAAAGTTGGGGACTTACCCGACTTTTTCAATGGGAGCAAGGTCAGTTCCACCACTGACATCGCTGCGGGAGAAGGTCCCTCTTGGAAGGTGACTGGTGATTGGTTGCCTTCCACCAGGAAGAGGGCGGGGTGGTGGCGGTGGTGTCTGGTACCCAGATGGCCACCAGAAACCCTGTGCTCCCTCCTTTGCATTGGGATTACTCGATGCAACTGCAGGGGAGTAAAACCATGGGGTTTTGAAGGGAGGTGATGCCAACTCAGCACCTTGAGGACAGCCCCCTTGTTTTATCCTAGCAACGACTCTGTTTTTATACTGGAGAGTGAGCCAGCCATATTTTGCCAGTGACCTGCCTCGTGCCTGTGTAGGGATCTGAACCTTCCCATGCCAAGTACAACACTTTGATCAATACCCAAATGTAAGACTACACTGACCAGAAGGAACATTCAGCTCAAAACATGTTCTCCTCTTAACATGATTAGATGAATTGAAGTGAAGGACAACAAACTCCCTGGGGGAAACTATTCACAAGGGAACAGCTCTCAGCCCATTTGCCATTTTTCAAGCTGCTCTCGTTCTGGATGGTAAAGTGCAGCAGGCAGTTTCCTTTGTAGCAGGCATATTGGTTCCACTGCTTTGTCTACCTCAAGCCGCAGTTCCCCTTCCAGGCAGCCTTCACCCCTGATAACATCCTCATAAGAGATTAAAATCCTCTTCATTGCCCAGGAGTGAGCACTTCTTGCTTCCTCAACTGGAGCTACAAAATTCTGAGGCTGGACCTTGGTCAGATCCATGGTCTTTATGGCAGTGTATCCAAATAGGGATTTATGTTTGTCTCCTTCCACGACCACAAAGGTCAGCTGGTACCTCCTCTCATTTTTAAAGGTAGTTATTATAACATTGCATTTTCCTATAGGCTGCATTTTGCTGTCATTGTACATAATTAATGTGCATCTGCTCTGTTTAATAGGTTTGTTGGGATCCAATTCACCTACATGCTCTGTTCTTCATCAATAGCATTCTATATTAGTGTTAGTATTTTAACATTTGGGCTTCACTTCCCAACCACAAAATGCAGTCTTGAAACATCATACACACTCAGTACAGGAATTCATGATTAATAGAACAGGAAAACAGCAACAAGCCTATCAATAAACTAAATCAATAGAAACGTAATCAGCACAATGATACAAATAAACAGAAATACCAGAAAAATGTAATCTAAAAATAATACAATATGAAAAATCTCCATCCACAAATAGACAGAATCTTCCCCTGATCACGGTGTAGAATGAATATCCCAAAAGCGGCCTGCCACAGTTGGGCCTTAACTAATGTCCAAATGCTTGGGAAAATAAGCACGTCTTTGCCTGGAGCTGAAAAGATGACAGTGTCAATGCCAGGTGAGCTTCCTTGGGGAAAGTGTTCCATAAAGATGAGGCTATCAGAGAAAAGGAATGCTCCCATACTGACACACACCGAACATAGGAGGCTGCCTTGTGCCAAGTCAGACTACGAGCTCAGTATTGTCTACACCAATCTTTCCTGTCCTGGTGCCTTCCAGATGTGTTGGACCATTGGCCATGCTGGCTGGGAGTTAGAGAGTTGCAGTCCAGCACATCTGGAGAGCCCCAAGTTGAGGAAGGCTTTTGTATACTGACTGGTGGCAGCTGCTCCACAGACAGGAGTCATCCCAGCCCTACTTGGAGATGCTAAGGATCAGACATCGGACCTTCTGCACACACAGCATATGCTCTACCATGTGCTCTACCATTGGCCCTCCCCCCAATGTATGTTTACTTGTAAGTATTCCCCTCTATGTCCTAGGTGGGTTATTCCCAAGTCTTAGATTGCAATCTTAACCCATAGTAGTAATTCTCATTAGTCAATGGGTCTCATCCTGTAGGCACATAAAAGGGGATAGATATCCCTGCTGGAGCATGATGAGTAGGATTCAGCTCCATGGAGAAAGCAGTTCCACCACATTAAACACAGTGGATATAGCTGGACCACTTCAACATCCATGTCCTAATGCTCAGTCTTCTCCCTCTGATCATGCTTCACATCGATGCAGTAAAAGGCTGGTCTCTCTGGTGCCTGAAATAATTGCATAGAATTACTATAGGTAGGGGGTGCATTGGCAGGTGTGGTTCGACATGTCAAAGTGCTCCAGGGTTCATTTACCAATATTTCCGCTTGCCAATATTTCTTCAGCAAGAGGTTAGTGAAGCTTTTCTCACCTCTGGAGCGAAATGTCAAAAATGTTCTCTTGTGCCAAAGAATTACATCATCATCATCATCATCATCATCATCATCATCATCATCATCATCAAATTATCCCACCCTCTAAGATGCTCAGGACACCATACATGTTTCCCTCCACACACACCTTCCATTTTACCCTCACAACAACCCTGTCAGGGAGGTGAAGCTGAGTGGATGGGCAAATAAAAGGACAAATAAAAGGAAGTACGTCTTCACACAGCACATAGTTAAATTATGGAACTCACTATCACAAGATGTAGTGATGGCCACCAATCTGGATGGCTTTAAAAGGGAGTTGGATAAATTCCTGGAGGCGAAGGCTATCAATGGCTACTAGCCCTGATGGTTGTGTGTTATCTCCAGTATTCAAGGCAATAAGCCTGTGTGCACCAGTTGCTGGGGAACATGGGTGGGAAGGTGCTGTTGCACCATGTCTTGCTTGTTCATCCCTGGCTGATGGCTGGTTGGCCACTGTGTGAACAGAGTGCTGGACTAGATGGACCCTTGGTCTGATCCAGCATCAGGGCACTTCTTATGTTCTTATGATGGCCCATGGTCACCCAGTGCGTTTCATAGCTGAGTGGGGATTTGAACTCAGGGATCTCTTCTCCTAATCCAGGGCTGGGCAACTAGAGGCCATCCAGATGTTTTGGTGTACAAATTCACGTCAGATCAAGCCAGCCAAACCAATGGTGCTGGGTGAGGGGAGCTGAAGGCAAAAAGATCAAAAGGGTCAGAAGTTAGGGATATAGGAAGCTGCCTTACATTGAGTCAGATGATGGAGCCATCTATCCCAGCATTCCAGTATATATATATTTTTAAAGCATAAGAACTGTTGCCCATCTACAGCATCTGGGTGGCACACAGGTCAGCTGGTTACAGACTTCCCTGCTGGGCTGAGAAGTCCTGTCTTTTCTATTTAAATCACAACAATTATTTATAAATTTGCATCCATACATATACATTAGTACAAGCAAATGTTAACGCAAGTTGGCATCTCTTTGGTTTTCTTTTATGGTGATTCTTAAGTGCCCCCCCTATAGAACCCGCAATCCTGAAGTCTGCGAGAATCCCTTGGATAGGAAATACAGAGAAGTTTGCGTCTTATAGAAAGCAGTGGAGGCTGGTGATGAATCCATTCCAGGTTTCAGTCAGAACCAGTCAGAACTCTAAAGAAGCTATCCAAGGCACAAAGCAGTGCCCCAATGATGTGCTTTGTGCCTTGGATAGCTTCTTTAGAGTTCTGACTGAAACCTGGAATGGATTCATCACCAGCCTCCACTGCTTTCTATAAGACGGATTCAGTCTCTGGATTCAGATTCTGGATTCAGTCTCTCCAGTCAGAGGTCTAAAGGAGCTGTCCAAGGTGCTGAACCACCCCAGTTCAGCACCCTAGATAGCTCATTTTTTTCTGGCTGCTCTGACTGAAAGACTACGAGAAAAAGAGGCTACTAGCAAATGTCAAAAGAAATTTCTTTATTTTTATCCAAAATATAAAAATTTAAAAATGTTCAAAACAACTTTCAATCAAACTTGTACAACGCTCAATGTTTCGGATCCGGAGATCCTTCGTCAGGAGGTATAAGACATTCAAGTAAAATATATATAAAGTTATATTACGTTGTAAACAAGTTCATCCAACTTAAAATTAAATAAAAAGAACAACACTCATAGTCTAATACAATATATGGACCTTTACACTAAGTTTTTACTGGACTAACCTCGTGATATAATCTACTTAACCGTTTGTATTAGAGGAAATACTCATAGCTTACTGAGTTTGTATTTTTTATTATTACAGCAAATGTCTGACTGAAACCCAGAACAGATTCACCACCCTACTGACTTCGGAGCCACCAGCCTCCACTGGTAGAAAGGCCGCGCAGCATTTAAAGGCTCTGGATGATGAGCTTGAATCTGGGCACTAGGGAAAGCTTACATGAAGTTATTTTGAGAGAAGCAGAGAGCAAGATACAGGAGGGGGTAGGGTGAGGAGAGAAATCTTGCTTTGCTGCCAAATTCTCTCTATCATGTTCAGTAGGAAACACAGCTCATAGATTTTTAATTCAGAATTCTCTCTAATGGAATGTACTGTCTGCTTATTAGTTTTAATTAATACGAGAGGAGCTCTCCATGATGGATTCCAGGAAATGAAGCGATCGAGAGATGGGAGACAAGAAGGAGGAACACTATAGAACCCCATCAGATATAATCCAATTGCTTATTCAAAGAACAAAATTAGTATGATTTATGAACCAAAATAATTTAATGATACCTCTGCTCTGCAAGCAGAGATCTGGCATGCTGTTTGCCATGTGCCAGGAATACATATTTGCCTACATTGTAGTTTGCTGTCTTTCTGTGTAGGAATGTTCATCTTCTATGAAATAACTTTTCAGAGGTGTGGTGGGTTGCTATCAGGGGCAGGGCCTTATCTGTGGTGGCAGCTAGATTGAGGAACACCTTTCCCTAAGCACAATGGCCAGGTGCTCCCATTTTTAAGGCACCAGTTAAACTAATTTTCTATTTGCCCAGGCTTCAGGTGGAATCTAATTTTAAGGGGGTTGCTAAATTTGAAAATATTTATCTGTCACTTCATTTTGCTGCTGTTTGTTTTTGTTTTCTGAAATTGCATTGTATTATTTTCATTGTTTCCATGTTGTTACAAGTAGGCCCCACAACAAAATGCTGCTGTGTATCCTACTTCCTGGCAGGAGTACTTTTGCTCAGGGTTCCAGCTAACCATTTCCTCCAAGCAGGGCATGCTGCTCCCTCCTCCACTTGCCCATTTGCCCCCCAGCCCTCCCTCTACATTTCATGACTACTGAGCATGGTCAGTCCTCACTGGACTGTTCTTTGGGGCTGGGATGCCTCCTTAAATATATTTATTATTTTATTTATTTATTTATTACATTTTAATCCTGCCTTTTTTCCTCCAAGGAACCCAAGGTGGAGTAATCCTCCTCCTCTCCATTTTATCCTCACAACAACAACCCTGTGAGGTGGGTTGGGCTGAGAGTCTGTGACTGGCCCAAAGTCACCCAGTGGGTTTCCATGGTTGAGTGGGGACTAGAACCTGGATCTCCCGACTCCCAGTCCAACACTTTAGCCACTATGCCACACTGGTTATATCCACATACACTTCTGCAAACCCTGGTGTTTCCTCAAGCATGCTGATACCACCTTCTTGTTTCTCGATGGCCTGGTTTTGCCAAGTCCTTTTGGCAATCACCACCTGAGTTTGTCATTAGAAGGACTGATGTTGTTTTAGTTCCTGGAAGATGCTTTGAGGACCAGCCTGGAGAGGAGGCAAAATACAATGAACAAAATCGGTATTATAATCAATATGAAAAGAGGATTGCCATAATTAACTAGCCTGATCTTTTTGTCCTGCCCTTTTTCTTTGCTTGCTTCATTTCTGATTTGTAGAAATGAAGCAAGCAAAGCTTTTCTTGGAATGGTGAGGAACATAATGAGCTGCCTTACCCAGAGAAAGACCATTCATGCATCACTGGCAGCAATGGCTCTCCAGGGGTTGAGGCAGGTGTTCTCCCAGCCCTGCCTGGAGATGCCGGGGATTGAACCTGGGACCTTCTGCATGCAAAGTAGCTGCTCTGCCACTGAGCCGCAGCCCCTGCCCAGTTGAAAGCAATTGGAATTCTTCACCTATTTAATCTTTCCATGTCTGCTCTCTAAGGCCCAGGAGCAGGGGGACCGTGCAACGAGTTTCAGCCTTGACCAGGGACTGCAAGACAGAGCATAGTTTTTGAGGGTAGAGGGTAAAGTGCTCTTGCAGTTTGTGAGTGTGGTATTTTTTATTATTATTATGTTTCATTAAAAACCCATCTTATCGCTAATAAAAGGAAATGAGCACTGCAAAAGCTTTGCTGTTGGATCAAATAGTGCTTCATGAAAGTTAAAATGTGTGTGTGTGTGTGTGTGTGTGTGTGTGTGTGTGAGAGAGAGAGAGAGAGAGAGAGAGAGAGAGAGAGAGAGAGAGAGAGAGATCTTGGGCTTTAAACTGAACTGCAATTCAATTGAAGGGGGCAGACGAAGTCTGCTGTTAGCACCCATCAGTATAAAATGTCTTTAATGGTTGGTTTTTAACAATCTTTTAGGAAGGTCATCAGTATGAATGCCAATGTTAAAAATATCTGACCATATCTTAGCAACTTTACTTTCAGTCTGGGTCAAGGAGTACATTCTGTCATACTTGTGTGAATGGTGCTTCAGCCTCTGTCTCATTCTGCTTATTTCAATGCATGAGGTCTGTGCTTATTCTTCTTCCACAATGTAAATATGTTGGTAGGAGTGAAAGTTGTAATTCTTTGTATAATTTTTTAGCTGTTTAGGATCTTGAGATTTATTTATTTAATTTATTACATTTTAATCCTGCCTTGTTTCCTCCAAGGAACCCAAGGTGGCATACATAATCCTCCTCCTCTCCATTTTATCCTCACAACAACAACCCTGTGAGGTAAGTTGGGCTGAGAGTCTGTGACTGGCCCAAAATCACCCAGTGGTTTTCCATGGCCAAGTGGGGACTAGAACCCAGATCTCCTGACTTCGAGTCTAACACTAGCCACTACACCACACTGGCTCTCATGGGTGTGCAAATGAGGGCAGGGAAAACCTAAAAATCTATTCTGTACAGGTGTTCTTGGTTGCCTTGTGTAGCTTTTTTTGTTCTCCAAATACCCAAACTGGCCAGTCCCATTTGCCAAAATGCCTGTCATAATTTGGATTATTGGTAAAAACAAAAAACAAAAAACTGGGAAAAATTTCCAGTTCCCAAATTATATAGTAAGCCCATGACAACAGAGATGCCTTAATTTATTGAATGTTAAAAGGATAATTAGATGGGGCCATCATCACAGAGAGAACCAGCAGAAATGTTATCTAGTTATCCTCTGTGGAAAGTTGGCACATCTTTGATGTTGAACATCACTGCAGGGGTGTCTTAGGTTGGGCCAACAAAGTATTGCAGGTATAGGTCACTGTTGTGGATCTGGGGCGGAGGTAGCCTTTTCTACTGATGGCAGGGCCAGCTAAAGACATTTTGCTTCTGGAGGTGAAGGACAAGATGGCACCCCCCCTGCCATTCCTCCTACTGAAGTCAACTGGATTGGTAGTTGAACATTACTTCAATCCCTGAAACAGGACAATATCCTCCACTTCTCCCAAGGGCAGCAGGGTAGCTTAGGGGTACAGGGCAGGATTCCTAGAACACACAGCTTTCTTCTCCCACAGAGTGGAAGAGCAAGGAAGTGTAGTGTAATATGCATTAAAACATTGGAAATTGTAAAAATTAATTGTATTTTGTAGATGTGATTAGTTCTGTGTTTATTGTGAGATAACTGAGAGTAATTGAACATATTTTTGGAAATGGAGGAAGGCTGCTACAAGTGGGTCAAGTCAAGTTCTGGAAGCAGAAAGCTGCTTCATTTAGAGAGTTACCTTCATCTTGTGCGACTGGTGCCAATGGCAAATTGGCTATACTTAGAAAAATAGGAGTAGTGCTGTGACCGGATCTGAAATTAAGGTCATCAACATCATGGGGGTTATAAAAGACAAGGGTTTGATTTGTTTGGGAGAAGGATCCTGGGTGAACGAAAAATCCTCTTAACGTGCGTAGGTTTGCTTTGCCCACCATGCCTTCCATTTAGGTAAATATGAAATTCTGATATGAACTGTTAGATTGACAAGAACTTAGATTTTACTATGTTAACAATATGCTTGCTACTATTTTCATTATACTTTTAGTGATTATAACTTGTGCATATTTAGGGACATTTGTGATCTACCTTATTGTAACAAAAGCATGTTATTCTCTTAGACTGTTTGAGCAATAACTATTTAATCTTTACTACTGCTACTACTACTACTACTACTACTACTACTACTACTACTATAGAATGGGTCTCTCACCTCAAGGGGCACCCCACCTTGGGCGCCACTTGAGATGAGTAAACCATTCTTGCTCTTATTTGACTAGCTTGTTTCCTAAACTTGATCTAGTGAATCTCAGATTCACCCATTCAATTTTTTGATACAAGCTAGTTAGATGGAGCGAGAATGAGCTACTCATCTCAGAGGCTGCTGCCCCCTCCACCCAGCATCTGATGCCTTTTTTAAAAAAATAATTTTATTTTTCTACAATACTTAAACATACACATTACATCCTCTCATAAAGAAAAAACAACAACATACTACATAATATTGAAACGTTGAATACATAATATCTTATCTAAATACATAATCAAAATTAACATAGAAGTGCACCCCCCCACCTCGGGATCTCATTCCTGATTCCAGAATCTCATACTTTCTTCTGCTGGTGGTTTCCCACTTCCTTTAGAAAACACAAATATTAGGAACTGTTTCCAAATTCCTTCAAAATCATTTGATTTAGCTATACCTCTTCTCCATTTAATATTACTTGTCAATTTATCATTAATAGCTATATCCCATACTTCTTTATACCATTCTTCAATAGAATATTTCCCTTGAATCTTCCAGTTCCTAGCTACAATCAATCTTGCTGCAGTCAGCAAATTCGTTATCAATTCCTTGATTTCCTTTTTACATTTAAAATCTTCAAATAGTGACAGTAATGCAACTTTTGGTGTTCGTTCTATCTTCATTTCCACAATTTCTTCAATCTCCAAAAACACCATCTTCCAAAATTTTTGAACATAGTTACATTCCCACCACATATGTAAATATGTTCCTTTACCCCCACATCCTCTCCAACAGTTTGCTGACTGCCTATTATTTATCTTATTCAATCTAACCGGAGTTAGGTACCACCTCCATATAATTTTAAAATAATTCTCTTTTATTCTTACTGACATATTTCTCAACGCTCTTTGTTTCCATAGTCCCTCCCAGCCCTGTTGTCCTATTTGTACATTCAAATCTGTCTCCCAAACCATTTTGCCTGAATTATCCATCAACCCTTTCTCCACCAATATTCTATATATTTCACTCATCAACCCTTTTAACACTGTTCTTTTCTCCCTATCATTTTCTTTCTTAACTATTAATTCCTCAAACTTCGTCAATTCTCTACAATCTCCGTTATCTCTTACCCACTTTTTAGTCCACTGTTCTAATTGCCAATAATTTAACCAAGTTAATTTTTTATCTTTAAAGACCTCTTCCATATCCTCTCTTGTATTCATTCCTCTTAACCATTCCCTTAATTTCATTTTATTTTTTTCTATTAAAACTTTACTTAATCTACTCTTTAATTCCTCCGAGAAATTCTTTAACATTATTACCGGTGACAAAGGGGAGCTGCTCGGAAGCAGCTCCCCTTTATATTTACTCCAAATATCCCAGTGAGACTTCAAAAGCGGGTTATCTATACTTTCTACCCATTTTTTTTCCTTCCCTAAAAAATACATTCTCCAGATTAATCTCTATATTACTTGTAGTTTTATCCTCCATCCAATCTAATTCTCCTATTCCTGTAATTGCCTCCACAATATGCCTTAATCTGTTAGCTACATAATATAGTTTAATATTTGGGAGACCCAATCCTCCCTTTTTTTGACTTAAATACCATTTACTTTTATTTACCCTCGCTTTCTTATCACCATTACAATAATTATTTATAATACTTTGCCAACTTTTTATCTCTAATTCTGAAATTTTTATTGGTAGCATCCTAAACACAAAATTAATCTTTGCTAAAATCTTCATTTTTATTAATGCTATTCTTCCAAACCAGGATAAATTTAATCTTTTATATTTTTCCAATTTTGTTAAAATCTCTTTTTTTAACACATTTAAATTCTCTTTCTCTAAACTCTCTAACTTCTGCGTAATTTTTATTCCCAAATATCTAATCTGATTCCTAACTCTCATTTCTCTTCCCTTTCCTTCCCAATCCTTCTCTTCCTTTTTAGTATAGTTAAACAACATCATTTCTGATTTGGACCAATTTATTCTTAACCCAGTAACATCCTCAAATTCTCTCAATTGCTGTTTAATTCTCCTCATCTTTTCTATTGGATTTTTAATAGTCAGCAACGTGTCATCTGCAAACATATTCAATTTAATTTCTTTCATACTACCTATTCCTTCAATCTCCTCATCTTCTCGTATTGCATTCGCCAATAATTCCATTACCATTACAAATAGGATCAGCGAGAGTGGACATCCTTGACTTGTCCCTCTGGCTAGTCGTATCTTATCCGTCACACCATCATTCACTACCACTACGGCTGTATTTTGAGAGTACAACTGTTCTATTATAGCTTTAAATTTATTTCCGAATCCCATTTTATTTAAAACCATCTTTAGAGCTTGCCAGCTCAAACAGTCAAAAGCCTTGAAAATATCCAATGCCAGAATTCCCGCTTTAACACTAGACTTATTTATCACCTGTATTACATTTAGAACCCTTCCCACTAAATTAGGCATCTGTCTACCTGCTACAAATCCACATTGATCCTCCCCTATATATTCCTCTATAAATTTATTCAACCGCCTTGCTAAAATAGTTGAAAAAATCTTAGCGTCTTGGTTTATTAATGAAATAGGTCTGTATGAATTAGGGACAGTCAAATCTTTATCTGGTTTTGGTATTAAAATTATTAATGAATGTTCCCATGATTCTGGTGTTCTTTCTCCTTCCAATATGGAGTTATACAACTTCAATAATTTTGGTACTAATTTTTTTTAAAAAAACCTTATAATATTCTGAGCCTAGACCATCTACCCCCGGTGATTTACCCACTTTCAGATTCTCAATTACTTCTTCTACTTCTCTTTGAGTTATTACCTTTTCCATTAACTCTTTATGTTCTATTTTTATTCCCTTCTTTATATACTTTTCTATATAAGCTTCCAACTTCTGTTTTTGAGTATCCTTTCCCTTATACAATTCTTGATAAAATTCTTGAATTTTTTTTATTTTACCCTTCATTGTATGACAATAATTCCCTTGCTTATCCTTCAATATTCCTATCCCATTCCTTGCTTTTTCCTTTTGTGTGAGCCTGGCAAGCAATCTAGAATTTCTATTGCTATTTTCAAAATACTCCCTTTTCATATATATTAAATTTTTCTGAACTTCCTCTAAATTTAAATTTTCTAATTGTTTTTTCTTTGCTTGTATTTCTACTAATTTATATTTATTTTTAGATTGCCAATAATCTTTCTCCAATTTCTTAATCTCTTCCTCCAATTGTTCCTGCTCTGCTATTTGTTGCCTCCTTAAATTACACATTTCTCTAATACATATCCCTCTTGTTACTGCCTTCATGGTATCCCAAACTACTGCCCTTGACGTTCCTCCCTTCTCATTAATTTCCCAAGTCTCTGTCAGTTTTCTTTGCATTTTTTCTACCACTTTATTGTACTTCAAAAGTTTTGTGTTTAATTTCCACCTAAACGTTTCTTTATAATTCTTTCTAACTGTAAGCTCTAAACTTAGCAATGCATGGTCTGTTACTTTTATTACCCCCGTTTCCATTTTACATACCTTACTTGCAAACTCTTTTGAAACCAATATATAATCTATTCTAGAGTATGTATGATGAACTGAGGAGTAGTAAGAGAAGCCCAGATTCGACCCATTCAGTAAACGCCAACAATCTACATAATCTTTTTCTTTTACTAGTTTATTCAATATAGTAATATTATTTCTCTTTTCCACATTAGTGGGGTTTGATCTATCCACTCTATTATCCATTACCATATTAAAGTCCCCAGCTAAAATAAGATGCCCCTCCCTAAACTCCTCTATTTCTTTAAATAATTCCATAAAAAATTCTCTATGTCTCTCATTGGGGGCATAAACATTGACTAATGTATATTGTTCACTTTCAATTTGTCCCTTTATCATAAGATATCCACCATTATCATCCTTTTTTATAGTTTTCAATATAAATCCACTTTTTAAAAAAATCAAAATTGCGACTCCATTTTTTTTAATGTCCCCAATGACTTTTCATAATAAACTGACCACTTTGTCCATATCTCATTTACACCGTCAAGTTTTTGGTGTGTTTCTTGCATCATAATTATATCAGATCTTTCTTTATTTAACATTTGTTCTATTCTCCTCCTTTTCACGACTGCCCCCAGACCTTTAACATTAAGCGTTGATACTTTAATTTTTTTATTCATATTTACCCTTTTGATTTTTCTTCCGATCCTGTGTGCTCTGCAACTCATAAACATACACAACAAAAAACACAAACCCTAAACCCCCTTCAACTCCCTCCCTCCCCCTATTAACCCCCCCAATCTCCCATCCCCCCCACTACCTTCCCCCCCATATCCCCGCGAGTCTACCACTCCGGCCATTAGCTACCTTAGGGGAGGGGGGGAGGCGGAGCTCCGCCTGAGCGGCAAGATCTCTATACTTAACAGCTTTTATGTATTATTATCTCATAACCATTCAACATTTTACCCCATCCCAGACGCCCCTGCTTCAGCTCCGTTTCCAGCTCCAGCTCCAAGACTTGCTTCCTTAGATAAACCCAGACTCTTCAGCAACTCCTTGCCTTGATCCAAAGAGGTTACTCTGTGTTGACTCCCACCATATGAAAACTTTAAGAAAACAGGGTAACCCCAAGCATATTTTATTGCGTTTCTTGTTAACTGTCTACAATACTGCGCTCTTCGAAGTACTGTCTACAATACTGCGCTCTTCGAAGCCTTCCACTTGTTCTCGTGATCCGATTCCTTCTCGCGTCTTTATTAATCTTATTCCTGCTATCCTCCCTTCCTTGCTACATATTATTAATCTTTCTCTGTCCTCTGGTTCATTTCCTTCTGCTTTTAAACATGCTACAGTCTCTCCCATTCTCAAGAAACCTACTCTTGATAGGCTATCTCTGTCTAACTACCGACCTGTCTCTTTGTTGCCGTTTGTTTCAAAGATCCTGGAGCGTGCGGTCTACTCTCGCTGTCTTGACTTTCTTTCTAGTAACTCTGCTTTGGATCCATTTCAATCTGGATTCCGTCCTCTGCATTCCACCGAAACAGCCCTTACTAAGATCACCAATGATCTCCTTACTGCCAAGTCTAAAGGCCATTATTCCGTTCTTATTCTCCTTGATCTAACTGCAGCCTTTGACACGGTTGATCATGATCTTCTCTTAGATTCCCTTCATGACCTTGGATTTTGTGGCTCTGTCTATAACTGGTTTGCCTCCTATCTAGCGGGTCGCTCTTTCAGCGTGTTGACTAATGGCAGCTCGTCTTCTTCCTTTCCCCTTTCAGTAGGGGTTCCGCAAGGCTCGGTGCTTGGCCCATTGTTGTTTTCCTTATACATGTTGCCCTTGGGCAAGCTTATTCAATCTCATGGTCTCCAATATCATCTGTACGCCGATGATACACAACTATATCTGTCATCTCTGGAACTTTCTCCTGATGTTCACGATCGTATCTCGGCATGTCTTTCAGATATCTCAGCTTGGCTGCTTCATCGTCGCTTGAAGCTTAACATGGCAAAGACTGAATTGCTTGTTTTTCCTCCTAAACCTTCTCCTCATCTCTCATTCTCTCTTACTGTCAATGATGTTACGCTTACTCCGGTCAAGGAAGCTCGTAGCCTTGGCTTTATCTTCGACTCCTCGCTCTCCTTTATTCCTCATATTGAGGCAGTAGCTAAATCTTGTCGATTTTTCCTGTATAATATTGCCAGGATTCGATCATTTTTGTCTGTCTCTTCTGCCAAGATGCTTGTTCATGCATTGGTTATTTCACGGTTGGACTACTGCAACCTTCTTCTCTCTGGCCTTCCTTCTTCTCACATCAGTCCGTTGGTTTCTGTTCACCACTCTGCCGCAAAGATCATCTTCTTAGCTCGCCGCTCCGACCATGTTAGTCCGCTTCTGAAATCTCTTCATTGGCTTCCAATTCACTTCAGAATCCAATATAAACTTCTCCTGTTAACCTTCAAAGCTTTTCACGGTCTAGCTCCTTCCTATCTCTCCTCTCTCATCTCACACTATTGCCCCACTCGTGCTCTTCGCTCCTCTGATGCCATGTTTCTCGCCTGCCCAAGGGCCTCTACTTCCCTTGCTCGGCTTCGTCCATTTTCGTCTGCTGCCCCTTACGCCTGGAACGCTCTTCCAGAACATTTGAGAACTACAAGTTCAACCACAGCTTTTAAAGCTC
Source organism: Elgaria multicarinata webbii (assembly GCF_023053635.1). Taxonomy (NCBI): domain Eukaryota; kingdom Metazoa; phylum Chordata; class Lepidosauria; order Squamata; family Anguidae; genus Elgaria; species Elgaria multicarinata. Next base: position 191,094,493 of record NC_086171.1, read on the forward strand.
AACTAAAAACTTTTCTTTTTCCTAAAGCTTTTAAAACTTGATGTTGTGCAGACTTCTACTGTTACTTTCTACTGTTAGTTTTTCCCTACCCTGTGCCTGCTTACCCTTCCCTGTACCTGTTTGCATTCTCTTCCCCTCCTTATTGTTTTACTATGATTTTATTAGATTGTAAGCCTATGCGGCAGGGTCTTGCTATTTACTGTTTTACTCTGTACAGCACCATGTACATTGATGGTGCTATATAAATAAATAATAATAATAATAATAATAATAATAATAATAATATAATAACGTTTCAGTTATTTGCTTAACGCTGCGTCTCCATTGGAGTGTTTGCTGACAAAGATCGTTGAATACTTGCACTGCTTTGCCTTTATATTTTATCATAGCCATGGACCTCAATTTCTTCATCACTTGCTCCTTTTTATAATAACTGCCAAATTTCACAAGAATGTCCTTGGTTCCTCTGAATTTGCTTCTCCCACTCTGTGGATCCTTTCCAGGTCACAGTCTTTTATATCCAGATCAGGCATCATATCATTGAACCATTTCAGTATTATTTTTCTCAAATCCTCTGCTGGTTCTTCAACAAAGTGTTTAATTCGTACGTTGGAATGTCGGTCCTGATCCTGCAATTGAATCAGCTTTAATTCTTGTTCCTGGAACTTCACCTCACAGCCTTTTTCAAAGACATCCTGCCTTTTCTCCACTAATTTTACTTCAGCATCTAGCATCTTTATAGCTCTATCATTCTGAGCGATCTTGTCTGCGAGCACCCCCATCCTCTTATCCGCCTTCTTATCATTTTCATCCATCTTCTTACTCAGTGTTGCTGTACTGTCCAAAATCAGCCTCTTCAGATCTTCCATTGTAGTTGAAGTTGGCACTGTGCCAGATTTCTCCGCCATCTTGACAGATCCGTTGCTTTCACTCTCGCTGTTTTGTGAAACTTCTTCTGTAACCACTTTCTCAAGACGGGCCCAATTATGATTAGAAGGCCGTACTCTTTGCCAGGCAGCCTTCCCAGGGTTTTTTTTTTTTTTAATTTTCTAACGTTTGGCATGGATCTATTTAAAACTCTCACTCAATGTCCCATTTACAGTCCGCACTGTCTCTTTCCTACGCAGATAAACACTTCTTTCTTCAATGCTTTTTAAGGGGTGAATTTACTGCCAATTAGTCCTTTTCCTCAGATAAGGAATATAAATCACCGTGCTTTATCAGACTAGGAGACGGAAAAGCTCTAACATTCCAAAGCCAGTTTCATTTTCATCGCTCCCCCCTCCGTTCCGTCTGATTAATTTACAGCCAGAAACCGGGCTGCTTTTCACAATCCTTATGCTGATTCTGCTTCCAAAAACAGGATTTTCACCCTCTCTTAGCAATCATAATCATTTTTCTTCATTTTCATTAATGACCCATGCCTTTTAAATGAGATAATTAAGTTTCAGTTCCCCCCCAACGGGAGTCTCTCAAGAAGAAATCTTACCCTTCATGGTGTCCAGCTCCGCCCCCGGCATCTGATGCCTGAGGCGACTGCCTCACTCTGTCTAACAGTAGGGCCAGCCCTGACTGGTGGACTCCTTCTTTACAAGGACTCTCCAAAAAAAGAAGCATCGATCGGCTGCCACCGCAAGCTGATCCTTGCCTGAAACCTCTAGGCCAGGAGTGGGGAATCTCTTCCAGTCCAAGGGCTGAACTCTGGGGGAAGGGCACATACCGCTGGTGGGTGGAGCTATAGGTAAAGGAGGAGGGGCCAAAGGTAAAAAGGTGGGGCCAAAATACAAAGAACCCCAGCATATTGTAGCTTAAACCTCTTAATGTCTTAACTAAGCCTTAGGAGAGGTGTTTCAACCTGTAGAATGTGTGTGAGGGGCAGGAGGGAACTGCACAAAAGCCAAGAAGCCAACAAATGATTACAGTAGTTGGGGGGAGGATGTGAGGCCAAGGGAAGGAGGATTGAGGCCCAAGAGGGCCACATTTACCCCCCAAGTATGAGATACTCCACCCCTGCTCTTGGCTGTCCAGCTGCTTTGGGAGATTCTATGCCATATTATCAAGGCTTCATCTTTCAGCTCAGCACTAGAAACAATGCTTTGGATTTTCTTTCCCAAAGCCCAGAAAACAGAGAATTTATGAAACCTTAGGAAAATCAAATCCAAAGAACACAAGGGGTAGCTTAGCAACCGTGTAGTCCTGCACATGGGGAAGATTTTAATGGGAAATTGTTCTTTTAAAACAATGCAGCCAAATATCCAGATATCAATGTATATAGAAGAAGAGAAAAAAGGAATAGGAGAACAATGGAAGGTAACAATCGCAGACACAGAGTTCCAAATAAAAATCAAAAGCCAGCCAGACTTAGCTGGTTTCATGCTATCTACTTCAATAGAATCTTGGATTCAGAGCACATGCAAAGTTTCTTGCAAAGAGGATGGTCTGAGAGAGAACAACTTTGGACTATTAATTCAGGTGGTATCAAGAGACAAACAGAATGAAATCTCACACATTTATGAGAATCTGTGAATGATTAAAGTTGGCTCCTTAGCAGAGATGGACTGTTCAACTCCCATTTCTGATGTAAGTGGTCCAGCTAGTAAATCATAACATTATGTCTGAAACAATGACTCTACAGCTCAAAAGAGTTGGCTGGTTCAAAGTAGATAGATTATTATGAACAAGAGATTAATTTCTGTATGCATATTCAGAGACAAAGACCAGGACATATACTCCTGGCAGGACTCCAAATTACTAGATGCTCTAGGAGGCACTGTTGAACTATTTATTTATTTATTACATTTTTAGACTGCCCAATAGCCGAAGCTCTCTGGGCGGTTCACAATAATTAAAACCACAAAAAACATAAAACAACCCACAGCCTAAAAACACAAATACAAAATACAATATAAAAAGCACAACCAGGATAAAACCACACTAACTACATTAGTATGTAGGGGATTATCTATAGCTCAGTGGTAGAGCACATGCTTTGCAAAGGTTCAGTGCAGGTAGGGCTAGGAAAAGTACTGTCTGAAAGGTTGGAGAGCTGCAGTCTTGTCACTTTGTGTACGCGCTGAACTGAAAAAATACACAATAATATTCCAGGACTGAGGTGTGAATGTGGGGTTTTGTTCGAAGGCAGATCATAAAGCCTGTCACTACTTTGCTTACTGTTCCATTTCTTTCAATTGGTTCTTCGAGATCAATACAACCGCCACGTGTTCTCACAGCAACTATTCAACAGCAGCAGTAGCAATTGTGTCTGCCCAGGAATTGATTTGCCCTGCTTGAGATGGAAGGAAACAAAGATTAAATGCCAGCTATTTTTCAGTGTTTCAGTTATGCAATCAGGCACTACAGATTAAGAAAGGTCAGTCACCTCCTACAGTACAAGAGGGGATTTACTGACCTGCTAAAAGCAAACATTGCATTTCCAGTGATTTACCGTCAATACATGAGTCAAAAAAGTAAAATCTGAGGAAGAACTATGGGATTTTAGGGGTGTGTGTGTGTGTGTGTGTGTGTGTGTGTGTGTGTTTTAATTTATCAAAAGAAAAGGATGGTTCCCTTCTTTAATGTCAGCCTTCTCCAATCTGGATCCCTCCACATGTGTTGGACAACAGCTCCCACAATCCCATGGGAAGTGTAGTCCAATATGACTGGAGGATACAAATGGGGAAATGCTGTTTAATGTCACAATTGCACAGAATTGAACTTGGATTTGGAAAACCTGGATTCCAATTCCAATATCAAGGACTCAATGTAAGGCTAGTCACTGCATCTATTGTGTCCCTGACTTGTACCAATGTAGTGGTTTCTTGAGAGATCCCTTGTTTGCACAACATATAAGCACTCCATTCAAAAGCACTATGTGGTGAAAGTCGTTGCACATACTTGGATCAGCCTGGGAGCAACCACCAAGCAATGACACCAGTTTAGATATGTGTAAATGAAGGGACAGAGGCCATAGCTAGACCTAAGGTTTATCCCTGGATCGTCCAGGGGTCAAACCTGTTCACCTAGGTGACACACAGGGGATCCAGTGCTCAGGCAGGGGCGAACCCTGCATGATCCCAGGATAAACCTTAGGTCTAGCTGTGGCCTAAGTTTCAATTCCCTATCTATAAAATGAAATAAAGAGTAGCAACATGAATGGCATTATCGGGGCAAACACAATAAGGGCTCTCAACCAGTTTTCAAAACAAAAATCTTGCATGTAAATGTGATGGCGGGCATAGCAATGGTTGTAGGTTGGAATTTGTGCTGGCTGTTGACCCGTTACCATCCTCCATAGTAGAGGACTCCAGTTGTGGTCTTGCACGCAAGCAAGAGCAGGAATGCTTGCTGTGATTGACAGGCAGAGAGTTAATTAAATATGCTAGATGAGAAGTGCTGTGTTGTCTGGAAGGAACACACTTTCCCCACACGGACCCCTTTCCTAGTATCAGTGTTTTGCAGCTGTTGTTATGCAGTGGTAAGGCAAAGCATTTTGTATGTTCTCAAGAGTATTCTCTCTCCTCCTTTTTTTGCATGATTTGGGGCAAAGTGTGGTGGGAGCACCAACAGTCTCATGCCCAAGTGCTCATAGAAACCTGGCAGCACCAATTGGCAATCTTTAGCAGGAGTAGGCAAGGTGTGGCCATTCTCTATGCCTTCAATAACAGCATCAGCTAAGGATAGAGTGTCACCTCTGAATGAATGCTTGGAGGCGGTAATGGGCTGGATGAGGAAAAACAAACTGAAGCTGAATCCAGACAAAACAGAGGTGCTTGCTGTCAAGGGCTCTGACTAGGTTTGGAGGTGTGTCAACCAGTCCTGGATGGGGCTATACTCCCCCTGAAAGACTGTGTTCGCAGTTTGGGGGTGCTCCTGGATCCGTCGCTCCAAAGGACAGCCCAGATAGACGCGATAGCCAGGAGTGCCTACTATCAGATTTGGCTGATACGCCAGCTGCGCCCCTTCCTAGAGCCAGAAGACCTAATGACGGTTGTGCACGCACTGGTAACCTCAAGGCTTGACTTCTGCAATGCACTGTACATAGGGCTACCATTGTACCTAATTCAGAAACTTCAACTAGTTCAAAATATGGCAGCCAGGTTGGTCACCAGTACATCTAGAGATGAGCATATTACCACAACATTTAAATCACTCCACTGGCTGCCAATTAGTTTCCGGGCAGAGTACAAAATGTTGGTCATTACCTTTAAAGCCCTAAATGGTTGGGGTCCAGGTTACCTGCAGGATCGCCTTCTCCCATACAGTCTGCCCCGCACACTCAGGTCCTCTGAGGAGAACTTACTTCAGTCAGCTAAGACTAGGCTGACATTAGTTTCCCAGAGGACCTTTTCTTTTGTCACCCCCAGATTGTGGAACGGCCTGCCGGAGGAGATTTATAAAATTAACTCTCTCTGTAATTTTAAGGCAGCTTTGAAGACTAGCCTTTTCCAGCAGGCCTACCCAGATCAATGTAAAATCATGAATTTTTAAGATGTGTTGATTCCTGTACTAATTAGATTGTAAGCCTATGCGGCAGGGTCTTGCTATTTACTGTTTTACTCTGTACAGCACCATGTACATTGATGGTGCTATATAAATAAATAATAATAATAATAATAATAATAATGTTGTTCCCCGCCTCGATCCAAAGGGGGAGGCGGGTAAGAAATGAATAAATTATAAATAATATATAAATTATTATTATTATTATTATTATTATTATTATTATTATTATTATAATTATAATGCCGTTGTAAGAGGAAGTTAAAACAGATAGGATTGTTTAGCTTGGAGGGGAAAAGAGGGTAAGGGAGAGGTGTACAAAATTATGCATGGTGTGAGAATGTGGATAGGGAGACATTTTTCTCCCTGTCTCATAATACTAGAAACTGGGGTCAACCCATGAAGCTGATTAGTGGGAGATTCAGGCTAGATAAAAGGAAGGACTTCTTCACACAGTGCATAGTTAAACTATGGAACTCATCACCACAAGATGTAGTGATGGCCATCAATTTGGATGGCTTTAAAAGGGCAGTTAGGCAAATTCCTGAAGGAGAAGGCTATCAGTGGCTACTAGATACTGTGCCACCTCTAGTATCTGAGGCAGTAAGCCTATATACACCAGTTGCTGGGGAACATGGGTGGTAGGGTGCTGTTGCACCCCTGTCCTGCTTGTGGGTTCTTGGCCAACAGCTGGTCAGCCACTGTGTAAACAGAGTTCTGGACTGGATGGACCCTTGTCTGATCCAACATGGCTCTTCTGATGTTATTATGTGGCATTGCAACTCCCTACTGGAATGAACAACAATGGCTATTAGTTAAACCCCACTGTTAAAACCTACTTCCTAAAAGAAGTTGGAGAGAGACAAAATGGGTCATGCTGGTGGGACTGGCAGAGAGGGGAGAGAAGAAGCCCAGGGCAGGATCTACACTACTGCTTTAAAATGGTTTATAATGGTTTTGACAACTGTAGGGGCCCATAACACACTCCATATACAATTTTCAAACCGTTTTCAAAGTGTTCTATCCTGCTTGGTGTAGATCTGACCCAGGTTGTGTAGTATCTCTATGGCCCTTTCTACACCGTCATTTTTTGGAGGGATCATCCCTGTGTGTCCAAATGCACAGGGGATCAGGGAGGGATGATCCCTACATTTTCATGGAATAACTGAGACCTCAGTTATCCCCGTTTTACATGTGGTCCCGGGATGGTCCCGAGGACTGTGGGTGGTGTGGGCGCCTGTCCCAGCTTCTTCCCTCTTCCCCGTGAGTAGTGGGGGTCATCAGAGGGAAGGAGCCAGGACCAAGGGGAGCCCAGGACCCTCAGCAATGAGGTGGGGAGCAGGGCCGGGGCATGTGTTTTTTCCCTTACCTTTTCATTTTTGCTGGAGCGCAAGTACCCTTTTAAAAAAATGGCAGCCATGACGGGCGTGATGCCTGTGACATTGCGCAGCCCATTGAGGCTGAGGATGATGATCCTGGAAGAAGGTAAATCCGGGATCGCCCCTTCTCACTCTCTGCACACCCGTAGGTGTAGAAAGGGCCTATGTCCTCTCTGTTCCCCTCCCCACTCACCAAAAGGTAATTCAGCTGGATGGGCTCAACTGCTTTTTGCCATGTAAACAGGGGCAAAATCACCCCATCCTCCTTTCGCTCAAGCTGGCTCTCACCAGGAGGACATAGATAGGCGGAGGACTCCAAACTCTATAAGGAGTGCAACCCCTCTGATTGAGCCCTAAGGCTACAATCCTGTACACCAGGGGTGCAGAACCTTATTCCTGGGGGCCAAATCTGGCCCTCTGGTGTTCTCTAGGAGGCCACACCCCTTCTCATATCCCCACCACCTTTCCCAAGACCACTGATCATTTGGGGGTTTCCCAGCTTTGCTCAGTTTTTCTGACATTCTTAAAAGCTCGAAATGCCTCCACTGAGGCTTAGTGACTGGCAGGAAGAGCTTTAAGCTACACTATGATGACATTTTGGGTATATTTGGCCTCACCCCTTTTTCTTTCAGCCCATCCCACCCCTGGATTGCAGCCCCCGAGCGCTTCCCCGAAATGGAATTTAGCCCTCGGGCCGAAAAGGATTCTGTACCCCTGCTGTATACCCTTCCTTAGGATTAAATCCCATTGAACTCAATGATTCTTTCTTCTGAACAGAGACTTCTTCTGAACAGAGACTTCTTCTGAACAGAGACCAATTCTTCTGGATTGGGCTGTAAAGTGCACATGGAGCAGCCCAAGCCCACCACTGCATGAACGGACAGCGTGTTCGTGCCTCTGCAAACATCTTGACGCCATTCTCCTTGCTCATAGGCTAATGCAAATGTAAAGGCCGTTTAAGCAACACGAATGTGTAGGTAAATATTCAGCATGCCTAGCACTACTTAAGCAGGCTATTCAACACCTTGCTTGCTGGAAAATATCGATCCTTTAACCTTGACTTTTTGCTGTGCCTTTGCCCTTTTCCTGCTGCTGGATTTTGTCTGGATGTGGCCTCTGCCTTGTCCCCTGTCCAGAAGAACCAGTCCTACAAAAGAAAATAAACCTGTCCGGTGGACGCCCCATCCTTCACATAGCTACTGAGAATAAAGGGGCGATAGCATCTGTCCGTAGGCTTTAGATAAAGAACCCGATACTTTGTTTTCTGTGGATTTCATCATTCTACTTCTGCAGCAGCAGACTCTCTCCCCCACTGCTCTGCCTTCTTCCCCAGCTTTCATCTCACCTTGCTGCTGGTTGTTGCTGCACAGCCGACCTCAGTGAGGACACAGATCTAAGGGCAGGAACAAAAGCAGCAACCCGAGCCAGGAGGAACGCTACATATAAAAAGGGGATTTTTCTTTGACCCAACATTTTGTGACCCTGAAGTTCTCCTCTGATACTTATGAAGACAGCAGCAGGCGGTTAAAGAGCAATTGCAACAGGTTGTTCACCAGCAGTATGAGCCTGGCTCATCATGTTCAGTGTGCAGTGTTGCAACTCGCACCACACACGTAGTGTAGTGAGAGACTGAATGTTGGATCGTTCCTCCATTTTCTTCCCCCTTCCTTTCTGAGATGGCGGTGGGGGTATTTGCCACATAAATGCATGTATTTATATCCTGTTCTTTGCAAAAGGAAGACAGGCAGGCAGGCAGGCAGGCAGAAAGAAATCAAATTTTTGTTTAAAGTTGGAAAACAACTTTGGGGAGTGGCAAAGCATTGACTGTATAACTTCTACTCGTGTGAGTTCTATGGGGCTTAATTAGAATCAACTCGCAAAGAATCTATATCTATATCTAGCTATATCTTGAACAAAACATGCCTTTAGTAAACATTCAATCACAGAAATATGCCACAATCTATGTTCAAACCACAACAAAAATATGGATCTCTTGCTTGTAGCTCAATCCCACGTGGTTCTGCATCTCCAAGCGCCAAGTACTCTGGGAGGCCCTTTTGTAGACTCTTTCTCAACTTTTATTGCACAGGTCAATCCCCATGCAGTAACAAAACAGTTCAGAGTATTAGCCCTGCAATAATATAATTAGTACAAATATCAAAAATGCAAACAAATGATTCCCCACCCCCTTGAAATGCTACTGTACACAATCAATAGTTCAATTTACTTTATGCAAGGCGATAAGAGCTTATAAAGAAATAGAAATCCTTCTAATATTCAGCTTTCAGCAGAACTGGTTCTCTTTCTTTTAGCTGTTTCTTCTCTAGTCCTCCCTCTGAGTGTGAGCCCAGCCCAAGGGACTGAACCATCTACTCCATAGGGGTTACAACTGCACGTACACTAGCCAATAAGAACCCACCACAGTTGGATTCCCTCTATTTAAGCTGAACCACACTGAAAATCTGAAGAAGGGCTTAAAAAAAAAAAAAAAGCTCAAAACCCAGAACATAAAAGTATGCTGAGGGCCCACACCCCAGCATGGGCGCACTGACTGACAAGAGCACACTGGAGTTGCTCCTCCTCTTCACCATAGCAACTTGCTTGTTCACCCTTTTGATCTGGACCAGACAAAGGTGTTGGTGAGACAGAAGAGCAGTAGATGCCACTGCCTGCTTGATCACTAGTTCATTTATTTATTTACAATATTTCTATACCACTCCCCATCCAAAGATTTCGGAGCAGTGAACAACAAATATAATAAAAGAATAAAAACACCATATTAAAAATTACATTTTTAAAAGAACAAAGTTCTGATAAAACCGTGGCTGGACATTCAGGGAACGCTTCTTGGAACAACAACGTATTCAGGAGGTGCTGAAAGCAATACAATGTTGGCAGCTGCCTGATCTCCAAAGGTGGAATTCCATAGGAGGGGGCCACCACACTGAAGTCTCTTCTCCTGGTGGATTCCAATCTGGCCATAGGTCCTTGTGGAACCACCAGGAACATGCCCTCAGATGACCTCAGTGACCAGGCAGATTGGTAAGGGAGAAGGTTCTCTCTCAGGTATTCTGTTCCCAGGCATGCAAATTAGTTCTGTGCTGAATCTTGCCCCCTATTTTTGGGAACCTTTTCTCTTCCTGCGAAAGAGGCATTGTTTTTTTTCTGCATCTTTTGCAGGGAGGAGGAGAATTTCAGAGAATTTTCTCCTTGGGGAGGGGGACAGCATTTCCACAGCATTTTTAAAGTGTATCCAGTTGCTGAGGGGCCTTCTTTCTATTTTTTAAAACATCTTTAAAAAACAAAACAAAACACCCCTGGCACTTGGAGGAGCACAGCAGTTCTTCCTGAATGCCTACTGGAGGCCATGTGACCTCACCCTCTCCAATAGACATTCAGGAAGAACTGGAATCCTGCAAATACCGGGAGTGTTTTTTAAAAAAGAAAAGAAAATAGAAAGAAGACCCCTCAAAATTGCCTACAATTAAAAAGGTATTTGGAAAAACTGTCCCCTCCCCAAGGAGAAAATTCTCTGAAATGCTCACCTCTCCCCACCTCTTTCGCCAGAGTTTAAATTTTTCCCCCATCCCCCACAAAATGCCAAAAATGGAATAATTGAAATTTTTGGCACAGCACTAGTAGCAATGATGAGAAAGAGGGGGAGGAGCAAGAGCAGCTGGTGATAATGGCAGTGAGAAGGCACTGAGGGAACAGGCCTATTGAGGGTGTCTTGCCTAAGGGCCCTCAGCACATGGTTTTGGACTTGATTCGGAACTCTCCAGCCCTATCTGGAGATGCTGGGGATTGAACCTGGCACCTTCTGCCAGTGCTCTGCCACTGAACCAGGGCTCCTCCCCTTTTCTTATGACTGGTCCCAGGTCACCCCATGAGCTTCATGGCTGAATGGGGATGTGATCCCGGGTCTCCCAGTTCCTAGTCCAACGCTCTAACCACCACACCATCCTGGCTCTCAGAGGAAGGAAGGCTGTTGTGGTAAAGGCTGTTCATGTTTAGCTTTCTGAAATATAGAAGCTTTGAGGGAATGTGTGTGCATGCACAGAGTGGTGGTGACCTGGCCATATAGGAATGACGGTTGCACTGGGAGGTGGGAAGGAGCCAGGGCAGAGAAGTGGGAGCAGCAGGCATGAGGTAAGAGGGACAAACTGCGCTTGCTTGTCTGCTTTTGACTCTTCACTGCAGGGGCATGCGCACAGCCGCTGCAACATTGAAATTCTGTGCGCCATTGGCATGAAGGGCCTTTTCTTTTTCAGATAAGTGAACAGGCAATTTAAAAACAGCACAGCCACAGCTGTGAACTGCAGCTTGCTTATTTATTTATTTATTAATTTATTATATGTATATACTGACCCAGAGCCGAAGCTCTCTGGGCATTTTACAAAGGAATGGCAGCCACCCATTGCTTTTAATTGGAAATGCCTCCTTGAACACTTGTGTGATGCCACCTCTTTTACATCACCCACCAAATCCCACCTTAAAACCCAACTGTTCTGTGAAGGCTTTAGCACAATCCACTCAGCCGTGCAAACCTTTTGCAGGAAAGGGTTAGTGAGTGTGTTTAAACTGTGGTTATGTAGCCACCATGGTTAGGAATGGTTCACGTGACACGCTGAGCCATAATGTTGAGCTCCAAATGCTTAACCACCATGGCATAGCAAGTCATCAGAATAGGGACAGAGTGTAACTGAGTATGTGCCACTGAAACATCTGCATATTGCTTCCTTCTTTATAACCACCTGCCCTCGGGGCAGGACTCTGTCCTCTTGTATTCTGTAAAATGCCATGCACAGTGCTGGTGGTATAACAACAGCAACAACATATCTTATTATTATTATTTATTGTTGTTATTATTATTTGTTATTATTATTATTCTGAATAAGGAAGTAAGGAAGGAAAATGTAACACAGGAGCTCTGGATTGAAGACCTTTCACACTGGATTTCTACATTACCAGGGTGTTTGATTGACAGCAGAGTTAGTTAGACACATGGCTGTGATGTCACACCTGTGCATAACAAGTTGCTTGAGTGACAGTTCCATAGCAGGAATGTGGCACCATCAGCAGTATCTTGTTATTTCTCTGCCTGGGAGCTGAAATGCAGACAAAGCAGGAGACATGGTGGCCTAAAGGAATTAACCTTTCTCCATAGGAATGTATTGCTCCAGTTATTAAAATCCCACCAAGAAATTTCAATTAAGGCACATTATGCAAATTCTTTCTTTCTTTATTATTTGCTGAGCAGGATGTGGTTACACCTTGGCTAAGGAGAGGGTAACTTCTTCCTAGTGCTCTTATCTGCAAGGCGGCCACTTATGAATTACTAAGAAAGAGGCTGGCAATTTGCATAAAATTTGCATATGCTAATTTAGAAATAATTTAAATAAATATACAATACATCTCACCAGGATGTGGAAGGCTGTAACCAGGGGACCTGTGTGCCTTCCTGTTCAGCCTGTTGTTCATGTACTAGCTGGTAATGGGCAACAGTTCTTACAGTTATTTATCTATAAAGCGGAATTGGACAGGAGACCCCTTCACATAGAGGACAACCAAACAGACGACAGTCCTCTGTAAAAGATGACAGAAGGCTAGTGGCTACTCTACTTATCAGCCATGTTTCTCAGGGCCAAACTACATATAATATTATTCTCACCTTTAGCCCTTGTATGGCTGATTTTTTTAAAAAACAACGACTCTGGGACAGGGGCAGATTGGCACTGTAGTGTGGGGAGAAAGAGGAGGGCTTTAAAACTCTGTCCCAGTCCAAACTCAATTCACTCCCCCCCCCCCAAAAAAATTTCTGCCTTTGTGCAAATTTGCACTTGTAAAAATGTGCAAATCCCCCAAAATGTGTATTCCCCCATGTGAAAATCCCCCCTCCCCAAATGGACACTGTTGTGCTTTTTTTTTTGGTATGTATTTTTCTATGCCTAAATTTGCCTAACATCCCAGAAAGTAACAAAACAAAAACAAACTGATCTGCAAGTCTGCAGAGTCCGTACAACTTGAGAAAAGCCGGTCTGCTGTGGAATCTGCAGGATGGATTCATAGAAATAAAAGGTCATTTGATTCCATTGCAAATTTCCCTGACATCCCCAGCAGTTTTGGTCCTCTGGTTTTCTTCTGTATTTGCACTGAGTGGCTGTGCCTAGTTGAGGCAAAGGGGGGTAGGGGAAGCAGAGAAAGCACACTAGTGCTGAAACACCCATTTTATCCTGGGGCAAGCCCCCATGGCATTTCCAAGCTCTGGTCTGTCTCAGGTGCGATGGCTGTTTCCTCTCTGTCCATTTTGTCACCTGAGACTGTTCATTAACTATCTGTCCCTTACATAGCCTCAGGAGGTTTGCCAAAATGAATATTTTACGAAGAGGAGGAATTTAATTTGGGATGGCATTTAGGCTGGATTAACTATGGAAAGAGGGTCAATTAAACCAAAAGTGTATATCTTTATAGGTCCATAATGCATGATAGAATATTTATGGGAACTTGCCTCTTAAAATTCAAGGGTCAGAGAATGCAACAGGAGGATGTGTGCATCTGTTGCTATCAACGTAGAACTTTTCTACACAAGGCATTCATTATGCGCTAGTTGTTCTCTGCTCATGGCTGTCTTCAAGTTCTTTAGATGTCAACGTGATTCTGCAGTTTCACTTCTGTTTTTTAAACAGCATATTCAGCAAGTTTTTAAGAGGGAAAATGCAGTATTATTTGTTAAAGCAGAAGGAAACACCTTTTCCAGTTGTATATTTGTGCTGTACTGCTACACCACAGTGCCACCTAGAGGTTATGTAGTGAAAAAGCAGAAAAGGGAAGGCTTTTCGTTTAGTGCTTGGATCTAAATTCTGCATTGAAACCAAAACTAGATACTGTGGATTAACAGCCTTGTGAACAAAGAATAAGGGGAGAAGAGGAGTTTTGGACCTGCTCCTCTTCCTAAACACCCAGCTGTTGCGGTCAAAATTCATGATCTGTGTATAAGATGTTCTGCATACCATAGGTACTGATTGCACTCTCCTTCCGCCTCTCCAAATACCGTTTCAATCATCACATGATTATTTATAAATGTCCACCAGTATAGATGGCACCTTGCTTCAGTGCTACACTTAGATAGTTGTAGACTCTGGACTTGATGGTCTTACAGCCCCCACCCTCTGGTATATAGTCCTGTGTACTACTTTTCTTACTTCAACATGTAGTTAGCCAGCTCTACCAGATTTTGTCTCCCCTGCTCATTCTGCTGAGTGGGGCCCTGCATGTCTGCCCCCAAAGATGGCACCAGAACTTAGCATATTACAAAGATAAGCCTTGCTCAAGGAGGTTACACTCAGTGGAGGCTGGTGGCTCCAATGCAATTGGATTTCAGTCAGAACTCTAAAGGAACCCAGAGCGGATTCACACATACCCCATGACATTACAGCCACCACCCTCCGCTGGTTACAGTCTAGATTGGGGTTGGAGAAGCTCAGCCCCTCGGGCCAACTCTAGCTCTCCTGAGGTTCCAGTTGGGTAGGGTGTCCATATGAAAAAGAGGACAAGGCTCGCTTTTCTAATTATGCTTAACATGGAACTTGCCGTTTTTACAGCAGCTGCACACTGGGTCGACATTTCCATCAAGCTGCCTACCCTCACTCCAAGATCTCTTTTGGGGTCAGTCACAGCTAGCTCAGATCCCATCAGCATATACCTGAAGTTGGACATAGGAGTAGGAACATAGGAAGCTGCATTATACCAAGTCAGACAATTGGTCCTTTTAGCCCAACCTTGTGGACACTGAGTGGCAGCAATGGCTCTCCAGGTTTCAGGCAGGAGTTTTTCCAACCCTACCTGGAGATGTCAGAGAGTGAAACTTGAAGCTTCTCCATTCAAAGAGCTACTACAGTCCTTCCCTTAAACATATCTAGGATTACACTTTTCTTCATCCATCTGACATTTTTATTTATTTATTTATTTATTGCATTTTTACACCCCCCAATAGCCAAAGCTCCCTGGGCGGTTCACAAAAATACACATGGCAACAGCATTCCAGCTGATGCATAGCATTTTATTTAACATCTGGCTTGATATGATTTGGAGCCGAACCCTAGGAGTTTGAAATGATTAGGCTGACCATATGGAAAGGAAGCCAGGGCTTCTGTATCATTAACAGTTGTGGAGAAAAGGGAATTTCAGCAGGTGTCATTTGTATGCATGCAGCACCTGGTGAAATTCCCTCTTCATCACAGCAGTTAAAAGCTGCAGGAGCCCTGCCCTCTTTTGTATCTTGCCACTCCCTGCAGCTTTATCTGTTGTGATGAAGAGGGAATTTCACCAGGTGCTGCATGCATACAAATGACACCTGCTGAAATTCCCTTTTCTGTACAACTGTTAAAGACGCAGGAGCCCTGTCTTCTTTTCTATATGGTTACCCTAACTTAGGGCATGTCTAGACCTAGGGACGGGAGGGGGAGGATCTCATGATAGGATGATCGTGAGATCCTCCCCCTCAGTCTACACGCGGTGCGCGACGTCCTGTGAGGGAGAGGATGTCGTGCCCGCCATTTAAATTTTTTTATTTTTTACTGAAGATGAGTGCTCGAGTGTTCCACCAAAAAGGTCAGTTTTGTTAAAAAAAAATTCCCACTCACTCCACCCCACTTCCGATGGGCATGGAGCTCCTGAAGAGCTCCTTGCCCTGTGCCCAGTTCCTGGCTCCTTGCATTTACTTACGAGGAGCTGGGGCAAAACTGGGACGGCCACACCTCCCGCGGTCTCGGGATCAACCCAAGACCGCGGGAAAAGTCGGGATAAAGGTGTAGGGCAATATCCCGAGGAAAGGGAGGGATCATCCCGCCCTGCTCCCGGGATCCCCTGTGTGTCATGTGGACACACAGGAATGATCCTGGGACAATCCCTGGGGTATCACATCATCTAGACATGCGCTTAGTTACTGGCAGTAAGAGCTTTAAACTACAACATGCTAGCATTTTTGTATTTTTCTTCACCTATCTTGCCTTTTGCCCTACCTCCTTGTCTTCAGCCCAACCACCACTGAGAGCTTCTCTGAAACTGAAATCAGCTCCCAGGCCGAAAGGGCTTCCCCATCCTGGATCTAGATCATTCACATAGATTAGGGTCATTTACAAATGGCCCTACTCACACAGAAGGTTATACATTTAAATAAACATATAATCAAATCCAAATATTTTGGAGGCCTCTTTGGGTCAGGCAAATATGTTTATTTATTTACAAGCATTTATACCCTGCTCTTCAACTCAAAAAGGGCTTCTGGAGCAGCTAACAATGAAAAGCAACCATTTAAAATAATGATGAATTAATTCAGCCAATTTGTCTGATGTCCTGTGCTGTAAGTATTTATTTATTTATTTATTTATCGCATTTTTATATTTCCCAATAGCCAAAGCTCTCTGGGTGGTTATTCTCATGGCAGCTCTCAATAATAAAAATAAAGTACAATATAAATAAATAAATAAATAAATAAATAAATATCACCCTCCCCCCAAGAACAAACAGTTAAAGACACAGATAAAAGAGGCAACAATAAGTTACCATTACAATTTAATAGTTAAAAACAGCTGAATGATGCAGATCCATTAGGCAGAATGATGTGGCTGACTGAGGTAGCTGATTTGAGGTGTCATGAAAGGGCAACAAATTGTTAGATACTCAATGTTATGTTATGTTTTGACTGCTAGGGTAGGGGATTTTCTGCCTCAGCTACCAAAATAACTTGACCAGCCTTGGTAATGTAGACCTTGAATGGGAGGCGAGGTTTGGGCACCGTGTGCTGTTTTTCCTCAGGCAATGAAATGTCTCACTCTGACTTTGCTGGCTGCTATTATATTTATGACATGTTTAGACAAAAAGAAAAGAAAAGAAAAAGTCCTACAACTCCCAGCATTCTTCAACCAACATTGTAGGATTCCCCCCCCCCCGTCTAAATATGCTTAGGATTTTGTTTTTAAGCAAATAAATTTGACAAGATTCCTCTCCATGATTATGACTGATTTTCTACTCCCAAAATTTAAGAGTAACCTTCACCCCCCACCCAGGACGCCTCTATTGCCCTCTGCCCCACATTTCCTTTCTCAGACAGCTGTTTGTTATTGGAATTATTCATGAGGAAGTGGCGGTTGCCTTGAAGCTACACCTAAAACACAACGTGACAGAGACATAGATGACGAAACAGCGGCATATGAATGACAGAAGGGCCACATGGTATTTCTCTCTCTCTCTCTCTCTCTCTCTCTCTCCCTCCTATGTACACTGATATATTAGAGGCAGGTAATCCATTTGCATTTGCCAGGCACAACCGTGGCACCTGATAAGGTTGTTATGTAAAACAATATTATAATTAATTTGTGTCATCCACAGCCTGGGAATGCTTGAGTCAGAGGAGGTCTGCCACACTACCCCTCGTCACGCTGCACAGATGGATTCTGAGTTTGGAGGCAGACACCTGATTGCGCCCGTAATGGTTTAGTCCATCTGCTTAATACTGTGTTCGCCAGTAAATTGATTCCTTGTGTTTTGTTTGCTTTTAAATGAGGAATGATTGCCTAGAAGATTATCCTGCATTTGTCTCTCTTCATTCCAGCGGGCATCAAAATTTCCACTTTTTCCCAGGGAGAAACATCCTGAGACTTTCGTGAACTTTGACTGCTGTTAGAGCCATTTCATATTTACACTAATGCTAATAATAGAACAGCTGGCTTTAGAGGCAAGCAAAAGGGGCAGGTGCCCCAGATCAGGGTTTCAGATGAAGGAGAGTAGACGAGACAAGGTGAGTCCTGAAGAACAGTCGCTGCACCCTTAAGGCAGGGCCGGCGTCAAGGGTAGGCAGAGTTGGGCATATGTCAAGGGTCCACACTTCAAAAGGGGCCAAAGAGGAGAGCATCTTGCAGTGTGGTCTCCAAGTTTTTGAGGGCTTTGGGGCAAGACACCTTCAGTGGGTTCCCTTCCTTCTTACCACCCTTGTCACCAGTTGCTCTTGCTTCTCACCCTCTTTCTTATCCGGAGTGAGAGGCTGGTGAACAAGGAGCTTGCAAAGGTGAAGAGAGTTGTTCAGTGGCAGGCCCTTTCAGCCGTGTGGGCCTAACCATGCCTAAACCTTGACCTCCCCCCTGGAGTTAGTTGCTCCTCCTTTTCACCATTACAACCTGCTATTTGAAGCCCTTTTACAAATTTGAAATGCAGTTGCACTTCCAGATTATCCACTGTGGACTGGCAAAACACTACTGAGGGTTTGTGAGGGAGGTGGTTAGGGCTACTGTGCCTCTAATTAGAAGCTTCTTCCTTGCAGTTTCTGCAACATCTGTTGAGTCTTCCTCAAATTAAATTATATGTGGAAGCCAGTAATTAAGGTCCCCTTCTATCCTGATGCAGGGAATAGGAACTGAATAATTAATAAATAATAATAAATAATCTCCTCCTCCCTCCCAATCCCCTTTCCTTTTGTGTCATGTCTTTTAGATTGTAAGCCTGTGGGCAGGGACTGTCAAGAAATACTTTTGTAAGCCGCCATGAGAGCCTTTTTTGGCTGAATGGCGGCATAAAAATACTTAAATAAATAAATAAATAAATAATAATTAAGATGCAATGAACAGGTTATTCATCAGTAATGCTGCTGCTGTGCTAAACAGGAAACAATAAATGGAATGAAGATGCAAGAAGCTTCTAATTAACAGTGCAAGGCCTTCCCTGAACATGACTTTATTCTGAATAAGCGTAGTAGGATCTTGGCAACGGGTTTGGGCTTTGCCAGATAATATAGCTCTATATTAAGTACTGTATGGAACCACCGTTTTAATACCAATACCAGCCAACTGCAGAAAAGCAATGCTAAAATACCCCCAGCGATAATCAAAGACCCTAGTGTGGAAGCAGCCTATGTTTGTTGAAAAGATATAAAGTAGGCAGAAAATGCAAGGAGGAAATGTTTGATTAAAGGCAAAGTCAACTTTAAAAGCCTCAGTAGAACCTTGCTTGTCTGCCCTGGGCAGGCTCGGAATAGAACTGCATACAATCTTGCCCCGTCCCTGCAAAATGCAGTCACCAAACAGGCCTGAAAAAACACTGGTGCCTAAGACAGACATTCTGAAGGTTACCATCAATTTTAACCTCCCATGCTTCAAATGGGTCATCTGACTTTTAAAAATTGCATTTTAAATGCCTCACATAGCCATTTATACATTCATCTTTCTTTCTTTTTTTTGTAAGCAAAAACACTTTTAAACAATTGCAAAATTGAGGGCATAAAAGCAGACTGTTCCACAAAATTAGCGACATGGCTAAAGAACAGCTACAAAAAACCTCCGTAGCTAAATCTTTAATCCATTAATTACACAAATTAATTGACCAAAGCCTGCAGCCTGCCTTCCCCACCTCCAGTTTTCACCTTTCTTCTCTTTAAAGGTATCAAGCGTTTTATATACTGACTGCCTAGGGGCTTTGCTAGACCTGCCGGGATAAGCCGGCAGGGAGGTGGGGCGACGGCGCGCTGACGTTAGCGCGCGCCGCCTCGGCTTCCAGACGTGGGACGCGCAGGGACTTCGGGATCCCTGCAGTATCCGCCATTTTTTTTTTTTAGTTTAAAGGGGCCACGTGCGGCCCGAAGACTCCGGACCAGGTAAGTCCGTTGTTTTTTTAAAAAAAGCCCCCCCTCCCTGTCCCCGGCCTTGCCTTGGCAGCGCTGCTCGTCTGCTTGCTTGGGCAGCGGCGCCCAGCGCTCTCTCTCTCACCCGCCCTCCCCCCCTTGCCATCCCCCCTTGCCATCCTTCCCCCTGCCCCTCTCTTCCCCCCCCCCGGGCCAATGGGCACAGCGCTTGTATGAGCGCTGTGCCAGGTCCGTGGCTTTTCGCGAGTAAGCAAGTAGCCGCAAAAAGCCACGGACCTTCCTAGACGTTTCGCAGCTCCGGCCTGAGGCCGGGGCTGCGAAAAAGGCGCGCCATAAGCGACTTCACTTATGGCGCGTTAGAGGAGGCCTCAGTGCGGCCTGGGCCCGGATTCCCCTGTGCGTCATCTGGACGCACAGCAGGGAAACCGGGTCTCAAGGCGCGCTAAGGCCTCGTCTAGGAATGCCCTTGGACTCAATGTACACCCTAATAACATGCTATCACAAGTATCATAGCTAACCTCAAACCTCAATGCTAAACAAGAGAACCAGCCAGAAACAACTGGAGCAGCAGCAATGCTGGCAGCAAGTACTAAAATATTTCTAGGAAAGCCAATGTTCCCGGCAGAAAACTGGGTTTAAATTATCCCCACAGTTCTGTTTACTGATAAATATTTCATACCAACTTCAAAAGGCCAGGGGCTTACAAACTCATTCAGGAACACAAATCTGCTTTAATTAAAGGGACCCAACCCTGTACAGCAGAGGTAGGGAATGTGTGAACCACAACTCCCAGCATCCCTGACCATTGGCCATGCTGATTGGGACTGATGGGAGCTGGAGTCCAACAAAGGCCCACAAGTACCCCAGCCTGTTTTAGGGCCGTTCCACACATTCCCTCACATTAAACCTGGGTTCATGACTGACACAGCTCTCTGATGTGTATTTGTGAGGTACACGTGGGTCCCATTCACACATTACATTTTAGGTATACATTTAAATAACTTAATGTGTGAAGCATCACAAAGGGTGAGTTCAGATGTTCAGATAAATAACCTCTTGTTTTTATATCAGCCCTGCAGCCATGATGGAGGATACAGCCATGATGTCTCATTCATTGGCACTGCCCTCAGTTCCATCCAGAGTTTCTATTTAGGGATGGATAACCCCCACCCATTTCAAACTACATGTTATCATTTGCTCCAGATTCCCTGTATTTCTGGCCAACTCATTGGTTTTGCACTATAAGAACTAGATATAATGATATACATGCAGTTGCCACCGAAAATGCCAATAGCTTGTCTGTTTCCACACCCCAAACTCACATACATAGTCCTTCCTTGCAGTGTGATGTTTTTCTCCCAGCCAACTCACCTTTCATTTCCCTCACAGAATCTGAACTGCTCATCAGCACTTGTGAACTAGCTGATAGTTAAAATGACCATGAACTTTCCATGACATCACAGTAGTTCAGCCAATGGAAAGTTGCAAATTACAAGCTGGCAACAGATGTAGATATGGCTGTGGATAAATATGTTAGCAGTTCCAAGATCTTCCTTGAATAGCAACAGCTAACTTAGATCGCAGCAGTATTTCTATGCTGTCTTGATGGTATATTATACACCCAATGGATGTTTATCTTGGCTGCCATGTGGAAGGATAAACATTAATTCACATATGGTCATTCTTGCCATGGGTCAGTCATGTCAATGCCAGTTTTCTTTGCATCAATTTAAAATTAGACATTTTTCTTTCAGCAGACCTATGCAGAAAGTATTTTCTAGTCATATTTCTTCTCTGTTTGCTGGGATCTTTTTAGTGAATGTGCATCTGGCTATAAATAGCGCTGGGAACATTAATTGATTAAACCCATGTGACTGACCATTTAATGTTTCGATCACAAATAAAAATAGAGTGTTCATTAAGCAGAGCCAACTGTTTAGACCAGGGTTTTCCAAATGCTTGCTGCTGAACGCCAAGGTAGATATATCTGATCCCCTTCTCACTTCTTTCTTCCTTGTCTCATGCTTTCAGTAGGCTTGCTACTGAGCATGTGTGAAACCTGCAGATAGAATTCAGTTTTAGTTGTATTTTCCTGCCTGTGTGAATTTCAGTTGCACTTGTGTTCCTTCAATATTTTCAGTTGTGTGCTTCGCTTTATTTTGAACATGTTTGGTTTTGCTCACAGCCACACTGCATCACAGGTTTTGTAATCTTAAAGATGCATTAATAATCAATATAGGAAAAAAGTGTTTGTGTAGTCATGATATTATTATTATTATTATTATTATTATTAATAATAATAATAATAATAATAGCATAGGTGATTTGTGGTGATAGTAGCACTAAAAGTGAAGGATTCTAGCCCTAAATTCAGAACTCTGCAGATACACTTGCCTTTGACCAAAAAAATGTTTAGCCAGAGTTTTATCCTTAGGAATGAAACCAGTCCACACAAGATGCTTTTCCTACCCATATATCAATTCTGTGTAAGAAAACAGGCTTCACTCTGACCAATGCAACCCATTTTGTCATGCTTCCAAGCACTGAAATAGATGCGTATCTAGAACAGGCTATATGGTGCTTGATTTTAACATCCCTATTTCGGCTGGACAGAGTTGGATCCAGCTATTTAAGCTACTCTCAAGGGAATATTTGGCATTATATTTTTGCACTGAGAAATTGATATGTCTTTTTTTTTTTAAAAAAAAATCCTTCAAGAATATAACATGGCACATTTCCCCCACCATCCATGATACCTCAGTGCTCACCCAAAGTGCTTTTCTATGTGAGGCTGTTAATTGGCAGTTAATTCGCTGTATCTACTTCTGGTTTTGTCACAGAACCGAGATCTGAGCACTACATGGGGGGCATTTCCTTTCCTGCTTTTCTGTTACATAACCTCTAGGTGGCACAGAGGTATAATGGAATAGTGCAAATACACAAGAGGAAATCACACTTTCTTTCAATTTCATAATTAAATGCTGCATTTCCCCTGCTCTAAAAAACTCAGTGAAAGTGCTGGTTAGATACTGAAGCAAAACGGAAGGGTCTTGATGTTATCTGAAGAACCCATAAACAACCATGAGTAGGGCATGCCAATTGCATCATAAATGCCTCATGTAGAAAAGCCCTAAGATCTCAGTGACTTAACCTTTCCAGAATCTGGACAAGACTAAACATGTGCCTACAGTTTATAAACATGATGCAGACAGACAGCTATAGCATGGCTTAGTGATTTGATGGATGTTTATCAGAGCCGAGTGGATTTTTCAGACTGCCTCTGTTTTACCTGATCTTTGCACCATACAGTTCAATCTATAGTGCTGTTTGTTAGGCAGTAACGGTGTCAGAAATTCACAGCTGGGAGCGGGTGGAATTGGAGCTGAATTATCTCCCAATCGATGCGCTTGTTGTGCTTTGCAAAAATTGCTTATTAAAATTCAGACAGTTCAAATTGCTCCCGTCTTTCTAACGTCGCCTCCATTTGTGACACTGGCAGCGACATGAGTGGGAATGAATGAAAGACACGAAGGAAGCACTTTGCACAATAACCAAGTTCCCATTTAACCGCATCTGCTTACCCTTTATTACAACTCCCCCTCCTCCACATCCTTCTGTATATAGCACAAAACGTCTGTTCTGCGTTTGCTAAAGAAAGCTCATGTGGGTCAGATTTTTTTTAAAGCAACTTCTGCTTTTGCACATGCAAGCAGTATATCTGTTTTCAAAGGTAAAAATAGGAGGTTCTGACAGCAAATCCCTATTGAGAAATCAGTTGGGGTTAAGTGTAATAAATTGGCTAGGAATGAGGCTCACCTGGTAAATATATTAACAGGATTTCAAATGTCAAGTGAAACATTGAATAATGAAATAATTTGTAGTGAAACAATATAGGCCATCAGCAGAATAAGAATTATATGTGATTAACTGAGCATCGAAATTCTGTAGCTAAAATGGAAATGATTTGACTGCAAAGTGTGTTATAAAACTATCCAAGCCTAGAAACAACTGCTGCAGTTCAACTTTATGAAGAATAAGACAGTAGGATTTTGGATTTTTCCATTTCAGAATGCTGGGATTGCTGTGTCACATTTCTTGTATGTTCCCACACATAAACAGAATGTGATAAACATCAGGAAGAACACTGCACTAAACCTTTCTTCTTGATGGAGGGTGATATGCAGGGAATTGCTTACACAGAAGAGTATTCAAAAACATGTGGGCTCCACTCATCTATAGGTCTGGTTCACTAATAACACCAGCCCATGGTTTATTGCCTTACTCAGGGTTTGTCTGACAGATGATCAAACAAAATATGGTTTGCTTTCTCAATCCCTGCATTTGCTTTCTCAATTATTAGTTTTTTGCCACTCTTTCCTACTACCTCTGTAGCTTGGCAAAACAATAAGTGGGTCACAATTCTGGGTTCACATGTAATGACAACCCATGGTTTAAACAACCCAGAGTTCACAACCCAGCAAGAAACCATGGGTTCCTTTTCTGGGTTGTTCATGGTTAACAACCCAGGATTTGACAACCCATTATGTGCAAATCAGACGGTAGTCTGAAGTGGCATAGTAGAGGATTCTACCACCTCAGTCTTCCATTGCTTTCTGATTTCTGAGTATTGTATACAATGTTTCCTATCAGCAGTTGCTCTGTCTCCTATCCCAATTCAGTAGGATGCCTGGCTCCTCAATCTGAATTTAACCAATTAGAAACGGTGGCCACAGTGGTATAAAATTCAACATATACATAGGTGGACAATTGGCAGGAAAGTCCAACACAGTCACATTTGAATTAAAAAGGGGGGAGTTCTCAAAAAAAATGAGGGAATAGATAAAAAGGCCATTGGAAGTCAATGAGGTGAAATCTCTCTAAAATGCCTGTGAGCTATTCAAACTTACAATAATAGAAGCACAGCTAGAATGTGGTCAGGAAATATAGCTCCAAGTCCAAGCAGTAGTGCCAAGGCCATGACACCACCAGTATTGTTAATGAGAAGAATCAAGGAAGCTATCTCAGAACCAAGAAGGTAGTGCCAAGAAGGGTTCCTTCAGAAAACCAAAGTCTTACCCTATTGTGGAGGCCAAAAAGAAATGCAAACTTGCACCCCTAAAATGCAAACAGACAATAAGTGATGCAAAAGAAAAGAAAAGAATTTGAGGATCATATCACTAAAAACATTGAGGACAACAATAAAAATTAATTTAAATACATAAGAAGCAAAAAAAAAAAAAGATTCCTAAGGAGACTGTTGGACAACAAGGGCATTAAAGGTGTGCTAAAGGAAAAGCTGAATTAATTCTTTGTATCGGTCTTACCTGCAGAATCTGCCAGAGAAATTACCTATGCTTGAGAACCTATGCTTTCTCAGGAAGAGAGTCTGTGGACCTGAGGCAAACAGTTGTAACAAGACATGGTGTTCTAAGCCTTGGTCAACTGAAAAGTAACAAATCACTGGGTCTGCATGGTATCCATCCTAGGGTTCTTAAAGAGCTCAAATGTAAAACTGTTGGTCTTCGAACAAAACCTTGTAACACATCCCTAAGAGATCAGCCTGTCCAGCTCCTTGTTCTGACCCTTGGTGGCCTTGAAGACAACAGCTTCCCAGCTGCTGTGTTCTGATCCTTGGTTCCAGTGCAGGCCTTCCATCTTTGCTAGTTAGTTCTCCTCATCTCACTTGCAAATCTGAGATTCTAGGCCCACCAGTTCCTATGATGGTAGGAAAGGAACAGGATACATGCATATCATAGTAAGGTACCATTCATCTACCACTGCCATTACCTCCCCACATATCTGTACTACTATTCTCTCCTACTGCTGCTTTGGGGAAAGAGACTCAAACCAAGGCCTTCCCTCGTAGATCTCTAAGAACATGGCTGAGAAAGTGCATAAAATGGTCACAGATCTCTTGAATTTTCCCCAGTACAGACCCTGGCTCCTGATCACATTACTGTACAGGAGGCCACACATCTGAATAAAAATTCTTCTGGAAACTTCTGGAGAAGGCTATTTACAATTTAAAAAATAAATTTACTCAGAATCTTACATTTCAAGAATGTCCAGTAATGAATTTACCCATCAAAGTTCACTTCTAGTATTCTTCCAGCATTTTGTTTTTCTTCCAAACTGAATGCATCTGAACCATCTTCACTGAGTAATGAGAAAAAGCAGGAACCTGCTGTGCCATCTGACAGGAAACTGTTGAACAGCCATCTAAGCTTTTCTTTCAAAGATTACCAGACTGCAGAGAATAAGAAAAAAGCAGTGGCTTTAGCTGAATATAAATGGTGAGGATCTGAGGTAAAACTTTCTGTTGGAAAAGACATGGAACAACAACAAACCCCCGCCACATATACTAATATTTTAAGAAGAAGAAGAGCCAGTGTGGTGTAGTGGCTAGAGTGTTGGACTGGGAGTTGGGAGATCCGGGTTCTAGTCCCCATTTGGCCATGGAAACCCACTGGGTGACTTTGGGCCAGTCACAGACTCTCAGCCCATCCTACCTCACAGGGTTGTTGTTGTGAGGATAAAATGGAGAGGAGGGGGATTATGTTTGCTGCCTTGGGTTCCTTGGAGGAAAAAAGGCAGGATATAAATGCAGTAATAATAAAATAATAATAAGATTTGAAGTCAAACTAGGCAATGTATCATTCCCTCTTTATCTAAGTTTTGGGTTGCGAATGTCATTTAGGACCAGCGGCAGGGTCTAGTGGGCCCTCAGAGCTGCCGATGGGTCAGCTGCTGCCACCCCCACTGCCAAAGCCCCCTGCACCACCCATTAGGGTGACCAGATGCACCGGGAAACCCTGGAGACCTCTGGAGAAATGGAGGTCACTGGGGCAACCGGGAATGGACCCCAATACACCAGGGGAAAGGGCTGGACGATCCGTTCCCAGACTTCCAGGAACGGGTCCTCCAGCTCTCCCCCAGTGCTGATCTAGCGCAGCAGAAGGCTAGATCTGAGCTGGGGGTGGGGACTGGAAGACACGTCCCGGGACTTCCAGGACAGCATCTCCCAGCCCCTGCCTCCCCCCAGGGCCAATCTATCCCTTCTACTGCACTGACGCGATTGCCTCAGCGCAGCAGTTCACTCCCTGGCCGGAACAGGGAGCGAACACGAAGACCCACCCCTTGGTGGCAGCAGCCCAGACCACCCAGGCGGCGGACACCGGCGGAGGACTAGCCCAGGTGGCGAGAGAAGATGGCACTGGCGGCAGAGGTATCAGGAGGACAGTGGCTGCTGCTGCTAATGATGGTGCTGCTAATAATGGTGCTGATAATGATAATGAATTCTGGTGCTGATATTGATAATGATGCTGCTCTGCTAATGATGGTGATGCTGATAATGATAATGAATGCTGATACTGATATTGATAATGCTGCTGCTGCTAATGGTGTTGATAATGATAATGGATGCTGATGCTGGTATTGATAATTATGCTGCTAATGATGCTGATGCTGATAATGATAATGGATGCTGATATTGATAATAATGCTGATGCTGCTAATGATGCTGATGCTGCTAAAGATAATGGATGTTAATAATGATAATGGATCCTGATAATGGATGCTGACCGAGGCCACGTCCCCTTGGGGGCCAGACATGTTGGGGTGGCCCCGCCTCCTGAGAGCAGCCATATTGTCCTCCTTTTTGGTTTCCAAAATATGGTCACCCTACCACCCATCGAAGCCCCCACCACTGCCAAAGCCCACCAGCC
The DNA here is from genome assembly GCF_023053635.1 of Elgaria multicarinata webbii. Lineage (NCBI taxonomy): Eukaryota > Metazoa > Chordata > Lepidosauria > Squamata > Anguidae > Elgaria > Elgaria multicarinata. Next base: position 191,121,726 of record NC_086171.1, read on the forward strand.
AGCTGCCGACTGCCCCCACTCCCAGCCAGTCAGCTAGCCAACATCTCCTCCATTTTATTTTATTTTTACCATGGTTCATCCTCCTCCCTCCTCACCCAACCAGCCTACTCTCAAGCAAAGTGCCCCAGGACCCAGCCAGCTGAGCCTGCAGGCCGTGTGTGTGTGTGTGTGTGTGTGTGTGTGTATATATATATATATATATATATATATATATATATATATTCAAAATTAAAGTTGCATTTTGAGTAGCAGTGACTTGAACCAACCAGGTGCTGCCTTTGGAAGAACTCGGCTAATGTGTCCTCATTGGCCATAGAATCATACAATAGTAGAGTTGCTTTTTTTGCAGCCACATCACACTGTTGGCTCACATTCAGCTTGTGATCTACAACAATTCCAAGATCCATGTGTCCATCCCCGTCCCCCCACACTCAAGCCAGCATGTAATAGGTTCAAGTTGCTACTACTCAAAATGTAACTTTAAAGAAATATTCCTGGCATGGAAGCTTCCTGGTTTGCCCCCGGTACTTCCTTCTGCTAGATAGGTAGGCAAGCAAAGAAGCCGATAGTGGCAGCTGCTGAAGTCAACAGGAATGGGCCCTTCTGAACCTCTGGGCCCTCAGCAGCTGCTCCCCTGATGCCAGGCCTGGTGCTGTTGCTTATGCAACTAGAATTGCACCACCAGAGCCCAAGAGGGAGGTACCACTTGTGCATGGGTAGTGCAGTTGAGGCTAATGCAAGCAATAGTATTCATTGTCTGAACATTGGGGAATTCAAATGCTGCTATTGGAACAGTCTAGGAAAATCAAGAAAGTCTGATAAAATAGGTTCCATTCATACAAATAATTTTGAGGGCAAATTCTGAGGGAGTGGAAGATCAGATTTCTGAATTTTCCATCAGGACGTGAAGTAATAAAAAAGAAAGTGCACAATTACAGATGTGGAGGCCCGGATGAAAACCAGAAAAAATTGTGGAGGGGGGAGAACAGATTCCCCCCCATTTCCCCCCCCCCAAAGACTGTTTTGTTTTCCCCCCACAAAAAATTGAGCAGCCTTGGAATATGAAATATATATATTTTAGAATTTAAGACAGTGTTTATACATTGCTACCCAGCCTTTATTCTCCCCTCCACAATGATATCTAAAAACTTTGTAATAAGATTTTTATAGAAAGACTAGAGATGCAAAATGTCTGGAAATAGTGATGACATTGGGGGGAGGAATTGTTTGTTTTTTGTTCTACAGAGTCCTGTGTTTCTGAGCTAACGTGCATTAGCACAAGTGGAACAAAATTCTTGTACATCCATTAAAAAAAACACCTGATTAAATCAACAAACAGACGACGGAATGAAAGAGACATGGAGCTCCACCAGACAAGTGTTTTATTGCACGTGAATTACTGGGCACTCACCGATTTTCGTGGGTCCCTCTCACAACATTGTATGCCTCCCACACGCCTCAAAAGAACACCCCAGTAAGTCCGACTTAAAATAAAAATGGAAGTTGCTGCTATTTCATGCTGTGTGCAAGAGAAGCAGTGGGAACGGCCCACTGAATGGGCCATGTGTACATTGTTTACTTCCTCTTTCAAAAGAAGAAGTAATGGGGGACAAACGCATGGGTGGAGAAGCGTCAGTAAGCAAATGGGTTTTTCCTCTGTGTGATGATGCTCATGATATTCTGCAAAATGCAGATGGAACTTTAAAAAACAACAACTGTATATACCTAATCTGGGAAAGGCTGTCTTAAAAGGAAAGATAGCCTTAACAGTGTGAATAAGTCATTCCTTGTGTGTCATGTCTTTATTAGACTGTAAGCCTGAGGGCAGGGACTGTCTTTTTTGCTAAGTGTAAGCTGCTCCGAGAGCCTTTTTTGGATGAGGAGCGGGGTATAAATATGATAAATAAATAAATAAATAAATAAATGTGAAACCTCCAGCTAAGCCGTGACCATATTTCCCAGGCTGCTCAAAATCTAGGCAAGTATGAAAGGATGCAATCACTGGGCTTTAGTCACATATTCAGAGATTTTAGATGACCTGGACCCTGTATGCTTACAAGCAACAGGCTTTCAGCTTTCAAAAAGCTATTGGATACCTCCCAAAGTCCGAATAGCTTGAATCCACCCCTAGACATCGTGGTAATAGAGAGAAGTCTTTGTGCACTAAAGCAATTGGACAACTTCCATCTAACCCTCTTGGCAGCAGATTCAGTGAAAACAGCAAGAGGTCTGTGAATCAAGATCTGCTTACATGTTCTCAGAAACAGGACAGATTCTTATTTTTAAACATTGAAGTTTAGAGCACAGTTTATTCCAGAGGCTTCGGGTAACAATGTTACTTGCTCCAGCTTATCCATTCTCAGCTTATGAGGTAGGCTGCAACTGCTGCTTTTTGATAGATGGAAAACAGCCAGCTGGTAGTGATTCATCACAAGTCACCAAATGGTCAATAGATGATGATGATGATGATGATGATGATGATGATGATGATGTATTATGGAAACTATTTTCTATCAAAGCTTATGGTTTATGCATAGCTAACTTTGTGCAGAATTTGTGACCAGTATTTGTAAAGCAATATGTTATGAGGTCTGAACTCTGGGCATCTCTTACTTTGAGAACTTCATCACCTCATGCTTAAGCCAGGAGTGGGCAAAAGTTAGATCTGAATCTACTGGTAGAGCTCCAGGAGACTTGGAAGGATTTCTGACTCCCAATTATTTAACTATAGCAGCAACAAAATAACTTCCTCCCACTTCTTCCTCCCAAATTATAAACCTTTTGTTTTGAATATTGTGACAGCAGAAATGCAAGAACTCAACAAGGGCTGAGGTGTGTGGAATCCTAGCTGAAGAAGCATGCTCACACCCTGGGTCAAAGAAGTATTTTATTGCAGGAAATACATGTTGGATAAGAGGGTCTCCCAACTCAAGATGGAAGAAGATCCCAAGAGATGTCTCCTCTCTGATAGGCAAGAGTAGGAAGAAGAAGTAGGAAGTGAGGTCAGCAACCGTAAGATTATCAGTCTACCATGGGAAGGAAGATCAGCACAGATCAAAGCTTGGAGGTCTTCCCTCTTTCTATTCCTTTTCCATGCAGATACATCAGCTTTTCTCTTTTCCCTTTGAAGCTAGCTGAGTTGCACCTACACTTCCAACATATTGTACTATGCTGCTCTATATAGACAGCTCTTCATACAGTTCCGGAAGCTGCAGCTGGTACAGAATTCTGCAGCCAAGCTAGTAATAGAAATGGCTTATCACTAACAGCAAATTCCACCTATTCTGAGGGAGGACTTGCACACTAGATGCCAGTATGCCACCAGGCTATTATAGCACCCACTCTCTGGAATTCTGTCCAATTTAGACAGGCACCAATCCTTTGGGGTTTTCAGCATTTATTGAAAACTTACTTGTTTCAGCAAGCTTTCCCAGAAAGGTAATTTTGTTTTTACCCTGTTATATTTTTCTCTTTTCAGCTTTTTGCATGGAATTTTATTATGCATTGTTGTATATCGATTAGACATTTTAAAAATGTAAGCGATTAATAAAAAGTTGTTAAATAAATTAATTACAATTGCTATAAATTAATTGAGGTGCAGGGAACTTCACTGAACTATCTATTCATTCTCCAGAACTATCCTATTTGTTCCCTTTGTTTTAATTTGATGTTGATGTTCTTTCATCTTGTTTGGGCATCCCTCATGCTGGTGTGTCTCAGCTCTGAGAATAATCCGGGGGCTTATTGGTACCAATCCCATGTTTCCAGGCCCAGAGTTCCCTTGTACTTTCCGACCGAACCACCTTACTACTGTATTTGCCAGGAGAGATCCGTTACCTTGTACGCTCACAGAGAGAGCTTAATCAAACCTGATAACACACCCATTGAGTCCCAAAGCTGGATTCCATATCTGCAGGAATGCAATTTCACCTGCAAGGCCGTGAGCATTTCAACTGATTTCTCCATTTTTGAAGCCACTTTCCCCCATTTGTAAGATCATAATTCACAAATCCACTGTGAATGCAACAGCATACCTCTGGTTAAAGGTCCCCTTAGACCCACGTTGGCCTTTACATGTGTACACATGTGAGTTGTGGCCATATGAATGAGGATGTGCAGCAGCATAAAGTATATATCTTGAATGTCCTCCAAGGAACTTGAGTTGGTGCACACAGGGGCCATCTGAACATCTTGGGGGCAGACAGGCACATCCTCTTCTCTTATGATATCCTCCTTTGGAAAACAGCTGGTTACAATGGGCACTAATTTGAGTAAAGGCCTTGTGGCCTCTTTTCTTTGTGACACCAAGGTATCCTGCACGTTGCTGCGAAAAAACAACTGAAGGATGAGCTTCCATCTTATTTTCCAATCCGAGATTTGAGTCACACAGAACCTCTTGGTAGAGAACCCTCCGCGCAAATGGAAGCATATGATGCAATTGTGCCTACATTGCTTCTGAGTTTCCTGGGTGAGCAATGCTCAACTTGTGAGGACAGCTGGTACTTTTGATCTGCAGCCAGCCTTTCTGGAGAAGCTTTGAGAAAAGACAAAGAGCAGGAAAGTGGCCTCTGGGGTATGTTTGAGAGTGTACCCTGCATGTGTATATATGACACAGCAAACTTTGGCCTCTGGGTGCTCGCTAACATGCCAAGAACTCAGCAAAACTGGAATGAGCTAAGGCTTACATGGGAATGAAGAGGCTGTTATTCTTGCAAAAGGATTTCACCATTTATTGACTAAAGAAAGTGCTATATTTTTGTAGGAAGGCTGCCATGTGTCCACTGCTTCATTACCACATTAAACAAAGGCACTATTATAACAAAATGTGAGGACAGAGATTAATCAAGTCTGCTTCCAACTTCTTCTTCCCAGCTACTGTTTGAATGTATGGTTCTGGTGATGCAAAATATGCACATATGTGTTGTGCAATTTATTGGTCACCTCCCAAACGATATATTTAAATGCTTGAAAACACTGAAAACATAAAGAACAAGAAATAGGGGAGAATATTTTGAGAATATCATGTGTTTATTCTTTTAAAGGTTGAGCAGATGTAGTGGATTAAAGTGATTTAATAACAAATAAATGTAAAGGCTCTTTTCATTGAAAAATGTTATACAAATCATCATCATCATCATCATCATCATCATCATCATCATCATCATCTATTTCTTACCCACCTCTCCACTTGGATCGAGGCAGGGAACAACAGTGAATATAAAACACATTATGGATGCTGAAAACTCAATGAACTCAATTCAAAACTGAATATGGCCATATCTGAAAATCATATAAGGATGCAGGCTAAGGATAAGAATGGAAATGTAAGAGTCACCTGGGTTATACCTTGCATAACATCAGAATCACATTTTTTTCTTTGCCAAGCAGTATATAAAGCTGCCCTAGTGTCAAATACAGCTACTCTATTATGGTGGAGTTACCGTAAGTTGGTATTTTCCTATTGCCTGTCTTCTAATTCACTGCTGGGTTCAATTCAAGGTGCTGTTTTTTCTTTCTTTTAAAGCCCTAAATGGCCAGGATCCTGATTATCTCAGGGGATGCCTCCTGTCATAGGAACCTCCTTGGTATTAATCAATGAGACCCCTTGCTTTGGGCTCCATTGCACATGGAGTTGAGACTGTCCTTCACAAGAAGCAGGGGCTTTTCTGTTGCAGCCCCAGAGCTTTAAAATGCCCTCTCATTCAGCTCCCTTCCTATTATCTTTCCAAAGGCACCTTACTGTCAAGTATAGGTATAATGTAGGTAGCTTTATTAGGAGTAGTTATAGAATGTCAGTGTGTCTTTAAGAAGTTCCCATAGCACTAGCTTGCTTACTCCCTGTTGTGGCCTTGAAGCTGCTGGTTCTCTGGGAACTTGGGAGTGATTTGGAAAGGTGGGGGTTATGGACACGTATGGGTTGTCCAGTCCTGCCCTGTTGGCACATGGACATGGCTTACGGGTCAGAGGACCTGTTTGTCAAGTGGCTTTGAATAGGCTTTAAATGCTGGTGCAAAGCAGCAGATTGTAAGCCTATGCGGCAGGGTCTTGCTATTTACTGTGTAATCTGTACAGCACCATGTACATTGATGGTGCTATATAAATAATAATAATAATAATAATAATAATAATAATAATAATGCTGAAAAGGCTTTGCTAGGTTTCGTCTCTCGATGCAAGGACTGAAATTCCTCCTGCTTTGGATTCTATCTCTGCTTGGGATTTTGAAAGCACTCTGCACATGGATGCTTTACTATTTGGACTTTGGATTTCTAAGGACTGTGCCATGAAAAGTACTGTGAGGCTTTTCATAGACTTGGACTTGCATTTGCTGTGGATTGTGTGTGTGTGTCCTGGCTCAGATGCCAGGAGAGCTTCCCTGGAGCTAAAGTTACATGCAGGGGAGTTCCTGTGCCTGAGATATTCCCTTCCCTGTGATCTTGCTTACCAGGGTCAACTCAGCATTCAGCAGCTGGGATTGACTGGTGCATGATCTTTCTCTCTGCCTGACTCAGGTGGCAGGGAGTTGCCAGTGCCAGTGCTAAGCAGAAAGCATGGGACTCCTGTGCCTGGGTGCTTTAATCTACCCATGATCTTATTTTGGCTTTAGTCATGTCCCCATGAGTTACCAGCATTTGCAGCATCTGGAGAAGCTCCCTTGGGATGGTTTGCTCAGCCATTCAAGAATTCTCCCCCCACCCTTTGTGATTGCCTGAAGCATGGAGCCTAAAGTGTTCTGACTATCATTCAGCTTTATTTATTATTTATTTATTTACAATATTTATATACTGCTCCCCACTGAAAATTTTGGAGCGGTGTACAAGATAAAATGAAAATAAAAACAGAATAAAACACTTAAAACAGATTTTAAAAGAAGCAAATACAGTGACTCATGGCTGGACATTAAGGAAAGGCTTCCTGGAATAATGATGTTTTCAGGAGGTGCCGAAAGGAGTACAAAGTTGGCACCTGCCTGACTTCCAGTGGCAGGGGATTCCACAGGAGGGGAGTCACCATGCTAAAGGCTCTTCTCCTGGTCGACTCCATTCAGAGGATGGATCTATGTGGGACCACCAGGAGCAGACCCTCAGATGACCACAGTGACTGGGCAGGTTGGCAGGGGAGAAGGTGCTCTCTCAGGTATTATTATTTATTTATTTATTTATTTATATAGCACCATCAATGTACATGGTGCTGTACAGAGTAAAACAGTAAATAGCAAGACCCTGCCGCATAGGCTTACAATCTAATAAAATCATAGCAAAACAATAAGGAGGGGAAGAGAATGCAAACAGGCACAGGGTAGGGTAAGCAGGCACAGGGTAGGGTAAAACTAACAGTATAAAGTCTGCACAACATCAAGTTGTCCCAAGTTGTTTAGGGCTTTGAACACAAGGACAAGAACCTGGCCTGGTAGCGAATAGGCAGCCAGTGCAATTCCCTCAGCAGAGGAGTTACTGTACATGCTTTAAGAGTGTTTTGGAGAGGGTGTAACCATTAAACCTGTTACCATGAGATTTCCTCAAATAAAAGAAGTCTCACTGATGTGAATGTCTCATTTCAGTTTGCCAGCCCATGTGAATGCCAGAGGGAACGGGCAAGCCCACGACACTTACCACCTACATAGGCATGTGCAAGGGGTGTGCTGGGTGTGCTCAGGCACATCCTCATGTCTCAAGAAATAAGCTCCGAATTGAGGCCATTGAGGGGGGATCCAGATGCAGAGGGAATGGTTCTCCGGCTGCTGTGCTACCATGCTGAAGAGCTGCTTCCTCCGAGAGTGTACCTTTGCTCCTGGCAGAAGGAGCGAAATGGAATCGCTCCGCTGGGAGTCTCTTTGCCATGAGCTGTACTTCAAAGAGGCCAGGTGGAGGACCCCTGAAGGTTAATATCACCTTGTAAGCCCCTCCTCCAGCCAGTGTCACCACGAAGTCCCACCAGTGCTGGGGCTTGAGGAGCGTCTCCTCATCCCCCCCCCCCCGCACCTGTAATGGCCTTCCTGCAGTCAGGCAAGCTTAACAGGAGTAGGGCATCAATGTCTACAGTGTTTCATAAACAAATGAATAAAAATAATGTCCTTTATAACTGAGTATTCAACAAACATTCACTTTTTAAAAAAATCCCTGGGTGCACACCCTAAGGAAATGTGCTGTGCATGCCTATGACCACCTTGACTGATTAAGGCTGCAGTCCTCTACTTCAGCCTTCCCAAGCCTAGTGTCCTCTAGATTTTTTTTTTAAAAAATTCTGCTCCCATCAATCTCAATCAACATGGCCAATGGCCAGGAATTCTGAGAGTTGTAGTCCAAAACATCTGGAGTATGTCCCAGATGAGAGTACGCCTGTGAGAGTATGTCCCATTGTGCTCTGTGTGATTTACTTTGGTGAACAGCATGGCATCGTAATGGTATGTCTTTAAAAATATTATTCTCCTGCTTTTTCTACAGGTGGTTATATATTGTTGTTTTGTTCCAATGGATTTTAATAGGCTGAGTTGGTGTTGCAATCACTTAATTTTTGTGCTCTGCTTTGAAAAATTGTTATAAAAAACTTTTAAAAATGCATAGCTCTCTGCACATACTCAAATGCTGAAATCCTATCTTGTAGCAGACTTCATTGAACTCAGTGGGACTTGCTTCTGAATAAGGACATAAGAAGAGCCATGCTGAATCAGACCAAGGGTGTATGCATAGCCATACTGGTTCTAATAGTAGGCATTAATAGAGTTATTAATCTGTTCAATCTCCTTTTAAAGCCATCCAAATTGGTGGCCATCACTACATCAGTGGCTAATTCCATAGTTTAACTATGCACTGTGTGAAGTAGTATTTCCTTTTATCAGTCCTGAATCAATGTCAGTGTGATGACCCTGAGTTCTAAGATTATGAGAGATGGAGAAAAATGTCTCCCTATCCACTTTCTCCACACCTTTGTATACCTCTATCATGTCTCCCCTTACCCACCTTTTTTCTAAGCTAAGCAGTCCTAAAAATTGTAAGCTTTCCTTAGTGGAGAATTGATTGTTTTATTTGCTCTTTTCTGCACCTTTTCCAACTCTATCCTTATTTTGGTATGGTGATCAGAACTGTATACAGTATTCCAGGTATGGTCACACCATAGATTTGTATAAGGGAAGTATGATATTGGCAGTTTTACTTTCGAACCCTTTCCTAATTATACTTAACATGGAATTTGCCGATTTCACAGCAGCCGCACACTGGGTCGACATTTCCATCAAGCTGTCCGCCATCACCCCAAGTTCTCTTTCTGGGTCAGTCACAGCTGGCTCAGATCCCATCAGCGTACATCTGAAGTTGGACATAGGCATAGAACATAGGAAGCTGCATTATACCGTCAGATAATTGGTCTATCTAGCCCAGCCTGGGGCATTCTGGGAGTTAGTCCAACACATCTGGAGCGCCCCAGGTTGAGGAAGGCTGACTAGCCCAACCTTGTGGACACTGACAGTTAGCAATGGCTCTCCAGAGGTTTCAGGCAGGAGTTTTTCCAACCCTACCTGGAGATGTCAGAGAGTGAATCTTGACGCTTCTCCATTCAAAGAGCTACTACAGCCCCTCCCTTAAACATATCTAGGATTATATTTTTCTTCATCCGTCTGGTACACAAGGCAACAGCATTCCCGCTGATGCATGGCATTTGATTTAACATCTGACTTGATATGATTTGGAGCCGAACCCTAGGAGTTTGAAATGATGGACTGCCAACTCCCGAAGGGAAAGAGGGCGCATGCTCCATCGCTTTTTCGCTCGGCAACGGCTCGCCAACCCTCCCGAGTAGTTCTGCCCCTTTAAGAGCAACGTCTCCCTCCCTCTTTCCTTTCGCCAGAAGGCTCTTGATTGGTTGCGCTGCCTTCCAAGAATGACTTCACGGCAGCCCCCGCCCTCGACGCTGGGCTGAATGAAGGGCCATTGAGAGAGGAGCAGCCGCAAGGAGCGCAGCCTGGCGGCGGGGGAACAGAGCGAGCCGAGCCAGACGCGCCTCTGTGGGTAGAGCCAAGGGCGCCCGGGGAGAGCGGGCGCAGCAGCAGCAGCAGGTGGTTCTCTCGCTAGCATCCTTGGAGCAGCAGGAGCGCCCAGATTTCCCGGAGCTGCAAAGGCGTCGGCAGCAGCATCCATCCTAACATCTGCATCAGGGGCAACCCCGGCGTGTATCCCTCCCGCAGGGTGATAGCAGCTGCAGTACCTTTCAGCCTCTTCCTAGAACAGTAGCAGCAGCAGCAGCAGCAGCAGCTGGAAGAAACAGGTCTCCTGACAGCATCCCTGATCACAGCATCCTTTCTCCCTTGGGTACCGCCAGCATCTTTCTCCCTTGGGTACCGTCAGCAGCTTCCTCCTCTGGGTACCGCCAGCATCTTCTGCGCTCTTTCCATTCTCAGCGTCACGTTCTCTCCCGCTCTCTCCCCTCCGCAGGGTGTGGGTCCAAGCCCCTTCTTCTTATCCACCCAAACCCCATTCCTCGCCTCACGTTTCTACCTCCTCCATCCTTTTTCTCACCTCCCCGAGGGCTCCCTACAGCAGCCAAGACGCCGCGGGCTGTGCTCCGAGTGAAGAATGGGGCGTCGAAGCTGGCCAAGCCGCAGGCTGCGGCCGAAGCCCCCGGCAGCGGCGCCCCGGGCTCTGGGCTTTTCATGGAGCGTTCGCAGAGTCGCCTCAGCCTGTCCGCCTCCTTCGAGGCCCTGGCCATTTACTTCCCCTGCATGAACAGCTTCGACGAGGAAGATGCGGGTAAGGCTTGAGCGGGCCAGGAGGGGGGAGGGGAGGAAGGGGACGCGTGCGGATCCAAACACCGTTTGCGGGGAGAGGGGAGAATGGAGAAATGAAGGGCAGATGCAACAGAGGAAGCAGCCAAGGGGTGGATAGCAGGGTTTATATTGCAGAGAGTGCCTTCCTCCAACACAGCCACCTCCAGATGTGTTGGACTACAACTCCTATCATCCTCAGAGTTGGTGGGGGTTGTAGGCCAACACATCGGGAGGTTGCCAGGTTATGGGGAAGGCTAGGACACAGCAGAGGTGTCGTAAGATTATCTTTGACTTCCATCCCCTCGGTCACATCTGTCACCTCACCTCCCAGGTGATAATAAGAACAGAATGAATGGCAATATAGAGATGGTTTGAGGAAAGGTGTATAAAGGAGAATGTGGGGTGTGGGAGGGCCGCCCAAGCCAGTGCAATGTAGTATATATTGTGGTTGTTTCTGTGCCGTCTCCTGTACACACTTCAGCCTCCCACCCATTTCCAGCTGTGAAAAAGATCATGAATGGAACTGAAGAGGGGGATGTTCTACATTATTCTGTGCTGCTAGTGATGAAGAAGCTCCCCCCCCCTCCCCACACACATACACATGCTTTGGGAACCTTTCTGCACCCCCCTGATGTGTGAAGGACATGAATAAAATTATTGGAGTTGGTTGTTGGGGCAGGGAGCGCAGTAGATGCAATGTTGAATGGGCCAAGGGCATTTTGGGGGCAGGCAACAGGAAGAGGGGAGAGTGAGAGTTCAGCGATGTCAAAAGGAGCGCATATGCATTAACTGGGTTCAGCATACATAGAGATGAATGGGTGGAGTGAGGTGGTAGATGAATGGGGCTGGGCTGTTGGATGGAAAATGATAGGTAAGGGAGGCAGCAGAAGTTGGCTTCCTTCTTCAAGGTGGATGGATAGGATGCTTGGTGTGTATGTGTGTGTGTGTGTGTGTGTGTGTGCTTTTCACCTTTTGTTCTTGAGCCGTGTCTGGTGATAGAGGGTTCCCAGTACAGGTTGTGGCTGCTGTTTGCCTCTAGGACATCGGATTGAGGAGGGCAAGACGGTTCAGGGGATCTATGCATGGCTTTCAGCAGGACCCTGAGATCATGGATTCAGTGACTCAATCCTTGCTTGACTCACTATGGGTGGTTGATGACACCCCATTTAAACTGCCCGAGTCTCTTTAGGAATCTGTCAGCTGCTGCCCACCAGACATGTTGGGTATCTGTTGCGAGGCATACTGGGTTAGAATCCTGAATTATTGTGCATGGGATTAAAGCGGCATACTTACGCAAAATCAAATGAACTCCCTGCCTTTTGATGTATACTGAAGTCAACGTATTTATAAAAAAGCACAGTGCAAATCTTAATCCTTCGATTAAGCTCCTCAGCTTTCTGGATAAAGTGATGAAAGGGAAAAGTTTAAATATGACCAAAAAAAGCCCTCTGTGATTGTAAAACATTCCAAGGATTGCAAACATCAGCACTGATCTTAGGAAGAAACACAAAATACCATCTTGGCTATTTGCACGGCAAGCCCCTTTACCCCAAGAATAAAAATTCTGACCAAAATTAATTGATAAAACGAACAAACATTTTTCTGTTGTGGAGGAAGATCAGTTTAATACATTTCAAGGACATTTATGTGTGCAAGTTAAACGTCATCTTTACTGAAATCTATGAGGCTTAAATCCAGATAAATGTATTAGGGTGCAATCCTATGCATGTTTAGACAGAAAAAAGTCCTACAAATCCCAGCATTTCCCAACTTTTTTCCTGTCTAAACATGCATAGGATTGAAACATTAATTTGTTAAATTAATATTTATTGGGACTAGATGTCCCTGACCATTGAATTCTGTGACTTGATGACTTTGAAAAGGAGGGTCTCTTTACTACGTGGAGCAAAATGGAGGAGGGTTTTCTTTTCTTTTTTGCTGGGATAGAAGAACGAACATGTTATTAATCAATTAAAATTAACTTTAAAATTGCAAGCCCTGATAGCCTATTGTACACTCTTCATGAGCCTACATTTGGCTGCAACTCTCTGTTCAGTGCCCACTTGATGGCAAGGCTAGGTTGTTTTGTATAGTTTGTGAAATTCACCAAATCATGCCCCTCCCTCTATGAACCGCCGGTGAGGCCATTCTCCATCCTGCTATTCTTGAATCTGAGCTGCAAGAGGGAGAAAGAGGGAGATAACATCAGAAAAGAGCCAGACTCATCTCTTACCTCTTTGTCTGGAGGGACTGTGCATTATCATCAGTTTATTATACTACTAGCAGTGTCTATAAGTGCAGCTGCACTCAAACTTATCGATGTTGCCAGTAAATAAAGATGTGTGTGCACACCAGTGTCCCTCTGTTGCCATTTGTAACTACAGTTTGTCAATGGCCATCCTTTCATGTCCTTACTGCTACTTTCAAATTTGCTTTCCACATTTATTTTCTACCCTTGGATCTGTGGGCTTTGCAAGGAAGTATATTTAAAAGCATGGTTAATCTGCTCTATGTTAAGAACATAAGAAGAGCCATGTAAGATCAGACCAAAGGCCCATCTAGTCCAGTATTCTGTTCACAACATGGCCGACCAGCTTCCTGTGGGGAAACCCACAACTAGGACATGAGTCCAAAAAACCCTTTCTGGGTCATGTTCTCCAGAAACTGGTATACACAAGCATATTGCCTCTGATACTGGAGGTAGCATTTAGCCTTCAGGGCTATAGATAGTCTTATCCTCCAGGAATTTGTCCAATCAACTTTTAAAGCCATCCAAATTGGTGCTTATCACTACATCTTGTGGTAGTGAATACCATAGTTTATGCACTGTGCACTGTAAGAAAAAGTACATCCTTTTATCTGTCCTGAATCTCCCACCAATCAGTTTCATGGGATGATCCCAGGGTTCTAGTATGATGAGTGAGGGAGAAAAATATTCTCCCTGTCCACTTTCTCCACAGCATGCACCATGCTGTTTGCATCCCTTGTTGTTTGTACCCATATGCTAATAACGGTTCACAGTGTGGGCCTATGTGAGTGTTACTGATTTAAAATCAATGGAACATCAGAAAAAGTTAACGGAAACAGAACAGAATGAGGTGCATATTAGTAAGGAAGAACTGATGCTTGTTTGATGGGTGGCATGGTAGAAATGCACACACTTAGCTTTATTTTAAGAAAAGGAAAGTTGTAGGAGAAAACCCTGAAGTAGTGGAAGAAGGGCAGCTGAGTAATGCCCTAGATTAGGGATATTATAGAACATCCACACACACAAACAGGCGTAAGGGACGCTATGCTAAGTTAAGCATCTGTTAAAACCTGGATATTGAGCATTAATCAAGACAGGATATGGGATGATGCATGGACAGCATAAGTGTTTGTGGCTCATACAGGTGCAAACCATTTGCAAAAGAATTGGCGTAGAAGTTCCCTGATTCTCTTCACTAAGTTTCTAAAGCAGTTGAATGCAGGCATTTGCAAATGCCAACAGGAATAATTTCTAGCCCAAAAGATGAAAGCATTCAGTTTGGGACAGAAGACACCCCCTTTCAGTTAATCCTGAATGATTATATAGACTTGAACAGAATAGTTTAGAGGAGTGGTCTTCAATTGGTCCAGGACTGAGATCCAGCTCAGACTCCCCAACCTGCAACATGGGTCCCACTTTTATAATTTCACAATTGCCCAACATGGTAGCAACAGGTTTGCCGAGACCCATCTGGATTGATCTCGTGACCTACTTTTGGGTCTCGACTCACCAGTGAAGACCACTGGTTTAGAGTGTGCCTGCAGTTGGGAAGTTCAGTTCATCAAAATTGTTACAGCAAACAATACAGTTAAATCAGTGTGATACTGTGGAGAGAATCTTGAATTTAGATCTGGGTTCCAATCCCTGCTTTCCCATGAAGCTATGCTTAGCGTTTGGCTCAAAGTCACCTAATGTCAACCTAAGTTAACTCACAGGGAGGTCATGACAGTTTTGCTTTTCAAAGCAAAGTGGGTTGAAAGTAATTAGAAATTTCCCTCTCCCCCTCCCTCTCTCTCTTGCTTACTTTCCTTTTCTCTTGAAACTATAATGGACTGCACAGGGGAAGGTGTTAAGCATGTACAATTCATTTAAAATTATATGTATTGCCTCCTATACACTTCATTTGATGGGGAAGTGAAATTGATCATGGGGAAGTGAAATTGACAAGACTCTGCTTCATCAATTCTGTAGTCAGCCTGCAGTTTCTAGATAGACATGTTGCCTTCTCCTTCTATGGAACAGGAACTCTTAACGAGAAACTATGAAGCTTCCTTATAGCGAGTCAGAACTTTGGTCTATCTAGCTGAGGATGGTTTAGTTTGACTAGTACCCAATTTCCTGGTCTCAGTCAGAAGATTCTTGTGGCCAAGACGAAAGGAGTAGGCAGTCAAAGTTTACCAAGCAGAAGTGGCTGGTGGAAACGCTAAGATAAGGACCATAGCTCCGTGTGATAGAGTACATGCTTTGCAAGCAGAAGGTCCCAGGTTCGATCCTTGGCTTCTCCTGGTTGGGTGAGGAATGAATCCTGCCTGAAACCCTAGAGAGTCACTGCCAGTCAGTGTTGACAATACTGGGCACAATGGACCAATGGTCTGACTCAGTATAAGGCAGCTTCCTATGTTCCTAAGGGGAAAGTGACTTTTCACCTTCTAGAGCAGCAGCAAAGTGGCGGTGAGGGGTTTATTTTCCAGTTGAAGTTCCAACAGATGCAGTTTCCCACTATATCTATCCCTTCTGAAGAAGGTGATAGCATGATGTGAGTGCCGCGCAGTGGAGGCTGGTGGCTCTGATGTTGGTGGGGTGGAGAATCTGCTCTGGGTTTCAGTCAGAACTTTAAAGGAGATGATTCTGAGTTGTTCTGACTGAAACCCAGAGCAGATTCATTGCTCCACTGACATCAGACGTCTATTATTATTATTATTATTATTATTATTAATAATAATAATAATAATAATAATACCTCCCCATAATTTAACCTCTCTGTGTCAATTACAAAAGATTAAAACATTGAAAACGATATAAAAAATTTAAGACCATATAAACATACAACAAGCAATATACATAAAGACAACCTACATCTAAAAACAACTTTGAGCAATCAGTCAAACCTAAAAAACAGATCCGGGATCAATTAAAATCTCATCACATGCTGCTAAATATTGTGCAGTTAGGACTGAATCAAACCAGCACTTGCATTGCATGAACAAGATAATGTTGAAGATTACATCACTCCACCTCCAGTCATCTTATTTCCAGACCTCTCTAATCAGGACAACAAACAAGGTTGTTATGTCCAGATACAGTCAGGCTTTCTACTGCAGGATTTCAGTGTTTGTGTCAACCAAATGCTAATACTTTGAATGTAAGTTTGTGCAAGAACAAAATATTGTGCTAAACCTGATGGCCAAATGTTTGGTTTCCCTTCTTCACAGAGTTCTATATCGCATCCTGAGTATGATAAATACTTTTGGGTGGAAAAGACGAAAGTCATCCTGATGATTCACCCTAAGATTCATACATCCTTTTAAAACACTGGTGATTTTCAAGGTTTTCAGACTAGATCAGACTAGATTTTGGGGCTGGTGGGCATATTTGGAATATTTTGGAGTGTATACTCTCTCAAAATGGCTGCCATAGGGGATTGGCCATTTATAAAATGGCTGCCATGGTGGGCATGGGTGGGCATGACCACATCCCAGAAGGCAAACTGGTGAGACGAAAAGAAAAGTAAGTTGCCCAAGAATATAAGTAGAAGACAGAAGTGGGGTCTGAGTTCCAAACACAAAGCCACTCTTTTGAACCTAGATAAAGATGTGACTGGAAGGCAGCCCTTCACTTTGCAGCACGTCAGCCTACCAGTTTAAAAAACAAACAAATTTATAAACTTCTTTTAATTAAAAGAATATTAAGAATTAAAATTAAAATCAGGAGGGTACGGCGAGAACAAGAGTGGTTTCTCCATGGACTCCATTTTGGAGACTCCAGGACTAAATCAAACTGCAGTCTTTGGTTAAAACCTGGCATCCATCCTAAGAATATGAATGCCACATTTGACCTGCAGAAGCTTGCCCACTGCATGTACTTGGGGCAAAATCAAGTGCCCCGAGCTCGGAGAAGAAGAACAATGTATGAGAAATGCAGTTCCCCCACCATTTACTAGGCGAAGATATTTATCTCCTGGTTACTGAACAGTTCTTCTAATGGCAGGAAGTAGTCTCGTTATCTGTGGGGGTGTCTACAGGAGATGACATTAGCTACAGAACATGATGAGTTCAACGCACACAGACCCAATCAAATGGAGCCTAGCAACCACTGTAGGCACCATCATAACTAGCTCATATTGGTTGAGGGCTTTTATCCATATTTTTTTTCCCTGGTGGGGACCATTGTAAGCTAACATGAAAGAACAAAAGCCTTTAATATAAAATTAAAGTTAATTTATGAAATAATTGCATTTTTTTTGAAGTGCCATGGAAACCGGGAGGAAGTTTATTGGTTACTGAGCAACTGGGTTGAACACTGCTGATATGTTTTCGCCATCACCTTTATCAGTAAACGCCCCAGAGACTTCAAAAAAAAATAAAAGCAGAAAATTCTGGGTATGAAGATGTAATATCCGCAAGGGGGCAGCAGCTCTTCCCCCTCATGATTTAGTCCTAACCTTCAGAAAGGCTAATTGTGACCTCGGAAGGTAGTTAGATGTTTTGGGACAGGGCTTACAAAACGAGGTCTTGCAGAGTGGCTCCCTCCCTTCACCTGCCGTAACTCAATTCCTTAATTTTCCTCCACTGTCCATTTCCCCAGCATCATTTTTTTGACCTTGCATTGCCATTCTTTCATGAGCGATTGTGTTTGCAAATCTGTCATACAGATGTACTGGTATTGTTCCAGTATTGCAGTCTCTCCATTGCCTTCCCTGTGATGAAATAGAGGCAGTGTGTACCTAAACCTACGCCAGGCCATAGAGGGGCTTTTTAGGAAACCCAGACTTTCTGGTAAAGAAAGTGATTTCACAGCTGAGTAATCCTCACAAATCCATCTCATAACTTCTATCTCTGTCAAGTCAGGAGCATAAATCTTGGTGAGTCCTTCTTGCATCTCCTTGAAGATGCCCAGAAATCGTCGGCAGGCAGGATTAAAAATGACACGAGGTAAGCTAAGAGTAGGTTCAGAGCTAAATTGGACCCCTTCTTTGAAGGCTGAGCAGTCAATCTCATTTAGGCTGGACTATGTATCATCCAGACTATAAACAAAACTGGGTATTCATTCTTTATGCAGCAAAGCTACCCACCTTGTGTATTGTATCCCTTCTATTGCTTCTAGAAGGGTATTGGCACGGGAAAGACTTGCAGGAAACACCTGGGTTAAAATGCAGTTGGAGATATACTTTTATCATGTGGGAAAGCCCTAAGACTCTTCTCAAGGGCTAATGGAACAAAGTATTGTAGCAGTATTGCTAATAAAGAATATTTATACAGACACTTTAAAATACACCCAGCACTCCTGGAATTGGTAGATGAATAAAAAGAGGAATGAAGAGAAGACTAAATGGAAACACAGGCCTGATCTACACCAAGCAGGATATTGCACTATGAAAGTGGTATATAAAAGGCAGGAGCCACACTACTGCTTTATACCGGTATTGAAGTACACTGACTACTGTTGGGGTCCATTGACACATACCATATACTGCTTTCATACCACTTTCATACCGCTATATCCTGCTTGGTGTGGCTCCTGCCTCTTATATACTGCTTTCATAGTGCAATATCCTGCTTGGTGTAGATTAGGCCCAAGGGTGCAATCCAATGCATTTAACTGCCCAGAGAGCTTTGTTTATTGGGTGGTATAGAAATAAAATAAATAATAAATGTTTAGCCAGAAAAAAGTCCTACAACTACCAGCACATGCCCCAGCCACTCATGTCCTGCTTGTGTGTTTGCATCAGCAGCTGGCTAGCCACTGGGTGAACAGAATGCTGGACTAGATGGACCCTTGCTCTGATCAAGCATGACTCTTCTTCTGTTTTTATGCATAGGATTGCGCCCTAATTGCGGTTTCTTAGAATTACCTAAAGAACATGCACTACAGACAGCTGTTGTTTTTGATGAGGAGCATTATAGTACTTTGAAAGCATTCAAAGTACTTCATGTATATTACCATAATTAGCTTATGCTTGCCATATAAGAGAGATTACTATCATCATCATCATCATCATCATCATCATCATCATCATCTCCATATTGTAGACTGAAACTCAGCTTCAATTATGGTGGCTTACCTAAGGCCATCGAGTGAGTTCATGGTTCAGGTATGTGTTGAACTTGGGGCCTCCTAGCTCCTATGAGGGTGTATTTTAGGTACTGTACATTACTCTCTTAAAAAGAAAAGAAAAGCAGTGAATAAAAATGAGGCAACAGATCTGAGGGGGCTGGATCCTCATAGGATTGCAAAATAACTATAACAATTGGACTGTATGCAAAAACAAATGACTGACTCTCTCTAGAAAATAAAATAAGAAATCCAAAGAGACTCCAAATTTGCATAAAATTTCTATGTGCTACCTTATATGCATGGATGACAATTTAGAAATAATTTTCATAATTTAAATACGAATATCATACAACTCTCCATAGTAGGGAAGACTGTGACCAGAGGAGCTGTGTGCCTGCTCAGTCTACGGTCCAGGGGGGCTGTCTTCATGGCACTGTGTTGGTGCTGTGTTCCCCTAAACCCGATGGTTTCACTCCTGCAGGGTGGTAGTGGGTAATTCCCATGCTAAGGCGGGAATGCATGTTTCCAGCGGTCATCCGAGTATTGGAGACACCCCTCACCCTCTTCCTGGATTCCGGTGACTCTACCCTTCTGGAATGCCCCCTGAATAAACCACAGAGCAAGGTCAGATGGTGTTAGAGCCGGGCTAACCTCGCTCCCCCTGAAAAAGTTGGGGAAAGTCCCTGACGTTTTTTACTGCGCAGCTTTGCAGAAAAGCCCTACAGTAGCTGCGAATCTGCTGCTGCATCATATAACTGATGCAGTACCGATTCACAGGCACTGCAGGGGTTTGAGCACATATAGACAGCTCCCAGATGCTAACAGACAATGGGCAACTTCAAGGCAATGGGCAACTACTCTCGCATCTTATCTGTGAACCAGGCTTCTAGAGGACTGCTAGGGCTTTGAAATTGGATGGCTTTAAAAGGAGGTTAGACAAATTCCTGGAGGGAAAGACTGTCAATGGCTACTAGTCCTGATAGTTATGAACTACTTCCATTATCAGAGGTAGTAGGCCTAGGTACAGTAGTTGCTGTGGAACATGGGCTGGAGGGTGCTGTTGCTCTCATGTCCTGCTTGTGGTTTTCCCATGGGCAGCTGGTTGGCCACTGTGTGAACAGAATGCTGGACTAGATGGACCCTTGGTCTGATCCAGCAGGGCTCTTCTTCTGTTCTTATTTTCTTAAATACCATCTTCTTACAGCCCCATAAATAGGGGACTGTCCTATGTAAAGTAGGGCTCATGGCTTCCCTAAAGGGCCCCCCTCTCTCTCATCGGCCTGAATCTGGAGTTTACTGTGAGGATTATTCCAGTGAGTGACAGTAGGGCCAAAGAGCACACAGCTGTTTTACAGGTAGACAGGGATTGCATCCTGAGTCTTCTTCATCCGAGTCCATCATTCTAACCACTACACAGACTGGTTTTCCAGTGAGCTATGGCTTCTACTTCTTAAGAATTGGGATTTCATACCAAGGTGGCTATGTGGACATATCCTTCTTTTAGTATCAAGGACTTCCACATCCTTTCTTTGAAGGAATGCCTGCAACTGAGTGGGGTCCTACAGATCCCTGACAATAATGGATTCTTAATAAACATGAGAGAAAAATAGGATGCTTCACACAATTTTTGTACAGCCATGGTTTGTATATCACAAGGTTTGAATAGCATCAATGGGGCATTGTTGAAAAGCCATTTTAAAGAAGGCATTTCTAGGCTTATAATTACAATACAAAGTGTATTTCCTCCCTCAATGCCTTGCATCCTCACCCCAAAATGTGCTCTAGATAAGACCAACAATGGGACCTTTTTCTTTTTAACCTAACTCTATGTGGTTTTAATTAAATGTATATTTATGGTTTTACTGTAATCTGCCTGTTCATATGTCTGATGGTCTGCTGACCGTAACAATAAAGATTTGATTTGATATCAGGCAGGATTCTTTCCTTGCCCTTCCTGGAGAAGCCGAGTATTGAACCTGGGACCTTCTGCATGCCAAGCATGTGCTCTGTCACATTGAGCTGTGGCCCCTCCCCAATAAGCATCTTCCCCTCCAAATAAGCATTGATCAAGTCAATCAAACTTAGTTAATGCATTTTACTGGCTTGAGTAGAACCTTGGGTTTTAGAACATACACAGAGTTCTTTCAGGCGGGGTTGTCTGAGAGAGAGAGACCCCATCCCCATTATCTGTTTTCCAGTAAATCTAACAAGGTATAGAAGAAGATTTGTCAATTCACATATGCCTCATTGCTCTGTGCTACTGCAAGAAGGGGGAAAAAAACCCTAAAGACTGAAATTGTAAAGGGCTTCCCCTGAGATCAGAAAGTAGGGGATGGTGAAGGAATGCTGTGCCAGTTTCTCAAGGTCATGGAAAAGGAGGAAGAATTGGGTAAGGGAGCTGCTGAACCTGTGACTCTAGAGATGCTTTCTTACCAGAGTCATTCCCAAATGTGTACAATTCTATGGGGCGAGGAGATGTGCTTGAAATAGGATGCATCTATTCACAAGTGACAAAAACACAGGAAGGGTGATGTGTAATTGTCGATTTACCTTTCTATGTAGGCAATAGTCTATCTAAAACCTGCTGTAATCTTAAATGTGCTCGTATCTTGTCATTCACAGCAATAACTGGAGAGAGGTTGACAAGCATTGTAAGTGTCATTCCTTTGCTAATAGAGAGAAGGTGGGACTTCTTCCCAAAGTTAATTTTTCTGTGGATCTTTTTACTGTCAATTTATTCTAAATGAACGTGTCCGTGGATATGTTTCTGTCTAGTAGGAGCAAATATTCTCCTGCCACTTCCAATTCATGTAAAATTAATTCGTATGCAACATTTATTAGCTCAAAACCATAGCTCTCCCAGCTTACAAACCCAGAAAAGAAATCCTTTGGTCTGTCAGGTTCCTACATTGAGAGAAGTCCTGAAATGCTTGTAGCTTTCTGACGTCTCCCCTGTGTTGTTTGATGAATGCATGCATCTGGTTTTTAAAAAAGAAATGTAGATCCATTGTACCATTGTTTGAATAACAACTTCTTTGCAGAGATTCTAGTCTCAGCAATGAATTACCCACCTCGGTTTGTGATATTGAGTTAGACGAGAAACATTACACATTCTTGTCTTCAGTTTATTGTTCAACCAATTTTTTTGACCACTTACAATAGCAAACATCCTAAAACAATGTAACATGAAATACCATGTAATGTATAGCATCTGTATAGCGCTTTCCAGCATTCAAAGCATTTCATGTGCATTATCTAGTTGTAATCCTTACAACAACCCTTCAGAGTAAGTTGGTATTGTCCCTCATATTGCAGATGGGGAGGGTGAGGCAGAGAAAGTAGCTCAGTTAAGGGTACCTAGAGATGTGAGATTTGAACCAGGGACCTCCTCGTTTGTAGCTCATTCTCTTAGCCATTATGCTTCGCCATCTTTCATGTAAAAATAAAATAACAAACCCTAATACAATCAATTGGCTTTTCAACCATTTGCATCACCATGAAATCTTTCCTAAGTTTCTGTGCCCATGAAGTGAATCTTTACAGTTTTTACAGAATCTTAAATCTGTTCAGTATTATCAACTTCCCTGAACTGGGTTAATAGCTCTCCCAGCAGTTTCTTCCATGGAAAATTAGAAATGGTGTGATGTAGTAGATAGTGGCAAACATCTTCCAGTTACTGTGCACATTTTGAAATTAGAAGCATCTGGAAATTAGCAGGACGTTTAAACAAAATGTGCCATCTGATTGCTTTTAATTACCAAAATTCTGATTCCGAACATTGCAATCTTGACTTTTATTTGGTATGTCTGTTTCTGAAGTGTTGCCCTGGGCAGTTTTAAAAACAAACACAACGAATTATCCAAGTTCAATAGAAGCATTATATTTTCTGAACAGCTGTTCGGCATTTCAGAGGCTGCAACTCATCAAGCTTTGTTGCAGTCTCACCAGTATTTGTTTCAGTAGCTTTGCAGGGGAATAAGAACATAAGAAGAGCCATGCTGGATTGGACCAAGGGTCCATCTAGTCCAGCACTCTGTTCACATAGTGGCCAACCAGCTGTCGACCAGGAACCCACAGGCAGGATACTGTGCAACAGCACCCTCCCACCCATATTCCCCAGCAACAGATTATATAGACTTACTGCCTCTGATACTGGAGGTAGCACATAGCCTTCAGGACTAGTAGCCTTTGATAGCCTTCTCCTCCAGGTGCTCCATGAAAGGAAATCTTTCACTGTATTAGATGCTGTGTTTATTTTTTGGATGTTGTACTTTATCTCTTGAATGGGAGAGGGAACAGTGCATGTTATAGGTAAGTAGGCAAAGAGAGATCAGGCTCAGAGCTGACGACATAGTGCTTAAATAGATACATTGTTCGGCATTTCCCAATTTTTTTATTGTTTCACAAACATACATAACAAAAAAGCATTACATAACAACGTTACATCCAAGGAGAAAGAGAAAAGAAAAAGAAAAAATGGGAGAGGAAAGAAACACACACACAGAGGTTAAGTTATATTTTTGGCTCTCTACATATCACAAATGTGAATTATTTTTTCTCCTTGTTTGATACATTTAAGACAGTAATCAAATCCTTTTCTTTCTTCTAAGTTAAGTATATCTCATACACTGAATCCACAGACAAAAACATCATTTTTCTCTGTTTCCTGCAAAAATGCTATTAGAGGTTTCCATTCAGATATGAATGTAGCTGTTGATTTATCTCTCATTATCACTGTAAGTTTTGCCATCTCTGCCAACTCCAATATCTTCAATAGGCATTCTTCCATTGTTGGCGTTGCTTCATTTTTCCACTTCTGTGCGAACAGTGGTCTTGCTGCTGTTGTCATATATAAAAACAAAAGTCCCCCCTTCTCTTTCAGTTGGTTGTCCATTAGTCCCAATAGAAAGGCTTCTGGTTTCATTTGTATATTAGTCTTTAATATTTTTTGAATTAAAGAATGTATTTGTGTCCAGAAAGCTTTAGCTTTTTTTACAAGTCCACCAGAGATGATAGAAAGTTCCTTCTTCCTCACATTTCCAACATTTGCCAGATATTGTTGATATACATGAACTGGACACTTGACAGCCATTCAGGGTTATATCAGCAGATTCCTTGAGCTGCTGTGAGTTCTGAGTTAGGGAAAAGCTTTGTGGAAAGTGTTCTAAGCTAGGGAGAGAAAGTTATATTTTTCCTGTGAAGAAATGGGGGAAAGACCATACAGTAGTTCAATAACTGAGCATGTGCATTTAATACGGAAATGTCTGAGGTTCATACCCTGATATCTCCAGTTAAAAGAGACGGATCAGGTAGTTGGTGATGGAAGACGTATGACACCCTGGAGAGCCACTGTCTCTCAGACTGGAGCAGCCTTCCCCAACTGGTGCCTCCCTTCACAGATGTTTTGAACTCAAACCCCCTACCATTCGTTACTGTTGGCCATGCTGGCCAATCCCACAAATAGGTTCAGCACCTTGGATATTGCCTTTAGAGTTCTGATTAGTTCTGACTGAGCCGATGCACCGCTCCACTGACATCAGAGCCCCCAGCCCCCACTGGACTAGAGTGCCTTCCCTATGTGAACGGCAGCATTTGAACTGTATCAGCAGTTTGCATTGCAATTTTGGAATTTCTCCTAAAGAAAATTCATGCCAAGGGGCTCTTCGCACAAACAAAATAAAACACACTCATCACTGGCCACTAACGGAAACTTGTGGGTCCTTTTGACGATGGCCTCAACCTCCTGCAGGTCTCCCGCACCTTCCCCTGGAAATCCCATTCTAAAAGCAAACCCTGGATATCCCGATAGTTCTGAAATATTGCGGGATTTCCCACTGTGAGCAGCTGAAGTTGCGCTACAAAGCATCCACTAGAGGGTGCTGTCCCATTCAAGGCTATGAGAACTGAGAGGAGAAGTTTTCAATTATAGACTATATAGTGGCTTCTCTCTGCCTGTGTAATGCAGCCCATTACAATTGTGCAAGAAAGCAGGAAGTAAAGCCCTGTAAGGCAACAGAATTACCCCTTAATCTAAAGAAACCCCAAATGTAGAGATTATGCAGAAAGAAACCATCAGAAGAGTCTTCGGTTGTTGGTGCTGTATATTTATTTTATTTTTTGCTCTAAAGCAAAATTTGGGGCAGAATTGGCTGCACATGTGAGGAATTTTAAGGCAAAATGTTAATTTCCAAAAAGGCTAACTAAATTCCTTGGGAAAAGAAGGAGGAGGGGCTCATGCATCTCAAATCTGCCTCCCCCCACCCATGTTCAGCTTTCTGCCTGGTTCTGCTCTGCCCTTCTGCCATGGTTTCTTTTTTCAGAATATGAAGAGTCCCTGCTATAGTAAACCAACAGTCCAGCATCCTTTTCCCCATTGTGTCCAACCACATCAATCTGGGAAGTCCACAAATATGACATGAATGCATTGGCCTTCCCCCAGTGTTCCCCCACCCCACCCCACCCCAGCATCTGGTATTAAGGGCCAAACTAGATATGATGTCTCTGTAGTTTGCCCTTATAAGATGGGTTTTCCCAATAGGATGTTTTCTCCCATTAGAAATAGTAAGTAAGCATCTGTGAGTGGCCAGTAACAAGCATGCTATAAAACGCTCATCTGATGATGCTCTATGTGCATGTACAAGAAGTAATGCTTACTCCTGTAAGCTCTTAAAGTGTTGAGCCTATGACAGGACAGGGACAGAATGCCGTGAAAGGGGCTGAAGAAAAGTCAGTTGGTAATAGAGTAGTAGGAGGAGAAGCTGAGGAGAAAGAGCTGAAAAGACATCAGAGGGAGAAGAGAGAGAGAAATCTTACATCACATGTTTTTGACCTCAAGCTTCAAGAAAGTTTTTTTTTGTTTTGTTTTCACCTTTGCCAGTTTATTTGTAGTACATTTATTTTAAAAGTGTGAAGTTGTTCAAGTCGCAATGTGCAACACCGGATTTGCACTATTAATGTTTAGATTCCTTTTGAATCAGAAATCAATGGAGGCCTCTGACATTTTTTGTGATATCTCTTTAATCACTGATTGAGACTGAACTTGCACCCAGGGGCCGTCTACACTTGTCTAGATGAAACGTAACAAGTTGGCAGAGATGACGTCAGCAGTCACGTGATGCTGTTGTTGTTACGTTTCTTCTGACTTTTAAAACCGTTCCACTTTCTGTTAAAATCGTTTTAAAACTAACAATGTGCCCCAACCTTTCGTTGTTTTCAATGCCGTCTTTCAAAGTCATGTCTCGTGACCATGGTCTTTGCTTCCTGATTAGGACGACTTCCGGTAGGCGCCAAAAGCAGCTGTTTTCTCCTCAGCGTGAGTGTGTGTGTGTGTGAGAGAGAACATAAACTACCCCAATCATAGAATCATAGAATAGCAGAGTTGAGATTCCGTTCTCCAGCCATTACATCTCTCAGTGCAACCACCAAAGCAAGAAGTCCTCCAAAAATCCCACCTGAAATCATTTCAAATGGGGAGGATGCGAATTGCAAATGGCCAAAGGCAGAGGCGCACAAGTGAGGGCTTTTCTAGACGAGGGGAGGGAGAGCTGGCACAACGCGATGAGGGGGAGGGAGGGCGGTGAAAGAGGGGACAGAGGCTTAATTTTTTAAAAAAACCGCTTATCTTTCGGGGCGCATGTGGCCCCTTTAAGATGCTGCAGGGCTTCCCTCGTCCCAACGCGTCGCCCCGCCTCCCTGCCGGCTTATCCCGGCTTATCCCGGCAGGTCTAGCTCAGAGTCACCGGAAGAAGGAGGTTTACTTCAGAGCCGGTATGAGCATAATGAAGAACGTTCTAAAGAAGAGTGTGCCGGGGTAAAACGATAGAAGAAAAGGTATTTCGGTTGACTGGGCTCAAGTTGCATTTTGTAACGTAGCAAGGGAGGACGCAACAATGCACTTAAACAACGGTGTAATGAATAGTGTAGATCCTGCCACTGACTATAATCAATTCCTCCCAAAGCAAGCAATATCCACTTGAAACTCCCTGAGGTTCTGCTTACTGCTGGATGCAAAGCTCAGACCTGTGTTTACTTCACATGGCTTTCATCCTGGCAGGCCGGGGTGTCGTAGCACATTCGTAAAACATCTTTTAATTATCAAAGACAACTGAAAAAGGATTACAGTTAACTCAAACCATCAGGGTATACAAATGACAGTTGTCCTGGTAGCTGTGCTACACCATTCTAATTTGACTGGTAAGAGAGCTGGTTCCTGCCAATTGAAAGCAGTGAGTATTTTTCGCCATGTTTTAACCAGCAAAACATAGCAGTCAAATCACCTGCTAGATAATACACATAAAGTTTTGGAATTGTAAATCCTCCTCCTGCTCTAGACGTGCTCTAGGAATGAGAAGAGGAGGAAGAGAGAGACGTGGTGGGTGACAGCAGCGGCAATTTTACTGGGTGCCATTGTGCTAGAGCAAATGGGAAAGAAGGAAGACATTGGAGGTGAATGGGGGTCGCTCACCAATTGGCATGCCAAGGGCATGAGCAGAGCAGGAGAAGGAGACTGAAGTACCCTGAAGGGAGCTTCCCCCAAATCATTTTCCTCTTCCTTCTCTGTGAATTTTTTTTTGGGGGGGGGCGGGGTTGCGGCTACTTTTGACTGTGCACGTACAGTGGAACAGAGCTCTGAATTACCATGAAGTTATTTTTAAATCTCTGCGGCTGCACAACTAAAGGTACGTGTACTGTCAGCTGAGTAAAGAAAAAAAGGAAACCCCTCCGACTTTTCCCACGATTGAATTTGTGTGTGACATTCGAGCATGCTAAAAATGGGGTGGATACTGTGCTGAATTCCTTCGCATGTGCCACCACAGCAATGATTCCAGTTTGCAGAAATACCAGCATATAGTGTTCATGAAAGAAGCTCTAGTGTAGATCTTGCCCAGACTAGCTATCTAACCTGAAATTGCCATCTTTTATGTGTTTGCTTTTTATGAAGAATCCAGGTGATATTATTACCAGTCTAATACATTCCAGTGTTTTCTGTGTTATCCTCTTTTTTGTTTTTTAAACTGATTTGTGGGGGGCAAGCTGGGAAGGAAAATATTTATGTATTTAATTACTTTTTATACCACCTGATAGATGAATCTCTCTGGGCAGTTCACACCAATTAAAATCATAAAATACAAAACAATAAAATGCACAGGACGAAATACAATATAAAAGTATAAAGTTTAAAGCTACAATATAAAAATACAAAGTATCCAAAGAGAAGCTAGCAGCAGTGCAAAAATTTAAAACAGAATACCAGATAAAAAACAAACTGAAAATTTAAAATGCCTTGGCAAATAAAGAGGTCTTCGCAAGGTGACAAAAAGAGAACAATGTAGGCACCAAGCTAACCTCTCTGGAAAACTTATTCCAAAACCGGGGTGCCACAGCAGAAAAGGCCCTCTTCTTAGTACCCACCCACCTCACTTTGTTTGGCAGGAACTCACAGAGAAGGACTCCATGACAAGCAATACATTTGTCTATATTATTCCCCCCTCCCCTACAGTGTTAAATGCCTTAAGTTGTTTGAGGGTCATGGCCATAAGCATGTTTGAATGATTAGAAAATGAGAGCAAGTTACCCTCGGGGCAGGTGTGCAAGCTGATGTTCATTCTTGCAGATAATAGATGCTGGATCACAGGGTGATTTATGAGATCGTTCTTTTTTTAAAAAAAGTCTCCTTGCGTGCTTTCGAGCTCATTGCTGCCAGATTGGTGGGGATCCAATAGTGAGACAGCTTGAATTGGCTGTCAGCTGCTGGTGAACTCTAGAGGCGGCTTGATGCGAGCCGTATTGATGCCGCTTGTAATGAAACAGCCTGTGTCCAAACGCTGCTCTGTACGAGGACATTTCCATGGCAACGTCAGATCCCACGGTACCCTGCCTTGCGCTTTGATACCGGCAAGGGCTTCCATGGCTGTACATTCCTCCCCCCAAAAATTGATTGGAAATGACACAGTAAACGTAAAGTACATTTTTGGTAAAGGTTTGAATTGATAGAGGTTATGAGACCAGATGCGAAGAAGAATGAAAAGAGAGGATAGGGAATTTGGCAGCTGTAACCTCAACATACAGAGTTATGAATAGCTGCCAAATTCTACCCTTCGCCAAAGTATGGGAGCCCTATCCTCACTTTCATCTGATCAGACTTGGATATGCTTTTGCCACCCATTAACCGCAGTCTAAATATCATTTTGTTCACACAACACAAACACATTGGTTTTTGTACTCACGCTCCGCTACATATTTATTGCCAGAACACCCACTGGGTTTATTATTATAATTTATTATTTAAAGGACTTGCCGACCGCCTTTTAATGGTTTACAACACAAAATAAAAAATAATGCAATCTTAAAACCAATTATTTTTAAACATAAACATATTTTTTTAAAATACGAGTCAACCAAACAACACAGACCAGCAGCCGAAACATATATATGGCTCAGCACATACCCCAAAGCATGGCTTTGTCTGCCTCCATGATGTGAGACATGATGTGAGAACTTCCTCAGGGAGGACTTTCAACATAACTGGGGTTACTGTTGACAAGGCCTTGCTCCTAGCATTTGTTAAACAGGCATCTATAGAAGGAAGTACTATTAGTGGGACTGATCAACTGTTGTCAAAGTTCATGGGGGGTCATATGGGAGAAGACTTATAGGTAAGTTCCAGCATTTTGGGTGGGACACTAAGATGATCATGTTGACTTGCAGAGGTCAATAGTCCGTTTTCTGGACCAGATAACATTTCCAGACTGTCTTCATGGGCAGTCCCATATAATGTACATTTCAGATATCACTGTGCAGTGTATAATAGTCACTGAGGCATGTATGGCTCCTCCGGAACAGCTAGTGGCACACTGAATCTTTCTGTTGCTTGCTACGCTTGCACAGCTGCTTGCACAGTGGTGTGTGCAACCATGCCTGTGCAAATGTACCTTTAGTTGGAACCTCCTCTTGGCACATAGTTTGGAATTTCCTTTCCTCTAGCACCAGGTCGTTTGTGTCAGTGGAATGACCCTGCTGGATACTGCCCCAAGTGAATAACAGAGGTAGACCAACTATTAAGGGAGTAATCCCATGGCCCCTAAACATTGTCGAAGGAGCCATATGATAGTGGGGATTACCCCTCTGAGGTTGGAGACTGTGCCCCAAACTCAGAAGGGGGAGTCAGGGGTTTGACACCCCCTTGCAGCCGGTATGGAAAAAACTGCACCAGCTGGCTTCTGAAGTCAGAAAATTGACCTCAGAGAGTGGGGGGAGGGGGCATTTCAGCACAGCTATCCTGAGCCTCTACAGTGTCCTTCCCTCTCCTTCTGAAGCAGTGTTGCTAGATGGGCAAAAAGCCCATCTAGCGAAAACTGGAATGATTGGATGAATGGGAGGTGAAGATCACCTTCACCATTCCCCCTGCCCTGCTGGCTTCAGGGTGGCAGGACATTGGATGATACATGGAAACCTCCAAGTTTGGTGGCTTCTGTCTTGCGAGGGCCCAACCCAGAGGATTGTGCCGTAAGACTCTATAGCCCTGTTTGGATGTTTAATGCCTTGCAACAATTAGAAGGATACTCAAACCCGGGGTCATCCCATGAAGCTGATTGGTAGGAGTTCAGGACAAATACAAGGAAGTACTTCTTCACACAGCGCGTAGTTAAATTATGGAACTCACTACCACAAGATGTAGTGATGGCCACCAATTTGGATGGCTTTAAAAGGGGACTGGATAAATTCCTGGAGGAGGAGGCTATCAATGGTTACTAGCCCTGATGGTTATGTGCTACCTCCAGTATCCGAGGCAGTAAACCTGTGTGCATCAGTTGCAGGGGAATATGGGTGGAAGGGTGTTGTTGCACCATGTTCTGCCTTGTTGGTCCCTGGCCAATGGCTGGTTGGCCACTGTGTAAACAGAGTACTGGACTAGATGGGCCGTCAGTCTGATCCAGCATGGCACTTCGTATGTTCACTTCCCCCCACCATCATGTCTTGATCAGCCAACCACACTGCCCTCCACACATGGGAGGAATTCTGAAGAAGAGGGCTTGTGGATGCTGCCAGCACAATTTGAAACCTTGACTGTAAATAGCCATGGGGAAGCTGTATGTATTGAACAGTCTCCCTCTTCAGACCTCCCTGCCGGGAGGGCAGATAGCAACAGAGGCTGGAGGATAGCTCCTTGAGACTTCTGACTGGAACCCGGCATGGATTCACTGCCCCACTGACATCAGAGCCCCCAGCCTCCACTGGCTGATGGGACACAGGGCCTGGAAGCTTATCTTTGTCCTTTTATTGTTTTTATATATATATATATATATATATATATATATATATATATATATGAATATGAGAGGGCTAGTCAAAAGAGGGCTAGTCAACATGTGTCCCTCCAGATCATTTGCCCTACAACCCCCATCAACCCTACTCAGCATAGCTAATGGTAAGGGGTGATGGGAGTTGTAGGCCATAGATAGATAGATAGATAGATAGATAGATAGATAGATAGATAGGACCACACCTTTCCCATCCCTAATTTAAAACACCCTTCATTTTTGTCCTTAGTTGGACATCTACCAGCACAACCTGGCCACCTGTATCTCTCCTGTTGAAGCACTTAATCCTGTGAATGTTATTTGATCTAGAACCACTTCATAGTTCACATTCAGTATCTCTGTTCTGCCATTAAGTTGTTTTGTGAAGATTGTTTCCATATGCAACCTGTCAGTGGTGATTTTGTGGCATTTTGTTACAATGTGAGATGCCAGCTGTTGATTGGCACCATGGGCTGTGGGATCATAAGCCCTGTGGCCTTTGGCTAGGAACTGCGCCCCCCACCCCCACTTTAACCATATCTCTGTCCTCATTTTGTTCATGTCTTAATCAATGTTTTCAGTGCGCCTATAAATAATTGAAGCACTGCTGCCACTTTTGGCATGCCACATCGTTCCTCCAGGATCCTTCATTTCTGAATTTAAGTGCCGTCTTGGTGCATAAATAGTTTATGGTTTTTGTTTTCTTGTATTACAGTAGTAGATTTTCTCCACGTGTCCACTTGTCAAGCTATCTCTCATCTGTTGTAAGGGACCTTTCCCCCATATTTGCTATTTTCCTCCCTATTTATTTATAAACGAGGGGGAGAAAAGATTTTTTAAACATCTGTTAAATTACTTCATTAACAAGTTCTTGGTAAAGTAGTATTTTACAAGATCCATTCAGTCTATATCTGTTATTCAAAAAGAAGATGTAAATAGTAACTATTTTTCACAAAAGATCTTGCTTTTATTTTTCCCTTCCTTGTTTCCAAGGCTACAACTCCTGATACACTTACAGTGGTGGCCAAAATTGTGGACATTATTTGAAATTTTAATGTTTTGCAACTTTGTATGCTTATAGAAAATGTTCTGTTTCATGAAATTCAAATGTTTATATATCAGTTAAAAGAGAATTTAATGCTGAATTCAATACAAGAAACAGAATGCAAATATCTGCAGTACAAAAAAGGTTATGCTTACTTTAGTCTAAAAACAAACCCAGGTGATTGAATGAAGAAGCGGATTGGAATTGCAAACCCTACTGGCCAATCACAGTCCTTGTTCTGGGGACCAATCACATGGCAGCAGCTGCGATACATCATGTTTCAAGTTGGGGAAAGTCAGTTTTGCTGTTTGTTCTGTAACTGAAGCACAATTGGAGATTGTGTGAATATTTATTTATTTATTACATTTATTTATTTATTAAATTTATATACCGCCCCATAGCCGAAGCTCTCTGGGTGGTTTACAAAAGTATTTGAAGTATTTCTCAAATTAAAAGTGTGCGTACGTACATCATAAATAGAGGAATGGCACCAAAGAAAAGAGTTGATTGGACACCCAGGAAAAGAAGCAGGATTGCTGTATTACGTAAATCAGGTCTTTCAGTTGATATATAAACATTTGAATTTTGGGAAACAGAACATTTTCTATAACCATGTAAAGTTGCAAAACATGAAAATTTCAAAAAGTGTCCACAATTTGGGCCACCACTATATTTGATCCAATATAATGCAGACCTTGCTTCTGCCTAAATAGTCTCTATACATATCTAGGTGTGATATCGTGGCCCTGTGGGGAAGAAGGAGTGAGGGAGCAAGGTGCAAGCAGAGAGAACATCAGGGCCTGCTCCAGTTGGACCCCCTCCTTTGGGAGCAGGGCCATCCCATCAGCCCTGTTGCCAGTCTACTTAATTTCTCTCTCTCTCTGCTCTCTCTCTCTTTCTCCCTCCATATCTCTCCCTAACTCCTTCTCCTTATGTGTCATGTCTTTTTTAGGGAATGGATTGTAAGCTGCTCTGGGAGCCTTTTTAGGCTGAGGAGCTGGGTAAAAATAATAACAATAACAATAATAATAACAACTCAAAAGTAAGTCCTATTGAGTTCAATGGGGCTTATTGAGTAGTATCAAATGCTAGTCCTACATAGAGCGGATTCATAGAAATGAATGAGACGTAAATTAGTCACGTAACATTGATTGGTCTACTCTAGGGCAGTCTTACATAGGATACTACCCATTACCAGGAAACTGGGGCGTTACTAGACGAGGCTGTAGGGCGCGTTACCTTCCGCAGTCATGTCGAGGCTTCCAGATGATGTTCACGAGGATCCGTCGTTAACCTGCGGTGAAGCCTCTTTCTCCCGACTTTAAAAAAGTGAGTTCTAGTGCGCCTTTTCCTGCCGGCCCGCGCTAATTCGGAGTACGTGTGGGAGGATGTGAGGTCACTGAGGTCCGCACTGGGCAGGAAAAGGCGTGCTAAGGGGAGTGGCCAGCGGCTTCGATCAAGCCGCCTCCGCCATTTGCGCCCAGTCCGCCAGCTGGGGCAGCGCAGCTGAGCGGCTTTTTTTTATTATTCCCACAGTGGCAGTTTGCGCAGGAACGGAGGACCAGAAAAGTGGCTGGTATACTGCTGGGGGTGGGTGGGGGATGTGCACCTGTTTCTCCTATTTCAACCTCTGTGTGGGTCACTTTTCGGAAAGGCGTGCATCCCACAGTCATGGGAAGTTGGTGACTCCTCGGGTGGGCAGCCACAGCGGCCGCATAATGGCAGTGCTGTACGCTGCGCCGAAGATGTAAAGGCTAGCGGGGACTGAGGGGGTCGCTCCAGGCATGAAGGGCTGTGTGCCTGTTGGTGTGGGTACGTGGCTGGAAGAGGGCACAGCTGTTTCTGGGCTGCTGCCATGCCTACGCCCAGATGTGGGTTGGGTCCGTGGGACGGGGGGAGGGCACAGAGGCGGTCATCGCCACCGACACTTCAGAGGCATGATGGGAGATGTAGGCACAGAGTGCCCATGCAAACGACTGACCTCGGGTCATATTACACCTGCCACGACCCCCATCAGGAAGTGACCGCATCAATGTTCACCCTCAACACCGGCACTCACTGGTGCCTGAGGGGTCTGGTACGCAGCAACAGCACTAGCAGCAGCAGCAGCACTTCAGCTGGCACTGCCACTGCCGCCGCCGCCGCCAGTGCCGCGGCGGCATCGCTGATGGCTGCGCAAGCGATCTACGCTGTTTGCGGTCTTTCGGACTTGCGCAAACCGTGTGGTGAGCGGAAACCCCCCCCCCCCCGCGGAAATCAGGCCGGTGTGGCTGCGCAGCCGTGCTCGAGGCGGCAGCAGCACAACCGGCACAAACTTCCACCACAAATCTAACGAAGGTGTGGATCATGAGGCGTCACGGCTGAATGGGGAAATCCGCTTTCACCGCTCCTCAACGACGGAACACCCGGTAGGTCTAGCAAAGCCCTGGGTATCAAATTGCAACCTTATACTGCAGTCTTATACCCACTTACCACGTGCATTCAACTGCATGTTGATGGATCTTGTGTGGATAGCGCCGTTTTAAAGTCTGATCTAGCTTAGTTGGGCCCCTAGTTTATAGTGTACATATCCTAACAGGTAATCCAGCCTTCTGTCTAAGAACATAAGTAGAGGTGTAATGGATCAGACCAAGGGTCCATCTAGCCCAGCATTCTCTTCAATGAGTGGCCAACCAGCTGCCCATGGGAAACCCACAAGGGGGACATGAATGCAACAGCACTAGGGTGACCATATGACAAATCCGGGAGGGGGGAGGGGAAATCCGGATTTTCCAAAGAGCAGCTCTAATGGGACTTAATAAAAATGCTTATAACGCCGTTATTTTTTAAGATAAAGACATGAAACTTGGCACGATGGTAGCTCTTAGGAAGGGCTTTAGTCATACCAAATTTGAAACAGTTCCGTTCATCCATTGATTTTTTAGGAATTTTTTTAAAATTGAGGTTTTAAAATTATTTTTAAAATTGTCATTTTTAAAGATAGAGATGAAACTTTGCACCATGATAGGATTTAGGTAGAGATTTAGCCACACCAAATTTGAAACAGATCCGTTCATCCATTGATTTTTAGGAATTTTTTTAAATTGAGGTTTTAAAATTATTTTTTAAAACTGTCATTTTTAAAGATAAAGAGCTGAAAGTTTGCACTTTGATAGATGTTAGGTAGAGCTCTAGCCATACCAAATTTGAAACAGATCTGTTCTTCCATTGATTTTTAGGATTTTTTTTAAATTTGAGGATTTAATTTTTTTTAATAAAATGTTATTTTTAAAGATAAAGAGATGAAACTTGGCACCATGATTGCTCCTAACAAGGACTTCAGCTATGCCAAGTTTGAAACAGATCTGTCCATCCATTGAGTTTTAGGGTTTTTTTTAAGTTTGAGGTTTTAAAATTATTTTTTTTAAATGACATTTTTAAAGATAAAGGGCAGAAAGTTGGCACCATGATAGCTCTTAAGGAGAGATTTAGCCATGCCAAGTTTGAATCAGATCTGTTCATCCATTTCTTTAAAGGTTTTTTTTAAAAGTTCAAAGTTTTAAAATTATTGTGTTTTAAAACTGCTGGAGCCATATTCTTCAAACTCAGGTTTCAAACCTCCTCTTTGGGATGTTGCACACTGCACAGTTTCAGCCCTTGGCATTAAGGGGATCTCCAGTCTTTAGGTAAGAAGTCTTGGGCAAGCAGGGCACCTTTCCTGTTGCAAATTTGGTGGGCAGTCAGGTACCTGGAGCTCAGCAGAGGCAAGGCATCCACAAATCAAAATGACATTGAATCTCTCACTTGTTCTTTATTTCAGTGATTTTAACATTAAGATGTTATGTAGAACAGATTTGTCTTAAATGTTTGCTGTAAAATCAGACATGTGACCAAGGCTATGTTTGGGTGGGCACACCCCCTTGGTACTGGACGCGCCCCCTTGGGGGCCGGCCATGTTGTCCTCCTTTTTGGTTTCCAAAATATGGTCACCCTAAACAGCACCCTCCCACCCATGTTTCCCAGCAATTGGAGCTCAAGCAAGATGAATGGGCATGGAAATTGGTGATGCCAGTTTTTCCATGGCAATGACAATGCTAAGAATTAGGTCAATTCAAGCCAACTCTCATGTTTCATAGTTAAATATATTTGGGGCATGTGCAGGACAGCTGTCCATGCGGCTGGTAGACATCATAGTCCACAACCAGGACTGCAGGAAATGTTCTATAGTTTATGGGAAAGACAACTACTTTCCTTCTGCAACCTCTCTATAATTATAGTGGGAAGTAGGGTGGCCAGATGTCCTCCTTTACAGAGGACAGTCCTCCATTTTGGAGAGCTGGCAGAGGACAGTCCTCTATTTGCAGGTGTTCTCTATTTAAAGAGGTTCCAGTCCATACCTGGCTTCATGTCAAAGGACCTTAAGAAGGGAGAGGAGAGACCTTGAAGTTGTCCATCAACAGTTAGCACCTGAGCAGCAGACTGAACAAGCAACAGGTCACCTAGTCAGTCTTTCTCACTTATAGTGAGATGTATTCTGTTTGAATCTATATTATAGCTATTATTTCTCAAGTTGCATCTGTACACATAAATTTGCATGCGCAAATACTATGCAAATTGGCCTCCTCTTTTATCCACTTTTTGGGTGCTGCATTCCCTCTTTTTGGGGCAATGCACAAGTGGCCACCCAAGCAGGAAGCCACCTAGGAAGGCAGCACCCTCCACAGTGGTTCTATACTAAGGAAGAAAGGAAAGGAACCTCTCGTGCAAGCACTTGAGTCATTACTGACTCTTGGAGGGACGCCAGCTTTCATTGATGTTTTCTTGTTAGGCCTTATAGCGGGGTGGTTTGCCGTTGCCTTCCCCTGCCGTTATTACCTTTCCCCCAGCTAACTGGGTACTCATTTTACCGACCTCAGGAAGATGGAAGGCTGAGTCGACCTGAGCCAGCTGCCTGAAACCAGCTTCCGCTGGGATCAAACTCAGGCCGTGGGGAGAGTTTTGGCTGCAGAAACTGCTGCTTTACCAGCAGAGGAGCGGAAACTGAGGGACATGGACAGTGGCAATAAGATTGGGTGGGTGGGTGGGAGAAGAGTGCTTGAGTTGTAGAGACTAGAGTTAAATGAATAAGTAGGGTGCTTATGTTTAATGGAGTTCCAGGCAGCACAATTCTTTGTTACAAAGATTTCAACTTTATGGCAACTTCTCTTGCAGAGATTGTGACTCTGGAGTGTTACCATATAATTTTGATCAATTGCATAAGAGAAGCTATCATGGCTGTAGCAGTGCGTCTGTTCCTGGTAGATAGAAGCCAAGATGAGGAATGATTACTAGACAGAAATACATTTTTCTTAGGTCATGTTTCTTAAAGAATGCATTGACCCAGTTTCTCATGCTTCTCTCATCTTTTGGGCAGAGGAAAAAAATGAAAGCACAGGATGGATCGTACTGTAGTTCCACTGCTCTGAATGCTCATTACTACGGCGTTTGTCCTGGTCTCTCCTTGCTTATGTCAAGAGTCCTGCAGGTGTGCTGCCCTTTAAAGCTACATTTATTTTTATTTTTAAGAAATCTAGGGCAGATCGAGATTATATTTAACTATGTTCTGTTTCGACTTGACAACCAGCTATTGAACACCTACAAGTTTTGCATCTGTGAATCACTCCAAAAGTGATGTGACTGATGTCATTCTGTATTAATAGCCGCACGATTGTAACCACATTTAGGAAAGAGCTTTAGTAATTACTTCCACAAACAAATACCACTGAGCTGAAAGGCCTAGAAGGCTTAGATGTGTAGAAAAAGGCAGGGTCCCCCCTCCCTTTGCAGGATGCTTTTCCAGGCAGGCATCTCATTATTTAAAAGAAAAGAGCTAAAGCATTTGCTTTTTTATTCACATTTGGAAATAACACAGCTACCGAATATACCTCTCCAGGTTTTTATTTTGTAAAATGGTTTAAATAGTTAGGACAGAGTCCAACACTATACTTGTGCACATCGCCAGCCCTGTCTATTCTGTTGCACAAGCGACTGCTACCGTTTGCAGAACGACAATTTAGTGCTTCTCCCTTAGGCCATCTCCACCAACCTGCCCCCTTCCACACATTTCAGGGGCATGTCTAGACCATGCCTTATCCTGGGGATTGCCCCGGGATCATCCCTGTGGATCCACATGCCGCACAGGGGATCCTGGGGGGAGGGAGGGAAGATCCCTCCATTTCCTTGGGATAACCGGGACGGCTTTTAGCCCGATTTTTCCCATGGTCTCAGGATTGTCCTGAGACCGCAGGAGGTGTGGGTAGCCGTCCCAGTTTCGTCCCGGCTCCTTGCAAGTAAACGCAAGGAGCCGGGAACCGGGCATGGGGCTCGGAGCACTTCAGGCGTTCCATGCCCATCGGGGGTGGGGTGGGGGGCGTGGGATCATTTTTTTTAAAAAAAACACCTGACCTTAACATTGGAGTGCTTGTGCGCTCATCTTTAATAATAATAATAATAATAATAATAATAATAATAATAATAATAATGGCGGGCATGATGTCCTCCTTCCTTCCTGGACATCGTGCGCCACGTGTGGACAAAGGGGAAGATCTCGCAATCAGCATATTGCGAGATCCTCCCTCCTTCCCTCCCCAGCATAGACATGCCCCAGGGTTTTCCCCCGGATTTGCTAAACTATAGTTCCGCAAGCACTAGGGGCCGATTTCAGAATGGAATTGGCGAGGCCAGCTGCACGTGGATGCCATGGAAGCTGATGGTTCTGGCGTCAGTGAGGTGGTGAATCAGCTCCAGGTTTCAGTCAGAGTTTTGACAGGTTCTGACTGAAAGCCGGAGCAGATTCACCACCCCACTGACATCAGAGCCACCAGACTCCACTGCGTGGACCAAAATCAGCAGCCAACTCCACTAGCAGACGGGTAGTGTGGGATTCTGCCCCTTAGTCCTTTGCCTCTAGAGTATCTATATCCTTCCTTGGAAGCTGGCAAACCAAGTCATTATACTCCTATTATTTTTCTTTTGCTTGCCTTTGGAAGGAACACAGTAGAACTGCCATGGTCCAAGTGTTGCTCATCTGATAGGGAGCTGCCTTCTACTTTTGGTCTGTCTAGCTCAGTACTGCTTACCCTAACTGGCAGCAGTTCTCCAAGGTTTTAGACAGAAATCTTTCCCAGCATTCCCTGGAGATGGCTTGGCCTGAGCCTGGGACATTTTGCAAACAAAGTATGTGCTTGATCACCAAGCTACAACCCCTTCCATCTTCAGCATCTTGTGGGCTGGTTCACATGAAATTGGCTTCAAGTCTCATCAGCCCCAGCCAGCATGTCCAATGGTCATCAGTGATGGAAATTGTAGCCCAAAACATCTCAAGGACATCAGATTGTGGAAAGCTGCTTACCTGAGAGTATGTCAAATTGAACTCAATGTGACTTACCTTTGAGAGTAGGGCTGTTTTTACATGAGGTATTTATTGTACGCTTGTGAGTGTTCACTCATGGAAGTTCATGGGTCCTTTTCATAAAATTGCCAACTTCATGTGCCTCTCCCATAGTTTTTTTAAACTTTATTCTGCCATTTTATAAATTGGTGGAAATACAGTAATAAAACTAAACGACCATCAAATATATGGTATACTCTCAGAATCGAACAATATTGAGCACCATCTACTGGCTGCATAAATGTAGGGTGACCATATGAAAAGGAGGACGGGGCTCCTGTATCTTTAACAGTTGCATAGAAAAGGGAATTTCAGCAGGTGTCATTTGTATATATGGAGAACATGGTGAAATTCCCTCTTCATGTTTTTAACCTGTTTGTTGTTTTATTATGGTTTTAATTTTTGTGAACTGCCCAGAGAGCTTTGGCTATTGGGCGGTATAAAAATGTAATAAATAAATAAATAAATAAATAAATAAATAAAAATCACAACAGTTAAAGGTGCAGGAGCTATACTAGAGTGACCAGATTTAAAAGAGGGCAGGGCACCTGCAGCTTTAACTGTTGTGATGAAGAGGAAATTTCACCAGGTTCTCCATATATACAAATAACACCTGCAAAAATTTCCTTTTTAATACAACTGTTAAAGATACAGGAGCCCTGTCCTCCTTTTCATATGGTCACCCTAATGAAATATATGGAACTAGCTCCCAAAGGAAATGGGGCGGGGGGGGGCAGGGAGCACAAGTATCGTGCTGATCGTAATCCTGCGAAGACTCCAGAAGATGAAGACCTGGTAAGAGTATGAGATTTTTGCTTCAATGTAGAGAAGTCCTAGGACTGTATTGTAAAGGGGAAAGTTGAGGAAGGCTGCTTTACGCATTCTATTTGAATCCCTTTTTTCCACTTTAGATTAAACCATAAACCAGAGCTCCGGCTATTGGGCGGTATAGAAATGTAATAAATAAATAAATAAATAAATAATTTTTACATCCAAACTTGCAAACTATGGTTTGTTCTTGCCCTGTAAACCAGGATTGCAAAACAGTCTCAAGCCATAGTTTTCAAACGTAGAGAGTAAACACAAACCATAGTTTGCCAATTCTGATATTATCGTAAACTATGATTTGCATTAAAGAGAAATCACTTATTGAAGTGGAATGTGGAGGGGATGAAGAGAAGGGGACAAAGGAGCATGAGAACACAAGACCTGTATGGCACACTGAAATGAGTCCGTGTATCCTCCATAACGATTCACCTCCATAGAACTCTGCGTATGTAATGCTCCCACTTTATTTGAATGCTAACACTTTCCGCATAAGAAATTGCTCTTGATAATCAATATGATGTAATTCCCTCATCATTTTCTAGGTAAAAACCACAGCTGAGCTCATCTCTTTAGTACTATAGAGGCCTTCAAGAGGCCTTCAGAGCTCACAAGAGCACACTAGAGGCCTTCAAGAGGCAGCTGGACAACCATCTGTCAGGGATGCTTTAGGGTGGATTCCTGCATTGAGCAGGGGGTTGGACTCGATGGCCTTGTAGGCTCCTTCCAACTCTGCTATTCTATAATTCTATGATTCTATATCACAAATGGAACAAATGGATGGGTTTACTATTTGGTGGCAAAGCATTTCTATAGACTTTGTGGCCCGTGTACCTATACTCTTATAAAGTAGCCAATCCATGATTTTTGATGGCATATTCTATTTTCCCCATGTCTCACATGCCTTGAATAATGCTGTACCATTACTTCTTATAGGCGCTGGCCAGTGGCATGCCTCCTTGTGTTCCTCTGATTCCAACTATTCCTGTCGCTCCTTATTTTTGTCCCTCTTGTTCTCTTCCTTTGGATAATGAATAATTCATCGGCGTTGCTTACATTTTTGCAGGCTGACTGGTTCCTTCACCATCTGTCATTCTATCTTTGATATTTATAAAGGCATCTGTCACCTTGGTATGACTTTGTTTTTCTTGACCCATAACTCTCATGAGAAGCTCAGTGCTAATACTTTTTGAGTAAGGCCAAGAAAAGGCAACTGAAAAACAACAACCCCCATATATATGCAACAGCTGCCCCACACACATACAGTACAAACACCCATTTTAGGATAGGCTGACATAGAAAACAGGATCATAAGAAGCTACCTAACATTGGCCCTGTTCAGGTGACACACTAAGCCATGGTGGTTAAGCATTTTGAGCTAAACATTGTGGCTTAGCATCTCATGTGAACCATTCCTAACCATGGTGGCTACATAACTATGGTTTAAACCCGCTCACTAACCAATTGCTGCAAAAGGGTTAGTGGCCTAACTATGGCTTAGTGTGTTGTCTGGACAGGCCAATTTCTCAGTCTCGCCCATCTAGGATGGATGATTAGTGGATTCAGGAAGGAGCTTTTCCAGCCTTACCTGGAAATTCTGGGGATCCAACCTAGGACCTTCTGCATGCATAAGCATCTGCTCTACTGCTGAGCTGTGGCTCAAAAAAATCTTGGGTGGTTTTCTGCTTGTGGGAAGGGCTTCCAGTTGAGCAGGCAGGGCACCTGATTTTTGCCACTCTCAACTTCCTACTGCAATCCCATACTTTTTCAGGGGATATGTGGGAGCTGCGTTAGGTAGAAGGGGAAACTTGGCAAAAATTAAGGTCCCCACCTTGTGTAAGCAGAAGTGCCTTCTGCAAGTGCAAAGCCACCACTGGATATAAGTCATCACATTTGTCAGTCTATGAATCACCCTTCCCCAACCTGGTGCCCTCCAGATGTGTTGGACTGCAACTCCATGCAGGCTGGGAATTATGGGAGTTGCAGACTAACAGATCTAGAGGGCCCTAAGTAGGAGAGGGCTCATGCAAATCCCATAGGCCATCTAAAGAGAAAAGAAAACAGAAACATCACGAACAAGGAACTTCATTTCTTTTTTTTAAAAAAACTTACATCCTACCTATTTCCCAGAAATGAAACTCAAGGCAGCGAACAAACAAAATCAGCAATATTTAAAACAATAACTTCGAAATGCTTAGTCATACAGCAATCTTAAAAAACAGATTAATAAATGTTAGCATGAACAATGTGTAAGAACAGCTGTAAACCATCAGGACTAAAACACATCAAGGATTGTTAAAACTTCTTTTTAAAATATATAAGCTGCCCTTCAGCCACAAAGGATCCCAGGGTGATGTACATAACACAAAAACAACCACACAAATCCAATATAAATACCATACAATTACATATGAAAAGACCAATCAAAACAAAAACTCTGGTTTTAAATTAAAAGGATTGCCCAAATCTCATTTTAAAGTGCCAAGTTTTTACATGATGCCTAAAACGTTCAGTGGAGATGCAGCACCTTTTTCATTTTGGAGATGTTTTCCAGGGCCACATTCAAGTGCTGGGCACGGTCAAAAGCAAAGGGATGCAACCCCAAACACCAAAATATCAGCATATTTTAAGTTCAAGATCTTACTGCCTCGCGATATGGTGATTGCGAGATCGCCCCCCTCATCTACAAGTGGTGTGCGACATCCCAGGACGTTGCACCCACCATTATTTTTTTTTAAAGAAACGGGAGCTGGTCTCACCAGCACTCCAGGGCAAAGGTAACTGTTTTTTAAAAAAAGCCCCGACCCCCTCCCCTGCACCCCGATGGGCACGGAGGGCTTGCAGAGCTCTGTGCCCTGTTCCCGGTTCCCAGCTCCTTGTGTTTACTTGCGAGGAGCCGGGACTATACTGGGATGGCTGCCCACATGTCCCGCGGTCTCAGGATCATCCTCGGACCGTGGGAAAAAGCGAGAAAACTGTGTAGGGCCATATCCCGGGGAAATGCAGGGATCATCCCTCCCTGCTCCTAGGATCCCCTGTGCGGCATGTGGATGCACAGGGATGGTCCCAGGACGATCCCCGGGATATCACCCTGTCTAGCTATGCCCTAAGCCAACTGCACAAAAACTGGGGGACTATTAAGCCACTGAACAATTGGTGTTGTGGGGAGAAGGGACAAGGCCAAGGAAGAAGGTGTGGCTGTTTAAGGAGCTTTGGGGAACCACTTTAGCCTCCTGGACCTGAAGTTTTAACATAAGAACATAGGAAGAACTGTGCTGGATCAGACCAAGGGTCCCTCTAGTCCAGCATTCTGTTCACACATGGCCAGCCAGC
This sequence comes from Elgaria multicarinata webbii, assembly GCF_023053635.1. Lineage (NCBI taxonomy): Eukaryota > Metazoa > Chordata > Lepidosauria > Squamata > Anguidae > Elgaria > Elgaria multicarinata. The sequence goes on from NC_086171.1 coordinate 191,165,697, forward strand.
TGCCCACAGGAATCCCACAAGCAGGACATGAGTGCAATAGCACCCTCCTACCCATGTTCCCCAGCAACTGGTGTACATAGGCAGGATCTACACTATTGGTTTAAAACAGTTTATAACAGTAGTGACACATGTTGGGAACCAGGACACACTCCATTTACAGTTTTCAAACATTTTTCAAAGTGTCATATTCTGCTTGGTGTAGATCTGTCTTAAACTGCCTCTGATCTGTGCACTGACAACTGTTGGGGCCCATTGACACATACCATATACTGCTTTCATAGTGCTATATCCTGCTTGGTGTGGCTCCTGCTTTTTATATATCGTTTTCATACTACTTCCATAGTGCAATATCTTGCTTAGTGTAGATTAGGCCTAACTCTGGGCATGATCAAGGGTTTGGATGTACACAATGGGATTTTTTTTCTACTTCGAACATTCGTCATTCCCACTGAGCCACTGTAGCATCTCAGAAACATGCCTTGAAAACACCAAGTGGAACAGGTTTTATTTATTTATTTATTTATTACATTTTTATACCGCCCAATAGCCGAAGCTCTCTGGGCGGTTGTGTGAGAAGCTCATAAATAATAAAAATTAATTTGGAGCAAGTCACCAGACTGAGAACCTACAAAGTTGGGGATAGTTTGGAATTGGAGCTGAAATGTAAGACCTATAACTATCAGTGGAGGTTGATGACTCCGATGTCAGTGGGGCTGCGAATCCGCTCCGAGTTTCAATCAGAACCAGTCAGAACTCTAGAGATTTGCCGCCCCACTGACATTGGAGCCATCAGCCTCCACTGACAACTGTTGACCACTGAATTGAGCCAAACATGAAATCAGAGATGGATCTATAACAGCTGCCTTGATTGAGGACTATTGGTATACATTTACTATGTTTATATAAAAGTTCAAGAACATTCACTTGAAGGAAGGTTATGTAATGAGGATGGAATTTGATTGGCAAGTGAGATAGATTGGCATTATTCATGTTTTATTATATAATTTTTGGCATCCTTTACAACAATACACCATTTATATTGTGACAGATGGACTCTTGTGCCCTTACAATACAAGAGAGGGTTTGTTCATATATTTATGGATTGTTGGTCTTAGTGGTCTCTGGTGTTATTGTCCTCACCAAGCATTTTCCTTTTTGATTCTGCTGCAGTATCCATGAACCATGTTCCTGTATGATTCAGATACTTTACAAACATCTCTTCGACACATGCATGCCTTATATTTTCAACTGTATGATTAAAAATGCAGTGTGTGGAATGACTTTGATATGGGCCCCATCCTTGTATTTCTAAGATTCACTGTAATCCCTTAAAAAAAGCCACACTAGTCAGCCAGTAAATGAACTAAAATTCTGTGATAGTCAGAGAGAGATTGAGATTGAGAGAGAGGCCTTAGCTAGACCTAAGGATTATCCCAGGCAAATGGAGGAATCATAGAATCATAGAATCATAGAATTAGCAGAGTTGGAAGGGGCCTACAAGGCCATCGAGTCCAACCCCCTGCTCAATGCAGGAATCCACCCTAAAGCATCCCTGACAGGTGGCTGTCCAGCTGCCTCTTGAAGGCCTCTAGTGTGGGAGAGCCCACAACCTCCCTAGGTAACTGATTTCACTGTCGCACTGCTCTAACAGTCAGGAAGTTTTTCTTGAGATCCAGCTGGAATCTCGCTTCCTTTAACTTGAGCCCGTTATTCTGGGTCCTGCACTCTGGGAGGATCGAGGAGAGATCCTGGCCCTCCTCTGTGTGACAACCTTTTAAGTATTTGAAGAGTGCTCTCATGTCTCCCCTCAATCTTCTCTTCTCCAGGCTAAACATGCCCAGTTCTTTCAGTCTTTCTTCATAGGGCTTTGTTTCCAGACCCCTGATCATCCTGGTTGCCCTCCTCTGAACACGCTCCAGCTTGTCTGCATCCTTCTTGAATTGTGGAGCCCAGAACTGGACGCAATACTCTAGATGAGGCCTAACCAGGGCCGAATAGAGAGGAACCAGGACCTCACGTGATTTGGAAGCTATACTTCTATTAATGCAGCCCAAAATAGCATTTGCCTTTCTTGCAGCCATATCGCACTGTTGGCTCATATTCAGCTTGCGATCTACAACAATTCCAAGATCCTTCTCGTTTGTAGTGTTGCTGAGCCAAGTATCCCCCATCTTGTAACTGTGCCCTTGGTTTCTATTTCCCAAATGTAGAATTTGGCATTCATCCCTATTAAATTTCATCCTGTTGTTTTCAGCCCAGCACTCCAGCCTATCAAGATCACTTTGAAGTTTGTTTCTGTCTTCCAGGGTATTAGCTATCCCACCCAATTTGGTGTCATCTGCAAATTTGATCAGCGTTCCCTGCACCTCCTCGTCCAAATCATTAATAAAAATGTTGAAGAGCACTGGGCCCAGGACTGAGCCCTGCGGCACCCCACTCGTTGCCTCTCCCCAGTTTGACAAGGTTCCATTGATAAGTACTCTTTGAGTCCGATTCTGTAGCCAACTGTGGATCCACCTAATAGTTGTTCCATCTAGCCCACTTTTAGCTAGTTTGTTAATCAGAATGTCATGTGGTACTTTGTCAAAAGCTTTGCTGAAGTCAAGATATATGACGTCCACAGCATTCCCACAGTCCACAAGGGAGTTTACCTTATCAAAAAATGAGATCAAATTTGTCTGACAGGACTTGTTCTTGACAAATCCATGTTGGCTTCTAGTGATCACCGCAATGATCATTGATCTTCTCACCCGTGCAGCTCATTCCCCTCTCAATCTGACACTGCAAGCTTGTGTCAAAATACTCTAAATAGTGAAGTGCAGATTGTGTCATTTATGTAAGTTTGAATAATTTGGGCATTCTTAGGACAAAGTGTTGCGTCTGTCAGATATTGGGAGCAGGCAGTCATCCTGCCTGCTCCCAATATTCCCTGTGTGTCATTTGGATGTACAGGGATGATCCTAGGACGAACCCGGGATATAGGCCTGGTCTAGTCATGGCCAGAGAGAGTGGGGGGGGAGGGGGAGAGAATAAATATACTGTATGTATTTTGGGAAACCTCTGCTTCTCTTGCCCTTTTCAGATCTACATGAACAGGTTTCAATATAAATGGTTCATTCATTCACTCTCTTTTCCTGCATATGTTGCCAGTGGTCTGTCTAGCTAGCTGAATTATATTTTGAATATCTTGCACAAATTTTGCATACCCACTTTGGCGTTGCAGTAAATGGTGATATATTGTGCCTTTAATATATCAAGCCGTCCTCTAATCCAAACTGAGTGGGATTCATCAGCGTGTGGCATGGAAAGATGTAATTAGCAAGGTATGTAAAACCGGCTTGGGGGAAAAAAAGATGTGAAAATAAAAGAAGTTATTTGAAAGGGACAAAGCAAAGGTTAAATGGTGCATGATTAATGCCACTTAAAAGGGCTCACAAAGCTACTGTGATTTTATGATGGGTGCTCTGATGCATAAGAAAATCTTCAATGCATGATTTCGCTAACATGGATCTTAATGCATGCCTGGACATAGCTGATGTGAATAGGCAGTGAGGTGAGGCACTTGCTGAAGCCCAGAGAACAGTAAAGAACACCGACCATGGTATCCTTCTGGATAGGTTGTCTGAGCTGGGAGTTGGAGGTACTGCGTTGCAGTGGTTCCGCTCCTACTTGGATGGCCGATTCCAGAAGGTGGTGCTGGGGGATTATTGCTTTGTGCCGTGGCACTTAAGCCATGGGGTTCCACAGGGCTCTATCTTATCCCCTATGCTGTTTAACATATACATGAAGCCGCTGGGGGAGGTTATCCGGAGATATGGACTGAGGTGTCATCAATATGCGGATGATACCCAGCTCTACCTTTCCTTTTCATCAAACCCAGGTGAGGCAGTGGCTGTTCTGAACCAGTGCCTGGGCACGGTAATGGACTGGATGAGGGCTAATAAACTGAGACTCAATCCAGACAAGACGGAGGTACTGTTAGTGGGTGGTTCTTCTGTCCGGCGAGGTGATGTTTGCCCTGTCCTGGACGGGGTTGCACTCCCCCTAAAGGATTGGGTCCGTAGTTTGGGGGTGCTCTTGGATCCAGAACTGTCACTTGAGGCACAGGTGAACTCAGTGGCAAAGAGCACCTTTTATCAGCTCAGGCTGATATACCAGCTGCGCCCTTATCTGGACAGAGATAGCTTAGCTACAGTTATCCATGCTCTGATAACCTCTCGTTTGGATTACTGCAATGCGTTATACGTGGGGCTGCCTTTGAAAACGGTCCGGAAACTTCAACTGGTGCAAAACAGGGCAGCACGCTTACTAACAGGGACTGGCCGACGAGACCACATTACGCCAGTCCTTTTCCAGCTTCATTGGCTGCCAGTCCAGGTCCGGGCCCGATTCAAAGTGCTGGTATTAACATTTAAAGCCCTAAACGGCTTGGGGCCAGGTTATCTGAAGGAACGCCTCCTCCCATATGTACCTGCCCGGACCCTAAGGTCATCTTCAGGGGTCCTTCTCCATGAGCCCCTGCCAAAGGAAGTGAGGCAGGTGGCTACCAGGAGGAGGGCCTTCTCTGCTGTGGCACCCCGGCTGTGGAATGAGCTCCCTAAGGAGGTTCGCTTGGCACCTACATTATATGCTTTTAGACGCCAGGTGAAGACCTTTTTATTCTCCCAACATTTTAACAATCTATAAATTTTAAATAACATGGTTTTAAATTTGTAATTTTGCATTGCTGCTGTTTTATCTGGTTGAGCTTTTATATTGTATTTTATATTATGGTTTTATACTGTTGTATACTGTTGTTTTATACTTTGAATGGTTTTAATTTTTGTGAACCGCCCAGAGAGCTCCGGCTATTGGGCGGTATAGAAATGTAATAAATAAATAAATAAATAAATAAAGGGCATAAATAATTTTTAGTTGAGGCTGGTGGTTCTGATAGTGGGGCAGTGAATCTTCTCTGGGTTTCAGAGCTTTATCACACCAGCGTTATACTGTGCAATCACTGTGAATTGCATGCAAAGGACTCAGAAGTTTTCCACCTTATAATCTGCTTTGATTGTGAAGTACTCCCATGCATCCTGCTTTAATTGTGCTTCAAAGCCAAAAGATTCACCATATTTAGCCCCTACTTTCTGAGCGTATCTTCCGAGCCGCGGCTGGGGCGCAGGAGCAGGATTTTAAACAAATGTTTACATCTATGTAAGCTTTAAAGATAAAGTCACCAAAATTGGCACACTAATAGATACTAGGGAGAGCTTTAAGCATACCAAATTTGAATTGAATTGGGTCATCCGTTGATTTTTTTAATGATTTTTTACGTTTCCCCCCTTAAACTCACTTCCTGGTATGCAAAGGATCGCTGTTGCCCGGTAGCAAAAACAACAACCACCGTGAAAGCTAAGCGCTACAGGGATAATCTGAGGGAAGCAGGTACGTGGGACGAAGCTCTCAGTCAGAACTCTAACAGAGCTATCCAAGGTGCTGGTTCCCACGGAAACTCAGAGAGGATTCACCATCACATCACATTGGAGCCACCAGCCTATGGCTTCATGCTGGAGGACCCAAGAAAGATGATGGAAGACAATCTTTCTGTTAGCTGGTGTAGTATAGTTCCTAAAGGTGCAGTCCTATGCATGTTGAGACAGAAAAAAGGCCTACATTCCCCCAGTATGCCCTATCATCATGGCTGGCAGGGGAATGCTGGGAGCTGCAGGCCTTTTTTCTGTTTAAATGTGCATATGATTGTGTCCTAAGAAACTGAGTTACAAATCATGGAGTCGCTGATCTGCATCTCGTCTCTGCCATGAACTCAATAGGTTAGCTTTCCCCAATCTGGTGCCCTCCAGAGGTTTAAGACTACAACTCCCATCATTCCTGACCATTTGCCACACTAGCTGGGGCTGATGGGAGCAGAAGTTTAAAATACTTGGAGTGTGCCAGGTTCCTGGAGGAGGAGGCTTCCTGGAGGAGAAGGCTATCAATGGCTACTAGTCCTGATGGCTCAGTGCAACCTCCAGTATCAGAGGCAGTAATCCTGTATATACCAGTTGCCGGGGAACATGGGTGGAAGGGTGCTGTTGCACCATGCCCTGTTTGTGGGTCCCTGGTCGACAGCTGGTTGGCCACTGTGTGAACAGGGTGCTGGATTAGATGGGCCCTTGGTCTGATCCAGCATGGTTCTTCTTACATTCTTATGGGAAGACTGCATGACTTTAGGCAAGCCTCCCTCCCTCCCTCTCTCCCTCTCCCTCTCTCTCTCTCTCTGCCTCAGTCCTAGTCCCAGTCCCAGTCCCGTGCTCATCTGCAATATGGAAGTGGGAGGATAATAATAGTGACTGACCTCACAGGGTTGTTGTAAGGATTACAACTAGATTTTATATTTATTTATTTGCATTTATATATCGCCCCATAGCTGAAGCTCTCTGGGTGGTTTACGTTGATAATGTACATAAAGCACTTTCAGCACTTGAAGGCGTATTGTACAAATATTACGTCTTGTGCTGCTTCTGCGTTTCCCAGGTGCCCAACGCGAAGAGATCTTGCTTCTTATAAGATTCCTCTGCAGTGTACATCGGACTATTCCAATTACATGTTCCCGACTTGTATGGAAAAAGAAATTACCATAGAGGGGCCATAGCCCTGGCCCACAGTTTTCCCTGACAGTATGCTTCAAAGTTTTATGTCAGCCTTTCCCAGCCTAGTGCCCTTCAGATGTGATGGATTGCAACTCCCATCATTCCCTGCTAGCATGCTGTCTTGATATTTATCTTCTGTTTTTAAAAATGCTGCTGCAGCTTTTTATTTGATTTATGTTTGTTTTTAAAGTTTCATTATTGTTTTGATTCTTGGTTTTGTATGTGTGTGTGTGTGTGTGTGTGTGTGTGTGTGTGTGTGTGTATGTTTGCTTTTATTATGTATGTCAGCCTGAGAACTTCGATGACAGAGTGACTCATAAATGGAATTAATGAATTCCATAATCTGGCCATGCATTCTCAAGTGGTACAGTTTATTCTACCTTGTCATCCATACTTTAAAATTATATCGTAGTACTTTCAAGAACTCAGAGGGCTTCACATGCTTATCATTACAACCAGCCTGCAAAGTAAGTCCATATTATTATATCCACACTGCAGATGGGAGGACTGAGACTGAGAGAGAGAGAGAGACAGACAGACAGATTTCGATAAGGCCACCTAATGAGTTCATGGCAGAAGCGAGATTCCAATTTGGGGCTTCCTCATACGCAGCTCAGCCACTGGTGGCTCTGATTTCAGTGGGGCTGTGAATCCATTCTGGGTTTTAGTCAGAACCAGCCAGAACTTTAAAGGGGCTCTCCAAGGTGCTGAACTCAAATTTTAGGTATAGGGTTTAGCACTTTGGATAGCTTCTTTCAAGTTCTGGCTGGTTCTGATTGAAACCTATTATAGATTCATAGCCCCACTAAAATTGGAGCCATCAGCTTCCACTGAGCTCAGCCTCCTAATTGCTACACTATTCCAGCTCTTGTTCTATTTACATGTGTCAACCAGGCCTGACAGCATAAGGAGTTGCAAGATTGTTATTGTTTTTATTTAACTGCTTATCAGGTAACACACACCATTTTGCCACGCATCTACACCCAATCAGAAATCCCAGGGGACTGTTAAAATTTACCCCACTCCAGAATGTCATGGACAATCAACTTACCAAATGGTTTCAAACATACCCACAAACACGGATAAATGTCCACTTTGGTAAAGGATCAACTGTGTTCATTCACCCAATTCGTGGTGGTTTTTTTTTAAAATTATTATTATTTTTTTAGCAAAAATGTCATCCGGTAATATTACTGTCTGAATCTTTTCAATCTCCTACATCCTGTGGATTTGAGATGGGAGTGTGAACTGAGACAAATTGACAACAGTGTGGTAAATAATTGCATCTCAACAAAATGTCTTCAGCACTTTTATCTTGTCAGCGAAGGCAGTATTAGAGGCTGCATATTAGGAATCCATTAAACTTCTGAGATATTGTGGGGTTGCGGACAAGGCTGTCCAAGACCTTTTTCTGCTTGAAGCAGAGCAACAAATCCACCCCCACAAGTCAAGTTTCATAGTACCCATTCTCAAGGGCACCTGTGGCAGAAAATCCCTCTCCCCACCTCTGGCAATAAAAATCCAATAATAATGAATTAAATAACTAACCATTTGCTGCCCTACTATGATACCCCAAATTAGCTGCCTGAGGCAGCGGCCTCATTCTGCCAAATGGTAGAGCCGGCCCTGATGATTGACGCCACAGAAGAAATAAACTAGTGCTTTGGGAGGAAGAGAAATATTTTAAAAGAATACAGCGTAATCATGGCAGGCCCAATGCATTTTTCTGCCTGAGGCAGCTCCATCCTCCAAAATGCTTCCCATCCCCGATCGTCAACTGCCTGAGGCAGCCGCCTCAATCTGCTCAATGAAAATCACGTGTGTTAACCATCAAAGGATAATGCAGATTTTTATTCAAGATGGCTTCTACGTTGTAAGAATATGAAATGTTTCCCAGCCAGGAAAAAGAAGTACAGATTCAGGAGTTCGTTTCATTAGAGTGAAATTGAGGTCTCCGTTCTCTCTTTGTTGCAAGTGCAGTTTCTAGCGAGGTGTTAATGAAACTGCTGGATATACTGAGGGAACAGCAGCTTGCATGCTGTATTTGCTAATATATATATATTGAGGGTTGAAATTCTGAACATGGAAAGCATGATTTGTATAAAAATGATAAAGATTTTAGGGGTGGCAGTCTCTGAATATAAAACTGTATCTTCTAGGGAAATGGCAGCCACCAAACCCCATAGGCACAGTACTTGATTGACCTTTGCACGCCATAGCAACCAGCAGAATTGGTGTGAAAACAGATGGAACCCTAGACTTCCCATATGATTTACACCAGTGGAAAATCTGTTCTGGAACATTTCACATATTTCGATAATGTCATTCTCCAGTTTTGAACGTAATAGAGTCGCACAGCATTAATTGCATCTCCTCTTATTAAAGGGATATTGACTTTCTCTCTCACTCGCCTTGTATAAAGGATGCCGTTGGTATTCTTACTTTAATGACGAAATGAAAAAGGGATTGTTCCATCTCTGTTAGTGTTTTGCTAGACTGGCAATTTATAGCGCGTCGATAAAAGCATCCTTGGGCAAATCAGATTCTGTGTTCGTTAGCTCCTGGCTTATGTAGCTTCAGTTTATGTCTGACTTAGTAAATTGCTTTTTGCTCAATAATTCATTGCCCTCCAACTGTTTTATTGTCATTTTGATTTATTAATGAGCTTGGCTTGGGAAGGCTGTCCTCATACTTTGTGGTGAAACAGAGTCTTGCACTGACCGCATTTTACCAATACCATACAGCTTTCTTTTTCAGAACACCATGGCACAACTCATGCCAAGCCATGCTTATGGGAACTTAACTGTGGTTTGCCATGATATCAGGAGAATTGGCAAACCACGGTTTGCGATCAGATGACAAAGCTGAATTGGAAACCATGTTTTGAAGTAGGACTTTGAACTACCGGCACTCAGTTCAGCACTCCAATCCTTAAGTGGTTGACTCGGTTTGTCCATTTGATTTTCCCTGGGAGTGGGCACTGAAGCAGTTTTGGTGGGGAGGGAGTTGCCTACCTTTGCAACAGTGAAAACAGCAGGGCTGGCAGCCTGTGAGGCAGGCTTAATTGCTGCTAAGGTAAGTGACCCCCCCCCCCCAATTCAAGCCTTCAAACTGGTTAGCCTCCCACTCCCAGAAAAGCCCCCTCCTTTATTAAGGGACAGATGCCCAGTTGCAGGAATAAACCCAGAAACTGGGTGCATTTTTTGCAGTGGGTTTGTGAATCAAGTTTTGTGCTAACCATGGTTTGCTGTGATGTCAGAAATGGAGCATAGTTGCTGTTATTGCTTCATCTCCCTCATCTGCTTCATAATATTCCTCATGTTTACCCTACCCTGTGCCTGTTTGCATTCTCTTCCCCTCCTTATTGTTTTATTAGAATGTAAGCCTATGCGGCAGGATCTCGCTATTTACTGTTTTACTCTGTACAGCACCATGTACATTGATGGTGCTATATAAATAATAATAATAATAATAATAATAATAATAATAATAATAATAGAGAAGGAAGACACTAAGTAAGCCAACAGAAAATAAAAGCTAATAGGCAACTCTAAACCATAATTGCCTGTTATATGATTGGGATCTCAAACCATGGTTTGGTTTCTAAACCCAGATTAGTTTTAACCATGGTTTGGTGTGATATCCGGACTGACCGAACTGTTCTGGTTTCACAACCAAGAAGGAGTCAGATGTCACTAGGTGCACCTGCAGTTCCTGATAACCAAGGCTATGTGGGGACTCTATTTTTGTAGGAGAACAGAAGCAGAATGTGCTGCTACTCCTTCATTTCCGTATTTTATTTTTAACGCAAGTTTCTAACTCTTGTCATTAAGATATGCTTCGACATGTGTCAGTAATGGCTGCTGATCTCACAACTTAGGAGTGCAGGTCCACAAGGTTGGGGGCAGGACTTCGGTGTTCTACATAGTTCTTTCTCTCTCCCCATGACTAGAAAGCCCTGAATGTATTGTGCAAACCAATGAAAACAGCAAAATAAAGTAACGGATGCACTTTTGCTCCATTTGATTAAGTATGAGACAGCGGTCAGTCTTCAGGCAGGCTGCCTGCCATTAATTTTTAAAAGTGACATGGTGTATGTTGATGTATATATTCATACTTTGGCCTTTAAAAAAAGGAATAGTATTTTAAAATGGTTGCAAAACTGGTTTGCAGATTGTGGGGACCAATGGGCAGAATCCAGTGGGTCACTTAATTCCCAGGAAATTCTCTTACCCCCACCCCCTACTCCATTGCACAAGACGCCCCCAACCTCAAATGAGCAAAATTGATTGTTTCTGGAAGGAGACAGATCATTGGAGCTAGCATATGGGAGCTGCTCTACGGACCTGCCTCCCTCCAGAAATGAGCATTTCTGCTTGTTTTGGGACTCCCCCTAGGAAGCGCTAAATCTTCCTTGTGTAAATGGCGGATTCCGCTTGCGCAACGGAATTGGCAGGACCCAGCGCTTGTGGAAAGAAAACAGTATGGTGGAGGGGAATTGGCGGTGGCACATGCACCCCATTGGATTCTGGCCATTGTCACTGGTGATGGCATAAACCACTCACTATTGTCCAGTGTCGGCTTTTGCGGCATTTCTTTTTCCATTGACTTCATTCCTGGAAAGATACGGGTACATTTGTAACGAGCGCAGTGAGAGCATTTCCAAACTGGCCCAGTGCTCTGCAAGGGCAATGTCTTATCTCCACTCCGAGCCAGTCCAAGCCATGATTTGCTCATTGATTACGAGTTTGACTTTGATGGCTTTGCTGCTGCTAACGTTTGCAGTTTCGGTCTAAAAATTCCTGCCAGGAACAAGCGGAATGTCTCTCTTTTATATTGATTTGATTTGGTTAGCAGATGAGACCTTTTGATTGCTTCACTAACGGTTACAGAGAGTGTTTGCCACAATGGAAAGAACATGCCGAAAAGGAATCGGCAACCCTACATGCTGATGGATGTTTAGAATTATCCTGCAGTTATTTTGCCAAGCTCTGCCTTTTGAATGCTGTTTCATGGGTTGTGGGGTGGGATGATTGATTTGCTTGGCACAAGCTGTAACTTCTAAGGTATAGCATGTGCTACTTAGCAACATTAGAGCAGAGGGATGGCAAAAAGTACTTAAAGTGTTGTATACACTTCCTATTTCATCTCATAATTTTGATTCATAGCTGTTTTCTGCTTCAATATAAGGAAAGAAAACTCACATTTCATATTGATGAACAGCTGCAAATACATTTCAACCTCCACCCCTCTGGCTTTTCACAGTAGGCAAGTGCAGGCACAAAGCAAACAGTGGCTAACAAATTTCAACGTACAGATAATCCAAGCTTTAAAGTCATTTGTCTCTGAAACGAGCTGTTCCAAACACATCTTGGGTAGAACAGAAGGGCAATTTGAAAGCCAAAAAGGAAAAAATGATTTTGGAGCAACAAACCGACAGGAATAAACGGTTCAGGTGCAGGCAAAGAGGTTGAGCAGTAACTTTAAAAAAAAAGGAAAAAAGAGCCATAACCCTGTAATAATCTGCAATGGAAAAAGGTGACAAATTCAATCTGAGTCCCCCCACCCCGCATGTTTTTGTTGAAGGTTTTGGCAGTACAAGAAGTTGTAGGGCGGGGATGGGGAAGCTCCAGCATCAGGTGCTGTTAGAGTCCCAAAACCCATCAGCATGGTCTAGCAAGGACGATGGAAACTGTAGTCCAATAAAACCTGGAGGACTACAGGTTTCCCACCATTGTTGAAGGATCAGTTGGGACAATAGAAGAAAGCACTCTCTTTTACCTTTAATAGTTGGGTAGATAGAAGTCAGAAATCCAACAGGTACAGTTTGTCCTGCTACAGTGCTGCCTCAATAACAACCATTTTTCTATGCAAATTGTTCAAGCCACTTTACACCTACTTTCCAACTTGCAAACCTGCCAAACTAGCGAACAGGTTTTTTAAACACAACAACAACAACACAGTAATAAATGTTTAAAAATCAAATGAACGTTACTAAAATAAAGCAGCATGAAACAAATAATAAAATAGCTGATAAAATAACTCATTCGAAGTAGCAGGAGAGCTGTCCAAGGACCTGCCTTGACGGCGCTGGGTTGCCACTCCGTTTAAGGAAACCCTGCACTTTCTCTGCTGCGGGGTGGCCCTGGTTAATCCTGATGCAGAAGGAGGGGTGTGGGCTTTCAGACAGCCATTCAGCTTGCAGGCCCACCCCTGCCCTCTTCCATGGGTTGCCATCCACTCGGGAACAGCTCTTCCGCGATGCCAGAGCAAGGTTAGATGACGGATGTGCCGTACTCATCTTACTCCAGCAAAAAAGTCGATGTAAGTCCCCAACTTTTTAAACTCACAGCTTCGTGGGAAAGTTTCGTGATGGCAGCAAGGCGGCTACTGCATCGTATAACTGATGTAGCGCCACTGCACAGCCACGGAGGACCTTTCAAAGCATTTGGACAGCCCTTAAAGCAGCGGAGAAAACTTCAAATATCCTGGCAATCAAAGAATAAAATCAGACTTTGGTTGCAATCCTAAGGGTGTCCCAGAGGGCCATGAGAGAGGTGGGATCTTTTCCACTGAGGTCAGAGACAGAGGCCGAACTTTGGAGGAGGAGATTCGATCTCGAATTCTACCTCCCTGCCCCTGTGGATCTTTCCACGACCCTTCCCTCTATGTCATTGCTTACAATCGGAGGAAAATTGGTTTTAAAAATAAAACAGGAGGAAGATCAGTGAATGCTACTCTTCCCTCCCTTCTGCCCTGCTGGCAAAAGTCCCGCAGGGCATTAGAAATGTTGCAGCGTTCCAACCTCAGAGCACTCCAAGAACGTCTTTACATAAAGCCAAAATCATGCACTCTTAGAGGCTTCATCTTCCGGAATCTTTATGGGATAATGATCAGCACAATACATGCGTTTCTGCACCTCCCCTCTTTTTTCCTGTTTCCTGTTTGCCAATCTCCAAATATTTCATTTATACAGCCAATAGATGGTGCTGTGATACTGCACAACATTGCACAATTCCAGAAATACACCACCTCTTTGATGGCAGTTTATTTATTTATTTATTACATTTCTATACCGCCCAATAGCCGGAGCTCTCTGGGTGGTTCACAAAAATTAAAAACATTCAAAGTATAAACAACAGTATAAAACCATAATATAAAATACAATATAAAAGCTCAACCAGATAAAAACAGCAGCAATGCAAGATTATAAATTTAAAATTTAAATTTAAAATTTAAAATTACTCTAAAGTAATTTATATATTACTGCATTTCTGGCAAGTTAAAACATAGTGGAATAAAGCTGAAAAACGATGGGAGGTTGATGATGTCATGAAAAGGACCCGCAAACTTCCATGAGTGACCCACCACAAGTGCATGATAAAAGCTTCCTGTGAAGGACCCAAAGATAAGTATACAGTCACCATTCCCATTTGTTTAAAAGCCTGGACAAATATAAAGCTTTTCACCTGGTACCTAAAAATTAGCAATGAAGGGGCCAGCTGGCCCTCTATAGGCAGGGCATTCTACAAATGGGGCTCCACTTCTGAAAAGGCCCTGTTAATACTGACTTCCTCACCCTGCCCCCACCCCACCCCAGGTGTTTCAAATGACACCTGCCAGGATTTCTGATCATTAACCATGCTGGCTGGTCCTGATGGGAGTTGACCTCCAAAACATCTGGAAGGCACCATGCTGGGGAAGGCTGTATTGAAGGTACAGGGATACACACTGTTCTAGCTATGCGTAGACGTCAGGCCAGTGGAAGCCAGTGGCTCTGATCTCAGTGGTGCATGGAATCTGCTTCAGATTCAGTCAGAACTCTAAAGGAGCCATCCAAGGTGCTCCTTTAGAGTTCTGTCTTGTTCTGACTGAAACCTGGAGCAGAGTCACTGCCCCACTGAGGTCAGAGCCACCAGCCTCCATCGCATCAGGCAACCAACACAATGTTGGCATGCGAAGTGCAATGCTGTACTGGATCATCGTTTTGGTGTTCTTCCCCCACTTCTGGTTTTGTGATAAAATCTCCAGGCTGAATCATGAGTAACTTAGACAGGCTTGCCCAAATTCAACCCTTTTGAGAGACTTTGTGCTTGACCCCTCTCCCTTGGGAATATGCCTGTGAGGGTGCTACATGAAACGGGCCATTTTTTGTTCCTTCTGTTGGGTGTTCCTCTTAAAATAAAGCCCATTCCTTCCTACTGCTTTGCTTGGATATTCTTCGACCAAAACGCAGACTCTCCAATCTATTGCAATGTGCTGTGCCAGCTGTGGACCCTTAATTGAAAGAGCCCTGTAGTTAGTGTAACAGATGTCCAACGGAGAGAAGGTCAGTGTTCCTTCCCTTAATTTTGATTTGCCATTTTCTCTTGAGAGGGGGCATTGCTCCCCTATGGCTGCGACTGGCACCAGCTCAAGGATTTTATAGCCACTTCTGTGAGCCATGTCAGTCACACCAGCTGTAACAAGCACGTTTGCATTTATGGAAACATTCTGCGAATCAGTATAGTCTACCTCTACTTGGCAGGGCTCAGCCAGACATAAAAGAACAAATTGCTATCACCTATGAGGTAGCCAAGTGGATGCTACAAGCAGGACACTGCAGGTGAGGATTCCATCTTGGCCAGAAAACCATCGGATTGGCCTTGCACAAGTCTCAATCTCTCTCTCAATCATACAAGCACGCACCTGCCTTTTGCTATAAAATAGCCATGAAATGTCAGTGATTTGGGTCACAATAACTGAAATCAGAACCTTGGCAGAGACAAATTGTGCTAGAGTTCGAGTGGGTATTTTTCTTCCCAAGGTTTTTTTTGAGTCATCCTAGCTAGTGGTCCTTTTTACCGCCATACAGTCGTGAAATCTACATTCGCTTCAGGTGCTTGAGTTCTTTCTCCCCACAAACTGTTCATTCTCCTTTAAAGATGAGCTTCATAGCATTCTTTCTCTTCAAAATAAATCAAGGTCTCACACCATAAAACTCTCCAGTCCAGACACAGAGAAAATTGTGAAGCAGAATTGGTGGTATATGACCTAGAGCTGTTTACCTGCCAAAGCATCTGGACTAAGCATTTGGTGCTTCATCTTAGAAGCTGAACTGTTCAAGTGAACCCCTACACATTATTATTATTATTATTATTATTATTATTATTATTATTTCTATACCGCTCTATTGCTGAAGCTCTCTGGGTGGTTTACAAAAGATTAAAAGCAAGGAACGGTGAAATCCTTAACAAACAAGAATACAATGCTCAACAAAAAGTTAAGGATGAAACCATAATGTTTTAATATACAAAAATATAAAATAAAAATTAACAATGATATTGCATTAAAAGTGCAATAACATATTGCACAGACCAATGTGTAGCTAAAACCACATAGGAAGAGGCCTGTCTTGTTAATTTTTATTTTATATTTTTGTATATTAGACATTATGGTTTCATTGTATATATATCCTTACAAAAGATTAAAACATTAGAAACGGTATACAGAATTTAAAATCATAAAAACATACAATAGACAGTATACACTAGTGCTGGGCCAAAAATTTTGACCGTTCTATTTTCGGCATTTTGTGGGGGGTGAGGTGGGGGGAAAGAAAAAGAAAACTTGGGCCAAAGAGGCTGGGAGAGATGAGAATTTTGGATAATTTTCTCCTTGGGGAGGGGAAATGGTTTCCACATACCTTTTTAAATGTAATCAGTCATTGAGGGGTCTTCTTTCTTTCTTTCTTTTTGTTTTTTTCAACACATCCCTGGCATTTTCAGGAGCCCAGGAGTTCTTCCTGAATGCTTATTGGAGAGGGTGAGGTCACATGGTCTCCAATAGCATTCACTTAGAACTGCTGGGTTCCTCCAAATTCTGGGGAAAGTTGGGGGGGGGGATTTGGAAAAGCTAAAAAAATAAGAAGCCTTCTCAGCAACCAGCTACACTTGAAAAAGGTATGTGGAAACACTGTCCCCCCCTCCCCAAGGTGAAAATTCTCCAAATTTTCCCCCTTCCCTGTGAAAGAGGAAGAAAAAATATATGCCTCTTTTGCAGGGAAAGAGAAAGTTCCCCAAAAAAGGGGGCAGCATTTGGCCCAGCACTAGTATATACAAAGACAACATACATCTAAAAACAACTTTGAGCTATCAGCCAAACCTAAAAAAAACTAGATCCAGGATTGATTAAAACTCATCACGCGTTGCTAATTGCTTGGTATAAGAGAAAAGTCTTGACCAGGTGCTGAAAAGATAGCAATGTTGGCACCAGGCAGGCCTCATCGGCCTGGTTCAGACGACACTCTGGGCTTTGTGGTAAGCTTAACCATGTTCAGCTGTGCTTAACGCTAACCACATGTAGGACAACACTTTTAACCTTTTTGTGGTTAGGTTTTCCTTAGTGAGCCTAACGGGGTAGATGGTTAGGGAAAACGTGTGTCAGACTACACTGTGAACCATGGTTAAGTATTCCGTTAACCATTTTTGTGGTTAAGCAGCATGGTTTAGCATGTTGTCTGAACGGGGTCTCAGTGGAGATCATTCCAAAATTGGGGGGGGGGCACCATTGAGAAAACCCTCTCCCATTTTACCGTCTTCCGAGCCTCCCTCGGAGTCGGCACCTGGAACTTAAATTTTGAATGTAGTGTATGGGTGGGTTTGTGTCAAGAGAGGTGTTCCATTATGTATTGTAGTCCCGAGCCATGTAAGGCTTTATAGGTTAGAACCATACAGTGCATATATACTCTGATCCCATGAATTTCTTTTGAGTACTAGAACTAAATGGACCTCATAGTCCTTCTTCCGCACAAAAAATCACTTCTGGTTTCCCCTGGTAAGCGTTCTTCTTTTCCGCAGTATAATTTAGGGCTAGGAGAGGGGAATCCTTTTGCTGCTGCTGATGCTAAATAATTGGGAATCCTTGCTGATCATTAACCAAAGATCAACCAGCAGATCCAGAACAAATAAAATAATGGATGTCTGTGTACTGTAAAGTTCATTGCAAACTGGTGAGGGCATAATTATTTTTAATGGTTTAGCCTCCCACCTTCCTGGGTCTGCTCCGACCCCCATAAAAGTGTGCTTCTAGGCAGGCAGCTTCTAGCACTACACATTTGTTGCTCTTTTGCTGTAAGCTCCACACTGTGTGTGTGTGTGTGTGTGTGTGTGTGTGTGTGTGTAGCTTTTGTGTATACATCCCATTCCATTCCACCCACACTCATGGATGTAGGTAGGTAGGGAAGGGACAATTCACTTATGCATACTACTTGAGCGGCATGATATAAAATTGCACAAAAAATTCTTTTCATTTCAGTATTTTTGCAGGAACTAGCTTTTCTACATGAGACATTTATTGTGTACATGTAATTCCTTTACTCACAGTAGATTATAGGTTCATTAGACGATGTTGTGGCCCTCCAATTTCACTTCTGTTTTTTAAGGGCACTTTCCCAGGGTTTTTCTTTATGAGTGTGGAAAATGGGGTATTATTTTTGAAAGCAAAAGAGCTGCTTGTGTATTTGTGCTGTTCTACTATAGCACAGTGCCACCTAGAGGTTATGTAGCAGAAAAGCAGGAAAGGAAAAGCTGCAGAGCTCAGAGCTCAATTTTGTGACAAAGCTGAAAGTAGATACAGTGATGAACAGCCCTCGTATAGAAAAGCTCAATGTCTAACAGGGTTTTTTTTAGGCCACTGCTAAAATGTAATACTGAAGTTGATGTTGTAATACTGTAATGTAATACTGAAGTTGCACACATCAAAAGCACACCTCTTCATAAGCAATATGCCAAGGTCGCCTTCCTCAGTCTGGTTCCCTCCAGATGTGTTGGACTCCCAACTCCCATGACCCCCAGGCTGAGAATGATGGGAGTTACAGTCTAATGTATCTGGAGGGCACCAGGTTGGGGAAAATTGAGGCCATCTACACCTACAGAGACTTCAATACTGTTTCCCAAGAAAGGTCAGGTTTTCTGAGGTTTCAAAAGAAGTGGAAGAGACATGATGATGATCATGATGTCATAATGCCGATATAAAATGTGAATGAAGAGATTGGGCAGTCCCAGAGTAAATGCCTATTGTGGAAGCACCCTGCCTCACTGATAGTGTGTAGCGTCCTTCACATTATCGGTCTAGCTCTCCACACAATCTTGGAGGACTGACTAGACATACTAAAGGATCTAGAGTGCCTTCTCCCTTGTGAACCTGCCCAGTCACTGAGGTCATCTGAGGGCATGTTCCTGGTGATTCCACATGGATCCATGGTCCGATTGGAGTCTACCAGAATAAGAGCCTTCAGTGTGGTAGCCCCCTTCCTATGGAATTCCCTGCCTTTGGAGGTCAGGTAGCAATACATTGTATTGCTTCCGGTGCCTCCTAAAAACGTTGCTGTTTCTGGAAGCTCTCCATGAATGACCAGCTGCAGTTTTACCAGTAATGGGGTTTTATCAAAACTTTGGGCCCATCTACACCTAGAGCCCTTTTGAGAGGGGGTAGGGATAATCGTGGGGTTTCCAGCTTCTATGATTGTCCCTAATGGGGCACATCCCTGGAGTAAAGGAGACCCGCTGTTGGAGGATGTGCGCCCCATGATGGCACTTCCGAAGGTGTATCGGGAGAAGTGGGCAGGACTGGACAGATGGGTACAGGGCATGGATTATTATTTTTTAATACCTCAAGATGCGCACCTGTACAAATACACAGAAACGCATGGGAGGGGATAGGTATTGTGCCAAATGCGCACTCCTGCGCATCAATATCTTTGTGTGCGTTTTTTAAAAAATACACACGGTTGGCACCAAAACATGCTGCTAACCAATCAAAAACTGTGCTGAAAATGGCGTCCGCCCTCTCCTGCACACTACTGGACACGCCCCTGACAGTGGGTTGGCTGTTCACCAAGCCACGAGCTCATGACAAACATCAACAGCTTTGGGTGGGGGTGGGGGACACCAGCCGCGGACTTCGGGATCGTAGCGAGAGAGCCAAAAAAAACCATGGCAAAAGCAGTCTGCAATATTCCTGAATAACTGTGAGGGCGTCCCTAGATCACTGCGGGAGTAGGGATGACCTCGATATTATTCTGGAATAAACGGCTGGTGTAGATTGGGCTTTTGTTCTTTTGAAAATTGTATTTTTAATATGGTGTTTTTAATTCTTTTATTCCATTTGTTGTTTACACTGCTCTGAAATCTTTTGGGTGGGGAGCAGTATATAAATATTGTAAATAAACAAATAAATGAATGAGTGGTTTCTGATCTCCTTCTGTCTGCTGCTATGGGGCATTGGCTATGGCATTTGTTACTATCATCCCCTGGTCCATTCTTAAAGAGAAATATCCTTACATTAAGGGAAAAAGACTTGCCTATAAAGTTTCCTGCTGCTGCTATGCCATGGGGTAACTGCAATGCTTCCAAATGCCAAATTAGATGCAGATAAAATTATCTGTGCATCCTTAACACCAACGTGGCCCACTTCTGTTGACTGCAGGTGTTCCTCCGAGACTTTTTTGCAGACAGGTTGTCAATGCTCAACCAGTTGTGTGGCAAATGATTTCTGCATTACTTTGGGGCCAATGTGGTTTCGGTGTTTCTTCTGATTGCTGCGAGCTGCTGTGGTGTGACTGAGTATGGACAGAACTGTAACGCAATTACAGTGCCTGTCATTAAAAAAAAAAAGTGCACGTCACCCTGAATATATTTGGAATGGGAAATTTGTTGCGCTGTACCTTAAATTAATTTTCTTTGCTGCTGTCCATGCAGCCTCCCTTCCCCACCATGCCTCATGTGAAAATTCCAGTGTGTATTAGGCTCAGAAAAGCTCCCCAGTTAGTTATAAGAACTGTAAACATGAATAATGATGGAGAGGGCTCAGGTAGAGAGCCGGGTGAGCGGCATTGGGGAGCACCATCCGGATAATTTACACGGCCTGTAATATTCCAGCCTCTCCCTAGAGACCGACCTTGTTTTAATCACTGCTTCGTGTAAATTGTTTCCAGTGCACTCTTTAAATCTGTTCCCATGAAATGTATTTCCATTACTTATGTTAGAATGAAAATCCACTCTTCTCCCCCTGCCCCTCCACCCTCCAAGACTGCATGTAGATGCGTGCTGCTTTATGAGAAATGAGTTCTGCAACACTACATTTATACTGGCTCTGTCACGAATAAGATATGCTGTTTCTCCATGTCACACATGCATGGTGTTCTACCTCAAC
This sequence comes from Elgaria multicarinata webbii, assembly GCF_023053635.1. Taxonomy (NCBI): domain Eukaryota; kingdom Metazoa; phylum Chordata; class Lepidosauria; order Squamata; family Anguidae; genus Elgaria; species Elgaria multicarinata. The sequence goes on from NC_086171.1 coordinate 191,186,522, forward strand.
AAAATACTCTGGCAATATCGGAGCTACAGCAATGCAGTTTGGCACCTGAAGTTGGATGAATGAATGAAGTGGGGTCCATATGTCAAAGGTGGGCATGATCAGGCATGTGCTAAGGGCCCGCAACACAGTAGGGGCCCACCGACAAAGAGGCCCCTGAAGTTTCTCTTCTTCACCCCTGGCCCAGACAGTGGTAGTGGTGGTGGGAAGGAAAAGTAGTAGATTTATTTATTTATTTATTTATTTATTTAGAATATTTATATACCGCTCCTCATTGAAAAAATTTCGGAGCGGTGTACAAGGTAAAATGAAAATAAAAACAGAATAAAACAGTTAAAACAAAATTTAAAAAGAAGCAAAACAACAACACAGAAATCCAAGGCTGCATGTTAAAGAAAGGCTTCTTGGAATAAAGATGTTTTCAGGAGGCGCCGAAAGGAGTACAAGGTTGGAGCCTGTCTGACTTCCAGAGGCAGGGAATTCCACAGGAGGGGTGCCACCACGCTGAAGGCTCTTCCCCTGGTGGATTCCAATCGGAGGATGGATCTAGGTGGAACCACCAGGAGCACGCCCTTGGATGACCTCAGTGACCGGGCAGGTTGGTAAGGGAGAAGGTGCTCTCTCAGGTATCCTGGTCCCAAGTTGTTTAGGGCTTTGTACACAAGTACAAGAACCTTAAACCTGGCCCGGTAGCGAATAGGCAGCCAGTGCAGTTCCCTCAGCAGAGGAGTTACATGCTGGAAAGGGGCAGCTCCAGACAACAGCCGAGCTGCAGCATTCTGCACTAGCTCCAGCTTCCGGAGCAGCTTCAAGGGCAGCCCCACATAGAGCGCATTGCAGTAATCCAATCTTGAGGTTACCAATGCCTGTACCACCGTGGTCAAGCTATAGATGCCGCGGCCTACTTGCTCACCAGCACTCTGCCTGGCAAGCAAGCAAGTGGCAATGATGACAAAGAGGATGAGGAGCAATAGCAGGGGGTGACAATAACAACGAGAAGGAAGGAGGCCCACTGAGGGTGTCTTGTCCAAGGGCTCACTTGATGTGAGCTGTATTGACTGACCGTTTGTAAGTATTTGTATCTGTACTGCCATAACTAAATTATATATTTATTTGCCAGTAAAAAGGTTTATTTGAACCTACATAAATCTCTGTCTTAATTCACGTCTTTGCTGACTTGGCTGAGAACCGCTGTAATCTCTGCTAGTCTCTGGAGGGCCCAGACAGAGACTTAACACAAAAGGTTATATGCCAGGAACCCAGTCTGTGCCATAACTAATCAGCTTCTAAAGCCATAACTCAACACTTCCAACACCTGGAGCTGGCACTGGTTCCTAGACTTCATGATGGTCCTGAGAAACCAAAATCTTATGCCAATGGCTTCCAAATATTGCATTTCACCATATTTTCAATCCTTGGCCTGTAGGAATGAACTTTCTTCCGTTAGCCATGCTTTGATTATGGCTAGATTAGAATAGGCTGAAGCTGAGTCCAAACGAGATGGAGGTGATGCTTTTCAGGAATGCCCGTGGGCTGGAGGGGATCAGCCTGCCTATGACTGATGGGATATCTGTGACCTTACCAGATCAGGTGAAAAGCTTGGGGATATTCCTGGACTCAGTGGTGCTTTTTTCACAGTGGGTTGGAATTCTTGTGCAGAGTGCCTGCTTTCATCTTCGGCTAATAAGGCATTTTCCTCTCTTAGTCAGGCAGACCTTGCTATACTGATCCGTGATTCTGTAAATTCTAGCCTTGGTTACACTGCAGCCATGCACTGACTCTATCGCCTCATCTACACCCAATATTTATCCCGGGGTGGACTCAAGATCATCCCTGCGGGTCCAAATAACACACAGATGATCCCAGAGTGAAACCGTGGACAATCACTCAGTTCTCCCGGGATATCTAGGACTGCTTTTGTCCCAGTTTTTTCTCCAATCTCGGGACAATCCCAAGGCACATGGGTGGTGTGGCTCTCCCTCTCGGGGTCCTCCCTCTTCCCAGCATGTAGTGGGGCTCAGGAAATGGACAAGGAGCTGTGCAGTGGTGAGGGGGAGATCATTTCCGCCATCTTTGCGATGGCTCGCAGCTCCTTCCAGCACCGAGTTTGTTGGGGTTTAAAAATATATTACCTTCACACAGGATTGCACCCATGCTATTGTGCGATTGTCTTTGCTTGTAAAAAAAAGGTATATGGCGTCCTGGAATGGTCCTTCTTTACTTTCGGGAAAACCGATGATGTGTGGCCTCTGAGGGACAATCCCAGAAGCACAAAACCCCGTGAACATCCCTCTCCACTCCTGGAAGGCCTCCAGGTGTAGATTAGGCCTATGTCAGTGGTGGGCAACTTCAGTAGGTCCTCCTGCGGCCATCTCCCACCTCCTGGACCCACCCCTCAGAGGCTGAACTTCTGGCACCAAAGTTCTGGCTGAAATTTGGCAGAAACCACTACAGAGCAATAAGTAGGTCACAGTTAACTTCTTCTGAAGATAAGCTCATAGGGATAAAACACCGATTTATTTAGCTGCTGCGAATTTTGGATGGCCGGTAACAGTAGTTCCCCTGCCAGGCTGCCCGTGCTGTGCTTCTCTGCCCTATGTGGAGCTGCTCTTGAAGATGACTCTAGAAGGTTCAGCTGGTGCAAAATGTGGTTGTACACCTCATGACAGGTGTTGGAAGATGGGTCCATAGTTTAGGGTGACCATATGGAATGGAGGACAAGACTCCTGTATCTTTAACAGTTGTATAGAAAAGGGAATTTCAGCAGATGCTATTTGTATGCATGCAGCACCTGGTGAAATTCCCTCTTCACCATCACAAAAGCTGCCCTCTTTTGTATCTGGTCACTCTAGTATAGCTCCTGCAGCTTTAACTGTTGTGATGAAGAGGGAATTTCACCAGGTGCTGCATGCATACAAATGAGACCTGCTGAAATTGAAAGAACTGCGACGACATCCAAGCTCTTTCTGGGCCCAATTCAAAGTGCTGGTGCTGATCTAAATACCCCTAAATGACCTGGGACCAGGATATCTGAAGGGTCACTGAGATCATCCTCAAAGGCCCTGTTCTGGAAACTCCCAACTTCAAAAATTAGGTGGATACTACGTCCTTTCAGTCATGTTCAGCAAGAGATCCTGGTCTTCATTTAGCCCTCAACAAACAGAATCAAGCTTAATGAACAATTTTGGTTGACCAATTCCACAATCCTTTGTTGATGATTTTCTGGTTAACAGCTAAAGGTCCTGGGAAACCAAAATCTTATGCCAATGGCTTCTGAATACTGCTGTTTTTGAAGACAGCTTTGTGTCTAAACAAATACTTTTACATAGAAAACTAGCACATCAGGAAGAAAGCTTCTAGTAGCCCTCTTCCTGATGGGCTTCTCATCCACATGCAGGGAGTTTTGTACGTGTGTGGGAACAGCAGTCAGTATGGAGTCATTATTATGAATGGGTGTGTGCCTGTAGACCCTATTCATGAAAAATAGCATCTGTAGGTGGATCTTGGTAGGCACATAAGTTCATTTCCTGGAACACAGCTCTTAGATTTGAGTAGGAAGAGCTCATTAGCAATTCTGAGTTCTTCTGCAGCAACAATTCAGACTGTATGCCAAAAAGGAAAAACAATAATCATTGGGCTGTTTTTTTTTTTAATGGAACAAACAAAGCAAAAAACCTACATCTCATTTCACAATAATTCAGTTTTCCTTATGAGCCAGCTTTTAGATGTGGGTGTCTTTTGCCATTCTTCATGCTGTGTCCTAATGATGAGGAGGCCGACCTGGCATGTTTCACAGAGACCTGGCTGGGAGATGACAGTGGCCCAACATGGGCCCAGGCCCTCCCAGCTGGGTACTGTGTTATCGAGCAGGTGAGGAAAAGTGGACGGGGGGGCGGAGTAGCTGTGGTCTATAAGGATAATCTCAACCTGACCAGACTTCCTGTCCGGGAATTGAATCACATAGAGTGTGTGTACCTGAGTCTAAAGACCAGGGATAGACTGGGGATTCTGTTAGTGTACCGGCCACCCCGCTGCCTATCAGACTCCCTGGCTGAGCTTACGGAACTAGTGTCGGAGTTGGTGTTGGAGTCGCCCAGGCTTTTGGTCCTGGGCGACTTCAACATCCCTTTCGGGAGTGGTTTATCAGGTGCAGCTCGGGAGTTCATGGCATCCATGACAAACATGGGCCTATCCCAATTGGTCTCTGGACCTACACATTCAGCAGGTCACACCCTCGATGCTGTTTTCAGTTCCGAACAGACAGATCTGTGGGCGGAGGTGATAAATACCTCTGCGTTGTCATGGACAGACCATTTTCTGGTCAGGGTTAATATCATGGCTACCATCCTCCCCTGCAGGGGTGGCGGACCTATTAAGATGGTCCGCCCTCGAAGGCTGATGGATCCTCTTGGATTCCAGAAAGCCTTAGAGGGTACTATGGCTGGTATTGTCGACGATCCTGTTGAAGCCCTGGTCAATAGATGGAATCAAGACCTAACTAGGGCTATCGACACGATTGCCCCCAAACGTCCTCTCCGACCTGCTTCCAATCGGGCACCTTGGTACACAGAAGATCTCAGGAAGTTGAAGCGGGAAGGTCGACGACTGGAGCGCCGATGGAGGAAAACTCGTCTCATATCCGACAAGGCACGTCATAGAGAACATCTTCGTTCCTATGGGGTGGCAATACGTGCAGCGAAGAAAGCTTTCTTCTCTGACCGCATTGCGTCTGCGAATTCACGTCCAGCAGAACTGTTTAGGGTGGTGAGGGGTCTAACTCGGGCACCTCCTCCCCTGAACCCAGTTTTAGAGCCTTCGGTAGTTCGCTGTGATGCATTTAATGATCATTTCACAGATAAAATCTCTCGGATAAGAGCCAATTTAGATGCCGTCGTTATAACAGAAGCTGAAGCTGAAGTGTCCAGCAACTTTGTGAGTAGGATTACACTGGATCAGTTTCAGTTGGTGAGTACTGATGATGTGGACAAGCTGCTTGGACGAGTAAGGAGGACAACTTGTCCTCTCGATCCCTGTCCTTCTTGGCTGGTCACCCAGGGAGGAGATGCAATTAGACTACAACTACAACATATTATTAATGCATCTCTCAGGGAGGGGAGTTTTCCACCATGTTTAAAAGAAGCAGTGGTACGGCCACTTCTCAAAAAGCCCTCCCTGGACCCCCTGGACCTTAATAATTATAGACCAGTATCAAATCTTCCATTTTTGGGCAAGGTGATTGAGAGGGCAGTTGCCTTCCAACTCCAAGCAGTCTTGGATGATACAGATTTTCTAGACCCATTTCAAACTGGCTTTAGGGCAGGATACGGAGTTGAGACAGCTATGGTCGCCTTAGTGGATGATCTCCGCATGAGCATTGACAGGGGGAGTGTGTCCCTGCTGGTACTTTTGGACCTTTCAGCAGCTTTCGATACCATCGACCATGGTATCCTTCTGGAACGCCTGAGGGCTTTGGGAATCGGGGGCACTGTGCTCCAGTGGTTCCGGTCCTACCTCTCAGGTAGATTCCAGATGGTGATGCTGGGGGATAGTTGCTCCTCAAAAAAGGAGCTGTTGTATGGCGTACCACAAGGTGCCATCCTATCCCCAATGCTGTTTAACATCTACATGAAACCGCTGGGAGAGATCATCCGGAGGCATGGGGCGGGGTGCTATCAGTATGCTGATGACACCCAAATATATTTCTCTATGCCTTCAGTAACAGCATCAGCTAAGGACAGTGTGTCTCCTCTGAATGAATGCTTGGAGGCAGTAATGGGCTGGATGAGGAAAAACAAACTGAAGCTGAATCCAGACAAAACAGAGGTGCTTGCTGTCAAGGGCTCTGACCTAGGTTTGGAGGTGTGTCAGCCAGTTCTGGATGGGGCTACACTCCCCCTGAAAGACTGTGTTCGCAGTTTGGGGGTGCTCCTGGATCCGTCACTCCAAATGACAGCCCAGATAGATGCGACGGCCAGGAGTGCCTACTATCAGCTTCGGCTGATACGCCAGCTGCGCCCCTTCTTAGAGTCAGAAGACCTAAAGACAGTAGTGCACGCGCTGGTAACCTCAAGGCTTGACTTCTGCAATGCGCTCTACATAGGGCTACCATTGTACCTAGTTCGGAAACTTCAACTAGTTCAAAATATGGCAGCCAGGTTGGTCACCAGTACACCTAGGGGTGACCACATTACACCAACATTAAAATCACTCCACTGGCTGCCAATTAGTTTCCGGGCAAAGTACAAAGTGTTGGTCATTACCTTTAAAGCCCTAAATGGTTTGGGTCCAGGTTACTTGCGGGATCGCCTTCTCCCATATAGTCCGCCCCGCACACTCAGGTCCTCTGGGGTGAACTTACTTCAGTCAGCTAAAACTAGGCTGACATCAGTTTCCCAGAGGACCTTTTCTTCTGTCGCCCCCAGATTGTGGAATGGCCTGCCGGAGGAGATTCGTAAAATTAACTCTATGTGTGATTTTAAGGCAGCTTTAAAGACTAGCCTTTTCCGGCAGGCCTATCCAGATCAATGTTAAATCATGAATTTTTAAGATGTATTGATTCCTGTTCTAATGTTGTTCCCCGCCTCGATCTAAAAGGAGAGGCGGGTAAGAAATACATTTATTATTATTATTATTATTATTATTATTAATGTCCCTCTGTAACCTTTAACATTGGAACAATTTCCTTTAATATAACTGCCAGAAGCAAAGGCTGGTGGAAGGTTAATGGAATTGTATGATATGGGAAAGTCAGTGCTTCCTTAGGCATTGAGCCCTGTGTAGCTCAGGCTACTCCCTCCTCATTAGGGGGAAATGGCGTACATGCATGTATTTGCACACATGCACATATTGCCCAATGGCCAGGGTGCTGCCTCCCTTCCATTCTACAATCCCTACCTATCTAGATAGTCAAAATTATCAAATGGGCTGGATCTAATGTTACTTAACACCCCATCTGGTCCACTGTCTTCAAGAGACCGAGTGCATGAAGCATCCCCCTGCACCCCTGCTGTGCTGTCCCATCTCTACTCATGGGGATGGATAAGAACATCAGAAGTGCCATGCTGGATCAGACCCACGGCCCATCTAATCCAGCACTCTGTTCGTACAGTGGCCAACCAGCCATCAGCCAGGGATGAACAAGTAGGACATGGTGCAACAGCACCCTCCCCCCATGTTCCCCAGCAACTGGTGCACACAGGCTTATTGCCTCGAATACTGGAGATAGCACATAACTATCAGGGCTAGTAGCCATTGATAGCCTTTGCCTCCAGATCATCCAATTGCCTCCCATGCACACAAAACGTGTCACATCATGCGGTTGGTCTCCTCCTGAAATTGGGATATCAACCCCGTGATCCCATGAAATATGTACATCAAATGACTCACCCCTGCATGTGCAAAGCACAGATAGTGGAGGCAGGGATGCTATGCCACTGGGTGGTGAGGAGCTTCACATGCTCACCCCACCACCATGCACTGGTCTGGTTGGGGAGGAGGGGTATTGTTAGAATTGGTCCAATGTGTCCAAGCTGCAGCTATTTTGCAGTAAGTCAAATCCAATCCAATATGAGATTAAAAGTTCCATCACACCTTGGAAGAAACGCTGGCTACCATCGCTTCTCTGTGGACAGTTACTTCCTGTTTTCGAAGAGGAAGTAAACAAGGTGCAGGAGGACCATTCAGTCCCTTGTGAGCACGCTGCTTCTCCCACATACAGCAGGAGAAAGCAGCAACTTCGGTTTAAAAAATATTTTGGCATTTTTCTGGTTTTTCTTGCGGCGCAAGGAAGACCAGAAGGAGCGGAAGGTGAACGAGAGGCAGACGACGTCATGTGAGCTACCTCCAAGGAATACGCGAGTGCCCAGTAACGAGAGTGCAATAAAACGCTCGTCGGAAGAAGTTTTAAATGTCCTATTGAACATTCTGAAGTGTGTGGGTTTAAAGCAGCCTTCCTCAACCTGGGGCGCTCCAGATGTGTTGGACTGCATCTTCCAGAATGCCCCAGCCAGCAGAGCTGGCTGGGGCATTCTGGGAGTTGTAGTCCAACACATCTGGAGCATCCCAAGTTGAGGAAGGCTGGTTTAAAGGAAATGGCGGACGCTAGTTTAATAACACGCTCTGCTTGAATATTCAGTTCAAGACCAGTTATTGGAGAGAGTAAATAAATGCAATATAGTAAGGAAGGAAGAAGGACAAGGTATGACTGTTGTCTCTTATCAGGCAAAGCAGAGCTAGCTTCCAGTGTTAATTCAGCACAAAGCTGCTGCCAAAACAGCAAGATATGCAGGCCTCTAATAGACACATGGGGAGTTGTTTGCATGATCAGGGTGATTTCAGCCACACCAGCAAACAAGCGTGCCCCAGAGGGGTTTTCTCTAGTGCTGTAGAAGTCACACACCCCAACCCACAGGGAGTTGGTTCACACAATTGTGATTCAGCTTCCATGTGGTGAGTTGCTCCGTCTTAACAAAGCTTCTTCTACCTCATCACAAGATTCTGTAGCATTTTTCAACAGTGTGTGGACCTTTCGGCAGGCTGTCAGTGATTCAAGTGACAGCTCAAAGCATGACGCAAACTGACTGATTGTTGCCCCGAGTTCGTCTCCTGCCATTTTCTATCCATTTTTCCCCACCCCCACCTCCAGTAGATTATTTAAGCAACATCACAGTTTTGCTGCTTCCTGGACACAAATATAAATTGCCTTGCTTCCAGGGCTTATAAAATTTCTCTTCCCATTAAGGAGCAGAACTGTGACATGCCTGACCGTGGCATGTCAGCTCTTCTCCAGGCCTGCTGAACTTGTGTTCAGCTGGTTAAACTGCAATAAGAAATGAGCTTCTCTTACGTTTTTATCTAAACTTGGGCTCACCCAGTGAAATTCACCATAGTTTCAGGATGGACAAAAGAGTACTTTTTCACACAACGCGTAACAATGGAACTGACTACCACAAGATGGATGGTGATGGACTTTGGGCCAAAACAGACATTACAGGCATTAGCAGCTACGAGTGTTTTCAGATTGGGGGGGGATCACATTTCCTTACCGTTGCTTTGCTTCCTCCTTGTCTTCCACAATAGGGATGGGCAGAATCCCACAGGGAAGAAAGAGAAAGCAAGCAGCAACTACATGGCCCATTCAGTGGGCGTTTTTATAGCGCAACCTCTCCTGCACACAGCAGGAAATAGCGCTAATTAGCATTATAGCTGAGAATAAGACCAGATTTTCCTGGTCTTATTTTGTAGCGGGAAAAATGACAGAAGGAGCAGGAGATGCACAGGAGGTTCGCTGCGTCCTCAAAATGACCCGCCAAAATCTTTGAGTGGCCAGTCACAAGCATACTACAAAACTCTCATCTAAAGATGCTCTACGAGTATTTTCTCCTTCATTTTTTTACTTTGGAGTAGGCGCAGGTGGCCTGATCCAAATGTTAAAACCCTCCCTGCCCCCTGCCCACATGATAGGGTTCCAATCTGCTCAAGGATAAAAAAGGGGAAAGAAAAAGTATGGCTGGTATACTAACCTAATGTCTGTTTTGGCCCTTAGATAAATTTATGGAAGTCTTTTCAACAGGTATTAGCAGTGACAGCTAAATGGATAGCATGCAATAAACATGTTCAGCGCCAGTAGGCTGAGTGGCATCCATGGAGGAGAAGTGCACTTGCCTACATCAGCTTTTCTCAAACTGGTCTCCTTCAGTTGTTTTGGACTTCTGCAAATATAATCACAGCGGATGAAGTCTGTTGCATCCACGTCCTCCTTGTGGACTTCCTAACAGACATCTAGCCACTCTGGAAACAGGATGCTGGATTAGACAGACCTTTGCTCTGATCCAGCAGGGCTCCTCTTGTGTACTTTTGACTCGAGTCATTGATTCTGCCTCCACCACACTGCCTATAGCAGACATTCTCCACCAAACTGCTTTGTTTCTCTTAGGCCATAGCTAGATGGGGCAATATCCCGGGGATCACCCCGAATCATCCCTGTGCGTTCACATCACACACAGGGGATCATGGGAGCAGGGAGGGATGATCCCTCCCTTGCCCCAGGATCTCGCCCTACATTTCTAGCCCGCTTTTTCTGCAGTCTCGGGCTGATCCTGAGATCGCAGAACGTGCGTGCGTGAGTCACAGTTTGTCCTGGCTCCTCGTGAGTAACTGCGAGGAGCCGGGAGCCGAGCATGGGGCACAGAGCTCTTCAGGAGCTTTGTGCCCATCGGGGGTAGGGGGGGAGTGGGGAAATTTATTTATTTTTTAAATGTACCATTTTGTGCATGAGCACTCGTGTGCTCCATCTCCCTTAAAAAAAATAGGTGGGCACAACGTCCTTTTCCTTCCTGTACGTCACGCGCTGTGTGTACACATAAAATTGCGAGATCGTTGCCCTCCGACCCCCTCGTCTAGCTGAGGCCTTAAACGCACAAGTAAAAATAAATACACATTGCAAATTAAAAACAGGTGAGCGAAACAAAGGCCTGCATGCAATACCAAGTGAAGACAAATTGCTTTGTAAACGTAGTGTGTACATCAACGTGTTAGGTATTCAAGTTGCTCTGTTACTATTTTTATCCCTTATATTTTGGGCCAAAGGAATACTTTGATTCAGCTCAGAGCGGATGTGTAATTAAATGCCTCCTGGCAAATAGTCCACAGGGGTTCTGTTCTCTGCATCGGAATAAACCAGAAAAGAGAAACAATTTAAAAACAGACACTACCCAAAAAATCCAAGCACAAACTCCCCATCCTGCACAAACCCAAGCAACCACCACCAAGATACTACATTATAAAAGAGGTGGGGACAGCTCAAGACTAGGACTGCGAGGAGACCCAGGTTCAAATCTCTGCTCAGCCTTGAAGCTGAATGGGTGACCTTGGGCCGATCATCACCCCACAGCCTATCCTACCTTATAAGAGAGTTGTGGGAACAAAATAAAAGAGGAAGGGAGAGAATGACTGATGTGCACTTCCTTGAACTCTTAGAGGGAAAGGTGGGATATGACTGTAAGGTAAGTTGTTTGGATGAAAACTTTGAAAATATGGGTTTGAGTTTGCTGAAGAACAGAGAAGCTTTTGGGAGCTCAGTTAGGGTGACCATATGGAAAGGAGGACAGGGATCCTGTATGTTTAACAGTTGTAGAGAAAGGGGAATTTCAGCAGGTGTCATTTGTTATGTATGCAGCACCTGGTGAAATTCCTTCTTCATCACAACATTAAAGCTGCAGGAGCCCTGCCTAGTGCGACCAGATACAAAAGAGGTCAGGGCTCCTGCAGCTTTAACTGTTGTGATGAAAAGGGAATTTCACCAGGTGCTGCATATATAACAAATGACACCTTCTCTACCACTGTTAAAGATACAGGAGCCCTGTCCTCCTTTCCATGTGGTTACCCTAAATTCAGCAGAACAACGAACCCAAATCCTTAAATTCACTGAGAAATCTTGGGATATGTTAGGGTGGCTACATATGCTTTGCTCAAAAAGAAGGAATGTATCACCAAAACAAAAAAGAGGCCAAAAGAGTTTGCATAATATTTGCATATGCTAATCTTCTGTATAGACTCGAATTGGGAAATAATTACTATAAACAGAAATGTGATATATCTCCGTCTCACCACAGTGAGGAAGAAAATGCGACCGGTGTGCCTGCTCAGTCTGTCGTCTGAATGCTAAATGTTGATGGGGAAACTCAAGGCCCAGAAATGTCTTCTGATGATTCCGGATTTGGACGATCCTCTGCAAAACAGATGGCCGTACCCCAACCTAGGTCATCGATCAGACAGCATGCATGTGGGTTGGCTCTGTAGCACAATGACTGGGCACAAGGAAGAGCAGACGTGAGTGCAGGGGAACAAAGCTTTATAGGTCCTTACCAGCACTTTGAATTCTGCTTGGAAACAGACTGGTAGCCAACTTGGACTTGACAACCCTTCAAACAGAGGACACCATTCTGGCCTCAACTCACGCTGGGCTGAGTTAAACTCACTTCTAATCCACTTCTGTACAACTGAAACCTTCATCTTTATTTAATGTAATATAAACAGTTAAAGAACTAATAAATACAGGATCAATACTTGGTAATAGAAGGATGAGAGATGGGTGAGGTGGCTGGATGAGGTGGACACTGGGCTCATCTACACCAAGCAGGATATTCCACTGTGAAAGTGGTATGAAAGTGGTATATAAAAGGCACGAGCCACACTACTGCTTTATAGCAGTATTGAAGTGCACTGCAGGATCTACATTAATGCTTTATAGTGGTACTGAAGTGCACTGACAACTGTTGGAGCCTATGACACATCTACACCAAGCAGGATATCACACTATGAAAGTGGTATATGGTATGTGTCAATGGGCCCCAACAGTTGTCAGTGCACTTCAATACCATTATAAAGCAGTAGTGTGCCTCCTGCCTTTTATATAGCGCTTTCATAGTGGAATATCCTGCTTGGTGTAAATGAGCCCAAGATGAGATGCGATGAAATGGACTGATGAGGTGAAAAAACAATGCAAGCTCAATTTGTAATGCAGAGCAGCAGCACAGGACCCAGGAGGTTTCTTCCAAACTGAGGAAGAGCTGGTGCAAAGCAGATAGAAATTCTTCCTTGGTACAACTAATCTATGCATGGCATTTGGGCCTGATCAGTTGCTAGCAGATCCATAGAGGGTAAACCAGAGCAATTACCAATGCAAAACCTAGTGAGCAATATAACAAATAATATAAGGTCCAATTGGGGCAGAATAGACAAAATAGGGGACTGACCTGATAAGGCAGGGCACAAACATGATAATACTACTCTGAGTGAACCAGGCTACTTGCCACACTAGTTCTCATGGACTAGTGCAGCAGCATTTCAAATGTGGAGCATGCAAGTAGTAACTGCTCCTGCACACACTAACTTCCTTCCCCTGCATTTGATGGCATATGATGTGGCACCTCTGTCAGTTCTTTTTATCAGGCCCTACTATAACTGTTCTAGCCATTAAAATTTTGTAAGTTAGAGATTTTATATTATGTTTTTATTGTCTTGTATTGTAGTATGCTTTTTTTTTTAACAGCTCAAAAACCTTTGGTTATCGAGCATTACAGAAATGCAATGCAATGCAATGCAGACAGGCAGGCAACATAGCCCTTTTATTCATACATGCATATAGTTTACATGTGTGCAATGTAAATAAATCTATACTGGTTGCTAGAGAACATGAGCATGCTGTTCCACTCATGTCCTGCTTGTGGGCTTCCCATAGGCATCTAATCGGCCACTGTGGGCACAGAATGCTAGACTAGATGGACCTTTGGTGTGATCCAGCAGGGCTCTTCTTATGTTCTTAAAACAGGAAACCAGTTACAGGTGGGGAAACTGATTTCCCTGCCTTTTCCCTAGAAATACAGGAGAGGGCAAAACCTGCAGAAGCAACTAAGCATTCTGGCAGCTAAGCATTTTGTCCACGTTGTGCAGGTCTGGGGCTGATGAGAACTCACTGGGGGTGTACGCGGTCCGCTTAACTTCTTCCAGCACTATACAAATGCACAGTGCACTTCAAAGAAAAAGAAGTAATCTTGGAAGGCCAGCTCATCCATTTTAAGCCAGCCATTTTTTTTAATTCAACCTTGAATCAATACCACTTAATTTAGCAGATATGGACGGCACCACTCAGAGAGATATTTCCACAACCCACTCAATTAATTTCCTCCTGTAGCATGGAAGTGGAAGCCAAATGTGGACCCAAATGGAGAAAATGCTGAACGGTAATTGCAGCAGATGGAATTTTAAATAAGGAAGTGGGGAGCCAAGAGAATCGAGAAGGAAGAGAAGGATGGAGGAACTGCAACCAGATTGAAAGGAAGCAATATTGTTTAGGGCCCGGTCCAGCCCAAAACAAGAACTTCTAAGTCATGGCCATGCTGGCTGGGAATTATGGGAATTGCAGTCCAACACATCTGGAGGATGCTGCGTTGGAGAAGGCTGTTCAAAGTCTTTTTGATTTCAGTGGGCAAGGTGTGCTCAGGATTTGGCTGATAGTTATAGAATGCATTCTCTAACTCCTCTAAGTGCTTCACATACATTATTTCAGAAATTCGTATAACTTTCCTGCAAGGTAAATCTTTTGATTCAGGATAGGGGATGGAGGTATGAAGCAAGAAATGAATATTTGCCTAAAGATTACTCATGAGTTCATAGCTGAGATTTGCAAAAAAAAATAAAAAAAATAAAAAATTGCAAGGTGGGCTTCCACCTCAATGGATATATTTTAATCACTGTACTACGCCAGCCTTCAACAAGAGGCAAGCAAGTTCACAGGAGAGTGGAATCATAAACAACTACAGATTCAATCCTTAAATATGAAGTGTTTGCATCTGTAATTGCTGCTCTGACTGGATATGATGATACACAATAAAATGATTAAATTAGAATGTATTGACATTTTGGAACTGTGAGCTGGTCTTAAACATATTTTGATGCATGTCCAAATTGTGACATACAATGTCCTGGAGAACCTTTGGCAGTGAGCTGAGCCAGGATGTAGCGACTCATAATACTGACACATGATGGGTCATTCAATGCACCGATTCACCATGCCAGCCATCATCCCTTAGTGTTGGTGATGACACTATAGAGCCACCATGATGTTGTTGTTTCAATGGTTGTCCTTATTTGGCTGGAATGAAGAGCTAAAGAATGCGCAATGGATTTATCTGTCTTTATAACTAAAAAAGGGAACCTGGCAGATTTGATTCTTCAGCTAGTTAGAAACAGAAACTGTGGGGCTGTTCACACAACACACTAAACCATACTCAGTGGTTGAGTGTCGATTGCTGTTGAACTGTGGGTTATTCATTGAACCATGTGTTGTCTGAACCCAGGGTGGCTTCCACAGGTTGGCTTGCTAAACCACAGTTCAACAAACAACCCATGGTTCAACAATACGCATGCTCAACCACTAAGTGTAGGTTAGCGTGTTGTGCAAAGCCTGTCAGTATCATAGCAAATGGCCTGGCCCCTATACGACCTGTCTGGTGCTGAATCCCTGTGGCTGCTTTTACTCTTGGGTTTGTTATCAGATTGCTATCTGTTACTTACAAGCTAGATAGTCAACCTGGTACCCTCCAGATTTTTAGGATTACAGTCTCCGTAATCCCTGACCATTGGCTATGATGGTTGGGGTTTATGGGAGTTGTAGTTCAAGACTTCTGGAGGGCACCAGGTTGACTACCCTTAAACTAGATCAGCAGCTGGAAACATTGGGCAGTCTGTGGGGCAATTTTGAACCCCTAGGAACTACACTCCTGCTGTTGCCACATTCCTGCCACTAAAATTTGGCAGGATAGTGGCAGAAAAAAAATCAGTGGTTTGCCACCAAACTCCTTCAGCAATCCAAGTCAAAGACTCAAGAGGGCCCTATTTAGCTTGAAAACAAGCTAATTTGAAACTTTTGAGTCACCATAGTGGTTTGCTTCCAAATTAAAAGGGCAAACTGCTATTTTTTTCTGCTGCCACTGCCAAATTTGGGTGGCACAGGGTCAGCAGGAGGTCAAGGCCAGAGGAGTCACAAGTGGCCTGTGGGTTGTAGTCATGCTCATCTCTGAGGTCAATCATCCAGATGAGCATGAATACTACACTAAATTGCAATTAATTTCAAATGGGCGTTGAAGTTCCTGATCTCCTCCCGGCTGTGTTCTTTGGTGGCCTTGCCCATTAATTTAACTACTAGAAGTTGCATGTTTTAATTGCAAAGTGGGCAGGGGATATATGTCTCGTACTGCCATAAGAAAGGAGATCAATACCCACACAGATAGCCTGTAACAAGCAAACAAAGACAAATTGTTTCCATGAAGTGCATCATCATTCAGGAGACCCAGTGATAGCCATAAGAACATAATTCTGCTTGATCGGATCAGGCATCTGTGTACTCCAGTACTTTTGTCTCCAACAGTGGCCAGAAAATATTCAGCAAGCATGCAAGGTGACGATGGCCATCCCTTCTTGCTTGCTGCCGGTGAATGAGATTCCTATACACAGTGGCTCTGAATACAGTGGCTGCATTTCACTGTCACTGCTGATACAAACTGATAGACCTACATTCCTTCATGAATGTTTAAGCCGACTAAGCTTACAGGCCACCCCTGTCAGAATTTGCAACCACAAGACGTAGTGATGGCCACCAATTCGGATGGTTTTAAAAGGAGGTTGGATAAATTCCTGGAGGAGAAGGCTATCAATGGCTACTAGTCCTGATGGCTATCTGCTGCCTCCACTATCAGAGGCAGTAAGCCTATATATACCGGTTGCTGAAGAACATGGGCTGGAGGATACTGTTGCTTGTGGGTTCCTGGTTGACATCTGGTTGGCCACTGTGAGAACAGAGTGCTGGATTGGATGGATCCTTGATCTGATCCAGCATGGCTTTTCTTATGTTTTTATGTTCTCACTTTTGGGGGATAATGAATTTTATATGAAATATGCATTGTGCAAAGTGATATTTTCCTTTCTGTCAATACTCTCACCATTTCTTGTTACTTATATAGTCAAAAGGACTTGATGACTCTGCTAGCTTCTCACTGTGTCCCTTTGGTTTTCCTTTGGGAACTATTTCATCATTCATTGCAATAGAATGACTGTTTGCTTTCCTTTACACTTCTTGGGAGCGCTGTCATCAGGTTTGCAAAACAAGGCTCTCAGAAGCCTCCTGAGAGGCAATTTTGCTTTAAAATAAGGTGTACGCATCCTGCACATATTTTTTTTAAAGAAAAATTGCTGGATTTTTGCCACTGCTGTGCTATCAAATTTTAACAGCATTTTCTGTGGCAAGGCTGTGGATGTTTGGGCAGCGGCGGGGAGGGGTGCAGCCTCCAGTGAGTTCTGGGATGCTGACTTGGCCCCTGGCTCCCCTGCCATATACCATGGCCCTAATCCTGATTGCCCCTTCCTTGCTGCTGTTATGTGAGGCATTTATCATGGACATCATTCCTTATTCATTGTTGTTTACGGGTTCTTTAGACAATGTCATGACCCTCCAGTTTCGCTTCTGTGTCTAACCAGAACTTTGCAAGATTTTTTTTAGTGCAGGGAAAATGCAGCATTTAATTATGAAAGTGAAAGAAAGCACAATTTCCTCTTGTGTATTTGCTCTGTTCCACTATACCACAGTGCCACCTAGAGGTTATGTAGGGGGAAACCAGGAAAGGAAATACGGCTCATAAAGTGCTCATATCTCAATTCTGCAATGAAATTGAAAGTACAGTGGATTAACAGCTGATTAATGGGCTTGTGTAGAAAAGTTATAAATTTGAAAAGAAACAGATGTGTGAAACCTAATCACGCATTTCATGTATAATCTATGTTGGCCCTAAATCTACTTTTACAAATGAAGCACTTCACAAAGAAAATGAACTAAACATAAGTAAGCTGTATATACATTGCATTTTTTGGCATAAGTTATCCTTGCATTGCTATTAAAACTTTCTATCTATTCATGTGGGACAGGGTGATTGAGGAGAATTGAGTGACAGAAGGTCATGGAGACTAGGACTATCTAGCAATAGGGTCAGAGGTCTCATGAACAGGAGCCAATGGTTTGCTGCCATTTTAGCTTAATGAATGGTCCATCAGTGGACCAAATAAGAAAGCCAGAGATTTAAGAACATACTGTAAGAATGTAAGAAGAGCCACGCTGGCTCAGACTAAGGGTCCATCTAGTCCAGCATTCCATTTACACAGTGGACAACCAGCTCTCAAGCGGGAACCCACAAGCAGGACCTGGGTGCAACAGCACCCTCCTGGCCATGTTCCCCAGCAACTGGTGTACAGTATATAGACTTACTGCCTCTGATACCGGAGGTAGTTTAATCTAACCATAGTGTAATCATTCATGGTTATGTAGGCAGATCATTTTTATTATTAAAAATGAAGCTGCAAAACTGATCAGTAAAACTCAATAGTCATTATAGCCATTCAGTTTCCTCTACAGCAACAATTCCAGTTTTCAAAGGGGGTATGACAAACAAAACAATGCATTGTGTTATATTTTTACAAAACAACTTGCCCGTCTTAGGTTGGATATTTTAGGAAGTATACTTGGTATTGCTGTTCGTTGCCTTCAGAAACAATCGGCTTTTATTTTTGGCTAAAATACATGGTGTTTTTTTAAAACAACAACATTGGTTTGTATACATCATCCTGCATTTAGCAGAAGCATAGATAAATGCTGTCCATAACAAGTTTTCATTTATTATGGTCAGAGCTCCTAAAATAGGAATGGCCCATAAACATGAACAGGTGCCATCTCTAAATGGTAAAGAAGAAAGAGCTATACAGGTCATTTATGCTCCACCTCTTCACCTCTGGAAGACTTTCCCATTCTTCCTATGGTTTCAGAAATTTCTCTGGATGCTGCCAACATGGTTTTTCTACTTTCTCCACATCCATGAGTATAGAAACTTGGTGGAAGGAAGAGCAATTCTGAGCATGCCAAATTCTGCACCATGCACTAGACTGGATGCATGGGTACGTTGAATGCACATGGTCAGCTAATGTTGCACCACATTTATTGTCATTACTTATCCTTAGCCTCAATCCACATTAGATTGTATAGGTCCCAGAAAATCCTGGATGCAGTGTGAAGGAGCACATAACGAATGGAAGCCCTTGGATATAAAGATCTTTCCAGCAGGAAATTCAGAACACATTAGTTTTTTCACCTGTAAATAACAGTTTTTATGGGTCTGGCTTTAAGATTTATTTTTTGCAGTGGTGAGTGATGGCTTTAAAAGCCACAAGATGAGAGAAAACCACTTCGCAAGCTGCCTTCCTGTTCCCCTTTATGTCCTTCCATCCCCAAATCACAAATTCAAGCAGACTGCTGAGGTGACATGACAGTACAACCAATCTACCCACAGTCAGTTTTGAGATGCCATCTCAAAATGCCTTCTTAGACACACAACTGAGGATGTTCTGTCTGCTCTAATCCGAGATCTCAGCTGTTAAGATTTCTCAAATAAGGGACACTTTGGTACTGTTGTATCAGTGTTCTTATGTTCTTAAATGGGGGACATCTGTGGTGTCTTATGCAGTGGTGGTGCTCTGTATATGGAGGAAGCCCATTACCAGGGAGTGATTGTGAGCATTTACTCTTTATCAGTCTGCTGTTTCTCTGCTTCCCATCTGGCAGGGGTAGAGGGAGGCAGCAGAAGCAACAGAAGGAAAATAGGCAGTGCAGTAGCAGCAGCAGCTGGGCCAGGTCATGCCTTTCATCTTCTGGAACCATGTGTGGCACTGATAATGTGGGAGGGCAGCGCATGAATCCAGATGCTACCTATGGGTTTGCACACCACTCCTAATGTTGCTGGCACCATGCACGGATTGAGAATTGGCATCGACACTGGTAAGAGTGACTGGAGGTGTTGCAATGCTGCCAGTGACAATATAGCCACGGTCATATAAGTGCCTATAAAAGTTTCAGAACTGCACTCCGTATCACAGCTGCAAGAGCAATGGATGCTCTAGATTAGGGGGAGAACTTTTCCAGCAATGTATTCTTGCAATTTGAAATGATTTGGAAGTTGGGTATCCCATCAGAGCAGATCAGCCTTCCCCAAAGTTCAGATATTTTGGACTTTGACTCCTATCAGCCTCAGCCAGTACGTTTAACGGTCAGGAATGCTGGGAGTTGTAGTCCAAAACATCTGGAGGCTACCAGGGTGCGAAAGGCACAGTGACGTGAAGAAAGAAGCCTAGATTCTATGCAGAGTATTATAGCAATGCCACATTCTGTGTTTCATACCTTTTATATAGAAAAAAAATGGTTTAGTAATTGTACAGTTAAGTAATCAGCTGGTAAGGCCCACACTTGTAGGAAAACCTGAGTAAAGTTAGAAAAGGTTTTATTTATTTACTTATTTATTTGATGCATTTTTAGTCGCCTTTCAAGGTGACCATCTTCCCAAGGTGGCTTTCAACATAAAACATACAATTCAAAGAATAAACATGGCCATCTTTTTTCTGGGGATTCTAGCACATTTTGTGGTATCAAAAGATACTATTTTATAAAGCATTCAGTGTTACATTATTCACTTATTGGATAAGCGTTTATTTATTACAATTTATGTAGTTTTTTAATTTTTAATTTATTTATTTTGCCTTCTATGGAATTCAAAGTGCTGTACAAGGGATTCCCAAGCAGTTCCCACCTAAATTCTAGCCAGACTGAGACCTGCTTGGCTTCAGCAAAGTTACTACAACGTACGCACTCAGACTATGACCTCTGGATTATGAGTTTGTCATCGATCTAACTATTAATGTTTGGAGACTTGCAGCCCACAGGCTTGGTGCAACCCTCTGAGAGGTGCATTTGCATTGGACCACTCCCCCTTCTCTGTGGTTTTCTTGCTTGTGATTGGGGAGGGAGAGCAACCATAGAATTTTAGAATTGGAAGGAACCATTGGGATCATCTAGGCCACTCTGCTGTTCAATGCAGAGTCTACATTGTAAAATGCAACTACAGCATCCATGAGATGGCCATCCAGCATTTGTTTAAATTTCTCCAGTAAAGGAGATCTCACCACCACATGAAGCAGACTGTTCTACGGTTGAACAGCTTGTACCTTTAGGAAGTTTCTTACCATTAGAAGAAGGGGGGGGAGAGAGAGAGAGAGAGAGAGATGAATGAAAAAGAATTCATTTCCTCAGTGCTCTTCTCTTTCTCACTGCTCTTGAATCTCTGAACCATGATTAGCTCAGAAAGACAAACTCAGCCTCTTGAGCCTGATAAGCACACATCTTGTTCTTTCGTCTTTCCCTCTTCTCCCTTTCTCAGGTCCACTCAGCAAGGAAGGTGGGTGGGTAAAGTGGCGGCAGAGGACTATGTGAAAAACTTATTTTTTCTTTACATACGGGAAGAGGGAAACAGAAGAAAGGCTTTTCAACAGACTGTTTTGAGGAGAGGAACAATCTCACTTCTTTCACCTTCTCTTGAAATAGTCCAGTGGCCAAGGTGACAGTTCCTACTACATATTGGCCCCATTCAGAAGATACCTTAAACCATGGCTTTAACCATGGTGGTTAAGCCAGAAAGCTGGGCCATGTTCAGAAGACACCTTAAACCATGGCTTTAACCACGGTGAATAAAGCACAAGGCCTTATTCACCGTGGTTAAAGCCATGGTTTAAGGTATCTTCTGAACACAGCCTGGCTTTCTGGCTTAACCACTGTGGTTAAAGCCATGGTTTAAGGTGTCTTCTGAATGGGCTCACTGAGGCCAATACACAATTGTCTTACGTGGTGAGACACTCCTAGAGCAGACTCTTATCCCTTGCCGAGCAAAAGAGGCAGACAGAGAGAAGAACCTTGCGTTCTTATGGCAGGGCACATTTTGAAGAGAATTCCTAATTCATTAAAAGAATTTTGCAGCCCTTTGTCAGCATTATGGTTTAAGTATTGCATGTCAGCTGAAACATCCCAGCTTCCCGACGTCAGCCAAAGCAATTAGCATTAATAGTACTCATTATATATTCATTATATAACATAATTTATTCTAAGAAACATGGCCTTTGAGAGCGGCCGATGAAAATAGAAACTGTTAATTTTCAGGGGGTGGGCTTTTGAAGTCTAGTTCCTCAGGAAAGGGAATCGGTGGCATCAAAATTATTCTTGCTACTGGAACGTGTGGACATGGGAGTGGGATCTTTTCTTTGTAAAAATTGGCTATTCCAGTACAAAAATGTATATCCCACCCTTCTGGTGCCTGTGCACCACTCAGGGAAGCTAACAGCAATAAGTATGGCATAGGGTTTCAAAAGGAGTTTGTTCAATCCATTTTGTGTTCCTTCGCACAGGCAAGAGCAAGAGAGTAAGCCATGTGCTTCCAGAAATGGAGGAAGGCAGAGAGAGAGGAGGGTGGAAGGAGGGGGAGGAACAGGAAGGGGGAACCTGATAAATTCTTGCAACACATGTTAGAATTGTTAGAATTAGAGTAGAAAATGATGGTTTTCATTTTATTTATTTATTTATTTATTTATTACATTTTTATACCGCCCAATAGCCGAAGCTCTCTGGGCGGTTCACAAAAATTAAAATCATCATAAAACAACCAACAAGTTAAAAATACAAATACAAAATACAATATAAAAAGCACAACCAGGATAAAACCACGCAGCAAAATTGATATAAGGTTAAAATACAGAGTTAAAACAGTATAATTTAAATTTAAGTTAAAATTAAGTGTTAAAATACTGAGTGAATAAAAAGGTCTTCAGCTGGCGACGAAAGGAGTACAGTGTAGGCGCCAGGCGGACCTCTCTGGGGAGCTCATTCCACAACCGGGGTGCCACAGCGGAGAAAGCCCTCCTCCTAGTAGCCACCTGCCTCACTTATTTCATGAACCCACTCCCCATAAAGCATCTTTCAGAAAGGGATGCTAAACTTGGAGCTAAGCTCATAGTAGAATACTTGGAAGTCTCCTTCCCGAAAAGCAACAAGGCACTTAGGATCACCTCATCATCATTTTTATTTATTTATTTATTTGTTTATATTCCACCTTTTTCTGAATACTGGGATTCAAGGCGGCTTTACAAATTAAAACATGTACAGTTAAAACAGATAGAGATATACAAAAATTTAAAAATGATTAAACATACTACAATATTAAAACATTTAAAATACATTTTTTTTTTAAAAAAATCCAGTATATAAACAAAACATGAACAGAGGTCCAGACTATTCCCCAAACACCAGGATGGAAGCCAGTCTAGCTTCCCTGGGAAGGGAGTTCCATAGCCCCAGGGCAGCCACAGAGAAGGCTTTCTCCCATGTTCCCTGTTCCCACCAGGTGTGGCTGTGATGGTAGTGGGACCGAGAGAAGGGCCTCCCCTGAAAATCTCAGAGGACGGATAGGCTCATAAGGGAGAATACGGTCTTTTTTTTAATTTTCTACACTATATAAACATACAACATTACAATAATAATGATAATAAAAAGAAAACATCAAACAACTGCTACATACATATTGAATAAATGTTGAGTACATATATGTTGAATAAGTATTACCTATACATTATCATACTACAACATAATCATTCTTAACATAAAAGTGCACCCCCCACCTCAGGATCTATTCCTGAGTCCAAAATCTTATCGTTTCTTCTGCTGGCGGTTTCCCACTTCCCTTAGTAAACACGAATATTAGGAACTGTTTCCAGATTCCTTCAAACTCATTTATTTTAGTTACGCCTTTTCTCCACTTAATGTTACATGTCAATTTATCGTTAATGGCTATATCCCATACTTCTTTATACCATTCTTCAATAGAATATTCCCCTTGAATCTTCCAGTTCCTGGCTACCATCAATCGTGCTGCAACCAGCAAACTCGATATCAACTCTATAGTTTCTTTTCCACACTTTATATCTTCAAATAGTGACAGTAATGCAATCTTTGGTGTTTGTTCCATTTTCATTCCCACTATATCTTCAATTTCTGAAAACACCATCTTCCATAATCTTTGTACATATTTGCATTCCCACCACATATGTAAATACATTCCTTTTTCCCCACAACCTCTCCAACAATTTGCTGAACACTGATCATTTATCTTATTCATTCTAATCGGGGTTAGGTACCACCTCCACAAAATTTTAAAATAATTCTCCTTTATTCTCACTGACAAACTTCTCAACACTCTCTGTTTCCATAGTCCCTCCCATCTCTGTCACCCTATTTGTACCTTCAAATCTGACTCCCATACCATTTTCTCTGAGTTCTCTCTAAACTCCTTTTCTAACAATATTTTAAATATTTCACTCATTAACCCTTTTAAAACTATACTACCTCCTTTACCTTTTTCCTTATTTACTATTAACTCTTCAAACTTCGTCATCTTTCTGCAAACTCTATTATCTTTAATCCACTTTTTGTTCCATTGTTCTAATTGCCCATATTCTAACCAAGATAATTTTTTCTCCTTTAACAATTTTTCCATATCTTCTCTTGTTTTTATATCTCTTAACCAATCCTTTAATTTCATTTTATTTTTCTCTTTTAATATTTTACATAATCTACCCTTCAGATCCTCTGGGAAATTCTTTAACGTTATTATCGGTGCTAAGGGAGAGTTGCTCGGAAGCAACTTCCCTTTAAATTTACTCCAAATTTCCCATTGAGTCCTCAAGAGTGGATTATCTATACTTCCAACCCACTTTCTCCCTCCATCTTTAAAAAAGACATTATCCAAACTCATCTCTACATTACTTATAGTTTTTTATTCCATCCAGTGTAAATCTCCTACTCCTATAATTGCTTCTACAATATGTCTTAATCTATTTGCTGCGTAGTATAATTTTATATTTGGGGGACCCAATCCACCCTTTTTTTGGCTTAGATACCAATTATTTTTATTCACTCTTACTCTCTTTTCTCCATTACAATATTTATTAATAATATTTTGCCAACTTTTTATCTCGGTTTCTTATATTTTTACTGGTAACATCCTAAACACAAAATTAATTTTAGCTAAAATCTTAATTTTTATTAAAGCTATTCTTCCAAACCAAGATAAATTTAGTCTTTGGAGAAATATATGGAGAATACGGTCTTTCAGATAACCTGGACCCGAGTCATATGGGGCTTTAT
The DNA here is from genome assembly GCF_023053635.1 of Elgaria multicarinata webbii. Classification (NCBI taxonomy): domain Eukaryota; kingdom Metazoa; phylum Chordata; class Lepidosauria; order Squamata; family Anguidae; genus Elgaria; species Elgaria multicarinata. The sequence continues at coordinate 191,211,135 of NC_086171.1, forward strand.
AGGTCATAACCAGCACTTTGAATTGAACCCGGAAACAAACTAGAAGCCAGTGAAGCTGTTTTAACAGGGGAATTGTATGCTCCCTGTAACCAGCCCCAGTCAACAATCTGGCTGCAGCTCTTTGAACCAGCTGAAGTTTCTGAACACTCTTCAAAGGCAGCCCCACATAGAGCATGTTACAGTAATCCAAATGGGATGTAACTAAGGCATGTGCCACTGTGGCCAGGTCAGACATCTCTAGGAATGGACACAGCTGGTGCACTAGCTTTAACTGTGCAAATGCACTCCAGGCCACTGCTGAAACCTGGGCATCCAGGCTCAGGGCTGAATCCAGGAGTACACCCAAGCTGCGGACCTGTGTCTTCAGGGGGAGTGTAACCCCATCCAGCACAAGCTGAATCCCTTTTCCCTGATCTGCCTTTCGACTGACCAGGAGCACCTCTGACTTGTCTGGATTAAGCTTAAATTTGTTTGCCCTCATCTACTCCATTACTGCCGACAGACACTGTTATTATTATTATTATTATTATTATTATTATTTATTTATTTATTTATATAGCACCATCAATGTACATGGTGCTGTACAGAGTAAAACAGTAAATAGCAAGACTCTGCCGCATAGGCTTACAATCTAATAAAATCATAGTAAAACAATAAGGAGGGGAAGAGAATGCAAACAGGCACAGGGTAGGGTAAGCAGGCACAGGGTAGGGTAAAACTAACAGTATAAAGTCTGCACAACATGCACTGGTTTAGTACCTTGGAATCTGGTGGAAAGGAGAAGTAGAGTTGGGCGTGTGAATAATCCATAGCGGACAACATCCACATGCATATCATTCCCTATGTTTTATTTATTTATTTATTTATTACATTTATATCCTGCCGTTTTTTCCTCCAAGGAACCCAAGGCGGCATACATAATCCTCCTCTTCTCCATGTTATCCTCAAAACAACCCTGTGAGGTAGTGAGAGTATGTGACTGGCCTAAAGTCACCCAATGGGTTTCCATGGCTGAATAGGGACTAGAACCCAGATCTCCCAACTCCCAGTCCAACACCTTAGCCACTATACCACACTGGCTCTATGGTGTAGATAGAATTGGCTCAGCTGTTATTAGACTGCAACCTGTAATTGAAATTATGGCAAATGAAACTGCAGATGCCATTGGTAGCCTAGCTGCTGAACAAAAAGAGATCAGACAGATGGTGTTACAGAATCACATGGCCTTAGATTACATTCTAGCCAGTCAAGGCAGAGTCTGTGCCCTTGTGGGTAAGGAATGTTGTGTATACATACCTGATGACTCACAGGAAGTAGTTGACCATGCTACATTTTTTTTTATTATTATTATTATTATTATTATTATTATTATTATTATTATTATTATTATATACCGCCCTCTAGCTGAAGATCTGTGAGATGGCAAAAGCTGTCCACGTAGAGCCCTGGTCCATCTGATGTTGGTTTAGCAATATGTTTGGCTCCATTGATGCTAAAAACTTGCAAATAATTATGCTTGTGCTTTGTGTAATCATTGCTTGCATAGTAATAATCTGTGTAATCATTGTTGATAAAATGCTGTATTAACTCTACTACTAATGCTGTCATAAAGATAGAATTGAAGCAAATAGTGTTACGTAGAGAGAAGTGCTTGAGGAAAAGAAAGAAAGATAAATTGATCTATTGATGGCAATGCAAGTTTAATGTGGTTAGTGGGCCTAGGAGGCTCAAAGGGGTGGGGGGCTGAGAAAGCAAGTCCACAAGCCTTGATATACCTGCTCTGTATGTTTGCCTCTGGATGTAGTTTGGTTCTTGCAAGTGAACTGCATGATGCGATTGGAATGATGTATGTGCCTGAATGTGCAGTAATGCTGAAACTGCTTAATTGGAAGGACATGCTTAACTGGAATATAGTAAAAGACAAATAAGCTAGATTGATAAGGAAGACTGACCATCCAGCTCAGTCTGACATTGCTGGAAGAGTTATAGGCCATCTGTTGATAAGTTATAATGAAGAAGTTTTCTTTGATCTGTCTTTATTTTGTTTTAGAACTTTGCCAACTGCTAATTGGTTAAGATGCTAATATGTATAAATATACCTGCCTTTCACACTGCCAGTTGAGAAGATCTTTGTCTTTAGGACTTTCTCCATACAGCTGTATTATGGTCAATAAAACAGAGTTGCCTTACAACCAAAGTGGATTTTTATCCTTGACAGATGTCATCAGTATACTGGTGACACCACACCCCAAACTTCAGGACATCCTCTCCCAGCAGTTTCATGTGTATGTTAAATAGCATGGGGGACAGAATGGAACCCTGAGGGACTCCATAAACCAATGGCCAAGAAGTTCCTCTGCACCACCTGCTGGGTCCATCCCTCCAGGAAGGAATGGAGCCACTGTAAAACAGTGCCTTCAAGTCCCATCCCAGTGAGGTGGCCCAGAAGGATACCATAGTCAATGGTATCGAATGCTGCTGAGAGGTCCAGCAGAACCAACAGGGACACACTCCCCTTGTTCAGTTCCTGGCCTACGTCATCCACCAAGGCAACAAAAGCTGTTAATCATATTTCTGCCATGCTAGAAGGGATTAATCGCTCATAGTTTCCAGATTCCATTGTTGTTCTAGTTTCCTAAGTTCTAGTCTCCCTGTTAACTCTATTTGTCTATTTTGTTTCATTGACATATATTATTCACACAATATCGAAAAGCCTAACCACTTTCCTTCACTTTCTCTCTCCCCCTCTTCCTCCCTCCCAAATGTTCTCTCTCCCCCCCTCTTCCTCCCTCCCTCCCTCCCTCCCTCTCTCTCTCTTCCCCTACCCCTCTCTATGTCTCTCTTTGCTTTAGAAGGAGATGGCCGGAAACTCAAAGGTGCTATCCAGCGCAGCACAGAAACTGGCTTGGCTGTTGAAATGCCAAGCCGGACGATCCGACAAGCCAGCCATGAATCCATTGAGGAAAGCATGAACAGCTATGGATCCGAAGGAAAGTAAGTTAAAAGTGGGGAGCAAGATTATAGTCATAACATTTCGGACAAATATGTGTTTAAAAATAAGTGATTTTCTCCTTCCCTGGAAAAAGACAAATCTCAAGCAAATGCTAGTGGCTCAGCTTTTTACCTTTGACAAATATAACCACCCCGACCCATTAAAAAATGTGTGTGTGTATATATATATATATATATATATATATATATATATATATGGCCTTTTCAGACAACACGCTAAGCCATGGTTAGGCTGCCCACCATTTTATAACAAATGGGTTAGTGAGAGTGTTTAAACTGTGGTTATGTACCCACCATGATTAGGAATGGTTCACATGACATGCTAAGTCATGATTCACATGGCACACTAAGCCATATTGTTTAGCTCCAAATGCTTAACGTGGCTTAGCTTCTGAACAGGGTCATAGTTATTATCAGCAAGCAGGCATCACAGACATATCTTAAACAAATGAGACACCCCAAGAATCTCCATTCATTCAGAAGACACTCTAAAATATAGTATACTGAATAATGTCCTCTCCTTTATCTACACCACAAATACATTAGTGAACTAGAGTTGACATCTTCGTATATATCAGCAGCAGATAACCTCTTTCACCACGTGGGCCAAATTCCATTTGGGAGCTATGTTCCAGTGGAGAGTGGGGCTAAAGGCAATAGGGATGCAGGGTGGGGGAGGAAATATCAGAGCATCCACATAGAGTAGTTTAAATCTCTTACTGCCAGTAACGAAGTCCTAGGAGAGAAGGCATTTTAACTTGTAGCATGGGGAAAAACCAGGTAATCACCAAATGATAGGTGGTTGGGGAAAATGTGGGTAGGGCCAAAAGAAGGGGGTGTGGCCATCAGGGGAAACCTGGAGGGTCAGATTGGGACCCAGGATTTGACTCCCATCCCTGTTTTAAAAGGTATTCAAGGGTGACTCAGTTCAGACAACACATTAGTCAATGCAGTGTGGAAACCACTCACAGGTTGAGTTCCTACGGGGTACTCCCCACACAGCATGTTCTAACTCCACCGTTGTGTGACTGTGGGCTACCGTAGAGTTGAGTAAAATGCATCGCAATGTTTGATTGCCAGTTCTTCCCCCCTCTTTCCTCCCCCGGTCCTCCCGATAGTATCCCATCAGCCATTGCTGCTAAAAAAACAATCCCAGCGGCTCTCCTAGAGTGGCACTCGCTTCTTTCGCCTCTCTTGCCAGGGAACTCTGTAGCCAGTGAGAAAAGTCAACTCAATGCAAGGGAAAGCTCCATGGAGCCCGCCACACAACATGCAACACAACGGTTGTGGAGGAACTCTCCTCTGCACAGCGTGGATATTTTGCATGGAGTGTTTTTGCAAAAAACACCATTGTTCATGGAGTTTTCCCACCACATTTCTCAATGATGGTGTTAAAACTCCACCGTGGAATTCTAAAACCACCGTTGGTTGAGTAATGTGTTGTCTGAACTGAGCCAATGAGACCATTGGAGGATGGTTTAGTTCTGGAGATCCAGCCAGGATAATTGTTGTTGTTGGTTTTGTTATTAGGCATCATCAATATTTCCAAGCTGCTACAGAGATAGAAACACTGCTGCTCTGTAATTATAATGTAATTTATGTCCTCCATGAAAACCTTTCTCCGGGGAAATAATTCTGCTATGGAATTGCAGTTATGCAGCTCTACTCCCTGTCTATATTACAAAATCCAGAGGATTAGGAATTACATTTTGTCCTTTTGGCAGTGCAGGAAGAGAATTATTATTATTATATTTATTTATATATCACCATCAATGTACATGGTGCTGTACAGCGTAAAACAGTAAATAGCAAGACCCTGCCGCATAGGCTTACATTCTACTAAAATCATAGTAAAGCAATAAGGAGGGGAAGGGAATGCAAACAGGCACTGGGTAGGGAAAACAGGCACAGGGTAGGGTAAAACTAACAGTATAAAGTCCGAGCAACATTCTTTCTTTTAGGTTTGTATAGCTCAGCTTCTTGGGAATGATGTACAAATATCTTGGATCATCTGTGCACCACCATTGCATGGTCCAGCTGCTTTCATATTCAAACCAATCAGAAAAGGTGTGTGTGGAGAGGTGAGGGGAGCAACAGCATAATCCCCAAAGAAATATAGTACCTTGGTAAAAAGTTACTCCATTTTAATATCATGCACTTGTTAATGTCAATAGCATGCAACTATCCTCTTATAATAAGGAAAGATAACGTTTCTCCACACTTGCAAGGGTTAATATAACAATGCCTTGGCCATCAAGTCATGGGGGAGGTTGGTTATCATGTCCATAAGACGGTACCTCTGATGCACCACCCTTGAGGCCTTTGCCAGGACAGCTGCACAAACCTTTAATTATCATTAAAGTGAAAGGGTAATGTTCCCAGTGGATTTAGAAAAGAAAAGACAGGTGTGTTATAGCTGTGTGGATTCTTGCACATTTGTAAATGTTCATTGTTATTCTTGCCCTTTAACTTGGTCTGAAGTGTATTGATTGGTAAACATGCAAATAGTTCTGGGGTGTACAGGTCAAGGGAACTAGTGTAACGGCTGCTGATGTCACAAAAGAACCAATGGCCCGGTGAATCAGCAAACAAGCGGTGTTATTATCTTGCGCACCTCCTCAGACGAATAGTATTTGGTAGGGTGACCATATGGAAAAGAGGACAGGGCTCCTGTATCTTTAACAGTTGTATAGAAAAGGGAATTTCAGCAGGTATCATTTGTATGCATACAGCACCTGGTGAAGTTCCCTCTTCATCACAACAGTTAAAGCTGCAGGAGCCCTGCCCTCTTTTGTATGTGGTCACACTAGGCAGGGCTCCTGCAGCTTTAACTATTGTGATGAAGAGGGAATTTCACCAGGTGCTGCAGGCATACAAATGACACCTGCTAAATTTCCCTTTTCTACTCTTGTTTGCTCTTCCACTCCACCCCGGCCCTACTCTCCAGTTCATTGGTTGCTCCTTCCCCCCTTTAACAAGACAGGTCCTGTCAGATGAGTACTTCAACCAGACCGCCTTTCTGCCTGGCAAAAATGGAATGACCCTTTAGTCTGGTTCTTTGGGGGCATTGAGAGAGTACAATCCTGTCCCTGCAGAGATTGGGCATTGTATGATTTTTAAAAAATGCTTCTGAGCCTGGGATGCAAGATTTGGATTTTATATTGAGGCTTGGAGCCAGCTGCTGGGAGAGATCGTTTTTCCCTGCCAGGACCTGATGCAATCCATTCAAGCCAACAGCCAGGCTCCTGTCACAGCACATGCCCCCAACAAAGGAAAACATGCTTAGGGAAAATAATCTGGGCTTTAGGCATTCTAGGAAAAGGTGGAAAAGCCTGGGGAAGAGGTGGAGTGTCAGCAGGACAGGCACAGTGTCATGTGGGTACCGTGCTTCAAATCTGCACACCAGGCATGGCGAGAGTGCACTAAATTATTGGTGTGATGGAGCTCCAAGGTGAAAATTTTCAAACCCAGTTACCTTCTGCTGCCTCTCAGCTTTCCCATAATATCCCTCCTGCCCATGTTGACAAAGTGTGGTTTCAGGGATGCAAATGGATAGATAGATTCAGAAAGCTCTGAGACGTGATCCCTTAGGTTTATTCCATTCACCCTTTGCTCCCTAGCAAATAATAATAATAATAATAATAATAATAATAATAATAATAATAATTGTTACCCGCCTCTCCCTCTGGATTGAGGCGGGGTACAACACAATAAAAAACAACATAAAGTACATAAAACTAATTCAAAGATTTAAAACCAGTGCATCATTAAAAGCAGCACACCATTAAAAAGGGCATCTTAAAATTCAGCTGGGTAGGCCTGCCGGAAGAAATCAGTCTTTATGGCTTTCTTAAATTCTAGAAGACTGTTAAGTTGACGAATCTCTCCCGGCAAGCCATTCCACAAACTTGGAGCAGCAGAAGAAAAGGTCCTTTGGGTAATAGTTGTCAGCCTTGTTTTTGTTGGCTGGAGTAAATTCTTCCCAGACGACCTGAGTGTGTGGGGCGGATTGTACGGATGTAGTTGATTTGTTGCAGCGGAGAATGTTCTATCTCCCTCACCGCCTTTTCATGTGTGCAATTAAGAAAGGCGATTCAAGGGGCAATTAATAGTCTATTCATCACTCATCCCTACCCACGTCTATCAGGAAGCAACGAAACTGGCCAAAACTACAAAAATGGCATTTTAATTCAGATTGCTGGGAATGTTTATGCTTAGCAAGAGTTGTGAGTAAACCTTATAGGAGGACCTCCATTGCTGGATTACACAGTTTGTGTGGAACCTACACTTTAATCCCACTTTCAGCTAATTGCAGAAAGCAATGCCTCAGCAATGCTAAAAGGATGTAGTGTGGAAACAACGCGGATTTCTGGCTCCCAATATCAGCTGGCATGTACTATGAAAGGCATATACTGTAAAACGCAATGTTGGGATAGCCTCCCTTCCAGATGTTTGGACTACAAGTCCCATCATCCTGGATGCCCCATTGCAGAAAGCTGGAATATAATTTCTTTCAGTCAGCTATGTCAAAGAAGATTAGTGTTTTCTGTATCCTTCCATGGTGCCGTTGTACGTTTCATAACCTGTGGCCGGAAGTAGGAAGTTCCGACGAGGAGATCATGTATCTCTGTCCCTCCACGGTTCAGTTCCTGAGAAGTTGCTCCCCCCCCAGCCATTGTCTTTTGATTGCGCGTATCGACTGAGATGGCCAATCCTTCACTAGCCTCCCAGCTGAGGATGTTGCTGCTTTTTGCTCATCGTGATGAGCCTCCAAATTAGGAAGATGGCACACCTCCCAGGAGAGCAGCAGGCTAAGGAGGCTAGCGAGAAGTCAAATTGCTTTCAGCTCAGAGCATTGCCCTTGGGGTAGGCTGTCATGAAGTAAATGCCTCTTCATATCCAGGGATATCATCCAAGGTTCAAATTGGCTCCCTGCAAATCATGGTTTACAAATTGGAAGCCAGCCTGAGGGATATGCACCCCCCTTCCTTCTCGCTCTTGCTGTCAGGCATGAATTCCCCCCTCCCTTTCCTTGTCAATTATAGCCGCGGCTTTGCATTACATCTGCACCGAAGCAAATCCTGCCCGATGTTTACTAGGGTTCCTGCATGTTCCCGCAGCTGGCTGCTTCTGATTTCCAAATTGTGGTATGCAGGAAACCGGTGTGAATCCCGATGAGATGCCTGCAATGCCCTCTGCATGGCACTGCCTTTGAAAAACCATCAGAAACTTCAGCCGCTGCAAAATGCAGCAGCCAGAAAGCTGTCTGGTGTTTGCTTTGTGAAGCATGTAACTCCAGTTTTGCTCAAGCTGTTCTCCCTGCCTGTTCATTTGCAAGCTCAATGCAAAGAGCTGGATATTACCTGTAAAGCTGTAAATGGTCTGGAACGAGGTTGTTTGAAGGACTGCCTCCTCCCACATCAATCAAGCTGCACTTTGGGAAGGGGGGAATTTAGATATGCCACCCATGGGTTGAAAGAAGACCTGAGGGGAGTCATGGGGCCCTGCGGGCTAGCCGCAACCCTCTACCATCCATGCATTTGGCCAGTGTGTGAAGGGGTTGTATGCACACGTTGATGTATGCATAGGGATGTACAGATTTTGTAAAATCTATTCCACCTGTGTATGGCGGATTCATTCCATCAGCCACTCATTGATGGAATTGGACTTTTCCAATTTCCCAAATTTGCAGCAATTTGCATTTGCACAAATTCACACGTGCAAAAAAGCACAAATCCGTCTCGATGCGCATTTTCCTGCTTTGGCCTATGTGGGAGATCTGCAACTTCGGCCAGTGGTGTTTTTTGTTTTGTTTTACGTATTTTTCTATGACAAAATTTGCATAAAATTTGGGAAAGTAAAAAAAAAAAAAAACCAGTCCACAAGTCTGCAATATCCATGCAATTCGGGAAAAGCTATCTGCAGTGGACTCCATGGGTCAGATTTATAGAAATATGAATTCATTTGATTTCATTGTTGATTTCTCCGACATCCCTATGTATGTACAGAGAGCTCCCCTACATAAGGGGGGAACCTGGCCCAAGCAATCAGATTTTTTTCTATGTGTTGGCCAAATGTGCAGCACCCACTGCTGCATTTTCCAGTGGAGACTTTGTTTTGTGTCCTGCTGTCTCCATATGTCTGTTTGACAGTGACACGGGACAGGGTCTTTTAACGCGTGACACCCAAACTGTGGAATTCACTCTCCCAGAAAGCTCCCTTCTTTGGTGGCTTTTTAGAGAACTGTAAAAACATGTTGATTTTGCTAAGCCTTTGGGACTGAGTTATGTTCTATTCCTCCTGCTAACCAAACCCTTTGTGTGGCCAGTCATCAGAATGCTGAGAGTTGTAGTCCAACCTATAGTCCAACTGGAGGATGCCAGGTTGGGGAAGGCTGTTCTGGGTTGTGTTGTAGTTCACCTTCCCCTAACCTAGTGCCCTCCAGATGTGTTGGACTGCAACTCCCATAATTCTTAGCCACCAGTAATAAGGGTTTCTGTTCTGTTAAGACTTGGGTGCATCTGCCTGGTTCCTGCTTCTGGAGGAACCAGGCACTGGTTTATTGCAGTATTTATTGCACTGTCACCCCGCCTAATTCATGGGACTGTTACAGAGTTCAGACAACATCATCTTCTAGTCATAACTTTTCTGCTTTTTCCCGTCACTTCTTCTATTTTGTTTTCTTACCATGGAAAATCCAGCTGCGAGGGAGGAAGGGTCTGGGGTCGGATCTCCCTTTCTCCCTTCCAAGGTTGGAGCACTGTCTCCAATCTCAGAGGAGTTTCCCGAGCCATTCTATGGTCCCTGGGATGCTCGCCCCAGGAACATAGGATTGCTCTCTAAGAAAGAAAAACAGAGTAGCTGCACAATGCCTTTGCGTTGGTAGTACTAGCACCCCTCCACCTGGAAGCGCCCTGGGACCTGAACTACATGAGTCTCATAGAATAGTCGAGTTGGAAGGGGCCTTTAAGGTATGCTCCCTGAACCCACATGTAAACCAGAATATTTTATGGCGAGAAAAGTAGAATTCTTTGCAATATTCTCACATATATTACTGATACAGTACCTGCCGAGTTCTGCAGTTCGCAGCAAATATTTCTGTTAACTGAGTTTTGCATTAATATCCCAAATGTTATATTCTAGGGATCTGCTCTGACACTGAAACACACACACACCCCAAAAGCAGGTTCAGGAACATCAGAATCGGAAGCATTCCTTGCTGTTTAGGGATTCTGCCAATTCAGCAGAGGTTCTAAAGCTTAGCTTTGTCTCCAACGTTGTGCTGGGTGAATTATATAGTACAATATGCAAGATGTGGCAGGCTAATGAAGTTTAATGCAATTGTCCCTGGCAACTGGTTTTCTTGGAAGAGCTGGATTAGGGTCAGCACCCCCAGAAGAAAATATTGTTGGCTGCTGCAGTCTGTAATGGAGGCACCTGGAGGCTTTCTTGGTTTCCGCTGATGACCGCAGGGATGATGAGGTTGCAGAATGCTAAGGTGACTTTCTTACTTTAGAATAACTCAGCAGGCGGTGACTGCAGGAGAAGCAGGAAAGGTGCGCTCTTGCTTGATGTGAGGAAGTCAAAAACATGTTCTGCAAGGACATATGATCAATTTGCTTGCCTTCCCCCTTTCGGTTGTCTTTCAGCTCTTAAAAAATAATGTTCTCCTGCTGCTTCCCTAGAGGCTGGCTTTGTGGCATGATGAGAGCATGTTTCTCTAGGCACTCAAAAACACAGCACTGGAGGCTGCAGAGCCAGCCCCAAGTCTGTTTCCTGCATGCCTACCTGTGAAACCATTGCCAGATCTACACCAAGCAGGATATAACACTTTGAAAATGGTTTGAAAACGGTACATGGAGTGTGTCCTGGGTCCCAACAGTTGTCAATACCATTAAAAACTGTTTTGCAGCAGTGGTGTAGATCTTGCCCCCGACATTGTTTCTTCTAGTAGCCAAACTGGGTGGTTGAGTGCAAATCATCGCATAACAATTCTGCATATTAGGTATACCTACAAACGGGCTTCCCTCCCAAGCAGTAGAGTGGTAGTTGCTTTGGTGATTTAAAACAAACAAACCGTTCAGAAGACATCTTAAACCATGGCTTTAACCACAGCTAATAAGGCTTTTTGCTTTATTCACCATGATTAAAGCTATGGTTTAAGGTGTCTTCTGAACACAGCCTGGCTTTCTGGCTTAACCACTGGGGTTAAAGCCATGGCTTAAGGTGTCTTCTGACCAGGGTCAGAGATGGGTAGTCATTCTTAGGGTGGGTTCGCCTCAGGGCTGGCACAAGCTCTGCCGCCACCTGAGGCAGGATAGCACACAGGCACTTCTCCTGTGTCTGTCCACCCCTGTTACCACCCCTGTGGCTCCCAGACCCTGCTGTGAACACACACACACACACACACACACACACACACACACACACAGCACAGACACCCATTCCACAATGCCCCCCTCAGAGCTAGGCATTTGGGCCTGGCCAGCTCTCTAGAGAGCCATGCTACCCACCCTTGATGGTTGATATGGCTCTTCAGAATCCTTTAAGCATCCTCAGAGGGCAGGTGCTGGCTGCTCTGGAGAGCCCTACTGGCTGCTACCCCAGTGTGGGCAGCATTGGCCTCATTGGAAGAGTGAGGTTGGTGTTCTTCCAATGAGTGGGTTCTGGGGAACCCACTGTAGCGCCGCTGGGTGGCAGCCCCAGAGTTCCCCATCAGGTGCCCCACTCTCTTGCTGTAGCAAATGCCACAGTGGGAGAGTGGCTGGCGGAGCTCGCCAGAGTATTCACCTGCCCAGTGGTACTCTCCTGGCTGGCAACACCTGCCCAGCAGCCCCTGTGGTGGTCCTCCTGTTGGTTGCAGGAAGTGCGCAATTCACCTCTCCTCCCACTCTGCCACCTGAGGCAGGGATTCACCCACTTCATGGGAGGGCCAGCCTTGGTTCCCCTACTACACAACCACTTGTGGAGCCACCATATGCAACTAACTTCATGTTGGAGTGGAGTAGCTTTTTGAGGCCTGGTATCTTATTGGAAAGATGACGTGGGAGAACAGTAGCTTCAGTGTCCATCTTGAATGTGAACTTGATGAATACTCACATATTATTGGACTGGTGTCTCACGGCCCTGTCTTGGCAGCATGTACTTGCTTCCTTCCAGAGTCTGCATCCAAAAAGATCCACTCTTATCACAGCCAAGTTGAGGCAGAGTTTGAATAGCCTTATGCTAGAAGAGCCTTACACTGGCTGAGGATGATGGGAGTTCATCCACACACACCTGGAGGGCAACAGGTTGATGAAAGAGTTAGGTTTAGACGATAGGGCTGTGCAAGGTTTAGAATTCGGTTTCGAAAATTCGAATCCCGATGGCCATTTTATGACGGATCTGTCCTCGAGCACGATCGTGGGCATCCTCTCATGCGATCACATGGGGAAGGTGGCAATGGTGGCAATCGCACAGGGAAGGTGGCAAGCGCACCAAGGAGCGGCCAATGGCGGCGGCAAGTACACGCTTGCCCTCTGCTCCTAAGCTGTGGTATGTCCAGCCCTCCTAGGCACAACTTGTTGGGAGTTGTAGGCTGTGAGAGGAAATGACGGGTCCATCATAAAATAGCGGATCCGTCATAAAAGGGCTGTTGGGATTCGAATTTTCAAAGCCCAGTCCCAAACCTCGCACAGCCCTACTGAACCACATAATGTTCCCTTTAGGTCAGGAAATGCTTTTGAGTCCAATAAGCAGTCCAGAGGCATTCATGGGAACTGAAGATGGCTGGCTGGAGGCCCTCACTTTGCTTTCAAGTGACCCCAGCAGCTGGGGAAGAAAAAAAATGGAAAGTGGGAGAAGGAGGGGATCTGAGCAGATAGTGTCCAGGGGCACCAAGTTTGGAGCTAGACCCAGTTCAGACCATTGTCAGCCCACCACACAATCAACAACAGGAGTGTGCAGGGACACTCTAGGCTTCCAACTTGCTGGGCAGAAGGGCAACGCTAGAAGTAGTGAGTGATACAATGGCTCAGGGACGCCTGAGAATCGGAAGCATGATATTGCTGGAAAGTGTTCGTCTGCCTGGGAAGGGGGGACACTGGAAGTACATTTAGCTGTCCATATTAGATAACGTCAGAAACAGCAAGCGCTAATCCACTTTAAGCAGTCGAAGTGATGAACAAAAAGCCCGTTAATCCAATTGTAAAAGATCATTTGCTCTGTTTATTCCATTCGGTGATCAGTCAGGCAACTCGGTGCCAAGAAATTTGGGGAAATGTCAGTTTCTGAGCAACTTGGGTGGTGCAATGAATGTGTTTAATGCATATCAGGCTGGTTAATGCAATCCGCTCCCAAGTGGTCCCATACTCTTCCTCTCAACATTAGTGCTTTGTTTATAAACAGGCCTTTCTAGCAAAAATCCTCGGCCTGCAGAGGTAACAAATGAAAAGCAGAAGGAAAAAGATTCATTGCAAATGTCTTCTTTTGACTGCAACCCAGTATTTGATTTAGCATCTACCAGCTCTCTAGAGAAGGGCTGAACAGCAGATGGATGACACACACCCCGCCCCAAAAACAAAATTTAAAAGTGAAGAAGCATTGTTCTTGGCATTAGTCCTGTCTCTGGTCTGCTCCCAAAGTCCCTCTGTCTCTGGGCCAGTTCACATGTCATAGGAAGCCACGCTAAAAACAAGCCATGGCGGGTTGGTTAATAGCTCGCTAAGCCACATTGCTGCCGACAGACAATCAGGGGCTTGCCGGCTTGTCATCATTTGTTTCCCCCTTCATCCTCTTGCCTATTCCCTGCGAGTTTTAATGTTTACTATTTTTAATTGTTGTAAACCGCCCATAGAGCTTCGGCTGTGGGGCGGTATATAAATGTAATAAAATAAAATAAAATAAATAAGTATGCCAGGCTTGGATGTCACGACAAGCCACCCTGAAAACAAGCCACCCTGAACAGCTCAACAAGCCATGGTTTCTCAGGTTGGTTTGTGCATAGTTAACAAACCACAGGGAGGAAGCTGCTCCAAATTTGGACATCACAACAAGCCGCCCTGAAACTAACAAGGGTGACAACCCACTGTGGGTTGTCATGTCTTGCAAAGCAAGAACAAATGGGGCTTTTAGAGCTTTAGAAAAATTCTCTTCATCCTTGCAGCAACATAGAGCAAGCAAGATAAGAGGTCTGTCTAAAGCTCTATAAGTCCCATTTGTTCTTGTTTGTAGCAACCCGGGGACTCTTTGCAAAGTTTCTGCAACTCCAGAACTCTTCCTGAATGCCTATAGGAGAGGGAAAGGTCATGTGGTCTCTTGGGACCTTAGGAAGTGCTGCTGGGCTGAAGAAGCCTCTGAAAAGAGTCACTGTAAAGATCCTTCAGCCAATCTTAAAAAGTTAGGTGGAACCCTGTCTCCCTTCCCAAGGAGAAAATTCTTTGAAATTCTCCCTTTCCTTGTGAAAGAGGCAGGGGGGGAAATGGGGGGGGGGAATCCTGAAAATAGCTGGCATGATTTAATGCAGTACTAATAAATGCCATCTTTATCTGCATGGCATAGGGTCTTTGAGTAGGGGTGGGCAAATCTGCCAAGCTTGATTTGGGTCTGGTTCTTATTTTTCCACTTTTCAGTTTGTTCCATCCCGTTTCCACATCACATTGTGATTGATTGATTTTTGCCCACGTGAAAAGTCAAACATATTTTTTGTGTGCTTTTTTTTTTCTTTTTCAAAATGCATGCATTATTCTCTCCCCACACACACACACCCCACCACCACCAAAATGTCCCAGTGGCAGACCACGGGATAGGCACAGGCAGGTGACTGGGAGATTAGGTGTCCAGTGAGGAGGATCTTCTGCCCTGCTCTAGCCACCTGGATTGTTGGGAGATGTGGGGCTACAGTCCTTTGTGGTTTGGGAGCTTCGGATGCTGGAAAGACAGAGCTGCAAATCCTGGAGGCGCTCGGGAGGTTGAAAGCTTTGGCTTGGCACTCTGCAGCAGCGCTTGGCATGCAAGATCTCGGAAGCGCTTCAAAAATAGATTTGAAAAGAGGTCACAAACTCCACATGGACAAGAAAAGGAATTAATGATACGTTTGCCTAAACTTAGCCGCGTGAAGATGCTTTCCGCATACTAATGCGTCGCGTTTGGCAGGTCGGAGGGGAACAGCACCCACTTGGGATCTTCTTCAGAGCTTTCTTCGCTGCAAGCAGTTTCGTTCATCGAGCTGTTTGAACCAGCGTCACTTTCCAAAATAGGATTTTAAAAGCAGGTCAAGACTATGGGAAAATTATCAGAGTGGGGTGGGGGAAGGGGGGGGACAAACCTAGAAGGGTGGTCCCTTGGAACATGTAATTGATGTCTGGTGTGGCATACATGCTAGGCCCAAAGCACAGGACTGTATTTGGTGGGAACTATAAATAGCTTTATTAAACAGCAGCAGAAGAGCAGGGTGACCAAAGTGGGATTAGCCACTAGGTGAGCATGAAAGACGTGACCATTGCAGTGTGATTATGTTATGCGTCAGACTGGGTAGACTCTTTCATTGGTTTGTTTGGTTTGATTAACTATACTGCTGAGGCTGCTACTGTTTCTGCCTGCTGCTTGGAGGTTTCATTTGTTACACTGATTTTTGTATTGATATTTGCTCTTAGCTGCTTAGGGAAAGTGTCTCCAAATTTTAAAGCAGGATATATTCTATTGGTGTTGCTTTAATAATAACAATAAGTCAAATTGCTGGCTGAGCAAATTGGGGGGCTTTGGTTTAGCTCGCCTGCTCGCATCTCCCCTAAAACGTTTTCATTTTTACAAATGGCCATTCTTCTCTTGATGTTCTGGAGTAGGCATGTGCTCCGCTCCGATTAGAAGCGGAGAATCAGAAGCGAATTGGCCTGCTCCGCCTAGCCAAGAGGCGGAGTAGAAGTGGACCGCGGACCCCTAGAAGCAAGGCGAAGAGAAGCGCCCATTGGCGGAGCGCTTCTCTTTCCGCGGACCGCTCCGATCGCCATTTTGAAAAATTTTGCCCATAGGATTGCATTGCGGAAAAGAATAGGGGATAACTGTGTTGTTTTTAAAGCTATCTTTCTGAAACTTCTTGTGCTTAGAGAGTCGTGGATGGGGGTCATTTTGATCCTACTCTCAGCTCTCTGCGTGCTGTGGTTCGCTTGCTAGAATTTTTGGAAAAGTCGGGTAAACAAACAGGGACAGTGGGTAAACCAGAGGTTTTTGGTTTTTTTGTTTTGTTTTTGGAAGCGATGACAGGCACATTCAACTCCCAATCCTGATGAGAATTGATCACCTCATGAAGCATCCTCCAATCCCAGCGTTGGAGGGGGGGACTAAGGCAGAGGCACCCTTATTGCTTTGAGCTGTCAGCGTCTTGGGGGTTTGGCGTTCATGGGGAGAGGAGTTAGTTAGGTGCTGCTGCTGTGTTTGGAGATAGATTAGGATTTAGCTTGGCGTGTGTGTGTGTTTGTTTGCTTCTTTCTGACTTTTTGCTTAGTTTGCTCTGTGTTTTTCCCTTACTTTGATTTAATATAAACTTTATTTTTAAATTTTGGAGTGTGTGTGTGTGTGTTTGTTTGTTTGTTTCCCCCCTTCCCTCTCTTAAAGCCTGACTGTGTTTCATCTTCCTTCTATATACAAAAAAATACAAAAAAATACAAAAAAAAATTCTCTATTTCTTCTCTCTGTTACTTGGACTGTGTGTGTGACTCTGTTATTGTGTGAGTGTGCTGTGTGCAGTGTTTGTGAAGTGCAACAGCCACAGATTGAGCATTTCAAATCCTGTTTGGGCAAAGCATACACACTTCTTGTCCCATTTCCCTACATATAGTATTAATAATATTCTTTCTTATACATATTATTATTAGTATTAGTATTATATTCTTATATATATTATTATTAGTATTAGTATATTCTTATACATATTATTATTAGTATTAGTATAATATCATCATGAGAAGAGGGAGCAGGCGCATGTCTGTGGCGGGGCATGCTGAAAGCAGTGGTCAAGGCAAGGCTCAGGCTGGCACCAGTAAGCAGGCTGCCTCTCCTGCTGTGAAAATCAAATGGGCAACTCCTTGGCTGGCTGCTCCGCAACAGAAGCAGGAGAAGCAGCAGGCAGAGGCACTCTCTTCTGCAACTTGTGCCCGGCATTCTCTTTTTGAGGGTGGGAATGGGAAAAGTGCCCCTTTGCAAGAAGCAGGTGGCATTAGAGGAGGAGGAGTATCCCCAACTCCTTCATTATCCTTTGAGCCCACGAGCCCGCTGATGGACCTGTCTCCAGATCTCCTAGACGAGGTCCTCAGCACAGTGGAGGGGGAGGAGGAGGAGGAGGTGGTCCTCCAGGATGTGGGGGATGAGGAGGAGCAGCAGCAGGCCGAGGCTCTCTCCCCAATCTCATCCCACACCTCTTCCGCTGCCACCCCTGTTTCTGTGGCAACACCAGAGAGCTCAGGCGGGCAATTGGTGTCACCATGGAAGCGAAAGACAAGTATAGTGTGGGACCACTTTGAGGTGGGAGTGGATCCCCGCTTTGCTGTCTGTCACCACTGCAAACTCACCCTATGCAGGGGTTCATCTACAGGGCATTATGGAACCAGCAGCATGGATGCATCTTCAGAGGCAGCACCAGACGATCTTGCTGGGGAAAGAGGCGGGCACTTCCAAGGCGACTAGTTACAGGGGAAAGCCGAAGGCTGCGGCTGCTGCTGCTGCTGCTGCTGCTGGCACTGCCACTCTAAGCTCTCCATCTCCCATCCCCACGAGGGTTAGGCAGGCAACCCTGCAGGACATGGTGTGGGGGAAGTATGGACCCACAAGATGGCGTTTTCCAACGCCCACCCAGATCACCACCTGCATCGGTGAGATGGTGGCGTTGGACGACCAGCCATTCAGCCTCGTCGACAACGCAGGCTTCAAGAGGCTGATGGCGCTTGTGGTTCCGTACTATAAGCTGCCGTGTCGCACCACCCTTAGCAGGCGGGTGGTGCCTTCCCTGTACCGTTCCTGCAGGGAGTTAGTGCTGGGTTGTCTGTGCCAAAACCTCGGAGAACAGTCCATGCCTGAACATGGGGTGTCCGATTTTCATAACTTCCCCTAACATCATGGGATGATGGGATTGGCTTGAGGCTTGCCATGAATGTGGGTCTAGATGGCATCTGTGAGTGTGCCCACTTTCCTTTTTTTTATCTGTCAAAATGTCAGAGAACAGTCCATGCATGAACATGGGATGTCCGATTTTCATAACTTCCCCTAACATCAGGGGATGATGGGATTGGCTTGAAACTTGGTGTCCATGTGGACACATGGATAAGCTGTCATGGTACCGAAGGTGAGGTTTCTGATGTGCAAATTGACATAGTTGTAAAATGGGACTTGATTTGGGATGAGTTAAAAGGTTTAAGCCCCGCCAAAAATCAGGGGATGATGGGATTGCCTTGAGTCTTGGCATGCATGTGTATCCCTGTATAAGCTATCATGGTGCCGAGTTTGAGGTTTCTAACATGCAAATTGACGGAGCTATGGAAAGGGGTGTGAATGGGGTGCCCGATTTTCATAAATTCCCCAAAAATCAGGGGATGATGGGATTGCCTTGAGTCTTGGCGTCCATGTGTATACATCCATGAGGTGTCATGGTGCCAAACTTGAGGTTTCTAACTTTAACAGAAAAAAAGTTGTATACTTTTTTAGCTTTCAATGCAAGCCTATGGGGGGGGAAACGGAGCTCCGATCCGGATCCGGAGCTCCGCAGTGGAGCGGACATAGGCGAGGCAGGGGCAGAGTGAAGCGGCCCGATCAGCAAATCTCAGATCTGGAAGAGAAGCGGAGCGGGGGGTCTGTGCACACTCTTATTTTGGAGTCAATAGCATAGAGTAGCCTTCCCCAACCTGGGGCCGTCCATGGCTACTGGAGGACAGTCCTGTCTTTGAAGGCAACCTCCATTTGAAAGGCTGTACAGTCCAAGTCTGGTGTAAAGATAAAGAAATCTGCTGGGCCTTGAAGTTGCTCATCCACAGTTATCACCTGTACAGCAGACCGAGCAGGTACCCAGGTCACCTCTTCAGAGCCTTCCCCAATAGGGTGAGAACCTAGTTAAATCCTAGTAATGATTTCTACATTTGCATTATACCTATGAATTAGCATATGCAAATTATATGCAAATCTGTGTCATCTTTTCTCCTTGTTTTGGGTGAGAATTTTTCCTCTTTTTTGACAATGCGCCAATGGCCATACTTGAAGGAGATGGGGTTTTGCCAATTACCCTTTCTGCCAGCAGATCATCACCACCACCTCCCGTGCTGTTCCAGAAGGTTTACCAACCCTCTGGATAAGATATCTGGGGAGCATACTGGGTCCCAGATATCTGGAAAGAACATCATCTCCCTCCCCTTCTGCCAGTGTCCTGTGAGTCTGTGCATGAGATCTTAGGATCCAAGCCCATAAGCATTTGGTGCAAAACTAGTATCCATCAATAGAGGTTGGTGGTTCTGATTTCAGTGGGGCTTATTCCATTCTAGGTTGGGTTGGAACCAGCCAGAACTCTAAAGGGGCTATCCACGGTGTTGAGTCCTATCCCCAAAGTGGGTTCAGCACCTTGGATAGCACATTTAATGGAATGACAGCCCCACCGAAATCAGCGTCACCAGCCTCTGCTGGTATCCATGGAGGCTCACGGTGCCTGAATGAGTGTGTGTTGTGCTTGTGTCTCCACTCTGCTTGTCTTTCATAGGCTGCATAGCCCTCTGTTGACTCCATTGGCGCAGCAGCAATGCCTGACCTCTGCTGACTTTGCTCAAAGTTGATGACACAGCACATATTGGCTGTTGCCCGGGGCAGATTCACCCAACTATATAAAGTTCAGAGGGGGAGTCAAGCACTACTTCAAAAGGCCGTCTAATCTAATTTTATTTAAATCATTAACATGCTGCTGAAACAAGTGCATCATTAATTATGATGACTAGGAGACAAAGGTCATAGAAGAAGGGAGGTTGGGTATCTCTTTTTTATAAATGTTGATGACTAGGAGGCAGCTTATTGAATCAAGCAATGGTTTTGTCTGCCCCATGTGCTCGGTTGTAGAAGGATGAGATGCACAGATTTTATGCTTCTGAAATCTACTTTGTTTTGGGGTAGAACCCCAGGATCTACCATCTGGAACCTAGTGCAAAAGGAATTTGTGACGAGTACCAGAAACCAGATCACAGTCCCTGTACATACAAATCCACTCCTGGTTACCCCACGCTTTCTTCATTTCAGCAGTACAATTTAGGGGAGGGAAGGTCATTTTTTTGATGTTACAATTAGATCACTGGAAGTCAGAAATCCTTGCTGATGAACTGGAAATCAAACAGCAATCTGTGAGATCTAACTTCTCCTCACCCTTGATATAAAGCAGAGGTGCTGAACATTTTTCAGCCCAGAGGATGAACTCCATTTTGGAGAAGCTCTCGGACACCATATTTTAGTGGTGGGCAGAACCAAAGTGAAAAAGGGCGGGGCCAAAGGAAAAAGAGGCAGGGCCCCAAATAAGTGAGGCGTTTCAACAATTTAGGCATGTGTTTCAACCAGCAAGGTGACTAATTAAAAAATCCGGGAGGCACCACTTCTTATCAACCATTGTTTTCATTAATGTGCACCATTAGTTTTCACCATTGTCAGTAAATGTCCTCTGGTCTAGGCCGGCCTTGCAACCACAACTCCTGTTCTTTTCCTCCTATGACCCCCCCCCCCCAATGGTTTTTAGCCAACTTTTCCATGGAAGCTGCTACACACTAACATTAGACACAATTATAAATTTCTGGCACTGCTACACACATCCCCGCTGGGAAGACATACTAGCTCAGTAAAATGGATCACTGCCCCTTAAAA
This sequence comes from Elgaria multicarinata webbii, assembly GCF_023053635.1. Classification (NCBI taxonomy): domain Eukaryota; kingdom Metazoa; phylum Chordata; class Lepidosauria; order Squamata; family Anguidae; genus Elgaria; species Elgaria multicarinata. The sequence continues at coordinate 191,231,997 of NC_086171.1, forward strand.
TTAGTTTCTCGAAAACAAATCTGTACACAGGGCCAAGCATTCATTAATGCTTGGTCTGTGCTTCGTGCAAAATCTGCTCTTGAGATTGCTAGCTAACAGGCTTTCAATATGTTAACTTTGGGTACGTAAATCCATGCAATGGTTTGAGAACTCAGGGCAGGTTTTTGCACCTAAAACAATGCTTCCTCTTTCTTCGCACAGGGGAGAAAGAGAAAGCAAGCAACGACCACATGGCCCATTTAGTGGCCATTTTTTTTATCACGCTGTTTCTCCTGCACGCAGCAGAAAATGGCAGCAAGTTTCGTTACTGCCAAAAAATAGGATTTTCCACATCTTTTTTTGTGTCGGAAAAACAAGCAGAAGGAACGGGACATGCAGGGGAGGCAGACAGCTTCATGAAAAGGACCCGTGAAAATCCATGAGTGGCCAGTAACCATGTGAGAAAATGCTTGTCTGGTGATGCTCTTTCGCTCAAGTTTTGGAAGGAAGAAGCAGAGGATTCTAGGCAGAGCAGTCCAATTGGTACTGGACAGAAACGAAGAACTTGGATTCTCTGGGAACATCTGGTTTGGGGGATATCCAAATAATATTCACATAAAAGCTTGCCAGTTTCTGGTTGGTGTATGATGGGCTTGTCGGTGGCACAGTCAAGAAATTCAATGCTTCAAAAGAAAAAGCAGCTCCTCCAAATTCTGGGACGAGGAAGCGTGTTACTATGGGAAATGTGTGAAAGTTAATTGTGGGAGAGTATAAGGGTCCGAGGTGAAATTAATGCAATGAGGAAGTGTATCACAATGTACCTCAGCTGATGCAATGCTCCCTACTGCGTTATTTCCATTTACTGCTCATGGTCCCGCCGTTGCACATTGCATAAATGGGACTGAAGGGCCTTCTCGATTGGGGCACTCCTGTTCTAGGAATCTTTGCCTTTCAGGGAGTGTTAAGCAGCTTCAGTCATTCAGTTTCGCTGACTACTTAAGTTGCACCATTTCACTCAGGCATTTGGGTCCTTTGGATGTTTTGGGGGAGACCTTTGAATCATCTCTCTTGTTATAACAGACTGTTGTATTTATTATTTAGCGGCTGGTTTGATTTTTTAAAATTTTATTTTAGGGTTTAGGTTATTAGTTTTATTCGCACTTGTGTTTTGTATTTGTGAGCCACTTTAGGATTTATGATAAGGAGCAGTAGATACATCTGATAAATAAAAAGATTAAAAATATGTGCATTTCTGAGCATGATCTATTAAGCTTAGCAATGAATTTTTCATTGTGAGAGGGCGAAAGGGAATATATGCTTTCATCTGCTGTACTTTCATTGAGTATAAATAGAGAACGGCTAGTCTGCTCAGCTTTAGATTTTCTCCCAAAACTAATAGCCTCAGGAGAAAGAGAGAATGCACACTAGCAAAAAATTAATTGCAAACCTTTCAGCCCTGCAGGCTAGAGATTGTCATTTTCCCCCTACTGTGTAGAAGGAGGGGGGAAGGTACAGTTAAGCTTGTTATAGAAAAAGGCAGCATCCTCCCCCAAGTTAATTTATTGTGACAATAACTGTTTGTCTGCAACTATCTATAACTACACGAGCGCATCTCTTCTGTGGGTTTACAGAGAGAAATTGAAAGTAAGTGACATAACAAGCCAGTGTGAAAATCAGCGAGACTGTGGCTCATAAAAACAGCTCTCCATTCCGTGCATATATCCAATTAACATAAAGCTGTTTAATTGCCGCCTCGTGATGAAGACTTGAAATAATGACTTGTGCCAACCCATCTGTTTTGCAGCTTGAATTTCAATGGAGTTCACCTGGCATCCGCTGGACAATTTAGCGATTTCTTGGGCAGCATGGGACCAGCCCAGTTTGTGGGGCGCCAGACCTTGGCCACTACCTCCATGGGTAAGGAACAGAAAAACAGTTATCTTTATGTATGTAAATGTAGTGCCAGCTCCATTTTTTGGAGGACCCATGGGCAAGGCACCTTCCCTGGGGCCCTTCCATCAGTAACTCTACCTTCTCACCAACATTGTTACCAGCTGCTCTGGCTCCTCCTCCTCTTTCTCATCATTGCTACCATTTGCATCCTTGAAAGGAAGGGATCCAATGAGGAAGTAGGCGATGGCACATGCTCCTCCTCCTCCTTCTCACCACCACCATTGTCTGGGCCAGAGCAAGGGGCAGGTGAACAAGCAGGTTGCCATGGCGAAGAGGAGGAGCAACTCCAGGGTGCTCTTGTCAGGGGGCCCCTGCTGGGCCCTTGGTAGGTGCTCAGCCATGCCGACCCTTGACACCAGCTCTGTGTATGTGTATAGCAGAGGTGCACAACCTGCTTGGACCCTACAGCCACACGGGGTATATGCTGAGGTGGCAGAGGCTGCACATGTGTGCATGCATACATGCATACACACAGCACTCACACACATTCTCACACACATACACACACACACACACACACACACACACACACACACACAGAAGCAACAGGTTTAGTACTGCAGCAACAGCATTTGTTCCATCTCACAGCATCAAGGTTTTGAAGCCTCCTCCCCTCCTCAGTCTCCCCAACCCAATCACCAAAGAAAAGGAGGGAAATGTAATGTCACTCCACGGCCAATCTGGGGCCAACATGGGGGCGGAGCCTGGTGGAAGGTGACCAGTGGCTCCGGGATCTGGATGGCCACCCAGAAACCCCATACTCCCTCCTCAGCATCAGGATTAGCTGCCGTCCCTGGGAGAGGGAAAGTGCAGGGTTAAGGAGGGAGGTGGCACCAACCCAGTGCCATGAAGACAGCCCCCAAAGGAGCTGACAGGAAACATTGAGCACTTTTTCCTAGGATGTTCCAGGGACACTCTAGGAACAAGGCTTCTATGGCAGGAACCATAGCGCTTGTACCTAAAGCATTTTTTTTCTTTACCCTCTCCCCATTTTTTCACTAACACACACACACACACACACACACACACAAACAGGAAACGGTGAGCTTGCCTGACTCCGCACACACCAAGTCGAGCCAGCTCAGGGATTTGTGAACTTGCATCCGTGGGGCTGAGCTGGTGAAAACTCACCATGCTCCTCCCCCAGTCTGACATCCCTAATCATTAATAAGCAAGTGCAATTGCACAGGGCAAGTCAGGCAGCTCTGCAGCAATGGCACTCAATTCAGGGATGTGCCTCTTCAGCATCACCTACTAAGCAGTCCAGAATCTACGCGCTCCCTGCCCCACCCTGCCACCATCTCCACCCCAGGACTGCAGTAATACGCTTAGTTTAATGAATTGCAAAATTAAGTGGTCTAGGTTGGTGTGGTTGGGTGTCTTAGTGCTAGATTAGTAGCATCATTCTCTTGCTCACAACGTTTTTTGAACGAGAGTGGTCACATCTAGTCCATTTGTTTTCATTTCGTAAATGCATTCAATATGTGTGTTTTTGTTTTGGATCAGTACTGGACCTGGGTGTGTGGATTAGCTGGGGTCACTTGCTGTTCATTTGCGCTGGCGTGCCTTTTGATGTGTTGAGATGGACGAATGAGGGGTGTTTGAGATCACCAGGATTAGGTGAACATCTGCTCACCACTTGTCTGATGGCCGATCCCCCTTCTCATTTGCAATCGCTGCTCACTCTACACCAATGGGGACTCGCGCAAATGGAGCCACGATCAAATGGGAGATTTGTCAACTTTCTTCCATAGACTAAAGCAGGGCTGATTCAGCTCACAGAGGACATTTGCCCAAATTAGGGCACTTGCGCAAATCGAACTGAGAATCACAAACGAGAAGAACGCAAGCACATGTTCAACAATCTACGAATATTTCCAGCGAACACGTGCTGTTGCTCGCATTTGGAGCTTCAAACAGGGCATGTTCACATGTTTTGTGAGCAAAATTGAAATTCTCATGCATTTTTAGTGGTGAGGCACTGACCTTGGTGCTCAGAACATCTGAATACAAAGAGGTTTCATTCTGGATTGCCTCCTGCTGCTGAATAAAATAAATTCATTTGAGGAAGGGTTCATAGTTTGGAAGCCCTCAGTTTGAAGGCAAGAGTTGATTCGAAGGCTCTGCTAGCTTATTTTCCTAGTGGTCCATTTTGGGAAATAGTGGGCTAGTGCCTCATTCCCATCCTCTTAATAGTGGCACTTTGAATCAGAGGTCCAGGGCCCCACACATGAGCACACATACCCCAAACGCAGCAGTGCCGGCTGACCGCATTTTGAACTAATACACTTTACCACCTAATGACTCTCCTCCCTCTTTAAGACCATTAATCCAAAGTTTAAAATTACCACAGCATCTGAAGAAGCTATGTTCTGTTCCCACTTTCTCCACATCTGTTTTGCCTTGAGGATCTGGGATTCACTCTCTGATTTCTGCTTAATGATCATCTGCACACAGAGCGGAGAGTTCTGTGTTATCCTAAAACCTCTAATTGTTAAAGAGAAATCATGGAAGCAAGCAGCAGTTAAAGGAGATGATGATATTATTATTATTATTATTATTATTATTATTATTATTATTATTATTATTCATCCCTCTTTTCTTGCTCATGGTGGTTTTTCTAGATGGACATGATGGGCTTTGCCAAGTCATGCTGTCTTTTACTGATTCAGAAACCTCCTGACTATTGAGCATGTTTTAAGTATGACTGCTTTCTGGATGTTGGTGTGGATGTATTTTGGTAGGCCTGAAGGTTTTCTATAAAAAAAAATTATGTGATGCCAGTGATTAAAGTGACGACTTCTTCTTCTTCTTCTTCTTCTTCTTCTTCTTCTTCTTCTTCTTCTTCTTCTTCTTCTTCTTATTATTATTATTATTATTATTATTATTATTATTATAAAGCCCTTTTGATAAACAGATATTTGTCTTTAACTTGCATCTTGCTTGATGTCTAGGGGATGTGGAAATTGGATTACAGGAACGAAATGGACAACTGGAAGTGGATATCATTCAAGCCCGAGGACTGACTCCAAAGCCTGGCTCCAAAACCCTTCCAGGTAGCATTTTCCAATTGCTCTCTAAACTGTCTCTGCCTTTTAACAAACTGCTGACTGTTTGCCTCCACAAAATGCTAGGTAATAGCTAGATCACTGTGACAAGCACAGACAGAGGTTGCTTGGTTTTTACACAGGTATAAGCAAGTAACATTGGGTGAGCAAGGCCATTATCCCCGGGCAAATAATTTTCAGAAAAGTAGAAGCTGAAATTATTATTTTTGGGGGTCAACCTAAATATTCATCCACCAAACTGCTACCAATTCCCCTGGCAGTACTGGAATATTCTGAAAACAGTTTTAATATCAGGGTGACACACTAATAACCCACCTGTATACCCAGCCTTCTTGAACACCATTTGGTGGAAAGGAAGGATATAAATGTAACAAATAAATAATAACATAAATATATGGTAGGCATCCGGTAGGGAATGACTCAACTGATCTAATGTCACAGTGAAGCACATGGATTTTGGTTCCTCCAAGTGCCATTGGCGTAACTGCTCTGATGTCACGGAGAGGCTAGGTAACCTTTGGTCCAGGCTGCTGGATGCTCAGGGGCAGGGAGGAGATCAGGGTATTTCAGTTCCAATGTCCAGGAGCAACTTTTGCCTACATGCCGGAGGCTTTCTAATGACACCTTATTGATACAGTTAGTTGAATGATCCTGGAACCCATCAATGAAAATAAATAGGAGGGATGGGGAAGGTATTCAAAGAGGTGCAGGTTCAAAAAGCAAACCCACTCCACTTGAAAAGATGTATCCCTTTTTGAGGCAGCCCAGGCCCATGCAAGTCTGAATTGTGCCTCAAAATGGTGCTCACATTCTCCCCCACCAGCATGCCCTCCTCTGATAGTTTCCCCACCTTTCTCAGGCAACCTCCCCAACCTTATCTTTGCAAGGGGAGGGCGAGCGTAACTGGTGACGGAAGTGGTTTATTATCTTGCAGGCAGGCAGGCAGGCAGAGGACCAGCTGGCTAGCTAGCCAGCCTACCCAACTAACTCCCAAATTTGAAACAGTGCTCCTAAGCATACTCAGAAGTATAATTTCCTCCTTGGAAGCATCTTTTGAGGTCTGGAGTTGGCTGGACAGGCAAGTTGTCTGGCCGGCTGAGCATCTAAAAACAATATAAAGAGCTACATCATGAAATTTTATTTTATTTGGAAATAAAGTTAACAAAATAAAGGCCACAAAAAGAACGTATATAATAGATCAAAATCATTAAAACAAATTCACTAATGATAAATCTTAGTCTAGAACTGATAAGGAACATCAATGGTACATAATATTACATATTAAGCATCCTATAATAGCTCCATCTGAACAAAATATGGCTTGGGACCAGGCTACCTGAAAGTCTGCCATCTCCCATATGAGCCTGCCCAGGTTTTAAGATCCTTGAGGGAGGCCCTTCTTTTGGCACATCCACCATCAGGGACACGTTTGGTGGGGATGCAAGAAAGGGTCTTCTCAGTGGCTGCTCCCAGGCTCTGAACTCTCAGGGGAGATTAGGTTGGGCCCCCAATGGGCAAAGGTGTTTTTTTTATTCAGACAGAGCTATGGCAATGGCATATAAGCTGCTCTGTTGCTGAAGGTGAATTTAATTGATTGGATGCATTTTGTTTCTTTTATTGTTGTTTTTTAATTGTGTTTTTAATTTATCTTTTATGTTAATTAAGATTTTGTTTTTAATCTAAACTTTATTGTCAGCCACTTTGAATGCATTTTTTTTGGTAGAAAGGTGGGGCATAGATAAATTAAATACAAGTAAATAAATGAATAAAGTAATTTCCCCCCCCCCAAAAAAAACAACTCTGTGTTTAACATGAAAAATGAGCTTTTACAATGTTCTTTCCCCACCAGCTGCTTACATTAAGGCCTATCTACTAGAAAATGGGGTGTGCATCGCAAAGAAGAAGACCAAAGTGGCTCGCAAATCCTTAGACCCCCTGTACAACCAAGTATTACTTTTCCCAGAGAGTCCACAAGGCAAAGTACTGCAGGTAAGATGGACAGGTCTGAGCCCTGAAGGCTGGTCCCACAGCTAGAGTAGAGTATAGCGTGGTCACTTACACTAAGGATGACCATCACAGGGAAAACTGGCACTTTTACCCAAAGCCCCTGGCTCATCTTCCATCTGTGAGCCAAGCTGGGGGCTTCCCCCCCCAAATCTTGCAACTTTCAGAGTTATTTCCCTCATAAAATTGGCATTTACGCAAAATACAACCAGTTTGCATAAGTTTTACAAATTTTGCCCGCAATTTGCATAATTTGCGCAAATTGGAGCTGCAAATATACTTACCTTGTGCAAATTGCACCTGTAATTTCTGCACGTTAAGCATATTATGGCTGCAATTTGCACAAATTACGTGGACTACAGTCAAAATTTGTGTAATTTATGGGCACGCGAAGTGTGTAAATGCCAATTTTGATTGGGAGAAATGACAGAAAATCCGTGACCTAGCCTGTGTCCATATAGATTGAGTTGGGCCAGCAAGTTGGAGTCTGGTGGTGAGGCAAGCTGCTTAAAGCTCAGCAAACTTGATCCCCAGGACAGATTCCTCCAACATCCCTACTTTACAACATAACCCCTCAAAAGAAGAAATGCATCACACACACACACACACACACACACACACACACACACACAGGACAAGAGGACACAGATTTGCAGAATATTTGCATGTGTTGATTCATATGTATAGATTCATATTTAGAAAGCATTACTGTAATTCAAATAGAAATGGCGGGCATCTCGCTATAGCAGTGAAGACTGTGCCCGGGTGACGTGTGTACTGTCCAGGTGCTCACTATTGATGGATAACTCCGAGGCCCTTGGGCTCCCCTTTCTTATGGTTCCTTATCTTTAACCCAGTCTTGGACTGGACAGTACTTCAAACAGAAGACACATTCAAAGAGAGGCCTGTCCTCTGTAAAGTAGAACTAGGGATGTCAGAGGAATCTGTCCACAGGGTCAAGTTCTCCAAGCTTTCAGCAGCTTGGTCCCCTGGACTCCAGCTCACTTACCTGTGAACTGGCTTAACTTAATCTGCATCAAATCGGGCCAGCTCATGGATTTTCAGGTTCTTTTTTGTTTTTCAAAATTGGCTTGTATGCAAATTGCTGCCACAATTTGTGTAATTTATTAAAAAATCAGCTTCAATTTCTGTAATTTCTGCAAATTGTGACCATAATATGCTTAATTTGGACAAAGTGTGCTTAGATGGACAGATAATCTGACCTAGTACAAGGCTTCCTATGTCTGGACTGCAAGGGACTTCCATTTCCTCTAGGCACTGTGTAGCTGACCAATGTGCATGCATCTTCCCCCTACTTTTTATTTTGTTGCCACTAACAATGCAGGAAAGAAGTCACTAGGTTGCATTTTCTGCCATAACAATGCCGGGCGATTGACCTAGAAACATAGGAAGTTACCTTAGACTGACTCAGACTCTTGGTTCATCTAGTCCAGTATTATCTACACTGACTGGCAGTGGCTCTCTAGGGTTTCAGGTCGAATTCTTTTCTTGCCCTATCTGGAGATGCCGGAAATTGAACCTGGGACCTCCTGCATGCAAATCAGGTGCTCTACCACTGAGTTACAGCCCATCCCTCTGAGCTATGGACCCGAAGCTCCACTGAACTTCCCCTTGAGTCCTTCATGTTGTTCCCATCAGGATCTGTATCAATGGCTTTGTCCAAAGATCGATCCCATGCAAATCTCCCATCAACCAGTGCAAAGTTATTTATGGACTAAACCCGTTTCCCCTTCCCCCCCTCTTTTCCCCAAGGTGATTGTCTGGGGAAACTACGGACGCATGGAACGCAAACACTTCATGGGAGTCGCCCGGGTTCTTTTGGAAGAATTGGATTTGTCAACTTTGGCGGTAGGCTGGTATAAGCTTTTCCCAACCTCTTCAATGGTGGATCCTGCGACCGCTCCGCTCCTGCGCCAATCGTCACAGCTTTCCTTGGAGAGCACAGTGGGACCTTGCTGCGACAGGTCTTAATGAGCAAGGAAGTACTTTGGGACTGCTTCTGTTTTTAAAATCATGCTGTCAAGGTTTTGTTTGCCGGAACGCTGTCCTCGAGCGCATTGCATCTTCGATCAGTCCTTGGGGGAAAACCTGAAGGTGAGGATGGCCAAGTAACCTTGGACAGAAACCAAGATGGAGGCCAGTGACCTCTCTCCATCCAAGTGGGAGGAGCTGCGGGGCACAATCCTAATTACAGAAGGACACACACACACACACACAAACACACAACTCACCGTTTTCGTTTCCCTTTTTTTCACCGTCATCCATGCATCCTTGATTCAGATCAATGTAAAATCTTGAGATATTACAGCAACTTTTTTAAACCGAGGAAGATGTTGCTTTTTTCTCCTTAGTGCTATTTTACAAATTTGAAAAAGAGAACTTTTGGCAATTCTTAAATATTCAAAAGCAAACATTTGACCTAAAAGAAAATGGCAGTTTCAGGGAAACTTTATGGGTTTTGTAAACTTTTTTCCCCTTTAAGAAATGGGGGTGGGTGGGAAGGAACTGCAACTTTTTCTCTAGAACAAGTTCCGTAGTTCTGTTTGATGTATAAACACTGTTGCTGTATTTTTTTACACTGTGCCAAATTGCCAGCAGTGTCTTCTATTATAGGACTTAGGCCAACAGTACTGCTGAAGCATTTTTGTTGGAAGAACAAGGGTGTATACTTTGATTACACCAGTCAGTTCTAATACAGAGAGCATAGCAACCCGGTTGGGATGTTGCACAGAGAATGTGGCTGAATGCAAATTGGAAATCGTGCAGAGATGAGATTTCCTAGCCCATTGTTAGATATGAACATTGCAAGCACACACTTGCACCATACCTTACCTCAGCTTATGCTGTGTTATTCCTAGTTATGCTTGTGCTCCCACATTCTAGTCACACTTTACATTTTCTTGCACATGCCTCGTGACGTGCCACATTCCTCTAGAATAGGGATTGGTTTGAGGTAGCAATACTTTATTACAGCATTGCAAGCAAATTCATAAGGGAAGGGAGAAATATCAGAAGATGAAATCCTATTTGTAATCTCAGAGATGCTTGCAGGAGATCGTTGGATCCTTGCACTTAATGAAAAGGAGAGATGCATTAAGGCAGCTTTATTTAAGCCACCAGTGGTGTATGAAGCAACCTGGAGGAAGGGCAAAAGGGGCTGGATTTTTCCAATGCTTGGGCACAGGACACAGTTAATGACTAAGAAGGACGTTTTCACAAGTGATGCTAAAGGCACCTTGTAAACTCTCGCATGGTTTGTTTGCATGTGTGAACAACTATAAAGCACTTTTGAATGAGTGGTTGGGAGGCTTAAGAATGGCATTTCAACTTCCACGTGGCTTTCTGCCTATATGTGTGTGCCTGTCCGTCTGTGTGATCTTATGAGTGGATGTGCTCTACTCATACTGTAATATTGATCCTCCATCCACCATCATTACTACAGAGCCGTATACATTCCAGATTCAATCAATAAGGGTGTGTCTTCTTCTACTGCACTAGTGAGAGAGGGGTGTACCGTGACTCAGGAGGAGGAGCCTGACTTTCAAACAGAGTTGATTGTGAATCAGCCGGCGAGGTGAAAACCATCATCAAAGGAGGGCAGGTCAAAAAAGTGACATCTCAAGTCATTCATGCAAAAGCCACTGCAGATAGGCTTTTGTGGGTGGTTTTAAAATGCAAAAAGAAAAGAAAAAAGGAAAGGAAAAGAGTGTTGTAAATATTTTATGTTAGCCAATAAAAAGATAGCTATATATATTCTGCGTACAGCTAAGGAGACAGGAACCGTCAACAGAAAGAGTCACATAGAGTAGATAGGTAATTCACTTGAGGGAGAGCAGTTTACACAGATTGTACAAAACATTACCTGTACACAGCCATGTCTGAAAGCTCTAGAGAGTAATTTTAGAAGGTACCTCAGGCCAGGATGCTCTGTCTGTATTTAGATCTACCTTTTCTACATTACTAGATGTTTGTTTTAGCTCTCCTTTTTAATGAAGACTTAATTATTTCTATCTCAACTTTCCTGTTAGGATGCCGAAAAGTTTTGTTTCACAGTTAAGGATACTGAGTCCAATAGTAACCTTAAGGAACCATCTGGAAATGGCTCCCTGGGCTGTTGTTACAGCACAAAGTAATGACAAATGTTTATACGTGGCCTAAGAAATAAGCATGGCTAAAGCATGACTTGCTATAGAATGAAACTTAGACAGCTGTATCTTATAGACAGCATTTGTAATGGTTTGGGAAATAGGAGACCAAATGACTACAAAAACAATAGGCCTAGTAATGATCTGTGCTAGAAGTAACCTAATATAGATAATAGAATAAGGGAACGCTAAGAATTTTAAGTATATTAAAGTCATAGATGCTCCAGAATTTCAATCCGATTGTCTTCATTTCTTCTATGCCTGTGATTTCTGTATAATTCCTTTTCCAATTCATATTAAAGATTTTCTGTCTATGGGTTGGAGGAAAGTAGTTGCATGCTAGCCAAAATACGTTGTGACTTTGTTTTTTAAAATAATAATTTAAGAACACACTAACTACATTCTGGCATCTCTTCATATTTCTGTAAAGTAGGCACTAAGCAGTATTGTACAATATATATGAACTAGAATAGATTGGGTTAGATTTAGTGGTTGGTAGCCATTTGACTCTTTTAATAGCCTTGTCTTTAAAAAGAACTTTGGGGAAACAAATACATTCCAAACCTGGGAACTGAATCCCAGGTATTCATGCTTTATAAATTCAAAGATATTTATGTTGTTTAAAACTGATAATCGCGTTGGTCATGTTTTATATGTTTCCTGCAGTTAGTTGTCAATTCTTTCCCAAATGCTGATAGGGGGAATGGAAGTAAAAATGCTGAAACACACTTATGGTTTCCTAACCTTGTGACAGCATGACAACAGGTTTAATGTTGAAATGTTTGCTGCTGGCTCTCTCCATGACTAGCAGTTGCTGCAATGCTGTGCCAATGCCTTTCTAAATTTGAATGGATAAATGAGTTGGGCTGAATTAAAATAAAGAGAACAAAGGGGAACTTCTCAAAACTGCTTTGAATTTTCTTTGATAGAAAATATTCGTAAACATCAAATGATCGAATGCGGTTTGATCCCCGGTGACTCTAAAATGAGACGGATACTCTTATGTATCTGTAAATCACCCTTTAAACAATTGGTTCATGGAGTGATTAGCAATGAGCTAAACGACAATGAAACATTACCAAATCAGAATAAAAATAAATAACAAAAGTAGCAATTAAATGTAGCAGATTAAAGGTGCAATCCTATGCATTTTTAGATAGAAAAAAGTCCTACCACTTCCATGCTGACTAGATTGTTGTGGGACTTTTTTCTGCCTAAACTTGCATAGGATTGTGCCTTTAATCGATGAAAACTCAAGCTTTATTTATTTATTTATTTATTGCATTTCTATACCACCCAATAGCCGTCTGGGTGGTTCACAAAAATTAAAAACATAAAGTACAATTTAAAGTGTACAACTTAAACCACAATATAAAAACACAATATTTATTTATTTATTACATTTATATACCGCCCCACAGCCGAAGCTCTCTCGGCGGTTTACAACAGTTAAAAACAGTAAACATTAAAAAAGTATACAAAATTTTAAAAAAACATTAGAAACATATAGACAACAATATAAAACAACATTATCCATTTAAAAACAACAGTTCTGGGGTCCGTTAAAAAACAAACTTAGCGTTGTTAAATGCTATTAAATGCCTGGGAGAAGAGAAAAGTCTTGACCTGGTGCGTGAAAGATAACAGTATTGGCGCCAGGCGAGCCTCATTGGGGAGATCATTCCACAGTACAACCAGAATAAAACCGAGCAGCAATGCACAGATTTAAAATACAGACTTAAAACAGCAAAGATAAAAAACTAGGATGGTAAAATGCTAAAATACTTGGGAAATAAAAAGGTCTTCACCTGGCGTCGAAAAGAGTATAACTTAGGTGCCAGGTGAACCTCTCTAGGGAGTTCATTCCACAGCCGGGATACACCTCCTCCTGGTAGCCACCTGCCTCAATTTCTTTGGCAGGAATTTATGGAGAAGGAGCACTTAAGATAATCTTAGGGTCCGGGCAGGTACATAAGAGAGGAGGCATTCCTTCCGATAACCTGGCCCTAAGCCATTGAGGGCTTTGAATGTTATATCAGCACTTTGAATGAGCCCAGACCTGGACTGGTAGTCAGTGAAGCTGGAAAAGTACTGGTGTAATGTGGTCTTGTTGGCCAGTTCCCATTAACAATCTTGCTGCCCTGTTTAAAAGCATAAAAGTCCTGGGCGAATGAAAAGGTCTTCACTTAGCGCTGAAAGGATAGCAAATTAGCTTCCAGGTGTGCCCGTCTGGGCAGGAAATTTCAAAAAGTGGAGTCCACCTGTTTATTTTATTTATTGTCCACATTGAGAGATATCAGAGTGGTGTACAATAAATTAAAACACAACATACAAAAAGGTTACAATAAAAGCAAACACTCTTCTTCATGTTTCTGTAGGGAGAACTAATTCCTAGCTTTTTTCTTTGTTTCTTCTTTAGAAAAGCCATTTTGATTGTGGCCAAAACCCAATGTTGGGTTATATTCACTTGTGATCTAGTTTGCATTTGCAACAGTTGAGCCCAAAGGACCCTTCTGTGCATGCAGAATAGCTTTTCAGACCTTCTGCCTTCCTACCACACTTCCCCATACCTTCTGAAAAGCTGTCCCTTACTCACAGTAAGGAGCAGTACCATGAAAAGCAGTTTTCCATTTGTGGCAAGGTTCTGCCCCCAGAAGAGACTGTTAGTCCTTCAGGTTCACGCATAGAAAGACCTCTCTTAGATGCAGACCCACATTTATAAATCCAAATGAAAAAGCCAGAATGTGCATCTGATTTCAAAACAACTCCACATGAACAACATTTTCTGAAGTGATAGATTCCAGACTGAAAGGTGTTCTCATTCACAGCATCTCTTTTGAAAGCCTAACTGGCTTTGCATCCAATCTACTTTAGGAGCTCCATCAGACAGGGCAGGGGGGAGGGAATCACAGTTCCCTGCCATCGCTTCTCTGCCCCTGCTTTTGTTGCACAATACTTCCTCTTTCTTTCCGAAGAAGAAAGAGGAAGTAAACAAAGACCACATGGCCCATTTAGGGGCCGTTTTTATCGCGCTGCTTTTCCTGCAGACAGGGGTCTATTTTGGGGTCTATTTTGTGACGGAAATAAGGCAAGAAGAATTGGGAGGTGCGCAGGAGGCGGATGTTGTCATCTAAAGGATGCATGAAAAACCATGAGTGGGCAGTAGTGAGAGTGTGATAAAACGCTCGTCTGATGAACCCTTAGATTTGAACTGGTGCCATTTTTCTGCACTTTTGCACACTTGTGCTGTATCTGTGCACAGCTTTTTAGTACAACATCCAAAAATGGTTTAGAAACTCCCAACTGATAAAGACCTAGCTGATAGCATTAGACTTAGAAGAGCTCTTCTGATGTAAAGCCCAGACCAGAGCCTGTTTCCTTTTTTTTGCTAGATTGCACGATATCAGGTCGTGATCAAAAGTGTTCCTTTTGGTGTACAAACCTGAATTTCCTCCCCATTGCTCATAGCACCTCTTCATGCTGTTTCTGAAACCACCCCAAGGTTTGTGGGGAGTAGCTTATCGTGTAGCCTTTTTTAAAAAAATCTTGGGAGCTAACTTATTGGTCTAACTTCTGTTTTGTCATTTTGAGTTTGTAAAGTAAATGGCTAGCCTTTGAAACCTGATTTCTTTCTTCCTTTTTAAAAGTTTAAAATAGAATTGTGTCTATCTGTACTTTTTAATTATTACTTCTTTAACGGGGAAGTAATAGCTGTGTTTAAGAGTCAGCAAGTGTCCCAAATAGATAGGTGATTATTCCTGCGCTTGTACTTCCTAAAACTCTGCTTGTTCTTAATGGGAGCAGCTAAAACTCAGGCTCTGAGTTTTATGGCATTTTCAATCCCTTTGCTTCAATTCCCTTGCATTATCTTCTCAGCCAGTATCCCAAGAAAACACACAATTCTTGCTCTGAGATCCATTACTCTGTTTTTCTCTTCAAAAAGAGGAAGACTTGATCCTATGTCCCTAGTTCCTTCAGATGCTATTGTGTGGGTTTTTCAATCTTCTGGCACTGCTTTATCCCTCTCATTCTTAATACAAATGGTAGAAACAGACAGAGAAAACTATGGTTCTCTTAGCTCCTGGAGCTGAATTTTCAAGGGCAAAAGGGCCCATGAGGTCACAAGTCAACCATCTCCACATTTGGGCTGATCTCATGGCACAGGAAGTGCCCAGGTTCACACAGGAAGTCTGTTTTTGGAGTCAGGAGTTGAATCTGGTTTTCCAGTGCCTCAAAACACCAGATCATTCATCTATAAACAGAGTTGCTTATGAGGATGAGGGATTAAGCAAACCCTAGCCTATTAGCTCAACTCATACTTCCCAAATTTGGGGCAGAGGATGTTTGAAGAAGGAAAAATCAAATTGTGAATGCTTTTGTTGTATATAATTATACCTTTTAAATGTTTTTAATACTGGATCCCTTATACATGTACTGTTTTGTTTTGTTTTTTAAAAAGTAGGTCTTCAGGCATAAGAAATGTCATAAGTTTATGCATAGAATGAAATTCTGTAGATGTTGAGGCAGTAATGAATCTCAGTGTAAGCATGTTTAGTAGTAATCATCTTAGATAGCAGGACAATTTTTTTATGAAACTTATTTTAAGTTAATTTATTACATGCTATTTAATAATTTTGACACTGGAGAAATATTTTCTTTAAAAACAAAAATGTTGCATCTTTTTTTTTAATAGATTATATAATTTGACCTTTTTTAAAAAAAAAAGAAAGAAAAACTTTTACTCTCTTGGCATAATGAGTATTCATTGTTTTCCTGATACAGAGAAAGTTAGTCACACTTAAGACCCATTGGAAATAAATGGGACATAAGTTAGCCATGACTAACTTGTCACATAGAATTCAGTGGAACTTCAGCACAACTAACATTATCTGGATCAGGGCCTCATTGGTTTAGTAATAGATGTTCTGTGTTATATTTTATCAACTTGTATTTCTTTTCCAGAAATGGCAAAGTATGTAAATAGCTACCAGGAAATAATCCTATAGAAACTTCACTTGAAACTATCATTAAGTTGTTATTATTATTAATATTGTGTAAAAAAAAATATTTGCAGTTGTTCATTACATCTCTACTAAAGATCTTAACCTAAGATCTAAGCCTTTCTTGAGGGAATTGATGTTGTATTTTTGAGATGAAAACCCACCCACCCCACTTAGCTAGTTTCTCATAATCCTGTATTCTGTAAACAAAACAACAAAAAGTCTTTTTATAAAGAGAGTCTACATAGGCTTACAAGCAATAATGTATCTTTTTTGCAGGTTGTGACGTGCAGATGGCAGCACATGGATACAATATGTGATGACAGACTTAGTTCTTAGGGACGTCAGCTCTGGACAGGGCATATTAACATGGGTCATTTGGACATTTATTTATTTTTTTAAAAAAGGGAGATAGGGTAGGGCAATGCAGATGGTTTAATTCAATCTACTTCTATAAGCAAATCCACTCACTGACCATGAAATCTCTGTTGTTGACTTCCATGCTACAATTGTCAAAGGTTTCAATATAAAGCTCATCAATGTGTCAGATCTCCTCGTTTTTCAGATAATTGTTTAGCATTTGTCACTGTTGTTTCAGGCATTGGCACTGCCAATGTTTTGTACTCTGAATTTGATGGCAGCTCTGCCCTCTAATGGGCCTGTTCGGCAAAGACACCTCATTGGAACTCAAGAGAGGTGGAAGTTTTTTCCCCCCTGAGCTGTTGTTCCATTCTTTATTATTGTACATGACTCTAACGCAGGGGAATACATGCACCTTTGTAAACGACAAACATAGATTGATGTGCAGTCCAGTGAAAATGTACATGAACAATTATTCCAGTTCATACAGTGAATAAAATATTTAGGCTTCCATCAGTGCCAAAATTTAGTTTCAACAAAAGTGGGAAGGGGATGAGCAAGCCCAGATGGAAACTCTCAAGATTGTAAAATGACTCTTACTTCCAGTGTTAAAGTTTCACTCATGTTTATGGAAAACTAAATTCCCTTACTTTGATTACAGATTTATCAAACAATCATCTCCATCTACAGTGCTGAACCTAGACTAGAGGTCAGCAACTGGTGATTCTTGAGCCAAATCTATCCCTTTGCATGATTCTAACCCCTGCCCTCATTGCCAACCCCAGAAGTAATAAGAGAAATGTGGACAAGCATTCTGTGGCCTTAGCTAGACCGAAGGTTTATCCCAGGATTGTCCCAGGGTCATCCCTGTTCATGTAAATGACACACAGGATATCCCGGGAGCAGTCAGGGATGACCCTGGGATAAACCTTAGGTCTAGCTATTGCCAGTGACGTCAGAACCACCAGCCTCCATTGAATTGCAGATTTCACTGATTGAACCTGGGAATTCTATTTGCAAAGCGCCTCCTATATGCCAAGAGCCCCCTCCTAAAGAAAGGAAATTGCTTTCAGATGGGGCCTAACCTGGAGCCCATTTGCTTGATAAAAAGGCATATCCAGTTCCCAAATAAGCTAATGCTGCAGGGGAATTCCTGGAGCCCTTTCCCCCACCCAGTCTTGCATTCATCTCAGATTGAAATCCACTGGTGTCCTGATTTTGTGGCTGATTCAGCATTTTAATTTAATTGATGTGCATGAGCAAACCCTCTAAAAATCCAATGTTCCTAACACACATTGATCCAGTTCCCATGATTGCAGGGTGGTTAATAAGCCACCATGGCTTGTTAGCCTCCTTGTGCATGCCAGGGGATTAGCATAATTATCCTTGGTAAAGCAGCTTTCCGTATCCTCGATTCTGGTGAGGGTGGCTTGTTGCCATGGTTAACAAGCCACTCAGAAGTGTTCTGTTGTAGGGTTCTGGGCTGTTGAAGGGCTATGGGGTGGCTGCTGAGGGTAACTATGGCAATGCCCCCAGCATGTGCAGTGGGGGAAATAAACCACTGTGAATATTTCCTTCACTGTGATCATGCAGATAAGCCCATTGAATTGACCTGCAGTTATAAATTGCAGATTACAATTTGTCTCTGTTTCCCTTTCTTTTCCAGATTAACACTGATTATACATTTACATAAATAGCCAAGAGAGAATCAAAGGGAGGGAAGTCCATCAATGGGGAATCTGGTTCATTATTTTACTACACTGAGTTCCACAAGGTGTACAGTTCAATTTGTGGTTGTAAGCTGAGCTGTGGGCTTTTCCCCAAACTCCGGGAACTTTTTTCCGTGTGTGTTTTTTTGCACAGGTTCCGCAATTTGTGCAAATTTCTGACACATTTGCACAAATTTGCACAAGTGTCTTGGAAATTTGTGGAAATGGCTCAGAAATTTGTGCAAATAATGGAACATGTGAAAAATACGCAAAATGCCTGAAAAATGAACAGCCCCAGTTCTCTGCAGATTGATTTAGGTACCACAGCAGGAACCAAAGTGAAGTCCGGGGGGAGGGACAAAACTAGGAAACCCCATTGAACTCCACTAACCCCAAATGGATTCTACTCAAAGGTGACTTAATCCCATGTATGGAAAATGTTGTTAGTGGTAGCTAACTGGTAAACCATTGCTTTCAATGAGACTTACCTATGGCTAGCCTTTGCTGGATTCTGCCTACTATCTCTAGATGTGAAGACAGCAAAATGTGTTCAATAGAACCATAAGATGATGAAGTTGGAAGGGAATTTGGAAGTCACCTGGTCCAACTCCCTGCTTAATGCAGGATATGTTCTGTCCACCAGCATGCCTACTTTTCTTAGTATTTTCCTCCCACATAGTGCATGACAGTTATCACAGTTTCACAAATGGATACAACTGGGCAACGACATGTTTGTCCACCTATTATGTTACCAGGATGTGTTTTACCACCAATTTGCAAATGTTTGGAATATATTGCACAACGCAAGATCTCCCCTAAAAAACCTAAAAGTCCAAGCGAAGGTCTCATCTTCCACTGACAAATCCCACTGAAGTTTTAGTAAGGTGCATGAACTTCCCTGCTTGGAACTTCCTGTGGCAGATTGCTCTGTACACAGTAACAGCGCTGTACATGCAGCAAAGTGTGATGTAGCACATAGTGTCCGGCGCATTGATGTTGGAGACTGTCCTTTGTCTTTAAGGGAAGATTATGATGTGCTGTTTTCTTTGTCTGTCAGTTTTATCCAGACAATACGCAATGGTTGGGTAATTTACAATTTAGTGTTAAGCTAATGAAACTGTTGAAAATAATAATAATAAAAACTTCTTTTTCCTAATTTGAATCTGCGGCTTTTCATTCAGTGTATGCTTTTGATCATGTTCCAAGTACCTTAATGCTAGGAGTTCAGCACTAGAGCACATAAAAGAGCACTCTGAACACATGCAGATTGTCTTTCTTTTTACTAGGGCTGTGCATCGCCTAGGCAGGCCCAAAGTATCTTAGAATTCCATGCATGGAACTAGCAGTAGAACTAAGCAGTAGATCCTCCTCCTGAGCTTCCCAAATCAGGCTGGAATCAGTGTGCCTGTTATCATCGCAAGGTGAATTTCTTCCCTACCTATAAAGCTGACAGTATGTCTGTGGGTTTGTATGTCCGGAAACGTTTACCCACTTCCAGATGAGCTGCAATATTAAAATTTAGGTTGCTGATAGGTCTTGCTGTAAAATGTAACAGAAAAATCTTAAAACCCGATTTTTGGGGTTTCAAGTGTTTTTTAAGAATTTAATTTTAAAAAAATCCATAGGTTTTTTTTATTAAATTCCCAGCATGCCTTTGGTTAACTCCCAGCATGCCTCAGACAGAAGGCCAGACTTAGCAGCCTTTGGTGGCCATTGTGAGTGCCTGGGTGTATGACCACTGCATGCCTTTCACAAGCCAGTCTCCTCAAGTTGGTTGCAACTAGTCAAACCAATTCTACATCAAAGCCTGTCCTGATATCGCTATTTTCTCAGAAATAACACAGGTGAAGTGTGCATACAGCCTTGGCCCTTAAGTGAGAGGGAAGAAGGAAGGGGAGGCACCCCATGCATGCCCAGAAACACCCTGTCCATTGCAGTGGCACAGCATTTGAAAATGGCTGCCCGCAGCACCCCTCCCTCTGTCGCCATGCAATGGGCATCTGGGTCTGTGCTTCCAGCCTCATGGTGATGATGTCATCCCCAGTCTGAAAGAGCCCGCAGTGGACAATGGGGGCCAGCCAGGAGGCCGAGCAGCCACTGCCACAGTAGCAGCAGGAGGCGGAGGGTGGTGAGGAGGAGGAGCAGCAGCAGCAGCAGCAGCTGGCAAGGGGCTTGGGCACCATGGTGAGGGGCAGCTCGGTTGCTGGGATATTGTGGAGAGGTACTCCAGGGCTCTTTCTCCATCCGCCCATCCCCTCCTTTCTTATTTATCAAATAACCATCATAAACTTTATTCAGGGACCTGAGCAACGCTGGGTATATTAGCTAGTTCTTAATAAATCAGTAATCCTCCTTCACTTTACATTTCTTTAATTAAAGGTCTATTTTGAATTTTAATCACATTGGAAAGTGGATTCAATAAGGGAGCAATCCTATGTCCCCCAGACAGCGCCTGTGGGGACACAGGATTTTTCAGTTTTCTGGTTCTGAGCTCATAGATTGCGCTCCAAACATGGAGCCAGAAAACCACACTCCCTGCCCCCCTCCCCCTCGCAGCCAGTGTGGAGTGAACTGCTGCAGCTGCCCCTCCATGGTCCGTAAATCAAGCGCAGAGAGGGTAAAATGGGGGCGACTGCGGAAGCCGGTTTGAACTGTTTCCTAAGTGCCACATGGCCTCCCTCCTGCTATGAAGCCCCCAGCCAAAAATCGTCACTGCCAAAATCAGCCATCTAGCCAAAAAAGCAAGGTGGGTGGAGCACGGGGGAGAGGATCCCCTCTGTACTGCAGCCACCCTGCATAGGATACTCATAAGTCCCTGGGTTTGGGGGGTTACAAATATCCAGGGCTCAAAGCATAGGGTTGAGCCCTAAAAGTCTTATTTGTAAACGTACGTGGAATAAATGATATGATAAAAAGAAAGAAAATATTTTCCCAGTTATTTATTATAAATAAATATTTTCCAAGTTAATTTATTTATTCTTAATAAATAAATAAGAATTTTACATAAATGAATAAATCATAAATAGGGCTTCTACATCCCTGTAGCCCTGATTATGTGATGCACAGAAGGTCTGGCATGGATGCTCATTCGTTCCATCTGGGATGGCCTGTGGAGCTCAGCAAAGCAATAATACAGCAAGTTTTAATCTGCTAAATTATTACAAGGGTGCTTTAAAACAACAACAATGAATGATCAGCCCTGTGCCTTCCTGGAATGGTCTATAAAGCTAAACCCATAAATGCCAAGCCCTAATGGCCCTTGTGACAAGCCATCTATCATTTTGAACGCACGTTGGCACAATTGCCAATCTTATATCACATCCCTCTGCCCCACCCTCCATGAAAGGAGTCCAGAATAGTGAACGTAGGAAACTAATTTATCCCCATATTGGCACTGTGAGGTTAGGTTAGTCTGAAAAGGTGATGCAGGGTGGCCGTGTGTCCTCTTTTGCAGAGGACACTCCTCTGTTTGAAGGCATCCTCTATCTGAAGGGCTCTTCAGGCCAAGTCCAATTTAAAGAACCATCAGAAGGGCCTTGAATGCACACAGGTCACCTGCACGCAGTCTTCCACACTATGGTGAGATGTACTGCATTTCTATTTAAAGTATAATACTTTCTAAATGTGCATATTCACATAGAAATTGGCATATGTAAATTTTATGCAGAACTGTTCTTTTTTCTGTCCTCTTTTTTGGCCATTCACAAGGGGCCACTTTAGTGATGGGCCTGAGCTCACCCAGTGTGCTTCATGAGAGGGAATGTGAACCCAGATGCCTCCTCCTCTAAGGGACTTACTAGACGAGGCCTTAGCGCGCCTTCTCACCCGGTTTCCCTGCTGTGCGTCCAGATGACGCACAGGGGAATCCAGAGGCAGGCCGTGCTGAGGCCTCCTTCAAAGCGCCATAAGCGAATTCGCTTATGGCGCACTTTTTCCCCAGCTCCAGCCTCAGGCCGGAGCTGGGGAACGTCTAGCAACTTCCGCGGCTTTTCGCGGCTCCTCGCTTACTCGTGAGGAGCCGCGAAAAGCCGCGGACCGGCCTGGCACAGCGCTCATATGAGCGCTGTGCCCATCGGCCCGGGGACGGGGGGGAAAGAGAGGGGAGGGCGAAGGATGGGAGGGGGGGTGGGAAGGGGGGGCGGGTGACAGAGGGAGCGCTGCTCGCCGCCGCTCGCAAGCAGGCGAGCGCCGGCGGCGGCGAGCGGCGCTCCCTCTGTCACCCGCCCCCCCTTCCCCCCCACCCTCCCATCCTTCCCCCCCCGGTTTTTACAAAAACACCCCTTACCTTCACGAAGTCTTCGGGCCACCCGCGGCCCCTTTAAACAAAACAAAACAAAACAAATGGCGGACGCCGCAGGGCTTCCGTCCTCCCTGCGGCTCCGGCGTCTGGAAGCGTGGGGGAGGCGCGCTAACGGTAGCCGGCAGGTCTAGCAAGGCCCTAAGTCTAATACTTAGCCACTGCACCACAACACATTATGCTAATGCTCCACCCTATGAAAAAAGAAAGTCTCTAGCACTTCCCCTTAGGCAGGAAAGGTTAGGCCTCAAGCCAGGGCTGCCAAACCTCAGCTGTGAAGGCCAAATCAGGCTCATCTGCAGTCCTAATCCAGCCATCTGGGTTTTACTCCCAAGAGTCACCATTCTGTGGCCAGTCCTCACTGGGCTGTTTTGCGAGTTCCCTAAAGATGGAAAACCTCAGCATTGCCCCGAGCCTAGAGTTACCTCCCCTTGGTGCATAGATGGCAGGCTTTCGATTACAAAAGGACCATCACTCAGAAAAATGCGGTCGCTATTAATCAGCGGAGGCTAATGGCTCCGATGTCAGTACAGTGGTGAATACGCTCCAGGTTTTAATCAGAACCAATCAGAACTCTAAAGGAGATATCCAAGGTGCAAAGGATCAACAGGGAGACATTAAGAAGCTTGAATAGCTCCTTTAGAGTTCTGACCAATTCTGACTGAAACCCAGAGCGGATTGAACACCCCACTCATATTGGAGCCACCAGCCTCCACTGGGTGCACCCATCTGGGGAAACACCAGCCTCCACTGCTATAAATATATGATAGAACTTCTTGATGGAGAGTAAACTCAAAGCAGCTCCATTCTGACTGAGCCCAGTCCTCGCAAGCTTTCCCAGAGCGCTCTTGGCACTGACCAGATGTTCCAGGGCTGAGGCCTTTTTCAAATGAAGCCTCCCAGCCAGTTCCACAACGGAAGGAAGAAGGGACAGTTGAAAAGGAAAGAACAGCTTCCCTAAACCCAGTGCCCTCCAGATGTTTTGGACTACAACACTCAGGATTCCTGATGATTAGCCATGCTGGCCGAGGCTGATGGGAGTTGAAGTCCACAACATCTGGAGGACACCAGGCAAGGGAAGGCTGGGATAGAAGGGCAAAAACAAGGAGCAGACACAGGGTACCGAAAGAGAACAGGAGAGGAAAGGGAGAAGAAAACCCACTTCCTTCCTGTTGTTCCAGCGGTTCTCAACCTCTGGGTCGGGACCCCTTTGGGGGTCGAATGACCCTTTCACGGAAAACACATATTTCCAATGGTCTTAGGAAACTGTATTGACTGAACTATGTCATGTATCATCTTTTGTATTATTAAAGCTATTGTTATGTATTATTTTCATTAGCAAACCATCCCATGACAATGGATCGTGTAGAAAAGAACGAAAATAATTTTATGGTTGGGGGTCACCACAACATGAGGAACTGTATTAAAGGGTCGCGGCATTAGGAAGGTTGAGAACCACTGTGTTGTTCGAATGTAAGAACCCCAAGCAGGACCCTGGAGAGGGCCACGGCCAGCTCCTCCATCACCCACTTCCACAAGCTACATCAGCTTCTGGCAGTTGCTAAGCAACTGGCGGCCTGAGCATCAATATCTCCTAGCAACGCACGCACTGTAATAGCAACAAATAATAAACAGGTGCCTTGCCTCGCTCTCTTTGTCAGGTGCCATATGAACAGCGGCTGCTCTTTTCTGCGAAACAAACGCTGGGCGCTATGGATGTCTCAGTTGTTATCATGTCCGATGGGGTCCCTGACATGGCTGCAGTGCTATGCCTTTCATTTGTGCCTTATTGTGGGGGGTTTTGGTACTCGACCATTCTCTGCATCACAGCCTGATCATCCTCATCGAGCAACTGCGTGTTCCTGGAAACAGAAGCCATTCAGGATCAACTGGGGCCTTAGCCCAAAGGTGCTTCTCAGCTACACACTATGGCAGCCTTCCCAAACCTGGGGCCCGCCAGATGAGCTGGACTACAACTCCCATCACCCCAATTTTTTGGATGATGCATGTCCTGTGTATTGCTGATTCACAAGTGGCCACCCTAGAATCTCTCACCTGATGTGTGTTGCAGTGGACTGGGACTCAGGAGATCCAGGTTCTAGTCCCCACTCAGCCATGAAGCTTTGCACCAGTCACTGACGCTCAGCTTAAGCTACCTCACAGGGTCATTGTGAAGATCAAAAGGAGAGGAAGGGAGGGACTACGTAATACACCTTGTGTATCTTGTGGTTATATAAATGTAATACTGTGATAAATTTTGAAGCACAGGTGTTTATTGTTAGCAGTTTTCATCTCCACCAGCAACAGATCTTTTGGAAAGCTAATGGGTCTTTAACTGCCCATTCAAGTCCAAGCCACCCCCAAAAACAGTTAACAACAAACACCTGCGCTTCAAAATTTACCACTAGACCACTGGCCCCACTGTGTCCATTAGGGTTCATGCCCAGGGAAGGTAAGTAACGGCTTAGGTTGCATCCTTAAAATTCTGTCCTGTTTTCAAACTAACAATTATTCGTTTGTTTGCTTGGCTCCAAACTAAATTTAGACCATGCATTGATTTTGCACTAGGTAAATCCCAGCCATAGAAATGCTCAGGTTGAATCTTCTCCTTCTCCTTCTCCTTGCCTCTGGGCTCAGATGAAGCTCAGCCTGCTGATCAGTTTGTCAAGCATGCAAAAGAGCTTCTCCGTTGTTTGCCTTTAATTCTAAAATCTTGGGAGACGGTCACTGCTGAATTGTGCTTCTGCCTGTTTACCACAAGATGGCACTCATTTGTGTTGAATAATAACTTCCTTCCTTCTTTTTTCCAGACCCCAAAATTGCCCATCATTATTTTCTAGCCCTAGCAACAACAGTGCCGCTTTGGGCCCTTCGCTTGACACGCTGCCTAGTACATCGTTTTGCATGCATGCGGCTCCACACCGTACGCACAAGTGCGCAATGCATTCACACGATCGAAATGCAGCTGGAAGGATGTAGTCTAAAGATGTAACCTAATGCAAGATTACTTCACATAGATCAGTTATTCTTAATCATGTTTTAACTGTTCTATCATACTCACAATTAGGTGGTGAAGGAAGGCAGAGGACTAATGAGTTTTTAGTGGGAGTCCAAAAATCCTTTGTTCCAGATACATTCAAGCAGGGGCGTTCTTAGGGATAATAGGCCCATGGGGCCCGGACCTTGAATCTATTTCTCAGGCCCTGGTTCTATTTCCCAGAACCCTGAGTATCCACTGTTGCTAATGGAAGGTTCCCCCCCCACCCCAGCTTAAATCCCATAAAAGAGGTATTTTTCAAGGGGTATTTCAGCCAAGGACGGAAAGTTTAAGCCTACCCATTACCCCAATGTCTAGCAGTTAAGCTTGGGCAAAAATTAAAGAGGAACTACTGATTTGAAATGATCTGGGGTGGATACAAATTTATTGAGTCAAATAAGAATGTATTTGAGATAGTTAGAATAAGAAATCAGTTGGCTGGCTTTGCCTTCTGTGAAATTTAAACCAATCCTAGTAATTATTTAAAAATTATGCCTCCCCCACTTTATGGCAACAAGGGAGAGTGCCTTTTCAGTGGTGGCCCTCCAATTATGGGATGATCTCCCCGATGAGGCTCACCTGGCGCTAACATTGTTATCTTTTCGGTGCATGCCAGGTCAAGACTTCTCTCTTCTCCCAGGCAGTCAACAACATGTGTTGAGTTTTTAACTGACCCAAGAATAGTTGCTTTATAGTTGGATATTGTTGCTTTCATGCTTTTGTTGGTTTTACATTTTTGTTTATTTGTTTTTAATACTCACTGCTTTTAACCTTTGTAAACCGCCCAGAGGGCTTCGGCTATGGGTGGTATATAAATGTAATAAATAAATAAACTGGCATATATAAATTAGCATATACAAATTTTGTGCAGATTTGTATACGATGGTCCTGCGCTCTTTAAGTTCCTAGCAACTCTCTTGCATTCAGGGTCAATATATTTTATTTGTTGTCGGGTTCGAATGTAATAATATACTTCAAAAATAGTTATAGCAGTGTTATCAACAAAGAAATTTTCTTTTCTTTTCAGCAAAGGGATTTATGGCTTTGGAAGTTTATGGGATTTAGGTAGACTAGAGCATGTTGGCCCATTTAATTGTTTTTCAAATATATGTTATGTCTGTGATCTGGCAAGACAGAAAGGGGAATAGTCAGGGGCAGTGTCACGAGTAGGCATCACTGGGCACCTGCCAAGGGCCCCCACCACAGCAGGGACCCACTGACAAGATCCCCCAAGAGTTGCTCCTCCTCTTCACCACCTGCCTACTTGTCAAGCAAGCAATAGCAATGCGGAGAAAGAAGATGAGGAGCAATCACATTTGCTGTGAAATGGCAGTGAAAAGGTCAACTCAGGCGAGATCTACACTAGCCTCTGAGTTGACCTTCTCACTGCTTTACAGCAGTAGCGATGTGTACTGATAACTGTCTGGGCACATTACATGTTCCATTACATGTAAACTGCCCAGAGAGCTTCGGCTATTGGGCGGTACAGAAATGCAATAAAGAAATATACCACATTTATAGTGTTATTTCATGCTTTTTAGTCCACATTTGTAATGATCTGACACAAGGTGTATGAACCTGCTGCAAGCAGAGCCCTTCCTGCCTCAGAAGGAAGATCCTGGGCCCAACACCTGAAGCAGGAATAGTGCCTGACTTCAGCAGTGCTTTAAGACAGAGACCTCAAATCTTTTTGAACTGCATTCCTGACCATATAGACCCCCCTTCTATGTGGAGGTCTCAAGGCTGGCCCTCCCATGAAGCCAGCTTAAGGCCCCACTTCAGACGGTGGAGCAGGAAGAGCGGCAAATTGCATTGCTCCCCTCCGCCCCTGCCAGGGCCCACTGCCTCCTTCAGCAGGTGCTCCTGAGAGTGATGCCAGCTGCTCACCTAACACAGCATTTGCTATAGTGAGGGAGGGGGACCAATGCGGCTCCCCAGAGCAGCCACCCACTTGGTGACAATAGCAGGGGCTCCAGAGATCCCCGCTGGTCCCATTCTCCCGTTCTGGCAAATACTGGAGCGAGTGACCGACCAATGGGGTTCTGTGGAGCAGCTGCCCACCCTCTTGTTTTGCTTTCAGCAAAATAGAGTACAGGCTTGCACTGAGAATCCTGTCAGTGGGTGAGCTCTCTGTAGAGCTGCATTGGCTAGAGAAAGCGGCTGGTGTGGCTCTTCAGAGAGCCAAGTTCTGAAGGGGTCCTTCTGCAGAGCCAGGCATTGTGGGAGGGGTTGTCCTAGGAGTTCGCCTGTACCACAGAAAGGGTGGGGGAAGATGCAGTGGTGGGCTGGGAGATGTGACAGGCAGGTGTAGGGAGATGTGGCGGAGGCACAAAGATGCTCTCCCACCTCAGGCGGCAGAGAGCTTGCGCTGGCCCTGAAAGGTCTGCAGTCTACATTCATCAACAGGACTAAATACTAAGAAGCTAAGAGGGACACATTTTACCAGGCTGTAGCAGAGGTGAGACGGCCAGTCACCATATTCTATGGGCTTGTCTGGCGCCATCTGCCATTCAGCTTTTTATCTCCCAGAACTGTTTCTGACACTCCAACCTGATGGTGGATCATTTACGTAACTTTACAAAGCATGAGTGCCTAAATTCGCTGGGTGTCTCCTTTCGCCATACCCCCTCCTAAGGTGACTCTATGAAAAGGAGGACAGGGCTCCTGTATCTTTAATAGTTGTATAGAAAAGGGAATTTCAGAAGGTGTCATTTGTATGCATGCAGCCCCTGGTGAAAACGCCTCATCACAACAGGAGCCCTGCCTAGTGTGACCAGATACAAAAGAGGGCAGGGCTCCTGCAGCTTGAACTGTTGTGATGAAGAGGGAATTCCACCAGGGGCTGCATGCATACAAATGCCACCTGCTGAAATTCCCTTTTCTCCCACCAATCAGCTTCATGGGATGACCCCACTGGATTCTAGTATTATGGGAGAGGGAGAAAAATGTCTCCCTATCCACATTCCCCACACCATGTGTCATCTTGTACGCCTCTATCAGGTCTCCCCTCAGCCTCCTTTTTTCCAAGCTAAACAATCCCAGCTGTTGTAATCTTCCCTCATAGGGGAGTTGCTCCAGCCCCTTGATCATTTTGATTTGCCCTTTTCTGCACCTTTTCCAGCTCTACAATATCTTGTTTTAGTAGAATTCCCACACCCCATTTCTGTGTGAAATGTACAAAGCAAGAGTGACCAGAACTGTACAGTGCGCAGAAGGTAAATCTGGATCAAACAGTAGATCTCTGGGTAATTTGCAGTAAAGGATTTGTGACTCCCAAATCTTTAACAATAGCAGCAGTAAACTGACTCCTGCCACCCTAAATTATACCGTTGAATGAAGAAAGGCAAAGGCAGAGTAGGCAAACCAAGGCCCTCCAGATGTTGGGCCCCTCACCTCCCACAATCCCTGAACTTTAGCCACGCCGGCTGGGGCTTTTGGGAGTTGAAGTACAAAACATCTGGAGGGCACCTTGCCAACACCTGGCTTAGGATAACCAGGAGTGGATTTTTGTGTGGAAAGACTGTGAGCTCCATCCACTTCTGGTGCTCAAAACAAATTGCGGGGCTCAGATTTTTTTTTTTAAGTGTATGTCTTTTACACCAGGCTTCGATTAGCAGTTTTGGGGGTTCTAAAAAAAGCAGACCCCCATGAGCTTGAAATCTGCTCCCCACTGATGTAGGAGGTGCGCTCCTACAGTATGGGAGCCAAGCCAGAATAAGCCTAGAAAATGGGCTGCAATGATGTCACTGAGCATTATCTATACATTCCCCCAAGGGAATAATTAGGGATTTCTTCAGATGACACAGCAACTCTGATGCACTGTGGAGTTCTATTATTTAACACACACACACCCGAACACTTGACTTCCAATGCAAACGCTGTGACATATGCGGCCAGGAGAAACTATGATTCACCATTCGTATTTAAAAAGCATCGCTCAGGCAGCGCATTACGGAGTTGGCAGCACCGTGCGTTGGTGGCCATTACAGAGCACGCCTGCAAAAGAGAGGGGGAGAAGGAGGAGGCCGAATCACAACGTCTCAGTTAATCATTTATCATCAAAAGACAAGTTCGGCAAAGGAACACAGCTCAGAGTAAAAATGAACCATAAAAAGGTCCAAAGGAGCATGCACGTTTCAGATAGACTTCCTCCGGAGTCGACCGTGCTCCCGGCAGCTGGGGCTACTGGATGATAGAGTGCTCCTGGGGGAAGACAAGCCGGTGGGCTCCTTACCACCCAGGGAGACTTCCATGATTTTGTAAGAAATCGAATTATAATAAACGAGATTCGTATGGCAATTGAAGGCTTCTGGGTGGGGAGGATCTGGGCTCCTGCTCAGCCGCGGCCTGTAACATAGGCAGTTGCAGAAGGAAGGGACTCTCGGGGTGGAACTTGAAGACTTGCCCCGCTGCCTCTCGGCATCTTCTTGGATCAACGGGATGAGGTTCATTTGACTGGTCCGGTCTTCAATGGGGAGCAGGATCTCGTTCCTGCTCCGATTTTCCTCCCTGGGTTTCAGGTTGATGTAATTCTTGGTTCTCCTCAAAGACGCCCTCTCTTCTTCGTCCCGCCTCTCGTCTTCCGAGTTCATGATCAGAAACCGAAAGACGACTAAGTTCAGGAATGCCCCGATCACCGTCAAGCCCACAAGAATGTACATGAAGCTAAAGGCGACGTAAGGGGGCTTCTTTTGCAAAGCTTCGTGTTTCTGCAGGGCCACGAAGTCTCCAAACCCAATGGTGGTCAATGTGATGAAGCAGTAATAAAAGGCATGGAAGAATGTCCAGCCTTCGAAATAGGAGAAGGCAGCTGCCCCAATGCCCAGTGTTCCCATGCAGGAGAGGAAGCCAACCACCACCATGTTTTTCATGGAGACTGTCGGCTGCCTCATGCCCAGGCACCGCTTAATTTTCTTCAGCACCATCCGGACTAGAATGTTCATGCGCTCACCAAGACTTTGGAACATGACCAGGGTGAGAGGGATGCCAAGGATTGCATAGAACATGCAGAAAACTTTGCCAGCATCGGTTCCAGGAGCAGCATGCCCATAACCTACAGCAAAAGAAGGTGATGTGGGGCAGGGGGGGAGAGATAAGCATTATTTAGAGTGAATCTTAAAGCAATAGGAAGGGGAAGAACTATGTCAAGAACTTACAGGGTAATGCCTATTTCTGGCCATTGTATTGCTCCTCAGGGACAAAGAATGATAAGTGATGCACGATATAATTACTGGTCTCAAGGACTGGATGTTCCTCTAGGTTACACAGCCTGACTTTGTACAGCATGATGCACCATGAAAAGAAGATGCTGTCTCACCTGCTTTTGAAGGACCAGAATCTCAAGAGATGATAGGAGTTGCAGTCCATCATCATCTGGGGACTCATGGTTGGGAAAGGATGGCTTACAGCCTGGGCATATAAATGATAGAAAGAAGGAAAGAAGAGAGGGCACCAATACAAACATGAGGAGAGAGGAGACCTCGAAAGGAGCTCTGAGGAATCATTTATTGGCCCAACGAAGTTTGAGTCTACTGAGTCACGGCTCTTCTTCAGGGGCAACTGGTTTAATCCATTCAAAGGATGGCCAAAGCTGACCTTCCACAGTTCTTCTGAGATAGTATGACTGTTTTGGTCATCCTTGGAATAAATTAAACCAATTGTCCCCTAAGAGGTGGCAATGGACTGGAAACACTTTGGGCCAATAAATCATACATAGTGCACATAAGTGTTAAGTGTTTGCCCAACTCCAAGCACAACTTAGTTTCCACTTTTCCAAACTTGATCACCATTAAGACACACAGCACAATCACCACTCCCACATATCCCATGGTATGGCACGCTTGGAAAACAAGTATGGAATTCTTTATGCCCAATGACAACGTTGCAGAACCATCAGGTAAGCTTCTTGGCCTTCTCAGACTGATACCCCTAAGTCAACATTCTTGACTAGACCGTAGATTACAATGAGACTGCTTCAAAGGAAGAAGAAATTTGGTGATGCCCGACAGCAAGGTTCTTCAAAAGCTTCGTTCAAGAGAAAGCAAGTACAGACTCTTACCGTTTCAAGCCTGTTTACATCTTGAAACGGTAAGAGCCTGTACTTGCTTTAACCTTGCTTTCCATGTAGAAGGGTTCACTAGATCCCCACCAGAGAAGCACACTAGACTACATGTTTCAAATATTTAGAAAGCTAATCAAAAACATGGAAAACTAAACAGCAATGATTTACTATTATTACTGTTTTACTGAATCACTAGATTGTGGGTTTAGGTTGCTGATTTGTATGGTAATCTACAGTTTGTTTTATTGTATGGATTTTTAACACAATATTCATTGAACTCCAAATGGACTGTTATGGATTTTGAAGTCTGCCTTGGGCACTTTTCTTGGAAATGTAGATTAGAAACTTTAAAAATAAATAAGATCTAACCCTTTCTTTAAAGAAACTATCTAGCATCATCTGATTGTCAGATCTTAGATGTTACAAGAAGGATGAGACCAGAGAATAGTCTAAAAGTGTGTGATGGTTCTGTAAACAATCTAGATCAAAAATCAACTGGAAAACACATGTAAAGTTATTTATTTATTTATTTATTGCATTTTTATATAATTAAATAATTACAATTATAATTTAATTATATAATCAATTAAATTAATTAATATATAATTAATTAAATTTAATCATATAATTAAATAAATTATATATTTAATTATGTAATTAAATTATTATAATTTAATTATATAATTATATAATTAAAACCGCTTTGTGTTTAGAGGAAAGTGTGGAATTAAGTGCAATGAATAAACAAAGCACCTTGCATTTGACCCCACAAGGTATCTCTGTCTCTCTCTCACACACACCCAATCTGCTGCCATGGTGACCTTGTCTGCACCTTGGGAAACTTTAATCTACAGAATGTAGGAGTTCTATAAAAATAAAAACAACCAAGGAAGTTATGAAGCGATTAAACCTTCTCCATTCTAGCCAGCATAGGTTTTGCACTCAAGTTACACACATGAAAAGGTTGTAGGCGATAAGATAAAATAAAATCCAACAATAGAAATTGTAACGCTGGCAGTAGCTGAAGAGAGTGGTGGGAAGAGGGCAAACTCCTATGCATTGAAAGAGAGTGGTGGGAAGAGGGCAAACTCCTATGCACTGAAAGAGAGTGGTGGGAAAAGGGCAAACTCCTATGCATTGAAAGAGAGTGGTGGGAAGAGGGCAAACTCCTATGCATTGAAAGACTTAGTTCTCATAACTCTATCATGACACCAGGGCCAGCACAAGCGATTTTGCAGGGAGGGATGCCGTGGCTGCCAAACGGAGTCTGGGAGTCCAATGGACTCCCCTGCGTCCACGCATGCGTCCAGTTGGGTGCCCCCAGACCTGTGCTTTGAGTGCCCATAAGGCCTGACAAGCACTCGGCAGCTGTCTGCCCTTGTCTGGAGCCTCCATTGTGTGCCATAATGGAAGCTCCAGAAATCACGTATTTCACTCCATTGTGGGAAATAAAGGCCCCATTTAC
Source organism: Elgaria multicarinata webbii (assembly GCF_023053635.1). Lineage (NCBI taxonomy): Eukaryota > Metazoa > Chordata > Lepidosauria > Squamata > Anguidae > Elgaria > Elgaria multicarinata. The sequence goes on from NC_086171.1 coordinate 191,265,096, forward strand.
CCAACAAAGGGAAAGGCAGTTTCTAGAGCCTCCATTAGAACATAAGAAGTACCATGCTGGATCAGACCAAGGGTCTATCTAGTCCAGCACTCTGTTCACCCAGTGGCCAGCCAGCTGTGGGCCAGGGACCAGCAAAGCAGGACATGGTGCAACACCACCCTCCCACCCATGTTCCCCAGCAGCTTGTGCACACAGATGTACTGCCTCGGATACTGGAGGTAGCACATAACCACCAGGGCTAGTAGCCATTAATAGCCTTTTCCTCCAGGAATTTATCCATCCCCTTTTTAAAGCCATCCAAATTGGTGGCCATCGCCACATTTTGCAGTAGTGAGTTCCATAATTTAACTACGCCCTGTGTGAAGAAGTTCTTCCTTTTATTTGTCCTGAATCTCCCACCAATCAGCTTCATGGGATGACCTCGGGTTTTAGTATTTTAAGAGAGGGAGAAAAATGTCTCCCTATTCACATTCTCCACACATTGTTGTGCACAATGGAGGCTATGGAAATTGCGCATTTCCCTCATTGCGTAAATGAGGCTTTTACGGCCTCCATTTATGCAACAGGGAGAGGAGTAATTTCTGGAGCGAGGGAGGATGGCTGCCAAGCACTCATCGGGTGTTGCTGAGCCTCAAAGGAAGTTCCTGTGGCCCAATGAGTGGGGGCAGGCAGCAGTGGAATGAGAGTCCAACAGACTGGACGCAGGTGAGTTCATTTTGGGGGCTGAAGCAAAAATAATAATAACACCCCTTTCTAAAATTAACAAGGGACACAATCCACTGATATTCTCCTGTAAACGTCTCTTTGCAATAAATGGAAACTGGACAAAAGAATTTGTGTACTTGCATAGTTCTACATTCATGACCAGGAGAACTTGTCAGTGGATATCTATGGGTCACATCTGTCCGTGCCACCCTCAATAGCACCCAGAACCAACCACTATGGCCATCCATAAGAACGTAACTGTACTGGATCGAACCAAAGGCTTATTTAGTCCAGCAGCATCCTGTTTCCCACAGTGGCCAACGAGATGCCTATGATCAGGACGTGAGTGCAACTGCACCCTTCCACTCATGTTCTTCAACAATTGATATTAAGAGGGATACTACCTGTGATGCTGGAGGTAGTATATAGTCATCATGACAAGTAGTCATTGGACCTTTTCACACCTTGGATTTTTCCCAGAATCATCCCTGGATCATCCCTGTGCATCCAAATAATGCACAGGGGATCCCAGGAGTAGGCTGGGGCGATCCCTCCATTTCCCCGGGATAACCGAGACCGCAGTTATCCTGGTTTTACCTGCGGTCCTGGGACGATCCCGAGGACTGTAGGTGGTGTGGGTGCCAGTCCCAACTTCTTTCCTCCTCCCCGCGAGTAGTGGGGGTCAGCAGAAGGAAGGAGCCAGGCTGGGGGGAGTCCAGGGACATCGAGGGGGGAGAGAGGTTAGGATATATATACACACACACACACATACATACACACACACACACACTTTTCACTGGGGTGCAATTGCCCTCCAGCTCCTGTTTCGTTTTGTTTTTTAAAAATGGTGGGTGTGGCGTCCCTCTTCCTTTCTGGGACGTCGCTCTTCCATTTGGATGCCCAGGGACGATCCCGGAAGCAGGTAAGTCCAGGATCGTTCCCCCTCCCTCCCTGAAGGCCCATGGTTGTGGAAAGGGCCATTGATAGCTTTATCTTCCATGAATTTGTCTAATACTCTTTTCAAGCCATCCAGCTCGCTGGCCATCACTACATCATGTGGTAGCAAATTCCAGAGTTTAACTATATCCTGAGTGAAGAAGTACTTCCTTTTGTGTCTCCCAAATCTTCTCACTATTCAGCTTCATTTGGCAACCCTAAGTTCTAGTTTCGTGAGAGAGGGAGAAAAACCTCTCTTTATCCATTTTCTCCACGCCATGTATAATACCGTAAGCCTTACAGTATTACCTGTCCTTCATAGAATCATAGAATAGCACAGCTGGAAGGGGCCTACAAGGCCATCGAGTCCAACCCCCTGCTCAATGCAGGAATCCACCCTAAAGCATCCCTGACAGATGCTTGTCCAGCTGCCTCTTGAAAGCCTCTAGTGTGGGAGAGCCCACAACCTCCCTAGGTAGCTGATTCCACCGTTGCACTGCTCTAACAGTCAGGAAGTTTTTCCTGATGTCCAGCTGGAATCTGGCTTCCTTTAATTTGAGCCCGTTATTCTGTGTCCTGCACTCTGGGAGGATCGAGAAGAGATCCTGGCCCTCCTCTGTGTGACAACTTTTTAAGTATTTGAAGAGTGCTATCATGTCTCCCCTCAATCTTCTCTTCTCCAGGCTAAACATGCCCAGTTCTTTCAGTCTCCCTTCATAGGGCTTTGTTTCCAGACCCCTGATCATCCTGGTTGCCCTCCTCTGAACACGCTCCAGCCACCCTAAACTAAAATTCCCCCAAAGTTGTTACATTTTCCCCAAGAGGACTGGTAGCGGCTCTCTGATCATTTTGACTGCCCTTTTCTGCACCTTTTCCAGCTCTACACTATCCTTTTTGAGATGTAGTGACGAAAGCCTTCCAACTGTACTTGCATCATAGATTTATATAAAAGCATTATGGTCCTGGCAGTTTTATTTTTGATCCCTGTCCTAATCAACTCCAACATTAAATCTGAGTTATCTACCATGACAGTTTCCTGGTCAGTCACAGCCATGTGTATGTAAAGTTAGGGAAAATTTTTTTGCCCTAATGTGCTTCACTTTACAGCTATCGCATTTGCCATTTTATTGTCTAACCACCCAGGTTGGAGGTGATCCTTGTGAGGTTGTTTGTAATGTTTTTGTTTTTTTACCACCCTGAATAAGTTGCTGCCATCTGTAAATTTGGCCACCTTGCTGCTCACCCCATATTGACCTATAAAGCCTTATACGACTCGGGTCCAGGTTATCTGAAAGATCGTATTCTCCCTTAAAAGCCTGCCCCTGCTTTAAGATCTTCAGGGGAGGCCCTTCTCTCAGTCCCACCACCATCACAGGCACGCCTGGTGGGAACATGGGAGAGGGCCTTCTCGGTGGCTGCTCCAGTGCTCTGGAACTCTCTTCCCAGGGAAGCTAGACTGGCTCCCTCCTTGACGTGCTTTAGGAGGCAGGCAAAGACTTTTTTGTTCCAGCAGGCCTCTGGCGAATAATCGGGATCTCTGTCTGTGCCAAGGACTTTTAAAACTGTCATTTTAAATGTTTAAATGTTTTAATATTTATAAGTTTTAAATGTATATGTTTCAAATTTTGTAATGCCGCCTTGAGGCCCAGCATTGGACAAAAGGTGGGATATATATATAACAACAACAACAACGACTGTCCCAAAGTCACCCAGTTAGCTTCATGGCTGAGAAAGCCCTAGAACCCAGATCCCCCAACTCCCAGTCCAGTTTTCTTCCCACTACACCACACTGGCTCTTATGAACGAGTTCAAAAAACACTGGTCCCAATAAAGCTTCTTGGAAAACCCCTGTTTACATCCCTCAGTTTGGAAAACTGTCGACTTCTTCCCACTCTCTACTTCTTGTTCTTTAACCACTTACAAATCCACAAGAGGAACCACCCTCTTATCTCCTGCCTATTAAGTTCACCCAGGAGCCGCCTCACCTTTTCTCATGGTAAGGCCACCTCTGGATGCTAGTTTCTTACCCTGGAGAGGAAGTCAACAAGAGGACAAAAGGATGGATGCTGATGAAAGCACGTTGCGCAGAACTTGGCACCGTGGGTTGGCATGCCATGGCTGCAGCATCTCTCTAATGACAGCTTGGCATGCCTACGAACTATGCCAAATGCCCACTGGTTTTGGCAAGTGCAACGGCACGGTAAGTTGCCAGGACTCCCTCCTGCTCATTTTGGTTCTCATTTTCCCTTGTGTAAATGTACATCATTGATGCCAATTGTTTTTGTACAAAGAACAGACAGTTAAAGATGCACGACCTGGATGCGTGTACTGTAAATAGATGTTATATTTGCTGGAAACGAAGCAATTGCTTTTATAATGGGACAAGAGGGGAGTTGTTATTGAACTATTGTGCTTCTGCCTTACCGCAATGAGTTTTCAAATGTCCTTTTTTCTATAAAGGCTCAAGAAAATAATTAATGGGGGGTGGGGGGGAAGTGGCCCAAACAAACGTCATCTGCACTTTATGGACGGCTATTAAAATGCACCCTTTCTGCAATTTAGCACGCTAGTTCTGTGGGTGTTAAGATAATGTTGTGATTGCAAGTTACCCAAAACCATTGGGGAAGGAGTAGATACAGGGCGGAAAGAAGTAGTAAGCACGCCTAAGCGCCTATTGTTGATCTTCACGCTCTTAGCTCTTCTTCACTGACGTCACGTAAAGGGAGCAGATCAGGCAAGAACCAGGGATGCTGGGAGTGCCGAAGACAGAGGAGACATCCAAACACACGGGCGATGTATTGCTCACAATCAGGTGGGGGGTGGCTGGGGGGTTTGTTACTGTGGGGCTGCAAAAGGCCAGAGTCCAGTACGACGGTGGCAACTCATGCCGCAGTACCGAGAGGCCAATGGGAGGTTAAGGCTGCAATCCTATACCCCAGCCTTCCCCAACCTGGTGTCCTCCAGAAGTGCTGGACTACAACTCCCAGTATTCCTGACCACTGGCTGGGGATGATGGGAGCTGTAGTCTGAAACATCTGAAAAGCACCAAGTTGGGGAAGGCTGCTAATACACGCTTATCTGGGAGTAAGCCTCATTGATCTCAGCAGAGCTGAGTAGAACATGTAAATAGGTTTGTGCTGCAAGTCTCCTAATTCTCCTGAAGATTGGGTGCCAGTGTGGATGTGCTTGAAGGGAGTTGGTTGTCGGATGCTGCATTTCTAAAATGAACGGCACTGGGCTGCACACTTGCTTTGGAAGTCCTGCCCTTTGCCAGGGAAGCCATGTCCCCAAATTCCAGGTGGTTGGAAGTGGGTTGTGGTAATGCAGTACTGAAGGCACTCTGTACATACTCAGATGTACATTTTATTATAGTGACACCAGCACACATTCTAAGGATGAGAAAACAGCCAACAAGGCAACACCCTGGTTGAAATCTGGCTCTGGTGGCGACCAGCTCGAGTGAACCCATGGTCTACCATGGCCTATGATGGAAGGAATCAGTGGTAGAGCGCTCAGTGGTACATAGCTCAGTGGTAGAGCCAGGTTCAATCCCCAGCATCTCCAGGTGCTGGGGATTGAAGGTATCCTGCTTGAAACTTTCAAGATCTGCTGACAATACTGGATTAGATGGACCAAGGGTCTAGCTTACCATTAGACAGCCTCCTCTGTACTGGTGGACCCACTGGCCAATTTTCAGTGGACTACCTGTGGCTTGCTGGATGTGGGATTCTCACAAAGAATGCTGGACAACATGGACTTTAGTTTAATCCAGCAAGGTGCTTGTTATATTCTTAAACCAGAATGTCTAACTCAGGGGAGCCCTTTCCATGCAAACAGAAATGGTGTAAGCTGGATATGTGGGGAGGGGGGGGGAGGGCAAGATCGCACCTGCTGCTGCCATTCCTGTTCTCCACACATTCATGTGTGCACAATTTGTAAGCATGTAGACTCTCTCCATTTGATCCAGAACCCCATATGAAAAGCAGATTGACTGGACCTGGAAACCTATAGAAAGGGCTTTTCAGTGGTGGCACCGTTTGTGGAATGCTCTCGACAGGGAGACTCACCTGGTGCCTACGTTATGGACTTTTTGGTACCAGGCAAAGACCTTTTAAGTCTCCTTGGCATTTTAAGATCTGTTAGTGCTTCTAGCACTTTATTCTGCTGCTGGTTCTTAATTGGGTTTTATATGCTGGATTTATTCTTTGCTGCTGGATTTATCTGGATTTTATTCTGTGCTGTTTTATTGTTTGCACTTGATGTTTGTAATGTATTGTACACTGCCCAGAGAACTTCAGTTATTCAGCAGTTTGAAAGTACAGTAAATAAATGAAATAAAACAAAAGCATGGAGTTGCTACCTCTACAAGTTGTATGTGTATAAGCTCTGTACCCACAGAGCCAATGAATGGATGAAAGTCTGTTCGAGCTCCCCTCCTACATATTCAATCTACATAGTTTAAAAAGGGCAAGGTCTGCTTGAGGCAGGCTAAGTCCTAAGAGACTGCAAAGATGCACTCTTGCTTTGTATATTTCACACACAGAAATAGGCCGTTGGAATTCTAAGAAAAGCAGATATTGTAGGTCTGGAAAAAGTGCAGAAAAGGGCAATTAAAATGATCAAGGGGCTGGCGCATCTCCCCTATGAGGGAAGGCTACAATAGCTAGGTTTATTTAGCTTAGGGGAAAAGGAGGGTGAGGGGAGACATGACAGAGGTGTACAAAATGATGCATGGTGTGGAGAATGTGGATAAGAACACAAAAAGAGCCCTGCTGGATCAGACCAAGGGTCCATCTAATCCAACATTCTGTTCACACAGTGGCCAACCAACCAGCTGCCCACGGGAATCCCACAAGCAGGATACAGCACCCTCTCACCCATGCTCCCCAGTAACTAGCGTATACAGGCTTACTGCCTCTGATACTAGAGGTTGCACTTTGCCATGACTAGTAGGGAGACATTTTTCACCCTCTCTCACAATATTAGAACCCGGGGTCATCCCATGAAGCTCTTGTGGGAGATTCAGAACCGATAAAAGGAAGGACTTCTTCACGCAGCGCATAGTTAAACTATGGAATTCACTACCACAAGATGTAGTGATGGCCACCAATTTGGATGGCTTTAGAAGGGGGTTGGATACATTCCTGGAAAAGAAGGCTTTCAATGGCTACTAGCCCTGATGGCTATGTGCTACCTCCAGTATCTGAGGCAATAAGCCTCTATAAACCAGTTGCTGGGGAATATGGGCGGGAGGGTGCTGTTGCACCTGTGTCCTGCTTGTGGGTTCCTGGTCGACAGCTGGTCAGAGTGCTGGACTGGATGGACCCTTGGTCTGATCCAGCATGGCTCTTCTTCTGTTCTTACTATGGAGAACCAATCTACACCTCTCCCTAGAGAGACAGAGGATAAGCCTGGCCCAAGCCACTAGTGGGTTGGTTTAAAAATGACACTAAATGAACGGCCAGGGCGGGGGCGGGGTGGGGTGACTTTCGTCCCGCCGCCTCGTGGCCAACGGGGGAGGGGAGCCAGGTGCCCGGCGCGCTCCACACTCACCGATGGTAGTGATGACCGTGATGGCGAAATAGAAGGAGCCGGCGAACCGCCACTGCCGGCCCGCTCGGTGGGGCTCGGCCCGCAGCACCAGCCGCTCGAACTCCCGGTAGTCCTCGGCCGTGAAGCGGTACTTCCTGCGGAGATCGCTGCGCTTCTGCTCCAGGAGACGCTTGTGGCCGATCTCGGCCTCGGACTCGAGCGCATCGAAGACGGCGGCGCCCACCAGCAGGTAGGAGAAAACGCAGACGATCAGCGAGACCGTGCGCAGGTTCTGCCGCTTCATGGCGAGGAGCGGGCTGCCCCGGGCAGGGGGCATCAGCCGGGGTCCCGCATGGCCCCGCGCGGGCGGCGCGACCCTGCTACGCGGCGCAGCTGGCCTCCCCGGGCCCCGGCCGCCCTGCCGGCATCGCTCCCCTGCGAGCCACGGGCAGGCGCCTGGCCCCAGCACGCCCTGGGCCGCTACCGACGCCTGCCAGCGTTCGCCTCCCGTCCCGCGCGCGACGCCCACCGGCGGGTGCCCAGCTCCAGCGCATCGGCTCCCGGCGGCGGCTGCTCTTGTGCGCGCGCCAGCGCCTGGAGCCGGGTACCGGCGGCGGGTCCGTCCCTCCTCCTCCTCCTCGCAACGGGCTTCAGCTCCCACCTGCTGCGATTGCAGCCGCCGGCGTGCGGCCGAAAGGCTGCCTCGGATGCAAGGGAGGAAGGCAGGCAGGCCGTCGCCGCGACCCGCGTGCTCCCGCCGCAGGGACTTGCTGGACGGGGCCACGCCTCCGCCTCCCAGCGCCGGGGCGAGGGCGAGAGGCAGGCGGCGCCGGCGTCGGCGGTTGCGCTCTTGGAAGACACGCCTCCGGCGTGCCGGAGGAAGGCAACTGGGTGCTCTCCGCTTCTTCCTTTCCCTCCAGCCATTCAGCCGAAGCTGCCCTCGGGATGCTTTACGGACTCTTTTTCTCCGCCCGCTCCTGATTTCATTTTCATTTATTACAGTGCTCTACCGGCCGTTAGCCGAAGCCCTCTGGGCGGTCTGCAAAACTTAAAAGCCATTCTACATTATGCATAATGTATGTATGTATGTATGTATGTATATATACATTCACATAGAAACAGACAGCAGACGCACATATATCTAACCAATTTTAAACAGATGTGTGGCACTTCCTTGGGAAGTGAGTTCCAAAGTTGTGGAGCCACCACTGAAAAGGCAGGAGTACCCAGCAATCTGATGATTCTTAGTGGTGACCTAAAAAGCTTTGTCTCTGGGCTCATCTACACCAAGCAGGATATTCCACTATGAAAGAAGTATATAAAAGGCAGGAGCCACACTACTGCTTTATAGTGGTACTGAAGTGCACTGACAACTGTTGGGGCCCGTTGACACATCTACACCAAGCAGAATATAACACTATGAAAATGGTATGAAAGCGGTATATGGTATGTGTCATGGACCCCAACAGTTCTCAGTGCACTTTAATACTGCTACAAATCAGTAGTGTGGCTCCTGCCTTTTATATACTGATTTCATAGTGGAATATCCTGCTTGGTGTAGATGAGCCCTCTGAGACCAATCTCACAGGGATGTACATGTTCAAGTGGGTGCAGGCAGCCTTTCAAATAACATGGTCCCAAATCATTTGGAGCTGTAAAGGTCAAAACCCACACTTTAAACAGCCCAGAAACAAAGAGTCACCCAATGAAACTGGTACTATATTGGTGTCACATGATTTGAATGTCAGACTACCACCAGCACCCCGCCCACATACACACAGCGTCCTGGAAGCTGTGTTTTATACCAGCTGAAGTTTCCAAACTGTAAAGGCAATCCCACATCATAGACAGCATTACAATACGTCCCATGAGTGCATTCTGCATTCAGCAGGGTGTACAGGAGAATTGTGGTACAACTACAACTGAACATTGGGACCATAAGCGTGCACAGCACATTTCATCAGGATGTGCACCCAGGGGAGGGTCATTGCAGGTGGGGCATTGGTGGGGTTTCTTGGTGACACTGGCCAGAGAAAGGGCTTACAAGGTGATATAACCCCCTGGGGCCCTCCTCCTGGCCTCTTTGACGTGCGGCTCCCAGCAGTGAAGCTCCCGGAAGAGTGATTTCTTTTTACTCCTGCCGCTGAAAGCAACGGGGTGCCATGGGGGGGGGGGGCAGCGAAGCAGCCAGAGGGCAGCTGGAGGACTGTTCCCACTGCATCTGGATCCCTACTCAATGCCCCTACTCAATTTGGAGCTTATTGCTTGAGACACTGGGGTGTACCTGGGCACACCGCTATGATACCCTGTGCCTGTTTACCCTACCCAGTGCCTGTTTGCATTCTCTTCCCCTCCTTATTGCTTTACTATGATTTTATTAGAATGTAAGCCTATGCGGCAGGGTCTTGCTATTTACTGTTTTACTCTGTACAGCACCATGTACATTGATGGTGCTATTTAAATAAACAAATAAATAAATAAATAATTGGGACCGAAGTCCAGCCTCAAATGATCACCTGGGGAGCAGCAGGTGATGGGGGGCAGTGGCAAACAAGGCCCAGCGTCAGCATTGGGGCCAGCATGGACCCACAGGGACTCACCACAGCAACCTTTCTCTCTTATTTTTGAAAATATTTTATTTGGAGGGAGGGGCAGCAAGGCATGTACATGGTTACAGCTCCTCATTTTATTATTTTTTATTTTAAAATATATTCTGCTTTTCAACAACCAAACTGTGCTTGTTCCCAAGAAAGCGTGCTTAGCATCGGGGCAGCAGAGTTAATCTCCATTTTATGGCTGCTGTCATAATGGGGCTATGATTTAAGTGAGTTTTAAATGCAAAATTGTACATCCTTCAAGTAATTAGTGCGTTTGTGTGTGTGTGTGTGTGTGTTGCCAAACAGTTTGTTAGCTCTAATATATCAAGAATGTAGAAGCACTTGCAAAGTGTGGAATGGCAGGGAGAAGAGAATTATTACCCCGCCATTTCTCCAGTGGACACCCCACCTTCACAGGAGCCGAAAGGAAAAGGAAAAACGACTCCATTAGTGTCAATGGAGACTTTTGTAACTTGATGTCCTGAAATGCAATGAAGACTGCTATTACATCTCTCAATCTTCTCTTCTCTAGACTAAACGTACCCAGTTCTTTCAAGTGTTCCTCATACGACTTCCATCCTGGTTGCCCGTCTTTGGACATGATCCAGTTTGTTCATATCCTTCTTAAAATGCGGCACCCGGAACAGGACATAATATTCTTGGGGAGGGGGGGGGCTGATCAACGCAGAACGGAATGGAACTACTACAACCCATGATCTGAACACTATGCATCTGTTAATGCAGCGAAAGAGTGCATTAGCTTGTTGAACAGCCACATCATACTGCTGGCTTATGATCCATTAAAGGCACAATCCTATGCATATTTAGGCAGAAAAAAAGCTTGGCTGGCAGGGGAATGCTAGGAGTTGTGGGTCTTTTTTCTGTCTAAACATGCATTGGATTGTGTCCTAACACATCTAGATTCTTTTTACATGTTCTGCAGGTGAATCAGGTCTCCCCCATCCTATATCTGCACCTTTGATTGGTGTGTGTGTGTGTGTCCTTATGGGACTTTACCTTAATCTCTGTTGAATTTCATCTTATTGGTTTCTGCACAGTGTTCCAGCCTGTCGAGATCATTTTGAATCTTGATTCTGTCTTTAATGGTATTAGCTATCCCTCCCAGCTTTGTGCCATCTGAAAATTTGATCAGTACCCCTCTCCACCCTGCTCTGTCATTTACAAAAATATTGATCAGCACAAGACTTCAGGTTGTTTTTTTAGTATGCAGTTGGACACAAAATGTGCAGTTGGGGAAAAATGTGCAGTTGGAAAACTGATAATATGCAGTTGAAAAAAGTGGTGAAAAAAATAAGACACATTTTATGTGTATGTGTTTATTAAGACATTTACAATAGACAAAGTCAGGGATGGCATGTACCACAAATTATATAAGGATGCAGGTGAAAGAGCCCTTGATGGTGTGACTGATCTTAAGCCTTATTGAAACCAAGGTATAATATAGTCACTGCATTAGTAGTGCCCTCTCCAGGTTTTGGAGGTCCCTTGGGCAAGACACCCTCAATGGGCCACCCTCCCAGAGTGAGTCCACCTTCTCACTGCCATTGCCATCAGATGCTATTTCTCATCCTCTTTCTCAACATTGCTACCGCTTGCTTGCTTGACAGGCAGAGAGCAAGTAGGCCGCGGCATCTCCTGCTCCTCCTTCTCACCACCACCATTGTCTTGTCCAGAGCAAGAGGCAGGTTGCCATGGTGAAGAGAAGGATCAAGTCCCCTTGACAGTGGGGCCCTGCTAGGATGTGGGCCCTCAACAGGTGCCCAACCATGGCCTTGTCTACACCAGTATTTTATTCCAGAATAATATTGAAGTCATCCCTACCAGGCCACATGAGGCACAGCTGTTGCCACTGTGATCTTGAGTCCACCACTCAGTTATTCTGGGATATCCCTGACTGGATTTATCATGTTTTTTTCCAGCTCTCTCTCCACAATCCCAAAGTCCAAGACTGGTGCGTCCTCTCTTCGTGAAGCTGTTGTTGGTCGGCGCAAGTTCCTGGCTCAGGAAAAAGCCAAACAGCTGCCAGTGTGGAGCGGTTTCGGAGGCATGTGGGGATGGACACGGACGCCATTTTCACCATGTTTTGGATGTGTATCGGCATGTTTTAGCTCCAAGAGTGTGCAGGTGGTTTGTTTGTTTTACACAAACATATCTGTGTGCAGCCTTGCATATTTGATGTACTTCCTATCCACCCCATGCATTGCTGTGCATTTGCATTTGTGCACATTCCTCATGAGTCATTAAAAAACCCCAGCCCCATAGCCCCGTCATCTGCATAGCCCTGCCCACTTCTCCCAATCCTCACGCAGAAGCGCTGTCACAGGCACACGTCCTCCCTCAACGGCACTCCTGAAATTGCAGAACTGTTCGCTCACGTGTGCCCCGTGAGAGCCGATTGTGGAAGCGGCAAAAGCCGCAATCACTCCTCCTACCTGGCGAAAGGGCTGCAGGTGTAGATGAGCCCCATGACTGCCTTTAACGCTGGCTGTGTCAGTTAGGTTTGGTTTTGTGAGTTATGAGGAATCTATTTGCAAGCAAACATAATGATCCGCTTTGCACATAATGAGAAGCCATCATGGGTGAATTTCCGGGTGGTGTTAATCGTTGTGGCACCAGGCGCCATTTTGAAAATTCAACCCATGTTGGGGACATGCCATCACTCGTCATTACATGAACCCATGGGCTGTTTTAGGGTTGTGGGTGGTTTGTTAGCCACCCCAGGAACCCACCCTTGCTGGGTTCACACATAACAAGCTACAGTGCACCCCAGCTATGGCTCTAATATTCAGAATAGTGGCCACCACCGCAACAAGTAGCCCCATGAGGAAATTCACCCATGGTGGCTTCTCGTGCGAACCAGGTCAATGTATTTTCCCAGTTATTGTGACATAAAAGGCAGAAAGGATGTGAGTTATCAAAGTGAGCTGAAAGACAAATCTTACACTGGTGTTTAAGCCAGTGTCTCACTGATGCATCAACTACCATCGAATGATTTGATTCCAGTAGTGAATTTATCAGAAGCCATACACTGGAATGCAATAAGCAAGGCTATTTAATATGCACTGTTGGGGGGGAGAGTGCTAATTTGATTCATTTGGATCGAAGCCAAGGTGGTGTCAGGATAAATTTAGCTCTCAGCAATTCTTACTGATAGATATTACACTATCCCTCTGCGCTCCTGGGGCTGCTAGGAGATTAAAGAGCATTCTGACATAATCAGCGGTGTGGGTAAGTCACGTGCTCATCATGTTGACTGATATCTCAGAGAATCAGGGATGATGACTTCTGGATCAATATTTTCCTGCTCTTTTGTTTTACCACAACAGAACAGGCAGATGGCTGGGAGACGGGAGGCAGGAACACCACATGACCTCTTCTATTTATTTATTTATTTTAAATAAAAGCCAATTAAAAACAGCTATGTCTCTCTGTATAAAAATAACAGTAATATTCAGAGGATCCCATCATGGATATTTTAGCAGAGAATGCTGTGACATTCAGGCCTTTTAAAATCAATCAATAAATTAATAAAACTGTTAAATTTAATTAGCACACTCTTCGTGTGATATATGCATAGGGTGACTACCTACACATCCCCCCAAAAAAGAGAGGGCATGAATCACCAAAAAGGGGGTGTCAATTTGCATAAAATTTGCATATTCTAACTGATATATAAAGTTTCACCTTTAGAAACAATTACTGTAAATTAAATAAAAAATACAGTATATTACACCACAGTGGGGAGGACTGTGACCAGGACCTGTCAGTAGGCAACATCAAGGATCCACATCTTCGTGTTTATGGTTTATATCAGACTTGAATCTGATAGTCCTTCAAATACAGGGTGCATTGAAACAGAGGACTGTCCTCTGAACGCCCCTCTAATAAAGGATGGTCCACTGTACAGTATTCCATGTGGCCTCCCTAAATACATGTGAGAGGCACTCCATGGGATCAAGGGACAGCAAGGCAGTGCTCCTAGTCCCGCCATGAGATCAAGCAGGTGTCACCACATGTTAGATGTGGAGGTCTGCAGAAGGGAAATCTATGCACATAGATCTCTAGGCATGCAGGCTTCCCTGGCAGCTGGAATCCTGATTATTCGATGAGGAGGAGGAGGAGGAGGAGGAGGGAGAATTTCATTTCTATATGGCCAATAGCTGAAGCTCTCTGGGTGGGTCACAAGAATTCACAGATAAAATACAGCGTAAAATTTTCAAATATAGAAAACTTTAAACAATTTAAACAGCTAAAACCAATTTCAATAAAATACTAGACAGCTGGCATAAATGCTCCAGATTATTATTATTAATAATAATAATAATAACAATAATAATAATAATAAAATTTATTTCTTACCCGTCTCTCCATTTGGATCAAGGCGGGGAACAACAATAAGTATAAATGCATAAAATTGATTGAAAACATAGTACACATTATTAAAACATCCTAAAAACACCCTAAAATTCCACTGGGTAGGCCTGCCGGAAGAGATCAGTCTTAATAGCTTTCTTAAATGCTAAAAGACTTTTAAGTTGACGAACCTCCTCTGGCAGGCCATTCCACAGTCTGGGAGCAGCAGAAGAGAAGGTCCTCTGGGTAATGGTTGTCACCCTAGTTTTGGCGGACTGAAGTAGATTCTTCCCAGAGGACCTGGGTGTGCGGGGCAGATTGTACGGGAGAAGGTGATCCTGCAGGTAGCCCGGACCCAAACCATGTAGGGCTTTAAAGGTAATAACCAACATTTTATACTTCGCCCAGAAACTAATTGGCAGCCAATATAGAAATGCAATAAATAAATAAATGGGCGGGATGCTGCTGTAACACCTTGTCCTGCTTGTAGGCTCCTGGTCGACAGCTGGTTGGCCACTGTGTGAACAGAGTGCTGGACTAGATGGATTAAATTATAACAAATCTTTAGAAATAAAACAAAGTCAGGATTGGCAGGAAGCGTGGAAGACGCCAAGAGAGGCGTCCGCGGGTGCCATGTTGGAAACCTCAGCAATAAACAGTTACAAGTTACAACCACAAAATATATATGCAAAAATAAAAAGAGACAATGAAACAATATAATCAGATTTTAATCAATTTTATGTCTTTTATAGTATTTTTGTATTTGATGTTGTTCCCTGCCTCGATCCAGAGGGGGAGGCGGGTAATAAATTATTATTATTATTATTATTGTTGTTGTTGTTGTTGTTGTTGTTGTTGTTGTTGTTGTTGTTGTTGTTATAGTCATTTCCCACCCCAAATAAGGATGATGTCTTTCCCACCTAAGTCTTCTTTTACAGTTCATCTGAGACTCAGGAGGAAGCAATGCTTTGATATGTTGCATCCGAAATGTATATCTCCTGCCAGCTGACAAGCTGCAGCCTAATTAGACCGGCAGGGAGGGGAGAGCTGTGTTTGTGGAAGAAGCCAGGCCTTCTGAGTCCCCCAATCCTGCCAGCCCTCTCTTAATGAGGCGTTCTGGCCCAAACCGTGTGGCTGGCTCCATCTCCAGGCTGCATGCAAAGAGATCACCTTGGAATATGGGGCGGCGGTGGGAGGGAGAGTTTTCATCTTCCTACACTTCAATTTTGGATTTTAATTCCTTTGAAAACCAAGTTGATGATGCCAGTGCAGAATTACCAGCCCAATCCAAAACCGATGGCTGAAGCCGGTTCAGGATTTCAACTCATTTCCTGGGATCACAATATGTAAACAACTGCTAGGACTGAGAGTCATCCACATACGGACAACACCCCAGCCAATATCTCCTGATGAAGCCTTACCACACCATAGGCTAGGAATGGGGAACCTCATGCCGGCAGCCAAATTCAGCTCTTCTGTGCTCCCAACTGGCCCTCCATGGTTCTCCAGATGTCCACACATCCTTCCCTGGCTCCACCCCCTTTATCACATGGTGGTTTCCGGACTTTTGTGTAGTCCTCCTCACCCCATTCTAACAGCTCCATCTGACGAGCATTTTATTGCACGCTCGTTACTGGGCACTCATGGATTTCCGTGGGTCCCTCTCACAACGAGGTCTGTCTCCCACCCACCCCCTTCCACCCCTTCTAGCCTTCTTCACATCACAAAAAAAAAAAAAAAAAAACACCAGTAAATCCAACTTATTTTTAAAGATGGAAGTTGCTGCTATCTCCTGCTGTGTGCAGGAGAAGCAGCAGGATCAAATTGGCCCAATGCCCATAGAATGGGCCATGTGCACGTTGCTTACTTCCTCTTTTAAAATACGAAGTCATGGGGGACAAATGTAAGGGCGGAAAAGTGACAGTAAGCAAACACTATTTTTCCCTGTGCGATGATGCTCTAGTAGTCTGGAATGCCTCTCTGAAGTCTTAGTTACTGGCAGTAAGATAGGGAAAGGAGGACAGGGCTCCTGTATCTTTAACACTTGCATAGAAAAGGGAATTTCAAGAGGTATCATTTGTATACATGCAGCACCTGGTGAGATTCCCTCTTCATCGCAACGGTTAAAGCTAAAGGAGCCCTGCCATCTTTTGTATCTGGTCACTCTAGTATAGCTCCTTTAGCTTTAACTGTTGTGATGAAGAGGAAATTTTATCAGATGCTGCATGCATACAAATAACACCTGCTGAAATTGCCCTTTCAATACAACTGTTAAAGATACAGGAACCCTGTCCTCCTTTCCATAGGGCCACCCTAAGTAAGAGCTTTAAGCTACCATATGCCTTTGACCCTGTGTGTTTTTGCCATTGGCCCCACCCACCACTGGAATTTGAGGGCGGAGCAAAACCGAGAGCTTCTCTGAAATTGGCTTCAGCCCTTGGACTGAAAGAGGCTGCCCTGCCCTGCCCTGCTTTAGGCCTCTCATAGAAATTTGATGAGCCAGAGCAGGCTAATGTTTTTCCCTGTTTCATCTACTTATTTATGTATTTGAAATATTTCTATGCCAGCTTTTAAAGCCAAGGTCTCCCAAAGCAGCTTGCACACAAGAATAAAACATAAAAACAAAGAACATTCCATTCCAGTAAAACAAACCATTAAACAGCACTTTAAAACCTTTCACAGCCCGGCATAACACTCATATAAAACCACTTTAAACGATTGGGGAGGAGGGGGATCAATTTAAATCCAGCAGCAACATAACAATTAAATAGTCAAAAATTCGACCTGGCATCTCAGTCCAAAGCAGCTCTAAAGAAATGGGTCCTTCGGGGGCAGGGGGTGAGGCAAGTAATGATGGGGCTAAACATATACACCTTTTGGAAGGAAGTCCCAGAGATATGGTGCCACCACCGAGAAGGAGTTGTAGAAAGTATTTTGGTCTAAACATGCAATGGGAATGCTGGGAGTTGTGGGACTTATTTCTGTTTAAATATGCATAGGATTGTGCCCTTAAATGGTTTAGGACCAACTGTTCTCTCCTCACTTCTCTAACACTCTGCCTCTGTTTCTCCCTCCTCACTTCCTCTTCCACCTTCAAACTCCGCCTCCTTGCTGCTGCTGGTTTTACTTCTGAGTGCCATAATACTACATATTGTTATGCTCCCCACAAATGTTTGTGGGTGTGACTGTGTGTAGCAAAGAGAGAGTGACTGTGTGTTGGATGTGCAGGTGTAGCAACTGAGGTCACCTGTGCTTCCATAGATAACAAAGGGCCTTAGAATGGCCATGTGCCCTACTTCACAGAGGACAGTCCTCTGTTTGAAGAACTGTCAGAGGACAGTCCTCTATTTGAAAGCATCCTCTAAACGCTTTCCAGTCCAACTCCAGGATAATGCTAATGAACCATAAGAAAGAAGAGCTGGGCCTTAAAGTTGCCTATCAACAGTTAGCACCCGGACAGCAGAGAGAGCAAGTTCCTAAGTTCCAGGGTTCACACAACATGCTAACCCATCAAGTTGTTGAATAGTGGGTATCACGTTGTCTGAATGCAGTGTGTTTTCCTCAGGTTGAGTTATCATGTTGTCTGAACACAGCACTTTTTCCACAGAGTGTTGTCAGAATTCAGTGCCTTTTCCTCAGGGTTGCTTGTTAACCATGGAGTGTGGCTTATTAACCACCCTGAACAACCCAGCAACAAGCCATGGGTTCTCAAGGTGGCTTGCTCGAGAAAAATAAGCCACAGTGAATGGTTAACAAGCCACTCTACAGAAAACATCCTGCGTTCAGACAACATGATAACCCACCCCTGCAGAAAATGCACAGCGTTCAGACAACATGTTAACTACCCAGCAAAACATGACCCATGGCGGGTTAGTGTGTTGTGTGAACTCAGCCATTGTCTTCACCACTATCAGGAGAGGTGTTGCATTTCTATTTCAATTATACAAGTTCTTTCTAAATAGGCATCTACAAATATAAATTAATATGCAAATTATACAACTATGTGTCTTCTCTTTTAATGATGCATCTTCTCTTTTTTGACCTATAAATTGTCCATAATTACCCTCAAACATCAGGTTCAATTTTTCAGGGGGAGTATTACCCTTGACAAAACTATTTGCAAACCTTCATCCAGATCAGTAGTTTCCCCAACCAACAGTATTTCTGCCTTTCCTGGATTAAGCTTCCATTTATTAACCCTCATTCATGTTGTTAAAGCGCGTCTTTGTCTGCCATAAGCTGTATTCATTTACCTGGGAATAGCATGCAGATTTATTGGAGATAGGGTCCAGAAAACAGGAGCTGTCCTGATAAATAGGAACAGATGGAACATATGCAGTTCTGATCTGGCAAATTAGAGCAAATGAAGTAATTAGGGAATGCAGCCCAAGCTACTCTTCACACACAACAATTGCATGGAAGAAAACACTGATAGCCTGTTTTGTTGCTGAAAAACAGTGTCAAAAGTATCAGTTTTCAGTTGAGAAGCAGCAAGATGGAGGGAAAGGTGGTGCTTAACCCTCTCCCCCTGGTGCTTTTTTTTTTACTGCACCTCCCCACAAAGCTGCTTCCCCCCATCCCCCGCCACAACTAGGTTCCAGGAACATCACTACCTCTGCAAGCTTTAAACCAGGGGAAAGAACATGTGGCCCTCCCGTTTATTTTATTTCTTTCTTTCTTTATTTATTTATTTACTTTATTACATTTTTATACCGCCCAATAGCCGAAGCTCTCTGGGCGGTTCACAAAAATTAAAACCATAATAAAACAACCAACAGGTTAAAGCACAATTACAAAATACAGTATAAAAAGCACAACCAGGATAAAACCACGCAGCAAAATTGATATAAGATTAAAATACAGAGTTAGAACAGTAAAATTTAAATTTAAGTTAAAATTAAGTGTTAAAATACTGAGAGAATAAAAAGGTCTTCAGCTGGCGACGAAAGGAGTACAGTGTAGGCGCCAGGCAAACCTCTCTGGGGAGCTCATTCCACAACCGGGGTGCCACAGCGGAGAAAGCCCTCCTCCTAGTAGCCACCTGCCTCACTACCTTTGTCCCATGAGCTCTAGCCAGCATACGAAGGGTGAGGGGTCATGGGCGTTGCAGTCTAAAAACATCGGGAGGGCCACACAGAAGTGCCATGCTGGATCAGACTGAGGGTCCATCTAGTCCAGCATTCTGTTTACACAGTGGCCAACCAGCTGTCGACCAGTGACCAACAAAGAAGGACATGGTACAACAGGACCCTCGCAACCATGTTCCCCAGCAACTGGTGTACACAGGCTTACTGCCTCGGATAATGGAGCTTACTGTCTTAAGAACCCTTGTCATTTCTCTGCTGAAAATCACCGCCTCCCAAGGGTGTTTTTCAGAAAGAAGTGGACCATGGGTTGGAGGTGGGGCAGTTGTTATGTGCACCATGTAAGATGTAGTTTGACCCTAAAGTATAAGCTGAAAACTCTCTGATTCAAACAGTGGAGGCTGGTGGTTCCAATCAGAATTCTAAAGGAGTTATCCAAGGTGCTGAACTTAGGGGGGGCTGGTTTCAGCACCTTGGATAGATCCTTTAGAGTTCTGACTGGTTCTGGCAAATCCAGACCAGTTTCATGACATCAGAGCCACCAGCCTCCACTGGGTTCGAATCCCACTTTTTAGGATTGACACAGCTGACTTCATTTTTGGATTCTCCTTGCAGACTGTCATGATAAGTGCCTGCACTTCAGGATTGACCATTACGCCATTGAATGGCATCCCATCTATCTGGCATTTTCTGGAGCTGGGAAGTGTAGCCTATTCATTTAGGCCTGGTTTGAAACCTTGCCCCTCTGCAGGGACTCATCGAGAGAGTTCTGTTGCTGGCTGACCGACTTCATGCCTTCCACAATACCTTGAAAATTGTACTGAATCCTAGCTAGTTATCAATTCTCCTCACTTCCCTGCCATTCCTCAATGCCCAGAACCTCCTATGTGTGCTACAGCCTGGTAAGAGCTGCATCATCAGCATAGACTCCTCTTTCTTGCTTTGATCCTGGCTAGACAAATAAGCGACTTCCAAACATTCCCTGTGTGGTTTGCAGCAGGACTTAATGGCTGGAGGAAGGATTAAAGGTGTTATGTTTTGTTTTTTAGGATTTCACTGATTAATTCCAGCTTTGCAAAAGTGCAAGAGCATATAAACCTGGGCTTCTGACTGCATAGCCCTTATGTTGTTTAGGTTAGAATTACTGTGGCCTTAGCTAGACCTAAGGATTATCCCAGGCAAATGGAGGGGTTGTCCCTGCCTGCTCCCGGGATCCCGTGTGTTATTTGGATGCACAGGGACAATCCCGGGACGTAGGCCTGGTCTAGCTATGGCCTATATATAGTTTATTAGCTGCATGGAGAAGACTTACGATGTAACCCTATGCATATGTTAGGGAAATTCCCCTAACCTGATAGGGAAGGGACAACTTCACAACCAGTCCAGACACAGAGACTCTTTATTTTACTACACGCGTAGGAGAAAGTTCGCCTCGTACAAACCAATGGCAAAGACTCTCTACCTATCATCCACATCAGCATACTTTTATAACTTTCCAAGACCCTCCACACGTAATACAAGAATCCCTCCTCCCACCTTCTATTGATTACATATTTTCTACATTTTCCATAAATGAAACTATTCTACTTAAAACAATGCCCCATATTGTGGCAACTATGTCCAGTGTATGTAACTCCTTGTTCTTTAATAAGACCCTTGCCTTAAGGCTTTCTTTCTGATATGTTTTAGGAACTGTAACCTTTCCCTTATGTCAGATTAGCAGGGCGAATGAGTGGGCAAAGGGTTTAGGGTAACCTTGAGTAGAAAGTGAAGACGAGGCACTTTTGTGTCTCTCCGTATAGAGGCACGAAGGTGGGGGCCAAAAAAGGAGTGTGTGTGCTTTTGCGCTTGTATTCACATTGGAATGAGGGGTTTCAGGGAGGCATTTTCAGGTTTCCCTGTCACATGTTTAGACAGAAAAAGGGCTCACAACTCCCAGCATGCCCCACCAGCCAGCTAGCCATGCTGGCTGGGGCATTCTGGAAGTTGTTGGACTTTTTTCTGTATAAACATGCATAAGATTAAGCCCTTAGAAAAGTAATAGGTTCTGAGGGCTTGTTTAGGATTGTGGGGATGGCGCCCTACTATTCCGAAATCATCCTGCTAATACACAAAGCTATTTTTTCTCTTGTGGCTGCTCATAGTACCAGTGACACAGTTTTCAAATCAGCTGTGCTATGTTTCTTCTTACATTAGCTTGTGGCTCTGAGTTTTCCTGTGGCAGTTTAATACACACAACTTTATTTCACTAGGCCAGAAAAACAAACTTTCTTCTCTTGCAGTGGCCAAACACCTAGTTTGGGGCATGTCACAGTGGGCTGTTAGCAAAGTGGCAAAATAATAAAATTAATAATGATGATGATGATGATGATGATGATGATGATGATGATGGGCCATACTTAGCTTCCACCCCCCACCCTGTACTCTCTTTCTGTAACTGATGTATTGCACCTATTAGTGGAATTAGAAGCGATAAGACATTGACAAACCCTCATCCCGCCCCCGAGTTAATGGATTGGAACTGGAAACCCAGTGAAGCAGGAAGCCAATGTCATCTTGTTCCTTCTATTTATACTGGGTGATTAAAGGAGCACTAGGATTTTCAAGCACTTCCATTCACTGTGTCAAATGAATGCAGAAAGGGGAATAATGATGCTCTTATGTGTAGGGTGGAGGGTGTAAACAGCAGGTCCCCATTCACACTTGAATCGGTTGATGCTTGAAGGTCATTAAAGATCCTTGTTTTTTCTGGCCTTGGAAGCAAAGGTGCCATTTATTTTGGGGGGTGAGGGTTCAGTGATTGCCTCCCTCCCCAACACCCTGTGTTTCAGAGACCATTCCTCAGGAGTAGCTATGTCACGTTCTACACATTGGGTGACTGTAGTTGGAATGCAGTAAGACTATGTAGCAGATGTGCACGCCAAAGACATAAATCCCTTCACATTGTCATGAAGAATAAACAAGTAATTAGTCACAGCAAATGGACCATTATGTTTGGGAAAGGGACCAACAGGGAAATGGATTCAGCACCCCCCTTTCCTGCTGCTGGATGTGCAGGTGTGGTTACTTGTGCCTCCATAGGTAACACACGGCCCTAGAGTGTCTGAATGCAATGTGTTTTCCACAGGGTGGGTTATTGTGTTGTCTGAACACAGCACTTTTTTCGCAGGGTGGGTTATCATGTTCTCAACAGGATAAATAGCAGAATATAACAAACTACTATTTGAAGCTACTAGACCTGATCCCTATGGGTTTGCTTTAAGGGTTGCCAGCATAGGTGGCCATGTGCCCTACTTTACAGAAGGCACTCCTCTGTTCGCTCTCTATTTGGAGGGCTGTTTTGACCAAGCTTAAAGGTAAGGAACTATAAGAAAGGAGAGCAACAATGGCCTGGACATTATTCATCTACAGTTAGCATCTGAACAGCAACCTGGATCCTTCTGCTATGTGCGGCTCCCATAAAAAGCTGCTCTGACATTATTTCCTATTTATGCTAATGTGGGTGGTATCTCACCAATGGTTATTGTTCACTTAATCCCTGTTGTTATAGTTACTGTAGCATCAGTCTCATCCTCCCACACAAAGGAATTTTGTGTCCCAGAATCTTTACTGATTAAAAAAAGGAGCCAATTAGGCAGAAGGAACCAATCTAGTACATAGACAGGTGACTAGATTTGGTGCGGAAAGTTCTAGCATACACAATGAGGATTATTGTGGTGGCCTTGGTTATTTGATATGATTTTAGGGAAGGGGGTCAGCTTAAAACGAACATAGTAGATCACTGAAATGTACGGTAAACACCATTAGTAATATAACGCCATAACTTTGTGAATCACTTTGGGATGTATTTATTTTTTAAAAAATGAAAAGCAGTATATAATTTTTCTTTAATAAATAAATAATCCCCCAGAAGTCCTACAAGCCTCTGCGTTTGCTTTGTGTTCATCATCACATCTGCAAGAAGGTGATATGCCCAACAGCTCCCAAATGAGCCCATGGATGATCAAGGAATGGAACCCAGACCAGAGCCTACTACTTTTCTATACATTTACTTCGTGTGAGCTGTAGTCTAAGAGCCAAGAGATAAAAGGAGAAGAATCCAGGACCCCAGAAGGTATGGAGTGGGGGCTCAAGGAAGTCCACTATTAAACATTTTCTAAAAGTGCCAGGAGATTTTCTGGGGTAATAAAGATGGTGGGTGACTGGAGACCAGTGCTTTGCTTTAAAGGGGTGTGTGTGTGTGTGTGTGTGTGTGTGTGTGTGTGTGTGTGTGATGACAAGGGACTTTGTGGTCACCATTTCTAAAAGAACTATTCAAGATCCTGAACTCCAGCCCCCAAATAGGTTCAGTACCTTGGATAGTTCCTTTGCAGTTCTGGCTGAAACAGAATGGATTCATAGCCCCACTGAAATCAGAGCCACCTCCTTCCACTGGCAGGCACCAAGGGAGGTGTCCAAGGGTGCTGTGGTTTCCATGGGCACTGCATTAGGCCTGCAGCATTCAGCTAAGCTGAGCTTAGCTTCTCTCTCCACAGTAAAGATCTGCTCTGAGGACACAGCAAGCAACACAGGGCGATCTGTTCAAGGCTGTAGTAATAAAGTAGCTTCCAGAAGACTGAGGTTTGCTCATACCTGTCTTAGAAAACAGGCTACACATATTCCCCCTTCTTTATCAATTAGCCTCGATCAGAACAGCCATCTTCTTCCTTTCTTTTTTGCCTGATCAGCCTTGGGTGGGTGACTCTAACCCACTCTGCACAACTTCAGATTGCAAATGGAGGATTCTATGTTCATCATCATCATCATCATCATCATCATCAGCATCACCACCACCACCACCATCATCATCATCCTTGCACATAGAAGACTAGTAGGCTCCTTTCGGGATATGTGGTGGCTTTGTGCTAAAATCAAAGTTTGGGGGGGACTTAATATTTAAAGAAATTGGGAAGATAACAGGTTATCAAAAGGTTATACAACCCCCAGCATTAGCATCATTAGGATTATTTCAGGAGGAAAATGAACAAAAGTTTTATTTAAGTCATTGATAGGACCTCTTTTGGTTGATGCCAGATTGGTAATAGTTCGATCCTGGAAGGATCTGGCTGGCGCCATGCTAACAAATTAGTATAGCAATGTTTGGCAAATAGCCTTAATGGAGAAACTGACCAATAAACTGAGATTGGTAAGAGGAATAAGATCTAAAGACACATTTCATACGGACTGGCATTGCTTTATGGTATGAGAATAAAATTCCAAAAGCATTTAAATCTTTTTGGTTGGCATAATGAAAGGCACCGCTCTTGTGGTTGGTTAACTTTTTCCCCCTTGACCTACAAAGAAAGGAAGGACATGTTTAAGATCTGTGGAATGATATCTTTTATAATAGATATATGTTGTAATAGTTATAATTTGATCATTGATTTCCTGTAAGATAGGGGAGGGGAGGGTTATCATGTTCAAGTTTATTTTGTTTTGTTTTCTGCATGAAATTCTAAATAAATAAATAAGAAAGATAGAAAACTAGCAAGGGAGAACTACAGTTGCTCTCTTGCAGCCTGATCCTAAGCGTGTCTACTCAGAAGAACGTTCCACTGAGTTAAATGAGACTTGCCTTCCAATACGTAGCCTCCTGAAGCCTACATGGAATGTGACATTGTATTCCCATTTATGGGAATATTTCCACATACAATTTTTTTTGGCAAGGATGTTTTGTTTGACCATTAGATCTGATATTAAATCTTCTGTGAATGTACTCCCAGGCAAAGACCTGTTTTATTATCTCAGGCGTCTTGTATTTCTGCCACTGTGTTGTCATTTTGAAGTTGTTTTATCTTCGCAATATTTTTAGATTTCCTTATGTTGCTTGTTTTAGCCTCCATCCTAGCTTCTGATTGCCGTTTTAATCAATATTTTAAATTGTTTCATGATTTGACTTTTATGGGCCCCATTTGTGTTAAATTGCATGTTACCTTGAAATATTTTAGCTATGGGCTGATTAATACATTTTAGAAATAAATGCATAACCGTAAGCATCAGTTCTACTTTAGGATAAACCACAAACTTTGAAAGTCTCTTGATTTGGTAACATATTTATACAACCCACCAGGACAATGCAGGGATGCCAATAAGAACATAAGAAGTGCTCTGATGCTGGATCAGACCAAGGGTCCATCTAGACCAGTACTCTGTTCACACAGTGGGCAGCCTGCCATTGGCCAGGGGCCAACAAGGCAGGACATGGTGCAACAGCACCCTTCAAATCATGTTCCCAAGCATCTGGTGCACACAGGCTTACTGCCTCGAATACTGGAGATAGCACACAACCATCAGGGCTAGTAGCCATTGATAGCCTTCGCCTTCAGGAATTTATCCAACCCCCTTTTAAAGCCATCCAAACTGGTGACCATCGCTACATCTTGTGGTAGTGAGTTCCATAATTTAACTATGTACTGTGTGAAGAAGTACTTCCTCTTATTTGTCCTGGATCTCCCACCACTCAGCTTCATGGGATGACCCCAGGTTCTAGTATTTTGAGAGAGGGAGAAAAATGTCTCCTTATCCACATACTCCACACCATGCATAATTTTGGACACCTCTGTCATGTCTCCCCTTAGCCTCCTTTTTTTCAAGCTAAACAGTCCCAGTTGGTGTAACCTTCCCTCATAGGGGAGATGCTCCAGCCCCTTAATCATTTTAGTTGCCCTTTTCTGCACTTTTCCCAGCTCTATGATATCCATTTTTAGGTGTGGTGACCAGAACTGTACACAGTATTCTAAGTGTGGTCACACCATAGATTTGTATAAAGGCAGTATGATACTGGCCATTTTATTCTC
This sequence comes from Elgaria multicarinata webbii, assembly GCF_023053635.1. Classification (NCBI taxonomy): domain Eukaryota; kingdom Metazoa; phylum Chordata; class Lepidosauria; order Squamata; family Anguidae; genus Elgaria; species Elgaria multicarinata. The sequence goes on from NC_086171.1 coordinate 191,291,160, forward strand.
AATTCCTTTTCTTTATAATGCCTAACATGGAGTTTGCCTTCTTTACAGCAGCCGCACACTGGGTGGACATTTTCATCGAGCTCTTCACACAATCCCAAGATCTCTTTTTGTTCGGTTAGGTTATACTTGAAGTTGTTTGGGGTTTTTTGTCCCAACATGCATCACCTTACACTTGCTTACATTGAACCGCATCTGCCATTTGGATGCCCACTCTCCCAGCTTGGAATGATCCCTTTGGAGCGCTTCACAATCCCTTTGTGTTTTAACAACTTTAAATAATTTGGTGTCATCAGCAAACTTGGCCACTTCACAGCTACTTCCAGATCATTTATGAATAAGTTGAAAAGGGGTGGAGGACCTCAGGCCCAAGAACTAATAACTCAGTTGTGTTTAATAAATGAGGACTTAAAACATATTCTGTAACTAACATTTTCTGAAGTGGGTGGGGAGTGATGTCGGAATTAGATTTCAACTGGAGGCTGTTTGTTTCCTGTCTTGGGCTGGCTGTATATCATCTGTACAATTGAGATTTCCAATACATTTGCGCTTGTCTCGCCAACAGCCATTAACTGCAAGAAGTGATGAAGTCAAGGACACTCAATAACTCATGGGGTATTCACTGTTTGTGTTTCCATTCTTGGTGGGAATAGCTGACCTTCTCGTAAACTACTCCTACTTACTCTGAAGTCAAAATAGCCCCAATATTGAGGGTGTTCGTCATTTCAACCGACTCTGTTATTCTGTTTGTGCAACAACAACAAATGAAACACATCTGGTGATAACAAGCTGGAATTATTCACATTTTCCCTCACAAAACACTATACTTAACTTCTTTCTTTCTTTCGGATTTCAAGTTCCTAACATATGAGGTGATCATAAGTTTGTGTTAATATATGAATTCTGCCTGTGTGGTGTATCCATTCAGAATTTCTTGTGATACACAATGCTCTTTGACTACAGTATACAATACATTTAACAACAAATATATTCATTTGAGGGAATAAAAACCACCATTTGCTATCAGAGTCTGATTAGGTGTGTGGCCCCTTTAGATTTCTATAGAGTTTGTCAGAAATGCTAACACGTATTTAAACATTTAGAACATGAATGAAACACCACTAAAATTAAAGACTTTATGGTTTACCTGTACCCAGAGGCTATACTTCAGGGGTGGAGGACCTCAGGCCTGGGGACTAAATTTGGCCCTCCTGGGATCCCAGAAAGCTATTCCCCCTTCCCTTGGCTCCACCCCCTTTCCTCCAACCACTGATCATTTGGTAGTTTCCTGGCTTTTCTGTTGTTTCCCCATTCTAAGGCTAAAATGCCTCTGCTGATGCTTAGTTATTGGCAAGAAGAACCTTAAGCTACACTATACTGGTATTTTGGGGGTTCTGTATTTTGGCCCCACCCATTTGACTTTAGCCCCACCCACCATGGGATATAGCATTTGGGAGCTTCTCCAAAATTGAATGCCGACCTTGGGCTGAAAGAGTTCTTCCCCTCCACCCAGGGTTGGCCCAAAATATTTGGTGGCCTGAGACGAAGAACAAGATGGCGCCCCCTCCCATTCCAAATACAAAACCCAACAGGATTCGCAAGTGAACCTGTGGACAACATTGTTAATGGGGCAGCATCCTCCACTGTACCTGAAGGCTGCAGAGCAGGCCGCCTGGCACACAGTCTCTCCTCCAACATCTTGCTGCCACTTCCAGCATCTGCCGCCAGAGGCCACTGCTTCACTCTGCCTAATGGTAGGGCTGGCCCTTTCTCCACCCCACCGCTATTGTCATTCCATACTGCTATCTATCCCAGACCATTCCAGCAATGTCTGAAGTGCATTTGGCCCAAATCCATCTGGACAGAGAATTGGCACAGAAGTTCTTTTTAAATTTCCTTTAAAATGGGTGGAAATGCTATAGTATATTTTAATCCGATTGCTTGCTCTTGTCTGACACACTGGTATAAAAGAATTGGAACTTGTATTTGCTTACAGATATCCAGGCCAATATATAAATTATATAGCTAAGATTTGGCTTGCATTGTTCCCCTATCTCAGTGGTTCTCAACCTTCCTAATGCCGCGACCCTTTAATACAGTTCCTCATGTTGTGGTGACCCCCAACCATAAAATTATTTTCGTTCTTCTCTACATGATCCATTGTCATGGGATGGTTTACTAATGAAAATAATACATAACAATAGCTTTAATAATACAAAAGATGATACATGACATAGTTCAGTCAATACAGTTTCCTAAGACCATCGGAAATATGTGTTTTCCGATGGTCTTAGGCGACCTCTGTGAAAGGGTCATTCGACCCCCAAAGGGGTCCCGACCCACAGGTTGAGAACCGCTGCCCTATCTCATTCCTAGCATTAAAAAAAAACAGAAAAAATGAAGATCTAACAGAATTGCTCGGCTGCACAAAACCTGATGAAGAAACAGAAAAAGCTATTGCACAGCAATGAGTGATTAACCCCCAGCCCACAGGCAGCAACCATGACATCTTGTTCTGCATTTTTTGTATGTATCACCATGGGGCTAGATCTGCATGAAATACAGTCATCAAGGTTTATAAATATTTGCAGCTGCAACTGTAGCCAGCTGAATCCACAGGGCTAATTGAGAATGATGTATCGGTAGGTGGTTTTTGTTTTTTTAAAACCCATATGCTACTTTGCCATGTTGCATGCTGAAAAAACATGCTCAACCTCAAACAGGCATAGTTTTGTTTTGTTGGGTTTTTTGGTTTTTTGCTGAGATAACTTAGCTCTGCAGTAGCACCCATTTCCAGACAGTTCCAGATTAGATGAGCAAAGGTTTGATTTACAGATGCCTCAGATTAGAACTACCCAACCTGTTATAATGAGAGAATTGCTCATTTTTCAACCCTTCGCTACATTTAGATCAATGGCTTGATCTAAAGACCTTAGCAAGTGACCATGTGAGCCTGCAAAAACGACACCTGCTGTTTTCTGCAGAGCAAGCTGCTGTTAAAGACAAGAATAAGCTAGGCCGTTTTTGTTGCTGTGGTTGTTCTGGTCAACTAGCAATTCTATATGTTACAATTAGTGCAGAAGAAACATATGGCTTATATAATGAAGAAGTATCCCATAGCAGTTCTCAGTGGCCATACCAGATGTTAATCAAAGTGTGTGGGCGGGGGGGGGGGGCAGGGGGTATTAAAAACATATTTCCCTTTTTAAAATTTATTTCTATACCACCCAATAGCTGAAGCTCTCTCGGCAATTCACAAAAATTCTGATGTTCAGGCTATGCGTGCCATTGTTTACAAAGCCAAAACAGCATCAGCCACACAGAGAAGAGGGAGGTATCAGCAGGCTTAAGGGAGACCCAAGGTTTGCAGTAGTACAAAAATATTTAGGGAGAAAAAGCTCTAAAGGGGGAACTGCCAGAACACCCCAATAAGGACTGATGGCATTCAGTGGTGGCCACAAAATGCTGACTGTCGAGGGGGGGAAATGGAAAAGGGGAAAGGAAGGGAATAGAGTGCCTGGAATCCTTGGAACAGCAGCACTCTGCATTGTGACTTTTGGTTGCAGGCCCCAGTTGTTTCAATTTGTAGGGTGACCATATGAAAAGGAGGACAGGGCTCCTGTATCTTTAACTGTTGTATTGAAAAGGGAATTTCAGCAGGTGTCATTTGTATATATGGAGAACCTGGTGAAATTTCCTCTTCATCACAACAGTTAAAGCTGCAAATGCACTGCCCTCTTTTAAATCTGGTCACAGTATAGCTGCAGTACAGCTCCTGCGGCTTTAACTGTTGTGATGAAAAGGAAATTTCACCAGGTGCTGCATGCATACCAGTGACACTTGCTGAAATTCCCTTTTCTACACAACTGTTAAAGATACAGGAGCCCTGTCCTCCTTTTCATATGGTCACCCTATTTCAATAAAAATGAGTTTTAAAAAGAATGGGTTGGATCCAAATTTAGAGCTTTTTACATGAGGCTGTTAATCCCCTGTCTATTTTTGGTAGACATGATAGCACTCTTCAAATACTTGAAAGATTGTCACACAGAGGAGGGCCAGGATCTCTTCTCGATCATTCCAGAGTGCAGGACTTGGAATAGTGGGCTCAAATTACAGGAAGCCAGATTCTGGCTGGGCATTAGGAAAAACATCCTGACTGTTAGAGCAGTATGACAATGGAACCAGTTAACTAGGGAGGTCATGGGCTCTCCCACACTAGAGACATTCAAGAGGCAGCTGGACAACCATCTGTCAGGGATGCTTTAAGGTAGATTCCTGCAATGAGCATGGGGTTGGACTCGATGGCCTTAGAGGCTCCTTCCAACTCTATGATTCTATGGTTTTGTCAAAGAATTGAGACCCAGTACTACAAAAGCAGTGTTTCCTTACCTGCTTTTCTGCTACATTACCTCTAGATGGTACTGTGGTATAACAGAATAGCTAGTAGAAGAAATAGCATTTTCTTTCACTTTCCTTCACATCAGTAGAGAATGGCAAACACACAATAAATACCTCGGGTAGGAAAGCTCCCTGTCAAAATAGACCCATTGAAATCAATGGGACTTGTTAGTCATCTTTAACTGACAGTGATGTCAATGGTTTTACTCTAAGTGGGATTGAATCTGGATCCATCCCATTTTTTCCTGTTTCACTTGCAAGGACAAGAAGCAATGAATCTGCCTGTTTATTTCAATGCTGATTCGCCTCTTTCAGCAATTGCATTTGTTCTTCCTCTCTCAAATCAATTGTCTCAATTAGCTGAGAGTGCAGGGCTCATAATTGTGTCTGGAGAACATTGTGGCTCTGAAGAATATGGAGATTGGCCATCTCTGCTGTAGGAGCTCTTTTTCTCAATGGTCTGCCACAGACAACATACTCCATTAGAAAGATGGTGTAGGCTTTAGAGCAGCTGTAGGCTTTAGAGAAGATTAAAAAATAATAAAACAGAATCAACAAGATAAAACAAAATAAAATTATGCAAATTGCATTTCAGATGGCAATCAAATAAAATACAGGAGGGCAATACAAGAAAAATAAAAAACCCAGATTTAAAATCCAGGAACAGAATAAAACAAGTAGTTGATGTGCTGGGACAATAAAGAGGTCTTCACCCAGATGTCGGTGCCTGAGCATGTACTCTCTGATTATCCTCACTAGACAAACTTACTTGGGAGTAATTCCCGATGAACTCAGTGGGGCTTACTTTTGAATAGACATGCCTAGAATTAGGGCCTACCATTAGCCATAGTGAAGCAATCACTTCAGGCGGCAGATGCTGGGTGGTGGCAGCAAAGATGTTGGGAGGAGAGACCTGTGTACAACGCAGCCTGCCCTGCGCTCCCTGAGATAGCCTGATGCCTTCAGAGCAGTGGAGGATGCTGTCCCATGATCAGTGTTGAAGGCAGCTTAACCTGCCTGACCAGCCACCCTTCGTAGGTGGAATGGGAGGGGCGCCATCTTGTCCTTCGCCTCAGGCAGTAGAATGTCTTTGGCTAGGATTGTGCTGCTGTTTTTCCAAGAATAGCCTCCATTTCCTGTTCCATGTTCCTAGTAAATCACTAAGGTGATTTGCACATACAAATGCAAGCCTGGGATACTAGATGAGGGATCCTAATAGCTTAAATTTTGGGTCAATGCTATCGTTAAACAACTGGGAGCAGTGGAGGCTGGTGGCTCCAATGTCAATAGGGTGGTGAATCCTCCCCGGGTTTCAGTCAGAACCAGTTAGGAGCTCTCCAAGGTGGCTGAAGCCAACTGAAGAGTCATCCATCAAGGTCATCCCCCTCAACCCTTCTCCATCCGGTCTGCACCTGTTTGTCAAATCAGGTCTCCTTTGCCTCCTGCATGACAAGAGCTACATTTTTGCTCGGGCTTTCTACAGTAACATTGTCTTAAGTGTGTGTGGGGTGGGGGGTGGGGTTGTTATTAAATGGCAACTGGCAACCCTTCAACAGAATGAATATCAAGCATTGTAGGGCCCCTAAAAGACTGAAGGGGACTTGGGGACGGGCTGTGCCCCATCTACCGTATCTCCTAAGCAGCCTTCCTAACCTTAGTCCCTCCAGATACTTAGGCCTACAACTCCCATCATCCTTGACTATTGGCCATGCTTGTTGGTGTTGATGGGAGTTATAGTCCCATATATCTGGAGAGACGTGGGTTGGGTAAGGCAGCCCTAGAAGGATAGCCCCATACAAATGCTTTTAAGGGTATGATATTTTGCACTCTTACTTGGGTGTGACTCCTCATTGAACTTAATGGGGACTAACTTCTGAGGACGGAATTAACTGTGTCAAGTTACTCAGGGCTGCCACCACTGTTTCTGACTTGCTTCGTTTCAATATCATCCTGCTACTTGTTGTCCTGTCTCTGTGTCACATAATTAGCCCTCCATAGGGGCAGAGCAATGCACTGTGTGGAGGTAATGATGTCACAGGTTAATTATACTACATTGATCTTCCCCAACCTGGTGGCCTCCAGATGTGTTGTACCTCAGTCCCATAATTCCTGGCCACTGGCCATGCTGGTTGGGAGTTATGGGAGCTACAAACCAACACAACTGGAGCCTAAGGCTGCTGTAAAGTTATTCTTTTCAGGTTCCTGATTTCAAAGGCATTTAGTACTGAGAAACTCTGGCCTCATCTACACAAAGCAGGATATTGCACTATGAAAGTGGCATATAAAAGGCAGGAGCCACACTACTGCTTTATAGCGGTATTGAAGTGTTGGGGCCCATTGACACATACCATATACTGCTTTCATAGTGCTTTATCCTGTTTGGTGTGGCTCCTGCCTTTTATATACTGCTTTCATCATGCAATATCCTGCTTGGTGTAGATGAGGCCTCTCAAGACCATAAATCAAAGTAAGCATCAGTGTCCAGACCAGTATTTGCTCAGCTGCAGCTGTTGGCTGTGAGATGCTAGGGGTTGAAGTCCAGATGCTGGAAGGCACCCAGTGTTTCTTATAAGGCCGGGATGTGCAACTGAGAGGCCACCAGTGAGGGAGGAAGCAGCAGCCAGGCACCCCTCCACCGTGCCTGGGTCCAGCTCCAGCTGAGAGCCCCCTCCCTCCTGCTACCAACTGTCTCTGCAGAGGCCACCAGTGAGGGAGGAAGCAGCAGCCAGGCACCTCTCCACCGTGCCTGGGTCCAGCTCCAGCTGAGAGCCCCCTCCCTCCTGCTACCAACTGTCTCTGCAGAGGCCACCAGTGAGGGAGGAAGCAGCAGCCAGGCACCTCTCCACCGTGCCTGGGTCCAGCTCCAGCTGAGAGCCCCCTCCCTCCTGCTGTCAACTGTAACTGCTGAACTTTGCAAATAAGACTGTAGTGCCTGAATTTGCTTTTCTTTCCCCCCCCTCCTCCTCCCTCCCAATCCCCTTTCCTTTTGTGTCATGTCTTTTAGATTGTAAGCCTGTGGGCAGGGACTGTCAAGAAATACTTTTGTTAGCCGCCGTGAGAGCCTTTTTTGGCTGAATGGCAGCATAAAAATCCTTAAATAAATAAATAAATAAATAAATAAACCTGTGGCCCTCGGCTCAATTTCATGCAGCCTAATTTCAAAAGCTCCTTCATGCAATCTTGCCTGCCCCTTTCTTGGCAGTCTGCTGGGCTGGACAGGAGAGAGACAGAGAGGGAGGGGAAAGGGGGGTGGCAGAAAAGGAGAAAAGGGGCGCCCCATCTGCTTTTGACACAGATCTGCCAACTGCCAATGTGGTCGCCAACAGATTACCCATGAGGAAGTGCAGCCCCCAACAGAAAAGAGGTTGCACACTCCTGTTGAAAAGAGTGGTGGTGGTGGTTGGCAGCTCTGTGGTAGTGCATATGCTTTTCACCTATAGGGCCCAGGTTCATCCCATGGCACCTCCAAATAAAATGGTCAAATAGCAGGTGATCTGAAAGACCTCTGCCTGAGACCCCACAGAGCGGCTGATGGTGAAAATAGACAGTTCTGAGCTAGAAGGACAAATAGACTTTGGCATCTTCTTATATCATGTCTAGTTTCATACTGAAAGCCATCCTTCTCATCATGATGTCTGCCAACTGACAGGTGCTACCAGAATTCTCCAGTTCAGTAGAATGGAAGCTATCTGATCCTCTCTATTTTCTTCTTTTAATGACTTGACATTTTAGTCTCGAGGCCAGGCTGCTAGTTTACCCAATCTCAAGATGATCTCAACAGAAAGAGAAAGGCTAAAATCAATTGCAGTGAAATGGCTGAGAAAGGCCTCCCAGCACACACACACGTAAGGCTGGGTCACCTCAAAGGATACATATTTATTGTGTAACCAGGCAAATCTCACAACACTGAGTGTTCACTCTCATCTTTATTTGCCCCCATTTCAGATCACTTGAAGAGTTTGGATGAAGTTACAAAAATGGTTTATTTCAGCAGCTGAGCTGGGACAGTCTGAAGTGGTGCCATGATGAAAGCGAGCTGGACTTGTAATCCTTGCCAAATTCTTTTTTTTTTAACTGATGGGAAGTAGGATGGAAATTCATTCCATGAAGCAGAGGGTCTGCGTGCAGCAGACCCTCCTTTGACGTGCGTGAAAGAAACCGGGCCTTCTTTTCATGTCGGATAATGATAGCAACCAAATAAACATTTACAGGTTTTGGTGATGGGTTGTTTGGACTTGTTTTAAACTCTCATGAACATAAGCCAGCTGGCCTGAGATCTCAAAGAAGAGCCACAGGACCTCAGCTCAATCAGCAAATGCAAGGAACATAAGAACAGAAGAAGTGCTGTGCTGGATCAGACCGAGGGTCCATCTAGTCCAGCACTGTGTTCTCACAGTGGCCAACAAGCTGTCAACCAGGGACCAGGACACGGTGGATATCTACGTTATGGGTTTGCATGCACAGGAAGCGACAAGGGGGGTGGGTGGGCTCAACACTGTGCTAAGGCACTGAAGGTCGTAAGCTCTGACAATGTTCTTCAGTATTTGTTTTTCTTCAAATGGATCCAGCTGTTCACTATTCTTCTCTCTTTACAGCAGCATTCCCTAGACCCAGCACAAGGATTCTTGTTGCTTGAGGTGGGAGAGAAGTTTTAAAAAATAAAATAAAAATCATTACATTTATATCCCACCTTTTCCCCTCCGTACATTATCCTCCTCCTCCTCGTCTCTATTTTATCCTCAAAACAACAACCCTGTGAGGTAGGTTGGCTTGAGAGTCCGTAACTGGCTCAAAGTCACCCAGTGGGTTTCCATGGCCGAGTGGGGACTAGAACCTGGATCTCCTGACTCCCAGTCCAACACTCTGACCATTCTGCCATGCTGGATCTCCCCTTTACTTTCACCACCACTGCCCACCACTGCATTGGCTCTTTGGAGAGCCACATAGCTGGAAGAAGCAGCTGCAGGCCTCGCAGGGCTGTCGCGGGAGTTCGTGTGGGAGCTGAGTCGTCTGATCACATGCAACAAAGGAAAGAAAGTGGGGGGGCTGCTCCAGAGAGCCAAAGCAGTGACTCAGTGCTTTAGCAGGTACCCAATGATGCCACCCTTGAGTGTAATCAATAGGTGTTTCTCTTACCCCATTAAAACAGTCCTCAAACAGTGCAGTAATCAATAATAATAATAATAACAATAATAATGGATGTGCTTCTGTCTGCCTGCCCATCAGTGCCATGGCACCAAGACTGTGAAACTGGGAGCGCTTCATGGCACCAGGTTGGTGCCACCTCCCCCCTCAACCCCACGCTTTCCCTCTCCCCCTGCGGCGTTGGGTAATCCCGATGCCGATGAGGAAGCACAGGGATTCTGGGTGGCCACCTGGGTCCCGGAGCCACCCCTGCCCTCTTCTTGGTGGAAGGCGACCAATCGCTAGTCATCTTCCACCAGGCTCCGCCCCCAGATTGGGCCTGGATTGGCCACAGAGCAACGTTACATGGTGGGATTGCCGTGTTGACATCACTCCCTGAGAAAAAGTCAGGGTAAATCCCCAACTTTTTCAAATCAGAGCATCTTGGGGAAGCCTTGCAGTGGCTGTGAAGCTGCACCTGCATCATCTAACTGACGGGGCACAGTTCCACAGCCACTGTGGGGCTTTCCCTGTGTGTAGGCAGCCCGCAAGGGACCTGACACTTGGCATGCATATTAACGGGACACCAAGGGTGTGCATCTCAGGGTTTCATTGGTTTTAAAATGCATTAGGGAGAGATCCCATGGCCTCAAAACAGCATCGGGGGTGGGGGGCTAGGCTATTTTGGATTCCCAGCTCCGAGGTCAGAGACAGTGCTCCAACCTAGGAGCTGGGGATCTGTGCTCCCCTCTCCCTCACAGCCAGTGCAGAGAGAACCATGCCGGCTGCCTCTTTGAGGTTGCAAAGGTGACCTCAGAGAGAAGATAAAGGGGGTGTTCTGGTGCATGAGGAAGGCAGGAGACTGGAGAGGCCAGTTTATGCATTTTCCCAAGGCCTCTCAAGCCTCCTTCTCTCTCCTTTTGAGATGCCTTTGCTAGATGGGCGAAAAAGCCCGCCTAGCTGAAATGCAGAGCGAGAAGTGTGGCAGAGATGAGGATCTCCTGCTCTGCACTGGATACTCGTAAGCCTCTGAGCTTGGAGTTTTATGAGCATCAAGCAACTGATAGGATTGGGCCCTCAATTAATTAAAAAAGTCTTCATGGTAGAAGCCTGCAGTAACATCTTGAGCCACAAGGACAGAGTTCCCTAACCAGCACATAACTTTGCAGTCCATACAGTTTGAAGCCAGGAGAAATTAGTAGGGTGGAAATTAGCCGTATTATATGCCTGCCCCTCCCCCTAGTATGGGGCAGCCCCTCCCCCAGGGAATTGGAGAGGGTGGACCCCTCCTTCAGGGAAATGGAGAGGGTGGACCCCTCCTTCAGGGGACTTGGCAGAGGCTGTGCCTAGGGGTGCCAGCAGGCATGGCTTCACTGAGATGGGGCAGACACAATGCGTCTAACTCTTGACAGTTTTGTAGGTTTGCTTGTAGGCTGTATTAAACGAAGGGCTTTTCCAACAAATGAGAAGCTGGATCCATTCACGAGTTCATTACAAATGGAAATAACATACTATTGGCACCCACTTTCATGCCCTTACAAGGTCAGCTGGAGAGATGTCCTCCGCAAAGAAGCATTTTAGGACATACTTATTTTCAGACAACTTGTATTTTTGAGATCAGGCATTCTGTATTAATTTCTGTGGCTTCGTCACCTAATCCGATTTAATTAGAAACACATGATATACTCAAACATTATTATGAGATTAGTTGGCGCATACACTACACGCTTTTGTTTTCAGGCATCAAAAATAATGTTTACTTTTGTTTCTAAGTGAGCGAGGGGCCTTTTGGTCCAAGAACATAAATACCTAAAAGATATAAAAGTACGGATGGGTGGATGGGTACCTGAAAAACAGTGGAGTGCAAAAGAGACCATATGGTGCATCTGATGGCTTTTGGGGTTTGGATACGAGAGACTCGTGTATTTTAGATCTGGTTTCTGCTAGCCACGAGACTTCCTTGGGGGTCCTGGGCAAATTTATATTTCACAACTTTGATGTATGGTGCAGAAAGCCAAAGGACATAGCAACAGGATAAACATACATGACATAGCAACAAGAGTGTATAACTCAAATGATATATGTACACATATTAAATTCTAATGAAGGTGAGAGTTATTTTCAGTTTTTGATAACCTCATGATAAACACATGTCCGACAAACACATACAGAAAACCTTAATAAAATGCAGTATTCTTTGAAGCCGCAGAGTTATGCATCGTTCTGGGTAAGCCTTTGAGAGAAGGGAGAAGCACTATTAGTGCATGCAAAGAAGCATAAGACGCTGTCTTATACCAGTTCAGAATACTCTACTGTTGTCCATTCTAAGGGGCAGCAAGTGATTTCACTTTCGCCATTTGAACACTACATCAGAGATGGAGTTTATTTCGGGATTGGTTCAAACAACACTATCTCAGAAAGGGTGCTGGCTTTCCCTGGCCTCAAATTCCAATAAACATGTGGAATATCGCTGCCGTCCTTGGTCTCCTTTGGGAACTTAACATTTCTTTGAAATCCAAGGCTCTACAGCAGCCTCCCATAACCCAGTGTTTTGGATTACAGTTCCCATAATCCCTGACCCCCAGATGTTTTGGACTACAGTTCCCATAACCCCTGACCACTGGCAATGCTGTATGTGACTGATGTTGTAGTTATCTGGATAGCATTGGGTTACAGAAGGCTGCGATACACCTTGCTAGCAGGAAGGGACGCTTGGCGCCATTGCAGCAGCTGGGTTCATGTTTTTGCCATTCCTACTGGCAGGATGAAGTATTGCAACGTTCTAAATTTGGGAAGGAATTATTGGAGCCTTTGGCTCCGTCTGCTGGACCAATGTTAATAGTTGCTGGCAATGTTAATAGTTTTTCCCTATGTTGACACTCGATTTTGGGGATCTCAAGTCACTGGCTGCAACCATGGATTAACTGTAAAGCCAAAGGATTTAGGCTTTCATTGGCAAATCTAGACCTTGGGAGGAAGGGGAAGTTTTGAACTTGGGGATATCTGTTGGTTGGTGGGTGGGTTTTTTGTGCTTTTGTCTATGTTTCTATTTTCTTGTTGCTGCTGCTACTTTTTGTTAATTTGAATAAATGCAGACATTTAACTATATCTCAAGGGTGGGAGAACTCAGGATGGTGGCTCTGATGTCAATGGGACTGTGAATCTGCTCCGAGTTTCAGTCAGAACCAGTCAGAACTCTAAAGGAGCTATTCAAGGTATAGTCAAACTACGGAATTCACTACCACAAGAGGTAGTGATGGCTTTAAAAGGGGGTTAGACAAATTCCTGGAGCAGAAAGCTATCAATGGCTCTATGATGCCTCTATGGCCCTTTCTACACCTCCTGGTGTTCTGGGAGGGAGGAGGGAGGATCTTGTGATAGTCTGATCACGAGATCTTCCCCTTTGTTCACACACACATGTGACATCCCGGGAGGAAGGAGGGATGTCACACCTGCCATTTTTTTTTTTTTTTTTTTGGTTTTAAAATGGAGAAGAGCACACATGCGCGCCAACTAAAAGTAAGTTTTTGTAAAAAAAAAAAAAAAAACCTGCCCCCACTCCCCTGCCACCCCCGATGGGCACTGAGTACCAGAAGAGCTCTGTGCCCTGTGCCCATTTCCCGCATCCTCGCGCTTATTCGTGAGGAGGTGGGATGAACCTGGGATGGGCGCCCACACACCTCCCACTGTCTCGGGATGATCCCGAGACTGCAGGAAGAATTGGGTTTTCCCAGGGACTACTTATCCCTGGGAAAACCCATGCTCACCCCCTCCTTGCCCCCGGGAGTCCTTGTGCGTCATTTGGTTGCACAGGGACTCGGCCATGACCAGCTCAGATTTTCGGGCTGGTGTAGAAATGGCCTATGATTACTGGAGGTATTAAGTCTATGTACACCAGTTGCTGGGGAACATGGGCAGGAGGGTGCTTTTGCACTCATGTCCTTCTTGTGAGTCTCCTGTTGGCCACTGTGTGAACAGAATGCTGGACTAGATGGATGCTTGGTCTGATCTAGCATGACTCTAAATGGTTCACACCTTGGATAACTTCTTTAGCATTCTGACTGGTTCTCACTTCGGACTGAAAACCAGAGTGGATTCACTGCCCCTACTAACCTCCTCTGGGTCACAGTTTTTCCTGAATGGCTGCTTGAGCCAGAACTGAATAAAAATGGAAAATAACCCCCAGACTCTGAACCCAGCCCAGGGTTCTTACTCAGGGGATACAGCACATATCTACAACATCATAGGAGATAAACCAGATCAGTGTTTACTTTTGCTCTCAATAAACTTTGTTTTAATTTTTGCTACTTTAAAAGGAAAAGGCTTTTATTTTGGATGGCTAGGTGTCCTATTTTACATAGGACCATCCTTTATTTGGAGAGCTGTCAGAGGATAGTCTCTATTTGAAGGACTGTCCGATCCACCTCCAGTTTAAAGACAAAGGATTGTAAGAAGTGGGGGCCTAGGGAGCTGGACGCTGTCTCCCTAGAAATTAGCACCTGGACAGCGATCTGAACAGGCACACACAGGTCACCTGCTCAGTCTTCCCCACTCTGGTGAGATGTTCTGCATTTCTATTTAAATTACAGTAGTCATTTCCAAATGTGCATCAATACATGCACCAATCATTGTATATAAACTTTATACAAATCAGTATCCTCTTGTGTCATCTCCTTTGGTGATACCTTGGGGGATATCCTACTTTTCTTAGGATAATAACTTCGAGATATTATTAAAGATAGATAGCAGTATATGTAAATCGATCAAACAAATAAAATAAACAAACAAAATAGACAAATAAACCCAGTCCAGATGTAATTATCTTGGTCCAAACAACAGATTTTTGTAGTTGCATATTTCTTTCTTCTTTTACCTCTTATTCATTCATTCATTCATTCATTCATTTACTTTCTTAACTTACTTATTACATTTCTCTTCACTTCTCTCATGTGCCATAATACATGGTTCCTCATTGCACCCAAACTGGGAAATTATTATTTAATTTCCAGTTCCTAACCAGGATTCATCCTGTGCCCACTTTAGATTGGGCCCTGATCTGACAGAGCTCAATCAGTTGAAAACCAATAACCTAAGCTTTAAAAGATGTCTGGGAAGGCAGAGGAACGGCCTAGCATCTGCCCTCCAAACAAGCAAGAAAACAAACCAAAAATATTACTAAAGCAACAACCAGATAGGTTGAAGAGTTAGGGTATCATTTGTTTAAATGATACCCTAACTCTTAGGCAGGCACTTGGCTTTGATCCATAATTGCATAAGGTGAGTTTCTCTCCCCCCCCCCACCTGTATTAAAATCCTAACAGTTACAGCTTTTCTCACTATGGAGTGATTATACTATATGTGGAATTAAAGAGAGAGCAGTTGGCACGCACATTGGACACCAGCACACCATTTGTTCGCCTTCACAGTGAAGTGAATAAGAAGCAGAGAAGCCTGCAACAGAACTCACAACTAAAAGAACAAGACAGAATCATCCTGCACGTAGTACTGTCTGGGAAAGATAATAGCAGCCAGGAGCAGATAATGGTTTGCAGCTTCAAAGATCATGATCAAGGCCAGGGTCACCATCTGGAATCCAGAGCCCCAGTATAAGCTAACACCTGTCCTGCCCCCCCATTTAATTTTTTTCCAGTTGTCTGAGCAGCACCAGGTGGCCAGGTCTGGCTGCCATTTTAATATCCCACAATGCTCCTGACATAGCATTGGTCCGTGGCATTGTGGAAATTTAAAATGGTGGTCCTTAGCTGTCCAGTGCTGCTGCTGCCCTCATCACTGTGAAATAAGCCCACCTGCACTCACCAACCGAGGAAAAGACTTTGTCTAGGGTCTCATCACCGTCCTGAGTGCTGCTATTTGGAATGTTCTTTCTAAAGCGGCTCACCGAATGCCAACTTTGATCCCCCTCTCTAATTTCTCAGAGGAACACCAAGACACACTTTCAGCAACCCAGTTCTTATACCAGTGATCACTGCCTGAGCATGACATGACATAATCCATTGCTGGAGGCTTTATTCAGCTACATATGGTGGCTCACCATGACGTCGGTACACAGCCTGTTTTGGCTTCTTACCTTGAACCGTAAACACAGTAAGCCTGACAGGCATCTAAAGGACAACTGCACTTGGCTGGTAGGATACATTGTGAGTCACACAAATTGTGCAGGCCCAATTTAACAGTATATCAGATCAGATGTTTATACAGTTTAGGCATTCTAACTGTACACGTCTGTTGCTATTGATTCTGCAAGAATTTTAAACATATGTGCTACCTGCAGTATCAGAGGCAGTAAGCCTATATACACCAGTTGCTGGAGAACATGGGTGGGAGTGAAGGTACTGTTGCACCCCTGTCCTGCTTGTGGGTCCCTGGTTGATAGCTGGTTGGCCTCTATGTGAACAGAGTGTTGGACTAGATGGACCCTTGGTCTGATCCAGCAAAGCTCTCCTAATGTTCTTAAGTTTGTATTTTCCAAATGAGCATAGGGACATCCTTGGAACACCCCATATCTCAGATCAAGGTCTGCAGCTAGAGCCCTTGCAGACTGTTACATATTGCTGAAGGCTTTACTCCTGAGGTCCCCAACACAGCACCTGCGGACACCACTAAGCCTACCAGGATGAGGTGCACACCAAGCTATTTTTCCCTTCTGCAAATGAATGGAGTGATTTCACCATTCCTTTGTATACAGGAGGGGTGGTGGGAAAGTGTTCGGTAAAATAAGGCAGGAGGTGGAGTGACACCCCTCACTCCAGTACTCTTGGGGCACCTAGTCCTAGGCAGGGGTGAGCTTATCCCCTTCTCCAGCCAAGTTTTGGCACAAGTGAATGGAGTGATTCCCCTGTTCATTTTAATGGGGGAAGACCTCCTTACCAGAAAAATGGCTGAGAGGCTGAAGCCCTCCCCACTACCAATGGCCCTTGGGACAACAAGGTAGGCTTAAGTTGGACTTTCCCTTGCCCTATTCAAGTAAATGGGCAAGTAAATGAATGCAGCATAAAGCAGGTGGAGTAAATTCTGCTTCAAAATTCTCCATGGCGTTGAAAGCCAACAGGTTGTTTGCTCTTCGGTTTAAATATCTACTTGGAAAAACGTGATTGCTGTGCAAGCATTTATCAGCATCTGAACACCATCTGAATTCCCACTTGTAATTATAACAAAAGATGTGCGTATTATAAAATCTGTATCCAGTTTTCCAGGAGCCTGGGTCACGATGTGCTACACCCAGAAAAAAATATGTGAAGCTCTCCAATTAGCAAGCCAAACCACATTCTATGGTGATCTCTGGATTTGTAATTGCTCCCTGCACCTCCCTGCAGAGCAAACAGCAGGTGGGGAGGGTGAACTTTGACCAGAAAAATGACACAGTAGGAGAAAGCGTTAAACACCTGCAATGGTATTTCATTAAAAATAACAACACGGAGTTGGATCCAGAGTTGGATCTATGTGTGGTGAATGTGGGGGTTCTGTAAAATCAGATAAGTTATTCCTGGTTTACATTCCCATGATTTCAATGGCAACCAAGCTCAACTAATCTAATCTGGATCCAACTCAAATATGTTGGGAAATCCAATCACAGATCTCCCATGTAACAGATAGTTTAGGCTTTAAGTTAATTCATACTCACAGCTAAAACAGGATACAATTTTATAGTGTGGCAAAAGTTCCAATCATGGTCATCTCAACAGATGAATCACCAAAAATCCTTCTTTCCCCATTTTTACAGGCAGAGTACACTTCATATCTGTATCTTCCCAAATGCTATAACAGCACATGAAAGATATTCATCGTAATTGCCATTGTCGTGCACATTTTGCATGCCTTACACAGTTTGGGACCACAATACCTTTCCCGACATGAACCTACCCGAACACTACGTTCAACATCTAAGGTCCTCCTATGGGTGCCTACTCCAAGGGAAGCTCGGACGGTGGCAATAAGAGAGAGGGCCTTCTCTGTGGTGCCCCCCCCCTCCAACTGTGGAACAATCTCTCAGACGAGGCTCGCCTGGCTCCAACTTGTCATCTTTTCGGCGCAGGGTCAAGACTTTTCTCTTCTTCCAGGCATTTAGCAATATGTAATGAGCCTGGGTCTGGTTTTTGGCTCATCATTTCTAAAGTTGATTTAGTGGTTTTAAATGTATGTGAATTTTGCATGTTTTGTGGTATTTAATTTTTGTATATTGTTTTTTAAAGTTTTATCTTATGTGAACTGCCCAGAGAGCTTCGGCTATGGGGCAGTATATAAATCCAAATAATAATAATAATAATAATAATAATAATAATAATAATAATAATAATAATAATAGGTTACATCTATTTTCTGCAAATAGACGTAACCATTTATTTTCTATTTTCTGCAAACTGTTGAAAATAAATGTTTAGACAAGCTGCAATTGATCTGATTACCAACATCGAACAAAAAAAGAACTCAAGATCTTATGCTGTAATTGAACTCCATGTCAATTACAGCATAGAGCAACCTTCCCAATTTAGTTCCCCTCCAGATATATTAGACTACAACTTCTATTGTCCCCAGCCAGCAAGGCCATTAGCTTGGGATGATGGGAATTATAGTCCATATCTGGAAGGCACCAAATTGAGGTGGTGTGCCCAAAATATGACAGAAACCTTGCTAATGGGTGTACCTGAAATGTGCCAGAAACTGTGCTACTTTTTACTTCGAAGAAAATGGAAAATGTTGTACGGACTTGAACAGAAAAAGAAATGGCCAGACAATCATTTCTCCCAAGACAACCAATCTGACTTCTGAGTCTCAGCTGAAGCCTCTTCAGCTTTTAAACCATGTAAGTAGAAATAAAAATGCTTAACTTTGTTGGATACCAAATAAAATGTGTTAGATAAAAATATTGGCTTCTTGTACGTTAGATAATTTCCTCCTGATTAATGTGTATAAAGTGCTAAATGTTTTGTGATTAGCCCATTTGCTGCCTATAGTGGCTAATTACATTTGCATTAGTATGCTATCTTGCTCTCCCAAAATAGCTGGAAAACAGCGTGAGCATTCCATTCCGCGCAGTGGATTGCTGGATACAATTCAAAGGCCTGCACCTTCTTCTGCTTTATTTATTCTAGCTACATCAACACAAGTTATTACTTTATCTTTTTAGGAAATGATTGTTCACAAGAAGCATGCATTCTGGTTGACCTTAAGACAGTGTCTCTCTGTCTCTCTTTCAGCCTGACCTACCTCATGGGATTGTTGTCAAGATAAAATGGAATAATCCCATGTGCAGTAGAGGCTGGTGGCTCCGACGTCAGTGGGGCAGTGAATCTGCTTGGGGTTTCAGTCAGAACCAGCTAGATATCTCCTTTAGAGTTCTGGCTGGTTCTTACTGAAACCCAGAGAGGATTCACTAATCTACTGACATCAGAGCTTCCAGCCTTCACAGTCTATGAGTACCCCCACCATATGATAGAGTAATATACCCAAAAAAACCACCCACCCTATAAGTGGGTACTGCTGCTACTACTATTTTAAATAAATTGATTCTGGAAGACATAAAGCAAGGAGGCATTTTCTAAAGCTCAAATACTTGTCTTTAAAGAAACCAAAACCAACCAGACCTTTGGGTTAAGCTGCCAGTTTTATTGGCTAACATACAAGTGGATTTTACCCTCTTTATCTAACTGGTAAATAGCTCCTGTTACTGTATATAACATAAGCAGGTGCCTTGTTCTGGATGGTGACTGTCACGCTTGCTCTGCCCAACAGAGGCTAATGGCATTTCAGGAGTAATGACTTGGCTTTAGAGCTCAAGCCTTTGACTTTAGCCCTGGATGTTCTCGGTTCCTTCCTTCCTATGAGACATTAACAACACATCTTCCAACCAGCAAAAGGCCACCATAAAATCAAACAAACCAGTCTCTTTAATGGGTCTATAACGATTTTTAAAAATATATTTAATTCTCCATTTAAAAATCCTACCATAAGAAACAATGGAATTTGTATAAATGAGTCAATAACCTCAGTACAGTACAGCTATCTGCTGTTAGAATTTCCACTGTTGTAGTAATAAGCTCATTTACATTAACACACATTACACAACATTGACAGTGCAATCCTATATGTTTCTACTCAAAAGTAAGTCCCGCTGAGTTCAATGGGACTTACTCCCGGCCAGGTGTGTATAGGATTGCAACCTGGGGGGGATCTACACTACTGCTTTAAAGCGCTTTAAAGCGCTTTATAACAGTTTTGACAACTGTTGGGGCCCAGGACACATTGCATATGCAGGTTTCAAAACATTTTCAAAGTGCTTTAAAGTGCTTTAAAAGCAGTAGTGTAGATCCCCCCCTGATTTAGTCACTTCAGGATATATTTTACGATATATTATGTGTACATTTTGATTCAGTGTAACACCTTTCAAAAACAAGTGCACAAGTTTCTAGTACTCAGTTTTATGTAGCTCATTTCCCCCCAATATTAGTCCTTGATAGCCTAAAAAGGGGTGGGGTGAGGAAATGCCAGCAGACTGTTGCAAATCTTGAACCTATACTGATTGATATTGTGAATGACTTTGGCATGCTATCTCCAGCAAGGAAAAATAGACGTTTTCACAGATAATGGGAAGTGCATGTACTAAAAGCTATCTAAAGATATATTTCCTGCTGTGATTCTTGTACATTCCCACACACACACAAAGAAATGGTGCTACACATATATGTACGTATACATAGCATTTGCAGACTTGCACAATAGTTAGGCTGCTTAAAAATCCCATTGGCTTCAAATGCACAGAACCCCAAACACAGTGGGCAGACATTTAATGAACAAACAGGTGCAGGGCTATCAAACTGAGTAAATGAATAATTCAGGTGAATATTAAAGGTGTCAGGCTATCAAACGTAGCTGTGCATGGTAGATGTTTTGATAATTCTGTCCCTTCTGGCAATGTACTAGTACCACATTTATCCCATTGCCATCTCTGTTCATAGGTTCAAAGATTTGCTTCAAACCCATAGGCAGCAATGCCTCCGTCATGCCACTTTCAACTCTCTTAAAAACCAATATCTGTCTCCGCCCAGAGAAAATGGGACATTGCAAAGGAGGGAAGCCTGTGCAGGCATTTAGGATATGCCAGTTTAATATATATATATTTAAATCAACTCAGAGATCATTTGACACCTCTTCACATTCGTCATTGAGCATAATGCTTAATTTATTTTGGTCCAAGTGCTGCCGGGCTTGTCTTTGCCAAAGAAACCCCAGGGCCGGTCTGATCCTTTGCCTGAAAGTCCTTAATCGTGTGGCGAGATCCTCGCTGGCCATGAGATACAGCAGGGGATTCAGGGCACTATTGAGGCTGGCCAAGCCCCGGGTCACTTGGTAGGAAACATAGATGTTCTTCAAAGTCTGAGTGCAGGACCCCTGAAGCTGCCACTTACGGGACAGCAAGTTCAGGTTCCTAAAGACATGATAGGGAAGGAAACAGACCGAGAAAAGCACCATCACCAGAACCACCAATTTGATGCTCTTCCGCTTGAGGATGGGGTCGACGTTTTGGTTCTTCTGCAGGACCACGACCACGTGGCAGTAACACCCAACGATGATGAGAAAAGGGACGACAAAGCCGGTCACTGTGACGGCCAGGATATAGGGCAGGTAGGTGCCCAGGTTCTTGTGCTCGGTCGTGTCGTGGCACTTCATGCCCGTGCGGTCCATTTTGCTGAAGATGAAATCGGGAGAGAGCTGAGCGAGCACCCAGACCCAGACCAAGGCGCTGAGAGCGACTGAAGAGCCAAGCCCCTGGCACCGACCCAGCATCCTCAGCGGGTGCACAATGCCCAGGTAGCGATGGACGCTGATGCAGGTGAGGAAACCAATGCTGGCGTAAAGGTTGAGGTGGAAGAGAAGCCGGGTCAGCCTGCACCAGCCTCTGCCAAAGAGCCACAGCCGGCCCTGGAGGTAATAGGACACCAAGAAGGGCAGGGTGACCACGTACAGCAAGTCCGCCACCCCTAAGTTGCACAGCAGCACGCCCAGGGCGCTCCAGCTGCCCTTCCGAGAGCTCGCACACAAGTTCCACAAGCCCAGGCCATTGCCCAGAAGGCCCAGCAGAGACACGGCCAGGTAACATGCCGGCAGGAACCATTGGGTGAAATCCGTGTTCACCGGGCACAGGATCTCGATGTTTGAAGTGGCATCATCCCTGAGACTGGTGTTGCCCAGGTCGGGGGCACCTTCCTTCACCTCCATGGTGAAGTTGCAGCCAGCTGGCCGGGCAGCGGAAGGGAAGGGGAACTGCCCCGGAGTCTAGGGAAGGAGATCCTTCTGGAATGAAGGGAGGGAAAGGAGGAGCTCCATCAAGGAGGGGGGCCCGAGGGGGGGGCTCCCTGCAGGATGGAAGGTGCAGGAAAGGAGACGGAGCTTGGAGAGACTGAAACGGGCACTTTGGAGGGAGCTTTGTCCTGGGGTGGGGAATTCAGGCCTGGCTGGGCGGTGGATGCTGGGGGGGATTCACAACGCGGGGAAAGAGCAACGGGGCTTCGCGGGGCAGGGAAGCGGTTGAGGTCCAAGGCGAACGAAACGCGCGCAGGCTTTTCCCCTGACGGCACCGGGGCGAGCAAAGGGGCGCCGCAGGGCCGACGCCGCTGCCGTCGCTTTCGGGTTCCTGTTTGGGCCGCCCTCGACTCCCCCGATCGCTGCCCTCAGACTCCCCGGGGACCTGACTCGGAATGCCGAACCCGTCGCCTTCCGACGTGCTAGGGTCGCGCCTGCGGAGGCATCTTCGCGTGCCGGCTTTCAGCCCCGCAAGAGCCCGGCGGGTTGGAGCTGCTCCCGGAGCGCTGCGAGGCGGCCGAGCGCAGGGACCTGAGCAAGGGTGGACGAGGCGAGACCGGGCGGGAGGGGAGGGGAGGCGAGGGGAGGCGAGACGCGGAGGGGGCGGGATCCGGGACGACTCTAAGGGAGGCATCCGAAAGTGAAAGGGACGAGGAACGTTGGGGAGGGGGCCCTGGGGATAGGGACTATCGCCCCCTCTGGTGCCCCTGCTTTGAATCATCATCATCATCATCATCATCATCATCATCACCTCCTCCTCCTCCTCTTCCTCCTCCTCCTCCTCCTCCTCCTCCTCCTTCTTCTTCTTCTTCTTCTCCCTCCACCTCCTCCTCCTCCTCCTCCTCCTCCTCCTCCTCCTCTTCTTCTTCTTCTTCTTCTTCTTCTTCTTCTTCTTCTTCTTCTTTGATTTCATTGCCCTCGCAAAGTTGCTGCTTCTTATCACATACCAATGGAGACTATTTCAGTGGGGCTGTGCTTCCATTCTGGGTTTCGCTCAGAACCAGCAGAACTCTAAAAGAGCGCTACCCAAGGTGCTGAACCCAGTTTGAGGATAGGGTTCAGCACCTTGAAGAGCTCCTTTGGAGTTCTGTCTGGTTCCGACTGAAACCCTGAATGGAAGCACAGCCCCACCAAAATTGGGGCCATCAGCCTCCTTGTTTTTATTTGCCCGCAGCTCACACGTTCTATTTCATGCTTCTTGTTTTATATTGGTCTGTTCACTGTAGAATCATAGAATCATAGAATAGCAGAGTTGGAAGGGGCCTACAAGGCCATCGAGTCCAACCCCCTGCTCAATGCAGGAATCCACCCTAAAGCATCCCTGACAGATGCTTGTCCAGCTGCCTCTTGAAGGCCTCTAGTATGGGAGAGCCCACAACCTTCCTAGGTAACTGATTCCACCGTCGCACTGCTTTAACAGTCAGGAAGTTTTTCCTGATGTCCAGCTGGAATCTGGCTTCCTTTAACTTGAGCCCGTTATTCCGTGTCCTGCACTCTGGGAGGATCGAGAAGAGATCCTGGCCCTCCTCTGTGTGACAACCTTTTAAGTATTTGCAGAGTGCTATCATGTCTCCCCTCAATCTTCTCTTCTCCAGGCTAAATATGCCCAGTTCTTTCAGTCTCTCTGTAAATAAAGAATGATGATGTAGGAACTCAGAAAATGACTTGTTGATCAGAGACCTCCTCCTCCTGATCTTAAATGCAACTTTCTGTTTAACACAATACTAGATGGAACGCCTCTCCCGACGTGAACCTACCCATACACTGCGCTCAACATCCAAGTCCCTCCTCCGGGTGCCTAATCCGAGGGAAGCGTGGGCAACAAAAGAGAGGGCCTTTTCTATGGTGCCCCCCCCCAATTGTGGAACAATCTCCCCGACGAGGCCCGCCTGGCGCTGACATTGTTAACTTTTCGGCACCAAATCAAGACTTTTTTCTTCTCCCAGGCATTTAGCAATATGTAATGAGCCTGGGTTTGTTTTTGTATGTTTTTGTGGTTTTAAATTGTATGTTTTTGTGATTTAAAATTTTTGTATATTGTTTTTAAGTGTTTTTATCCTATGTAAACTGCCCAGAGAGGCTATAGAGTGGTATACAAATGTAATTATATCATCATCATCTTTAAAAATGCAAAATAATGCATTTTTATTAGGCTGTGTGTGATCAGGATTGCAGCAGGGGTGGACATGGGACAGGTTTTCAACAGGATGACGACCCCGTTGGTTACATTCTTAACTTAAATTTTAACCTTAAATTGTAATTTTGCTGCTATTTTACTGCTGATTTTAGAATAAACTGCTTTTAGGTGGCTATTATTGTGAATTGTCTGTTTCACTTTTCACCTATTTTATGACAATTTTATGTTGTGAACCACATTTTGACCCAGAAAGGTGGCATATAAATAGCCTAATAAATAAGACTATAAATAAACTTAACCTTTTCTTTCCCCTGCTGCGGAAAAAGCTTTCTCTGAAACTGACATTGGCTTTGGGAGGAAATCCAGTATAAGTCCCAATGGGTTTGCATTTAACATCACATTTGGCTTTAACTTTGGGCTAACATCAATGTTGGCTTTTAATATGTGTGTTTTAAAGAGAATTTTCTACATTGGTGCCAATACATGTGCACTTGTAGCAACTGTAAAGATTGTAGAGCAGGGAACAGATTTCTGTTTCATTTGCAATGCTAGAAGATCTTTACTGATAGTCTGAAATGGACAGCTGATGATATAGCAAATACAGGATTTGTTCCAGATTTAGAGCAGACCCATTGAAATCAATGGTACTTAAAAGAGTGGTGACTAACTTGAGTCCCATTGATTTCAATGGGTCTGCTCTAAGGATTATTAAATCTATCATCAACCCATGGCCCAAAAAAACAGTCCAGGAGAAAGCAAGGAGAACTGAAGGTTTGGATGATTGCCACTTGGGCACTGGTAGATATATCATATAGTCAGTCTGAAATGCTGAATATATGTAGATTACACAATCCTGCCATGCAGATTTGACTGAGCAAATACTAGTCTGAAAATTGATGCTCACTTTAAATTATGGCATTCGGAGTTTCGCATTACTAAGTGCCTTTGATGCAAGATCAGGGTCTACCAGTTTCCATGTCATCTTTTTCCCCCCTCTTATCTGAGATGAATAACTTTAAACCAGCCTTCCCCAAGCTCTTGGCCTCCAGATGGGCTGGATCATAACTTCCATAATTCCCAACCAGCATAACCATTCCCAGCATGCTGTCTGGGAATTATGGGAGTTGCAGTCCAACCCATCTGGAGACCACCAGGCTGCTTTCAATCGTGTCAAGAAACAGAGGAGGTCCGCCGAACATTGCCCCTGTTATTTGTCGGCATCAGCTTTTGCTTGTGGTGTTTTTGATAACATTATCGGGGTTAATATATGCCTGGCATGAGTCTATTTCTGGCATGCATGCTTGCCTTGGCAGCGAAGAGGAGGCACTGAAGTCTGATAAACAAGGATTCTATATTAGAACATCAGATTTGCCTTGCTAGCTGCGTCCAGTTCAGCATTCTGTTGCAACTGTGCCCAGTCAGATGCCTATGGGATTAGAAGCTGACAAGCAAGGCATTAAGATGAAGGCTCTCCTCTACTGTTTGCTTCCATCATCTCTGGGGATATTCAGCCTCTGAATACAGATGTCTCATTTCTCTGCCTAATAGCACTGACAGCCTTTTCTATTATCACATACGTTAATGAAGTCCATACATTTATGGGGTGTTGCATGAAGGCATGCTTATTTTTTTCTGACTATCGGCTGGTACCCTCCCACATCACATCAACCTACACATACCACTGAGAACAGCTGTGGAGGTTCTCCTCCAGGTGGCCATGCAAGTCTGAGGTAAGATGGGTGGCAACTGAAGAAGTCGTGGCTCCCCACTTCTGGGTTTGTTTCCCTGGAAATATTTGTATTGCATCTATATCAATGATATAAGTGTGCATTATTTATTTATTTATTTATTTATTTATTTATTTATTTATTTCTTACCCACCTCTCTGTTTGGATTGAGGCGATGAACAACAATAAGTATAAATACATAAAATTGATTTAAAACATAGTATGCATTATTAAAACATCCTTAAAACATCCTAAAATTCCACTGGGTGGAATGCCTTTAAATGGCTGAGAGTCCTAACCTGGCACTGAAAAGATGACAGTATTGGTGCCAGGCAGACCTAAGTGGAGAGCTCATTCCATAGTTGGGGGCTCCCACTGAGAAGTACCTCTCCCTTGTTACCACCTTCTGAACCTCCCTCAGAGGAGGCAATTGGAGGGATGCCCCAGATGTTGATTGTAGTGTCCAACACATCTGGAGGACAACAGGTTGGGAAAGGTTGGGTTACAGTCACCAGCTTTCACTCGGCAGGTTGCCTTTAATAAGGCAGGAATTCAAGAGGTTAAACTTTTTCCTAGCTGCAGATGCTAATTCACCGGTTACACTTCTGCTTATCAGGCAACTTTTAAAGGAATGGAAGCCCTGTTTCCCCCTCCCTGGCTGCCTCAAAGGTGGCAACTTCTGAATGTTTGTTAATGAGAAGCATCTTTCAGAAGGAAAACAGGGGTGCACTATAGCTCACTGGTGAATGAAGTCTCTGTCTCCACCGGAGAGTTAGATCCAAAAATTGGAGAAGGCTATCACTTGTGGAATGGGATTTCCCTGCATCCTCTCATCCCCACTTCAGAGGAGATTTGAATGGGACATAGCGGGGTGGGGTGCAGGGACTACCCTGTTCTGGAAGTGGTAGCTTTCTATGTACAGTAGCCTGTTTCTGGATTCTCCACCAAGTCCTTTACACTGCAACTCCACACAAGGTAGATCTACTGCTAGATTTCTGGATGATTTGCTGTAGATCAGTAAGGGTTTCTGACTCCCATGATGATGATGATGATGATGATGATGATGATGATGATGATGATGATGCAAATATAACACTAACACAAAAAAGGGGAGTCACAAAAGGAAATAAAGAACAAAAAAGGAAGAACGTATCATAAAACATTTCTGTGTGTAATAGTCATTTACATCACCCTTAATGAAAGTCACCCTTAAAGTCACCAAGAAAGAAAGAAAGAAAGAAAGAAAGAAAGAAAGAAAGAAAGAAAAAGAGAGGGGAGGTAGAGAAGGATTTGACACTTCCATTTCAAATATATACATTAATATAAGCATGAACAGTTAATATATTTAAATAAGCATCCATATGAGATTGATAGCTGTAGGAGGTACATTCAAATGTATCAAGGCCATTGAGTGATAGGTGGCGGGTGTGTTTACCCTTCCAAGCTTGAAGTATATCTCTTTTCACCTGCAAGAGCTCTCAGGATCCACTTTTGCTTCTCCTGTGTAAATCCCCACATCACATGGATGCAATATGCATGGGCATCCAGCATGATCACATGACTTTTCAAGAACGACATTTATACATTCAATGACTTACAACTAAAAAGAGGAGATTACAGTGCAGAAAAGGGCAACTAAAATAATTAAGGGGCTGGAGCATCTCCCCTATGAGGGAAGGTTACATCAATTGGGATTGTTTAGCTTGGAAAAAAGGAGGCTAACGGGAGACATGATAGAGGTGTACAAAATTATGCATGGTGTGGAGAATGTGGATAGGGAGACATTTTTCTCCTTCTCTCAAAATACTAGAACCTGGGGTCATCCCATGAAGCTGAGTGGTGGGAGATCCAGGACAAATAAAAGGAAGTACTTTTTCACACAACACATAGTTAAATTATGGAACTCACTATCGCAAGATGTAGTGATGGCCACCAATTTGAATGGCTTTAAAAGGGGGTTGGATAAATTCCTGGAGGTGAAGGCTATCAATGTCTACTAGCCCTGATGGTTGTGTGCTATCTCCAGTATTAGAGACAATAAGCCTGTGTGCACCAGTTGCTGGGGAACATGGGTGGGAGGGTGCTGTTGTACCATGTCCTACTTTGTTGGCCCCTGGCCAATGGCTGGTAGGCCACTGTGTGAACAGAGTGCTGGACTAGATGGACCGTTGGTCTGATCCAGCATGCCACTTCTTACATTCTTATGTTCTTATGACACATCCACATCATATGCCTCAATGAGGTCTGGTTTTCATTATGTCGCCAACACCTAGCAGAAGCAGGCAGCTTCTTCTTAACAGGTCTCTGTGGTGCCCAATATATGTGAAGAATTGATTTTCATTGAATCATCCTCAATTTGAAATCTACAGAAATAGTACATATGGAAGCTAGGGCAACTTTCCATTGATTAGATTGTATAGAGCCCGTCTAGCTCCTTATTCCATTCCTCTCTGACCTTCTGAACATCTACTTTACTACATTCCAAAAGACTTTTATAAATAGCTGTTGTAGGCTTAGCTTTCTGTAAAGAACCAATTAATTCCTCCAACCATGTGGGAATTGACTCTTGTTATTTAACAACCACAGCAGCAAATCAGTGTCCCCAACCCCTTAATATAGGATGTTAGAATCAGGATTGGCCCAAGTCACATTGCAGTGTAAAGTAGGGCTGTGCTCCACTCTGATTCGGATCACAAATCCGGAGCGGAGTGACCCGATCTGCCTCCGCCAAAGGCGGATCCAAATCGGGTCAGGGAAGCTGCAGATAGAGGCGAAGTGGTTTGCCTCCATCTGGAGCTCCGAATGCAGGTAAATGGGGGGGGGCTCACCTGGCAGTGGTGGTGCAGTCCATGTGGCGATGGCAACAGAGCCAGGTAAGGGGGTAGGGGTAGGGGGGCTTACCTGTGTCCATCGCAGTCCGTCGCAGGCTCCAACTGAGGCCCAGGCCTCAAAGCGGAAGTATACACTTCCAGTATACTTCAATACTGGAAGTGGGGTAGTTTCTACCCCACACCTCTGGGGAGCAGGCTAATTTAGGGGTGCAGGACAGGCCATGTGGCATACATACAGTAGCTCTGTCCTCCAAGTGCTTCTTCAGATTAAAGGGAAATTGTGTTTGTTTACCAGCGTTTTGCTTCCTGCTTCTCTTCTGCAATTGTAATGAGATGAATTACACTGGAAGAGAGGGGCAATGACATGGTCTGTAATTGAAAACTTCCCTGGTCATATACTTGAGTGGGACAACTCCCTCTGGTGGGTGTTTTGTAGCACTGCAGACAGCAGGAAATCCCAAGATATTTCAGAAAGATTTATAATAAATGGAATAACCAGGGGAAGGAGCAGGAGATGTGCAGGAGGCTCATGACATCATCTAAATGACCCGCAAACTTCCATGAGTGGCCAGTCACGAGCGTGCTATAAATAGCTCATTTAAAGAAGCCCCAAGTCAGAGGAATGGTTGAGGTGTGTGTGTGTGTGTGTGTGTGTGTGTAGGGTTTCTGGAAGAACAGCTGTGGGTATCTGCAACCACTGCCCACCAGCACCTGCACCCTGAAGCAGTTGCCTCACTCTGCATTATTTATTTATTTATTTATTTATTTATTTATTTAAAAAAAATGTATTCCGCCCTATATCACAAGGACCTCAGGGCAGCATACAGATAAAATTATACAATATAAAACAATATATACAGTATACACAGCTAAAACAAATTAAACAATTAATCAAGCTAAAAACAGTATAGAATTTAAAAGCAGTGGGGCCTGCCCTGGTTAGAACCCTCAATCTGGAGAAGGTAATAGGCTCCGCCTCCAATGCCACCATTTTGCGTCTAGCTCTGCCTCCAGGCACTATTTTGAACCTTGCTCTAATTTGATAGATTTGGGGATTCTAGTAAAAATAATAACAAAAACAAACAAACCAGAAGTCTAAAGTCTGCCTTATGCCTGCTTCACACTGGCTGCTGCTGCTGCTGCTGCTGCTTCTTCTTCTCATCTTGCCCTTTAGCCCCAAGTGATAGCAGTCGTATTTTGAATTTATTTATGCAGGTGGAGGCTGGGATCTCGGATCTGTGCCAAACTAATTGTGCAACAGCCTGAGGAACCAGGAGACTTTTCAGCAGCAACAGCAGCAGCAGCAGCGACAGCAGTTTCCCCAAGTAATTGTTTATTATTTTATTTATAGCATTATTCATTATATTTCTATACTGTCCAATAGCCAAAGCAGTCTGAGAGGTTAACAAGAGCAAGCGTGCCTTTTTGTGCTGATGTGCTGTGCCTGGCTGGCTAGACATGTTTTGAGGATCAAGGAGCTCGTGAACAAGTCACAAGCACCATTAAACAGCATAAGAACACAACACAAGCTTCCTTACACCTTGTCAGACCATTTGTTCATATAGCACAGCAATGTGTCTTCTGATCAGAAGCAGTTCCCTAGGATTTGGAGCAAAGGTCTTTTGAATCACTTATTACTAGATTCTTTTAACTGGGGCTTGTCTATACGACTTGTTTACCCCGAATTAAATGCACATATTTGCATTTTAGGACACATGACATGGCTGTCCATTCGCCATAGCGCCGGCTTTTTAATGCAATAATGCGCATCTTCACATTCGCGACTTACCGTGACTTTTAGATCACCGAGTTTGCACCGCATTATAGTTATGTGTCCTTGGGGGAGTTAAATCGCATCTTGACATGTGGGTGGAGCTTTGAGGGTAGGACAACATGATTAACTGATTTCCCACCAATCGGCTGCCTCGCTTCTTCACACCGTTTTTAGTTTGAATTCTCTGATTCTGCGGAGCTCCGCAGAAAAAGCTTATTAAAACTCTGCTGCCTCATTCCTCCCCCCCCCAACTCCCAGTTATTCTGTTAAATGAATCTGCGGAGCTCCGCATATAAAATTTACAGCTTCGCTCCTCTCTCCTCCATAGCTTCATATATGCAGTAATGCGCATGTGTGTATTTATAATTCACTATAAAAAAAATCAGGAAATAAATTGCTGTTGCTGCTGCAGTGTGACGCTCTTTCCTTAGATTCAAATCAATGAAAATTTGGCTTTATATTTAACGAGGAGTCGTATAGACGGGGGCTTGGAGATGACAGTGATCGAAACTGGAGCTTTATTTATTTCATGTAGGTGATGTACGACTGAGCAAGAGTCCCTCCCCCAAAAGGCCAAAACAAAGAGGGTGAATTTCCTGCAGCATCTACTGTAGCATCTATTACTGTTTACTTTGCTCTGCCTTTCTTCCATCGGTCAAACATGCTCAGCGTGTGAGCTGGAAATACGGCCAGATTCTTCAGCCCTGTTTACATGTACATCAGAAGCGTCTCTCCAGTCCAGTCATTGTGGGATACTGAAATGCAGGCTGATGGGTGAGGGGTGTGTGCGTGTGTATGTGTGCAGGGAGAGAGGATTCAGTCTGCCATTGCACCATCCTGAAAGATCCCAGCCAGTGAAGGGCAGGCCCAGGGCTGGCCCTATTATCAGGCAGTTGCCCCAGGCAGCAGATGCCAAGAGGTAGCAGCAAGGTGTTCAAAGATAGAGGTATATGCTTTGCAATCTACTCTGCACCCCTTAAATTAGCCTGCTGCCTTCAGATTCAGTGGAGGACATTGTCTCATTGCAAGTGTTGAAGACAGATTCCTCTGCCTGTCCAGACAGATTTTGTACATGGGATGGGATTTGGGGGGGGGGGCATCTTGTCCTTTGCTTCAGCTTGCAAAATGTCTTGGATCGGCCCTGGTGAGGACACCCACTGCCAGGGTTGGAGGGCAGATTCTTCCCTTGGTGTAACAATGTCCTCAAAGACAGTACTTACTTTACCCCATAGGAGGGAGTAGTGAAGATTCACTTACATGGGAGAAAGCGTTGTACTCAGGAACACCGTTGGAGTTTGGTTAAGAACATAAGGGCCAGGTTGGATCAGACCAAAAGCCTATCTAGTCCAGCATTTTGTTCATACACTGGTCAACCAGATATCCATAGGAAGCCCATAAGCACGATGTAAATGCAATAGCACTCTCCCACTTGTG
Organism: Elgaria multicarinata webbii; assembly: GCF_023053635.1. Taxonomy (NCBI): domain Eukaryota; kingdom Metazoa; phylum Chordata; class Lepidosauria; order Squamata; family Anguidae; genus Elgaria; species Elgaria multicarinata. Next base: position 191,322,900 of record NC_086171.1, read on the forward strand.
ATCTTCAAGAACTGGTAAACTGTCATATATGGCTTAGCCTTAGGAGATACACCAGTCAGGAAGCTAGACAAAAACTTTATTGTCTCTCTCAAACAAGAAAAGAACAGCAAGAGGACACTCCTGTCTCCACCCAGATATAACTACAGTCGTGTGAAAAAGAAAGTACACCCTCTTGGAATTGTATGGTTTTACATATCAGGACATAATAACAATCATCTGTTCCTTAGCAGGTCTAAAAATTAGGTAAATACAACCTCAGATGAACAACAACACATGACATATTACACCGTGTCATGATTTATTTAACAGAAATAAAGCCAAAATGGAGAAGCCATGTATGAAAAAGTAAGTACACCCTTACTGCTTCCATAGGAAAGTCTTTGAATAGCAGACTGTCCTCTAGCAACCCTTCAAAACAGAGGACTGTCTTCTGTAAAAGAGGACACATAGACACTCTACATATCTTTTCTGGCTAAGGCTGCAATCCTACGCAATCTTACCTGGCAGTAAGACTTATTGAATGCAGTGGGACTTCTGTCCAAGTAAACATAGACAGGAGTTTTCTGAACATGTCCAATCTTCAGAAACTTAGGACATTTTGTTCTTTCAAACTGAGCTTCTCCAGACACTGTTAAATAGCCTGAAGTTTCGGTGTCGGGCTTTGTGTTTTGTTTATGGAGGCAAACTGGGTGTTGTTGCTGCTGCTGTTGTTGTTGTTTTTAGATACAAATCTTTAAAAAAAATTCCCTCTGCAGCTTTCATAGCTGTTGCGAGTTCTGCAGTTTTTGGCTCCAGATCAGTTTTTCTATCTCCAGCAGCTGCCTTTGAATTTTCTCATAATTCACTCCATAAACCACAAACAAATGTGTCTCTCAACATTTCCTTCAGGACATGTCGCCAAATCAACAGTATTCACTAGCATTTTGAGCTCCTTTTTCCTCTTCCCTTATTCATATGGAATTTAAAATATTCTACAATAGTACTTGGGTTCAGAGTATAATGTTCTGGTAAGATATTTTGCAGGTCTCTTATACTTTTGAACATCATCAGATGGGGGTGGGGACAGGGCTGGTGCCAGACTATTTTGTGCCCTAGGCAAGGTGAGCTACTTTCACCCCCCACCCCCACCCCAAAAATGCCAACTTTGATTTTTAAGAACATATGTTTCCTGGAAAAAATAAGAAGCACAAAACTTGAAACTGCTAAATTTATTTTAAAGTGCAAGAAATACGTCATGCCAATTATAGCAAACAAATTGGAAAGTAACGTCTATGGGTCTAAAATGCATTATTTAATAGGAATATCACCTCCAAATCATCCTCCCCCAACTCACACGCGCACGCACACACACACTCAACATCACTCACTCCAAACAAACACACGCATGAACACATGCATTCACTCAAAGACCCCATGCACCCCATTCACCCATACACTCTCTCTCTCTCTCTCTCTCTCTCTCTCTCTTCCGGGTGCGTTCTGGAAGTCCGAATGTGGAGCCGCCCCACCCCAGCGTCCCTGACTTCTCCGGCTGGGCAGGCGTGGGGTGCCATTTCACCCTCCCAGGCCCAGCTGAATCCTCAGGCCTGCCCGGCTCACAGCCAACGTGCATGAGTGCTGCGCTGTGCCCGGCGCCCCTCTTAGCTTGGTGCTCTAGGCGGCTGCCTGAGTGGCCTCTATGGTAGCACCGGCCCTGGGTGGGGATCATATTTCCCTACCATTGCTTTGGCCTCCTGCTTCTGTCCCACAATAGCGACGAACAGCTTCACACGGGGAAGAAAGAGGAAGCAGCAATGACCACATGGCCCACTCGGTGGGTGTTTTTGTTGCGCCATTTCTCCTGCACACAGCAGGAAATGGTAGCAAGTTTTGCTTCAATTAAAAAAAATCGGATTTACCAGGTCTTATTTTGTCATGGAAAAAAGTCCAGAAGGAGCAGGAGATGCATGAGAGGTGGACGACGGCATCAAAAGGACCTGCGAAAAACCGTGAGTGGCCAGTAACGAGAATGCGATAAAATATTCGTCTGTGGCTACAACACAGACTTAAGGGTGACTATGTTTTACTGCCTCAGACTCTGAGGCCTTAGCTATACCTACCTGAAAGTCCAGGGGAGAGGAGAGGAAACCTCGTGTTGCAATTAATGTGAGATCTCGCCCCCATTTATACGTAAGGTGCGACGACCTCAGGAAGAGAGGTATCACGCCGGCCATTTTTTATTTTTTAAAGGGGACGCAGCACACGAACACTCGTGCGCAAAGGTAAGGGTTTTTTTTTAAAAAAATTAACTACATTCTCCACTCCCCCCACCCTACCCCCGATGGGCGCAGCGCTCCTGAGGAGCGCTTCGCCCCATGCGCGGCTCCTGGCTCCGCACGAGTAATTGCGCAGAGCCGGGTAAACCCATGGAAATGGGGCACACGCAACGCAGTCTCGGGATCAGCCCGAGACCGCAGAAAAAATGGGCCAAAAGGGGAGGGCTCCTGATCCCGGGATCCCCTGTGCATCATCTGGACTCACAGGGATGATCCCGGGGTTCGCACCAGGATATAGCCTGGTCTAGCTAAGGCCTGAGAAATACTGATTTCTGTTTGTCCTAATCTCTGATTCCGTTTGCAAGATAACAGTGGCCCAGTCTAACAATATATTGTCACCAATCCACTTTTTCACCACTGAGCTCTATTTTCCCATTGGATGCTTTGTGCAGTTTCCTCACCACTACTTTTACATTGAGTCCCTTCTTAAAATAAATCACATTTTCCCTGTTTTTGTGTCCCAAAGAACATGTTCTTTATCACTGGGAAGAACATTTGAAGGCCTAAGCCATGTCTGTTCACAATGTGCCTGCACCATTCACAAAGAAAGCTGGGAGAGGTGTGTGTGTATGTTTGTGTATAGATATCCAGTGGAGGCTGGTGACCCTGACGTCAGTGGGGAGGTGAATCCACTCTAGCTTTCAGTTGGAAGCAATCAGAACTCTAAAGGAGCTGTCCAAGCACTGTAACCTCGGGCAGGACCTACACTACTGCTTTAAAATGGTTTATAACAGTAGTGACAACTGTTGGGGCCCAGGACACATTTCCTTATACAGTTTTCAAACTGTTTTCAAATTGTTATATCCTGCTTGGTGTAGATCTGGCCCTGGAGTAGATTCAACACCTCACTGACATCAGAGCCATCAGCCTCCACTGGATGTATCTAAATCTGTATTTAATTTTAATATCAAAAGTTTTGTGAGTGACAGGAGTTTAACATTCCCCATCCCCAACCTTACTTCCCGAAATTCCATTGATCCAGGCACTTCCCTCCCACTCCAGTTCCAGTATCAGATATGAGAACCTATGAACATAAGGAGAGCCATCAGCTGGCTCATATCCATCAACATGCTGGTAACATTGAAGCTTGACTTCTGAAATGCGCTGTACAGAGGGCTACCTTTGTGCCTAGTCCGGAAACTTCAATTAGTTCAAAATATGGCAGCCAGGTTGGTCACCGGTACACCTAGGGGTGACCATATTACACCAACTTTAAAATCACTTCACTGGCTGCCAATTAGTTTCCAGGCGAACTATAAAGTGTTGGTTATCACCTTTAAAGCCCTACATGGTTTGGGTCCAGTTTACCTGTGGGATCACCTTCTCCCGTATAATCCGCCCCACACACTCAGGTCCTCTGGGAAGAATTTACTTCAGTCAGCCAAAACTAGGGTGACAACCATTACCCAGAGGACCTTCTCTTCTGCTGCTCCCAGACTGTGGAATGGCCTGCTGGGAGAGATTTGCCAACTCAACAAACTTTCTGAATTTAAAAAGCTATAAAGATGAATCTCTTCCAGCAGGCCTGCCCAGTCAAATTTTAAAATGTCTTAAAAGGTTTTAGGTAGGGTGACCATATTTTGGAAACCAAATAGGAGGACAACATGTCCAGCCCCCAAAGGGGCATGCTCACCCAAACACAGCCTTGGTCACATGTCTGATTTCACAGCACACAAAAACGATGGCAACAGGAAAAAGTTACAATTATTCTATTAGTTATATCAGTCAACGGCATCACATTTTTTTTCAACAGAAACCCTTCAGAAATTAGGCCTACCAAAATACATGCATGCCAACGTCAAGAAAGCAGTCATACTTAAAACATGTTCAATAGTCAAGAAATTTCTGAATCAGTAAAATAGGGTGACCATATGAAAAGGAGGACAGGGCTCCTGTATCTTTAACAGTTGTATTGAGAAGGAAATTTCAGCAGGTGTCATTTGTATATATGGAGAACCTGGTGAAATTCCCTCTTCATCACAACAGTTAAAGCTGCAGGTGCCCTGCCCTGGTCACTCTAGTATAGCTCCTGCAGCTTTAACTGTTTTGATAAAGAGGAAATTTCACCAGGTTCCCCATATATACAAATGACACCTGCTGAAATTCCCTTTTCAATACAACTGTTAAAGATACAGGAGCCCTGTCCTCCTTTTCATATGGTCACCCTAAGTAAAAGACAGCATGACTTGGCAAGCCCATCATATTAATCGAGAAAAAACACCACAAGCAAGAAAATAGAGATAGATGTTACAAGATGGGGGATACTTGGCTCAGCAATACTACAAACTAGAAGGATCTTGGAATTGTTGTAGATTGCAAGCTGAATATGAGCCAACAGTGCGATATGGCTGCAAGAAAGGCAAATGCTATTTTGGGCTGCATTAATAGAAGTATAGCTTCCAAATCACATGATTTCTCTCTATTCTGCCCTGGTTAGGCCTCATCTAGAGTATTGCGTCCAGTTCTGGGCTCCACAATTCAAGAAGGACGCAGACAAGCTGGAGCGTGTTCAGAGGAGGGCAATGTGGATGATCAGGGGTCTGGAAACAAAGCCCTATGAAGAGAGACTGAAAGAACTGGGCATGTTTAGCCTGGAGAAGAGAAGATTGAGGGGAGACATGATAGCACTCTTCAAATACTTAAAAGGTTGTCACACAGAGGAGGGCCAGGATCTCTTCTCGATCCTCCCAGAGTGCTGGACACGGAATAATGGACTCAAGTTAAAGGAAGCCAGATTCCAGCTGGACATCAGGAAAAACTTCCTGACTGTTAGAGCAGTGCGATAATGGAATCAGTTACCTAGGGAGGTTATGGGCTCTCCCACACTAGAGCCTTCAAGAGGCAGCTGGACAAGCATCTGTCAGGGATGCTTTAGGGTGGATTCCTGCATTGAGCAGGGGGTTGGACTCGATGGCCTTGTAGGCCCCTTCCAACTCTGCTATTCTATTCTATGATTCTATGATGATGATGATGATGATGATGATGATGATGATGATGATGGCGGCAACCCTGTTAATTTTTTTAAAGTTTTTTAAGAAGGATGGACAATTATCAGCCATTGTTACAAATATACATCATGCCAATTATATCAAAAAAATGGAAAAGAAGGTCTATGGGTCTAAAATGCATTATTTAATAGGAATATCACCTCCAAATCATCCCCCCAACTCAGAGAAAACTACAGCCCCCCACTGCAAACATGCACATGCATGCATTCATAGTCAAACACCCCATGCACCCCATTCAGACATCAATACACTCACACACACATGTGCACGCACACACATTCAGGATCACCCTATGCACCCATACTCTCTCTCTCTCTCTCTCTCTCTCACACACACACACACACACACCTCAGTCTTCCCTTCTAGTTGCTGCTGCTTCTTCTCATCCTCCTGCCCCTGCTTGCTTCTTCCTTCCTTCCTTCCTTCTTCTTCCCTGCTTGCTTGCTTGCCTGCCTGACTGCTGCCTCCTCCTCCTGCTTGAGGCAGGGAGAGGCGGGGACACGCTCCTGGAAGTCCAGGAATGCGTCCCTCTAGCTCCCTCCCCCGCCCCAAGGGGTCCTTCTACTTGGCCTGCCCCATCGAGGCAGGGAGGGGTGGTTCCCCCCCCTGGACAAAATGGGGGGAACCCAAAATGGGGATTCCCCCCCCAGACACATTTTGACACACACAAATGTCCAGACATATTCGGCCAAAACCAGACATATGGTCAGGGTATTTTAGGATTTTAATAATATATTGGTTTTTTGGTTTTAATCAGTTTTATGTATTTTGTATTTTTGTATTCAATGTTGTTCCCGTCTCGATCCAGAGGGAGAGGTGAGTAAGAAATAATAACAACAACAACAACAACAACAACAACTCCTACCTCCTGTTTCCCATGGTGGCCCACCAGATGCTTCTTGGAAGGGGTGGCACAGATAGGGGCTGGACCTCGGGTCCAAGATCCAAGTGGCAGGTGATGGGGGCTTCAGAGCAGCAGAAGGAAACTCCATTTATTCTTTTAGTCATGATGGCCCGATGACCTAAATGTATTTAAAATGCCAAACTGCACAGCTCAGAGTTGGCACAAACAAAAAATTGTCCTCATCATCCCAACGTATCAGGAATGTAGAAGCAGTTGTAAAGAGTAGAGTGATGAGGGAGGGGAGAGGTGAAATGTTAGTTGTGCACTTCACAGCTGAAATAATACACATGACTGCTTAATGGTTTCCTCCACAAAATTATTCAGGCCCACAAGCAGGACATGAAGGCAGTAGTGCTCTCTCTCTCTCTCTCTCTCTCTCTCTCTCACACACACACACACACACACACACTGTTGTTCCCAAGTGCCTGAAGTGACTGAGGGCTTTTCTACAAGAGGCATTTATTGTGTACTCATCATTGCCTACTCATGGTTGATTATGGGTTCTATAGATGATGTCACGACCCTCCAGTTTCGCTTCTGTGTCTAACCAGCACTTTCAGTGAGTTTTATTAGAGCAGAGAAAATAGGGGATTTAAATGTGAAAGTGAAAGAAAAGGCAAGTTCCTCTTGAGTATTAGCAGTATTCCACTATATCTCAGCTCCACCTAGAGGTTATGTAACAGATGAGGAGGAAAGGAAAGGCTCCTTGTGTAGTGCTTGGAACTCAATTCTGCAAAGAAACCAAAAGTAGATGCAGCCAATGAACAGCCTCGTGAAAAGCTCTCAGTGTGGGGAAATAATGTAAGGGCGGGCTCTGTTTTGTTCATCCACAGATCTCTTTGGATGTTAAAATTTGCCCCTAACCTGTGAAAAGAGTTGTTGTTTATTTGTTCAGTCGCTTCCGACTCTTCATGTCTTCATGGACCAGCCCACGCCAGAGCTTTCTGTCGGCCGTTGCCACCCCTAGCTTCCCCAAGGTCAAGTCTGTCACCTCCAGAATATCATCCATCCATCTTGCCCTTGGTCGGCCCCTCTTCCTTTTGCCTTCCACTTTCCCTAGCATCAGCCTCTTCTCCAGGGTGTCCTGTCTTCTCATTATGTGGCCAAAGTACTTCAGTTTTGCCTTTAATACCATTCCCTCAAGTGAGCAGTCTGGCTTTATTTCCTGGAGTATGGACTGATTTGATCTTCTTGCAGTCCAAGGCATTCTCAGAATTTTCCTCCAACACCACAGTTCAAAAGCATCTATCTTCCTTCGCTCAGCTTTCCTTATGGTCCAGCTCTCGCAGCCATAGGTTATTATGGGGAATACCATTGCTTTAACTATGCGGACCTTTGTTGTCAGTGTGGTGTCTCTGCTCTTAACTATTTTATCAAGATTTGTCATTGCTCTCCTCCCAAGAAGTAAACGTCTTCTGATTTCCTGGCTGCAGTCAGCGTCTGCAGTAATCTTTGCGCCCAGAAACATAGCAGCCTCCTGAGGTGAAACCAAAACATTGCAAGAAACAAAAGCCCAAGGGCAGTTTGAATCCATCTCACGATAACGAGAGCCCCTAAATTTCATCTTCCAGTGCTCACTTTACTGCACCAGTCACTGGCAATGCAGCCCTGCTATTTGTTTGTTTGTTTGTTTATTTATTTATTTAATTTATATCCCACCTTTTTTTCCTCCAGGGAACAAAAGGTGGCGTACATATTCCTCCTCCCCTCCATGTTATCCTCACAACAACACTGTGAGGTGGGTTGGGCTGAGAGTATGGGACTGGCCCAAAATCACCCAGTGGGTTTCCATGGCTGAGTGGGGACTAGAACCCTGATCTCCCAACTCCCAGTCTGACACTCTAGCCACTATACCACACTGGCTCTTGCCAGCCCTACCATTCTGTTTCCTGCTCATACTAGAGTGGGACAAAATGCTGAGAACCGGCTATTAAATAGAAAAGGAATACAGTGAGTGGAAACATATTTTTGCTTTCAGATGCAGAATTAATGACCAATTGTTTTGGTTTATTTTTTTAAAGAATTTACTCTCTAGCTTGTGCTGCTATTCGAATATCCACTCACAATTTTCCAGTTTTCTGCCTGCAGATCTAGTGTGAGGCCATTAGAGGGCATTTAAATTTCATTCTTGAGTGCTGATTAAAGAAAATTTCAATCACTTCAATAAAACTTCTGGATAATCTCCACAGCCTGCCTTCTATCTTGTTTTCATGTGGCTCCTCATCTCTGCTCCTTTGTTTCTCTTTGTCCTAAGGCTACAAAAGATTTGAGCCTGGGTATTATGTAGTATCCTTGGTGTGTGTGTGTGCGTATTTTTGAGAATCTCACAGCACCTCCATTAAGAACGTGAAGATGCTGAGAATGGTTGTGAGTTTCCTTTTCAAAGAAAGACTTGTCAAAGGCACGGGGAGACAAAGAGCCCTCTTGTTTTGGTGACAGCTTGAACACTTTCCATTTATTTTTGGTATCAGCTGGATATAGCAGGATAATTGTTGCTTTTTCTCTGGGGCAAGCACAAAAATAATTGACTTTTCTACAGAAACAAAGGCGATGAAACCTTCAGCACCAAGTCTCTTCCCCTGGGAAGAAAAACAAAAATGTTCCTGATAATTTTGAGTTCAATTTTTCAATCTTTATCTGCAAGGTACCATGATGTTGCCATGAGTAATAAACAGTCCCTACCAAGCCTGGGTCAAGGAGCAAGTGAGAGAGGTAGAATGTTTACCTTGAAGTTCTAGCCCTGAAGGGGACATCCAGCAGTCAAGCGGCTAAGATATCCAAGCTGGTTAACCAGCACAGGCAAAGATAGATCGAGTAAATAGTGCTTGGAGATAGGGGAAACAGGATTCCTATGGGCGCAGTGGCAGGACGCAAAACTATACTGCATTCAGAACTCTTTGGGACCTTTTCACACATTACACAAACCTATGTCTACAACCAAGTGCAGGTGCAACAAGAAGTCACAGTTCATCTGACTATGGAAGTGGGGGACCTCTTCTTGATAGAATTGCAATCTCCCTTAAGCAGGGGGAACAGAATTGCCCCACCCTGTGCACTCTGTGGGACAGATGATGGACATCATCACTGAAGGCACATATGACTTCCGTGGCACTTAACACCTTGCTCTCAGGATAGCATTCCAGGCACCAGCTGTGATATATCTTAGATAGAAGGAGTCTGGGCAGAGATAGAAACATGATTGCTACAAGGTGTTATGCATGGGGGCACCTTTGAAGGATTCTCAGAAACTTCACTTAGTCCTGAATACAACAGCTAGACAGCTACCTGATAGAATGTTGGTCTTTGTCCCAGACTAGATCAGATGTAGATTTTCTGTGTAGTCTTAGGCAACTTACTAGTTTTAAGTGTTCCAGTTTCCCATCCAAAAATGGGAATAATTGAGATGAAAGGCTATTTTATAGATGGAATATTTCATGAGTACAAAATATTTAAGGTGTTATAGAAATTATGCAAAACCATCATGAAAACAGTAGACCCTAGATTGTTATGCCAAAATGGATTGGTTGTTTAACTCTTATGCCATGGCCATTAAAATTTACTTCATCTGTTACAATCCTCACATATATCTTTCCACACAGGCCAAAGGTGTGCAGAAGAGCTTCCCATGAACATTTTCAGGAGTGCTGAAAAGAGACCATACCTCTGGAAATGTAATGCTGTTTACAATGAAAGAGGGTAAAAATGTTCACCTATTCAGAGTGTGGCAAATCTTCCTGGTCTGGTTTCCCCTGATTGGCTGTGCAGTGACTTGTGACATTACCCTATTCATTACTTGTTCCCTGATTGGCTGAGATTTCCCATGTGACTCAGTGATGATGTCATATAGTCCAAATCAGATTGCCTGCATAAACAGTCGGACATCATCCTGTTCACAACATTATTCCTGATTGGATGGGATATCCTATGTGACTGATCACAGAGTAATGAGAGAAAAAATGACACCAAAGCAGCAGCAGAGAGGGGAAATTATGGCAGCAAATGGGATTGGGGTAGGGGTGGGGGTGAACATTCACACAATGAACTTCTTTTTTTTCTCCCCAGGAAATATTTCTTTCTCTTTGGAAGTATTATTTTGCAAATCAAAATGGATGATCAGTCAGCACTGCCCAAGCTGTGACATTTGCATGCTGGTTCGTTGCTTCCATGGGGAGAGCCTCCATGTCACAGTCCTGGTAGTTGCTGGCAGTGGCAAACAGAGTAACATTTGCAGCAGAGGTGTTGAATGGCTTCGCCGCCTTCCCCTGACCCCACTCGCTTTTCCCCAATTGCCAATCTTCTGGTGTTTCCCCAGCTTTGCACATTTCCCCACCCCCATTTCAAAAGGTAGAAATGGCTCTCCTGAGGGTGGGGGACTATATAGGTGGGAAGGTCTGAGGCCTACAGAGGCAGGTAATAAAGTCAGGTAGGTTTAGAAGACTGGAGTTTCTCTGTTGGGAAGGTAGTAGTTTCATTTCTCCAGTTAAGATTTATTCCCTGGTTAAGTTACATTTCTCCAGTTAAGTTTCATTTCTTCAAAGCTGAAACAGTACTTTCTGTTTTGGGGGAAGAGGCCATAAAATAGTGAGAGAACCAGCCAGATTAGAACTAGGGAAGACCAGACCATGAGGAAAGAGCAGAAAGACGCAGCTTGAAAAAGTCTAGGTGCAGTTTAGGGTAAAAGAATTTGTACTTTTGCAACTTTTATTTTCTTTTAATGCCTTTTGTATCACTCAGCTATATTGACCAAGGGCTTTGCTAGACCAGGGTTTAGCCCGGGCTGATACCCGGGCTCACCCCGGTGTGTCCAGATGACGCACAGGGGATTCCGGGGTCAGGCAGGGGTCAACCCTCCCTTACCCCGGGTTAACGGGCTCCACTTTTGGCCCAGTATTTCCACAGTCCCGGGCTGACCCAGGACCGCGGAAGGTCTAGCCCGTTCCACGGCTTTTCCCAGCTAATTGGCTTACTCGCACATAGCCGGGAGAAGCTGCGCATGGGGCAGGGGGAGAGATCGGGGCCAGGGGGGAGATCGGGGCCAGGGGGGAGCGGGGAAACCTTTTTTTTTAAAAAAAACAACAACTTACCTTTGACGCTTGTGTGCTGCACACCCAGCCCTTTAAAAATTAAAAAATGGTGGATGTGACAGGGCTTTCCTTTAGCCCGTCGCGTCTGACGTGTGGATTAGAGTGACAGCCCATGCTAGTTGCAGCGCGGGCTTGCCCCTCCACATGCCCGGATTTTAAGGTAGGTCTAGCAAAGCCCCAAATACCTTTAGCTGTAAGCTGCTTCTTTTACTTTACTAGTAAGCTGCTGTGTTAAACCTAAAGTGTCTGGAGTGTCACTCTTCCCAAATCTACAGCCTAAACCCCATGTTACTGGGAAGGGAAAGGTAAAAAGAAGGAAGGTGAGACACTTAGGGTGCCAGAGATCCTTAAGGAGTTGCTGAGGGAGTCCAGATCAGAGAAGAAACCCTGAAAGCTCCATCACACCTGGGAGGAAAAAGCTGGCTACTGTGGCTTCTCCGCTCCTGGTTTTGTCGCTCAGTTACTTCCTGTTTGAAAACAGGAAGAAAACCATGAGCATGAGGCCCATTCAGTTGGGCGTTGTAATCATGCTGCTTCTCCCACACACAGCAGGAGAGAGCAGCAACTGGACTTTTTCTGGTTTATCTTGCAGTGCAAGGAAGGCCGGAAGGTGAGAGAGAGGCAGACGACATCATGTGAGGGTCCTGCAAAAAATCTGTGAGTGCCCAGTAATGACCATGCAATAAAATGCTTCTTGGATGGAACTTTGACAATGGGTTAAAAAGAAAATAGTTGGTCTGGAATGGTTGTACTCAGGAGTGGAGCACACACGGTGCATGCAGAGGGTCCCAGGTTAAATTTCAGCATCTTCAGATAGGCTGAAGACCATCAGTCAGTGTAGAGAAGACAGAGCTAGTTGGACCAATGGACTCATTCAGTATAAGTCAGCTTCCTATGTTCCAGGAGGATTCCATGACAGCATTCTGTCACATGTATATGGCTTTGTTCTGTTACAGGACATTTTTTTGCACAGAAGTTCTTCTACGACAAAGATGGGGAACCAAGAGCCAAATTGGCTTCATACAAAAACATTGTGGGCAACATGCTAGCAGTGTATGAGGCCACAAAATGGGTGGAGGCATCTCCCATTGCTGGCATTTGGCCCAGCATGTTGTTGAGAGCCAATCACTTACACATGCATACAACCCATACATACACACACACACACACACACACACACACACACACACACACCATTTGCTCTCATATGGGGCTGGTCAAGGAATATGATCAAGGAATATGAGGGGTGGGCAAAACGCTCTGAACTGGCATCTCAAGGAATGACCACAGGGAGCAAAACCAACTGGGTCATGGTCTTGAAGAGCGCTACTTAAGACGAAAGCCCTGCTCAGAACTGCTCTCCCTTTTCTGAGGCACTGGTAAGGGATGGCAGGTTGAATTTGGTCTGTGGGCTGAAGGTTCTCCATCCATGTTCCTGAAGCTCTTGGGCTTCTCAATTGCTGATCATTTCCGCCCAGCAAACAGAATCAGAGCATCTAACACCACTATGAGAAACAAGACCCAAAAGGATATCTTGAATGTTATTACAGACTAATAAATGATTATAGACGTGCCTCGCTTTGTCAGCGTACACCTGATCCATGGACAGTTTTGTTATGAAGAGGATATTTTCTTTCTTGTATTTACGTATTGCAAATCATGTCTACTTTCTCTTTTCGGTCACTGGGATATGCCTCTGAACATCCGTTATTAAACATAACATGAGGAAAAAAGCCATGCTGGAACAGACCAAGGGTCCCTCCAGTCCAGCATTCTGTACACACAGTGGCCAACCAGCTGTCAATGGGACACCCACAAGCAAGACATGAATGCAACAGCACTTTCCCGCCCATGTTCCCCAGCAACTGGTGTACATAACCATACTGCCACTGATACTAGAGGTAGCATATAGCCCTCAGGACTAGAAGCCATTGATAGGTTTATCCTCCTTGAATTTGTCAAATCTCCTTTTTAAAGCCATCCAAAGTGGTGGCCATCACTACGTCTTGTGGAAGTGAATTCCACAGTTTAACTATGTGCCATGTGAAGAAGTACTTCCTTTGATCCATCCTGATAAAAGGAGAGCTTCATGCGATGACTCCACATTCTAAAATTATGCATGGTGTGGAATATTTTTTCATACCATGCATAATTTTGTACACCTCTATCACGTCTCCCCTTAGTCTCCTTTTTCCCCAAGCTAAACAATCCCAGATATCATAATGTTTTCACATAGGGAAGTTGCTCCATCCCCTTGATGTGAGCCCCTTCAGCTAACCCTGGTCAATCCATCCTCAGGCAGTTTATCATTGCATTTATTTATTTCTAAGAACAACAACAACAACAACAACAACAACAACAACAACCTACTTTGGACAATGTGTGACTGCCAGGTCTCCAGAACTATTCTTCACTGAAGAGATAATTCAGTAATAGCGGGACACATTTCCCTGAATTACTGTAGCTGCAAAGCATCATTTCCCCAATGGACAGATTTGTGGTAGAGGCCACAAGCTGGCAATAAACACATCAGTATGGTACAGTACGAAAACATATGGTCTGGTTTTTCTCACTGAATGATAACACTGTCTAGCGTAATTGCAGAGGAATCAAGGAGGAAGGCAGACGTCAGCTACGATTAGGCGGTGCTCTTTCGTTTTCTTATTCCTCCCAGCTAAGGCTCGTCTGCTCTTCTCTCTGTTCCCAGACAGTTCTCTTGTCAACTCAGAGACGGGAGCAGCTTGGGCTTGTTGTGATCCAGTTGCTGGGTTAAAGCCAGTATATCGACTTCTGAATGGAATGGACCAGTTTACAAGCGGCTTCCTCTTCCTCTCTGTAGGGACAGAAAAGTACAACTTCTTTCCAACATCTTCTGAAAAAGCACAGCTGAATGAGAGACATGATGGGGTGGGTGAACCAGACGTAACCGTGGGAGAATTCCCATCTCCCGGGTTCTTTTTAACTGAAAAGCAGGCACAAAAGGCTGCCAGCATGAGCAGAGTTTCACCCTTGGGCCTCCTGTCATTTTGTCTTCTCCAAATTGGCCTTCCAACCCAGTTTTTCTCCCCAAAAGCAGTGGAGGCTGGTGGCTCCGATGTCAGTGGGGCAGTAAATCCGCTCTGGGTTTCAGTCAGAACTGCTTTGCACTTTGGATAGCTCCTTTAGAGTTCTGACTGGTTCTGACTGAAACCCGGAGTAAATTCACCACTCCAGTGGCATCAGAGCCACCTTGCCTACAAGCTAAAAAAATAACAAGGTCCCATATCTTTTCGCTTAGAAAAGGGGCAGGGCAGGAATGGTGCGCTTTCCCCTTCTCCCTGTGACATCTCTTCAGGGGACAATTGCGGTCTGTGTCCTGCAGCTTTTCTTGCTGTTCCATCCTGTAGCTCCCTTTCTGCCCAGATCTATTCACACACACACCACTTACCACGCCAATTTGGTAGCATCAACTAGTGCTCCTTCATGTTATTACTATGTCCTGCATTCTCTGTGTTAGGAAAAGCATGTACATACTTTGATGCTTGAAGATAGGGTGACCATATGGAAAGGAGGACAGGGCTCCTGTATCTTTCACGGTGGCAAAGAAAAGGGAATTTCAGCAGGTGCTATTTGTATGCATGCAGCATCTGGTGAAGTTCCCTCTTCATCACAACAGTTAAAGCTGCAGGAGTCCCACTCTCTTGACCAGATACAAAAGAGGGCATGGTTCCTGCAGTTTTAACTGTTGTCATGAAGAGGGAATTTCATCAAGTGCTGCATATATACAAATGACACCTGCTAAAATTCCCTTTTTATTGCAACTGTTAAAGGTACAGGAGTCTTCCTTTTCATATGGTCACCCTATTGAAGAGCAGTTGTGTTTTGTTTTACAGCAAGTATACTAGCAAGTGCCACATCCAGTGTTTGCAAAGTTAAATTAGCTATAGCCTTTCCTACTTTACATTGCTTTTCTACAGGGAAAGAGTGAAGTGTGGAGGATTCCTGGTGAACCCAGAGCCCTTCAGTCAAGAGGCCCAGCAATGGGCAAAAGGCGGGATATAAATAAATATAAGAATATAAATATAAGAAGAAGCAAAGTACAACACACACACACACACCCCTCACAAAAACAGGCCACTTTAAATCCAGGTGTCTCACTTAGTTCAAGCTGTGTCAATAAATCATGCTGCTGTATTTTGGGTCATGTTGGGTCCGTTGCTATTTTGGGATTCAGTTGCTTACAGATCTTAGCAGTCAAATTGCAAGTATTGATTTTGCTGGAAGAATTTATAGCTGACTTCAGGAGAACACATTTCTCAAGACACTCTGCCACACGGCACAGTGGCGTGTGGAGAATTTAGGGAGAAAATCGCATGAGGCAGGTCACAAGGCCAATCATGTCTACTTGGGGAGCCCTGAAAGATTAAAAAGACCCCTTCCCTGCCCTGGAAACTTGAGACTGCCAGCACTACTGTGTTGAACTACCCTGGACTGGAGAACTTCAGACCTGGGAGCCAAAACGAGCTGTACCCCCTTTTTCCTGGCCCCATCTGCTTTCCCTTAACCATCAATGGATTTTGCATCCCCACCACCAACTTTGCCACGTTTTAAAAGGTTGAACTGACTCCATCAGTAAGAGCTTTAAGACATAACATGCTGGCATTTTGGGCCCTGCTCGTTTTGCCTCGCCCAGCTCCTATGAAATTGAATTCAGATCTCCGGCCGAAAGAAGTTCCGCAGCACTGAACTGCCCCCCACCTCCGATAAACCGGAAATTAAAAGTAGAGCTGCAATCCTAAGAATGCATCCATGAAAAGTTAACTCTCTCAAAATCAGTAAGTCTTTCTTCAGAGATATTTAGGATGGGAGCATTAATGTGAAATATATCATTGTTGCTCTTTCAGAAATTCAACGTGCAGGTGCAAGCTTACCCCACCCAGAAATGCACTTTGCCTCCATTCTGCCCCACCCCACCCATTCATTATATTTTATGGTGCTGCCCCTAACATCATAATGACACGGCATGAGCAGCATTAGGCCATTATGGGAGGAGAGAGAAAACTAGCACAGGTCTGCCCTGAGGCTACCAGCCCCTTAGAGCTTTTCTGCATGAGGCATTGATTTTGTTCTTGTAATTCCCAGGTGAGGTGACTAAGGCCTCACCTGGGACTGCCAAGTGGTGAGGCAGGCCAGCCTGCTGGGATTCCCCCCCCTCCTCCTCCTCCTCCTCCTTCTCCTTCTCCTTCTCCTTCTCCTTCTCCTTCTCCTTCTTCTTGACATATCAACTTCAAAGCTGATGGCGGACGTTTCTCTTATTTTCTTACTTACCATGCTACCTCCTCCCATGAGAGCCTGGCAAGGCCCAAGGATGCAGAAACGCTTCTGAGTTTCAAGTCTGCAGTACGGGTTCCGGTTAGACACTCGTGTGGAAATTCCAACGCCACAGCTGGTAGAACAGACAGACCACTCTGTGCTCCACTCTTCACATCGGTAGGGGAAAGCCATTGATGCTATCCCAGGCAGCCTTTGAGCTGAACAAGGACAGAAATGAGGTAAAGCTTTTTAAAAATAAAACACACAAGTGTTATGATAACTTCCAGAGGAGTAGTGGACTTGAAAAGGAAAGGAAAGCCATGTTGATAACCTCAAATACATTTTCCTAGGGATATGTCCCACTGAACACAATGGGACTTTTAATTAAAGCTGTATTAAATTGCACTGTTGATGTTACAGATAGCTAAGGTTAACACTATAACAAATTTATTGGGAAGGGGGATAATTCTCAGGCAAATCCTCCAACTATTTCTTTTCAACATTCAAAGTCACGACTAACTTAAGTCCTTTTAATTTCAGTGGGTCTCATCTAAGAATGTTGGAGAAATCCACAATAGAACAAAATAAGTTCACATTTTTATGAATCTGACCCATGGTTTCCACTGGCTTTCCCCTGTCAGTCAGATTCCATGAACTTTCAGACTATTTTTCGAACCTTCAGGAATTTTGCGCAAATTTCGTCGTAGAAAAATATGCATTTTTTTTTAAAAAAAAACTCCATCAAAAATGTCCATCTCTCCCATAGGCTAAAGCATGAAAATGTGCATTGGGGCATTTATGCACTGGAGGGGGGAATTGCACATTTGCACACATGTGAATTGGTGCAATTTCACATTTGTGCAAATTCAGAAACTGAAAACAATCTGATTCCATCAATGGGCAGATGATGGAATGAGAGGCATCTAACAATGTGCAAAACATAGATGGAATGGATTTTGCCCAATCTGTACATCCCTAGTCTAATTTAAATATGACTACATGTGGATTCAACCACTACATTTGGCAAGTTCATTATATGGAACAATATGACAATTACATTCATCTATGAGAAGTAAGATTTTGCTTTTACAAAAGAATCACAGTTGAATTAGAATTCTGAAATGTTGCCATATTTTGAGTGAGCATGTCAGCCCATCCCCATGAATGCTCCTTTTGTGGTCAGCCTGTATTTAGGCCAGCCTTCTAAATTAGGGTGACCATATGAAAAGGAGGACATGGCTCCTGTATCTTTAACAGTTGCATAGAAAAGGGAATTTCAGCAGGTGTCATTTGTATAGAGAGAGAGCCTGGTGAAATTCCCTCTTCATCACAACAGTTAAAGCTGCAGGAGGTATACTAGAGTGACCGAATTTAATAGAGGGCAGGGCACCTAAAGTTTTAACTGGTGTGATAAAGAGGAAATTTCACCAGGTTCTCCATATATACAAATGACACCTGCTGAAATTCCCTTTTCAATACAACTGTTAAAGGTACTGGAAGCCTGTCCTCCTTTTCATATGGTCACTTTATTCTAAATAAACCCACAAAAGTTACTAGCCTGCTTGGAGGCTTTCAGATGAGGGTCAAGAAGCTCTGTCCCTCCTACAGCAGCCCTCTTCATTTCTCTAATGGGTACAGAGGATGACCAGAATGCTCTGTCCCTCCTCCAGCAGCCCATTCAGTTACTTGCATGGAATTCCATGTTCTTGCCTATATGCAATTCCTTCTCGCCTGTTGCTAACAGTGCTTCATTGCAAAGCTGGTTTAACAGTAACTGTGGCTCAGCCAACAAGAAGTCAAATGTAAATATGGGTCAAGATTTATGAATATTATTACTTGCCAATATTATTACCTGCCAAGGCATCCTGCGACATCTGTCTATCTTGACTTTCACAAATCCATTCTTGACAACACTTTCCTGAGATCTCCACGCGCTTTGGATGGGGGCAATCCGGAGTGGGCAAGCGAACGTCCTCACTGCAAAGGGGGACACACGTAAAACCACCTCCTGAACAGCGGCACTGAAGCTTACAGGAGGGCTGGAACACTTCCCCATCCCGATAGATTTTCCCATTCACTTCACAGTTGTCATCTTCGTCTTCCTCATCTGCAGCCAAGAGTCAGAGTAACCAGAGACAATGGGACAAATCAAAGGTAGTCATTAGATCTGCGATAGAGAGACTGCCTAATATGAACAGAGAAATATGGCAGCCCCATATTCTGAAACTGAAATTGAACTTTGGTCTGAAGTGTTAAGAAAAGGAATTTCTCCAGTGGAAAAAAAAATCCCAAAAGTTGGGGTCAAAAACCCAGTCACCCTGGGGATGAAATCTGAAAACCAAAATAGATATTGTTAAGACTCAGTGGGTAGTACCCAACGATGATATTCCACAAACTCAAATAACATTAGCGGAGCTCCGCTGAATCTTCCAGTTGCGCAAATGCTTGGCCATTACTCTTATGCAGGTGGTTGTGTGAGCAGTTGCACAATGTGTTTCACAACATATTGCACAATGGGTAAAAAGCAGTTGTGTAACCAGTTGCACGACAGGAATACACAATGGGTTGCTCAAGAGTTATTGAAAACTGCTTGCGCAACCACGCTTGTGCAAATGTAACTTCTCTTGTGTATAGTTCAGAACCTAGTTTCCGTTAGTGCAACATCATCTGCGCTAGCGGAATGACCCAGTTGGATACTGCCCAATGTTTCATTCCAAAGACAAACCCGTTCAGACAACATGCTACGTCATAGTTAGGCTGCTAACTCTTTTGCAGCAATCCATACAACCCGCCCCGCACACTCAGGTCCTCTGGGAAGAATCTACTTCAGTCAGCAAAAACTAGATTGACAACTGTTACCCAGAGGATCTTCCCTTCTGCTGCTCCCAGACTGTGGAATGCCTGCCGGAGGAGACTTATCAACTTAACAGTCTATCAGCATTTAAGAAAGCTATTAAGACTGATCTCTTCCAGCAGGCCTATCCAGTGGAATTTTAGAATGTTTTTTAAATGGTTTTAGGATGTTTTAACAATGTATATTATGTTTTAATTCAGTTTTATGTATTTGTATTTGCTGTTGTTCCCCACCTCGATCGGAATGGAGAGGCGGGTAAGAATTATTATTATTATTATTATTATTATTATTATTATTATTATTATTATTTGGTTAGTGAGCGTGTTTAAACTTTGATTATGTAGCCATCATGGTTCACGTGACATGCTAAGTCATGGTTGCTAAACAATAATGTTTTGCTCAAAATGCTTAACCACCATGGCTTAGTGTGTCGTCTGAATAGGGTCACTGTGTGCATTCTGCCATCACAACAGCCCATGGGAAATACATTACTCTGTAACAAAAGATAAACAATGAGATGGGAGAGATTCCCATGCAGACACTACTCCCCAAAGAAGCCATGATTTGATGGTAGCTTCTACATCTGGAGCAGGGAACCATTTTTCTATCGAGGCTTGCATTCCTTCAGGGAGTAATCTGTTCCCTTCTGGCAGGGAAGGCTCAGCAGAAAAAAGTGTGACAGGGCAGAGGAGGAGGAGGGCACAACAGAAGGGCTGTTTTGGGAACGCTGGCAGTGTGGATCACTGTGGTACAATAGGAAACTGCCGTGGGACACAGGAGGAGGGGTGGGGCTGAGGAGAGGGAGGCCTGAGAGGAAAGGCTGAAGACTGGATGGGAAAGCACGATTGGCTGGGGCTAGAGTGCAGGCTGGGTGTTCCTCATCTTTATTCTACCCAGTTTAAACACGGATCATGTTTGGGCTTCCATTTCACTCCTCCATTGTGGCACAGGGTGCTTCCAGAAGAGGGATTTTATTGTGCAATCGCCCTGCCTCTTTTACAGAATTTTATGGGGAATCCAGATGTCATCGTCTTCCATTTGTAACCCTCCTGTTTTCCCACTGCTTTACCCATTTTATTTCTTGTCAAAGAAAATCTGTTAAAGAGGGAAAGATGGAATAGGTGCACAAAGTCTTTTGATCAGTCACGCTAGGAGCCATCTGACTGGAAACACCCCCAGTCATCAGAGGGAACACTCAGAAGTTGAGACATTTCAAGGAATCAAAATCCATCCCTTGAATTGCCCCAGCATGCTATGCACAGTAGCCATTTGAATCCACCTCGTATCCACACGTGAAGCATGAAAGGAACCTTAAGGCCTTCCAACTTTATTTTCATATTCTTCAGAAAAGTGATACTTGTCTGAAATATTGGTTTCATGGAGTGTGGAGTAGCGTAATACTTTCCCAAGAGCCTTCTAAGGAGGGAAAAGGTGATTTTGTTCCTACTTAAGTCTTGTTATTTTGTGAGGAGCTGATGTTTGCTTAGCTCACATCCCTGTCATCTGACCTGAACTCTCCAAGTAGGACAGGAAATCAGGGGATATTTGCTGAGTTTTGTTTGCATTCCTTCCAGCTACCATGGGAGCTCCAGAGAAAGAATAGAGAAGACCACAGTTGTGACGTCAAACCAAGCCCACATTGCGTACTTGCTTCCTGGACAACCTTTGATTGATGTGGCTTGGATAAGATTATCCCTTTCTAGTGAGATGCCCATGAAATGGTGGGAATGTTTGAAATAAGTAGCATGGCTGCAATGGGCCATTTGAAGCTCCAGCATGCCAATAGGGGAGAGGACAAAGACAGCTCATTGGCCTGTATTAAGTGCTGATGTCATAATGGCCCTTAACACTTCAAGTTCTGAAACCTTTTCTTTACTGATTTTCTTAGGGGAATGGAGCATTTGTGGGACTCTTTTTCAATTTTCTATTATAGGCTTCCTCAGCATTGGGCCCTCCAGATATTTTAGACTTAAGGTGGCCATTTATGCATTCTCCCCCACCCCCACAAAAGAGGAAATTCATCATTAAAATATTATACAAATTTCCATAATATTTACATATACAAATTTATGTGTTTCGGTGTAAATTTAGAACTAATATTTATAACTAGAAATACAATGCATCTCACTACAGTGGCAAAGACTGACCAGTTGGCCTATGTGCTCAGTTTGCTGACCAGATACTAACTGTTGATGGACATTCAAGGCCCCTGCTCCCTTTCCATATGGTTCTTAATCTTTAAAACAACCATGGACAGGAGAACCCATTGAATGGAGGGCACCTTCAAATGGAGGGCTGTCCTCTGCCTGTTCTCCAAAATAGAACACTGTCCTCTGTAAGGTAGGATATTTGGCCATCCTATTTGCTCGACACCCCCCCCCCATTGCCCCTGACCATGGACCATATTGGCTGGGATTGATGGGACTTGCTGTCAAAATCTCTGGAGGGCATCACATCAGGGAAAGTTGATCTATTATTTCCCCCTCCGTCTTAGATTTTCAACAGTACCTCTGCTGCCCAAAACAGGAAAAGCAGTTCAGGTGGACACACTTTTCTCCTTACAGACATTTAAAACATTATGACAGATATGCTTCTTATAAAAATACTAGTGAAATGCACATGGTGATACACATATTCCATCTCATCATAGTGTATCCTCCTTGTAGAGGTCAGACTCACCTAGTGTTATGGAAGGGGCAAAATTCATCCCCACCACAAGAAGGCATCCGTAAGGGTAGCGCTTTACCTTTTACCATAGATAAGAATGATAGCCAGTAGGTTTTACCCTTGCCCAGGAGTTTGCTGTTCACAGCAAGAACTTAATTACATCGAATTTAATGAGAGCCAGTATGGATCAAGCCAAGCAGAGGATGGTGGAACGGTGAATCTGCCCCAGGTTTCAGTCAGAATCAGTAGCTGAGTGGGGTTAATAGGAACAGAATGGGAAACAACCATTGATCAGTGTCGTCTGAACTCAGCCAGTAAGAACTCTAAAGGAGTTCTAGGTGCTTCACACCTTAGACTAGCTCCTTTAGAATTCTGATGGGTTCTGATTAAAAGCCGGAGTGGATTCATTGCACAACTGACATCGCAGCCATCAGCCTCCACCAATCAAGCCCATTCCTAACTCCATAGTCTCTCTCTCTCTCTCTCACTCACTCACACACACACACACACACACACCAGGGTTGGCCTACCATTAGATAGAATAAGGCAACCAACTCAGGCAGATTATTTTGGGTATCATAACAAGGCAGCAAACTGTTATTTAGTTTATGCTTCTATCAGGCAAATATATTTTTATTAAGACAAGGCTTTTGGCATGGAAGAAGGTTTGTTGCTCAAGGGATTGTTACTTGGTTGGTGCTATTGTTTCTTTTATTGTTTTTATTAAACTTTCATTTTTAAGCTGGATTTCGTTGTTAGCTGCCTTGAGTGCCATTTTTGGGGGCAGTATAAATAAATAAACAAACAAATAAGGGAAACTATGCAAGAAGAAAGGGTTGAAAAGACCCCCCCTTCCAGTGCCAATCCAAATGTGCTCTCCCCGCCCCCCTCACCCCCCTTGTTCTGGTTGCTGTAAACACTTTTAAAATTCAGCAGATTCATGAATAATAGTCATGTCTAGTTTGGCCCTGATCCACAGATCAAATTGAGATTTTGCAGTAAAGTAGGATTTGAACCCTCAGATCTCAACCAACTGGGTTTCCTGAGCTTGAGCCATTCTTTCTGCCTGCATTATACTCCTATGGCTTTCTCCAGTTCAGGGAAGCCAGTTTTTCCATACATGCTCAAGGGATTCCTGAAAACAGTGGCAAGGGTTTGCTCACAATTGCAGATTCCTCCTCCCCCCATTGGGACGTTGCTGTAGTCGCAGGTAAGCCCGTGGCTCTGATCACACACGTGAAGGTAGTTGCAGGCCTCCCCTAGCCTGCGGGCACATATGTTGCAGCAGCCACATCCATCCAGGACTAAGGAGGAGCCAGGAGGGCAACGAGGAGGGAGCCAAGGGCAATAGCATGGAGTTTGGCAGCGCTGAGCATACACCTGCAGAAAGAGAGAGAGAGAGAGAGAGACCAGTGGCATGTTAAAATGCCCAACTGAATCAAAGGGCAGAATCCAACTAAAGTCCTACTTAGAGTAAACCCACTGAAATGAATAGGACAAGTTCGTCATGACTAAAAAGTCCTATTCATTTCAGTGAGATTTAAGTTAGTCATGACCTGTTCAGGAACTGATTTATTCAGACAATGGTTATGTCTACCTTTTATATCGATGTGTCTCTGGCTTCCTGGTCCAGCCATTCCATTGTATTCCTCCTTCTACCCAGTTGTCAGTGTTTTTCTCTCACTCACTCACTATTCCTTGTCACTGAGTTAGGAAAAAGCGCAACCCCAAGTATAGATTATTCCACATGATTTATGATTATGGACACACACTGGGCCGTATCTTCTCCACATGTGGACCTTGTATGTAGATTGAAGTTTGATCAAGACACATGATGATCTACATGTGAGTTTCACATGTTTATTTTTTCTGCACAGAAGTGCTTTCTCTGTAGGAAATGTCACTGGTAGAGTACTGGACTAGGTCCAGAAACACCTGAGTTCACATACCCACTTAACTATGAGCTCACTGGGTAACCTTGAGCTAGTCACTTTCACCCAGCTGAAACTAACTCATAGGGTTACTGTGAGGATAAAATGATGGGGAACCATGTACATTGTCCTGAGCTCTTTGGAAATAGCATGGGGGAGAAATAGAACAAATGAATGGTTTAATGGTGGCTAAGGCTACCTTGTAGTAAGACTAAGTCCTGTTGCTGTGTACAAAAGAGATGCCATGAACCCATTAAAACTAAAGGAGAAATCGAGAATCAGGAGTTTTAAAAACAACAACCATGGGGATGCCTCCTGACATATTTCTTGTTTCCTGACGAAGTAAAATAGGGATTAAGTTCCCAAGGGAACTCACACTTGAACTATTCAGCAGACATGCCAAGGCTCAAGAGAAACTGTCTGCTTGAGAATCTGCTCAAGATGAGCTACATACATATAGGGTTGTTCCTTCCCCCTTGTAATCCATTTGACAACATAAGGAGAGCCATGCTGGATCAGACCAAGGGTCCATCTAGTCCAACACTCTGTTCACACAGTGGCCGACCAGGGACCCACAAGCAGGACATGGTGCAGTAGCACCCTCCTACCCATGTTCTTTAGCAACTAGTGTATACAGGCTTACTCCTGAAGTATGTCTGATGCTACTGTTTTCTGCAGCTCTAGCAAAATAACTTCTAGAATGGTGACCTTTTCTCTCCCTCTTAGAATCTGGAAGCAAAACACATCCAGAGTCATTCACAAGAGCTCTGTTTGAATGCACAGATCAATATTAATTGTACTGTTCCTGACTTCAAGCCTTTTAAAAAGTGTGCACTAAGGATGAGACATGCAGAAAACAAAAGATAGAAAGCTTTTATACAATCTAGGATAAAACAGTCAGAGAATAAAGGCATTAAAGGAGATTGTCCTCTGTGCACAGCTATTTATAACTGTTGAGGTAGATTATTTATTTTAATGAGTTGCTTTTAGCCAGGTATGATTGGATTAATTCTTATTTATTCTCTCTCTCTCTCTCTCTCTCTCTCTCTCTCTCTCTCTCTCTCTCTCTCTCTCGTTTATTGTAGGTTTCTGTGTCCTTAGTTAACACCTAAACTTATGATCAAAGGCCTCCAGACTGTGTGTTACAAATTCAAGCAGCCATGCCATTGCAGACAAACACAGCACTTGCATAGTGTCCAAAATTTAAAATCCAAGCAGTGATCCAAAACCACCAGGAAAACTCTCAAGTGTTTGTTTTCTGGGGTGTGTGGTGCGGTGGGTGTGTTTGTGTTTGTTTGTTTGTTTTAAATATATTGTTCATCCTGCACAATCCTGCAGGAGGCATCAGCTGTACATGTGCTTCTCTATTATTCAGAGCAGAAGCTGGACAACAATTGAGCAATCTGGAAAAATCATGCCAGCTGCCTGGCTTTCTGCCCATGTGGGTTGTAATACAGAGAACTGAGTGTGAAGAAGAAACTATTTAATTGATTACTATGCGGGATCCTCAGCTAACCTAAGAGTATGCCTGAGATACTGGTGCAATTAATGAATAAGATCTAGATATAAGGCTCCAAAACATGGGACCACTGACGCTAAAGGAGTTACATTGGCCGTATATTTTGGCCAACTCGTTTAAAAAGTTGGCCTTTGAAGATGTATTCAAAGCAGCACGTTCTCCTGGGTTTGCAGACGTGTGACATTTAAGCATGCACATTAAAGAACATGAGTGTTTTAAGACATCCTTGAACTATTTGCCTTTGCCAAACTGGAGTTGCTTGGTAATGAATTGTTTTGTAAGTGGGGGAGGCAAAAACAGAAGAGAGAGAGAGAGAGCTCCTTGCTGTCTAAGCTAACATTTTCCAGCTTCCTTACCTTGGAAAGAAGACAGAAGAAGGAGATCAAGAGAAGCTGGAGTTTCATTCCGACACTTCAGCACATCTCTCCCTAGGCAGTTTGGAGACAGCAGAGTGTCTGCAGTTTGTAAAGCCTGCGAGTAAAGTCCTGCAAGTGTTTATACTCTTCCCTGCTCTGATGTCACTCCTAGGCTCCAGTATAAACACGAGTAGGTTTGGACAAGCATCAAGTTGTTTCTTTTTTCTTTCTCTCCCCCCACCCCCCCCGTACCACACACATTCCAGTTAACATTTCCATTCACCCCAAGGTGAGAACATGCAGCCCATTGACAAAGCAGAGAAAGGAGACTTTGCTGCGTGCTGATTGCAGAGGCAGGACAGAGGGGGGAAACAGGACAGAGATCAAAGAGAGAAAGTGCATTGAGCAAGCTTCTCTTGGTGTAAGAGGATGCTTTCAAGATACATACTACACAGAGCTCTTTGACAAGCAGAGGTTCTGCATATCTTGGAGCTTGTGCCCTGGGAGCTCATTTGCACCCAGGAGCAGATCGTAAGGTGGGGCAGAGAATAGGAAGGGTCATTCTTTCCCCTGCCCCCCTCCCTGCATGTTTAACCTGCATGTGAAGGTGAGTTTGTGAGGAGGGGCTTTGAGGGAGGAAATGTGGCATAGGATGAATAGAGCTCATTGGTACTAGGTGAGATTGACCAGGAAAATGAAATGTTGGGCAGAGGAAAAGTCACAGAAACAGTTGCTGGTGGATGGGTGGGTGGGATGAAAGGTTGAGTGGGTAGTGGTTGAAAAAAGACAATTGGGGAAGGCTGGAGAGAAAGGGAAGGGGTTTTCTCTCCGAAGAGCAAGTTCAATCATCATCCCAGCCATTAGGCTGGACTTTTAGCTTTATCACACCAGGGTTATACTGTGCAATCACTGCGAATTGCGTGCAAAGCTCCGAAGTTTTCCAGTTTATAATCTGCTTTGACTGTGAAGTACTCCCATGCATCCTGCTTTAATTGTGCTATAAAGGCAAAAGAATTGAGGTATTTTGGTACTAGTTTTCGAGCGGCCACTGGGGTGCAGGAGCAGGATTTGATATGTTTAAAGAAAAATTAAACAAATGCTTACATCTGTGTACGTTTTAGAGATAAAGACATCAAAATTGGCATAGTAATAGATATTTAGGAGAGCTTTAAGCATAGCAAATTTGAATCGGATTGGGTCATCCGTTGATTTTTTATGATTTTTTACATTTTGCCCCTTAAACCCATTTCCTGGTACGCAAAGGATCTTAGGAGCACTGCCGCCCGGGGTGTGATTTAGCTAACAACAACAATGGTGACAGCTTAGTGCTGTAGGGGATAATCGAGGGAAGCAGGTACTTGGGATGAAGCTCTTTGATCATCAAGTGACAGAATAGTTGTGAGGGTCAGCTGGGAACAGGATGCTATGTGGAACTCACCAGAGAAGCCAGCTGTTGCAATATATTGTTGCTATCTTGTTTCATTTAAAACCCTGTGTGAGCACACTACAGCTAGAGCCAAGGACCAGCAAGAAGGAAATAGTGTTAAAGTGAGGGAGCGAAGGACATTCATTGTTACTGAATTTCAAATGGATAATTTATCCAAGTGTTTGACTGGATTCTTTAATCCCCATCTCAGATCTGCACAACCTTTTTTGGGGTGGGTGGGGCTAAGGGCCACATTAGATATCTGCTGGGGTGATGAGGACCACACATGTGTGCACTTGTGCAAACAACTCATACCCACACAACCACATCACTCACTCACCTGTTGAGAAGACACCTTAAACCCTGCTGGTTAAGCAGAAGGGCTTAAGAGGTCTTGTGCGATGCATTTTGCTAAAGCCTGCTCACTCACTAACCACAGTCAGACTGTCTGCAGTAGGGTTAGTGGCTCTAATCGTGGCTTGAAGTGTTGTGTGAGACAGCACGGCTTGTGGTTAGTGCTAACACCAGAGAACCACAGTTTTGCTAACCAGTGTTGTCTGAACAGGCCCATTGTTACTTCTCTGGTACACTCTCTAACATTAACAAAAATCCTTCTGTTTTAGACAGGGTGGGAGAAACTACATTCGCTTGGCAGTAATTTGCCAGGAGCCCCCTATGTAGGGCAACCATATGAAACGGAGGAAAGGCCTCCTGCAGCTTTAAATGTAATGAAGAGGGAATTTCACCAGGTGCTGCATGCATACACCTGCTGAAATTCCCTTTTCTCTACAACTGTTAAAGATACAGGAGCCCTGTCCTCCTTTTCATACGGTCACCCTATCCCTGGCAAATATCACAGGATCTTGTAAAATCTGGGCTGTCTGCATGTGTGATTTGCTACTGACATTTGCATGAGGAGGGGAGATAATCCAGACTGGGATCTGTCATAGTTTGCACTCCACTTCCTAATTTTTTCCAAGAGAAAGTACGTGCTTCATTAGAGTGAACACTGTGGTGTCTGCACGTTCCTTATCCACAGTAGGATCCTGGCTTTGCAATATGCTTTACACCCATATATACCAAGAACTATTCAGCTGTCATCCTCTCCTATGCATACACTTCCTAGTGGGCTATCCATTTCAGAATATGTATTTTTAAAGCACCATATAAAGGATTCTACTTTCATTTTAACCTTATTAAAAATCAGAAACATTTTCAAAATGGCTCCAGGCATTGGGCAGGCTGGGCTGTGTGCTGGTGAAGTCACAGGTGGAAGTTAATAGATGACCTGCCTTATTCCCAGTTCAAACTGAACCATGCTGAAAAATAGGTAGAACTGGTGTTTCAGAAAAAGGTATCAGTATTGAATACAGTGGGGGCACTTTGAGACTCATCCCCAAATAAGGATATCAGAGAAATATGCAATGGAATCAAATAAGTTCAGATTTCTATTAATCTGAGCTGCGGATTCTATAGTGGACTGTGTCTACTATAGAATCCTGGGTCACACGGATTCCACAGTCTTGTTGTTTTACTTTCCAGAATTTTATGCAAATTTAATTGTAGAAAAATACATAACTTTTTTAAAAAAAAAAACCAGCCAAAAACACATATTTCCCCTATAGGTTAAAGCATGAAAATGGGTATTTTGGAGGGATTTGTGCATTGGTGGTGGAGGGAATTTGTACATTTTTGTAAGTGTGAATTTGCTAAAATGCGGGTTTGTGCAAACACAAGAAATTGGAAACAACCCGATTCTGTCAATGAGCAACGATGGAATGAGAGACACCTGATAATCTGCGAAATGCAGATGGAATGGGTTTTACAAAATCCATACATCCTTACCCCCAACTCTTTAGGGGCGAAGACATATATAACCTTTAAAGAGTAATACACACACACACACACACATTCTGTCCTGGAGCATCCTCTAAAAAGAGGCAAAGTTGTATACCTGAAGCCACCAGTTATTGCCTCCACTTCCTCTGTTTCTCCTTTGTTGAATTTTAGATTGTAAGCACCTTGGGGCAGGGACTTGTCTTCTTGTACTCTATAAAGAAGGGGTGCTGAACTTGTTGGAAGCTGGGCACAGGTTTGTCCCAGTGGGCTGGATGATATCAGGGGGTGGAACTCCACCTCAAAGCCTCCCCTTCCTTACATCATCTAGCCTTCCCCAACCCCACCCCACCCCACACACACATTGTGCTTTTCTTCATGCAGAGAGAGAGAGAGATTGAGCTCTGTGCCTCTCTCTGCTTGAAGAAACAGATTCAGCTTGTACTTGGAGAAGCAGTTCCTCCAAACGCTGGGAAAGTCCATGGCTTTGTGCACGGCTCATCACCCGATTTGGGATGATAAGCAGCACATGAAGCCTAATCCCCTTCATTATCTCCAATGTGTGTTTAGAGATAATTCTGGGGATTACCATTAGCATACCACTCACCTTCCCAATTAGGAGGAGAAGCACTGCACAGGGGGATCCCTGCTCTTTTCTCTGATCACTTAATGGAGAAAAGAGCAAGGATTCCTCCATGGGGATGTACCTTGCCTGAGGCCGTGCAGGCCAGATGGGCCAGCCAAGCAGGCCAAATATGGCCCACGGGCTGGAGGTTCCCCATCCCTGCTGTAAAGTAGATGATACTGATGTGGATTTCATAGCATGTTGGTTTGGACAGAAGTCTTATGACCAAACTATTAAATATATGCACAGGCCTTAACTACAAGGTGCCCTATAATTTTTTTTAATGTATTTTATGGAAATTATGTTATTGTTTATATGTATGCACAGGCTGTGCTTGCAATGTGCTCTTATAATTGAAAAAGGGTTTAAGTTCTGTGTCGTCTCATTCTTGTTTTTTATATATGTACTCTTACAGCCCCCTGAACAAGGCCTTAAAAAAACCCAAGAGGGCGAAATGTGTTGGGCTTTTGTACAACAAACTTTTCTACAGCATCCTGAGACCTCTCCCTTTTTGTGTTCATCTTGGATGCTCACCTGCCTTGCACCCTTAAGGCCAAACTAGATGTAACATGGGAATCCATCTTTGCAGGGATACAACATTCTTTTTCCCCACCCCCATTCTATCCTCACAACAATCTTGTGAGGTAGGTGAGGCTGAGGAATGGTGGCTGGCCCAAGCTCATTCAGTGAGCTTCGTGGTTGAGTGGGGATTTGAGGCACTCCACATGGAAGCTACTATTATACTCATGTCCTTACTTCTGGGCTTCCTATAGTTATCTGGGTATAACATCTTTTTATGTTCTTATCCAAGTTTTCCCTGCTCCTAGTCTTACACTTTACACCTGCCTCTCTTCACTTTCCTATTGGGCTAAGAGGAGGATATTCCACTGATTTGCATATATCCCTTATTCTCTTGCAATAGACAAGGGAATGTGGAAGAAGCTGCCCTAGAAAATGGTATTTTGCTTGTTTAATTCTGTCTCTTAAGAGGACAGAACTAGACCTTGGAGAAAGTGGCAACCCTGCAGCTGAGGAAAGTGGGTGGGTGGGTGGAGTTAGCTGAAACTGTGGCACGTTTTTGGAATGTGCTCTCAAATCGCTCTCTGGAGATCTACCTTGGGCTTGGTTCATGCTCCACTTGCCTATATTTCTACCCAAAACAAATATTACAAAACAAAACAAAAGTCTCCAGCGCTCTCTCATCCAAAGGAAATAAAATCCCTAGAATATCTCACCATCCCAGGGACCATGTAACAATATAGAGAAATTATATTCCATGTACCTTGCAGAGCTGAGAGCCAAGGAAAGCTGGTCAGAAATCAATGCAAATCCTGTAACAGTTTATGCCATGAGACACCCTGCTGAGTTCAGGAAGTCAAAGGAAGCTGCTGTGATTTTCTGAAAATACCAAGACAGAAAGGAGGCCAAAACCACAAATGAGAGAACAGCCAATGGCCCATACTCCAGATTTTATCAAGGCTGTTCACTGAGACTAAGTGTCCCCCAGGGGGATTTGCTCCCGCCTCATTAGATTTCAGAGCAGTTCCGGGGGAAAGCAGCATGGGAACCAGGCAGCGTCTCCACCGCAAAGAGATTCCACTGCGTCTCTCCGGGCAGAAATCCATGGCTGCTGGATTCATTCATTTCTTTCCTACATCAGGTGTCATTTAATGAGGTGCCAGAAATGCAGAAGAGCCAGATTGATTCCATGTGCAGATGCAAATCAATAGAATTCTAGGAGGACTTCCACAAGGGCACATCCACATGACAGCCTGCACCCGTCCCCTTGGTCCTGGTTGGGCACAGGCAACAAAGCATGTGGCCCCCCTAGAAATCTCAGATACTCTTCCATCTCTGAACAACCCTGCCTGGAGAGCAAGGGCCAATCCACACAACGGTGGGCACAATTCAGCCAAAGATATTTATTTATTTATTTATTATTATTATTATTATTTATTTATATAGCACCATCAATGTACATGGTGCTGTACAGAGTAAAACAGTAAATAGCAAGACTCTGCCGCATAGGCTTACAATCTATTTGTTTATTTATTTAATATACCGCCCCATAGCCAAAGCTCTCTGGGCGGTTTACACAAGTTAAAAAAACAGTGGACATTAAAAAAAAGTATGCATAATTTAAAACCATCAAAACATATAAAAACAACAGTATAACACAGTATCCATTTTAAACAACAACAGTTCTGGGGTCCATTAACAAACAAACAAACTTAGCATATGTTGTTGAATGCTGTTAAATGCCTGGGAGAAGAGAAAGGTTTTGACCTGGCGACGGAAAGGTAACAATGTTGGTGCCAGGCGAGTCTCATCGGGGAGATCATTCCATAATTGGGGGGCCACCACTGAAAAGGCCCTCTCCCTTGTTGTCATCCTCCTTCCCTCAGAATAGGCACCTTCATATACCAATATTGCAATTCTTTATGTAGTTACTGAAAAGAACCTCAACATTGCTTACTCCCAAGTAACTGCATAGTTACACTTGCCTTATTCTCTTTTGTTCTCACTCACAGATAGAGCAGGGTGTAGTTCAGTAGCAGCTGGTAGCTTTGGTGTCAGTGGGGCGGTGATTCCGCTCCCGGTTTCAGTCAGAACTCTAAAGGAGCTATCCAAGGTTGGATAGCTCCTTTAAGTTCTGACTGGTCCTGACTGAAACCTGGAGCGGATTC
Organism: Elgaria multicarinata webbii; assembly: GCF_023053635.1. Lineage (NCBI taxonomy): Eukaryota > Metazoa > Chordata > Lepidosauria > Squamata > Anguidae > Elgaria > Elgaria multicarinata. The sequence continues at coordinate 191,355,404 of NC_086171.1, forward strand.
ATAGCCGCACAGTCATCGGAGCCACAAGTCTCCAGTGGTGTAGTTACGAAAAAACCTATTTACATCAGCTGAACACTGGCCGCCTGGCTACAGATGAGGAACTTGTAGGCCGGCACAACTGGAGGGTACCAGTTAGGGAAAGCTAGTCTGCACCACTCCCTTATCTAGGGCCTTTTATAACAGTGGTTTATTTTAGCTCTCTTCCATTACACCATATGCCACAAATGTGTTCTTATATCTTGCATACAGTTTCATTGCTTGCTTAATTAAATCAGGATGTTAGCCTCCACTTTTTCCATGGTGTTTAACAATTGGACTCCCTTCCCCAGGCCAGTTGTGTAAGAGAAGAGTTGACACGAGGACAGGAATCAAATTCCTTTGCATTTGGAATTGGCAGTTTGTCCTTTGTTACTATAGAAATTGGTGGAAACCAATGCAACTAACTCAGATTTCGTGTCACTGGGCTTCCAAGCCTGTGCCATCGGACTGTTATGCTGATTACATCTCAAATAAGATTCTCAGCATACCTCCAATATTTGCCAGATGAAAATCGATATGCTTGCTTTAGAAAGGACTTATTGAATTTATTCAGGAGGTTTGAAAAAAGTGCTCTGTGGATGCCACGTCCGTACAAACAATTTGGGAAACTTTGACTTCAGTACTTACATTTCCCTACCACTTGGAAAATGCAGATATCCTTCCCAAGTACACTAAATAGCCAGAGTTTTAAATACTCTTACGTGTTAAAAAGTAGTTACTTCTGAAACCAAAAGTTTCATTATCCTTCATTTATACACTTACAAGTTTGCAGATAACTTCACATACATTAGGGTGACCATATGGAAAGGAGGACAGGGCTCCTGTATCTTTAACAGCATAGAAAAGGGAATTTCAGCAGGTGTCATTTGTGTATATGGAGAACCAGGTGAAATTCCCTCTTTATCGCAGCAGTTAAAGGTGCAGGAGCTATACTAGAGTGACCAGATTTAAAAGAGGGCAGGGCACCTGCAGCTTTAACTGTTATGATGAAGAGGGAATTTCACCAGGTTCTCCATATATACAATGACACCTCCTGAAATTTCCTTTTCAATACAACTGTTGAAGATACAGGAGCCCTGTCCTCCTTTTCCTATGGTCACCCTAACATACATGATCTCAGTTTTGGCCTATCCATGCACCAAAACCAGGCAGTAGAAAGCCAACATGGCCCCCGTCTTGACGGCAGTGCCTTGGCGCCGGGAGGCCTCAGGCTCCCGCACTCGCACTCATTCCTGGCATCTGCATCAGAAGGCGCGCCAGTGCAGAGTTGCCGCCAAGCACTGGGAAGAGCGGAGGAACGGGGCAGCGAGATGGGGTGGAAGACAGGGATGCAAACCGGCTCTCCTCCTTCTGACCTCCCTCTTGCTGCCCAGTTCCTTTCACACACACACCCTGTTTGCTGTTGTTGTTTTTATCTATAGATGCGAAGGATCACATCTATAGATAAGAAATTAAAAAGGGTGGGTGGGAGAGGAATGGGGCAGCCAGAGGGAGGTCAGAGGGAGGGTCCCTCTCTTTTTCCACCTCTGGCTGCCCCATTCCTCTCCCCGCTCCTTATTTGTTTTTTATTTTTTATCTATAGATGCAAAGGATTGCATCTATAGATTACAAAAAAAGAAGAAGAAAAAGGGAACAGGGCAGCCAGAGGGGAAGGAAGAGAGGGATGCATGGTGCTCGAACTGGCCCTCCTCCAGCCGATGGGGACCAATTAGTGGTCACCATTGGCTGTGGCACTCCTCTGTGTCCAAAAAAGTCAGTGTAAGTGCTTGACTTTTTTGGAGCGGAGTTTAGGAGGTTTGCCCCTGGATGGCTTCAGGATGGCAGCTGCCTCATATAGATGACCTACCGCCACACCGAATCCACCCCAGGGCAAACCCCTCATCCAGACAGGCCCATGGACTGTACCACCACAGCCTGCAGGTGAGGGAGGCCATTTTTGAATGCTCCTACTATAACAAATAAAATGTTAAAATCCCACAAGTAAACAAACAAACAAAAAAACAACAACTAGCACATCTGGGGAGGAGTACATCTGCTTCTTCTTATGCTAGTATTCTATTTCCAGAGAATTCTTTGCAGAGGGCACATTCAAAATCCTATGTAAGTTTACTCAGAAGAAAGTCTCACTAAGTTCATTGGGGATGTAAGGAATTCCCAAGTAAGTACGATTGCAGCCTTATCTCTGCACTGGATGGTCGTCAATCTCACAAGTTTGGAGGCTGAACGGTATCCCAACAGGATCACACCCTAAGCTGCCTGCTACATATTTAACATATTGTGTAATTTAGTCCTGGCTCTGGGCAGGAATCTTAGAGCATTTCTACACAAGGCTTTTATTGCATGCTCTTGATTGGCCACTCATGGGAGTTTGTGGGTCCTAGACATGACATCATCAAGCTCCAGAGCATCTCCTGCACATTTTGAACTTCATCCCCCTTTTAAAAAGATCGGAGATAAACTGAAATAAAAGTTAATGCAGCATATCAGCAGTGTGTAATGTACCATTGCGCTATAATACAGCCACTAGATGGTGCTGTTTCATTGCCGAGAAAGGAAGTTTTCAACTCAAATCACATGTCCGCTGTCTAAAAGCCACCATTGTAAACCTGCAAAGAAACTGGAAGAAAGCCCCAGTAAGGATGTGGGATTTCAGTCTCATGTGATGAACCTCTTACTCTTATTCCAATGTGCAAAGAGATCTCTAGGAAGAGGTGAAGAGTAAAAATTTGGGCTGATGCCTTCAACGTGCAGGGGGAGGTTTATCCCGTAGCTCCCACCATATCACCTGCATGCATATTCCTTGCTGCCTGCAGAGTGGACAGGCACGATATGTACTGTGGGGAATGGATATGCTTTTGATTCCATTTGTGGTCAGTTCCCAGACAGCCAGGAAGAAGCAAGGAATTAAAAAGAAGAGAATTAAATTCAAGATTGCCAGCAGGAAAGCCAACAGTAAATAATAAGTCAGCCAAAGACAAGAACAAATTCATAATCCAGGCCTGCAGGGAGAATTATTTTAATATCAGTGTATCCATCTGCTCATCATTCATTGGGGGACATGTTTTCTAGCAGTTATCTCAAATCCTGGGTAGTAATTGTCAGTCATGCTTTGCTACAGTACACAGTCACCGGAAATCTGGACAAGAATGAATTCTTGAACCTTGCCTTCAATTAAACATCTCCCTTTGATAAGCGCTGTCTGATATCATCAAGCATCAATCACTACAATGTTAAAGGGTTTTGTATTTCAGCTGAAAAATATTAAAACACATCATACTTGTTCTATGTTTTGTCTTTTTGCATGCTTATAAAAACAACAACAGGAGACTGATTGCTAGGATCCCACAGAGTGTTGTAGAGGCCCTGAATTGTTAAATAGACTCTGATCAGAAGAGTGCTGTTCTTCTGTCTGTCATTTCCTCTTGTCAAACCTTGCTTCCGCTAAATCATTTATTGTAGAGTTGCATAGTGAACGTGCTTTGGTGGTACAGCTATGGCTAAATGGAAGCGCTTGCAACATTTTTTTTAGTTTCTAGGATTGGCCCAGCTGTTTTTAGAGCATCTGAGTCTCCGTCATTATTGGAAGCACTTATTGAGGCTGGGAAGGCAAGGTGACCCACGATCTATGTCTATAAATACTTACTATTGGTGAAGAAATATTATATACAAGGTTTTAAGCAGGAATGGAAAAGGGAATTGGATTGTCCCATTCTGCCTAATCAATGGATCAGTGGTTTGGCATCTATACCTATCATGTCTATAAATCTTAGGCTGCATCTTATTCAGCAAAGACTTTTGTTTCATGTCTGGTGAACACCACAGTGTGTTCAATGAGGGATTGTCTTATTCAGCTAATTAATTTGTTTATTTATTTGCTTATTTATTACATTTATATATCACCCCCATAGCTGAAGCTCTCAGGGAGGTTCCCAAAAATTAAAACCTCAAGGTACAGAATAAAACAACATAAAAACTTAAAATTACAAATAAAATATGACCAGAATAAAACTTAGCAGCAATGCAGAGATTTAAAATACAGATTTCAAACAGCAGAGCTAAAAGACTAGAACGCTAAAATACTGGGAAAATACAAATGCTGGTGGTGCAATGCAGGTAAAGCTTCTTTTAAACATCTCTGCAGAGATTCCTAGATGTTCGGGATCTGATTCATACATTCATTCCTGCCACCAAATTCTTTTCACACTGCTCTCCGTAAGTACACATGGGCCCATAATTACGCATGGAGAAAGGATGGCATGAGCCAGTGGAACACGGGTGCATTTTGCAGTGATGTTCAGGGAGGATGCTGCACTTCTCTTTTTAAAAAAACAGCACTGCAGCAGTGAAGAGCACTGCAGGGGTGAATCTGCATGCCTGAGGTTCACAGAGGCAGTGCTTTCCTCCAGGAAAATGCAGGTACAGATGCAGTTTGCCTGGAGAAATTTGGTTCAAAAGCGGCCATGGTACCCAGCCCATGGCCATCAGCCATGCTGGCTGGGGCTGATGGGACTTGGAGTCCAACAACATCTAGTAAGCCACAGGTTCCCTACCTCTGCTTTAGAGGGTATGTTGGTGTCTTCAAGGATTGCTTTAGAGTAAAAGGGAGGAGACGTAGCTGTTAATTAGGTCTTTAAGGTAATGTGTAGTTTCGCCCATATTGGCAGTGACTTTTCAGGATCTAAGAGAGCATTCTCTCCTAATGCCACCTACCTTATCCCTTAATAATAATAATAATAATAATAATAAGTGCTGGGGATTGGGGCCTTCTGCATGCAAAGCATGTTCTTTGCCACTGAGCTACGGTCCACTCCTACAGAAAGTCATTTTCCATTCTTTGGAGCAATGTTCAATAATGCCTCAGCTCTTTTAAAAGTTGCCATCAAAATTCAATTAGAAAAATTTCAGGTCATGCCTTCTCTCTACCAAATAGCTAGCCTAGAATAAGGATGGAAAAACCATTGAGCTCACCAAAATTCTCCAAACTGCACACTAAATCTTGATTCGGCTTGTTCCAATTTTTGTTTGAGATCTGGGGGCTTTTTTGGTTCGTTCAAATAGGAAAAGTGCATATTCCGATGCACATTTTTCAAAAGTGCACTTTTTAAAAATATTAATGCAGTTTCCCATCATAAGTTTCTGGAAGGTTCAGCCATTTTATAAAAAAAGTGCACTCTTGTTCACATTGTTGTTGGGGGTTGCATACAGGGCATGTTCGGATGATTTGCAAACAGAAATTAGCTTCTCGTCCATCCATACCTCACAGTGGACTAGTCTGGTTCCTGGGATTGTATGCCATCTAGTGGAAACACTGCAAAAAATATGGTTGACACACCAAGCAAAATTGCATTTGCTCAGTTTGTATCTTGTATTGGGTACAAAGCAGAGGATGGGGAGGGAGAATGTAAAACAGACAATAAATGTATTTCATTATATTGGACAGAGAAATCCATTTCTTTTTCATATGCATCACCTGCAACAGTATTCTTGTGGGGCATCATCTGGAGGAAATGGATTTCTCATTCTCAAGGATGCTGCTTTTGCACCTAACCATAGTCTCTTCCTCTGCCTGGTCCATGCACAGAACTTCAGTTCTAAAGTAAACGTCCTCAAGCCTTTCTTCATAGCATGGTCTTTCAGATAGAAATGCTTCTCCTGAATTCCAGAGATGCTGGATTTGGCTGTGGTTCTGCAGAGAGGAAGGGAAAATGCAAACTACATTCCACCCAGGTCCTGAGTTGGAGGGGTGGATGCTGAAACAGGGAGTGTGCTGGCATTCTGTCCTGGGTCATGGCCAATCCACAGTAATGTGCTTCAGGAGAAGGAAGGAACAAGGAGGGGTCCAATGGACCCTATATTAAACTCTCCATGCATGTGCAATTGCATGCACACTGTGGGAGATCATGGTTATGTGGCAATTCTTTACCCCATTTTCCCCCCTGCCATTCAAAGCAGTTTCTCCCTACATACACACATAGATCTTGAGCTTCTACTGTAGGAGTGTGTGTGTGTGTGTGTGTGTGTGTGTGTGTTCCAATACAAAATGCATAATTTTGTGAAGCAGAAAATTCAACAACACTTTGCCCCCAGACCCAGGTGTACACATTGCATCCAAGTGTACAACTCAGTGTACACATAGAACAGGCATGGGGGACCTCTGGTCCATGGGCCAGATATGGCCTGTGGGGGTTACTCATCTGGCTCTCCAACTTTTTGCCCAGGCCCTGCTCTTACTCCCACTCAGCAATGGCAAAGAGAGAAAGTTGGTCTGCATAGCCTGGAAAGGATGTGTATGTGTTTATGAATGGGATATGTGAATGGTGTGGATAGTGTGTGTGTGTGTGTGTGTGTGTGTGTGTGTGTGTGTGTGTGAATTGTATGGATGGTGTTTGCATGTGTCTGTCTGGATGATGTGAATGGGGTGTAAGGAAGAGGTGTGGCCGTGCAGCCATGTGGCCACGTGAGATTAACAAGGTGGCAATGTGCCCCTTGAGCTAAAAAAAGGCTATATAGATTGCTACGTGGAAGTGGTTGTGCAGTTATCATGAACACCTATTGGCTGGGAAGTCATTACTGTTGGGCGACAATTCTTTCTGTCCTCTGCCATTTTATGACCTCCCTTGCTGTGCTCCTTTGCAATGACAAGCTGTGCCAGAGTTTTCATCCAGTCCTGCTCAAAATGTATGTATCTGACCTTTGATGTCACACAGTATTCAGGGATCCATCCCTCTGGGAGCAGTGACAGGCAAACAGAAGTGCAACAGAAAACTTTACTAATGAGGTCTGAACTGTATACCTCATTCATTTCTAAGCTGTCTTCCAAGTCACACTGTCAACAGTTCACACATTCTGTCCAGGCTTAGTAGTCAAAAAATATTTCTACTAGCCAGCAAGAATATAAATAAAAATATAATAAAAGTGTCTCTGAACACACACAGAGTAAGTTTCCCTTTCCATCCAGCAAGTGGCAGCCTGCCCCTCATTCAGAATTAAGAAGGGTGCATAGCACAGAAGGCATTGTTCTCTCCATAAATCTGAGCACTCTACAGATCTTTCTGAAAATTAAACATTGCTCCCCCCCCCCCACACACACACTTTTCTGGCAATCCCCAACATAGTACTGGAAGCATCCATTTTCAAAAATCAGAGTTAAAAAGGTGAGGAGACACAGGGCCTTGCTAGACCTACCTGCAAATCCGTGAGGGAGGAGGGGCCATCCCACGCTAAAAGTAGTGTGGGCAATTGCCCCTGTCTACACATAAGACGCAATGGGCTGCAGGAAGGACCCGTTGCGTCCGCCATTTTTTTTTAGTTTAAAGGGGCCATGTGCGCAAGAGCGCACCAACAAGAAAGGTAGGCCTATATATATATATATATATATGGGTTCCCCACTCCCCCCGCCCCCGATTCCCCCCCCGATCTCCGATCGCCATCCCCCCCGGCTCCATTTCCCCCCATCCCCCCTTGCTTTGTCCCCCCCCATCTTCCCCCTGCCTTGATGGCCGCAGCGCTCCTCTGGAGCGCTGTACACCGTCCGCCACTTTCCCCGGCTACTCACGAATAAATGCGGTAGCCGGGAAAAGCAGCTGAACAAGCTACATGCGCGTGGTCTCGAGCTCAGCCCGTGAGAAATACTGGGCCAGAAGCGGTGCCGGTTATCCCTGGCCAAGGCAAGGTTACCCCTGCCTGAGACCAGGCTCCCCTGTGCGTCATCTGGATGCACAGGGACCGGCCTGGGGCTCGTACCGGGCTACCTCGTCATCTAGCAAGGCCCACCGTCAAATAAATCCACTCCAGATTTTTCTTCCTTCCCCGCAGCAGCTCCCCTCTGCTTCTTGCAGCTAGTTATGCAGTCAATTTTGAAAGCAAATCTTCCTATTGGTTTTGTGTGTTTTTTAAAACTAACTACAATAGGAATGATGTGGCAGGAGCTTGCTCACAGAGAGGGAAAGAAAGTAATGCACGATACTGAGCATCACAGAGGGAGAATGAAAATTGTGTGCTATTTCAATTGGTGCACCTCCACACAAACACACAAACAAGCCCACCAGTCTTGTGCAGTACTCCCACAAAGGGTGGGGGAGGGAGTAAACCCTTGCTGATGCCATTCAGAACTAGGGAAAAGACTCTGAAAAATGTACTCCAGATTTTCTTGACAGCCTAAGTTAGCTGCTGTAATACAACCTCCCTCCCTGAGAATTCTTGTTCATGGAGATCAAAGACTTTCTTGCCTCCGGCCTTTTGGCAAGCCAGTTTGTTGAAGGCTGCACATTGTTGTGCTATGAGACAATTGCAAGCATACCATGACGGAGGAGTAATTAAACAATTAAAGTCTTCTGCATAGCCAAATTCCCACCCACTAGAGTAGCCAGCTGATTGCGAAGAAGACAAAACAAAAATCATAGCCAGGGCTGCCTTTAAAAGCAGCTTGGTTTGCATTGAGGAGCGTCATCACATGGAGGAAAATCACGATTGCTTACTGTTGCTTCTCTGCCTGTGTGTTTGTCCCTCATTACTTCCTCTTTTGAAAGAGGGAGTAAACAACCTGCACGTGGCCCATTCAGTGGGCCATTTTGATCCCGCTGCTTCTCCTGCACACAGCAAGAGATAGCAGCAACTTCTGCCTTTAAAAATAAGTCAGACTTACTGGGGTGTTTTTGTGGCACAAAGTAGGCTAGAAGGGGCAGGAGGCAGACAACATCATGAGAGGGACCCACAAAAATCCGTGAGTACCCAGTAACAAGCGTGCAATAAAATGCTTATCGGATGGAGCTCGAAGAATGGAAATGTAAGTGGTAGCGGCAACAGAAGGTTACAGTGTGGAATGGTCCTGTTCCTGGCACTCCATTCCATTCCCCTTCCACCTCCCCTCTAGCTCTTCAAATAGAGGACTTTCCCGTGACATCTGTTCAAATAGAGGACACCTTGAAATAGAAGACTGTTCCCTGGCAGCTATTCAAACAGAGGACACCTTCAAAGAGAGGACTGTTCCCTGGAAGCTATTCAAAGAGAGGCCATCTTCCTCTGTAAATGTATCCATTTGGCCCAATATTGTCCACTCTGCTGGCAGTGCCTCTCCAAGGCAGAAAGGGTTTCCCCAACATCTGCTGCCTGATCCCTTTTCAACTGGAGACACCAGGGATTGAATCTGGGGCCTTCTGCATGTGACGTTTGTGCTCTGCCATTGAGTAAGGCCCCCTCTCTATTTGCATACTCTAAAAGTTAACCTTCCAGATGCAAAAGTGAAATGTGCCTCCGATTTCAATTGAACAATGAAATCTGGGGAATGCTTATGTATCTACATTGCAGACTGCAACTGGTTAACGGTCATACTTTCTCCCCAGGAAACCCTGGGAACTATAGTTCTTTGAGGGAAAGGGATTAAGCCCTTGGATAGCTCCTATAGAACTCTGACTGAAACCCAGAGCGGGTTCACTGCCCCACTGACATCGGATGCCACCAACCTCCACTGATAAACCAACACAGATGGGTAGAGCAAATTCCCCTCCTCCCCCTGCAGGGACGTATAGCTACCATCATTGATTTGATGCAACATCTCAAATGTAGAGACATGGACCACAAGCTGACAGGATGGGCTGGAGACTGGCAAATGGGAACACAGAAGTCTGGTGGCACAAAGACCAGGTAGCTTCCGCCAATGACAAGCTGCCCATATGGAAGGCAATCTTCTCCTTCCTGGAATTAATGGTGAAGCAAGGCCAAAAAAGAGGTCCTATGTCCATCATGTACTGTCACAAATATCATTTCTTTAAGTAAAAATGTTGACAGAGCCCAGCAACTTAGGGGGGAAAATCCATACCACTTTGAACGCTACACCCCAAAACAACCCGTTCACAGCCCACAAAGATGGAGGGCAGTCATCAAGGCTATGAATCTGTATATCCCTCAGCAGCAACCAATTGGCCCTTCAGCATCACCTGATTTCCTAAGACAGAAAAATTATGAACTAATATGGAAGCATTTTGTCTGGAACAGTCTGCAATTATTTCCTTCAAACAGCAGCCTGGTAGTGTAGGGAGGAAGTGTGTGTTCCTTGCCCTATTTTTTTCCTAGCTTCACAGTCTGAGCAGTGCCTCATGGCGGGATCTAGTTGCCATTTCAATGGCCAAGATAACCTGGAATGACATTGGGGACGTTGGGGGAAATGAACCAGAATACCCTGGAGGGACACTACATCAGGGGAATTGTGGGAAATCAAAATGGCAGCTAGATTCACCTGCCCAGCTCTGCTCCAAATACTGCTTGGGCCTGGAAGCTGCTGTTGCCTGCTTCCAGGTAAGCTTACTAGGGCTCACCAATGGAAGAGGGGTCCCACTAGAGGGGACCTTTGCCCAGAGCCCCCAAAGACCTCCCTGTGGGAGCCCCATACAATACTTTCATCAGGCCACCCTCTGTAGCTCAGTACAAAGAAGCTCCTGGCAATTGCTTCCATACAAACATTCCCAAATATCCTGGCCATTTTCAAAGGTAAACCAAATGGGACTAGGATCCTGTGACCAGAGTTCCAGCCATGGTTGCTTCAGAGATGCTTTTCCTTTGCCCTCCATCCTGAAGTTATTAGGAGGCCTCTCAGCCACGTACAATTTATATAAACCAACCCAACAAGGGGCTCCTTTTCTTGGCATCCGGAGCCCATGAAGTCAATAAAGAGGCAGCTGCAACCTGTGAGCGTGAGTGTGCCTGTGTTATGTGTTTGCATGATTCAGCTGAGAAAAATAAACTTTGGGTCTGGTCTGGTTATGAAAGCAACGATGTCGCCTGGAAACTATGTAAGGCCAAGAGAACATCCTGTATCGGGGGCGGACAGGAATGGGTGGACGGTGGCTCAGAGTGAATTCAAAATCAGTGGGACTCATTGGGAAACTTAATTGCTCCGGCTCCAGTCCCAATCAATCGGTGCAGCTGAAGTGCCTGTCAAGAGGCTAAGAATGCAAAGCATGCCGAGTAATTTGGAAAAGGTGTTTGGCTTGAATGCTGAGGCCTGTTGTTGTCGTTGTTGCGTTTGCTGTGAAAAGGCTTCTAGCAGATGGCAGCTTCATCGGAGCTGTAAAGCAGTATTTCATGGCTGGAAGAAGAGTTCCTGGGGACTCACGTTTGTCTGGGAACGCTATTTTCTGATCTGGAAGGCTTTTTCTGTAATCCCTGCTGTATGGGAACTCTCATTTCGTAGCAATGGAAACATACTCTGCACCTGATTGGGGCATGTTGTCTATTTGAATATCCATGGGGCTGTCTATATGCAGGAAAGGCCTGCGGTGGCTGCAAATCCGTGCTGCGATAGCTATATGACACAGCTACAGATTCGCAGCCACCACGGGGCTTTCCTGCAAAGCTGCTCTTTGAAAAGTAGGGACTTATCCCAACTTTTTCAATGGTAGCAAGGTCAGTACAGCTCTTCTGCCATCTGACCTCGCCCTAGGGCCAATCTGGGGGCATTCCTGGTGGAAGGCGACTGGTGATTGGTCGCCTTCCAGCAGGAAGAGGGGAGGTGGCTTTGATATCTGGATGACCACTGGAAACCCTCCCTCCCTCCTTGGCACTGGGATTATCCGATGCCACCCCGTTAAGTAAAACCATGAAGTTTGGGAGGAAGGCAACGCCAATTCAGTGCCATGAAGATAGCCCCCTAGTATCTTGGCACAAATTAATCCCTACAGCAAATAGATATTTTGGGCACAATCCAAGGCACATCTGTTCATATGATTGTTGCCCAGCCACACAGGGATGAGTTGCAATCTTTCTCCAGTAAACAGAATCATTAAAAATCAGAGATGTGTATATCCAACACTACTGTGAGCTTATTGTGCAAATATGGTGTTGGTATTGAGCAACAGCAGCCTGGAAAACTCAGCTTGCTGGCTTGCTTTCCCATCTACTTCAAGACCTACCAAAAAGAGAAAGAAACAGAACACTACCTCTTGCCATCTAGAGCAGAGGTGGGCAGATTTCCAGTCTTGCAGGATTTACTTCGTAGAACCTCACAATCCACCTACCACAGCCTGGCACCAAAAACATACACTTTGAATTGAAGAATTCTGAATTGGGGGGGGGGGTTGTTTTGAGCATCAGCACTGCAAGGAGAACATGTTCCTTTCACACAAAAATCTACTCCTGGGAGCTGTTGGCACTGCAGCCCTCCAAAAAACCCCAGTTTTCCTCTTCTGGGGTGGCATCAGGTAATCCCGATGCTAAAGAGAGAGCACGGGGTTTCTGGTGGCTATCTGGGTACCAGAGCCGCCGCCACCACCCTCTTCCTGGTGGAAGGCAACCAATCGCCAGTCACCTTCCACCAGGGACCACCCCCGGATTGGGCCCGGATTGCTCCCAAAGCAACGTCAGATGGCAGAAGAGCCATACTGACGTCTCTCCCATTGAAAAAGTCAGGGTAAGTCCCCAACTTTTTCACTGCGCAGATTCGCAGGATAGCCCCATGGTGGCTGCAAAGCTGTGGCTGCATCATATAACTGATGCAGCGCATATCCATAGCCACTGCAGGAACTTTCCTTGCATATAGACAGCCCCGTGGTTATCATAAGCTTTTTTCTTTCTTTTTTTCATTTCAACAATCTAAATTAGGGCAATTGTGCCAAATCGTTTTGTTGCTGCTGTGGTTAAACAGTTGCCAGTCTCCTACAAATTAGAACATAGAAAGAGCCACGCTGGATTAGACCAAGGGTCCATCTAGTCCAGCACTCTGTTAACATAGTAGCCAAATAGCTGTTGACCAGGGACCAGCAGGACACATTGCAATAGCACCCTCTCACCCATGTTCCCCAGCAACTGCCTCAGGTACTTGAGGTATCACCCAGAGATCTACCAGTAGATTTAAATCTGTCTTCTGTCCGGTAGTATGGTGATAAATTTTGAAGGGCAGTTGCTCATCATGACAGTCCCTATATCCACTTCCCTGAGGAGAATCAAAAACTCCAGGCTGCTGCATTGATCCATATCAAGAAGACAGTTCTAGCAGTTTTCATCTCCACCAAGAGCAGGTCTTTTGTACAGCTAATGGCTCTTCCTTGCCCATTCAAGACTGAGCCACCGCAAAATACATTGGGCTTCTTTAAATGAGCATTTTATAGCACACTCGTGACTGGCTACTCATGGATCTTTGTGGGTCATTTTGACCATGGTGTGCGGTGCCTCCTGCTCCTCTCCCATTCCATTTCCCAGTTTTAGCAAATAATCCTCAGAAAACCTGACTCTTCCAAGGTATGTTGGGATTTGTTGGGATTTCCTGCTGTGTGAAGGCAAAGATGCACAATAAAACGCCCACTAGGGGGCACTGTCCCATTGAACTGTACAAGCCAAGTTGTCACTGTTCTCTTCCCTGTATAATTTCAGCTCATTTCAAAACGTGGAAGAGAAGCAGGAAGCAGAGCCACAGTAAGGAAACACGATTTCCCCCATCTGAAAGTCCTTTGAATATTGCAACAAGGAACAATACATTGTTGCTGGGAAAATTCTTTTCTGCTCAGCTACTGTAATGATGGCAGCTAAACTCAGAGGGAATATGAAGTTCTGAGTGGGCTGGCAGATGACATCAGCATCCTTGCTAATAATAAAAAAAGTGCCAGCGCTGCAACCCTGTGGGCCCCTGGCTCCACTAAAACACTGCTTCTGCCCACCCCTGAGCTAGCGCTCCCAGCTAAAATCATTCTAATAATATACAACCGATCCTGGACATTGACACTCCCCTCCCACACACTTCGGAAGGCCTGTTGTTGCTGGAGAGTAGCTATGTTGCCCTGGGGGCTCTCTGTAAGCAAGATTAGACACCGAGCCTGCAGCAAAGCCAGATGCCAACTGTGTGCCTGTATCCAGGTTGTACTATTACAGGATCTAATAACATCAGCTGCAACATCAGGGGTTCGTTCACCTTCTCATCTTCCAAATATGGTATCTAATACCACCTGCCAGGAATGCTGTTTTGCTTTTTACATGGGACAAACAGGTCAGTCTCTATGCAAAAGAACAAACGGACACAAACCGGGCATCCAAAATGGCAGCATTCAGAAATGAGTAGGAGGGCATTTCAATCTCTCTGACCATTCTGTTGATGATCTGAAAGTTGCCATTCTCCTAGAAAGGTATTTCAAAGACAGACACAAAGGCAGAATGAATTAGATGTCTTCAAAAACTTTGATTCTATTCATTTAGACTTGAATCAAGATAATGGTTCCCTGCCCCATTATGGGTATTGTGTTTGTACTTGTATTTACCCCAATTACTGCTCTTGTGAATAGTCACTTTACTTATCTTAAACTTTACATAGAATTATCACAGACATGGCAACTGAGGATAACACTTCTTACATCTGAAGGAAGCTTATACCATAATAAATCGTTTAGCCTTTAAGGGTACCAAAACTTCTTTGCATTATTCACTGTGGTTGTTGTTTTTCATATATTTTATCATCCTGATGTTTCTTAAGGCCTAGAGAAGCCTTCCCCAGGTCGGGCCCCTCTTGATATCTTGGACTACAACTCCCCTTGCCCCTTGCCAGTACAGCTCATGCTGGATGGGGAAGATGGGGTTTGTAGTCCAGAATGTTTGGAACGCACAGGGCTGGGGAAAACTTGCCAAGACCAATACACTTGAACAGATACAAATGACAGAGTCTGGCCGCAAAGAGAACAAATAGTTTAGAGCTGACGTGGATTTGGGTGAGGCCAGACAGAGAACCTTGGCAAAAAATGTGAATTTTCTTGTTTTTAGAGTGTAGGCATAACACTGTCTTTATGGTTAGTTAGAACATCTTAGCAATGCCAGTGTATAGTTTCTGATATCAGAAGCTGCTTAGGACACCTTTGGGAACCCAAGAAGAGATCCAGGTTAAAATATTCCCTGGGTAGTAAAGAGTTCTTGGGCTAGAGTGTGACCTGCCTGGTCTGATCATTGGCTCTCTCTGAGGTCTATAAAGACTTCCTGATCAGGTTGAGGCTTTGAGTCAAACTAGATGGGACATGATACAAAACCATGCTTAGGATGGGCCTGTTTCTTGTTTACAAAAAGCAGCCATAGGGCCTCCAGTCTGGATTGTAACCACAGTACGAGTAGAGAGGGAGGGAAGTTTAACCCAGTGACCCAGATATGAGCCAAAAATGCACATTTCCCCCATAGGCTAAATCATGAAAATGTGTATTTTAGAGGGATTTGCGCATTTGAGGGGTAGGATATGTGCATTTTCATTAGCACAAATTTGTGCAAATGTGAATTTGTGAAAATTGTGGACATGGGAAGGGGAAGAAATCAGATTCCGTCAATGAGCAGACGACGGCATGAAAGGCACCAGACAATCCACAAAACACAGATAGGAATGGATTTTACAATACTTTTGCATCTCTAGCAAGAACAAACCATTGGTTGCAAGTCTGGGTTGTTCCTTTCCTAACATCCCACAATTCCACGCTTGGATATCATACTAAACAACCCAGCAATGGAGCATCCCTGGGTAGTTTAGCTCAGCAGGAGCAGGCAGGAGCCAGTATGCTTACTTGCTCCCGCTCATTCACAGCTACCTATGGATTAAACAATCCATGGATAGTTGTGACATGCAAACTGATTCTTTCCCTCCTGCCATTTCCCCAAAGAAAATCATCTCACCTCTTCCATTTGCTTTGATTTAAAATTGATTTAAATTTGGGCAAATCTCACCTGGGGGCGGATTTCTGACGGGGAAACAGTTAATCTCCCCTCCTTGCTGTGGTCCCAATTGGGGGTGTTTCAAGATAAAGATGTGACCTATCTGAGCATGTTGTTGAATAATGTGCTTAAGTCAAGTGTGACCCTGGGCAACAGCAATATTCCTGACTGATTTCTGGTTTGGGCTTCTGCCTCTTGTTTGGTGATCACCTTTGGCCAAGCTCTGACCTAAAGGAACAGATACTGAAGGAGGCTTGTGTGGGTGTTTCTGACTCCTTCAATCCACCCAACATCCTATCCTGTCCCTGGTCCCCTATATCCTATTTGCTCTTCCCCTCTGCCCCATACTCTGTAGCAGCCGCTACAAACAAGAAACGTGCAACAGGCAGAGAAGCAAGCAGGAGAAAATGTGATGTTCAGAACAAATGATGCAGGTGTGCCCAACTGGCGCCATTTCTTCCAGCTAGAGTAGGACAGAAGAATGCAAATAGACCTAGAGGTGAATATGCCTCTGCCTCAAACAGCAATGGACCATCACAGATTTTTGGTTCAGTTTCGATCCTGTTCCTCTGTCGGCTACAGTTTCAAAATGGGAAGAGTACAATGTGAAATGGCCAAAGCAGAACTCTGGGGAGGCTGTGGAATTTGAAGAATTTTCCTAGTAGAATGGGGCAGCGGTTGAAGTTTCCACTGTCTGGATCTCCTAATAGGACATGGCAAGGGAGCTCAGCATCAAGCAGACTTCGGTAGAGTGGAAAGCAGAAAACTGTTTCCTCTGTTCACAAAGACTTCAGAGAGGAACTCAGGGGTACTGTTTGGGTGGGGGCCTGACCTGCACTCAGCCAGCATCTTCCCTGTTTACATGTGAGTTATTCTTCTTTTAAACACACACGCACACACACATTTTATGGAGTGGTTGCAGTGGTGGGAGAGATGGGGCTGGAAGGGTTGTTGCTTAGAATTTGCTCTGAGCAGGACAGGCAACTTGGTGCCCACCAAATATTTTGCACTACATAGGGTGACCATATGGAAAGGAGGTCAAGGTTCCTGTATCTTTAACAGTTGTGTAGAAAAGGGAATTTTAGCAGGTGTCATTTGTATGCATGCAGCACCTGGGGCCCTTCCACACGTCGTCCCCAGAGCGCATCTATTCGACCCCAGTGCACTCTGAGGACGATCGTGAAACTTCCCTGTAAAAGAAATGACGAAAAGATGTCCTCCGCGCTGGCGCCGCCGGCGCCGCTACCCAGCTTCTTGCTTCCCGCCCGGGACGATAGCTCGGCGGAAGAAGGCGGAGGAGAGAGCGAAAGAAGCTCTCTCTCCCAACGTCTTCAAAAAAAGCTCTCCAAGCCGGCCGGGGAGCAGGAAGCTGGGTGGCGCCGGCGGCGGCAGCGGCACCGAGGATGTCTTTCCCAGCTTCCTGCTCCCCGGCCGGCTCGGAGAGCTTTTTTTGAAGACATTGGGAGTGAGAGCTTCTTCCGCTCTCTCCTCCGCCTTCTTCCGCCGAGCTATCGTCCCGGGCGGGAAGCAGGAAGCTGGGTAGCGGCGGCGCCAGTGCCAGCGCAGAGGACGTCTTTTCGTCGTTTCTTTTACAGGGAAGTTTCACGATCGTCCTCAGAGTGCACTGGGGTCGAATAGATGCGCTCTGGGGATGACGTGTGGAAGGGCCCCTGGGGAAATCCCCTCTTCATTGAACAGTTCAAACTGCAGGAGCCCTGCCCTGTTTTGTATCTGGTCAAGAGGGCAGGACTCCTGCAACTTAAACTGTTGTGATGAAGAGGGAATTTCACCAGGTGCTGCATGCACACAAATGACACCTGCTGAAATTCCCTTTTCTAAACAACCGTTAAAGATACAGGAGCCCTGCCCTCTTACCCATATGGTCACTCAAGCCTATTCCAGATTGCCGTGCCACTCCACCCATGGCTGCTATTTGTACACACTGTAAAGATATGGAAATATATTCAAGCATCTCTATTGTAATAGATAGTTTGGTCCAATTCTAACACATCCAATTCTGACCTGTGTGTGCACATTCAGGGTTCCTGGCAGCCGGAACAGGGGGAGAAACTATATGTATGTCTCTTGGGCTAGAAGTGAAGTTATCTTGGCAACAAATGTTTGTGCAGCACCGACTACTCTCAGACCCAAGCACAGGGAGCTGCTTGAATAGACACACCACTTTCACATGGCTCAGAATATGATCCAGATCTGGTCATGTTTGCTTTATTTGCCGAAGTTTATTTCTTCTAACCACAAGGAGCGTCAAGAAGGGCAGAAGAGTGGAAGATAGAAGCAAACAGGAACTAGGCAGGTTCCCTCCGTGGCTATTTTTATCTGCTCCAAACAGCTTCAGCTGAACCAAATTTAGAAAAGAAAACGGAGGGCTTCCTGCCTTTCCCTTCAGCACTTTCTTCAGCTATTTCCCGGCATGTGTTTTTGTGGTTTAATGTTTGAGAGGGAAGCGCAAATGAAGTGTAAATGCATGGAATGGGCAAAGGAATGTACTTCCTTGCTAAATTCACAGCCAACCATATTTTTGTCATCTATCCATCAAGTTGGGTAGAGAGTGCTGTGAATGAGCAGGTGTTGGAGCCCTTATCCAACTCCATTGTGACAGCTGCACCTATCCTGATCCCACATCATTTCCTCCGCCATATACCCAAAATTACAAGTAATAACAATTTCTCTTAAAGCAGCAATATATTGGTTTGTAGCTTTCAGAAGAAGAATGGAATAAAAATGTAACAAACCATGAAAAGGATGATAGGGGAAAGAATTCATCAACATCCCTGTTTATTTGCGAATTGTGATTTTAAGCTCACAAATGGAACCAAACAAAAAATTTGTAGAGTGGCTGCTGTGGCAAGAGAGGAAGGTGGATTGAAATTTGCTCTAGGCCGTATTGTTGGAAAGTCTGGTGTGACATTATTATTATTATTATTATTATTATTATTATTATTATTATTATTTATTTATTTATATAGCACCATCAATGTACATGGTGCTGTACAGATAACACAGTAAATAGCAAGACCCAAAGAGAAAGCAGGGCAACACATCTTTTATTATTGGAGGCAATAAATGCAGGCTAGAGCCGGTTTAAAAGAAGTGCAAATCAACTTATTTTATAAGTGCTTTTATACTCATCCTCAGAGAAGGCTATCTAACACTGTTTAACTACAAGCACCCCCTAAAACTGGGTATCTGAATGTAAGTAAGCCAAAGCATGAGATATGGTTACTCACTTTCTCTCTGGGGAGACCACATGGCACTTGCTTGTTGCAGAGTCAAGAGGAAGGAAGAAAAAGGGGAGGGACCAGGAAGAAGGAACTGATCAGACAACAAGGACATTCTCTATTGCTCTCTAGTATCTGGAAGCATACGGAGTTGTTCCTATTATCCAACACAAATGACACTGTTACAATAGAGATATGTAAATGTATCTCTGTCTGTGTTTTGCAAATTGCAGCCATGAAGGAGGCCAACCCAAACTGGGATCTTGGCAGGGGAATGGAGGGATTTAACCATTTCCTGTTGTGCCATTTACCTAGGTTGACCATAAGAAAAGGAGCTGCAGGAGCCCTGCCCTCTTTTGTATCTGGTCCATACTACTTTAACTATTGTGATGAAGGGGGGATTGCACCAGGTGCTGCATGCATACAAATGACACCTGCTGAAATGACACCTGTTTCCTGACTCCTAGCTGAGCAGAAAAAAGAAGACGCTGCCCCAGCTGGTCTAGAAGGTACATAAGGAAGTGGGCTCCTAGAGAGCGAGTGATCAGGGTGAGCAAACAGGAATTTGTCAGGGGGAGTGTAGTGGAAGAGGAGACCAAGGCAAAGAGGAGCAAGGCCTTGTGTAAACCCAGGAGGCTGCCTGTTCAAAGTGACCATGTGCTCCTGACTGCTGTGATTGAAGAGGCCTGTCCTGAGAGCTGCTGCTGCTGGGCCGGAAGGAGTGTGGCTTGATTGCTCTCAGCAGCTGAGTGGGTGGGGAGTTTCATTTCATTTCCTGACTCCTAGCTGAGCAGAGTAGAGGAAGCTGCCCCAGCTGGTCTAGAAGTTACATAAGGAAGCGAGCTCCCGGAGAGCAAGCAAACAGGAGTTTGTCACCGGGAGTTCAGTGGGGGAGGTCCCTAATAAAAAAAAAGATTGTTCCTGTAATACACTCATGTAGTTGTTCACCTTCAGAGACAACAGGACAAAGCACATGAGATTTCAATACAATAGGAAAGGCAGAAACAAAAAAGAAATAGAGACTATGGACAGAAGGATTCTCCGGTGGTGTGTACAATGTTTGTGTACCTGCCTGAGATCAATATGATGTACCCCTGCAACAAGTGCAAGCTTGTTGCACTATTGGAAGAAAAAGGGTGAGTGCTTGAGCGGCGAGTGTCCACCATCCAAGGAATAAGAGAAGGCGAAGAGTTCTTAGACAGAACGCTGGAAATACAACAGCAAAGGAAAGCACCTGAGGTGGAAGAGCAACAGCAAGTTGAAGCAGAAGTGGTAAATGATGAAGTAAAGAAAGCCAATGAAGAGGAAACTCCCTGAAAAAGGGTGATAGTTAGGAGCCGAAGAACAAGAAGACACTCTGCACTAGTGGAACCACTAGAGTTATGCAACTGCTTTTAGGTAGTGGAGGATGGACTCAAGTTACAGGAAGCCAGATTCCAGCTAGACATCAGGAAAAACTTCCTGACTACTAGAGCAGTACGACAATGGAACCAATTACCTAAGGGGGTCATGGGCTCTCCCACACTAGAGGCATTCAAGTTGCAGCTGGACAGCCATCTGTCAGGGGTGCTTTAATGTGGATTCCTGCACTGAGCTGCGGGTTGGACTCGATGGCCTTATATGCCCCTTCCAACTCTATTATTCTATGGTTCTATGAAATTCCTTTTTCCATACAACTGTTAAAGATACAGGAGCCCTGTCCTCCTTTCCATATGGTCACTCTACATTTACCCAATGAAAATGAAGTTGCTAATTGACCCATTACTACAAATGTATAGTCACAGCCTCTCTCTTCCAATCCGAAAACCTGACTGATACAATTTCCAATTCTCTGGCTAGCCCTATATGGAGATTTGGGTGTGGGCACCAGTGTTCCAATAACAATGGGCTCTAAAGATCACCAGGTTTTAATCACCTGTTATCCAATTTCATAGTTAATCATCAACATCCTTAAAACAACATGACCAAATAATACTAATGGTTGCAGTAAACCCTTTTGAAGTCCTATTCCAGATTGCCAAGCAGCTCATGGCTCCTATTTGAACACACTTTAAAGAAGTGGAGATGCATTCATGCATCACCATTGTAATGTATAGTTTGGCCCTCTGACTAGTGGGTCGGCACTAGTTTGTAGAATATAGAGACACTAGTGATCTGAAATCCATTTCTGTATTTAATCATTCAAATAACTAAAACAATATGAACAAATATTAATTATTGCAGCAAACTAGATTGGCTGCTTACGGATTGCCAAAAAAGAGGAAATGCTGCATCCCCTCAAAAATGGACAGATTTGCATATGCAAATTTATATAGACAGTTGCAAATTTAGAAATAATAACTCTAATTTAAATAGAAATACAATATATCTCACCTAATGGGGAAGACTGTGATCAGGTGATCTGTGTGCCTTCCTTAGTCTGCTGCCCAGGTGCTGTTGATGGGCAACTTCAAGGCCCCTGAACAGTCTCCCTCCTTATGGTTCTTTATCTTTAAACTGAACTTATGAGAGTCAGTGTGGTGTAGTGGCTAGAGTGCTGGACTGGGAGTCGGGAGATTCGAGTTCTAGTCCCCACTCAGCCATGGATGCTCACTAGGTGACTTTGGGACAGTCACAGACTCTCAGCCCAACCTACCTCACAGGGTTGTTGTTGTGTGAGGATACAACAAAGGGGGGGGAGGATTATGTACACCACCTTGGGTTCCTTGGAGAAAAAAGGTATTTATTTATTTATTTATTGCATTTCTATACCACCCAATAGCCGAAGCTCTCTGGGAGGTTCGCTTGGACTGGATAGCCCTTCAAATAGAAGATACCTTGAAATAGAGGACTGTCCTCTGTAAAGGGGACATCTGGCCACCCTACTGCAAATGCTTCCCCCTGTTGCTGTAAGTAGTTGTGCTGCCCATAGTTTGCTAAGTCACAAGCTGAAAGACGGGAGGGAGATGTTTCTCCTTGTGTTTCATACTCTTTCTTTAATTTTCTATTTTCTTTTAAAGGAGCAATTTTCATCCCCGTGACCGTCAACCTGACCTCAAGTACATAAACTGAGCATCAAGTGCTGCAATAGCTAGACTTGTCCAAACCTACCAAGACTCTAAAATAACAGTCCTGTGTGTTATTTTCTGTCTGGAGTGTTTGTATGGTCAAGTACCACAGAGGTCATTAGCGGTTGTAGTAAGTATTGACCAGTATGAAGACACTGGGAGGCAACACTGTGTAATGTTTAGGTTTTTATGTGGTTTGCCACTTTGGCCTGTCGAGCGGAGGCTGGTGGTTCCGATGTCAGTGGGGTGAATCTTGCCTAGCTCCTTTAGTCTGACTAGTTCTGATTGGAACTCACAGCAGATTCACTGCTCCACCGATATAAGAGCTACCAGCCTCCTCTGGGCTTCTCTGTGCAACCTGGAAGTTACACCCATGCAAAAGTTGAAGAGATTATGTGACCCTATTGGCCCCAAAGTGTAGATAACTGCTCATTATACAGACTTTTGAGTCCAGTTAACTTTCCGCTCATCCTCAGAGACTTTATGGCCGTCGTCAGAGCTTCAATGCATTATGAAAATTGATGACTATGAAGAATAGAGCGATGAAGTCACAACCTGGAGAAGCCGCCTGTCCTGCATGTTTTCTTTCTGCAGTAATTGATGTTAGTGAAAATGACTTAAGGGAGAATGCCCGTGACTTTTTCAGGGAGTTTCAGATAGGGATGTCTTGTCCCTGGGAAATCTGGCCCTGTTGGGGCTCACCGCATTTCCATGGTGCTACCGACCCAGCTTGTATTTATGAGCCAAGCCATGGGTTTCTATCCCAATTCCCAGAACTTTTTTGTTTTTAAATTGCATAAATAGGAATTCGTGCAAATTATGCAAATCAGTAGGCATGTGCTCCGCTCCGATTAGAAGTGCAGAAGCAGGAGCGAATTGGCCTGCTCCGCCTTGCCCAGAGGCAGAGTAGAAGTGGACCGCGGACCCCTTGAAGCAAGGCGAAGAGAAGCGCCCATTTTCGGAACGCTCCGGTTTCCGCGTTCCGCTTCTATCGCCATCTTGAAACATTTCGCCCATAGGATTGCATTGTGGAAAAGAATCGCAGATAACTGTTGTTTTTGAAGCTATCTTTCTAAAAATTCTTGTGCTTGGAGAGTCGTGGATGGGGGTCATTTTGAGACTACTCTCAGCTCTCTGCGTGGTGCGGGTCGCGCGCTAGAATTTTTTAAAAAACCGGCGGGAAAAATACCTTTTCCGAAGGGCTGAGGGGCAGAGTCAACTCCCGGTCATGATCACATGATCCCAAAGTTGGAGGAGGGGATAGGCAAAACGGGTAACTTGGGATTCTGGAAACTTCTCTTTCTTAGTCTGAACGGACTTTTCCCAGTGTTTTTTAAAACAGTAGCCCCACCAAATGCACAAACACAACCTGTGAAATCATATACTAAGCCAATAATAAGAGATAGAAACACAGCACTGCTACCCACCCTAACTTTGGGGAACAACTGAAAAGATGTGGTGCAAGGGGATGAGCTCCCCTAGGGCATCCCATGTGGACGTGCCCTCACTCTCTCCTGTACTTGGAAGGCCATCAGAGCCTTCCAAAGAGAGTAACCCGGTGGAGCAATGCCTATCATGAGTTGAAGTGACAGTTCTACTTCTTAGTGGTGGAGCAATGTCTTTCATGAGTTGAACTGACAGCCTTGCTTCTTAAAAGACTGGTTGACCAGTCAAATTGGCAGCTGCTGCTTCCCCCTCCCCTGGGCACGTCCCCCTATTGCTGGTAAAAGACAGATATAGCCTTTTAAAAAAAGTTCTTCTTGTTGTTTATTCAGCAACACTGCTGCTTTTAATTCCACCCCTCCTTTGTTTATTTATTTATTTATTTATTTATTTATTCCATTTTATATGCATTACTGGCTTATCCTTGGCTCACTTCCTTATGCCCCCAGAAATGTCTGCTGCCTGCCTGCCTGCCTTCCCTCTCTCCTCCCCTGCCCGCCTTGCAGGGATGTTGTGTGTGTCTGGCTTTGACTCAGGGGAGAAGTCCTTCCTGCGCTCACTTGGAGTTTTGGAAGTTCCAAATCCATTTTTCAAGTGTGGAAGAAGATTCATAGGTTTATCTCTACTCCCCAATTCATGGCATGTTGGGATTTCCTTTGAAATGGCCCCATTGAGATGTCTGCAGGTTTAAGCCCCGCCAAAAAACAGGGGATGATGGGACTGCCTTGAGTCTGGGTGTGCATGTGTATCCCTGGATAAGCTGTCATGGTGGCGAGTTTGAGGTTTCTAACATGCAAATTGACGGAGCTATGGAAAGGGGTGTGAATGGGGTGCCCGATTTTCATAAATTCCCCAAAAATCAGGGGATGATGGGATTGCCTTGAGTCTTGGCGTGCATGTGTATCCCTGGATAAGCTGTCATGGTGGCGAGTTTGAGGTTTCTAACGTGCAAATTGACGGAGCTATGGAAAGGGGTGTGAATGGGGTGTTGGATTTTCCTAAATTCCCCAAAAATCAGGGGATGATGGGACTGCCTTGAGTCTTGGCATGCATGTGTATCCCTGGATAAGCTGTCATGGTGGTGAGTTTGAGGTTTCTAACGTGCAAATTGACGGAGCTATGGAAAGGGGTGTGAATGGGGTGTTGGATTTTCCTAAATTCCCCAAAAATCAGGGGATGATGGGACTGCCTTGAGTCTTGGCATGCATGTGTATCCCTGGATAAGCTGTCATGGTGGTGAGTTTAAGGTTTCTAACGTGCAAATTGACGGCGCTATGGAAAGGGGTGTCCGATTTTCATAAATTCCCCCAAAATCAGGGGATGATGGGATTGCCTTGAGTCTTGGCATGCGTGTGTATACCTTCATGAGGTGTCATGGTGCCAAACTTGAGGTTTCTAACTTTCACAGAAAAAAAGTTTTTTAGCTTAATGCAAGCCTGTGGGGGGGGGGAAACGGAGCTCCGATCTGGATCCGGAGCTCCAAGCAAGGTGGAGCGGACATGGGCGGAGCGGGGGCGGAGCGAAGTGGGCCGATCCGAAAATCACGGATCTGGAAGTGAAGCGGAGCGGGGGGTCCGTGCACACCCCTACAAATCAGACAATTTGCACAAATTTCTTTTCTGTCATTTTATTTAAGTGATCAGTTTCCTAACAATTGATCCCTAGTATCAGAATGTTGAGTTTAGGACTGATTTTATATCATTTTATTCAGATTTGTGTATATTTTCTTTATCTTATCTCATGTTAAAATAGAGACACCAGGCCAGATCCGATGGTGAGCTACTGCTAGTGCTATTGATGTTGTGCTAGTGAAAACCAAAGCCTGTGCAACAGCAATTGTGCTTGCTAGCGCGATGGTTTTCCTGAGAAACCTTTTACAGTTCTGATGTTGCGCAAGCATTGATTTCCGCTAGCCCCATGTCAGTAGTAATTGGATACTTCCCAACATTTTCAAAGGGAATACCTTGAAGATCTAGAATTGTAAGTTTCCTTTATATAATGTGAGTTTATGTCAGTTTCATTTACATTGCAGTGTTATTTATATAGAGATATGTAGTTCTTCCTGCTGTACTTTTGTTTTGTGATGGTCAGATACAAATAAGCAAATCTGAATCTATCACTTGTATAACCCTACAGCTATGTGTGTCACTGTGGCTGTGTGTGACATATTTGAATTCTCCCTCATATAAACATTTTTAATCCCCTGCAAGTAAAATATAAATGACTGCAGAGAAGAAGTTAATGGCTCAGCTTACTGTAAAGGAACCAGGCATCAGCAGACTATATGGGGCCTTAGCTAGACCTAAGGTTTATCCCGGGATCGTCCCGGGGTCATCCTTGTTCATGTAAATGACACACAGGATATCCCGGGAGCAGGCAGGGACGACCCCAGGATGATCCCAGGATAAACCTTAGGTCTAGCTAAGGCCTGAGTTTATCCATTAAGTTTAGAATTGAGAACAGTTGAGACAGAGACCTGGTTCACGTCACAATGGCAGTTCCTGGTTTGTTCCACCCAGGAATTGTAAGGATGACTAGAGTGAAGGAGCTGTTCATTCATCAACTCAGGAATGCCCTGCTTAAAGCGGTCATTGCCTGTTGATAGAAGGACAGCACAGAGAGAGAAAACCTAGCTTCCCTTGACAGGGAATTCCACAGCCAGGAAGCAGCTACCAAGAAGGTCCTTCTTTGCATTGCCATCAAACGCACCTATGAAGGCAGAGTTTTCAAAAGGAGAGCCTCTCCCAAAGATCTTAATAACTGGGCAGGCTCATATGGGAGAAACTAGTAGCCTGGTCCCAAGCCGTTTGGGGTATATAAATCATAACCAGCACTTTGAAGTCTGCCCAGAAATAGCCAGTGAAGCTATTATAACAAGGGAGTCATGTGCTCTCTGTAACCAGCCCTGGTTAACAGTATGGCCACAACATTCTGGAACAGCTGAAGTTTCTGAACAGTTTTCAAAGGCAGCCCCATGTAGATCACATTACAGCAATCCAAACAGGATGTAACTAAGGCATGTGTGACCACAGCCAGTTCAGATGTCGGCAATTGCCATGCAACTCAGGGTGGCCACAGATCCTTGAGGACTGTACGCTTCATGAGAAACGCAGGCATCCTGCCACTTAAATGTATGAAGGTACCCAGAGATGAGTCCTCTAGACTGCTTTGTGCGGGTTTCGAAGGGGAAGTTCCTCTAATCCTAGTAAAATCCTGCTGATGGTTGCCAAATCCTGCTTTTGAGCGGGAGGGAGTGACTCTCAACACAAATTTAAAATGTTGTGGTTTAATTAACTCTTGATGTTTTTGCCAATTAAACTATGCACTGTTTGGAAAGTGCAGGAAACATGACCCCAGTGCATTCATTTCCAAATGTGAAGGGAGATTGGCACTTGTTATGAACATGCTTGCTATTCACAAGCATTTACCTTTTCTTTCAATCCAAGCTTTCCTGCTGCCTCTCTGGGGGAAAACTTATTTTAGCCTAGACTTGCATCACAGTTGAGGAATGGTCAGAAGGGGTGCCAACTTTGTGAGAGAAGGCCAGCCGTCTACAAACTGAAGTGGTTGACTCCCCAGTGATCTGTTTCCAGTTGCTTTACAATTTACACTTTGCCAAGATCCACACAAAACAAATGCCGGTAGAATTTCTATAAAGAATATCCAAACAATTCACTCCAAGAGGAGGACCTTCTGAAACTCTCAACTGGAAGAACTAAGTATTATTGCCTTTCAAAAACACTTTCTCTATTTTGAGTTGGTGGGAACTCAAGAGACAGGACGTTCCCAGTTCAAATATCATCTGAGCATGAAATCACGAAGTAGGAACACAAGAAGCTGCCTTATAATGAGTCAGACCACTGGTCCATCTAGCCCCGTATTGTTGAAACTATGAGCTCCATCACACCAGTGATTTATCGCACACTTGCCATGCGTGGTATGTGGATTTACAGTGCGGTACTCACATGATGTCATCCCTGTCCTGCACTCATCTCGCCCCTTACCCCCCTTGTTGTGTTTTATTTTGGTGCGGGGAAAGTCTGGATTATTTCCCCCTCTCACTTTTTCCTTTGTTGGGGACACGTGCTAATAGAGTCTTGCTGACGAAAGGGGAGGGTGGGGTAGTTCTCCTCCAGCATGGTCATCACAGGGACTTGTTAGTTGATTGAATGGACTTTTTAGTGCTCTATCCACCACCCCTCATTGCCCACAGAAACGGAGCCCAAATCTTAAATCAGCAATTGCTAGGTAACAAAGCCAAAGCGGGGGGGGGGGGAAGAGCCCACACCCATCAGAGTATCACAACCAATGAACTGGAGGAGGAAAGAGAAGGCGTGGGTGGAGTGGAAGAGCAAACAAGCGAAAACCCATGAGACGGCTTATGAAACGGAGGTAAAAAACATGGAGACAAACCAGAGGGGGGGAAATAGGTTTGCTGGAGCCCTGTCTGGCAGTGGATCTCCAGGGTTCAGGCAGGATATTTTTCAGGCTTGCCTGGAGATGTTGGGGATTAAACCTGGGACTTTCTGAATGCAAAGCCTGTGCTCTACCACTGAGTCATGGCCCCTCAAAGAATAGTAGCCTTAAGCAAGACACCATTTCCCATATCTTGGCTCCTCTGCCTCCTTCTCCTGCATCTGCAATTATGGAGATCATCATCATCATCATCATCATCATCGTAACATATGTAAGAATATGCTGTCATAATTCAGGACAGATAAAAGGAAATACTTCTTCACAAAGCACAACTATGGAATTCACTTCCACGAGATATAGTGATAGCCACCAATTTGGAGGGGTTTGTTTATGTATTTATTTATTTATTGCATTTCTATACTGCCCCATAGCCAAAGCTCTCTGGGTGGTTCAAAAAAAATTAAAATGTCAAGGTATAGCATAAAACAATGTGAAATATAAAAGATTAAAACTGCAATATAAAAGTATGACTAGAATAGGGTGACCATATGGAAAGGCTCCTGTATCTTTAACAGTTGTATTGAAAGGGGAATTTCAGCAGGTGTCATTTGGAGGCATGCAGCACCTGGTGAAATTCCCACATCGCAATAGTTCAAGCTGCAGGAGCCCTGCCCTCTTTTGTATCTGTTCACATTAGGCAGGGCTCCTGCAGCTTGAACTGTTGCAATGAAGAGGGAATTTTGCCCGGTGCGGCAGGCATACAAACAACACCTGCTGAAATTCCCTTTTCAATACAACTGTTAAAGATACAGGAGCCCTGTCCTCCTTTTCATTTGGTCATTCTAATGAACGGGTCCCCAACATGGTAACGGCAGGCACCTTTCAAACCTTAAAAAAAAAATTAAAGACACATAGATGGATCTGTATATATCCATAGCAATGAATGCATATGAAACACATACAACTTTCTAGCAATTATACATAGACTTCAACAAAAGTGGATCAAATATCCAAATAAGTATTCATTTCCAAGTGGCATCTATATGCCAGCTGATCAAATACTGAAAGCATTGTAATGTCCTCAATCCATTGCATTATAGTTGGTAAGTGGTTAAAAGAATCTCATACCATCAACATGATCATGTCCCCAGGGTAGCAAATAGAGATGTACTAATAATATAAAATGTCGTAATTAAAATAGCAAAAATATACTAAAATAGTAACATGCCTATACAGATAAAACCTTCAAGTCAATGAAATTCTAATTTTCTATGATGCATCTTAGACATATTTGAGGTCAAATTTTGGGAAAGATGTCAGAATTAATAGGGAACCAGCAGGTTCCATACATTTATGTCATAAAGGAAAATGTCCCACTATAACGTCCTAGAACTGTGAGTAACATACAGACTTTCCAGCTGTGCAGTGCACCATCCCATAAGCAATATTCAACCTAGACTATACAGAGCTTGTCTTAAAGACTGACACAGTTCCTCTATGAGATAGAACAATTTATTCAAATAAGAAAGGCAGAGAGCTTCAAATAGTGGCAGGCGGGTGTGGAAGTCTGGCTTTGTGGCCAGTTCAGCAAGCTCATGCTGCCCTCTAATGGTTATTTTGCAGAGGTACAGCCAGAGACACGGACCTGGTTTACACCTAATGATAAACCAGAGTATGGATTGAGTATGGGTTGTTGTTGAATTGTCACTTGTTGTTATGTGTGTACCTTGTACTATGGTTTAACTATGGGTTGTTAACCACGAACAACCAGAATTCAACAACAAAATATGGGTTCTTTTCCTGGATTGTTTGTGGTTAACAACCCATAATTAAAGCATAGTGTAGAGTTCACATGTAACAACAACTCACAATTCAACGACAACTCACAATTAATGACAACCCATACTCAGGCGTGTCATTATGTACAAACCAGTCCACTAAGTAGGACCATAGGAAGCGGCTTATAAATGACAAGTCAGTCCATCGGTCCATCCAGTTCAGAATCTACACAGATTAGTAGCAGGTCTGCAGGGTTTCAGACGGAGGTGTTTCCCAGCTGGAATTTGCTACCATAAGATGTAGTGATGGCCACCAACTTGGATGGCTTTAAAATGGGGTTAGACAAGGTAGTGGGGCTATTGGTTTATGTCTTGTTTGTAGGCAACCCAGAAACATTCAGCTGGCCACTATGGAAAACAGGATGCTGAACTAGACAGATAGTCATTAGGTCTGATTCAGCAAGACTCATCCAAGTTCTCAAGGCTCAAATGTGAAAACGCCCACAGAGTCAAGAGAGCATGACTGATTATGGGTAGCAGTGGTTTCATGAAAAAAAGCGAGGCTTTATCTGTGCCTGATCAGTTCCCAGCCTCCAGATGCATGCAGCAGGATGATAAACTCCTTAACTCTCCAACCCAAGCAAAGGCCTCCGCTAGCAAGGATTTTGCAAGCCATTTGGTGTAAAGCTTGGCTGCTTCGTACTCATTCTTTTTCTAGAAAGGAATGAAAGGTGGGGTGGACAGGCTGACACTGTAAAATGTGGATCTGGCCATTCATCACCATACATAACCAGTGCTCAGTTTGCAATGAAATACACTCACCACTTCCCCAAACCGTGAAAAGCTGCAAGGGCAGCATTTACTGGGGTTTAGTTTCCTTTTAGAGGAGAGATCACTTGAGAAGAATAGTGTTCCATAACGTTCAGTTTATTTACACATTTACAAGCAGCGCGTAAGTGGAGACAAAGGGTTGGAGAACCAGATGCATGGCTACCCCTCTGGAGTGCAGCCTGCAGCGGAGACCCAGGGCTTGTCCGTATGGCTGTTTACACTGCCATAAATGTGCATCTTTCCATTTTCAGACAGTTGACGCAGCCGCAAATGCAAAGCCGTCCAGGGGCAAACCCTGGAAAATCCACTCCCAAAAAGTCGGGCATTTACCCAGACTTTTTTTTGGCAGTGGAGGCGGCTCCAAGGCTCTTAAAAACTTTTTTAAGAAGTTAAAAAAACATAAAAACAGGGTGGGGAGAGTAGAGGATCAGTGCCATTCATCTCCCCCCCTTTTTATTTTTATAATCTAAATCTGCAGAGCTCCGCAGAAACAAATATAAATATAAATGGGAGGACAGGTCAACCTCCATCTGACTATGTGGAGCGCCGCATATTGAGACCTTTAAATTAAAAAAAGGGTGGGGGAAGGGACAGCCCCATTCCTTTCCTCCTCCCCCCCCCCGGTTTCTTTTTTAAAAAAAAGTTTTCAAGAGGCGCCGGGCAGAATGAGTTTGGAGGACCAGTCAACCCCCATCTGAAAAATCACACTTGCCTTCCTTCCCAGGCATCCCCCAGGAAGGAAGGCAAATGCGGGTGCAAGGCGCCTCCCAGCGGCAAAGTGCCTCCATATAGCTGGAGGCCCAGAGGATGGGAACTGGCTCCCAGACCCTGTCGAAGTTGTTTTATACCATTAACTCTCTCTTTTGTCCAAACCCTAGCTGGACTCACTCAAGGCAATCAGACAGCACTCTCATAACAGTGTTTGAAGAGCTCTTTGCCCAACTGTTTCTGGAGATGTTGGCAAACACTTACATCTGCTTTTGAACTAAAACAGCAAGGTTGCAATGAGGAAAACCTTGCTTGAAATAATAACAACAACAACAACAACAACAACAACAATACCATGGTCTTGGAAGCCATAGCAACAGCTGATTAAGGCAGGATAAAAATAGGTACACTGGATCAAGGTCAGGCCAGTTAAAAGCATCTTGACCCTAACTATAAAGCTCAGCACAAGAGGATTGTCAATGCTATAAACAATAGCACCCAAGTTTACATTCCTTTGGAAATGTAGTACAGGCGTTCCTGGGTCAGCTCTAATGCCTCCGTCCATGCAGTGATTCAGCCCTCTTTGCATGCTTATGCTCAGCTATACTCATGGTGCTCTTAAAACAAAGAAATAAAAGCTAATATATTTTTATCCAAATAAGAAGACAAAGATCAAAGCTTTAAATTTAAATATCCGTGTCTCCTAAAGTCACCTGCAGCAAATTACTACCCTTTCATTAAGTAGTGTCATTATATTTGCATACTGTTGGTTTGTTGACAGATGCTGCGTTGCATGTAAATGAGAATATTTCCATTCAGCGCATGCAAAATATAAAGAGGAATTATCTCAGAAAAGATAATCAAGGTCATCATGTTTGCTCGTTAAAGAAAATACAGTTTTCTAAGAGCTATACATAGACTTTAACAAAAATTCTACTCTGGAGCTGCTAATTCTGTACATGTCAACTCAGAAGTAAGTCCCATTGAGATCAGTGAGGCTTACTCTGGTAAGTAGCTTTAGGATTGCAACTGATTTTGTCATTTCTATTGTAATGAAGACAACTGCAAAGCTGAAATGAGTCTGAGGTGGAATCACTATTCACCATGTATATTGGTGATAATATTGATTACTTTCTGTCTCGCAAGAAGGATATCGTTTTGTAAATAATGCTTTACATTTTAAAATTAAATATTAGCTTTGTTTTTAAAAGTTTGATTGTGTGTACATGAGTAAACTGATTTTTTAAAAAAATGTTCCTTTTACTGCGTTTCTTGCTTTTTCTGGTCAGTAATTATTTCCCCTTTGTTCTCTTGGTTATTGCTGCAGTAAAAACCAAACAAACAAACAAAAAACACCAAGAGTTTTGCATGTGACATGTCTATATAATACTCAGATGTATACAAGATAAACACAGTGAACATTCACAACCTCAGTAACATTTGGTAATAACTAGGGGTGTGATCCGCTCCGATTAGGAGCGTAGAAGCAGTAGCGGATTGGCCTGCTCCGCCTTACCCAGAGGCGGAGTAGGAGCGGACCGCGGACCCCTAGAAGCAAGGCGAAGAGAAGCGCCCATTTTCGGAGTGCTCCGGTTTCCGCGGAGCGCTCCGATCGCCATCTTGAAAACATTTCGCCATAGGATTGCATTGCGGCAAATAATCGCGGATAACTACATTCTTTTTGAAGCTATTGTTCTGGAAATTCTTGTGCTCAGAGAGTCGTGGATGGGGGTCATTTTGAGACCACTCTCACCTCCCTGTGTCGTGCGGGTCGCGTGCTATATTTTTTTGAAAA
The DNA here is from genome assembly GCF_023053635.1 of Elgaria multicarinata webbii. Taxonomy (NCBI): domain Eukaryota; kingdom Metazoa; phylum Chordata; class Lepidosauria; order Squamata; family Anguidae; genus Elgaria; species Elgaria multicarinata. Next base: position 191,388,363 of record NC_086171.1, read on the forward strand.
TCGGGTCAACCGCGCGGCTCAAACGGCGTTTTCGGCTTTTCGCCCATAGGATTGCATTGCGGGAAAGACTCGGGCATAACTGGGTTGGTTTTTAAGCTATCGTTCAGAAAATTTTTGTGCACAGAGAGTCGTGGATGGGGGTCATTTTGAGACTACTCTCACCTCTCTGCGTCGTGCGGGTTGCGCGCTAGAATTTTTAAAAAAATCGGCGGGAAAAATACCTTTTTCAAAGGGCTGAGGGGCAGAGTCAGCTCCCGGTCATGATCACATGATCCCAAACTTAGAGGAGGGCATAGGCAAAATGGGTAACTTGGGATTCTGGGAAACTTCTCTTTCTTAATCTGAACGGACTTTTCCCAGTGTTTTTTAACACAGTAGCCCCACCAAATGCACAAACACAACCTGAAATCATATACTAAGCCAAGAATAAGAGATAGAAACACAGCACTGCTACCCACCCTAACTTTGGGGAACAACTGAAAAGATGTGGTGCAAGGGGATGAGCTCCCCTAGGGCATCTCATCGTGGACGTGCCCCCACTCTCTCCTGCACTGGAAGGCCATTAGAGCCTTCCAAAGAGAGTAAAACAGTGGAGCAATGCCTATCATGGGTCGAAGTGAGCGTTCATTTCTTAGTGGTGGAGCAATGCCTATTATGAGTTGAAGTGAGCGTTTACTTCTCAAGCTCAGAGCTGTTGGTGAAGGAATGGCTGTCTTGAGTTGAACTGGCAGCTACTTCCCCCTCCCCCGGGCACGTCCCCCTATTGCTGGTAAAAGACAGATATAGCCTTTTTAAAAAAATTCTTCTTGCTGTTTATTGAGCAACACTGCTGCTTTTAATTCCACCCCTCCTTTGTTTATTTATTTATTTATTCCATTTTATATGCATTACTGGCTTATCCTTGGCTCACTTCCTTATGCCCCCAGAAATGCCAGCTGCATGCCTGCCTGCCTGCCTTCCTTCCCTCCTCCCCTGCCCACCTCGCAGGGATGTTGTGTGTGTGTGGCTTTGACTCAGGGGAGGAGTCCTTCCTGCGCTCACTTGGAGTTTTGGAAGTTCCAAATTTTGCAGGTTTAAGCCCCACCAAAAAACAGGGGATGATGGGACTGCCTTGAGTCTCGGCGTGCGGCATATGTATCCCTGGATAAGCTGTCATGGTGGTGAGTTTGAGGTTTTTTTTTAACGTGCAAAATTGACGGAGCTATGGAAAGGGGTGTTGGATTTTCATAAATTCCCCAAAAATCAGGGGATGATGTGACTGCCTTGAGTCTCGGCGTGCATATGTATCCCTGGATAAGCTTTCATGGTGGCGTGTTTGAGGTTTCTAACGTGCAAATTAACGGAGCTATGGAAAGGGGTGTGAATGGGGTGCCCGATTTTCAAAAATTCCCCAAAAATCAGGGGATGATGGGATTGCTTTGAAACTTGGCGTGCGTGTGTATACCCCCATGAGGTGTCATGGTGCCAAACGTGAGGTTTCTAACTTTCACAGAAAAAAAGTTGTATAATTTTTTAGCTTTCAATGCAACCCTATGGGGGGGAAAAACGGAGCTCCGATCCGGATCCGGAGCTCCGAGCGGAGCGGAGCGGAAGTGGGCGGAGCGGGGGCGGGGCGGAGCGGCCCAATCCAGGAAATGGCGGATTTGCAAGTGAAGCGGAGCGGGGGGTCCGTGCACACCCCTAGTAATAACCTAAACTTCCTAGCTTTGCTGTGCTAATTTAACAACAACCTTAGTACTCAACACATTCTTTTTCTTTCTCTGCTGGGCTACAGAGACAGGCATATCAGATTTTGGGGGTTATGACAAAAATATACAACTATTTACCTACCAAGCAAGCAGAAGCCAGTACCAGGGCCCTTCCACACGCATGCATGCGCCCCAAGTACGACCCCAAAACGATAGTGTGCACTACAGCCAGAAGAGACGGAGGAGGAGGAGGCTGGGGAATCCGGGCACGTCCTTGCCGCCGCCGCCGCCTCCCCACCAGCCTCCTGCTGCCTCGCTCTTACCCAGGCAGCAGGAGGCCGGCGGGGAGGCAGCGGTGGCGGCGGCAAGGGCAAGGACGCGCCTGGATTCCCCAGCCGCCGCCTCCTCCGTCTCTTCTGGATGTAGTGCACACTATCGTTTTGGGGTCGTACTTGGGGAGCATGCATGCACCTTCAGTGCGGCGTGTGGAAGGGCCCCCACTCCCAGAGAATACTTCAGAGTGTGTTGCATTCAAGTGTGTTGTATTGGTACAGATTCTTGTAGCAAGCACTTCCCAAGCATAGGGCTCCATCACGCCTACTTTTTTAATCCGGTTTCCCCCTCCATTTCCTTAGCAAGTCCAGCACTGGGCACTTTCATGTCTGTGCATTGTTGTGCTCTTTCAGCTCATGTATCTTTTCGCCTGGACCGCTACTATGCCAACGAAATCTCCCGCCCCACCCTCTACGTTCTCCTTTCCCCTGCGGTTAATTTTTTAATATATTTTTTAAAAAATAATTCTTTATTTCTGCAAAAATACAATAGTACAGCAGCCTGAAATGGCATAATTACGGTAAAACAGCACACTATACTTTCCCCTAAGATCATATTAAACAAACTCCAAGGAAGGGAGGCTGTTTGTAGAAAGCAGGAGGGAGCACATGGGCAAAGACTGTTGCTGCCCCTTGGCTTGGGAAAGGTTTACAGGGGAGGAGGAGCGGAGGTTTGTTTTGCTTCTTTCAAAGGGTGGGCAGATGTACAATCATTTTAACTAGTTCCTTTTGTAAAGGTGGTCAGGTCCCCTCCTTTGCTCCAACGTAACCAAAATGCTTACACCTGCGAAATTTTTAAAGATAAAGAGATCAAACCTGGCATGGTGATAGCTCTTAAGGAGGGCTTTAGCCACCCCAAGTTTGAATCAGAGCAGTCATCCCTTGATTTTAAGGAATTTTAAAAATGGAAATTAACAAAAATGCTTACATCTGCATAATTTTAAAGATAAAGAGATCAAGCTTGGCACAGTGAGAGCTCTTAAGTAGAGTTTTCAGCGTGCCAAGCTTGAATCAGATGGATTCATCCCTTGATTTTTTTTTAGGAATTTTTAAATTCCCCCCTAAATGCTTTTCCTGATAGTCCACCAGTGCGAAGGATCAATTTTTCTTTCCTTTGATCATGTGAAGGTGTGCATCTCCAAGTTCATAAAACAGAGATCTGCTGGTTTCCTTACTGAAGAGTAAATCCCATTGATTTCAACTGCATTTACATCCAAGTCATACTAAAATCCCATGCATGCTTACCCTGGAGAACACCCCATTGAACATAGAGAGACTTACTTCTGAGTAAACACATATAGAACTGACTTTTAATAGTGTGGTCACTCAGAAGATTTTTTTTTTAGAAGTCTAAAACAGCAAATTGGAAAGAAGTGCTCTGCAACCCTATGCTTACTTCATTTTACTAAAAAAAACTCATAAAAAATCAAGGGATGAACCAATCTAATTCAAACTTTGAAGGCTGAAACCTCTACTTAAGAGCTATCATGGTGCCAATTTTGATCTCTTTATCTTTAAAAATGAGGGAGTTGCGGGCAAGGAGGTTGCATTTTCCACATTTCTTTTAAGGTGAAAATGTACCCCTGGTCATGCCTACTCAGGAGTAAGAACATAGAGATAAATGGGACCTGTCTTCCTCCCCCTTCACGGTTGAGCAGAGAACTGCACCACCCTCCTGTTTTGTTAGACACACACGCCTCCAACAAAGAATGGTCAGACAGAACGCATGACAGCAATACATGGGAGGGAGGAGAGCATTTATTTCGCATGGAGGGGAAAAAACAGACTTTCCCCACTCCAAAAAGAAAGGAAGCATGGAGGAGAAGAGGCCAAATGAATGCAGGATATGGATGACATCATGTGAGTACTGGGCTGCAAAACCACATACCAGGCATAGAGAGTGTGCAATAAATCGCTAGTGTGATGGAGCTCATAGTCTTTCTGAATTAAATATGGTGACACACTTCATTCTTTCACCCTCCAAAAGTTTACTTCTAGATTTTGTAAGAGGCAGAATTACCAATCCTCTCCCTCATAGACACCAATACACTTCTGCAATATCTGGAGCCTAATGTATATTAGGTTATTTTGCAAATAATAGATTATGCTGACTTCTCTTGACTGAAAGGGCAAGCAGCTGGAGTAGTAGTGATTCAGACAGAGATGCAATGGGCATCTTCCTCTGAGGGCAGGCAATTCAACATCATACAATGCAGAGACAAGACAGAATTACCTATTCCCAACAAGGGCTAATTAGAAGGCTAGAGCAGTAAATCATTCAGAGATACAATATACAGCCTCCTGCGTGAGTGAGTACTTTGGGCTCATAGGAGCTTTTCATCTTTTACTTCACTCATCTCTGATGACCTACAATTTGCAAATTACTGTCATATTCGTATTTATAGATCCCAACATTTCTCCTGTCGTTTTTTTCCGCCCGCTAGTGGCATGTCTGCCATGGGCTTTTTTTTTTTTTTTTAAAAAAAATGAGGATTCTGTACTCAGCCAGGTGAAAATCAAAGCAATGCATGGAATCCCCATGTTAAGTGAGGGTCTGGGAGCAAGCACAGCAGCATATGTATCCCAGTATATGCTTCTGGAATTCAAAATGTATTTTTTGAAATAGACAAATACTTGAGGTTGGGAGTGCTGGATAACAGGAACAATTCCACATGATTCCAGTCCAGTCACTAGGGGGAGATAAAGAATGTGTTGTATCAACACCCCTAAGGCCTTCCACTTTTCAAGGAGGGGGCACAGTCTGGGGGGGGGGTTGGATGTTGAGGCATAAAAGGCTTCAATCTGGTATGAAAGGCTGTTAGGACAAGTTGCTTACTAAGAGCTCTTGTTGCTCTCCTGCTGCCTGTGTTAAAATGTAGACTGTACATTCACTGGGATAGGAGCCTGTACCATAGGGTGACCATATTTGGGAAACCAAAAAAGAGGACACCTAGTGTGTGTGGGGGGAAGCAGTTTTCTGAGTCCTGCAGAAAGTACGTTATTCCCCCGCCACCTTAAAGAACCCGATTGGAGTGGAGGAGGGGAAAGGATTTCATTCGGCACCACCACCATCCACTCCAATTGGGGCCTTTTCTATAATGTCCACGAATGACCCACTTTCCCCTTTAAGACCTCAATTGGAGCTCGGGGTGAGGGAATGATGTGCCTCAAGAAAGCATGTCATTCACTCTTGCCATGCTAATGGCAGCCTTAAAGGGGAAGGTGTGTCATTCCAGGACATCATTGAAAATTATAGAAAATCCCCCCTGACACCATGGAAAGAACAAAAACCAGGACAAATCCGGGGAAATCCTGACAGTTGGTCACCCTACTGTACCATATGCCAGAGCTCTGTGTAAATCAGGCGTGTTGAACCTCAAACCTGTGGGCCACATCATGTCCACCTGGATTCCTATTTTGGCCCTGCTGAGTTCCCCAGACAGCCACACCCCTTTCCCCAGCCGCCCCCCATCCCCTGCTACTTTTTGGTGGTTTTCCAGCCCTTGCATGTTTTTCTCCCATTCTAAAAGGTTGAAATGCCTGTTCTAAGGCTTCGTTATTGGCAGCAAGGGCACAATCGTATGCAAGTTTAGAGAGAGAAAAAGTCCTACGACACCCAGCATGCCCTAGCAGCCCCTGCTGGCTGGGGCATGCTGGGAGTGGTAGTTCTTTTTTCTGTCTAACCCGGCATACGATTGTGTCCAATAAGCTAAAATATTATAACAAAGTCCGTTTATGCTTCATGTATCTCTAAGAGAAGCCCCTCTGTGTAGAAAAGGTAGGCCCAGAAAAGCTGGGAGAGTTCTGGAAGTAAAAAAAGGGTGGCTGGGTGTGGTGGAGTTTCAAGAAGGGAGGCCTACTTCATGTTCTAGAAGAACAAAGAAAGTCCCCTTTTGGCAAAGACCACTGAATTGCAGCCCCTGAGTGCTTCTTCCCCAAATTCAGATTTTAGGCTGAAAGAGGTTCAACACTTCTGTCATAAATCAATTGAAGCAAACGAATAATAATTGCATCATTAATAGGGAGGGGGCAGAAAGAAGAGAGCAGTGGGAGTCAGACAGGCCTCCTCACAGCAGGAGGAACAATCAAAGTCTCCAGCCTGGCCATGTTTCTCCTCCCTCGTCTTCAACAACATCCCTCTCTATTTATCAAGAACCAGCATGTTGCTGTAGCTCTTCTAATCAGGGGGTAGAATGACACAGGAGATGCAAGATAATGCTCATGTACTACATGTGAAAACAGTGCAGCTGGAGCAGCATGAAAAAAAAGACTTCTAAGCATTCTTTAAGTGGCTCACGTTTCAAAAACATGTACAAGGACTTTCTTGTTTCCGTTTTGGTACTCAAAGATGCAAAGAAGCAAAGGGGGGGGGAGGACTCATCCTCAAAGCAAACAGAAAAACCTCATCCTTCCTGCTTTGTCTCTGGCTCCACTCTATCTTATCTCAACATCCTATGCATCATCATTAGTTTATTTGTGCAGTGTAAACAGTTTGCGCAATAGTTTATTAAAAGGGTTTGATCTGTTTGGCTTAAACTGGAGAACATGTATTATGTGTATTTTACTTGTGGTTTTTAATCTTTGTATATTGTTTTTAAGTGTTTTTATCTTATGTGAACCTCCCAGAAAGCTTCAGCTATGGGGCGGTATACAAATGCAAATAACAACAACAACAACAGTAGAGCTTAGGACAACCTTCTCCAACCAGGAGCCCTCCAGACAATTTTGGGATTCAATTCCCATCAGCCCCAAGCCAACAAATAATAATAAACATGGCCAGTGGTTAGAAATGCTTGAAGTTGTAGACCAAAACATCTGACTAGTGACGGAGGAGGGAAGCAAGACCTTGTGGGGGAAACAGATTTACACATGGGGAGGGAGAGAAAAACAAAAACACAGCACCAAGCAGTACCAGAGAGAGATTGCAAATTGGGTGGCCAGCCCCACCATCACCACCACCACGACGCCAGGTCGCCAGCCAGGAAGCAATAGCTGGAAGATGCTATCCTGCATACCTGATCTCCAAGAGGAGAGTCTCAGCTGAATGAAGGGGCAGATTATAATTGGAGGTGATTTCTGAAAATATCCATGTCCCATACTATTTACATAACAACCAGTGCCAGCACTTTGAATTGGTAGGGAGCTAAAACAGGTAGGGAGCTAAAACTAATAAAGCTGATGCAATATTGGTTTATATAATCCAGTGGCAGGTTCTTTTTAGAACTCTCACTGCTGCATTTTGTAGTAATGGAAGCTTTCAAAGGCCACCCCACATACAGCATGTTCCAGTATCCTAACCTGTACATGGTTCAGTTGGAGGATGGGGTAAGTGTAGATCTCTACAAGATATAGCCAACAGTGAATATGGTGTAGCATCAAGCATGGCTCGAGGGGCAAGAGGATGGAATGGCCATGATCTCTAACAGTAGTGGGTAACAAGGGCCTTCTAGATGTTTTGGCCTAGAACTTCCATCAGCCCTAGCCAGCATAGCCCAGGGTGAGGGATCATCATGGGTGTTGTAGGCCAAAACATCTGGAAGGCCACAAGGCCCACCCCTGGCTTAGACTGAGATATCAGCTACAACCCTGTTTGGACATGTTGGATTAAAATGCCCCTACTGAAGGAGTCCTCCTAAATGGAATTTCCCCAGAACCCCAAGGACCACCACCAGGACCACTGGAACATGAGCCCTCAAGTGAGGTGATTTCAGGGCTATGCCTTTCAGGAGAAAGGGATTTTTCCTCTGAGGCAGAAGCTGAGCAAACCCCTGATCTCCATGAGCGTGGTCACCTCAAGCGACAGGCTAGTAGGGCTCCTGTGTAAAGGAGTGCTTGGCTCCAGAATAGGTCTCCTCAGGAGAATGTGACTCCTCAGGAGTAAGGCTCTGGAAAGACAGCTCTGATTACTGCAGCTGAGCTCTGGGTGGGGTCCAGCAGGTTTGGGGCTTAAAAGCCTTTACTAGAAACCCTGCTGATGTTGGAACATTTTTGTTCATCCTGCTTTTGTTGTGCATCTTGTTTCCTGAACTGTGTCCTGTGATTGATGCTGTGTTCCTGACCATTTTAGACTGCTTCGGGACTACGTAATGTACTTGACTGATTTGCTGTGTTTGACCTCTTGCTGGTTAACCTGACCACTCCTGCTGCTTCCTGTTCCTCTTGGCTGTGTTCTGACTTCTGCCTGGACTGAGATGCCCTCTATTATAGTCTGAACCCCACTGGATTACGAACTATAGACTTGAAAGTTTCCTGATTTACCTGCAGTTGGAATTTGCTACTGTCAAATTAGAACACGGATCCTGCCTCAGTTATTCACGCCCTGTTCACATCCAGGCTAGACTACAGCAATGTTCTTTATACACGGGGACTCCTAGCTCTGCTCATTTAAAACCTGTATTAAAAGAACTGCACTGGCTGCCTGTTAGCTACAGAGCCACATACAAAGTTATGTTGTTATCCTACAACAACTTGGGACCAGGATACCTAGCAGACCGCCTTCCCTTATATACACCCAGATGACAATTACGATCCTCAGAGGAGGCCCTACTGGCCATTCTGAGACAAACGGAATGCCGCCTTGAAGAACATCAGTGGTGGCCCTTCTCTGTGACTGCACCCACCCTCCGGAGGACTCCCTCGTGTGGTTCGGGAGGCAGAAAATATAATATCTTTTAAACGTTTCCTGAAGACATACTTTTTTACACAGACTTTCCCTGGCCTTTAATGTAGCTGGTTTTATATTACCTTTTAATGTTTTAAATTTATTCTTGTATTTTATGGTTTTTAATTGTGCACTGCCCAGAGAGCTTCAGCTGATGGGCAGTATAAAAATGTAATAAATAAATAAATATGGTGCTGCCTTTAAATATGAAGCTTCATCTAGTACTGAGTGCAGCAACCTGGATTTCGAGGACAAAATGTTTGGATAATATGACACTAATTCACCTATTGCTTTTTCTTGTTATTGCTTTTTATGCTTAACCTGCTTGCTATTTCAATGTTGACATTGGATGTAATTGTTTTTATTATGTTGCATATAGTGCTTTGGCAAACTTGTATTTAGAAAGTTTCTTATAAACCTTCTAAATTAAAATAAATATATAAATAAACGAAGCCAAGACAGACCATTCTGGATCATTATTTTTTTGTATTGTATATAAAGTTCCTAAAACATTCTTTAATTTCTGAGCACTTAGTACAATTTATTTATTACATTTATTACAAGACAGACCCTGCCCACAGATTTACAATATTAAATACAAAATACCATACTTTCCCATTTACTACAACAACAATAACGGCAACTTACAACAAAGGTCATAACCACAATCATCACAAAAATAAAACAGCCTTTATAAATTAAAGTTTTAGTGAACTGGTCTATTCTAGTACATCATTTGTGGCTTGTTGAAAGTGAAAGTTAAGAACTTTATCTTTTTATCCTCCATCAGTGTTTCCTAAGGTATGAGAGATAGATACACACATAAATTGGGTGCATGGGGCACCTGAAGAAAGAGCACAAAGCCCCATAGAGGGATAAGATCTTGAAGCAGATGGTCTTCATCTTCCAATCTTCCAAAATCTGGGTGAACTGAATGCCTCCTGGCCAAGAACTCCCTCTGATCTTGACTACAGCTTCACTGTCTGATCATTCCAAAGTAAATAGTGGGGGAAAGACAACTTGGAACAAGCTGCTATGTACAAGTATGCATTATTTTAGGAAGGGATCATAGATGTTAGCCTTCATTTAAATGTTAATGTTTTAAAATGACATTTTATTTGCAGTCCCTGAGGAAGGAATTATCTTTCCAAATTGTGTTGGACTTATTAAAGCTATTTTTGGCACTTGAGAACATTTTGATCTGGTTTGCATATAACCGCTGAATTCGTCGGCAAATAATCCCATAAATCACTTCCAATTTACAGCAACAACTTACTAATGCCCCATTTATAGGTTGCTAGCATGACATTCGAACTCAGATGCTTTGCGTTATTTCTGACTTAAATCAACCCATAATTAACTTAAGACCAAACTATGGATTGACTTTAGGTTGTTTAAACCAAGAATAAACTAAAGTGTCCAGGTCTGGATGTCCAAATAACAACCTACAAATGGAGTGTTTGTAAGTTGTTGCTGCAAAATGGGAACGGCTTGTGTACAATGCAAATCATGGGTTAATTTACTTATGGTTTGCTGCTAAATGCTGCTATTACATGCAAACTAGATCTTCCACTTTTGCTTTTGGCCTTCCTTCTGCTGCCGTGTTGATTCTATTTAGAACTTTGGCCTTTAGAGGCTAGATTTTTATTGCCTGCCTATCATAATTATAAGCAGTCCATCTCTTTGTTTGTTTTTACTTTTTTCACTTTAGCTTTTTCTTGTTTTATGCTTTGTGCTGCCGTTGCTTTTAAACTGCTTTACTGCTATCTGTGTTCCTTTTAGATATTGCTGTTTAAATTGTGTTGTATTTTACTCTTTTTGTAAGCCACCTTGAACTCTGTAAGATAGATATAGATATAGATATATAAATAAAATTATCCAGATTGGAACCATGTCCTAGATGGGTTATACCTTTCTCCTTCATTGCCTCCGCCTCTAGAGCAGCTATTTGCCCGGGGAGGTTTCACAGGTCCTCTCTTCTGTAGCCACCCACACCTCACTTGGTGGGGGCACTCAAAGAAGGGCCTCCAAAGGCCTTGATAAGTGCATGCGGAGAGATGTGGGTCCTTAGATTCACAAGTCCCAAACCATAAACTGTGTCTGGTAGCCAAGAAAGCCTTTGTGGACTCAGTGGAACTTAGTGACATTAGCCCTGAACTGGAAAGAGGCTAGAGAGTGTGATGTCCAAAAAACGGCACTGCGTGAAATAAAACACGGGAGCTGCTGGTGTGGAAATGTATATACGTTTTGGCCCTCCTAGTAGGGCCCCAGGCATTATGTAGCAACTGTGTGTGTGTGTGTGTGTGTGTGTGTGTGTGCACGCACTTTATGAAGGCCTAGAGATCAAGAGGGTCCCAAGCTGCAACCCTGTTATCATCAGGAAAAATATTGAGACTAAATAATAGTTCAGGAGTGGGAGATCTCTGCCCAGCTAGGCCTCCCCAACCTCTCTGAAACCCCACCATTCAGAAAAGGTGAGCGAAAGTGGTTCCCTGCCTGGAGCACCTTGAAGTTGCAGGTCCCAATCTTCTCTCTCCTTGTGAGAGAAGACTTCGTGATTCCTGTTTCAAAGTTGGTGGACTACACCCCAGAGGCATCAAACAAACCTATGTTTTGTTTAAACGAAGCCTTTTCCACTGAGCTTTCTCAGGCTCTTGCCTCTTTCTCCTCAGGCCAGAAGCAGTAGGTGTTGCCCTCAGCCACTGCCTGGTTCCCCCCAGGAAGCACAACCCATTCAGCAGTCTAGAGTTGCTGTAACTCACTGATAGAGCAACTGCCTTGCATGCAGAAGGTCCCAGGTTCAATCCCATGCTTGTCCAGGAAAGAATTCTGCCTGAAAGCTGTTGCCCGTCAGTATTGACAGTACTGGGCCATGTGGACCAATAATCTGACTAAACCTCTTCCTTATATTCATCAAGGTGCCTGGAGCAGCTCTCTTGGCAACTGCCCAACTATTTCCTGAGCTGTGGGTGAGCAGAACTAACTCTAGCCCGATTAGCAATATTGTCCAATCTATCACTGCTTTGCCAGCCCAGTTGGCTGTGTGAAAATGAATGCATGTGAACTGGTGTGTTGATCTTCAAATACTTGAAAGGTCACACAGAGGAGGGCCAGGATCTCTTCTCGATCCTCCCAGAATGCAGGATATGGAATAATGGGCTTAAGTTGCTTCAGGGTGAGAAACACTGTTCCTCCAAGGGTGAGCTATTCCACCTGCTCCCCTCCCCCCCACCTGGAGGCTTTAAAAGCAAGGCTGGAGCTGAAGAGAGGTGCTGCTTCAGGGGGAGAAATGCTGTTCCACCAAGGGTGAGCTATTCCACCTGCTCCCCTCCCCCCCACCTGGAGGCTTTAAAAAAGCAAGGCTGGAGCTGAAGAGAGGTGCTGCTTCAGGGGGAGAAACGCTGTTCCAACCAAGCTTTCTTTTCTTTTTATCTTTTTATCTGGTTTGTTTTGCTGTGAACTTGTATTTAGTATATTTTTGAGTATTATTGTGATGTTGCTGATTACTATATTGTTAAATATTGTTTTAGTTCTAATTTTTGTAAACCACCCAGAGAGCTTTGGCTATTGGGCGGTATAAAAATGCAATAAATGAAATGAAATGAATGAAGTTACAGGAAGCCAGATTCCGGCTGGCCATCAGGAAAAACTTCTTGACTGTTAGAGCAGTACGACAATGGAACCAGTTAGCTAGGGAGGTTGTGGGCTCTCCCACACTAGAGGCATTGAAGAGGCAGCTGGACAACCATCTGTCAGGTATGCTTTAAGGCTGATTCCTACAATGAGCAGGGGATTGGGTTCAATGGCCTTGTAGGCCCCTTCCAACTCTATTCTATGGTTCTAACTTGGGGTCACCTCATAAAATTGATTAGCAGTGTATTCAGGACAGACAAGAATACTTGTTCACACAATGCTTAATTCTTTTCTAGAATTTGCTGTCACAGAATGTGTTGATTGTCACTGGTTAGGGTAGCTTTAAAAGGAGATTAGACAAATGCTTGAATGTTTGGTCTATCAATGTATATAATAGCTAAAATGAGTCTCTAGGCTCAGAGGCAGTGCACCACTGAATTCATGATAAACACGCTTAGATCAAACTGTGGTTTGCAATCCTGATATGTAGGGGTCACTCAAAACACACTTTCTTGGTTTAGACTTCATGGTAAACCGTTGTTTAACAAACCTGGAAGTCTTGCATTAACGTATGGGTAGTAGCCAATATTAGTCCTACACAGAATAGACCCATTCATTTCAATGGGATTATTCTACATGAGACTAACTGTGGATACCACTCTACAGAAGCAAGAAAAGGAGGGAGTGGATGGGCCCATGATCCATTCCCAATTGTGGGTTGTTGGACCGGGGAAGGTGATATCTTAACAAGTTCTTTGTCTGTAAACCATATTGGAAGCTGTGCAGAAGCCAGGACTGACATTCAGTTTCCAACATGGGGAGTGTTCCTTGATACCTCAGACTGCAACCTAGTCTTTCTGTAAGATAGAGCTGTCCCTGAAAATTACATGAGAGATGTCTTCCTAAACACCAAAGATATATGAGAAGAACATAACTGCAGAAGCACTGGAAACAAACGAGACTAGTATCTGCATTGAAGCTAAAGCCTACCACTCTTAAAACACAAAGGCATATGCAGTGATACAAAACTTTGTTAATGTGAAGCCTGTTTATAGAAACATGCCACAAACCAAATAGTACACAATCAGGAAATGTAAAGGTCAACTAAATGTGACATTTCTCCAAGAACATATCATCTTTTCTTTCTAACACAAAGAATGCGGAACAATTCTAAAGTTGGATGAGTCTTCCAATTTAACATTAAAAACACACAAAAGGCCTTTGATAATTCAATCTCATTTCAACCACTATTAGTTTTATTCACATGCTTTGTATTAAAGGGCATTCTTGCCTGTCACTTAATTATAACTGTTGAAATTGTTGAATGTACAGCATAGTACATAATTCAAATACCTCATTGTTCATTTGTGTAGAAAGGTTAGTTTAAATAGGGTGATATGAAAAGGAGGACAGGGCTCCTGTATCTTTAACTGTTGTATTGAAAAGGGAATTTCAGCAGATGTCATGTGTATATATGGAGAACCTGGTGAAATTTCCTCTTCATCACAACAGTTAAAGCTGCAGGTGCCCTGCCCTCTTTTAAATCTGGTCACTCTAGTATAGCTCCTGCACCTTTAACTGTTGTGATGAAGAGGGAATTTCACCAGGTTCTCCATATATACAAAATGACACCTGCTGAAATTCCCTTTTTATTGCAACTGTTAAAGATACAGGAGCCCTGTTCTCCTTTTCATATGGTCACCCTAGTTTAAACCTCTTCAGCTAGTATCCTGACAAATAACATACTTTTTGTCAGTGCCTTACAGTTTCTTCCCTATAATATTTCATGATAAGTTCTGAGTGTTTTACTGAAATAACTTAGGGAACTGAAATAACTTAGGGTGACCCTATGAAAAGGAGGATGGAGCTCCTGTATCTTTGACAGTTGTACAAGAAAATGGAATTTCAGCAGGTGTCATTTGTATGTGTGCAGCACCTGGTGAAATTCCCTCTTCATTACAACAGTTAAAGCTGCAGGAGCCCTGCCCCCTTTTGTATCGGGTCAAGAGGAGGTCTGCAGATATTCCAATAAGCTAGACTAGCAGGTGATGTGATGGGTTCAGGTTTTACCTACAGTTTCTGGAGATACCCCCAAGGCTGCTGGGAGGAAGAAAGGCAATTTTTGATCCTCCATTTTTGAAAATAATCAATTCCATTGTTTACTCAGAAAAGTCTCCATTTTGGGTGAAATACACAGACTCCTTTGATAGTGGAAAGAGAAAATACATAGTCTTTATATTAACAAGGCTGGAGATGATTTTAAATGCTGTATGAGGTAAGTCAGTAGAAGACAAACTGGGTAACTTTTATAAAGCTCTTAAGAATTAGGAATTAACTGCCTATCTCAGGCAGTGTTACTATCTTTATTTTTCGGGCAGGGCCCCTGTGCTTTTAAACAGAAATTCAACAATTGCCATTAGTCCTGAAGGGAAGAGCTTCACCAGTCGGGTTTCTGTTTGCCATGCAGTTGTTAAAGACACAATGCAAAGATGACAACTCTGCATTATTCTGGTATTGATATCACTTGATTATTATTATTTATTTATTTAGAATATTTATATACCATTCCCCATTGAAAAATTTTGGAGCGGTGTACAAGGTAAAATGAAAAATAAAAACAGAATAAAACAGTTAAAACAAAATTTAAAAGAAGCAAAAACAGAAATCCAAGGCTGCATGTTAGATATATTATTATATCTACATGCTGACATCACACACACTGTTTTCTGTACCAAAGTGTTTTCCATGTAGGAAATGTGTAATGCATAAAACAGTCTTCTGTAAATTGAGAGGTCTGTCATGTGTGAGGCGTTTGAAACATAAATTCCAAATGACCCTGTTAGAAGCCCGTCTAGAAGTCTCAATTCTTTGACCTCAAGGCTGTAGGCTTTGCAGTCGAAAGGTAAGTGTGGGGTTTCATCAGGACCAGGCATCTGCAAGTAGTTGAAGACAGTTGAGAGCCTCCCCTTATTGCCTTCTTTCATGCTAATCTGCATGTGTGGGCTATAATCAATCTTGCACATTATCAGCTGGAAACTGGTGCAATTTACACCTGGCCAGAGAAACAGCAGCTGCAGGGAGCATTCTTTGCCCCTCAGAAAAAGGGGAAAAAAACTTATCAGAAAAAACCAATACTCAGGGTCAAACTACATGTTACTTTAATGACATCACTGCTAGTTATATCCCGAGACTTTAATATTCTAAAGTGAGTACAGAGGATCTGATCTAGCATTGGGGGTAGAGGGCTTAAATCTTTGCCCACCACTGTGCCCATGGGGTGGGGGAGCAGTTTTTTTGTAATTTATATTGCCAAAAAGTGATCCCCGTATATCTGCCAGAGAAGGAACAGCAGCTTGGGTCTACCTTCCCTGCTGGAAAGAACACCTATAATAATTTTATAATTAAGAATTATTATTATTATTATTATTATTATTATTATTATTATTATTATTATTATTATTTATATAGCACCATCAATGTACATGGTGCTGTACAGATTTTTTCCTCTTCCCACCCCCTTCTTTTTTCCTTTTGTATGTGGACCTTTAAATGTAACCCTGAGGACAAGGAAGACTATCTTATTAATCTTTGCAAAACGCGCTGAGGCAAAAAGCTTTAAGTAAATAACTAATAACCTCATTCATGCTCAAGACAGGCGTTGTCTTCTGGGTTTCCCACATACAAGGTAAAAAGGGGAGTACGAGTTTCCACTATTCCTTGTCTATCACCTGCAAAAAATGAAGAAGCTCCACCTAGCGGTGAGAGAAATGAACTCTATGTATGCTCAGAGGGGCATGTTCCACCAACTTTATACTTTTGTGTGTCTCTGGCATTCTGATAGCTCTGGTTCGAACTGAGCTCTAGAGGACGGGAGGGCAGACCTCCAGATGTTTTGAACTTTAACTCCAAGAAGCCCCTACTTGCATAACTAGTAGTCAGGGATGCTGGGAATTGAAATCCCAAACATCTGGGGATCTACTTTCTGCCCACCCTTGCTCTAGAGGGTCTCTCTCCCTCACACACTTTACATACCTACACCCAAAGGGAAAAACCCTCTTTGCATATGTCGGAGATGAACAGGATCTGCTGCTTTTGGAGCACCTGGCAATGGCCGTGATTGGCACCCTCTGTTATTAGCAGGGAAGCAAAAGCGCTGGGCGGATTCTCGTTTTAGCCGCCCACCCAGCTCGCCAAACCACGAGGCGGGCCGGTCCCTGAAGAGACCGCTGGGCGGAGCCAGCCCTGCACAAGCACGGCAAGGCGGGCTGGCGGCCACAGAAACCCTGACTGGCGGCGGAGAAGGTAGCAGCATGGAGAACTGTACGCCCGTTTTCGACAAGCCTAAGGTGAGCGGACTGCTGGGCGTCTGAGACGCGGAGTCAGCCCTGGCCGTTTTCCTGGGACGCGGAGGAACTGCCCCTGCCCTGGCGAGGGGGTTTCAAGGGTTGACACCGGCCGCGCTTGCCCTCCTGAGACTACCCATAGTCCTCCCTTGAACCTGGAGCGCCACCCCGTTTGCCCTTCTAGGGCTCCGGGGTTCACAGCACAAGTCCCCGAGGCGCGTTTACTCTGGAGTAAGTCCCACGGGGTGGGGGCGTTATGTATGCATAGGCTGGCAGCCTCAGGCGCCCTTGTTGCAATTCCTTCTCAGGCTCTTTTCTTCCTAGTTTCCCCAAGGTAGCAGCACTTCCCCTTTTGCTTTTCTCCAAGCAACCTCCCACCACCACTTATGCACACATGCGCCCCTGGTCCCCATTTTCTTTCCCCTCACCCTCGCCCCTTCCTTGCCTGAGGGCTCTGCCCACTTCGCCTTCCCTTAGCCCCCCCCCTCCCCTGGTCAACCCCTTGCTGGAAACGTGTTTCGAGGTGTTCTGGTGCCTCCAAATGGCAACCCCCACCCCAACTTTGGTGGCAAAACTAAAGCACCGTTTGCTGCCCATTTAATGGTACCTCGAGATTGCTGCCTGGGGTGGGCTACCGCATCCTGACTGATCTGCCCCTTTATCCCTGTATAATCTCTCTTTTATTTTTCCTACCGTAATTGTCCCTCCAAGACTCCATTCTCTCTTGTTTTACTTTATCCCTTCCTTGCTTCAGTTACCCTTCATTTTGCCCTGCTTGTCTGAATTGCTTCGCATCTTTTACATCCTAACTACATTTGCAAATTACCCTTGCAGCTTCCTGTTCTGGGCCCATCTGTCATTTTACTTCATCCACCCCATCACTGGTACTGCTCAAGAGCTTTTCCTTCTATCCTTTCTCTTACCTGTTCTTTGGGATCCAATTCTTTTCTTCCCCACTAGGGTGGGATTTTCCCCTTAAATTTTATTTATTTCTATCAACCTTGGGATTCCCCAAGTATGTTAATACTTCCCTCATTTGCATGGATGGGAGTGTTTTGGCTACAGACGAAAAGGCCATTGGAAAATTATTTTACTTTTAGTATATAGGTTTAACAAGCAGTATTTGTTTTACTGAGATGTCTTTATTATATGATTTATCAGTTATTCAACAGATGCAAGCTTGACGAAATTCGTTTTTAAGTCAGCTGATTTGCTTTTGTCCAGTGATGTGATCTGAATGTATATCTGGACATCCATGTGGATGTTTATATTGACATTTTATAATGTGTGGGTGGGGTTATGCAGTAACCTCTTTGTGCATTTTAGCATCTTCTGTTGCACCTGAACTATTCATGCTAGCTTCAAATATATCATTAGCATATGTATCATTACGTGAAATAGTGATAAACATATACTTTCCTTTGTCTAATATATGTATTTAATCCATTCATAGTGGATCATGACAGGAGGAAGTTAACACACACACACACATATATATATATATATATATATATATATATATATATTGCTAGCTGACAAGATGAAGGCATGTAGTAAATTTAAAAATAGCTTTTGTTTTATGATTTATTGCCATTATGAAGCACAGGATCTTCAGGTTTCTGAACAGATCATTTTAAATGATATTTTGCTTATTTGCTGTCACAATAGTGGCATCAGCCTAATACATGGCATAGATGATGTTATAATTAAAGTTAGAGATTGTTTGGTTTAACTTAGTTGGGGTGATAGTGTGTTGTGCCAGAGACATCTTCTCTGCTAAAGTAATCAGTCAATACTGTATATAACAAAACTATGCAGTACATGAAATAAAGTACACTAGAATTCAATAAAGTACAACATGAATTATTAAGAGGTGGTGGCAGCATTACTAAATCCCTTGGCAACAGATCACAAAACCTTTAAGCCACAGCAATAAAGCAAGCAAAGAGCAGGAAAATCAAAATCAAATGAGAATAGGAGAAAGATCATGAGTAAAGGAAACACTTGTTTCATGGATCAAACTACATTGTACATTACCTACATAACATGCAGTTCCCTATGTATTTTTTCTTTACTCAAAGTAAGTGCAGGGCCCCCCAATCTGGACTGGAACCACAGTGCACTGGGAGTGGACATCTAATCCTTCCCTCCCCAACCATAGCTCCCCACATAATTCCCCCACCCCATGGAACAGTTAGCGAGTGTAAAAAACAAGCAAACCCTATATAAATAAAGCAAAGTGGCAGCTGCCTGCTCCTGTGTTTGCTTACATGGAAGTAAGGGCCACAAGTTTAGTTATTCCCAAGTGAGTACAGCCTTCATTTCATCCCTACTGCAACTTGTGCTTTTGGTGAGTAATTGGTCATTATTCACCAGAGATGGTGGATCTCTGTGACAAGCACACATGAACCACATTGGTGGAATTTCATGCTGCCATTAGCAAAGTTGGGTCCACCAAATGAATTTAGTACACTGGCAACATTCCATTGTTGGATTCCTTCTTGAATGAGCTGGGAGCCAATGCACTATGAGATAGACTAAAAATTTTGTTCCAGTTGGATCCTACCAAAAGTATTGTTCATAACTTCTTTCTAGCACTCTGCAGTTGTGCTATGGAAACTTGAGTGTATTCCTTTAGTTGGTTATGATCTTGCCACCATCTTGAGAACCTGGGGATAGGTAACATAAGGGGCAGGGAGAATTAAAATTAAAGTATTGCAAGAGTCAACTCTATTATGAAAGAATATATTTGTTATAATGAGCTGCTGTTAAGCAAGCAAGCAGAAATCTTATGTAGGTCTTATGAAATAACACCTCCCAGAAATGGGTTTTACTGCTGTGGAGCAGTTGCTGGGACTGTCTTTCTCTAGTGTCTCAGACTACAAACAGTAAAAATGCTGTTCAGACAACACACTAGCGCAAAAACCTTAACCGTCATGGCTTAGCATGTCATCTGTGCAGGGCCAGTATAGAAAGAAGGGCATTCTTGATTGATTTTTAGAAATATCAGGATTGATGGGAGAGAACAGTGTTTATGCAAGTCAGTCCTAGCTTGCTAGATCGTAAGATGAACCTTGTTGGATCTCATTTCCCTTGGGAAACCTGCAAGTAGGACATCAGGGCAACAGGAGTCCTCTGCTATTTATCCTCTAGAATCTGGTATTTTGACATTCCATATAGCTATCCTAGCTAATATCCATTGACAAACCTATCCTCCATTAAATTGTCTGACTAATCCTGCTTTAAAGTTATCTAAGCTAGTGGTCATCACCAAGATTCCTGCATTGAGCAGGGGGTTGGACTTGCTGGCCTTATAGGCCCCTTCCAACTCTACTATTCTATGATTCTATAAGAGCTTTTATACACAAGGAGTACATTGTGGGCTCATGATTCCTCACTCATTCCTCACTGGTAGTTTGTGGGTGCTTTACATGACATTGGCATACTCCAGGGCCTCTCCTCTTCTTTGCAACCATTTCCATGACTTTTTAAAAAAAATATCAAGGAAAGTCTGGTATTATCTGGAAATAGAGGAATGAAACCCTGGTGTAGTTGTGCAATTCTTCTATAACATGGTGGAATGGAATATATAGAAAGGCAGAGAGACAGGAAACCCAGGGTGGGGGGAATATGTGAAAAGGAGCTGATCTTAATCCTCAAAGGATCTGGAAGCAGAAGCCTCGGTAAAATGGTGAGTTAAAAGTCTAATGTAGAGAAGCCCCAAGTCTTCTGACTGTGAATTTTATACTTTTAATATGTGTGAAGAAGTATTTCTTTTTCCATCTATGTCTTATTTATAATTCGATGAACCTCTATTCTCTTCGTCATTACCCTATTTCTTCGATTCTAAGACACATTTTTTCCCCATATAAAAATGGGGTGCGTCTTAGAATTGCGGGTGTGTCTTAGGGTTTTTTTTCTGTTGGTGGTACTGAAATTAGTGTGCGTCTTACTATCGATGGCGTCTTACATACGAAGAAATACAGTAGTTGTTTGTCGTGGTCCCTTTTATTCTAACTTATAAAGCCCCAAATTCTTAGCCTTTCCTCATAGGAAAACTGCTCAAACACCTTGATAATTTTTGTTTTCCTTTTCTGCGCCTGTTCCAGATTGATGGGAAATGTACAAAAAGAGGAAACAAAAAACTGAAGGGACATTTTGGACCTATACTGTCAATAAAAAGAGACCTAGGAAGATCAATTAGCCCTGCTATGCACCACTGAAAAGCAGGATAAAAAAGAATGTTTCCAAGTGGATGGTTTTTTTGTCTAGAACAGTACATGTTCTGAACTACTGGCTGTCTTCAATGGGATACAAAGAAATATTTGGCTTATAAAATTGGCAATACTGCTGCTCTTTACTTAAAGAGATTAGGGGTGAATGTAGGTCCTAAACTCATTTCTTGTATCAATGAAGGAAAGTATATGTAAGTTATTTAGTGTGAAAACCACTGGCCCTGGTCTTTCAAGTGCACCTACTTCTTGCATTATTCTTGTGAGTACTCTCATTGACGTCACAAACTGAGGAGGAATCATCTGCTTTCTGCTGATCCTGCCTCACACAGACTGAGTGATGTTGGCTAGAAGGTTCAGAGTAGTCAGTACGCACCCATAAGAACTTTCAGGATCAAACTTTGATTTTCCCTGTTGTATTTATGTATAACATCTAAGAGTTATAGGTCTCCTGCTCGGAATTTGTTTATAAAAAGATTTATCCAATATCAGCAACAGTCATGTAATCATAGATTGAGACTTTCAGACTTGAACTGAAGATGTGCAATTGTTTGGCTGCAGTTGCGAGAATTTTAAGAAGATTGCTCTTGATCTTACAGAATTTTAGTAGGTGGCATGGAACACACTCTGCGAAACTTTTTTTATTTGCGGATTTAATTGTAATACAAATAAATCTATTTAAAGTGGTATTGTAGATTAAACTATGGGGGGAAATGATGTATCACATGTACATTTGGAGAAAGAGCAAAATACCTCACCACAAAATCGCATTATGCAATTCTTGATAGATGAACTTATTCCTAAGGGAAATTACTAAAAAGCATTGAATATTTTAATATATCTTCCTGTAGCATAAATCTGAGATAAATGAAAATCTGGTTTATATATTTTATGTCACTTAGGGCACAATCCTACAGATGTTTAGACAGGAAAAAGTCCTACAGCTTCTAGCATTCCTTAGTCAGACATGCTAGCCGGGGAATACTGGGAGCTGTAGGACTTTATTCGGTTTAAACATGCATAGGGATTGCACCCTTAGGCCTTTTGCAAGGGGGTAATTCTAGTTTATATGAATCAAAGTGTGTGCATTTCAGTCTTATCCTATACTTCATTGTCTAGACTAAAATAGAAAGATCAAATGTTCTCGAAGGTTTTAAAAGTAAGAAATCTCAACTAATTTTACTCTGTCCTATGCAGCATAGTGCATGAACCAGAAAATCATCAACTGACAGTTAGTTAGATTAATTTATTTACAAAGCAATAAGTTTAAATTGACTTGGCAGCTTCCAATCCTGCTAAGGCCCAAGGCTTTCTAGCTGCAACCCTCTTTTGGTGTAACTGGGATTTTCACTACTGTAGTTGGTGAGTGATCGTGCAGGGTTTTGATGGTGGATTGGGTGCCTCCCAAATGGGGAAGTCTGTGTATGAAGTTTGGTCCTGATCCTGCAAAGTTCCAAGGAAGTCCATGAAGACTGGGCAACGGTGCCACTGCTTGGGCGGGAGGACTGCAGTAGGACAGGGGATGGTGACAGGAAGGATCAGATTGGGAAAATTGCCCAAATAAGCTACACACAGTACCTTATTTATTAGCTGGGTAGTGTGGCGAGGCATTGTGGACTAATTCTAAAATAAGCTACTGTGCGTAGCTAATCAAGCCATTGTGCAATCAATAAAACTTCAATAAAGAAACCATTTTAAAGTAAAGGTAGTTATCTAAAGAAAATATTTGCCCACTCCTTAACATAGTAAAAATATTTAATCTATTCTGAAAATACGATTAACTTCTTGGGAGGGCAAACAGTTGTTACCTTGTAGAATTAATAGTGTCCTAAATGAATTCAGTGTTTCCTTAGTACTGGCCAATCATGCGTGAATGCTCCAAAGTTCAGGTTGGACATCTTTTTAATTCTGGTAAATGACAAATTCATAGTTGTCTGTCGTTTGGATCCAGAGTGGCTTTTGCAAACCAAAGGGCTTCTATTTGCAGAAGGGACGTGGATCCAGTAAAGTATCCTGCTGTAGGAATGGGGTCAGGCAGTGTTTGCCAGTTCTCTCTTCCTCGTGCAGCCCGCTCACGCAACCTCCCATTCTTCATCGTGGTCTCTGTGCATTACACATTTGGGCTCTGCACCTGCAGAGATGAATGCACAAATGACTGTTCAAAGAACCACAGTTATTATTATTATTATTATTATTTATATAGCACCATCAGTGTACATGGTGCTGTACAGTTACAGGTAAGCAACCTGTTCTTCTGGCCTGCAGCATTCCCAACCTTCTGGAATTATAAGGTGGTAGTGGTCTGCAAGAGGAGATGACAAACAGGCAAAACTTCACGGAACACAAACTGGCAGGAACTCTGTATCCAAGTGTGTAGTTGTTTTCCATAGCTGGATTCCATAGCATAAGAATTGAAATATGGGCAAGGCAGTAGCACTTACTGTATTCTGAATAGTTATATGCAAGGTATCATTTTAACTTGAAAGCTAACTAGCTCTCAGGAAGAGTGAAAGGTAGCTAAATTTCAGGTGGGTATAGGTTGGTTGTGAATGTATGTTCTGTGTGAATGGTATACTAAAATCCCACACAGGCGTAATGAAATACCTCTCACTTTGTGTTAAATTATTACCAAAATGAACATAGAGACTGAAAGTATTTGTCTTTTTAACAAAGCCTTTCTCTCGTATAATATATGTGTGTATACTTGAGATTTCTCTATTTTTCTATCATGCCTGATGAAGTCAGAGTAATTTTAAAAATTGTGTACAGTATCATAATGGATGTTAGTGCAATCCATTATAAATCTGTACCTAATTTCTATTTTTATATTTTTTTAAGAGACACTTAGCTTCAATCTAATGGTCCCAACACTTTGTTGGGCCATTATAGCTTAACAGTATTGTAACTTGACTACATGTTCTAAACATGTAACATATGAAGTTCCCAGAAGCAAACATAGTGGAGCAGGGATGATAAGAACATGGAGATCTCAGGTGAGTTGCCTTTCTTGTGGTTTTGTTCAGCTATGACATTCCAGGGAGATCTCTCAATCTGGCATAAACCAAACTCCTCAATCCTTGGTATGAAGTCCTGCTGAGTTCAGCAGTGCTTATTCCTGAGTATGTGTGCTTAGGAGAGCAACCTGAGATTTAGTTTGCTCTTCCACTTTTCAGTGGAGAGGTTGAAATGAATGGATGGAGCTGTGTTGCATTCATTTCAATAGGGTAGCTCCCCCGTCTTCCAATTCTTAACCAACCATTCATTCTCGGGATGGATCAGGTAGTTTTGCAGCCATTACATTCATTTGTCCTTGAGCATGTCTACACCAGGCGATATCCCGGAGATCATCTCTGTGCGTCCACATGACACACAGGGATCCCGGAAGCAGGAAGGGATGATCCCTCCATTTCCCCGGGATATCGCCATACCCTTTTTTCTCTGTTTTTCCCGCAGTCCCGGGACAATCCCAAGAACTGCGGGTGGTGTGGCTGCCTGTCCTGGCTTCCTCCCTCTTCCCCGTGAGTAGCGGGGGACATCAGAGGGAAGGAGCCGTGTTCAGGAGAGTCCAGGGCCATCAGGGGAGCGGGCTTGGGACTTTTTTCTTTTTTAAAAAATCTTACTTTTGCGCTGGAGCGCAGGTGCATTCCAGTTCCTGTCTTTTTTTAAAAAAAGAAATGGCGAGGCATGATGTTCTTCTTCTCTGGACGTCACATGCCACGTGTGAATGCAGGGGGAGGATCTCGCAATCAGCATATCGCGAAATCCTCCCCCTTCCCTCCCGGATCGCAGGGAGGTGTAGACATGCCCCTTTTCTTCTAGCTGGGAGGAGGAGGGGTGTACACAAGCTCAAGACAATAGTTATTAAGTTCTCCCTGGAAATTTGTGTCTGAACAGGCCCTTGGCAATTCACCAGAGGCTTGGCAGCGCTCCTTTAAACCATTGGGAGGCTAAGTGGTTGTGCCAATATACCAGTTCATTTGCAAGGTGCTGCTGCTTTCACTTATAAAAGGGTTGGACATAGTTCTATTTCAGTTGGACAGCCTGTGTATATATGTCAGGTTGTAATTAATGGAACTGGTTCAGTGGGAAAATGTTCTAGATTAATGATCTAGTGTTATAGACCGTGAACTTGTTAACATGCTAAAACCTTGCAAGCATAACAGTAGTGTGTTGTACACTACAATTACTATTGTTCAGCTTTGTAAATCTGTCTTGTGACTTCTTCGATCCCATCTGGGATAACTTGTATCTTTCCGCTGCAGTTAGTACGACTTCATGCATGTCCTAGGAGTACTATTCTTTAATGTGCTCTAATTTCTTTAGTTAGGAGGGAAAAGAGGGAGAATGAAATTCTTACATCACATGAGTTAGGGACTATACTCTGCATGTAGTTCAAATATATACTTATCAGTTAGGATAACAATTTACTACAATAGGACATTTGATGTCAGGGTAGTCCCCAAAGACCTGTCAATATTTGAGCGAAGTGGAGAGATGGCTTAACCTAATCTAACCTGCTTTCTTGGTTGTATTAGGCACTAAGTACACTTGACTGCCTTCAGTGATGCAGCTTCTCTGCGTACTTAGCTCGGCAGGAGCCTGTTCAGCAGCTTTGTACAGCACTGCAGGGAAATACGACAGGCAAGAGTCCTCCTGAATACCGTGTAGAATGCACAGCTTCATTTATAGACCTGGGTGACTAGCTTGTGTGGCTGCCCACAAAGGGACTTCGAACATATCACAAATAGGCATAGCACCACCTAATGCCACATATGAAACAACTGTTGAAATGCAGAAGTTTCAAAAGTGATTTGGGATGTGGAGTTTATGGGTGTCTGTTGTTCAAAGAATTCAAAATCCCAGAGTCTGTGTCTTGGCTTGTACTGCAGGACAAAGTTGTTTGGATTTTTGTTTTCAAGCATTACATTGTGGATTTATCAAGCCCAGAGCACAATAAGTAGCCGATAAATAATTAGCGTTATCCAATGAGTGTTTATAGCACACTTGTTACTGGCTGCTCACAGGTATTCATGGGTCCTTTTGACGATGATGTCTGACTCCCGCATATCTCCCGCTTCTGCACTTTTCTCGTTTTTTTAAAAAAAGATCCAGAGAATCTGTTTTTTGGGGGGATGTAATGATACTTGCTGCCATTTCCTGCTGTGTACAGGAGAAGCAGCACTATAAAAATGCCCACTGAATGGGGCATGTGGTCATTGCTTGCTTCCTCTTTCTTTCCCGTGTGAAGAAAGAGGAAGCTGCTCGTCCCTATTGTGGGACAGAAGCGGGAGGCAAAGCAACGGTAGGGAAACCCGATTCCCCCCCTCATCTGATGAGGCTCAATATCTTCTACGTAGAGCAGCTTTGGTATCTCAAGGGATGGGATGTTTGATTTTTATATATATACTGATCATGGGTCAGTGATTGATTTAAAGTCAGAATTTTTGCTGCTTATTTCTAACTCACATCCTGTTCTCAAACTAGTTAAATTCGTATTACTTCTGATTCAAAGTTTTTTATTAAACTTTATTTTCCAATCTAGGAAGCTTTGGCTGTTAGGATTGGAGATGTCATGGTGAATAGTGTTACTTTAACCCCACTTCTCGAAGTGGTGAAAGGTTCTAGCAGGTCAGCACTTACTCAGGTTTAGTGTCCTTTGGAATGAGGTTATTTTGAGGCTTACGGTGTTTTGTAATATTTGAAAACAGGTTGAATGACTACATCAGTTTCATACATTAAAACCAGGAACAGGGTCAAACAGTTCAATGTAGAAACAGGAAGACAGAACTTTAACCCACACTAAAAACCTAAGGCAATAAAAATATCTTAGCTTCTTGCCTGAAACTTAAAAGACAGGGGACCTACTGAATCTCTCTAACCATGGACTTCTCTGACTCTTAGGGCTCATCTCCGCCAAGCAGGATATTCCACTATGAAAGCAGTATATAAAAGGCAGGAGCCACACCAAGCAGGATATAGCAGTATGTATGTGTCAATGGGCCCCAACAGTTGTCAGTGCACTTCAATACCATTATAAAGCAGTAGTGTGGCTTCTGCCTTTTATATACCGCTTTCATAGTGGAGAATCCTGCTTGGTGTAGATGAGCCCTTAGCCTGCAGCCTTCGTTTGTTCCTTCATAAGCACCTAGATTATCTGGTGTGAAGGAGTTCTGCTCCCTTTTCCAGTACTTTTTCTACTGGAAAGTTTTTCTACTTTTTCATGTATCAAGAAGCAGTTGTTTAACTATTAGTTCCCATAGAAGCACACCACCTGTACTTTCCTTAACAAAACACAATGTTGTCTGGCAACTTTGACTTGGAATTTCTAAAGAACTGTTGCAGTCATTCTGACAATTCCCACAAATTTATAACAATAGATTGGACAGGAGGATTCCCCCCACCAGTTGTTTACCAGAAGGGGAAGTTGCTAGCATACCCATGATGAGCTATGCAGTTTCTCTATACAAAATCAGATGACTCTTTACAATGTGCAGACAAGGGGCAGGCAAGTGAACCAGGGAATCTGATGTATTTGTGGCTCCTTTTTTGGCTTGTTTGGAGACTACTACACTTCGCCCAGCCAAATTGCTTTTCTCAAATTACTCTTCATTGTTGCTGTGTAAGCAGAGATTGTACAGAGACATGAGACAGTTTTCCCCTTTGAAGAAGAAAGTATCTTTATGCAGTCAGCCGAAAGCAGAGGTAATTGGCTGGTGGGTTTAGAAGTTAGTAGTGATACTGAACACTTGAAGTCAGTTTTGCAAAGAATGACAACAGCACTTTCTTGTAAGCCAAATAGAAATAAATACTTTGTGAGGCTTTGTTTATGACTCCATGTCAAGTAAACAATTTAATTTAATCATTTGTTCTGTTAGACCAGGAGTAGTCAACAAGTGGCCTACAAGCTACCTCTCCTTGGACTCTTTTGCGTCCCCCACTCACTGCTGCTGCCCCGTGGAAATTTGGTGATGCAGCAGCACAAAAAGTGCCAAATTTTACTTGTAAACAAGACATGCTTTCCCTGTGCGCTTTATTTTCAAGCAAAATCTTGGGGCAGGGGCAGGATTGGTACTGCTGTGCCACCAAATTTTGGTGGCAAATTTGCCAGTAAGAGCCAGGGTGTGGATCCCAGAGATACAATGCAACTTCCACACTTATTTATTTATTGCGTTTATATCCCGCCTTTTTTCCTCCAAGGAACCCAAGGAGGCATACATAATCCTCTCCATTTTATCCTCACAACAACCCCCCTGTGAGTTAGGTTGGGCTGAGAGTCTGTGACTGGCCCAAAGTTACCCAGTGGGTTTCCATAGCTGAGTGGGGACTAGAACCCGGATCTCCCAACTACCAGTCCAACACTTTAGCCACTACACTACACTGGCTCTCACTTAATTGTTGATGTTGCTCAGCCCTGTACTAGATCTGTGGTTTTATATATATAAAAAAACCTCAACGCATCAAATCGTTGTGTGAATCTGAGTGAACGCTTTGTTACTGCAGTTCAACTTAAAGCAAGAATTCAAGAACTCATGCTTCCCAGGTTTTCACAGACATCCATTGCTGCTTCCTGTTCTTTCTCTAGTCATAAGATCTTCTATGTGGCATGGCAACTCTGTTCCAACAGACCAAACTCAAGCTAAACTATTTGGAAGAAGTTACAGATAATATTTTAGCAACTAGGCTGTAAGCCTGGTGATCTCAGAAATAAACATGGTGTTTTCCACTCCCATGACTTTTGGATACATTTCAGGGATTACTTGTTTTGGGCCACCTTTTCATGAGGCACTAGTGGTTCAAGGGAAACCATTCAGTGATCTGAAGTAGTGGGCCTGAAGGTCCTGTTTGCATACTTTCCAGAGAGGTTCGTTCAGTTTTTAATGCAGTAAATGTATAACTGTCTCTAATTTGTTGCAGGGGATCCAAGAGTATGTTCATCAAGGTACTGCTTGTATCATGGGCATGCTGCATTTCCCCAGCACATGTATTTGTCACTGAGAAAATACCATTTCTTCCCTGGGTTGCACATCGGTAGCCATTGCGAATGTTGTGTGGAATATGTCAAGTGATAACACTTCACCCTTCCTCATACACCTGTACCACTCTGAACATTTGGGTATTATTTTAATTCTTTAGCACCCGATTTCACTATTCAAGAGCAGGAGCACTTGAAAGAAAGAGAGCAGAAAATCATAGAAAAGCCATTTCTGAAGAAAATTCTTCTTCTTGATATCAGCGTATAGCCTGTTAAGCAGAAAGACAAGCATTTTTAAATACCTCACATCTTTTTCTAAAGCTGATAGTGTTATTGTCTCTTCTTTCTTGCAGAAAGAACTTGCAATGTTCACTTCACCTTGTTTAGCTTTTCCTTTTTAGTTTTTACAGACCTACTGCTTATTAGGTTTGCCTTTATTCTTCTGAGGTGGCAAATAGAAATTCAAATCTGTCCCCCGCCCTTTAATTTATATAATCCACTGTAGCTAAGTTGTCTTCGTTCCATTTCCAGAAATAATGCCACCATGATGTTGAGTTCTGTACATTTAATTATTTCTTTGTTACTGCTTGTTATGCTAATTTGTAGGGGTTCTTTGTGTCACCATACTGGAAACTGCAATGAGGCTTATAATAGAGAAAATTGAATTCATCTGGGCTGGATGGTATTTATAAATCCATTGGTGTGTTTTCCCTGAATTTTAAGTAGATTATATGTGAGCGATCGACCAGATAGGAAAGAGGGGGAAACTGAAGACTTTTTGTGGCTAATAAATGCCAATAAAGCTTTGTATCAGTCCAAAACAATGAGGTAGTGAAGTAAAGTGCCTAGAAATTTGAACCTAAACTGGGGACGGTTGGGTTTAAATCCGTCCATGGCTACAAAGGTTACCAGGTACCTCACAAAGTTGATGCAAGGATAAAAGTTAAGACGCCATGTATGCCGCCTTGAGTTGTTTGGAGAAAGGTCGGGATACAAATTTAATAGATAGATATTGGACACAAAGGTAGTCCACAGGTTCTATGTGTTCTCAAGAGTCTGGTTACATAGTTTTGCTCTGTGAAAAGTAGCAACGAGAATTCTGAATACTCCTTTAGAGAAAAAAAAGTAGGTCAATTTATGTATATGCAAATAAATGCTTGTTTATTTTTTGTCCTGGAAGTTAGTACTGTTCCACTAGTGATTTTGAACTTCACCAGTTTCAAAAGTTGTTTGAATTTTGGAGATAGGGAAAGAGTGTTGCCATGCTATGAACTAAGAAGCTCACTTGCACGCAAATAACTGACATTGGATATGCTTTTCCACCTTTATATCACAATAGTTTTCACATCTATTCATCTTTGTTGCAGGTAGAACTTCACGTCCACTTGGATGGATCTATTAAACCAGAAACTATTTTATACTTTGGCAAGTGAGTGAATGGTGTTGGGTTTGGGTTCTCTCCTCCCCTTGTTTAAAAAATGGTAGTATATTAATAGTTGGTATTGCATGCAAAATATTATTTATTTATTTATTTATTTATTTTATTGCTCCCATAGCTAGGGCTCTCTGGGCGGTTTACAGAAATTATGTGATGATTCTGTTTCCAGACAAATGAAATATAATATCTGGTCCCACTTTCCTGGTAATCTGTATTTTGTCGGTTAGAAAGCAAGGTTCAGTTGTTCTAGAACAAGCAAGTGTGCTTTGGTAGAGAAAGTGGATGAGCAGCACAATCCTATGCCTGTTAACTCGGAAGTAAGTCCTACTATATCCAATGGGGCTTGTTCTCAGGTAAGTATGCATTGGATTGCAATCTGAAAGTACAGTACTGACATGGTTCCCTCTATCTGAACTGTCCCTCAAACCCACACCCCGAATTGAGAGGCTGTGAGAGTCAGGAAGGAAAAGAAGCAAACTGAGAAGAGTGTGAAAGCCAGGTTCTACCACAGGTGTCTAAAATTCCATTCAGTGTCACTGGTAATGACTGATGTGATTGAAGACTTAAGAACATAAAGAGAAATGATGTATCAAACCAAGGGTCCATCTAATCCAGCATTCTGTTCCCACAGTGACCAGCCAGCTGTTGACAGGAAATCCACAAGCAGGACATGAGTGAAACAGCACCCTCCCGCCCTTGTTTCCTAGCAACTGGTGTACATAGGCATAGCCTTCTCCCCTAGGAATTTGTCAAACCCCTTTTTAAAGCCATCCAAATGGGTGGCTATCACTGCATCTTGAGGTAGCAAATTCCATAGTTTATGCAGATGTACTTCTTTTTAGGTGTCCTGAATCTCCCACCAATCAGCTTCATGGGATGACCCCGGGCTCTAGTATTCTGAGAGAGGGAGAAAAATGTCTCCTATCCACTTTCTCCACAACATGCATCATTTTGTACACCTCTGTCATGTTTCCCCTTACTTGCCGTTTTTCGAAGCTAAACAATCTTAGCTGTTGTAACCTTTGTAAACATTTTAGTTGACCTTTACTGCACCTTTTCCAGCTCTACAATATCTTTTAAAGTGCTTTTTAAAGACTATTTCCAAATCTGAAAATCTGTTTAAAAGTTAAGAGGACATTTGCAAATACTAGCGGATTATAAATATGATTGAACCCCACTATTACAGCAAAATGCTAGGTAGCATTCAGCTGATGGACAGCAGTGGGAATGAGGCTTATACAATCGGTGTAAATTCAATAACAACAAAACACTTGTGTTTCAATGGGAATTGATAACCATCATATAAGGCCACTGTTCTGGAATTCCTAGGAATTTGCAAAAGGGACTTACCAAGCCAATAGTGAGGTGATTTTGTTTACTGAGGCACTCGTTCAATTTTCTTGTGCCAAAGAAATAGAAGTAAAGGTCAGGAAACATCTGGATTGCAGGAGTATGGTTCCCTGGCAGTGTTCCTCTAAGAAAGGAAGTGTCCATGTTACTTGATTGATAGTGCTGAATTTTAAGCTTAAGGTTTAGCTGGGGACACAAGTTCTACATGACCATGTTCTAATTTCTTTGTTCATAAAACCAAAATCCTACGTATTGTATTCCACTTACGTGCCTTGTTCTTTTGGTGTTTGCAGATTGTTGCCTTTTCTTTCTTTCTGGGGTGTGTGCTGTTTTGAGTGCTCTCTTTCACTTCTCCCCACCCCTTACCAACTGAAGTGGATTTTTTGTGATTTATAGAACACTGGTAGGGAGGAGCATTTGGACTGCATCATAAGGGGTAGCTGGGTACAGTGTACAGAGTAGAAGTTTACCTGCACTCTTTTTAGTTTCTTGTAGGAGAACTAACCCCAAGCTGTCAGATTAGCCTCCTTTAACGTAAAGTAAAGAAATTTTGTTTTATTATGTAAAAGTGAAGAGAAGACAATAGGAGTTCTATACAATGAACCTAATGCTGTGTTTCAAAGCATACTTATAGGGTGTTTCCAGATGAGGATTTGATCCTGCCATTGTTCATTCATGAAGTTTTTTATGGGTGGGGGCTGACATTGTTTTCCATTCGTAACGATCCTGTGCTTTTCCACCATGTCTTCTGTCTTTTTTTCTTACTGCAGAAAATCTGTTAAGGAGAAAAAGATGGAATTGCTGCACAATGCCTTCTCTTTGGTAGCGCTAGGAGCCCTCTGTCTGGAAGCACCCATAGTTTTCTTAGTACATAAGACAAAGGGGTTATAGACTCAGCTGTAAGCTTAGTCAGTGACTGCAGGACAAATGCCCTGGTCTCTCTGATGATTGATTTTCTTCATCAGCATACTAGACAGATTCAATTCAGAACTAACCCAATCAAGCCTTTAGCAGCTGATGCATGTATTTTTTAAAACTTCTAGGAAAAGGGGAATACAGCTCCCAGAAGATACATTAGAAGGCCTCCTACAACATGTTATTCTCAAAGAGCCATCCAGTCTCACAGAGTTCCTAGCAAAGTTTTCTCTCTACATGCCAGTAATCGCGTAAGTAAAGCCATTTGATCTGTCTTAACCATTGTCAAAGTTTGGATGTTTCCAGCTTAAGGCTTCCCTGTTTTCTTGTCTATCAGAACATTTGACCAAATAAGCATAAACTTTAATTTGCAAAGTTGTATAGAGATCAGTGCCATTATTCCTACTGAGAATGTAACAGCTGATGACTTGCTGGTGCATGGTGACCCTGTACCTTCAACCATTAGCTAAGTGAAAGGAGCAATTTCTAAGGGCATGCAAAAACTTGTCTTCGTTTTGAAGCCCTGTGTGGGCAGCTTTAGAACAGCTGTTGTAAAAGATGAGATTCATTGGAATCAGTACAACGTGTTGCATACTGATCTTGACACTAACACAGTGCTGGTACAGATTGTGTGAGCAGTACTCCTAGGGCTTCCTGACTTGGCGTTGTAGATCAAGGCTCAGTTCAGACAACATGTTTCTTTAGAGTGGTTTTAGAACTCCACGGTGGAGTTTTTACACCACCGTTGATGTTATCTGGAGGGAAAACTCCACCCCAAGGTGGAGGTGGTGTTTTTTTTAGAAAACACTCCATGCTGAATATCCATGCTGTGCAGAGGAGATTTCCTGCACAAGCGCTGCGTTGAATGTTGCGTGGAGGGCTCTGTGTAATTTTCTGATGTGCTGAGTTGACTGTCCCCACTGGCTACAAAGTTCTCTGGCAAGAGTGGCAAAAGGAAGAAGTGGGAGAGCCGCTGGGATTCTTTTTTTGCAGCAATGGCTGATGGGATACCATCAGGAGGACTGGGGGAGTAGAGATGGTGGAGGAACTGTCAATCAAACGTATTGTGTTTGATTGACAGGGAGCCCATGAACTCAGCCATTGAGTGGAGTTTTTCCACTGCGTAGAGAAACATGTTGTCTGAACTGAACTCATCTCTTCCCAGTAAGTAGCATTCTTATTCTTGAATTCTGGACCATATTCCATTCTTCCCAACCATTTGTCCCAGATTTTGTTGGACTACAATTCTGGTCATCCCTGACAATTGGTTGTGCTAGATGGGGCATTATAGGAATTATAGGCTGGGTTCACACGGCATAGTATCCTGTGGGTTACTAGCCACAATGGGTGGTCATGTCATCTGAACCCAGATTGCTTTTTGCAGGGTGGCTTATTTTTGGGAAACAAGCCATCCTGACAAGCTATGGCTTGTTCTAAGGCTTGTTCGACCCACAGTGGATTGACATGTTGTATGAACCTGACACAGCAATTTCATTGTAGGTTGCGGGGACTGCCTCTCCGCCAATACCCAAGCAGCACTTCAAAGTGCCCGTTACTGGTTCTCCACCCTTATTATTTTTATTTTTTCTGTCCCAGTCATTTGAGCAAATCTCTTCAAGTTTTGTTTGTTTGTTTGGTCTTTGAGAAGTGCGCAAATGCACTCTTACAGCTGTCCTATATGTGCGGTCTTGCCTGGTCAATTTCCTAGTCTGTTTCAGCTGTCAAAGGCAGCAAAAAGGATTAGATAGCAGACATGGACACTGGCAAGGCAAGACTGCATATATGCTGATTTTATTTTCAAAGTTGTGGAAATTTGCTCATTTTGGGAGACTGGGAAATATACACCAATTTCATGGCTGGGAAGTAAATGGAGGGGAATTTTGTGCAAACCTACTAGCTGGAAAGTAAATGAAGGGGAACATTATTCAATTGTAGTAACTGCTACTTCAACTTTGCTTTTAGCAAAGTGGGGGACGCTTGTCTTCCAACTTAAAGTTTAATGGAGGTGGAGCGGGGATTTACAGTGAGCAACACACTTCCCTTCTCCCATGACATCAATTCCTTCTCCTTGGATCTTTTACGCTTTTAGCAGGTATGCTCCCACTGGAGCTTAAAGAATCACTTGGGGTGATTGATTGAATGTGGAGGGACTACTGCTTCATCAGATCTAACTTAACATGGTGTTTAGATGATCAGCAGAAGAAACAATGCATTATGGTTGTTTCCCCTGCCCTGGACATGCCAGCCGCACAACCAGCATGTTGCCGTGTTGTCTAAATGCAGCACGACGGGGGGCAGCTTCTCACCCACCTCGCAACCTGTAATGCAGACCATGGGTTGTAGAATGGGTAAGAAGCTAGCCCTGCCATGCTGTGCTAGGTTCAGCTGACCTGACAATTTGTCACGTGGCAAAGGTAATTAGGAAAATGCTGGTCATAGGACATGGAGACAGGGAAAATAACTCATGCTGTGTTGTTCCCCCCACTGATTGTCCAAACCCGGTCAACCCATATTTGACATTTATATAGAGCATTTCAAGTGTTATTCACTTATTCATTTGCACATATGGTGTTCAGCACTCTGAATTCAATAAGGGCTGCATAAATTCAACAAGTGTTAGATAAGCCTTCTCATTTGTAGTGTCTACTATGTGGAATTACCTCCCCATTGAGATCAGGCAGGATGGAGTTCTTGCCAACAGTGTAAAGTACATGTGTTTGTCCAGGAGTTTCCCTAACTGCTACCTGGCTATTATATTGAGATTTAATTGTTTTATCACGGCTTCATTGTTTTAATGACTGATTTTATTATAATTTTATCATGATTTTATCTAGTAAACAATTTTGGGATTCATTTTTTTAAATGCAAAGCAGCATAGAAATTCTCTAAAGAAATAAAACATTTTTTGTAGCTATAAAGTTCAGGTCAGCCTTCTGTTTCTTTTGAAAGAGAAAATGCAGGGGACAAATGTAATCTATTGAATCTGTTAATTCATATCTTAATACAGAAGTGATTGGCTAGCAAGACCATTTGGGAGGAATCATGGCATTGTGATATAAGGGCACCTATCCTGTGAGTCTGTTCAGATGCAACAGCAAATAGTGACTTATGTTATCTGCATGGCCTCCTCCCCTTATGCAGCACTGAGGTCTGCTGTTTTGTTCAAACTACACAAATTATAGTTCACTGAAACAATTGCTTGCCCAGAATTCTGGGTTTGATCCTAGCTTGTGATCCCAGATTGGAGACAAATGATTGTTTGAGTGAACTGTAGTCTGCCCAGTTTGTACTAACAAGCAAGCTATGGCTTGCGAAAAACCCAGATCGAGGTTAAGAAATCAAGGGGAGAAAGCAAGTGTGAGTCTCATGCAAGCAATGTCGAATCATGGTTTGAGTTTCATCTGCATTGTCACTGTGCACAAATGCTAATAACTGATGAAGGAAGCCACAGAGCTCAAAAATTGGGAGAAGTAACTGACATGTCTTTCTTAGGACCCACAAAACCTCTTGGTAACCCTGTAAGTTGTTTGCTTAGGCATTGATACAATTGGCTCATACCATTATTTTTTTGAGGTCCCAATATAGAACTGACTCATCACTTAGAGATATTACTTTGGCTCTCGTGAATAACAAAAATGACAGATTTTGATTAATAGAAGCAGGACATTGGCAAGTATAGTTCGTGTTGGTTCCAATTCAAAATCGGTGCAGGGCTCTGATCCAGAAAGTCCTGAGTACGCTTTGCTGTTTGTTTCACTCTTCATCTAGAATTAAATCCACTTTTCCCCAACTCCTTCATATAAACCTGTGTGCCTTGAAGTGCAGAAAAGGATTGGAAAGATTCCCTGTTGTAACTAAGTGGCTACTTACGTATCTTGAATTTCCGCATTAACCTGTATCTGAATACCTCAAGTTCAAATAGGAAAAAAAAATTCTATATTAATGTCAAACATA
Source organism: Elgaria multicarinata webbii (assembly GCF_023053635.1). NCBI lineage: Eukaryota > Metazoa > Chordata > Lepidosauria > Squamata > Anguidae > Elgaria > Elgaria multicarinata. Next base: position 191,424,881 of record NC_086171.1, read on the forward strand.
GCTTAACCATTGCACCATATTTTGGAGGTTGGAATTGGATCAGACCATGCTTGATTTACTATATGGTTTTAATTATTGTAAGCCATCTTAAACTTTTTTTGGAAAACCAGGTTATCAATATACTAACTAAAATGTTATTGAGCTGTGGTCAGATTAGGCTTGCAAATTTGCAAGGACTTGTGTTGGTGAAGTTTAGAATTCAGTCTGCTGAGAAGCACTCACTCCCACTGTACTGCAGATCTATGTTTTACAAGCTCTTCATTGTTAATTGGCTACCACTGTTGTAAAAAACAAGTTTCTACATTTACAGGGGGGACCGTGAGGCTGTGGAAAGAATTGCTTATGAGTTCGTGGAAATGAAAGCCAAGGAGAATATAATCTATGTTGAGGCCAGGTACTGTCCTCACTTGCTTGCCAACTGTGGAGTGCATCCTATCCCCTGGAACCAAGAAAAGTGAGTAACTTTTTAAATGTGTAAGAAAATACAATGCAAAATAACCCTCAAAATAAGCAAACATCTGATAACTACATACCATTGGCTGGCAGTGTGCAATTAAAGAAAATTATATTGCTTGTTATGCAATACGTTGACCAGCAGCAGTTCTCCATTGAGTCGTATGTGCAGTGATGATGTTGGGACTTTGTAACTTCTTCCCATGCCTGTTAGCATTCCACAGCACACAAGAGATCAGTGAACTACGTGTCTGGCTTTCTGCTGTCTAAATACGAAAGAAGTACCCACTTCTTTAAAGGACTCTCCCTGTACAATTTTGGTTTAATGTTGAAGTTTTCATTGCCATTTCTTTGCATTTATTGTTTGCTGTATTATTTCCATAGAATAAGAGAGAAAAGTCCTGTATCATTCTCAAGAGAATAAGAGAGAAAAGAACAATGCCCCTAAAGTTCAGCATTTTAGGCTGCAATTCTGTGCATACTTTTCTAAGACTAAGCCCCATTGAACACGATGGGACTTAGTTTTGAGTAAACCTGCACAGGATTACTCTATTTAAATCCAATTGGTGTCAATGAGAGCAGGGGATTAGGAATTTTTTAATTCTCCAGTTGAAATCAATGGCACTCTAATGTGGTTAACTATGGTTGGATCATACCCTATCTCACTTTTTTGGAGACCATCATTACAAGCACTCACATTCTTCTATTATTATGTATTTATTTATTTCATTTCTATACCGCTCCATAGCTGAAGTTCTCTGGGCTGTTTACAACAATATTGGGGCATCCTCTGATGGGGAAAGGGTACGCAGGCTTTCCAGGTTACATATAACTCCTTACTGAGTGTGGAGGAACCCGAAAGGGCAGGTTCCCTTGGTTCGCTGAGTGGCGGTCAAAGACTCTCAAGACACAATTTCTCTCATCTTGGAAAAGTTTTATTACGAGCAGCCTGCAGTACTGCAAGGTGGCAAACCCTAGAGGATCTGAAGGACTGCCCACTAGTTGTAGGCAACGCTAAGATACTTATAGGGTAACATCCTCAGAAGCAACAACAGAACTTCCTCATATAATAAACCAATCATAATACAGTTTTGCAATACAGTAACCAATGATAAACAAGGCATTTATGCATGTGCAGAGTGCAGATAATTCTAAGACTAGAAAAACAACACGTAGATGGGTATTCCAATCCTGGAACATCTGTTCATTTGTGGTTACTACTCTTCCTGGCCTCACTGGGAGGCTCACACTCTGACTAATGTGTCAACACTTCTCAATATATTTTCGGCTACAGTTTGGGTCAAATTGCTATAGAACTTAATTTCTAATAGAAAGGGCTTACATCAAAACAGGGTGGGCACAGACAAAACAGCCCATTCACACATTTCCTCAACAACAGCACAACAGAAAGTAACTAAACTTTCAGCTATTTATTTATTTATTTACATTTTTATACTGCCCAAAAGCCAAAGCTCTCTGGGCGGTTCACAAAAATTAAAACCATAATAAAACTACCAACAGGTTAAAAACACAAATACAAAATACAGAATCAAAAGCACAACCAGGATATGAATCAGAGAAGAGTTATTTTAGGAATTGCAAACACTCTTAATTGCTTCAGATAGAACATGACTAAGGCTGCAGTCCTAGGCACACTTACCTGGGAGTAAGCACCACTGACCACAATGGGATTTACTTCTCAAGAGACATGCATAGGGTTGCGCTGTAACTTTTAAATCCTTGTAGCACTTCAAAATATGATAGAACCTGTTAAATATTAGATTTTTATCATATTTTGAAGTGCTACAAGGATTTAAAAGTTACAGCGCAGTCTTAGCCAAGAAACAAAGATATCCAGTCACAATTATGAAGTTGTTACGACATGCACTTTTTTCAATTTTAAGTTGAGTTCAAGGGTCTCATAGACAATTTGGGCTTACAGCTGTTCTGGGCACTCTTTACCATCAAATCCAGAGGTTAGGTATATGCTGTCTGCAGACAAAATGGCACACTGGAGATGTCGAATGAATAAAATAATGGATTGTGATGTGCTCACAAGTTAACTGAATTATTGAGGCTTTCCTTGTGATTCTTACTCACAGGGAAGAGGGTGTAGGCTTTTTAGGATTGCAGCCCTATTGTCTGTTTTGTAATATTTAATCCAGAGTGTTTATATTTATGCAGTACTTGGAGTGCATGTACATTTATTTCTCCATTTTGGAATGTAGGACTACTGATTTCACAAGCCTGCTCTATTTTTTCCTCCATCCCTCCCATAGCCCATTTTTTGAGACTGCTTCCATGCTAGTGGGATCTCTTGCCCTGAGTATTTCATCCATCTTGCCTGTGTGAAACAGCTGTGAGTGGTTTTGGCAGAAGTTACTCTTAATTTCGGAAAGGAATCAGAGATAAAACAGAAGCATTTTCTTCCACAACTTCCTTTTTTTAATAACCAAGCAGATTTAGCTGTCATATCTACTGGGTTGAGATCCTGCAGCTGATCTTTACAGTTCTTAATTTGTTTAGAAGGAATCAGAGCTTTGTTTGACAATACATTGCTCAATTAGACTTTAATTCAGCTTTGTTGGGGAGCTCAAAGAGGTGGTGAGGGAGAATAAGAGAAGGAGGAAGGTTTGCTGGTTGTTGTATTTCCTGCCAGAGTAACTTGAAGCTGTGCATGTTAACAAGGGTTGGGGGATGGGGTGCGGTCCCCAGATGAAAAACACACACACATTTACTTACACTCAATGATCTAGCATGGCCAATTGGCCATTATCAAACTATAGCTGGCAGCTAGGTATCTTGAACTAATTTGCAAAGTAACTATCACATCTTCTATTGGAGGCTGTGGATTGTTACTTTTTTACCTTTACAGAAATAGACTCGTTTTAAAGTATTGGCAATATGAGTTTCCTGCTCCAGTTGGATCCCCTCGCACAGGGTTAACAGACATCTTGACCCTGTGGGGAAGAAGAAGCGAGGGAGACAGGAGCAGGCAGAGAGACCATCAGGGCCTGTTCTAGTTTAACCCCGACAGGCTAACTGACATTATGACCCTGGCAGGATCTACACTACTGCCTTAGAACGGTTTATAACAGTAGTGACAATTATTTGGGGCCAGGACACACTCCATATGTTGTTTTCAAAACGTTTCAAAGTGTCCTGCTTGGTGCAGATCTGGTCCCTGTGGGGAAGTGGGAGGAGCTGTTGGTCTGCTCGTCCTTTGGGAGATGAGGGAGCAGGGTCTTCCCACCAGCCCTGCTGAACAGTCATCTTAATTGCTTTTTCTTTCCCCCCTCTTCCCTCCCCATCCCCTTTTCCTCATGTTTCATGTCTTTTTTAGAATGTAAGCCTGAGGGAAGCAATGTCTTCTTTACTGATTGATTGTAAGCCGCTCCAGGAGCCTTTTTGGCTGAGGTGCGGGATAAAAATACTATAAATAAATCTATAAAAATAAACAACAACAACAATAAAGTTTCATTTGATTTAAATATGAAATATGGCAACTAAGCTTCTTCCCTGGTTTGCTTAGATAATGTTCTAGAAAATACTGGATTTGAATGTTGTGAATGTTCTGGAACTGAATTAGACAATTAATCTACATAGCTCAGTATTAACTGCTTTGACTGTCAGGATTCCCCCGCGGTCTTGGAGATCCTTTTTACTGGAGAAACGTGGATTGAACATGAGATGTCCCACATAGAATTCATATGCCCCTACTACTGAGCTAGATATTAGGTGGCAGATATATTCACCATCAGTATCTGGGTGTTCTGTTGTGGTGAATCCTGTAAAGCATAAAGGGGAGCATGTGTCCCCATATGTTCCGTTCAGATTTTAGGGGGAAACTAATATTGCATGCAGATATGTACCCTAATGGGTGTTTTTTCTAGAGAAAAGCAACTTCAGGAGTTTGTAGCTGAGCATTGGAAAGAAAGGGGAGGTTAACCCTTTCCTACCTGTCACTTTCCCCTGCAACTTACTCCACAGTTCACTTCCCCTTATGTTAGGTTCCAGAGGTGTGTATCCTCTGCCTTAGTGGATTTGTAACATGTATTTGCATGTTGTATATACAGTATTTATTTTTAATTTTGCATTGCTCTCTGCTCAATGAACACAAGGCGATGAACACTAAAAAGCATTAATAATCATTGAGAGGCACAACAAACACATATGCTCTTTTAAAGTGTGAAAATCATTTATTCAGTTTATTTGTACTCTGCCTTTCTCTCTAAAACATGGGTGGGCAACTTGTGACCTTCCATTTGTTTTGGCCTAAAACTCCCATCAACCATAGCTAACATAGCCCGTGGTGAGGAATGGTGGGAGTTGCAGTCCAACAACATCTGGAGGGCTGCAAGTTGCCAACCCCTACTCTAAAAGGAAGCCCAAAACGGCTGGGGTGTTTGTGTTATCAGTGTGTAGCAACAAGATACAAAATTTTAAAAGACTAACAATATGAAAAAATATCCAATCATAAGAATGCTAATATAAACCTACAAATAAATTTCAATTCAGTACTTACAAAAACTCAATTCAGTTGATACAAAATTCATAAACAATAATAAATTAATAAACAATAAAATTGACCCTGAGATGTGCTGCATTGGGGATCCCTGAGCTAACTGATCTCTCTATTTGTTTTGTGCAGGGGAGACCTCACTCCGGATGAAGTGGTTAGACTTGTTAATCGAGGGTTAAAAGCTGGAGAGAAGGCTTTCAACATCAAAGCCAGGTCTATTCTATGCTGCATGCGCCACATGCCAAGTAATGTATTACCGCTCACCTGTGGCTCTGCTCCCTACTTTACCAAATCTGTCTGTCTATCTTCCCTGCTATACACTGCCTGCAAACACTGACTCGTCAGATTCTTATTCTTTTAAAATGTATCAAGAAGCAATTCTTTTGGGTTTAGATGCTCAGTTACAACATAATGTGAATAATTATTCCCACAGAAGAATGGGTGCATGGAATAGGTAGAAACATATATCAAGTTTGCATGTTAGCAGCAACCCACTCTTAACAAACCATAGGTTGGTAAATGCAGTAGGAGCGAGCGAGCACACATCCTGGTTCCCTTACACTTCTGCTTCATTAAACAACCCAGAGATACCCCTTCCCAGGTTTATTTATGTGAATGCCAAACCCAGAACTCTGGGTTATAGGGGGATAAGACTGGGGATTGTTGGGGTTAAATCATGGGTTCAAACTCCCCCAAAAATCCAGAGTTCTGGGTTCAGATGTCATGTAAACAAACCAGGGACAGGGCATTCCTGGATCGTTAATTGCAACAGAAGTGGGCAGGTTGGGATCAGTGCATTTCTCATTGCATTTCAAACAACCCACGATTTCTTAACCATTGTTGATGACATGCGCCAACAAAGAGACAGGAGGAAGATTTCATCATGTAATGTATAAGAGAACTTGAGGTCGCTAATCATTCCACAATGAGAGATTTGGTTGGTTTTGTAGTGTACAAAATTAGCTGGGGCTGTTGACAAACATGACTCAGCTGTGCAGTTCTATGGGGCTGACTTTATCTAACACCCACCCATTGCCTTCTGTAGTCTCCTCCCATGTTTTTTTCAGATCTGATCTGTGATGCATTATTGCTTTTTCTTTTTCTTTTTTGACAATAAAATGCAATTACAGGGGTGGCATGTCCAATGTGGATGGTCAAAGTGCTATGTAGGCTTTGATTACTGTGTTACTGTGCCTTGATTATAGTATTTTAGGAAGCATTTTATTGCTTCCTGTTAAGCACAGATGTGGTATTAGTGCTGAATTGCCCCAATGTCAGTTCCTGTTCCACTGGAGGTGTGAGGGAGGCTTGTCCTTTTTTGTTGTTTTACTTTTATAGCAAAGATGTGCTGTTATGCTAAGAAAGAATAAAAAAATAATAATACAAGGAAATCAGTCATGAAAGTGCCCCCCCTTCACCCACAGCAGGACAGAGGTTGATCAATTAAGGGGCAATTCATCACTAATCCCGAAGCTACACTTAACAGGAAGCAATAAAACGGGATGAAGCTAAAAGAATGAAACCTTTAATTAGGATTACAAGAGACCCTTGCAGTTTTATGAGGCCATCCTAGAAGATGCATCTTCTCTTGCTTAAAATTTGTGCCCCTTCATGTGACCGAACAGTTTATAGTGGAGTGTGGGTTGAAATGTGCTGAATGCATATGTCTGCTTAATTTAAGCAAGTTGCAAGATGGATGTGAGATGAAGCAGATTCTTGCCAATCTAAGCCAAACTATAAATGGTCAGATCCTGTTTTGCAAAATGAATCTGAACTATCTTAGCTTCATTGTGCAGCTGATATCAAGCAAGGAGATAATCTGGTGCCTATGTGGCCCCTTTTACTAGCAGGCTTTTTGCCAAAGATGCATCTGAATTGGAAAACATCCATGGGAGAAAAAATTACCAGTTCCTTCTTCAGATTTAGTACTCCTTTATAAAAAAAAAAAAGACGATAGAGAGGGAAATCCATTATCAGGATAAATCAGTACAAAGTTTTAAGTCATTCAGCTTAAAAGTATCTTTCACTTCTTATTCCATCATGTAGCTTTAAAAGTCTAGGATTTTGTGTTTGGAAAATAAGCTTTATAGAAAGTGCAATTATGTTTGGCAACTAATCCAAAAAATGTTTACTAACTTAAAAAAATGTGTTTAGAACTCTGACCCTAGTGCTGATCCAGGAAGGATAAGAAGGCTGCTTGTAATTACGTATCTTGTAATCAGTTTCTTCAAACAATAATTTACGACTACATTTTAAATGTTTTTGCTAGAAAAATGGAAAACAATGTAGCTATAAACTAATCTCATTCCAGACTGAGATAAATTAGACTGAAAGATGCAAGGCCCATTTGTTGATTTTTAAATTAGAACAAATAATTACTCCACCCATGCAAACAGTATTTTAACATACTTAATGTTTGTTTATACTTTTATTAATATACACCTAAAATTTAATCTACTGTGGCTATGCAGTTGTGATATGCTTACACATTAAATGCACTTGTTTCTGTGCTAATTTATTTGTGTTTTTTTATTTGTACACCAACTTTCTACCAAAAATGTCACTCATGGCAGCTTACAATCACTAATAAAACTTGATAAAAACAATAATGAGCAAATACCTTAAAACACAATTTAAAAACACAACAATAACAGTTTAAAAATTGAATAAAAGCATCTTTTTCTGCTGGTGAAGAAAAACAGGGAGGGAGCAAAACTAGCTTATTTTATGCCATTATAGTTCTTCAGTTTGAAATATTTCATGTGAACTGTAAACTTTGGTAATTTAAAAAAACAAAACGAACCCTGATTTGTCTTAACTGCTTGGTGGAATTTAATGATTTTAATGGCAAAGCAATTAATTTATTTCAGGGGTGGCCAGTAAGTAGATCTCCATATCTTTTGTACCTAAACTCCCAGCATTCCTGACATTTGGCCATGCTGGCAGGGCCTTTTGGGAGCTGAAGTCCAGAACGTCTGGAGATCTACCTTCTGCCCACCCTTGATTTATTTGATTTGTTCCCATCTTTCTACCAAGAAAATGGCACTCAAGGCAGCTTACAATCACAGGAACTATAAAAATGTAAAATGTGAATTTAATTAAAACATCATCATCTGTAACGTTAAAACACAGCATAAAAACAGCTACAATAAAGGAGCAGTAAAATCGAGTGGCATAGTTCATTTACTTATGACCCAGGGAAAGCCTACATTCAAAATGGAAATAACTTTCTAAAATATTGTGGAACAAAACACTACTTTCTGGAATAAAGTGAATTTGAATAATTTATAGGAAATAGCATTTTGAGAATTAGAGTTTGCTAAATGTACGTGATGCGTTGTAAATGTTTTTTGGGGGTTTTTAATTATGAAAAAGACACAATTCTTAGTGTATAGTAACACCATGCTTATAGGAGCACAGTAGGTGGGTGTTAATTGTTAACTTGCTATCTTATCTCTGCTTCTTGCTCTCTCCCAAGCTGAAGTAGGCCATTAGTTTAAGATTGATTTTGTCCTAAACTAGGGTCAGACTTTCATCTTGATCACAGATTGCTTAGAGCTAATAAGAGTTTTCTATCTCTGGATTTTTGAAAGCAGCAATAAATTAAAGATCGTTAATGAAACTTTGGCCATGCAGTGAAACCTTGGAGGACTTTATAGGTTTGAAAATTCTATCTGACACCTAGTGACCTCTGCTGCATTTCAGTGCACTTAAGCCCTGATGGTTGTGTGCTAATTCCAGTATTCGAGGCAGTAAGCCTGTGTGCACCAGTTGCTGGGGAACATGGGTGGGAGGGTGCTGTTGCACCATGTCCTGCTTTGTTGGTCCCTGGTCGACAGCTAGTTGGCCACTGTGTGAACAGAGTGCTGAACTAGATGGACCCTTGGTCTGAACCAGCATGGCAGTTCTTATGTTCTGTTCATTTCCATTGATTTTGGCATACCCAATTCTACATAGAACCAGGCTAGAAGTTGAAAAGAAAATTCAAAAGTGAAGAAATTCAGATGAGTTTCTTAGTACAGACTGTAGATATGGTTGTATTTTTAATAAGAACTGGACTACAGGAACAGGGTGTTGTACAATATAAATATGTACTCTTAATAAGCATGCTGGGGATATGGAGTTCACCATAATACTGAGGAAGTATAAAGTGCAGTCGCTGAGCCAAACACCTTTGTGGAAATAACCTCTGCAGAACGGATTGGACTGGACATAATGCTAAACTATCGTTTAAAGACTTAGTTTAGTGTTGCATGGACAAGAATGCTCCTCTCTCCCCTTTATTATGTCCGGTGAGAGGAAATATGCTCCAGATAATCTAGGTTGCAAGGTGGGGGAAGAAAAACAAATCCTCTCCATAAATTTGGTCAGAAATCATTTCCCATACTCAAATCAAGAAACGAAGTTTATTAAAACATCAAATAACAAATGAGATGGAGAACAAGGAAGGCACAGAAAGAAAACACAAAACTTGCTAGCCTATGATGACTCAGTAGAAACAACCCCTCCTTCCCCCTGCCCCCAGAGCAGCATAGACCTTCACATGGTGACTGGACTTTATCCAGAGAGACAGCACAAGTTCTAAACTTCAAGTTGCTGGTTTAACCTTTGAAGCCCTAAAAGGCCTCTTATCTTGAATATCTCAGGGAGCATCTCCTCTATGGCCCCATTCAGAAGACACCTTAAACCACGGTGATTAAGCTAGAAAGCCGGGCCGTGTTCAGAAGTCACCTTAAACCATGGCTTTAAGTGAATAAGGCTTTTTGCCTTAGTCACCATGGTTAAAGCCATGGTTTAAGGAGTCTTCTGAACACAACCTGGCTTTCTAACTTAACCACCATGGTTAAAGCCATGGTTTAAGATGTCTTCTGAACAGGGCCTTTGAGTCCCTACTGGGCATTGAGATCTGCTAATGAAGCCTCTCCAAATACTATGGGAGTATGCAATGCAGAGGCTTGTGCTGCCCTCACTGGAATGCTGGAAAGGTCTCAGAAGCTGTATCGAGACTGTTGGGACGGAGTTAATCCCGTTTCTGAACTGTACTAATTTGAAGAGAAAGGATCCAATTTTCCAGTTTGGGTGGATGGGTGGAATCTGACAGCTCTGACATTGTGATTGTAACTATGGCTGGAGCATAGCAAGTTTGTGAGCCCACTTCATTCCAGAGCCAAGGTAATTGGCAGTGTAGATTCAGGCACTTTCATACCTGACTCTTTTATGGCTTACTTAGCACTGCAACTGAGCAATGAGTATTGGTGCAGTTTTCAAGCCAACAGTAGAATTGTGTGGCGAAAAGCAATTTCTCCTGAAATGTCTCCCTGAAGAAGTCTTCTCCAATATAGCCTTGCCCAAATAGTGGGCTTCAAATGGCAATGCATTGCTGTAATATGGCTTTGCATCTGCGCTATAATCAGTGTCCCAAAATGGTTGGACTACTAGGCCAATCTCAAGTGATCTGTTGTATAAATAACTTTTATGAAGCAGCATATTGGCAAAATGTGAACCATAACTTCTATGGTGTGATTAACTGCCATATAACTATTGCCTGGGGTGGGGTGGGGGAGATCTCTAGAGAATATAACTTCTCCATTATTTTCCTTGCTCCTGGCCCAAGACATTGGTCAAAAGAGCTTTTGCAATTAGAGATTAGATAATGTGATAAGGATCCCCTTGTTCTCCCAACGATCATACATTCCTTTGGTGTAAGAAAGCATGCAAGATGTTTACATTAGACAACTGCATGTGTTCTGTTGCTTTTGCAATTCTGTCTTTAAGACAGAAGAATGCCTTGTTAACTACCCTGTAGAGCATGCAAGAGATGTTCTTGCTGGCTGTTCCAAAGTTATGAATCTCAGTTCTCCTAAAGATCTTAAACTCTGAGCATTGCAAGACCCACATGTTTTGGCTGGCATTAAATAACTGAGGCCAAATGGACAGAAATAACTTTAATTTCTGTATCAAAATTTTTAATTAGGTGCTTGATTTTTGTTGTGTGTTTTTCTTGAATAGTTTCCTATCCAGATCTCGTAGGAAGTGATAGAAATAATAAATAAATAAATCTTGATTGGATTCACTAATGTATTTACTTGGAAGTTTGTAGTTGTTGTTTTAAAAAAAAGTTGATAAGATAAAGGAGAAGTTGGTTGTTTCACCCCCAGTATAATTAAGTTCACATCAGTTTAGAAAGCATAGCATTTAAACTATGTGTCTGAGGAATGACAGTATTAAGGAGCTGCAAATTGGAAGCAAAGTGCCAGAATTGTCCTGGCTGTGCCATGGTCCAGTTCAAACATTAACATGTTATGATTTGGTTAGGAATGCTTTCTCCTTGGCTTTTCCTTCCAGTGATTAGAAAAATTCTAAGTGAATTTTCAGACCTCTTCATCCAACAAACAAAATACATGGATGGACAGTAGTTAGTCCCACTAGGTGAATTGCTTCAGTTCCACTGTCAAACTCTACTCATAGCATATTAAGGCCAAATAGTCAAGAACTATTCACATAACTCTTCAAAGCTGCCCCAGGTGCAGGTTTTCGTTGGCTGGGGCTTTTGAAAAACACAGCTGCTGTGTGCTCAGAAAGATGTTGACCACCACAGAACGCAGAGGATACTGAAGCCAATAGAATGGAGGAAGCAGAGGCAGACTCTTTCAGTTCCAATAGACCAGATGCAAAAACTTAAATGAAAATGGTGATCTTAAGAAGGTGATCTTAAGACTGAGTATAATTTGCCATTAGAAACCAATATATGACTCATGGAGAGAGTGCAGAGCTTGAGCAAGATAATTGGTTTCAACGCACACCCTAGGCAGGCATAGACTTGCCCAGATTATAGACCTGACTGTCTCACTGACCCATCCCACTGAGTGTCTTGGTTGACCTGAGAGGCAGAGTACAAAAACGTTTGCGCAAATTAGTAGAATGTGCTCCTCCAATCAGTTCTGATGTAACTGTAAGGCAATAACCTCATTCTTTTAGATATGTCTAGGGCTGTTCTTATGAGGACTTCAAATCCGGTTGTTTGATCTCATTCAGTCATGCTCCTACTGTTTGCATGCCTTGGGCTGAGGGCCAGAGTACTCAAAGTGAGGTGAAGTGCCTGCCTTGCAATGGAAGGCTTGTGAAATAATTTTCTGTGCTGTTCAGTGATTATAGCAGCATTTGAGAACCTCTGCATTAGGTCCTACCTGTTGTCAGACCAGGAATAGATTGGTAGAAAATGGACATGGGATTCAATCATGGCTTCTGTTCTCTTATCTGTTTCCTCTAACAGACCATTTAGGAGTCTGTCATAAAGGATTTCTGAACTGAATCAATGAGGAGTATCTAATGTAGGAAAGCTCAGGGTAGACGGCTGAGTTGGAAGCTTTTCAGTTTGTTTGGAGTAAGAACAAATGTAGGTAAGGCAACAGCTACTGAACCTTTCTAGAAAGCCTCTGTGCCAACTTTTAACGCAGGGGTGGCAAAAACTAAAAAGGGGGCTGGAAGAGGTGAGCCTCGTCAGGGAGATCATTCCATATTTGGGGGGCCAACGGTGAAAAGGCCCTCTCCTTTGTTGCCATCCTCCGACCTTCCATTGGAGTAGGCACCCGGAGGAGGACCTTAGATGTTGAGCGTAATGTACGGGTAGGTTCATGTCGGGAGAGGCATTCCGTCAGGTATTGTGGTCCCATGTAAGTCTTCATAGGTGAGTGTCCCTTGAAAACCAAGCATCAAGACTATTCTTATAGAAGGAGTTGGAGAAACATTCCACATTGCAGCATAGGTTTCCCAGCAATGTTTACAGGTGTACAACAAAACAAACACTCCCAGCCTACTCCTACTAAGATGACCACAATATGACCTGTTTTCTAAAGCTAAATACTTAATTCCATGTGTTGCTATTGTTAAAATGTTTCTTTATTTCACAGGGGACTATGTTAGGGTTTGTTTTCTCTTTGGTTTTGGAGAATTTTATTGAGCCATGAAAAGTGCTTTATATGGAACCCTTTTTTATTGATTCCCATAAAAGCAAGCGGGAGAGAAATACTTCTCAACTAGTAAGCTTGAATGCTGTTTCTCAGCATCTTGCATTAGATGTCAGTCCTTATATTCTTAGAAATGGAAGGGGTCAACAGAACCTTTTAAAAATATTAATTCACTCTGGGTTGTAGCTTGCACATTAGTTCAGGAGGTGCTATTCAAAAAGGCACATTTTCTCTTATAACAGGTACTCTGTTGACTAGGGTGGATGAACCCAACAATATGCTAAAACATGACCTAAGTTCAAGCACATGATTGAAAAAAAGTATATTTGCTTCACTGTGCATTCATGTTCCTGACTTCGCAACCTGTGTGGACATTTTACTTTTGTTTCTGCCAAGAGCTGGTCAGCAGTGATGGGGGCATGGTCTCTGCGCATACTGAAATGTGGGAATTGGGTGTATTAAAGCAACTGCGTGATTGCTTCACTGCTCACCTAAACCTGGCTTGCTCCCAGGGTCATGTAATGGGCTTTTTCACACAACCTTTGAATGCATATATAGCTGTTTTCCCCCCACCGGGCTTTATTATGTCATGCCCATAGTGAAAATGTTCATGATCTGAGTGTTCTGTTGCAGATGGAGCCAAACTTTGATTTGGTCTACTGCGGTTCAAATACTTCAGTATTCTGTGTGATATGTACTGAATTGTAATTTGTCCCTGAGATGGGAGTGCTAAGATGTGTGCTTTGGCTCGCCAGAAACCCAGAAAAGACAGATGAAGCATAGGGTCGCATGAATCAGTACTGATAAGCCCTGAAATAGATCTGTCCTACAACTCCTTTATGTGTATGTTCCTTTATGAAGCTCTAAGTTCCAGGTTTAATCGCTGGCATATTCAGGGAGAGCTGGAAAAGGCTCCTGCCTGAAGTGCTGCCAATTAGTATTTACAGTAAAGTTTACATAATATTTACTGTGTAAGGTTTATACAGATAATTTTCACAGACTGTAGTTCCTGCATTTCGTGGCTCCATTGTTTACATTTTTTCTCTCTAACCATGGAAGTACGTGCACACACACACACACACACACACACACACACACACACGCCTCACTACTGAAGATAATACTCCATGCATCGGATGTTACAATAAATCTGCCATTCCTTAAAATGCCCTAAGCCCTCTCATTGTTTATACAGGATAGGTGACTTTCAGAAATCTTGGCCTTGCTGCCAGGCGATCCTTTTACACCATGCTAATTGTATAATACTGCGAAGTGCGGTTTGTGTAGGAAACTCTTCATTTAAAAAGGCTGATAATTAACTTCTGAGAGTTTCAGGAACCGCAGCTAAAGCGTCCAATGCCAAGAAGTAAACTCTTTTATTTATTTATTTATTTATTTATTTTTAAAAAGCTGTAATTCTTTGTGTCTGTTGGATGATCTCCAGCATCTGCCTGATTATCTTTGGAAAGACTTGTCAAAGGGAAAAACCCAGAAAAACAAAGTGTTGTTTTAGTATGTCAAAAACATTCCTGTGGATGACAAATTTTATTTAAACAAAGTTTTGAGGGCTGCAAAAAATAATAATACTAATATATAAATCCCCATCTTTACTGGTGTTTTTTCCTTCTTTCCAGGCTGGTCACCAGAAGTAGTGGAGCTGTGTAAGAAGTATCAGAATAATTCAGTGGTTGGTGTAGACCTAGCTGGGGATGAGTCACTTACTGCTGAGACCTGTCCAGACCATCAGAAGGCTTATGAGGTTTGTTCAATTTAATATGGACAATCATTCAAAGGACCAGTATTGGATGTGGGGCAGGTAGCTTTGAACCCACTATGCCCTATGTAATTTGAGAACAATAACATTTAATACTCTCCCATAATGGTCTTGATATAAGCATTTACTTAGAACAAAGTTGCTGCATCTCTTTAGTAACACTGGAGTACAAGATAAAGCTACTGGTGTACTTGGGACCAATATGCTAGAGGAGGGCAGACTTCAGGTATCCTGGATCTACTTCGTGTGTTTTTTAGAATCCCAAAGTCCACCAGCAAGAGGCAGCTGACAAATAGTGGCTTGGTGCAATCCTATGCATATAAAGTCTGTAATTCCCAGTATGGCCCAGCTACCCATGCTGGCTGGAGCATGCTGGGAATTGTAGGCTTTTTTCCTGTATAAACACGATAGGATTGTGCTCTTAGGGGCATAGACATGCACTTTCAATTAAAGAACAGGGTGCCTCTCCGCATGTGCCGAGTACTGGAATTTGTTTTCAGTACCAAAAGTATGCTTACAGTTCTTTCACATAAAAATCCAGGTTTCTCCCTGCATTCACATGTTTTCTTATTTAGAGTATACTAATTTAGAAAGGAAAAAGAAGTCTTTTAGTTGTTGAACAATGGGAAGAACAATCTGGCTGACTGCAGAGCACCCGGAGACCCATCAGTAGATAGATCCCAATCAGCCTTCTACCCCTTGCAATACACAGCCAGGTCCTCATTCTGCCTATTTTAGTTCATTTCTTTGCTTCTTGCAGACAGGGGAGGTATTTTAGTGGGGTGTTCTAAGCACTGTTATGTTGTGTATATTGTTGACTTCAAGGGGGAAGTAGCAGCATACTGCTAGAACCCCATGACCAAAGTAATGTAATGTTATTACCCAATCAGTAATTGCATGATACATACATTTTTAAAGTAAAAAGCAGGTAGAGTTTGTGATAAGGACCGAGGTATGGGGTGAGAACACTTTGCCTTCCTGTAATCCTAGTTTGGATGGGGGGCCCCCATGGAAGCTATTTGCATCTGGAAGGAAGTTCTCGTGGCTGCCAATGCGATCATCCCCTCCCAATGCAAGCAGCTGTGGGGGGGAGGGGCTGATCTGATTGGGATTGTGTCAGGGGCAAAGGGCCAACGCCCCTTTGTCCATACCATAGCCCACCTCACCCATCACCCACCCACACCTGCTATTTTTTTCCTTGGTTTAAATCATGCAGTCATTAATTGGATGAATAAACATGAGTGGCTGATGCAATGGCTTTTGGGTGGCAGTTCTGGGAGAGGCAAAACCTGATGGAATGTTCCTCCAAGATTGCAGCTCCAGTATAGTTCCCTGAGTTTGTAGAGAACTGTAAATCCCATTAGAGCCAGTGAGCCATAGCTAACACCACACAACTGGGTGCACAATTGCAACTTAGATTTTTAAAGTTTTGTTCCACGTTTTCATTTAACAGACCATTGGGTTCCTTTTCCTCATTCATGCAGTTGAGTTTGGATATGCCAAGTTCTGAATCATGGCAACTTTCCATGAGCAAAGTAAAATTTGTAAGAAAACGCCATGCATGTATTTTGAATCAAGGTCAATTAAAATCTCAGAGTTCCATCTCTCCAAGATGTAGTGTACACAGAGCATGTGGCTGCATAAAAAGTTTCTGATTACATCCCTCCACGAAAACACCTCTGCGAACAGGCACATACATTTCTATGTTTTGTTCTTGCCTTCCCTGTTCATAATAAAGCCTCCTAGTCTGTCAGCAATGGAGAATCGCAGGAGCATTGTGCCAGAAGACTGGAAAGTAGGTATAGGGAATGATAGAATTGAACTACAACTCGAGGTTTATTGAAGAACCCAGGTCTCATTGCTGCCTTCATTTAAAATATGAAAGCCTGTCACTCTTTGGATTGCTGCATGTTAGTCACAATTAGGGATGGACGGACTCACCTGCCTCCACGCCACTGGGCATACACCAAGCCGCTGCTGTCTGTCCACCCCTGTTCAGCCCTGTTTATGGCCAGCATTTACATAACATTTACGAACAATCCTGAGCTGCCATTTTTTGTTTGCAAAATGGTGGCTTGCTGAGGGTCAGCAAGGCGCTCATGGACCATGCAGTGGCTCAATGAGCAAGGGGTCAGGTAAGCATGGCAGTTCAGTAAGCGGGGTCTGAGAGGCTGAGCGGGGGAGGGACTCCACCAGACTCCACCTCCTTCCCAGAATCTTGCAACATCCCTAGTCACAATGGCATGGCATGGTCACAAAGTGTACCTTTTTGCTATCCAATCGGTAGTTCTTGCAGATTGGCTTTTTGGCTTTTCTGAGTTTATCAACTTTCAGGGCACCTATTGGTAGAGTTACACAAGTAATGGAAGGCAGTAGTTATTAATTAGTACTATATAAAGTGCCAAAAAGGCACACAACTACTCCAAACACCAATAAAAGGGGATAATTACCAAATAACCCATTTATTTACAATTTATAAAACCAACTGATGTGTCTCAAAGTGGTTAACCATCACAATGTTGGGTACTATAACAACCAATCATATATATCATATATGCAAAAATACAAATCTAATACAGTCCAACAATATTACAGACTTTCATAACATTTAGCACCTGAGACAATACCATCAATAATATAAGTACAGAAATAGGGTTTCTTCTCTTTTTCTATTCTTGTTTGCGTTGTCAATACATTGAATGACAGGAATTTGCAATTCAACTTCCTGTTTACGCTGTTCCAGCTTCTTCGGACTCAACGCTATAAAGAGATTCAGTACAAAATTATCAACATTAGTTCTAACCCACTTTATAGTTAAAGACACCAGATACTTGTTTCCACAGTAGCGTGAGAACACTCACTCACCCATATCAGGTAATACCCTCATTAGAGCTGTTTCTGTCTTGGGGAAACAATCCCTCCAGTAAAACTCTGTGAAAAACATATATTTAGCTTTTTAAAACATTTTATTTGATAATTATCACCTTTTATTGGTGTTTGGAGTAGTTGTGTGCCTTTTTGGCACTTTATATAGTACCTATTGGTAGAGTAACATGTATGGACTCAGTATATAACATGGCAGTTTCCTTATTCTGGAATGCCAATTGATCAGTCAACTTGTTCCTGTAATAAGTAACATCTGAAAAACTGTCCTCAGTGAGGCTTATTCCAGGTAAATGTGCATAGGATTACAGCCCTAATAGGTAAAATGAAATTTATCACACAATTGTTGCTTGTTTCCATTCCAGCCAAAATTGACAAGAAATCAGTTTTTTTTTCCTGTACATATTGTAATAAAATAACTGTTTTCCCTTCTTTGGGAGAAATAGCAATCCAAGTAAGGATTTTTCTGTTGTGGATCTATATTATGTTTATTTATTTATTTACAATAATTATATTGCGTAAAAAGATAAAAACATTAAAGCAACATATTAAAATTCATCAATTTAAAACGGAATACCAATAAAAATGGTGGCTGGTCAGTTGCGGAATTCTTCCTGGAAAAAAAGCTGTTTTCAGGAGGCGCTGGAAGCAGCACAGTGTCGGTGCCCACCTGACCTCTAGGGATAGGGAATGCCAAAGAAAAGGGGCCATCACACTAAAGGTTCTTCACCGGATAGACTCCAGTCCGGCCAAAAGACCCTGTGTAACCACCAGGAGCATGCCCGCTAATGATCTCAGCGATCGGGCAGGTTGATAAGGGAGAAGGCGCCCTCTCAGGTAGCCTGGTCCCAAGTTGTTTAGGGCTTTGTACACTAGTACCAAAACCTTAAACCTGGCCCGCTACCAAAGAGGCAGCCAGTGCAGTTCCTCAGCAAAGCAATTGCACACTGAAAAAGGGTAGCTCCCAACAACAGCTGAGCTGCAGCGTTCTGCACTAACTACAGCTTCTAGAGCAGACTTAAGGGCAGCACCACATAGAGCTCATTGCAGTAACCTAGTCTTGAGGTTACTAATGGCTGTACTATTCTAGCCAAGTTATCCCTATCCAGAAGAGGCCATAGAAGCTGCTCCGAGAGCCTTTTTTGGCTGAGGAGCGGGGTATAAATATGAGAAATAAATAATAGTTGGTGAGCCAGCTGAAGCTGTTAAAAGGCACTCTGAGCTTCCTTGGACCTCTGGTGACAATGATGGATCTAAGAGTACCCCCAAACTATGGACCTGATCTTTCAGAGGGAGTGCAACCTCATTCAGAACCCCATATTAGACAGTTATTTTAAGTCTACAGCCAAAGAAAGACTCAAATGTGTTATCTCTGATATTTGCTACTCACAATTTTACACCCTCCCTCCCTCCCCCTTGTGCTGCCTTTTGTTTAGGAAGCAGAAAGATGTGGCATTCACCGGACTGTTCATGCTGGTGAGGTTGGGAAAGTGCAGGTCATCAAGGAGGTAAGAAATTTACCACTGAACAATTAAACTGGATGTCCTCAGGAAAACTGTCAGTTGACACTGATACAGGAAATCGCAGAATATGCTGTCCGGCATCCATGAGAATCCTGAGAATGCTTGCTAAAAAAGGATATACTGTATGTTTCTAGTTCACTTGTTGAAGAGGTGAGATATGCCTGGTAAATCTCAGTAATTAAAATCCTCTTGATGAAGCTTTTAGCAGCTCGTGGGTGTGACATCCTTGCACATCTTCTTGACTTCCCTGGAATTCATTCTCTGGCTCAGTCAAATTATCTCTTAATCCTATACTGTATTGGGTTGAGGACCTTATAATACTTTCAATATTTGAATGGGTGGCATATAGACCCCAACTTTAAATGGTTTGTTATTTGGATATTTGTTCCACTTCTATTGGCTCCTATGTATCATTGCTAGAAAGTTATATGCATTCCATTCAAATCTATGTATGTATATTTAAAAAATGGGGAGGGGTTTAAAAAATTGGGTGCCCATGTTGGGGACCCATACACGGGCACCATTGGAGGTGCCCACAGGTGCCATGATACTATTGTGTGCCACATTGGGGACCCCTGCCATATATAGTAGAGAGCCAGTGTGGCATAGTAGCTAGAGTGTTGGACTGGGAGTTGGGAGATCCGGGTTCTAGGCCCCCCCCTTGGCCATAGAAACCCACTGGGTGACTTTGGGCCAGTCACAGACTCTCAGCCCAACCTACCTCACAGGGTTGTTGTTGCAAGGATAAAAATTGAGATATATAGTAGGACGATATATCTAAATACTTTTTAGCACAAAGTGCTAAATAAAGATTAAATAATAAGTGTAATAATTCTGAATCTCTAGCTTTGATGTTTGAGGATGTAATTGTTGTGTTAGCTGCAGAATTGAGAGTAACCTTATCTGCAAATACCTGATTCTTCATGTCCTTTCCCCACAATCTTATAGGCAGTTGGCATCCTAAAGGCAGAGCGAATTGGCCATGGCTACCATGTCTTTGAAGATGAGCATTTCTATAAACAGCTGTTGAAAGAAAATATGCATTTTGAGGTAATGGACTATCTTGCAGGCCTAGAATCTCTACAGCTATAATCTTGGAGTAACAGTTCATAAGACGTTAGGAAGCTGCTTATCGTGGCTGGGTTCACTGCTTATCATGACTGGGTCCGCATGTCACACGAAGCCAGAGTTGTTATCTGTGGGTGGTTATTGTGGGTGGTTGCAGAGTGGCTTAGCCTGACATCTGAACCCAGAGCAGTTTTCTTGTTGTGGATGGTTTTTGCAGACAGGCCACCATGACAACCCCATGGCTTGTAGTAGGGTTGTTAAGGGTGGCTTGTTCTCAGGGTGGCTTAGTGTGACATCCAAACCCAGCACAGCCATTTTTGTGTTAATATGGCCTTTAAAGTCCCCATTGGCATATCTGTGATGAGCTTCTGTATAGGAACGGATCCTTGTACCCAATGTAGCATGCTCAGTTCATTTATAGTAGATTTCTGTATTCATTTAAAAAGGCATCTGTTTTGATTATATGTGTGTGTGTGTTTGTTTTTAATGATAAACATACAGCTCTGCCCATGGTCTAGTCACCTCACTGGTGCATGTAAATCAGACTTCTGTACGCATCCAGCAGTAAGGTAAGGGTGTGGGGTTTTTTACTTATTATTTCAAAGTAATGATCCTATATTTTATCTAATCGTATTCCCATTATCCCCCAGTACTTGAAGCAAATTCTTGATCAAACCGTTTTGGTTTCAGTCTTTTGACTACTGAAAGGGGTTGTAACCAGTTTATGAAATATGCTGCAGTCTGGCTGTTTGAGGTGTAGTGAAAATATTTTTGGTCTATCTCAAATCCCTACTATCAAGATGGGCTGTTGGCCTTATGCCCCCAAATTGCTATGCCTCCACCTGCATTGCCCTTGCTTTTTATCCAGAGCATTCTTTGAAGCTTCATCTAATTGTCTAAGAAAAGCATCATCTAATTGTCTAAGAAAAGCATCTTGAAGTTGTGCCATTCAGTTTGTAGCACTGGAAGATGTGCAGCTAAATGCTCACAGGATAGAAACCCCGGGGAAGCTGCCACCACCATGTCTTTGCTCATGAGAAAATGCAAGCTGTAAGACTCTTTAATATTGTTACATTTCTGATTTTCCAGGTTTATGAAAGATCGTGCAAATTTTTCCTTGAACACAGATGATCCACTCATTTTCAACTCCACAGTTCACACTGACTACAAAATAGCTCGAGACTGCATGGGCTTCACTGAGGAGGAATTCAAGAGACTGGTAAGTTGGTATAGGTTTTCCACGCTGGTAGTGCTTTTCTCTTGTATTAACTTGTGGCTTGATCCTAAACCTTTTTGCTTGGAAGTAAGAGTACTTCTTTCCAAGCAAGATATGTTTAAGTCCGCAGTCAAAGTCAACCTTCTCAAAGTTACATCTGCAAAATCGATAGAGATGGACATGTAGGAACTTAACATGGGGCATGGCTAGACGAGGGGGGTTGAGGGGGATGATCTCGCGATTTTATGATTGCGAGATCGTCCTCCTCATCTACACGAGGCGCACGACGTCCCAGGAGGAAGAGGATGTCGTGCCCGCCATTTTGGATTTATTTTTTTAAAGGGAAATGGGCGCACGAGCATGCAAACGAAATTGTAAGGTTTTTTTTAAAAAAAACCAAACACCTCATGCTCCCTCCACTCCACCCCCAATGGGCACAGAGCTCCTGAGGAGCTCTGTGCCTGGTTCCTAGCTCCTCGCATTTACTCGTGAGGATCTGGGACAAAACCGCAATGGCAGGCCACACGTCCCACAGTCTCGGGATCATCCCAAGACCATGGGGAAAATTGGAATGAAAGGGTAGGGCGATATCCTGGGCCAAGGGAGGGATTGTCCCTCCCTGCTTCCGGGATGCCCTGTGCATCACGTGGAATCACAGGGACAATCCCAGGACAATCCCTGGGATATCGCCCCTTCTAGACATGCCCATGGTGGGCATACAACCACATGGGCAGTTTATTCTTCCGCTCCACCGCCTCCCCCAAACATGATTAATAGAATGTATATCCCACAGCTGCGCTTAGGTCAGAAATCTGACTTGTAGAGACATGGTGAAATTCCTTTGGCAATTTGGGCAGGTGCTGCAGATAGTTTAGCTGCTCACATGATTATAGGCCAGTTGTGATAAGATACTGCTTTGTAAACGGCCATCTGTTTTCACCACATATATCAGCATATTTTCCCAAGCTTTGTCATTAGAAATTGTGAAAAGCTGATCCACTTCATCAACCCAAGCCCCATCTCTAATGAAAGCTAAGAGTCTTGTGGCACTTCAAAGATGAACGTTTTTAGTATGATGTGTTTTTTGTGGGCCGTATGCCGTAATTAACTTGTTAGACTTTAAGGTGCCTCAGGACTCTTCTTCATTGCAATCCCTCTGATAATTGTCTCTGATAAATTTATCAGAGGTCCGCCTGGCGCCTACACTGTACTCCTTTCGTCGCCAGCTGAAGACCTTTTTATTCTCTCAGTATTTTAACACTTAATTTTAACTTAAATTTAAATTATACTGTTTTAACTCTGTATTTTAACCTTATATCAATTTTGCTGCGTGGTTTTATCCTGGTTGTGCTTTTGATTCTGTATTTTGTATTTGTGTTTTTAACTTGTTGGTTGTTTTATGATGGTTTTAATTTTTGTGAACCGCCCAGAGAGTTTCGGCTATTGGGCGGTATAAAAATGTAATAAAATAAATAAATAAATAAATAGATATCTGTAAAGAAACCAGCATAGGATAGCCCGCAGCATAAGCCAATACTCCCACCTCCTGTGACTACCTAGGAAGTTTCAGGGAGCGTCCAACGTCCAAGCATTAGGTATGGACCTTTGCAGAGGCAAAGCCCACGTGAGTACATTTCCTTATGTGGAAGCCTCTTGGGAACTGGAGCCTTCATCTTAAAGGGATCCTGCTGCCGGAGAAGCCTCTAGGCATGGAGAGCTTTGTATTTATTTTTTTATTTATTTATTGCATTTATATACCACCCCATAGCCGAAGCTCTCTGGGCGGTTTACAAAGGTTAAAAGGTCTGCTTGCACTTGGAGATGCTCTTATGGCCAGCTGATTTTCAAGGCTTGGATTTCACGTTTGCATTGGGACCTACACATACACACAGTCCTATACAGGTAGACCTAACCCACGTGATATGATCACCACAAAACTGAGATGTTCTGATGGTGCAAAATTGGTCTATGCATTGTTGGACCCTATAGATGTAGGCTGTCTATGCAAATGTGAAATATCCAGCATGCAAAGAGGAGGAGTGTCCGAGCTGGTGCATTCTAAATGTGAGCATAGGGCTCTCTTCAAAGGCATGGACGTCTGCAAGGGGAAAGCTTCATGCCTGTGCATGGGGAGGAGAAGTGCAGGACTTTGAAGCCAGGCTGAGCTGCACTATCCTGACTCTGGTAATCATGTGTATAATGCATGAAGGGGGAGTCTAATCCAGCTACATGAGTCTAGAAGATTTATTAGCACCATTTCCCCTATTTTGTGTACAGTTTTTTTCCCCCAGTATTGAGATAAGGACCTCCCATAATATTGCCATTTGGGGTCAACTTAACTCCTTTCTAGCCACTTTTAAATCTATCAATGCAGGGCCAGAAAGGAAAACAACTGTCTTGGATTCTGGAGAGCCGTCACCAGTAATTAGATAGTATCAGGCTAGATGGATCATTGATCTCACTCAGTATAAGGCAGAGTATATTATGTTTTTAAGTCAACTGATTGCCAGACCTCCAGCGTATGGCCTTAGATGTATCGTCCTAAGCCTGTTCAGACATTCGAGTGAATGCATGAAGGCTCAAATTGGGTGATGGTAAGGGGGAGTATACTCAAGCCTCACCCCCAACATCCCCACAGGTGCTGGCTCCGCTTCAGACCTTTGTGCATTGAGCACGACATTCTGAAGAGGACTTGTTAGCTCATTAAACTAAACACTCTAAGGAGCCTCCCTGCGATGAGAAATCCTCCATCAGGTTTCCTGAACATGGGGAAGTTTCTAAGCACGTTCAGCTGAGCCGGCTTAGAAGCCCCTCCAAATCTTTGCGCTTAACTCTTAAAGGTCTGAAGTGGAGTCAGCTCACATGGGGTCGCTGGGGGCTGAGCTTGCACACACACACACCCTTCTCACCACATTCCAAGCCCACTTGCATTGACAGACACCTGAATATTTATTTATTTATTTAGAATATTTATATACCGCTCCCCATTGAAAAATTTCGGAGCGGTGTGCAAGGTCAAATGAAAATAAAAACAGAATAAAAGCAGTTAAAACAAAATTTAAAAGAAGCAATAACAGTAATCCAAGGCTGCATGTTAGAGAAAGGCTTCTTGGAATAAAGATGTTTTCAGGAGGCGCCGAAAGGAGTACAAGGTTGGCGCCTGCCTGACCTCCAGAGGCAGGGAATTCCACAGGAGGGGCGCCACCACGCTGAAGGCTCTTCCCCTGGTGGATTCCAATCGGAGGATGGATCTACGTGGCTGTTCTTATAGTGCAATCCTAGGCATGTTTACTCAGAAGTAAGTCCCCTTGCATTCATTGAGTCCTACTTCTAGGTAAGTGTGTAAAGGATTGTATCCCAAAAGCATGTTTTTAAAAATCCTGTACCTTTTCCTTTTATTTTTTTAAAGGCTATCAGCACTTTCAGCTACTCGTTACTTCCACTTAAACTTAGCAACATGTGTATACATGGCATTAGGGGAATCTGATTCTTTCTGGAACATAATCAGCTCCATGATTGATCTTCTTTTTGCAGAATATAAATGCAGCCAAGTCCAGCTTCTTGCCAGAGAAAGAGAAGAAGGAGCTTCTCCACAAGCTGTATGAAGCATATGACATGGTAAAAAGCACGGAGTTCTAATCCCACTTGTGCCTGCCAGCCCGCCAGCCACGACCTCTTTTCCTGACAACTTTATGCTCATCAGAGACATCTGTTTTGCTTCTGGGGGTGCGTGGGGGAACGCACAAACTTAGTATTATTATTATCTTGTTTACTATTACGGTCCACAGGGTGGGGGGCATGCGCAATATATACAAAACAGTGTTCCTATGATGTTTGCATTGTATCTGCCTACACCACCCCAATCCTCTAGATAGGGTGGGTGCTATGAGTTTGCAGGCTCGCTTTGTAGGCTGGAGATAATCTTTTCAGAGAACTGAAGGATTGGAAGAGAGATTGCTGCGTGTGGTAGTTCTATTCATCTCACATTCCACTGTGATAACACAGGTTTTGCAGGCTATTGAATATTTCAAAAAATGTATTTGGTCAAAAGTGACAGTGGAACTAAAGAAATCTGTGTGTGTTTGTATGTAAGTGTGTGTATATATATATACACACATGTACACGCACAATGGAAAACAAAACCTCAAAGTTATATTCTCTGTCTTAGAAATGATAGAGATTTCTTTGTAATTGGTCTGTGTTCTGTTTGCCCCTACATGTGAAAGAGTGAGAAATAAAACCACAAACTTCTATCACCACTGACATGGTTTTTTTAGAGGTTTGTCATCTTTTGGAGGAAAATCTCCTATAAAAATGAACACGTCACTTCATTACTTCATCTTTTGCCACAGTTTGGTTTCAGTATACTTAGTATACTTATACTATAGTTTGGTTTCAGTATACTTAACATCATTTCAACACTTTTTTACTCTTCAATTTCATCATGTTCTGTAGAGCTAATATGTAAAGACAGTGACTTGGATTCAAAGATAGTTGCCTGCACTTTGGAGATAGGATTCCTGTCTAGAGTTCAAGAAGGCTGGGGAAATGAATGGGGATCACACTGAATCTTCTCCAGATTCACATCTGCATTTGATCTGTGCACATTAATCCCAATATATCGAGGGATTGCTTTTGCACGCCATTCTTCCCTTCCCTTCTCAAAATCGACCTTGCCTATGTCTTAAGTTGAGTGAGTGTAAAGAACCAAAAATGAGTATTTTAAAAATATAAACAGATTTTACAGAAGAAATAAACATTTTACTTTTTTATTCCAGTATATTTGCTGAGACAATTGCCTTGTCTACTACCTGCACTATGGCAACTGCCCTATTTAGAAGGCAGTTTTGACTATTTTATACTATTTTTTTCTTGTCTGAGACCAACAACATTATCTAATGGTGCTAGTTTATCTTGTTTTAATTATGGTAGGTGCTTAATATGGTGGTATATAAACTAGCTTGGCTGAACTACACCACCACCCCACCCACCCCACGCACACACATGGGACTAATTTGGATTAAGTGAAAATATTTTGGTTTAACTGAGTTATGGGTCAAACTCTAAGTAAATACCTGAAATAACTTGGCTGTAGAATAATTCTATTTTGTGCAGGAATAGTAAATACAGTATCAGAAGCAAAATGATATTGCAGCAGTACAAAGCCAAGAGACCTCATTCCCATGTACATGTGTGGGATTTCTTTTAGTGATTGTAATATCTTGGGAGAGTGTTAAATATCCATAAAGTCCCCATGCACCTGGTCAGGGACCTATGTCCTTGTGTTTTATGTTATGGAAGCCTTGTACATACGTGTGTGTGTGTGTAAGGAACAAAGCTAGTGTATTATAAAATTGCTTCCTAGATTCACAGAAATCTTCCATTGTAGAACATTACACTCCAGATACATGGGCTTCGATTCCTAACTTTCTTTCTGTAAATGGAACAGTGTTCATGGAACTGAGCTTTTTCTTCTCTCTCCTTCTGCAGCCCCTCAAAAATTCCTGCCTTGGAAATAAGATATGAGAACCCAGCCACGCTAACAAACCATGATTTGTTATGAAGAGAACCCATAGTTTATTATTTGGTTGTGATCTGGTTCATGGTTAACAAATCATAGTTTGTTACTGCAGCTGGGTTCAGGCAACATGATAACCCATGTTTCAACAACCCACAGTTCAACAGCAACCCACCTGCAACCCTTGAGTGTGGGTTATTGTGTTGTCCAGACCCACGATACCCCATGTTTTAACAACAACTCACACTCAACCCTTGAGTGTGAGTTACTGTGTTATTTGAACCCAGGTGTGGAGAACTGCAGATGGAAAAAGAAGTTGGTGGAATTCACGCTCCATGTTCCAACCCCACCCCTTTATATGAACAGAGGAGCAACCTAGAATCCAAAACATGGTATTCAAAGTGGGCTTTTAAATTAAAAAAAACCCAAGCTTCCTAGATAAGTGATTCAATTTGCAAACCACTAGGGATGTCTCAAAATGCTATAAGTGGAGCCATGGTAATGGTTTGTTCTATGACTCCTTTTAAAATAGCCAGATTTCTTTTCTTTTTTCACTTTTGTGCATCATTCTCAAGAATAGTTGCTGAATGCTCAAGTAAACATGACAATAAATGCAGAGCTGCTCCCTTCATAATATCTAATAAAACCTGACTGGTGTCATCACATTCTGTTTCTCTACCCTTGCCCATAGCAGCAAGGTAGGGGCAGGGGGTTGGGAAACACAGATTTTTGTGACATAAAGTCACAGAGAAGTTGTTATGCAAGGGAGGTTAGTGGCTAAACACTTGAATGCCATTTTCAGTAGCAGCTAAGCATTTAACACAGCCTTCCCCAACCTGGTGCCCTCCAGGTGAGTGGATTGCATTTCCCAACAATAATACAAGCTGGGAATAGTAGGAGTTGCAGTCCAGCACATCTGGAGGGCAACAGATTGGGGAAGGCTGATTTAGTGTAACATCTAGTTTTGCCCAGACACACGTCTTCAGCCACTGAAGAGCGCATTCACACAACCCTTCCTTCCTGTCAATAAGAGCTGAATTTGCTTGTTAGTCTGGTTCAACATTTGTAGACTTATGGGTGGCCCACAGTCTGAATGTGTATTAAGCTATTCACACAGCAAATGACTATTGAGTAGAGGTTGGTTAAAAGTTCAAGTGTGAGGGGAAGAAGTGTGTGAATCTCGTAGTGCTGCCAGTTCTTGAAACATGTGATTTGGAGTATTCCCATGCCATTCAACAAGATTACATCAGAGTGTTAAAATGTTAGCTAAATTCCTAGCCTTTTAGGTTCTTCTCATTTGTAGCTCTGTGTTCATAATGAGTTGATTCCTGTCTTCTTCTAAAACTAGTGCTTTAGCACCAGAGGCTTATTGTAACCCTTTACCTGACCTGAAAATGGGACTGATGCCCTTCATGACCTAAACAAGGTTCTTATGTTTTTACTTAATGAATCTATATCAAGGAGGTGGGCTTGCTTTAAATACTGCTTCTTCTGTATACAAAAATAAATAAATCTCTAGAGACCTTGATCTGTTAGAGCTTGTCTCCAATTAGCTCTAGATGTTGGGACTTGAGATCCTACTTAGGTCTAGCTGTGAAGTCTTTGTTTTGTAGGACATATGCAACAGAGCCAACTGTAGCTACTACAAACGTGAGTGACCAGTAATGATAACCAGTGGCCACAGGTGAACCTTCTGAAACAGCGTTACGCAGGGCCTGCCAGTCACAGAATTTTGGCACTGCGTTACTACACTTTGTATATAGAATTGGTTGTGGTTTGGGTTTACAGTATGTCAGTGTTACTTAAAGTTTGTAAACAAAGTTGAGGAAATCATACAAGTTGGTGCTGCCATGTCTCAGGTGGATATAAAGGCTGATATTTTTCAAAGCTTCAGACACCAAAAAAATCTGCCTCTGATGAATGGCTTAGACTTCACTGTGTCATATGTGAGGGAAAGACTGCCTCTTGCAAAGCGTTCATCTCAGAAAGCAGCGAGCCAGAGAATAATGCCTTATCCTAGTGATGAGGAAATATTCTTAATGTCGTATCTGTCTATATATGTCCAGGGCTATATAAAGAGGAATTATTTTGTTATTTTTGTAACGCCAATGAAAAGTTATGCTGCTTGTAAATGATTCTAATGTCAACGTCTACCTGCTTGTTTTGTAATATCTCTTCAGAATTTCTTTGTGAGGAAATAATTCATGTCCTGAAGAACAACGTGGAACGTGACTCATGGTTTAATTAAATAAAGCCCATTTTAACAGTATGCCTATTTCATTTTTGTCTTGACCATGACATAGAATAAACCCGAGCCGAGACCTACACGCGGTGATTCAGTGAAAACAAAAAGGCAGGCAAGAGGAAGGTATCAATGAAACGTTCTTAAAACAGGAGGGCAGGTAGGAGCAACGGGAACACAGGCTGCTTGTGCTCCACCTAGGCCTGCAGAACTTGTTAAGGCAGCTGTGTGGGCAAAATGAAGCTAACTGAAATAGAGGAGCTCTGGGCAGAACATGTGCTTGGAATGCTTATTGCATAATGCAGGAGGAACCGGAGCTTGTGCTTTGCATATCACATCTAGTTTGGCCTCAGTTGCATATCTCTTTTCCCGCCAGCAACTTGTATTTTTTTCATGAAAGCAGCTCTGGGTGCTGCAGGGGGTGGAATTAGAGAGGGACCGGGGCAGGGGTAAGCGCCTCCCCAAACAAGGAGTTCGCCACCCCACTCACCCTCCCATTGATGGGTGTCCTCTCCTTACTTGAAGGAAAGGCACGTTGCACATGTAGATTATCTGCTCTGCAGCTTTTCTACTGTTCAGGTGCCGCTCTTGAGCCAACAAAGGCAGCTGCTGACACGTGCTTCAAGACGCAATCCACTAAGGGGAAACATCGGACATGCAAGAGAAAGAATTGATTTATTATTTATATGCGGGGTGCTTAGTAGTAAAACAAGAAATTCTAACCACGAATTAATATTTTTCTAAATTAAAATTAATTTCCCCTTGTGTAAGTCTAAAGTAACCCTTTCCCCATTTGTTTCAGAAATAATATGCTTTGGATGGAAGTTTTAATGTGAAGAAAAAAGAATCTTCTTTCAGAGATCTTAACTTCTCATTTAGAAATTTAAGGGTCCATCACACCTACTTTTTTTTTCCAGGTATGATCTGCAGTTTCCACTTTCATTTCATGAACGAGTCAAGACTGGCCCCTTTCACGTGCCTTCCTAGTATTGCCATTGTATCAGCAAAATCTCTCTTCATTTGTTTGCTCTTCCGCTATTGCGCTCACCCCACCTCATCCCCTCCATTTCATTGGCTCTCGCGGTTGATGGACATTGTGATGGGCGTGAGCACCTTCCCCCAGCCCTCTGGTTTTGTTGTCTAGCGTTTTAGTGACTTAGCATTTTATCAGTTGGGCGCCTTTTCTGCCTTTAGAGGTGAGATGATGCCCCCTTCTGCATGGGGTCTTTGCACGCCTTCCCTCCCTCCCGCTTCCAGTTGAGCGGTGCTACGGACTGGAGGAGAACCGCCCCTGCCCTCCTCTCATCAGCAAGACCGCCCTTCAACGCACACTCCCCGAAGAAGGGACGTTCTGCGACATAGCGTGAGGATGGCAATACATGGGGACGCAAGGGTGGTTTTATCCCACTTGGAGAAAAAATACCGTACTTTCCCCACCTCAGAAAAACATGGAAAATGGAGAAGAGTGAGATGACTGCAGGACAGGGACGATGACATGTGAGGGTCACGGGGCAAAATACTAAACAAGGCAGGACGAATGTTAGATAAAATGCTGGTGTGATGGAACTCATACTTTGCCCATTCTGTGCCCCCCACCCCTGATTCCCCCCCCCCGGTGCTGCCACTGGATAGCTGCAAGTCTGAGCAGAGAAATTAGCTAGGAAGGCTGTCAAACCCTTTCCTATTGTTTGCACAAAATCATTTCCTCCTGGAAGCTGTTCTTCCCATACCTTCTCCCCTGTGAGGAGCAATTTTAAGCTGAGTAATGACAGGGAAGGGAAAGGGTAAGGTACCTCCACCCCCATGGCACTTGTCTCTTGCAGCCTCTCTGAAGTTTTTTTCACTTAAAATCAAGCCATAATCAAGGTACCCCAAGCAAATTCAGTTACAAGTACTAGGTAGCAAGTAATGGAAAAGATTGTTCTCTGTCAAAGATCCTGGACAGCCACTGTCAGTCAGTGCAGTAGGTAACTACAACTCCCAACCATCCCAGCAAGTATGGTCAATGGCTGGGGATTATGGAAATTGTAATCCAAAACATCTGGTGGGCATTGGGTTGCTTACCTCTCGTGTAGACAATACCATGCTATATGAATTAATGAGATATGGTAAGTAATTTGGGATATAGTAGTTATTGGCCAAATCTTTTCATTACTTTTAAGGGTGAAATGAAAATGCCCCTGAAGAGTGGGTGTGGGTGAAATCTGAGAATATTCAAGTGGGCTGCAGGCTCACCTTAATGCCATAGGTCATGACAGTATTGTTCCCATGTGGTATTCTGTCTCATACAACACTACAAGGCTGCTAAAGGCAGCTAAGTATCAAAGCAGCAGTAAAACGCGGGGTGGGATGGGGTGGAGAGAATACGATGGACACTTTGTATGCCCTCTCCCAAGTGAATGGGTGTTTAATTTGCCCATCCTCCCACCCCTTTCACAGAGGACTAATGGTCTTGTGAAAGGGGTGGGGAATATTTGGCCCAATCTTAGTATAAGAGAACTCGCTATATTTCTGTCTAGTTTGGCACAGAGTAATGTCTGAAATTCAACGGTTGTGTTTCTGTGGTTAGATATGCAAGCTCCTCTGCTAGTTTTTGGTGGTCAGAGTGTTATTTCAGAGCTCGGATACAATAAATGCCTGCAGTTCATTCAGTGGGAGCTCTGGTTTCTCTGTGCATCTAAAAAACAGGATGTTACATGATTTAAAGAGCATGCTTTTTCAGCACTGTTGGGCATTGGTCTTAGCATGTTCAGTCACCAGCGAAACTTTATGCTGACCTGTGTTAAGTGTAGCTTACAAGCCGCTCACAGGGGATTTGGCTAAATATAATACTTAACCCAGTCATACCAAACTGGCTGGAAGCACTAAGATTAGCATGTCTCCTGTGATATTAGAATTACTAGTGAACATCTGACTGTGTCTCTTCCTTTTTTGGGTGCATGCAGGAAATGGAAACAAGAAAACGTTTAGAAAACTGAATTGCTGTTATGTTTTAGAAAGATCATCCTTAACTTCAGCCCCCAACCCATCACCCCAATTTAAGGGGAAAGGAAAAATAATATCTGGCATCAAAAACAAAATGCTTAAATTAGTGGTGACTGAGTATAGCGCCTTACTGGAACAAAAAAGCAGAAAATAATTTCTTACTTAGAGAGACAAAGGGCTTCTTTAAGCAAGCAATTTATAGCACGCTCATGACTGGCCACTCATGAAAGTTGGCAGGTCATTTTGACGACATTGTGAGCCTCCTGCATGTCTCCCACTCCTTCCCACCTTGGATATACCGATTCTTCTGAAAGATCTCGGGATTTCCTACTGTGTACAGCCGAAGTTGCGCTACAAAGCATCCACTAGGGAGCGCTGTCCCATTCAAGTATATTAGTTGGGAAATTTTCAATTACAGACCACATGGTTACCCCTCTCCTCCCATATAATTCAGCTCATTACAATTGCGCAAGAGAAGCAGGAAGCAAAGCACAGGTAAGCAAACATAATTTCCCTTTAAAGAAGCCCAAAGTAAATCTGAGCAGCTTTCTGGGATGATAGGCAGTGATAGCCAACTTACTAAAAGAGAGGTTGACCCAAGAGGTTGCTTCCTTATCGGAAGAGGCCAGGGTTTTGAGCTAAAGTTTTGAATCTTTTCCTGCAAACTTTGCCAGTAGGCACAAAAAGAGCTAGTTTTGATGACTGGAGAATGGGGAAGGTGAGGGATGAACCAAGCCAGCTGCACACTAAGATGGCACCTGGAAGAAAGGGATTGCTGATTCCCTTTCTCTATGCAGAGAGGGACAGGGTGGCTGCTGTGTGCCCCTTTCTGTACAAAGAATGGGGACAACTGATGTCAGGGGATTGGGCTTTGGGGGAGGCTTCAGGGGAGACACCTGTCGCCAATATCATCTGGTCTCCCAGATTGGTCCCAGGAGACAATCCAGGCCCCATGACCAATCTAGTCCCCACCCCATCCCCCAGGCCTAAGGGATCTCCTAACTCAGTGAATGGGCAGTAACATGGTAAATAAGTATATAGTGGTGCACACTGGGGCAAAAAATCCTAACTACATATACACTGAGTTAGCAGTAACAGACCAGTAAAGAGATCTTGGTGGTGTGGTTGATAGCTCAATGAAAATTAATATGGCAGCTGTGGAAAAAGTGGGTTTAGTGCTAGGGGTAATTAGGAAAGGAATAAAAAATGAAACCGCCAGTATTGTAAGGCTTTCAAACCTCTGTGTCATCACACTTGGAATACTGTGTGCATATTCAACTGGCGCACCTCAAAAAGGATATGAAAGAGCTGGAAAAGGGCAAAAAGGGGCAACTGAAATTATTAGTGAGCTCGAAGTTTAGGGCTTTTTAGTTTAGAAAAAAAGAGAGGACATGATTGAGTTCCATAGGATTATGCGTTGTGTGCATAGAAAATGGACAGAAGATGTTTCTCCCTTTCATAATACTGAAACCTGGGTTCATCCAATTAAGCTAAGCAGTAGGTGATTCCAGACAGACCAGAGGACACTGCATAGTTAAAAGTATGGAAAGAGCTACCAAAATGTGGTGAAGGCCACCAACTTAGATGACGTTAAAAGGGGATTAGAGAAATTCATGAAGGATAAGTCTGTTCCAATATTTAGCCCTGCAGCACTTATATTACGTTAGGGCACATCAATCAGAGTATTACATCCAACGCCAATATTTACTATGTCACAACAATAGTTAAGATCAGGTCATAACACACGCTGAGTGCTTTCCAAGCCTAGGGATGAAAGTGGTAGGAAACTGGTAAACATGTATACAAAATATCCCCCCAAAACAATTTTGTTTTAATTGCTGAAAAATGGGTTTGTATACAAATTTCAGTGTATGACTGTTAACAAGGCATGCAAAACTTTGCCAGAGACATTTGAACTCTAGAACGAAATGAGTTAGCTTGAAGATATGTCACCTTCCCTTTTTCCAAAGCCCAGTTCAACCAAATCCCAAAGTGCCCTTGGTCAGCAATGCTAAATCAGCTGGTGTATGCCTGTAAACTTTAGCACCTTGCAACATGCCAGAAAAGAAGCTCTGCATCGGTAACATGAAGCAGAAATTATGAGATTTCACCAATGTCTCTTTCAAGCAGAATATGATGGACACATCAATAGGGCACATTGCCTGTGCAATCCCCACTGAACTGTATTGGAGCTGTGCAAGAACACATCGGCTCTTATGCAACTTTTATTGACTTCAATGGGGTTCATGTCGGAGAGATACCTAATGGATTATATCCTATGATTCCCATGTTCACAGCCCCAAAATATCAACCTATATCTGAGATGTGGCATGTGCATAGTGAGGGACACAATAAGGCATCTAATAAACTACAGGGACAGAGAAATAAATAATAGTTTATATTTACCAAGTGAACAAAATGTACCTTGTACAATAAAATCTGAAGTATATATATTATTACTGAAAAGTGTGTTTTCCTATACAGGAAAATAGCTGCTAAGGCACTCTGAGTGGCTCAAGTCATTAAAACAGATCTTGCTTGGAAGCATTATTAGAAAGAGAGTTCTTTGGAGGTACCCGTTGCTTGCCACTGAAGGTGACTGTGAGATCCAGGTAGCCATGGCAGAGACCTTTAAGCGAGGACCTCCTTGTTTCAGTTCGACGCCTTAGAAGATCGAAGAGTCCTAGGTGTTGTCATGCACCCGTCCACCCTACTACAGCCTAAATCAGAGATCTCACAAAGTTGGGGTGTCATCTGGATTCTCTGGATTCATCACAGGTGTCTTCTCAGTAATATCATCCTCTACTTTGTTTTCTGTAAAAAAAAAAAAAATTAAATGGCTTGTTCTGGGAAAAAGCAAGAACAATTTTTGTACATTGAATTCAGAGAAAAATCATTTGTTTGGCCCACAAGTGCATTTTGGCTAGTTGCAATTATTCTTTTGTACTGGCAGAAATGTATTCCACTGGTTGGCTCAATTTGTGCCTTGCATGCACAAACGATGAAGAGGGAGGACAAATCACATCTGGTATTTCCACACTCACATGTGCTCAGACCTCTAACACTTTTTGTCCTGTACTAAAAATAATTGCCAGCCTAAGCTCCTTGGAGGAAGGATGGGATACAACATGTTGCTGCTGCTGCTATTTATTTTCATTATTATTATTACTTTTCTTGACATATTTCTTGCTGATTGTGCATGTTGGCTATTCAAGAGGCAGGGGGTGTAGGCTGACCCCCAAAGAATATGTCCTGTATGTACTTTGAGAATATTTTGTTTCTTAGTTTCCCTAATGTACTACAAGGGCAGACAGCATAATGGGAACTTTCAGTTTAAAATAAAATATGGAAAGAAACTTTTCTGTAGGATTTCCAGAGACCTTGTTCTTATAATTTCTCCCACCTGCCTCAACAATGATCCTAACAACAGCTATGTCCCTCTACAGTGAATATGCAGAATTTTATAGTTTAAGAACCAGATTTTTTTTCCTTTTGTGTCATGTCTTTTGGATTGTAAACCTTCAGGCAGAAACTGTATTGTTTTCTAATAAGTGTACAGCCCTTAATAAATTCCAGGCTCGATGATGATGATGAGATCTTCTGTAATGTGCTCTGTGTAGAGCTGCCCTTTTAGCTGGTTTAGAAGCTGCAGCGAGTGCAGAATACAGCAGCTGAGGTGCTCCGTGGGACACCCAGATATGTTCACATAACACTTGTGTTTAAAAAAAACCTGCACTGGCTGCCTATTGCCTACCAAGCCATGCTTAAGATTAAGTTAAGTATGTCAGGAATTTCTAATAAAATAAATAAAATGAAATAAATGATGATGGAAACAAGACATTTAATTTGATAACACCTGTCTTGCTTACTTGCTTGGGTCATCCAAAGCAAACTACTCTAACAGGCACATTTGTGCACAGCAGATTGTTCACTCCTGCTCTCTACTAAGAGATACTGGACCTGTTCAGAAGACACCTTAAACCCTGCTGGTTAAGGCTTTTGACTAAGCAGCAGGGTTTAATGTGTCTTGTGCAATGTGTTTTGCTAAACCCCTGCTCACTCACTAACCACAGTTGGACCATTCGTAGCAGGGTTAGCGGCTCTAACCATGGCTTGAAGTGTTGTGTGCGACAGCAGGGCTTGTGGTTAGTGCTAACACCAGACAACCACAGTTTCACTAACCACAGAGCCTGAAGTGTCATCTGAACAGGGCCACTGTGAATTCTGTGGATCAAACTGTAGGAAAGTTCAGGCATAGAGGAACATGCCTTAGTTGGGATTTATGGTCTTCTGCTTTCACAATTCCATGATTTTACTAAAAGAAGGCAGCTGCTGAAACGAAATGGTGCTTAACTGTCATTCACACAAACCAATTAAGAAGGTGATCTTGGAACATTCATCGGAATCATTTTCAAATAATTCAACTAATATTGCCAAACTGAAAAATAGTACATCATCTGCTCCAACTGTCTGTCCCTCTTTAACAGGGCAGTCTCTGTTTTCTGGTACCAGCCCCTCATCACTAACCCTATTTTTGCTACTTAGAGACGCATTGTTAACAGTTTGTTGATCCAACCTGCTGGAGTTACCATTATTCAGGTATACCTCCCTTCTTGGGGTCCCTAGAAGTGTATGAGTGTGTATTGGATGCGTCTTATTTTTAGCATCTCTGTAAATTTCATATCCATGTACATTCAGGGTTTCACCACACCAGGCTAAAATCCTGCATCCTTATTGGGGCTTTCTGCTTCCAGTTTCTTTGTGGGAGTACAATGGGGTTCTTTATACAGCAGACACATGATTTGAATTGAAAACTTCCTTTCTTGGCAATGTTCTATATTTTCGTTATACAGTGCCATCTAGTGGCTGTGTTATAGTGCAACACTGTCAATACACACTGCCGATATCTCACACTACTGATTGTATCAGCTTATCTTTGATCTTTTTAAAAGCGGGATAAAGCTCAAAAAATGCGGGAGATGCTCTGGAGGTTGATAATGTTGTGTAAATGACCTGGAAACGTCCGTGAGTGGCCAATCATGAGTGTGAAATAAAAGCTTTGTGTAAAAATGGCACCACTTAAGTTACAGCTTGCGATTCCACACACAGCAATTGGAAAGGTCCTTGGATGGAGGTCATCTGGTCTTGCTCCCTGCTCGATGTAGGATCTGCAATGCAGAATGCAGCTACAGTATCCCTGACAGTTGGCAGTCGAGTCTCTGCTTAAATACTCCCGGGAAGGAGAACCCAACACTTCCTGAAGAACAAACACCCTCTTGATGTTGAAATCAATGGAGGATAGCCTACTGTAGGTTAAACTAATATAGCGTACAAAGGGAAGAGGAGACCTTCCAGCAGTGTGTGAGCATGGGGAGTTGGGCATTGACCTTTTGAATGAGAATTGGTATTAGAAACATGCCCCTATCCTAACCTATGAAATGTTGGCTGATATGACATTGCACAATAGCTATAAGCCCTATTCAGTGAAATATAGGGCCATGTGAATTACACAAACATTTTCACATGAGCTTCCTGAATTCCATCTGCTGACTGGAGAGCTCTAGCTGATCCTGGGCAAAAAGTAGCTCACCTTCCTTTTCAATGGAAATATCCTCCATGGTGCTTGCCAGTTTCTCCAGTTGAAGGGCAGCTGCATCTCCCTGAAGGTCATGGATTGCATTTCTCCGGCCACTCCGGTCAGAGGTGATGAAGTCAGAGTAAGCAGGCTCCGCGTCCATAATCTCATTTACATTGTATGTGACAGGATCCCTGTGTTAACAGAGATGTCAAAAGGCATAGGAAACATTCTCATTTTAAAAAATCCATGTTACTCAAATGAGATCACTGTAGCAAGCCAACATGGATAAGGAGTGGTGGCTGCTGTGTCGTATAATTGACACAGTGCCACTACGTACCCACCCCAGGGCATTCCATGCGTATAGACAGCCCTCAGCTCACAGAAAGAACAGGCACCGTAAGGGGCTGCTTATTACTTATGAGGCACCCATGCTAATTCAACTCTTAATAAGACACCCATGTATAATAAACAGGCACCCACGAGGCTGTTTATTACCCCCAAAAATAAAATAATATAATTACAATAATAATCAGAGAGACCCTTCTCATTTGCCCGCCTGTAAGAGCAATTAGGTGGACACAGGAGAGGCTTCTTTGCAATGGCCCCAAACCTCTGGAACAAACTCCCACCAGAGGTCTGCTATGCACCATCCTTCAGGCTTTCAAGAAGGCCTTAAAATACTTTATTTTACCACGGCCTCCCCATGATGGGTATTGCTACTGCTGCTATTGTTCCTGCTTTATTGTTGGTTTTATTATTTTAATTGCTATTTTATTATGATTATGTCTTTATTGCTTTTCATATTTTAACTGCTTTTAGGTATTTTATTGTTGTAAGCTGCCTTATGAGGGCTTCTGTCCTGAAAGGCGGCCAAGAAACGTTTCAAATAAATAATAAATAAAATGCAGGTTCCATTTATGTCATTTTATATGTGTTTCCTCCCCTGTCAACACCTTTTATCTGGAGTCCTGCCCTTCAGGAAGGAACCTTGTATGTAAGCTGCATCCCACACAGCTGAGGGATAGAGTATCAGCTTCCAGGCAACATACTCTCTCCTGCCCTCCTTTTAGCTTAGTAGTTTGCTGCAAAGGTCCTGTCTTTTCCTGGCCCTGAAATTCCCTCCTCCCTTCCCACCAAACTCAGCTGTAAAGTCCATGATTGATGAAGTGCTAAAGTAATGCGGAGCTAAAAACTGATTACCCTTGAGAAATGCTTTCCCCTTCAGCATTGTAAAGATACCCCTTTCTCCAGCTGTCACCTTCAGAACTGCTCTCTGTCCACAGTCCAGAATGAAAGACCTGGTCTGAACTCTTGAAGCTAATAGTTTCCTTACTGCCTCTCTTCTTGTCCAAGTTGGCTTGTTTTGTCTTTTTCAGGATCTGAGAATATGGGCCTTCACTCTCTGTTATGATGTTGACCTTTCAGACTTATTTCTTAAAGCAAACATGCTATAAATTGTGCCAAACTAATTGATTGGACTGCTATTCTGGTATGGGAAGCAATCCTTCTTGTGATTAAGAGGCAAAGAGTTAGCATAACAGTTGTATTCAAAAGCAGCACTCAATTTTGCCAATGGGATGGAAGCTTAGAATCAGAGAATAGTAGAGTTGGAAGGGGCTTCTAAGGCCATCGAGTCCAGCCCCCTGCTCAATGCAGAAATCCACCTTAAAGCATCACTGGTTGTCCAGCTGCCTCTTGAATGCCTCTAGTGTGGGACAGCCCATGACCTCCCAAGTTCATTGGTTCCATTGTCGTACTGCTCTAACAGTCCGGAAGTTTTTCCTGAAGAAGGCAGTGTGGCTGTGTCCTGTCTGTGTACAGGATGTGTCCTGTACACAGCAGCATCAAAAAAGTCTTTCGAGAGCATGTCATACTGGTCTCAGAATACGAATTAAGAATGAAGAGCTGTTGGACTGGAACTGGGGGCACCCAGTTTCAAGTCCCCACACAGTCATGAAGGTCCCTGGGTGACTTTGGAACAGTCACTGACTCTCAACCTAACCTACCTCACAGGGTTGTTGTGAGGATCAAATAGAAAAGAGGAGGGTCATGTATGCCACTTCAGACCCTTTGGAGGAAAAGGCGGAATATAAATGTAACAAACAAAATACTAAATAATACACATTTGTTGGATCATGAAATCAACAGGATGATCAGCTGAAGAAGAAAAAGATCTATTTCCCCATGGTATTACTAGCTTTCATGGCATTTATTAGTGTCATTTATTTTAGCCTAATTCTTGACAAGAACAGGACCATTCATCCTTTTAAAACCCAATTATTTCTGTCTGAACAACCTGATTTTTCAATCTGAGGAAAAGTAAACGAATTTGCTAATGCAAATATTGCATTATTTATATCGTGCAGATGAACCTGCCAGGGAGAAGCAAGTCTTTGACTTTCTGGAAGGGAAGATATATTTATTTCATCAAACATTTGCCTGACTAGCTTTTTGCTTTTATGTATTTTTTCCTGTTTTACTGATGTGTTTTTATCAGTGCTTGACTTAATGGGGGGGGGGGGATCTTAATGAAATCCACAGCCTCCCAAATTCCCCCCTTTAACCAAATAATATCTCCCCCCACCATTCAAACATTTTTCACAATGCATTTTATTTAGCATTTTATGTGTATTTAATATCCTTGATTTTAATAAGGAATTGCAGAGCAATAAATCTATAAATTTAAAAAGTGTAAAAGTATTTGAGACAGTCCTGAGTCATGCAATTCCTTGAGGGACAGCCAAGTTACAGGAAACCAGATGGACATCAGGAAAAATTTCCTGTTAGAGCAGTATGACAATGGAACCAATGACCTAGGGAGGTTGTGGGCTCTCCCACACTAGAGGCATTCAAGAGGCAGCTGGACAACCATCTGTCAGGGATGCTTTAAGGTGGATTCCTGCATTGAGCAGGGGGTTGGACTTCATGGCCTTGTAGGCCCCTTCCAACTCTGCTATTCTATGATTCTATGTTGCAGCAAAAATAAGAATCCTGTGGCACCTGAAAAGTAATACATTTTTTGTGGCATACACTTTGGTGGACTAGTGCCTATTTTGTCAGATGCATCATGACCAGATTCTTTGTTGCTTTGGGGATTGAATTGTTAAATATGAGATCTTTAGAGGGGAAATAGTGGGCCTCTAGTCAGGAATCCTGGCTTCGATGTTAAAGTTGCAACAGGGGAAAAAAGTCTACCATGCTGAATTCTGTACATATTTGGCCAGCAGATGGAGCCCTTGGCGTATATTTTTCTCCTGCTACAGCAAACACATAGAATCATAGAATCATAGAATAGCAGAGTTGGAAGGGGCCTACAAGGCCATCAAGTCCAACCCCCTGCTCAATGCAGGAATCCACCCTAAAGCATCCCTGACAGATGGTTGTCCAGCTGCCTCTTGAATGCCTCTAGTGTGGGAGAGCCCACAACCTCCCTAGGTCATTGGTTCCATTGTCGTACTGCTCTAACAGTCAGGAAGTTTTTCCTGATGTCCAGCTGGTATCTGGCTTCCTTTAACTTGAGCCTGTTATTCCGTGTCCTGCACTCTGGAAGGATCGAGAAGAGATCCTGGCCCTCCTCTGTGTGACAACCTTTTAAGTATTTGAAGAGTGCCATCATGTCTCCCCTCAATCTTCTCTTCTCCAGGCTAAACATGCCCAGTTCTTTCAGTTTCTCTTCATAGGGCTTTGTTTCCAGACAGTACCTCACGTGATTTGGAAGCTATACTATTAATGCAGCCCAAAATAGCATTTGCCTTTCTTGCAGCCATATTGCACTGTTGGCTCATACTCAGCTTGTGATCTACAACAATTCCAAGATCCTTCTCATTTGTAGTATTGCTGAGCCAAGTATCCCCCATCTTGTAACTGTGCCTTTGGTTTCTATTTCCTAAATTTAGAACTTGGCATTTATCCCTATTAAATTTCATTCTGTTGTTTTCAGCCCAGCACTCCAGCCTATCAAGATCACTTTGAAGTTTGTTTCTGTCTTCCAGGGTATTAGCTATCCCACCCAATTTGGTGTCATCTGCAAATTTGATAAGCGTTCCCTGCACCTCCTCGTCCAAATCATTAATAAAAATGTTGAAGAGCACTGGGCCCAGGACTGAGCCCTGCGGTACCCCACTTGTTGCCTCTCCCCAGTTTGAGAAGGTTCCATTGATAAGTACTCTTTGAGTCCAATTTTGTAGCCAACTGTGAATCCTCCTAATAGTTGTTCCATCTAGCCCACTTTTAGCTAGTTTGTTAATCAGAATATCATGGGGCACTTTGTCAAAAGCTTTGCTGAAGTCAAGATATATGACGTCCACAGCACTTCCACAGTCCACAAGGTTGGTTACCCGATCAAAAAATGAGATCAAATTAGTCTGACAGGATTTGTTCCTGACAAATCCATGTTGGCTTCTAGTAATCACTGCATTGATTTCAAGGTGTTTACAGATTGACTTCTTTATAATCTGCTCCAGAACTTTCCCAGGGATGGATGTCAGACCGACTGGTCTGTAGTTCCCAGGTTCCTCCTTTTTGCCCTTTTTGAAGATAGGGACAACGTTAACCTCCTCCAGTCGTCCGGCACCTCACCTGTCTTCCATGATTTTGCAAAGATAATAGACAAAGGTTCTGAGAGTTCTTCTGCTAGCTCCTTCATTACTCTAGGATGCAGTTCATCAGGTCATGGAGATTTGAACTCATTCAAGGAAATAAGGTGTTCTTTGACCATTTGTTTATCCATCTCAAACTGCAATCCTGCTCCCTCAACTCCTGCTTCACTTTTTCCAGGGGGGTCATAGAACCGCTTTTGGGAGAAGACCGAGGCAAAGTAAGAATTGAGCACTTCAGCCTTTTCTTTGTCATCTGTTATTTATTGATTTATTGATTTATCACATTTCTATACCGCCCAATAGCCGGAGCTCTCTGGGCGGTTCACAATTTGCCATCCTCATTAAGCAGTTGAACCACCATTTCTTTCCTCTGTCTTTTACTACTCACGTATTTGAAGAAAGCCTTTTTATTGCTTTTAGCATCCCTCGCGAATCTCAGCTTTTGCACAGGATCTTGACAAAGTCCCAAAGCAGTGTTGGGGTTGCTGTTAACACACAGCATAGGTGACCTGGCTGAATTGCATCAGAAGCTGCTTCATTCAAACAGATTCCCACATGAAATGGTGCCAATGTGTTTTTGGTTTTAAACAGTAATGTATTACCTGGACTTGGTGATGTCAGGGAGCGAATGGTAGCAATATGTCCTGGTCTAATTCCTCTGTGACATAAACTGATGGTCTCTAAAAGCTTTGCAGGAACAGCTATTTTTAAGATTATTTTTTTCTGAGGCCAGAGGTGACCCATCTGGCTCCTCCACTGTAGTACGGGGGCTTCCAGACAAGGCTATTATTATTATTATTATTATTATTATTATTATTATTATTATTATTATTATTTATATAGCACCATCAATGTACATGGTGTACAATGTACATTTATTGTGTAATCAATCACCCTGCCTCGTTCATGGAATTTTATGGGGGGTCCAGATGACATCGCCCTCAACTGGCAAGCCTCCTGTGTTTTCCCCACTACTTCTTCCATTTTTTCTTTCCACAAAATGCTGGTTAAGGAGGAGGAAAAGAAATTGCTGCACAATGCCTCTTGATTGATTGCTTTAGGGGCTGTCCATCTGAAGGCACCCATAGTTATCTCTTATTACTGGATCCACTTCTGAAAGATTTCAATCTGTCAGTAGACGCAGACTCCTGGTAAGGTATTTGAAGAAAATTGGCTGTCAAACGGAAATATTATCACCTGATTCCTTTACA
This sequence comes from Elgaria multicarinata webbii, assembly GCF_023053635.1. Taxonomy (NCBI): domain Eukaryota; kingdom Metazoa; phylum Chordata; class Lepidosauria; order Squamata; family Anguidae; genus Elgaria; species Elgaria multicarinata. The sequence continues at coordinate 191,468,419 of NC_086171.1, forward strand.
ATCTCCTTTCAGCCCAGCTGACCTGATCTTGTCTTGGTCAAGCAATAAACTAGGACTACTGAACAAAGTATATTGTCTATAGACATCTGCAGCCTTGGTCTGGAAGTAATACATGCCCAGAATTTTATTCACAGGATAAAAAACTGTGCCCAATTATTTTGGAACAGAACCCATAGAAAGGAATGGGACAACTAGGCACAAAGTTGCAGCTGCAGTCACTTAAAACTGGGGTAAGATTAAGGGTGCAATCCCATGCATGTTTAGTCAGAAAAACTCCTATTTTTCTGTCTAAACATGCATAAGATGTTTGAATTTCAAGGACTAGCGTCAGAATCTCCGTATAGAGATGTGCTACATTCCTTATTATAAAGAAGAAAATGTATTAAAATGACACTGTTGCTGTATTCATGAAGGCTAGGAAGAAACCTGCTAACCAGTCTTACTTTTTCTATTTAAAAGTAAACTTTGCTTACAGAATAATCACCATGAGTGATCTCTTGTCTGTGTAAACAAGAAACTTACAGTATGAGCTCTTTTGCCAGGACCCATGTATATGACACTACAAGGAGGTCAGAACTTAGAAGCCATGGCTGGGGACATTTAGGCAAACATGATTCTCTTTCCTGTCCCCTCTTATCCTTATTGGTTACAGTGTGTGAAAAAGAAAGTACACCCTCTTGGAACTGTATGATTTTACATATCAGGACATAATAACAATAATCTGTTCCTTAGCAGGTCTAAAAATTAGGTAAATAAAACCTCAGATGAACAACAACACATGACATATTACACCGTGTCATGATTTATTTAACAGAAATAAAGCCAAAATGGAGAAGCCATGTGTGAAAAATTATTATTATTATTATTATTATTATTAGTAGTAGTAGTAGTAGTAGTAGTAGTAGTATCCCGCCTTTTGCCCAATGCTGGGCCTCAAGGCGGCCTTATAAAGTTTAAAATATACATGGGGGGGGAGGGAAACAAAACCATAAACAATTAAAAAATACACAACAAAATTATAAGACATTAACATAGATGGAGGGCCAGATTATTCTCCAAAGGCCTTGAACAAAAAAGTTTTAGCCTGCTTCCGAAAGCCCATCAAGGAGGGAGCCAGCCTAGCTTCCCCAGGAAGAGAGTTCCAGAGCACCGGAGCAGCCACGGAGAAGGCCCTCTCCCATGTTCCCACCAAGCGTGCCTGTGAAGAAGGTGGGACTGAAAGAAGGGCTTCTCCAGAAGATCTCAAAGCACGGGCAGGCTCACAAGGGAGAATACGGCCTTTCAAATAACCTGGACCCAAACCATATAGAGCTTTATAGGTCATAACCAGCACTTTGAATTGTGCCCGGAAACAGACTGGAAGCCAGTGGAGCTGTTTTAACATGTAAGTAAGTACACCCTTACTGCTTCCATAGGAATTAAGATGCTAAGTAGCAGACAGGTGCTGCTAATCAAATGCCCGTGATTAATTGATCATCAGCATGTATGACCACCTCTATAAAAGTCAAAGTTTTTCAGTTTGCTGGTCTGGAGCATTCAGGTGTGAATACAATGCCAAGGAGGAAAGACATCAGCAATGATCTTAGAGACGCAATTGCTGCTGCCCATCAATCTGGGAAGGGTTATAAGGCCATTTCCAAACAATTTAAAGTCCATCATTCTACAGTGAGAAAGATGATTCAAAAGTGGAAAACAATCAAGACAGTTGCCAATCTTCCCAGGAGAGGACGTCCCAGCAAAATCACCCCAAGGTCAGACCGTGCAATGCTCAGAGAAATTGCAAAACCCCCAAGAGTTACATCTCAGACTCTACAGGCCTCAGTGAGCATGCTAAATGTTAAAGTTCATGACAGTACAATTAGAAAAAGACTGAACAAGTATAGTTTGTTTGGAAGGGTTGCCAGGAGAAAGCCTCTTCTCTCTAAAAAGAACGTGGCAGCACGGCTTAGGTTTGCAAAGTTGCATCTGAACAAACCACAAGACTTCTGGAACAATGTCCTTTGGACAGACGAGACCAAAGTGGAGAAGTTTGGCCATAATGCACAGCGCCACGTTTGGTGAAAACCAAACACAGCATATCAGCACAAACACCTCATACCAACTGTCAAGCACGGTGGTGGAGGGGTGATGATTTGGGCTTGTTTTGCAGCCACAGGACCTGGGAACCTTGCAGTCATTGAGTCGACCATGAACTCCTCTGTATACCAAAGTATTCTAGAGTCAAATGTGAGGTCATCTGTCCGACAGCTAAAGCTTGGATGAATTTGGGTCATGCAACAGGACAGTGATCCCAAGCACACCAGCAAATCTACAACAGAATGGCTGAAAAAGAAAAGAATCAAGGTGTTGCAATGGCCCAGTCAAAGTCCAGACCTCAACCCAATTGAAATGCTGTGGCGGGACCTTAAGAGAGCTGTGCAAAAACAAATGCCCTCAAACCTCAATGAACTGAAGCAATGTTGTAAAGAAGAGTGGGCCAAAAATTCCTCCACAACGATGTGAGAGACTGATAAAGTCATACAGAAAACGATTACTTCAAGTTATTGCTGCTAAAGGTGGTTCTACAAGCTATTGAATCATAAGGTGTACTTACTTTTTCACACATGGTTTCTCTATTTTGGCTTTATTTCTGTTAAATAAATCATGACACGGTGTAATATGTCATGTGTTGTTCATCTGAGGTTGTATTTACCTAATTTTTAGACCTGCTAAGGAACAGATGATTGTTATTATGTCCTGATATGTAAAATCAAGAGGGTGTACTTTCTTTTTCACACGACTGTATATCATGCCCATCTAACTTTTCCCATAAATGAAATAAAATTCTCCAATTTAGAACCATAATCGTAAATTAGTAACCTCAACTTTGTGACAGAGACTGATCTGTTCTATCCATATTCAGTCCAAAGGCTCCCTGTACTGCAGGCTATGGAGGATAAGTCACACGAGATGGAAAACTCGATGGCATTTCTCCCCAGTTTGCATTTCACAAAGGAAAAGCATGCCCATGTGCTAAGATACCAAATATCCAAGTCCTGAAAAATCAGTAGAAAACCATTTCGATACGTGCAATTTTTCCAAATGGACATGCTTTTACCACACCTCTTTATCATGTGAAAATCTAAGGGGAAAGTCAATTTATGTCAGCAAGTATGCAACCTGAAACAGGTCCATTCCAGAGAGCTCAGTTCTGGTTAGAACTGGTGCAAGCTCTTGCAAAGATCACACCATCCCCTAGCTCGCACTGGTCAGCTCATACTGTCCTCTCGCAAAAATCCTGACTCTAAGGGCTGCTCTAAACTGGCCACTCATGGAAGTTTCTGGGTCAATTAAATGACACTGTAAACAAACAGGATGTCTCCCGTGGCTCGCTCACACACACACTTATTCTGTTGTAAAATAGATCAGAGAAATGCTGGAATAAACCTGTAATGGCATGAAATCTGCAGCGTGTAAAGCTGGCATTGCGCTATGAAGTTGCCAAGGAAGGACTTTAAACAGAGAGAGAAGTGGGATCTGATCCCATGTGTCTACTCAGAAGTAGGTCCCATTGTGTTCAATGGGGCTTACTCCCAAGTAAGTGTGACAAGGGTTGTAAAGTTACAGCAAAATCTTACTCAGAATTAAGTCCTGGCTTTCCTGAGGGTTGCAAGGAAACAGTCGAAAACAATACTCCTCCCCTCCTTTGCACACATGCCAGGGAGGGCGGGAGATGCTCCCTTGATTCAACCAACTGTCATTTAAAGGGGCCCCGAGAAGCAGCAGCATCTTCCAACTTGTCACCCCTCTCCTCCCGTGTAATCCAGCTCAAATCAATTGCGCCAAAGTGCCAAGAAGCACAACAGCACCTGGTTAACAATTAGATTTCTCTTAATGTAGAGACACCCTAAGAACGTAAGAAGGCTACTGCTGGATCAGACTAAAGACCCATCCAGTCCAGAATTCTGTTTCCAACATTGGGCCACCACTTGACTCCAGGAAATTGACAAGCAGGGAATGAAGGCAACAAAGTGTGTTTGTCTGTTGCCCCCATCTTGTACTTAGAAGTACAATGTCTCTGAACATGGAGGTTCTATCTCGCTAACATGCCTAATAGTTATTGAAAAATCTATCCTCCATGACTTTCAGGCTTCTTTAAAAGCCATCTAGTTACTAGCCCTCACCACCTTCCGTGGCAGTGAATTCCACAACTTAATCCAAAAGTTGCTATTCTACTCTGCCTTACCTCTTGACTTTTTGATTGGTTTGCTGCTCCTCTCCTGCCTCGGCTTTGCAGCGAAGACACACACCTTTCGCATCTAACATGTCTCCGTTCATGTCGACCTGGCATTTCTGACACTTTTTGAGATAGGTTCCCTTTCTGTTCTCAGACATTCTAAATGTTAAACTGGCCCGTTCAGCACTCCTGGACTTAACTGTATTGGAGTGGAATTTGGAAAAGTGTTAACAACTTAACAATAGGTTTGCAGAAGCTCTATATTTCAGTTTAACCACCTACTTCCCTTGTTATAGCCAGGAGACATAACCTCTCACAGTTCAACATGCTTAAGCCTACTGAAATCATATTGCTAGGCCACAGACACAGGGTGCTCCTGTACCTTTAACAGTAGCACAGAAAAAAGAATTTCAACAGGTGTCATTTGTATACATGCAGCATCTGGTGAAATTCCCTCTTCATCACAACAGTTGGAGCCCTGCCTAGTGTGAGCAGGTACAAAAGAGGGCAGGGCTCCTGCAGCTTTAACTGTTGTGATGAGGAGGGGATTTTAGCAGGGGCTGCATGCATACAAATGACACCTGCTGAAATTCCCTTTTCTCTACAACTGTTAAAAGATACAGGAGCCCTGTCCTCCTACACACTGCCATAAATGGGGCAAACCAGATCCTGAGTTTGATGTCCAAAGGCATCTTCCCCTTCCTATAACCCCTTTTAAAGGGAATCCCTTGGCAAAATGTTCAGACCAAAATATCAATACTACAGCACACTATTATTATTAATTATTATTGTTAGGTTGAATCCAGGATCTGCCTTCCAGGAGAGGAAGGGACCTTCTGTGAGGTGAAGGACTCCACTTGCAAAAAGTCCTTTCACCTGCATATCACGGCTCACCCTATTCAGCAGGGACTCCTGACTCTGTGCAGCATTTTCAGGAGGTTCGAGGGTCTGCCATGAGAAAGAAGGGGGCAGGGAAGTCCACTTCTGCCAGCATAGCTCATCCAGCATACTGTAAATCTCCTGGTGGCCCCAGGTTGGGGAAAGCTGCTTTAGAACAGGAGTAAGCAACATGGTGCTCATGTATCTTTCTTGGTGCCAAGGTGCCCTACCTCTCCCGCTCTTTAAAACAAATTAACACATTTTCTTACTGTGCCAATTGGAATTGCTTCAGACAAAGTGAGGGCCTCAAGTTACTGCCATCTCCATTTCCCATTAGTGCCTAATACATGATGGGGCTCAGAGACATTCTTAGGAAATGAAGGTGAGAGGAAGAGAGGATGGATGAGGGCATGTATGTGTGAGAGAGCACATCTCTGGGTGGTGATCCAGAGACTGAGAGAGAAAAACAGATGAAGGGAAGGAGTTGGCTGACAGAAGAATGGGAGGGGTGGGGAGAGAGAAAAAGTTTGCCGTATGTGAAATAGGTTTCTGTTGGCACTCACAACTGTGCATTCAAAGGAGTTGTTTAGTGCATTGTGACTCAGACCCCACCTCTACCTTGTATACAATCATGTGGGCAGGTTACCACTCTTTTGTGACTAGGGATGCCTCCATGGCAGCCATTTTGTGGTGGTGCCCAAGACAGTCTCTCACATTGCACATGTGCCTACAGGTTGTCTACCGCTGGTTTAGAGTGTTCATAGGGTGACTCTAGCAGGGCTCCTGCAGCTTTAACTTTTGTGATGAAGAGAAAATTTCATTGGGTGCTGCATGCATACAAATGACACCTGCTGAAATTCCCTTTTCTAAGCAACTGTTAAAGATACAGGAGCCCTGTCCTCCTTTTCATATGGGCACTCTAGCAAACTGCTTCATATAAATCATCTTGTTGCAATCCTTACAACAACCCTCTAAAATGGGTCAGTACTATGCGGCAGGGTCTTGCTATTTACTGTTTTACTCTGTACAGCACCATGTACATTGATGGTGCTATATAAATAAATAATAATAATAATAATAACCCACATTGCAGAGAGAGGGATGCTGAAACTTATAGAGTGGCTTGCCTAAGGCCAGCTAGTGGGCATATTGAGCTATAATGCCTCTTCTACTATGTATTTTGAAATACAGAGAAAAATTGTAAATAAAAATTACCATACAGATTTTGCCACGTGATTGCTCCTTTGCTCTGCTGGTGTGTGTGTGTGGAGGGGAGATACATATTGTCCAGCATTTCACAGGTGGAAATGGTGACACTTTTGTACCACCTGTATTTTTTGTAACAAAGAACATCATCAGATGAGTGTTTTATCACACACTTGCTACTGGTCACTAACGGATGTTCATATATCCTTTAGACAATGCCGTACGCCTCCCGCTCCATGACAAAATGGACCCTTTTTAATCTGACTGTTTTTTAAAAAACAGAATGTGCCACCGTTTCCTGCCATGTGCAGGAAAAGCAGCACAATAAAAACAGCCCCTGAATGGGCTACGAGGTCTTTCTTCCTTTTTCTTCTCCGGGTAGGAGAGGAAGTTTCGTGGGACAGGAACAGGGGTAGAGAAACAACAGTAGGGAACTCTTCTGATGACACTCAAAGACCACAGCCTGAAACTGTCCCCACAACACACAACATAATTATTTCATATGGCTTAAAAAAAAAAAAAAGGTATCCTGTCTCCTGTGTTTACTTATTCTCGGTGGTGATTTTAGTTCCCTGGATGTAATGGTCTTCTAGGCACTCCCTGTCCCCTTTAGACAGCACTGAGTATTCCATGCTGTGTGACAATCTGTCCCTGATAAAATGAGAAATATTCTGAGCCTGTGAAGTTTCACATTTTTAACTCTCTTAAACTATAGTAGCATCTTGACTGCTGGAATAAAATGGAGTTTCTTCTGCTGCCCTAATACACATTTCATTGGAAATAAACACTATTTTGTCATACTTCGGAGTTGCCTTTTGTGTACCCTGTGGTATCCATTTCTTGCTTGTTTTCTTCCTTCCCTTCACGTTCTGACTGGTGTAATGTATGTAGGCCAGAGGTCCTAGTACTTACAGAAGCCCTGTTGCTGAACAAAGGATGCATCGTGGCAGCCATTGTCCTTTCTTAGATCTATAAAGGATGTAGGCCAACTAGGCCTCAAACTAGGCCTGCCACAGGCTTCATGGGGAAATGAATGTATGAAGCAGCCCACTTCATTCACATAACACACATCCCCACACACACCTTATCTGATTTCAACCAGAGAATAAGAGACTTCTCCCCTCACCCTACCCCATAGCATAGCCCCCTTTTAAATGACCTGGCAGTTAGGATCCAACAGCCCCAACTGTGATGTATAGTTTCTCCTGCCAAACTGGGCGTTCCGAATGGAATCATTTACTGCCTCACCATTGTCAGAGCAGAGGAAATAAGATAAGGAGCAGGATTATATTGCCCACCACCACCACCAAAGCATGTGAAGAGTTGTATGGTACAAGCAGCAAAGGGTACTTCCCACGCCAAGAGCTCCTTCACATGGAGCTTATGTAGTGCAATCACTGAAGTTTGCAGGTCCTTTTTACGATGTCATTATCCTCCAGTGTCTCTCCCGTGTTTTTTTTAAAAGCTTTATTCTACCATGATTTAGCTCGCCAAAAATGCAGCAACAAATATACACTGACATTAGATTCAAAGATGTATTTCAGGATAGTGCAAAATTGCAGCACCATTTGCTGGCTGTATAAATGGAACATATTGGAGTGGGGGGGGGGGCTTACAGAGATATATTGTTCTATTCCCCGATGCCAAAGGAAATGGAACAAGCAATACCTGGGAAAAGTAATTGGCTGTGAGGATTTCATGTTAAAAAAACAACAACCCCAAAACCCTAATGTTTGTCAACTGCCCAGACAGCTTTGGATAATGGTCAGTATAGAAATGTAATAATAAATAAACTGCCCCCAACAACATGTCATAGGAATAACCTATGTAAACAACAATTTGAAAACCTGTGAACAGCATTTAAATCATCACCACCTTTGTCATCATCGTCATCATTTCACCCCCTGTCCTTTCTATCCATTCTTCAGACTATTATTTGAACTCAGGCTGAGATCCATAACAACAGCAGGAAACCCCAAGGAGCTTTAAAAATATTTTAAGTGCAAATTAGAGCAGTGGCATTTCTACCCAAACATACACAAAACTCTGCTTGGACAAGATTTCAGTGCCTCAGACGAGCCCATGTAGATGTTAGTGTCAGGTTTTCATGTTAACTTTAACAGTAATTATTGGCAGATTATTGGCAGAGATTTGCAAACTCAGAACACCTGTTGGTGATTGGGTGAAGTAAGTAAAGGCTCACTCTTTCACAGGAGTGTGTGGGCTGCTGCTGCTGCTGCTGCTGCTGCTGCTGCCGCTGCCGCCGCCGCCGCCGCCGCCACCACCACCACCACCACCACCACCACCACCACCACCACCACCATCATGAGGAGGGAGTATGCTGTTTTGATGTGAAGGGAGGACTTATCAAAGAGAACTGTAAAGCTGTTATGCTTACTTATGTGATTTAGGGTAAGACAGTTACTTTGTTATTATTTGATGCTACCAGCCTGGTCTTTTGTTTTTGAAGACTTCTCTAAATAAATGCATTGAGGACTCAACGCTCATGCTTTTGTTTATTTGCAAACTGCTAGGAGGAATTTGTAAAACACTACTAATTTCCCCAACAGTTAGATGCTTACCTGACTTTCTCTCAAAGACTTAGGCAGGATCTACACTACTACTTTAAATTGCTTTATAACAGTTTTGACAACTGTTGGGGCACGCTCCATATACAGTTGTCAAAACTGTTATAAAGCGCTTTAAAGCAGTAGTGTAGATCTGGCCCTGCTGGAGTGCATCGTTCTGAGTTACTGACAGCAAGTTGCACAAAAGATCCTTGATGAGCGTCTTGCTCTGTCTCTGTGTTCTGATGGGAGTATTGATAGGACCCAATTAGACAACATTTATGTTCTAGGAAAGGTAGTGACAAAAAAGGAAGGAAGAGCAGCATTTCCTTGGCACCAGTAAGGCACAAGAGCAAAGTCCAAATGACACAGGCATTTGCATCCTCTGAAGTCCTACTTCATACCTGAAAGTACACCAGATGCCCTTCTTGTCAAAACAGACATGAAGATGGGACAGACACAGTGGAGGATGGTGACCCCTTTAGAGTTCTGACTGAAATCCAGAGTGGAGTCACCACTCCACTGACATTGGAGCCACCAGCCTTCACTGGACTGACATCAGAAAACCCCTGCTCGATCAGACCAAAGGCCAGTCAAGTCCAGCATTTTATTCCCATTGTAGCTAACCAGATGCTTGTGGGAAGCTTACAAGTAGGACAGAAGTTCAACAGCACCCTCCTGCTTGTGTTCCCCAACAACTGGTATGGAGAGGCATACAGTAGTACTCATTGGCCAGGGGGAAACTGGTGGGCAAAGCCATGGCTACCAAATCTCCCACTTCACTGGGGAAGATAAAACAGCAAGTCTCCAGTTTGGAATCTGGTATCTCTCCCTGGGTGGGAACCTTCCCAGAGAAAAGGGCTGTAACCCTAACGAAACAGTACTTCTGAAAGATGCTCTAGCATTGACTCTCCACAGGAAGGAAATTGTGGGACAGCTGCCAAGGGACCACTGCTCTCTCTCCATGCCTTTGTTCTTTATATGACTGAACTGGGTCGTAGAAGCTTTAATATACAATTATAGGAAAAATTGTTGCCCATCCATCCAGCGGGTGACACTCAGTTTCTGTGTGCAAAGGCCTGAATAGCAACCACGCCGAATATTAACTGAAATACAACACTACTTGTGCATAGGCTGTATGCATTATGCATTATACACACGCTCTGCACGTCCAATGCCCTTTATTAGGGAGTGTGTGCATGCGTCGAATATGAAATGATATTTCCAATTACACAGAATGGTAATAGTAACCAATAGTAACTCTATAGCGATTTCAAACATTCAAAGCACTTCAGATACACGTTGGGTTAGAACTAGAGTTTGCGCCATGCTCCCTACCACTGGAGAAACGGACGGTGGAGGCTCTTTTTGCCAATTTGTTCTTACCTTGGCACCGCATTAAAAGTTGCACTGGAGGATTGGGGACCCTCCAGAACTGTGGGAGAGGGGGCTGCAAGCAGAAGAGGGAATTGGTGAAAATCACCTTCCCTCTTCCTCCAGTAGGAGGCTCTGCTGGCTCACAGGTCCGCTCACGAATAGAAGAGAAGCCCTTCTGTTTGAGAAGGAACACTCCGAATACAACCCATAATCTCAGTCATCCTTGAAAATGGCTACAAGGAGGTGTTGTAATGGCCATGTGTCCTATTTTACAGAGGACATTCCTCCATTTGAAGGCATGTTGTAGCTGAAGGGATGTCCAGCATTTTTTTAAGGGGTGGTATAGAAATCATCATGTTATATGAGTATAAAGTAGTATAAGGCTTATTACTAGAGATCTACCAGACCGATTTTGCTCATTTTTGTTTTAAACTTAAGCTTGAGCAGAGTACAGGTGCAGAAAATGTTGAAACTTCAAAAAAGTTCAAAGCTTGAGCTTTAATAGCAATTAATTTCCTCTGCGCCAAACAGGCAGGCAGCCCCTCCACCAGCAGGATGAAGGACAGCCCTGCTTGGGCAATCAGTGTGGCGTGAAGGCAGGCCCTGGCCGCAGCTGCACGGTTAGGCTGCCACTGCCAGCAGGGAGAGGGAGGGGTGTGAGAGGGAGGGGGCATGGGTAGGCCACATGCACATTTTGGAGGGGGATTCACTATGCTTTATTCATGAACCTCTCCATGGTGAGGGGACAGAGGGGCAACAAAACTAGAGTCCACGGCAGCATGGGCTTTATACTAGTAATAATAATAATACTCTGACATCCCTAAGTGATGCTGCTGTCATCATGTGAAGTCAGATATAACAACAGCTTGTTCAGCATCTGCAGGGTGAGTGAAATTCTTTTTGTAATTTAAATGACAGACAAGCATTCTGAGGACTGAATGCTGGCTCTTCCATCAGTCTCATGGTTCAGCTCAGCCTGACCACGTTAAAAAGAATAACATAATCAATGTGCCACATGGATATGGATATTTTTCTGTTTGTATTCTGCAATTTTGTTTTAAGGAACAATGTTTTAAAGTGCAAAATTACTCTGGGGATTGTGGGAAAGGTTTCTTGGTAACATTGCTGGAGCAGGGGGAGGGGGAAAGAGCCAATTAGTACGGGACACAGCTGGCTTCTTTTTCAAATTTGAAGAATGTTTCCCCCACCAGGCCCCCAGAGTATGATCTGGGAGTGGAAAGGTACATTTGGACTGGGATCAGTAAGGGCCCATTCTGTACAGCCCCACTGTCCTAACATTGGGGGGAGGGGGCAGAAAAGAGAATTTGCACCATAGTAAGGAAGACTGACCACAGGGCTGTCTATATGCTCTGCAAACCCTGTAGTAGCTGCGCATTGGCGCTGCATCGTTTATACAACACAGATGCCAACTCGCAGTCACCATGGACTTTTCAGGCAAAACTGTGCGGTAAAAATAACGAACTTACAGTAGCTTTTCCTTTTGCTGCAAGGTCACCACCTTCTTCCCACCATCTGCCAGCAGTGACCTCACTTCACACTGAGGCTGGGGGGCATTCTGCAGGTGGATTGAGGCCCACGGTAGGTCAGGGGGACATGCAGGAAGTCTGGGTAGAGGGCAGGGGGCTGGCCCAATGAGCTTAATGGCCGCCGGTGCTACCTGGAAAACGCACACTCCCTCCTTCAGTGGAGATTTGCTGCTCCATCCCGCAGTTGCAGTGCTGCAGGGTTTTCAAAAATGAGCGACAAAGCAACGCCATCATAGTAACCACTGAGGCTCAGTCTGCTGTCCAGGTGCTGACTGTTGATGGACACTCAAGGCCCTTGCTGCTTTCTTTCCTTATGGTCCTTCTACTTTGAACCAAACTTGGGCTGGACAGCCCACCAAATACAGAACACCTTCAAACAGAGGACTATTCCGTGCCAGCTGTCCAAAACAGAGGACTGTCCTCTGTAAAGTAGGACACCTAGCCGTCCTACCCCCAAAAAATTACATCCATTTTTGCCTGCCATTTCTTTCAGAGCACAGCCCACTGCTCTCCATTAAAGGCATCCCACCAGCCTTCCTGTTGCTATGCCTGAATGTGCCGTTCCGTTAGCATGTTCCTCCCTACATCATTTTCCATAATTCTGCGGGAGCTGCTAGCAGCTTTCCAGCACAAAATTTGTTCCGCATGGAAAGTGAGTTTTAAACCGCTCAAAGAAAATGAATTTATCATGGTTTATAGGAAAGCAGGAAACTCTCTTTGCTCTTGTCTGCAGCTCTCTGTAAACAGAAATAAAACAAGACCCAAGAGGGTGTCACTATGGAACATGGTTTTGCAGAGTGGCAACAGGAAGGATATTTTCTCTCTCTCTCCCAAGACATTATTATTTGCATTCCTCCATCTTCTCATCAAAACCAAAATGAGCCAGGAAACAAAGATTTCCCTTAGTTTGCCTTGGAAAGAGCTGAATGTTTCCTACTTGGGATATAATGTTAGAAAGGCTTAAAGGGGGGCAGAGCTGTAGTGTTGCTCTATATGACAAGAGGGCCAATTAGATGCCAATTTAGTAAGAATGGGTTAGGGAAATTACCCCGTCTTGACAACACTCAGTAGAGAATTCAAGGCTATATTTAGATCCCCTGTTTCTCAATACAGTGTTACAATCAATGGGACATGGTTGCCTTGACAAAAACTGTTTGATGCTGCACAAAAGAAAGGATCTGATTTTTCTACACACTTTGTCATCCAATCGTGCTCTGGTCACATGCATGAGCTTGCTAACAACACAGGGGTTACAAAATATGGATTCTGTTGCATTGTAGCCTAGGGGGGGTGGGGAGTTCAGAAGCAACCCCGCTTTGCAAAAGCCCCATTAAAGTAGCAGCGTCCATTACAGCGGGGAGCAAGAAAGTGGAGGGCTGGGCAGAGAGGGGTGCCCCAGGGAAAGGAGCAGCTCGGCTGTAGAGGCAGCCTCTCCTTCTGTTGGCTTTGGCCCTGAGTGAAGCCTCCTCATGAGTAATAGCCTGCTTGTGAGTAAAGGCCTCCACATGCATAAAGGCCTGCTCAGGAACGTGACAAGGAAATGGGCATGGCTGGAGAACCATACCTAAAAAAGCAGAAGAAGGACATAAGGTGGGCATATCTCTTATTTTATAGTCCCCTAGTCACCCCATAGGCACAGCTGCTTGCCAGCACCAGCACAGAAGCAGTGATCCAGGAAGCTTTGCGTGTGTGGACCCCTCTACCTCAATGTGTGTTTATGTATGGCTGTCTCCCCAGCACACCCCAGTGTGTGCATGTGCCTCTACCCCATTGTGTGTGCGTGCATCCCCCTAGTGTGTGTGCATGCGAATTTGTGGTCCCCAGATCCCCTGGCGATACCAGATGTGGTCCTCAGAGCCAAAAAGGTTGGGAACCACTGTTCTAACATATCAGGAATGTATAGAAGCATTTGTTTATTACATTTTTATACCACCCAATAAAGCATTCCAGAACTAGGGTGCCACCACTGAAAAGACTCTCTTATTAGCTGTCCATCTCACTTCATTTAGCCTGGGAATCCAAAGAAGTGCCTCTAAAGATGATCTTAGGGTCCAAGCAAGTACATATGGGAGGAGATGATCCTTCAAGTAACTTGTCCCCAAGCGCTTTCTCTCTCTCTCTCTCTGGCCTCATCTACCCCAATCAGGATATTGCACTATGAAAGCAGTATATAAAAGGCAGGAGCCACACCAAGCAGGATATAGTGGTATGAAAACGGCATATGGTATGTGTCAATGGGCTCCAACATTTGTCAGTGCACTTCAATACCACTATTAAGCAGTAGTGTGGCTCCTGCCTTTTATATACCACTTTCATACTGCAATATCCTGTTTGGTGTAGATGAGGCCTCCCTCCCTCTCTCTCTCTCTCTCTCTCTCTTATGCAGGATTTTCAGGATTTTGTGTTGCTTCTTTACAACCCCTCCATTCCCTTCAGCCTCTGATCTTATTTATAAGTGAAATGTATTTATATGCAAGGGGCTGAACACGACAGATTAAAATGAACTGAAAGAGAATCTAGGCAAGATCAAACATTGTTGGCTCAGAAAGAGCATAGTTCATGGTTCCGCAAAGAGACAGTGAACTGTTAATGACCCCAGAAAGTTGGTGACATCCTGCTGATGTAGATAGCAGCTGTTATCTCAAGATAACAAACCTGGATTCGTAATGCCTAGATAACGTTTGAATCTATAGTGTAAAGACAAGCCCTACCATTATGTTTATTTACCCACATCCTCCTTCAGTGACTTCTATAGGACTGCTCTCAAGGGGGGGGGAGAGAGAGAGAGAGACTAAGCAGACTTCCCCTCCAGATGTTCTGTACAATAACTCATCGTTGGCCATGCTTAGCTGGTGTTGATGGGAGTTGAAGATCAAAACATCTGGAAGATACTAGGTTGGGGAAGGGTGGCAAAACGACTACCGCCTTTTCCACTTCATTTCCCAAAATACAATAAAGGTGTAGTTGTTACTCAATTTTGCAGTGAATCAAACCAACCGCCCTCAGGGTAATACTCTGTTGTAGGCATCTTTAAACAAGTGTTTTTGTAGCATGCTCGTGACTGGCCTCTCACAGATGTTTGCGGGCCATTTTGACAATGCCGTGAGCCTTCTGTGCATCTCCTGCTCCATTTCCCTGTTTTAGCAATAAAAAATAACCCTCAGGAAACCCGACTCTTCTGAGATATGTTGGTATTTGTCTAGGGCTACCATATGAAAAGGAGGACAGGGCTCCAATATCTTAAACAGTTGAATAGTAAAGAGAATTTCAGCAGGTGTCATTTGTATGCATGCAGCACCTGGTGAAATTCCCTCTCCATCACAACAGTTAAAGCTGCAGGAGCCCTGCCCTCTTTTGTATCTGGTCCTGCTAGGCAAGGCTCCTGGAGCTTTAACTGTGATGAAGAGCGAATTTCACCAGGTGTTGTATGCATACAAATGACACCTGTTGAAATCCCTTTTTCTATACAACTGTTAAAAATACAGGAAACCTGTTCTCCTTTCCATATGGTCACCCTATATTTGTTGGGATTTCCTGCCATGTGCAGGCAAAGTTGTGCTATAAAAGCCCATTAGAGGGTCCTGTCTACTGAACTGCATTGAACTGTACAGGCTACATGGTTGCTGCTCTCTTCCCCGATGTAATTTCAGCTCGTTTCAAATGCAGAAGAGAAGCAGGAAGCAGAGCCACAGTAAGAAAACACAATTTCCCCCGTCTAAAAGTCCTTGTGTGACAATTGCTGCCCCAAGATCATTTGGAAAGTGGGATGTAAATGAAATAATAAATCAAATCAATATTGTGAGTGTTTTGTGGAACGTCAAGGACACCTATTGGATACCACCTATGATATCATTAGTGTCTAATAACACACTCCTTCAACCATGCTTTCACCATTTTGTTTTAACAATATTATTTAGAAACTGATCATTTCCCAAATGCGTCATTTAATTGCAAGAGTACTCAATTTGCCCTTCCAAAAAGAAGGATCAGTTGTAGTAGAAAAATACCAGAAAGACAATGCCTTCCACAGACACTAGCGTAATACTTTTTATTTCTAAAAGTTTTGGTCTTTAAGTTAGGGTGACCATATGAAAAGAAGGACAGGGCTCCTGCAGCTTTAACTGTTGTGATGAAGAGGGAATTTCACCAAGCGCTGCATGCATACAAATGACACCTGCTGAAATTCCCTTTTCTACACAACTGTTAAAGATACAGGAACCCTGTCCTGCTTTCCATATGGTCACCCTGTTTAAGTCTTTGAAGGCAGTGCATTCCATGCTCTCCGGTGCAGAATGAACATGTCTCTGATTTTTATTTTAGCTCAGTGAACAATGTTTATTCTTCTACAGCAGGGATGGAGAACCTCCAGTCTGTGGAGGTAGCCCGTCCAACCTGCAGAGTCTCGTTGGATCTCTCCAGGGGGTGGAGCTTGGCCTCCAAATCCCACCCCCTGGAGGAATCCCTGCTGATCACAGATCAGAGATAACAGTGGGGATCCCTCTGCATGCTGGCTCTCCTCCCAATTGGTCCCCTTTCCGGTGCCCACCCCTATCACAGAAAAGAGATAACAGCAGGAATGCAAGTAGCAGGGGACCCAGCTGGCACTAGGAGTAGTGGGTGCTCTTCTTGGGCTCTGGCCAAGTTCGCATGCCACCCCCATGGGGGTGACCTATGGCCCTCCAGATATTGTTGTACTCTAACTCCCATCAGCCCAAGCCAGCATGGACAATAGTCAGGGAAGATGGAAGCTGCAGTCCAACACCATCTGGGGGTTCTCCACATTTGAGATAAAGTATTGACTCCTTATGAGAAAATGTAGGATAATTCTGCTTTTACTAATATGGAAAGATCTTAATACTATATGTCAAAAAAAGCTGTGCAGGAAATTTTCCTTACTATTATCTTTGCCTTAGATTTACTGCTGGGTTGCATAAATTGGACTATCCATCCTCCAAGTTTTGAGCCTGCTGGCTTTCCTGCAAAATATGTATATAAATTTGTCTCCAGCTAAGTTCTCACTTCAAATCCTAAAATTCCCCTACTAGATGATTTGAGACCAGGAAACATCTTTGCTGAGTTAGTTGCAAATTCACACAGTAAGCTCAAGACAAGAGAAAAATTCCAAGAGGTTTTAATGATTTTGGATTACATCCAGTACGTTTAAATTTCTCATGTGTTTCTGGTTCTCTTTGCCATTGCTTGCAGCTGCATATTTGTATCTGCTCTTAAAGTTCACTCAATATATTTCCTTTGGTTTCTGACAAGTGCTAGTGCATTGTACGCTGCTGGCCTGAAGAATTTAGCCAACAAGTAAACATTAGTTCTTCTACCTCTCAGGCCAAGGATAACAAAGTCAGGGACTTTGGGGTGGGGGTGGGGAATTCATCTCAGAAACAGGCAGAAGGCCACCACCTGCTGCAGATATAAGGCGAGCGTTTTATTGCACGCTTGTTACTGGGCACTCACAGATTTTCGCGGGTCCCTCTCATGCCGTTGGCTGCCTCCCGCCCCTTCTAGCCTTCTTCATGCCACACAAAAGCCCCCCGGTAAGTCCGTATTGTTTTTAAAGATGGAAGTTGCCGCTAACTCCTGCTGTGTGTGGAAGAAGTGCTGTGATAAAGACGCCCCCTGAATGGGCCACATGCACATTTTTTACTTCCTCTTCCTCTGCCTAAGGGAAAGAGGACATATTGAGCAACAAAAGCAGGGGCGGGGAAGCAACGGTAGGCAAGCGTGATTTCCCCCCCATCTGATGGAGCTCATAGTAGATTGACAGTGTTAGGGCTTTTTCTGTTTTCTGGCTCCTCCCCTTTTGCTTCTGCTCCCTCCCCTTTTCCTTCAGCCCCGCCTTTTACTGGAATGCAGTCTCGAAGAGCTTCTCCAAAAATAGAATTTGGCCCT
Source organism: Elgaria multicarinata webbii (assembly GCF_023053635.1). Lineage (NCBI taxonomy): Eukaryota > Metazoa > Chordata > Lepidosauria > Squamata > Anguidae > Elgaria > Elgaria multicarinata. Next base: position 191,486,112 of record NC_086171.1, read on the forward strand.
CAGGCTGAAAGAAGTTCTGCATCTTTGTTCTTAAGACTGGCAATTGGATGCACGTTTGCTGGGGGGAAAGTCCCCATTGATTCAGTGGGCAAGTTTGCATGATTTGCTGGGCTCATCATGGGTTATTTGCTGGGCACCATTTCGAATATGCAGCTCCCAGTAGGGTTGTGGCATGTCATCTGTACTTGGCCATCGGGGTTTATGCAAGGGTTAAACAACTTGAAAGGTTGTCACACAGAGGAAGGCTAGGATCTCTTCTCGATCATGCCAGAATGCAGGACATGGAATAATGGGCTCAAGTTACAGGAAGACAGATTCTGGCTGGAAATCAGGAAAAACGTCCTGACTGTTAGAGCAGTACAACAATGGAACCAGTTACCTAGGGAGGTTGTGGACTCTCCCACACTAGAGGCCTTCAAGAGACAGCTGGACAACCATCAACATTCCTGACTATTGGCCATGCTGTCTGGGGCGAATAGGAGTCCCCCCACCCCTGTTTTAGAATCACAACAAAGTTGTCCTCAAAAAGACATGCCAGTTTTAGATCACCTAGTACTCTCAGACACACTTATCTCTGGTTATAAACCTATACCAAGTACATATGTACACTGATGATGCTATATAAATAAATAATAATAATATGTATAGAGATGGAGATTATTACTTTTTTAATCTGAATTTTTACTATTAAACCAGTGACCTCAATGCAGAAGTTCCTGAAGTACAGCTGCTCAACAAATGCTGTGTAGTCTGATTTTTTTAATTCCAGAGAGGAAATCCTTTTCTGCGACAAGCCAAGGTGACAGCAGTATTTGAAGGTCAACCTCAGAAGTCTTGTTTAATTGAATAAATCGTGGTGTAGACATGAATTTCTGTAATAGTGTTGACCCAATAATTAATTTAATTCACTATCCCTTCCTCTAAAGGTGTTCAATATATTATGCAGCAGAGGAAAAAGGATGGGTTTAAGTGCCTTTCTGAACACAGTATGTATTTAACCAGTTACTTTTCCCTACAGACTTTAAGATGCATGCAGCAAAGCAGAGAAAAAATGGATGAAGACGCAACCAGCAGGCCCATTTAGGGTAGAGTAGACAATTACACATTGACAAAAAGAACAGAAAATGCATTACTGAAAACTAATACCCAAGAGGATACAGATTTGCACAGCATTTGCATATTCTAATTTATATGTAAACTTTTGTAGATCATTACTATAATTTAAACGGAAATACAATACATCTCAACATAGGGAGAAGACTCTGACCAGGATAGAGTCTACACTAGACCCCCCTTTCATTTCTGAGGTGGTGCTCTGCTTTTCACCCACAATTGCTGCTCTGCATTTATGAATGCAGCACAGCATCTGCTGGGTTTATAAGGATCAAATGCTACAACCACAGATTTTCTGTCTGCAAATCCCCTGCTAACTGAGATCAAAGAAGAAGGTTGGGGAGAATATTGTAAAGCGACTCCCATTGGTAAAACTTACAATATCGATTGATTAGAACACACTTAACCATGCATGAAGTTTGTAATCACCTTAAAAAGCATCATTAAAGTGGTCAGATGGTGTTGGGGGAATGGAATAGTGCATCAGGACAACAGGTTGGGGAGTATGTCATGTTCTCCATGAGTGAGCCAGACATTACAGTACAGAGATAAAATGCCAGTGTGGATTAGCCCCACTTTGATCATGTGCCTGCTCAGTCTGCTGCCCAGGTGCTAACAGTCGATGGGAAATTGCAAAGCCTTCGTCTCTCTTCTTGTGATTCTTCCTCTTTAAACTGGACTTGGACTGTCCTCTGTGAAGTACGGCGCAAGGCCACCATATTGTATAGAAGGGCCACTGCTCAGTGCAAGATCATATACTTTGTTTGCGGAAAGTTCCACGTTCAATCCTTAGCGATTCGGTTAAAAGCATCTCAGGTAACAGGGGTGGGAAGGATCTCTGCTTCAGATCTTAAGGCACTGACCACAACTATAAAGCTTTACACAGCTTGGGATCACAATACCTGATGAAACACCTTTCCCGACATGAACCTACCTGTACAATGCACTCAACATCTAAGGTCCTCCTCCGAGTGCCCACTCCGAGGGAAGCTCAGAGGATGGCAACAAGGGAGAGGGCCTTCTCAGTGGTGCCCCCCCCATTATGGAATTATCTCCCCAACGAGGCTCGTCTGGCGCCAACATTATCTTTTCAGCACCAGGTCAAGACTTTTCTCTTCTCCCGGGCATCTAACAGCATTTTTAACAGCATATGCTGAGTTTTTAACTGAACTGAGAATAGTTGTTTTAAATGGATATTGTTGTTTTTTATACTTTTGGTGGTTTCAAATTTTGTATATCTGTTTTTAATGTTCATTGTTTTTAACTTTTGTAAACCGCCCAGAGAGCTTTGGCTATGAGGTGGTATATAAGTGTAATAAATAAATAAATAAACTAGGCTAGACAGATCAATGACCTAATTATGAGGCCACTGACATTCAGACATATTTGCTAACAGGACGTTTTTCCAGTTGCATGTTTCAGACTTGATCTCCACTTCAATCTCTCCTGCCCACTTGTCCCCATCACTCTGCCCTGTCCAGATGGCTGGCATTTTCAAATCAAACATTAGCAAATGTATTCCTTCCAGGTGATCTCAAACTATCCAACATTTCATTTAGTGCTATACTAGCTTTAGCTCCAATCTAGTGTAAACACCACAGTGTCCTGCCTCTATGCACAAACGGTTTATTGGGGTGGGTGGGTGGCAGGAATTAACCAGTACATTTTAAAAGTTCACAATAAGAATCGGTCGAACCCACAACAAATATTTTTAAGCATAAAATTAAAGTTTCTCTTTCTTCAGTTCCTTCATAAACAGAATATACCTGTACTATGTTAAATGTAATAATGAGTATGTGGGATGCTTACACACATCCCACAATAATGAAAGAGATCACCACCAACAGTACTGAATGTTAGTTTTCTAACAACTTGAATCCACTTTATTTGTCCCTCACTGCATCAAGTATAAGATTTCTCATCTTTTATTTCAAAATTGACCCTATGATTTAATCTATGGTCAACAGTTAGGTAGTTGCCATTCTTTTCAACAGTGGTTATACAGTTTATGGTTAGCAAGATTCTGCCACACACACAATCATTCAAGCCACACACACACACACAGCGCCACAAAATATATTTAGAACACATTTATTCTTGAGACCCCATGCAACCAGTTCAGCGTCTCTTTGTTTGGTCTAAGTTGGCCCTTCGGTATCACTGCGTACATTTTTAGCCATAAACCCCCCACTGTTTCTACAGTTACTGCCTAGCACTGATAGCATGCAAAACTATACTCACAGAAGATGGCTCCAACAATGGCTCTCAGAGTAACAAGTTAGGGACACTCCCGTCTGTTAAAACTCAAGGCTCAAACACAGCTTGATCCTGCATTTCCTAAACATGTGTGGCTGGAATGGCAAACAGCCAAAGTAGCCAGCTTAGTCACGCTTTCAGGCTTACGGCTTCCTTGCGCTAAAAAGCAGCTAAATGAAGTTGCACTTCTAGGACTCGGGAAGGAGGCGTTTCCTCACTCCCTTGCCAAGTAAGTCCCTGTTTGTTGTAATCCAATGCTCAGCCTTGGTGATGTCAAGCGGCTACTTGCTTGGCTCCCACTTCACTGCACTCAGGAGGAATCTGTTTCCTTTCCTTCCCTTTGTTTAGCTTCACATTGTAACCTCATCTCCCAGCAGCTGCACGCACCGAAACATCCTTCCTCCTATTTTCTTTTTGTCGAAAGAGGCTTCCTACTTTAACACACCCACCTGTTATTTAGGTGCAGCCAGACACCTGGAGCCGAACCGGCCTGCTCGAGGCTAAATGTACACGAACCATGATACAGCGTGGCCAGAATGCAACTCAGACAGTGTCGGACAGTGTGATTGCGTCAAGGTGTCCTTCCAGAGGGCAATTCCAGCCTAGTTTCCACACACTAACCCCTGTGAAACAAAGTCCCCTTGAACTACTAGTGCAACAAATGCGGCAAGCTCAATGATGTCATAGGAAAGAGCGCCTGGACCAGACTTTTGCCACATTGCCACAAAGCACATGGCCTCCCCAGAATGATCTGAATTTCTTGGCATGTACTGAGCTGAAAGTGGATGCTTGGTCTGGTTTGAAGCCCTTCAGGGCATGAATATGCAAACTTGAAATGCTTTATATGCCTAGAAAACAAGCTTAAGTGCTGGCTGTACTCCAGCTGTATAATTGGCTTCAAAATACAACTAGGATCCCAAAGTAGTAAGTTATCAGGGATCATTTTACAGTTAATTGCTTTCTGTGTATGAGCTGGCGTAGCACAGTGATTAAGAATGTAAGCTGTGTATATGGCAGTTGCTGGTTCACATCTCCCCAGAGGTGGTGAACTCACTGGGTGGCTATCTCACTGATCTCCATCTGTGCTCCTAATAAACCTATTGCTTCCCCACACAGTGGAGGCTAGTGGCTCTGATTTCGGCGGGGCTGAAATCTATTCTGGCTTTTATTGTGCACTCCTGATTGCTCACTCACAGGCGTCTTTTCCATGATGTCATCCTCCTCCGGGGCCTCTCCTGTGCTTTGCGACCATTATCAAGTTTTTTCCTTAATGAGGAAAGTGTGGTACTTCCTCCCCCCCCCCCCCCGCCCCCGCCCCCGCCCCCGCAATGACCTCTATAATGCCATTGAAATCTTGTGTAATTGCGCAATTCCTCTATACCACAGCACCACCTAGCAATTGTGTAATGGGGGAAAATGTGTAAAAGAGTCGATCTTAATCCTGCAAAGAATCTGGAAGCACAAGCCTCAGTCAAGGTAGGGCTAAAGCTTCATGCAGAAAAGCCTCCGGTTTCTTAAACATCTGGGATTGGATGCTGTTGGAAAAATAGAGGACAAATTATTTTCTGAACAACCAGGACAGGTGTCAGCAAATGGCACACAGCCCTCACACTTGGCTTGCCCTGTGATGCATACAGATGTTCTGAAGCTTTTACATGGGCATGGCATCCGCAGACAGCACGGAGGCACCACCAGATGTACACAGCTGTTTGGCATTCCTCCTTTTCTTGTAAGGAACTATTTGCAGCTTATTGTGGGAGCAACTCCACTGTGTACATCTCTAGATCTGGGGAAAGAGACTTGGACATTCAGAGATCCAGGTAGGCTACAGGGAAAAATACAGAAGAAGGACAATGTTCATACATTCCATGAATCACCTGTGACCAAGGGGATTCCAAATTGAAGAAAAAACTGTGAACCACCTTCTATCTTATGTGGCTTAGACTTTCAATAACTAGAGACTGCCCAAGTTATTTTGATGAATGAGGCAGAAAATCCAAAGAGCACCCACAAATGTTGTTAAAATAAATAAATAAATTTATAATTATTATACTAATAAATTTATTAATAATGATAAATTATTATATTATTATTTAAAATTTAAAAGCATACAATGTTTTTATATTATTATTATTATTATTATTATTATTAACAACAACAACAAACATTGTATCCTTTTAAATTGTAAACTCCTCAGGGCAGGGACCACTTGTAACCTGTAAAGCTCCGAAAACATTGATAGACAGTATATAACAACAACAACAACAACATTTAAATAATCCTGATTTCTAATAATACCTTAATGTTTTTATTGCTTTTATTGTAGTATTTGTACATAAGCCACCTTGTGGCAATTTTTTATTTTAAAAAAGTGGGGTTTAAATGTGTAAATAAATAGGCTGCTTGCTGCCTTTTAATGATATCTCAGATCCACTGCTAGGATTAGCAGGCCACCTCACCCTGTTAACTGAAGGGCCAGCCCTTTCACCAACTGATGCTTCCTCTGGTTTGAAAAACCACAATATTCAACAGTACTACCCAGCTACCTTGTACATCTCTGCATAACAAATAACAATGATAATCAATGTATGAAAACAATGATAGTACTTTTATGCTCATCCCAACTTCCCCAAAGTGGTGAGAAGTTCCAAGGATGAAGCATTATATTTATTTATTATTTATTGAATTGATAACCCACCTACATACAAAGTACTCTAAGAAGCATACAGAGTTTAAAAAATCAGTTTAACCAAAACAACCACCAAAAAACAAAAACCTACAATAAAATCAATACTGCCTAGAAGCAGTGTATATTAATCAGCAAAGAGACCAGGAGGGTACCATGACTGATGGTACTGAATACCCCCCAAGATATCCAAAAGAACCAATAAGGATGCACTCCCACTATCGATTCCTAGGAGAAGATCATCCCCCAGGGTGACCATGGCACTCTCAACTCTGTATCCCTCTCTGAAGCCAGTTTGAAATGGGTCCAGATAATCAGTTTCATCCAAGACTGCTTAGAGCTGAATGGTCACTACCTTCTCAATTACCTTGCCCGAAAATACTGGCCTATAATTGCTAAAGTCCAGGGGGTCAAGGGAGGGCTTCTTCAGAAGCGGTCTAACAATTGCTTCTTTCAGACACGATGGAAAATTACATCCCCTTAGGGTTTGTCCAGTTTTGGCCTCCTTTGGGAAGGAGGTGACTAGACTTCTAGCATTTTGTAATTTTATAGAAACTTTTGTGTAAAACAAATGTACAGGTTGACCATCAGTAGAGACAATAGATTTGAAAAGATGGCCAAATCCACATCAGATTTCCCTGGAAAATGCATCTCTTCTATGCTGTTACCTTACAGAGCCCCAAAGACTCCTGTTTCCCTCTCTGCCACACTGCAGTAGCACCCCAAAACTGCTTCTGATGTTTTCCACTCACAGGTAGCTAGTCCCCTCTCTCTGGCTGGAGGAGGGAATACAGAAGAGTCATTTTCTACAACTATAGCCTTCTTGGGCCATGTACCTGTAGTTGTCCTAACAAAATATTTGCCAGGCAGCGTCAGCACTTCTGGCTCCTTCACCATCATAAGGACATAAGAAGAGCCAGGCTAGATCAGACCAAGGTCCATCTAGTCCAGCTTTCTGTTTACACAGTAGCCAACCAAATGCACACAAGAAACCCACAATCAGGATATGAGCACCACAGCATCCTCCTGCTTGTGTTCCCACCAACTGGGAGGTAGCATATAGCCATCAAGACTAGTCACCATTGAGAGCCTTGTCCTCCATGAATTTGTCTAATCCCGTTTTTAAAACCATCCATGTCGGTGGCCATCACTGTGGAAGTGAATTACATAGTTTAGCTAGGTGCTGTGTGAAGAAGGCCTTCCTTTTATTTGTCCCAAAGCTTCCACCAATCAGCTTTATTAGAGAGGGAGAAATAACTCCCTATCATTCTCATCCTCATCACATTTATATCCTACCTTTTTTCATCTTGCACGGAACCGAAGACAGTTTACATGATTCTCTTCCTCTTCCATTAACCTTCTCCTGTCCAAATGCCCAACCTCTATATTATCTTTACATCCAAAAATATACAAAGGGAGAATTTTTTAAAAATATGGTCACTACATGAATATTATTGCTACCAGATCCTACATGTCATCCACAGCCAGAGTACCACCAGATAAACATTCTGCCCTTTCTAGGCAAACATGCTTTCTTCTGCCAGAGAGAAGAAAAAGACCAGCCAGCCAGTTTCAGTTAAGCCTCTGTTTTGTTCATCTGCATCACGGAAAGAAATGGGCCATGATAATCTAATACAGTCTCACATTAGCAACAGAAACTATCTGCCAATGCAAGCAAGGAGATAAAGTTAATCAGATTAGCAAGTAGAGGAATTGCCAGAAAAAAATCTCCCATAAGACACTGGGGAAAAGAGTTTCCGGGCAAGTGTTGAATTGCCTCCTTTGCCAGGAATAAGAGTTTCTTTAAAGGGAAACTGCATTCGCTTACCTGTGTTTTGCTTCCTGCTTTACTTGCGCATTTGTAATGAGCAGAATTACATGGGAGGACAGGGGCGACCGTGTGGTCTGTAATTGAAAACATCCTGCTCATATTCTTGAATGGGACAGTGCCCTGTAGTGGGGTTTTGTATTGCAACTTTGGCTGCATATGATAAGAAATCCTGAGATATTTCTGAAGAATCAGGATATCCAAGGTTTTTCATTTTTAATGGAATAACCAGGGGAAGGAGCAGAAGATGTGCAGGAGTCTTACGGCGACATCAAAATGACCCACAAACTTCCACGAGTGGACAATCACAAGCATTCTATAAATTGCTCATTTAAAGACGCCCTAAGCCTTCTTTCTACCTGATATTTGAAAATTAGTCTGAGCCATACAAATCTCAAGGTTTCCTCCAAGGTGTCATTAATATAAGTGAATTGACGGTCGGTCGCCTTTTAATGACACTCTCCAATTTGCCATGTGAGGCTCTGCCTAGTAGTAGTGTTGACCCTAAGCACTATTACTATGGAGTCATTTTTCTTTAACAAGATTTTCTGCATAAACATTCTATAGATGTTTATGCAGAAAAAAGCCCTATAACTTCCAGCATGCCCCAGAAGTTGTAGGACATTGTTCTGTCTAAAAATGCATAGGATTGCACCCTAAGAGCACAACCCTATACATGTTTACTCAGAAGTAAGTGCCATTAAGTTCAATGGGACTTATTCCTAGGAATGTGGAAATAAAGTCGAGCTGTTATTTCTTTAAAACACAGATTGGTTCCTCTTCAACTAAAGTTCTCTGAGTGCCTTTCAAAGATAAAACAATGAAACACAATAAAATATCTAAAAATAAAACATTTAAACAAAATATCCAAGAGGAGCAATAACATTTCATCAGAGCATACATTTTATAAAAGTTGGCAAACCGAGAGGCCTGCCTGGGCAAACAAAAGGTTTTCAGTCTGGCACTGAAAGGAAAACAAAAGATGGCACCATGGACTGTCGATTGGGTGACCATATGGAAAGGAGGACAGGGTTCCTGTATCTTTAACAGTTGCATAGAAAAGGGAATTTCAGCAGGAGTCATTTGTATGCCTGCAGCACCTGGTGAAATTCCCTCCACATCACAACAGTTAAAACTGCAGGAGCTATACTAGAGTGATCAAATATAAAAGAGGGCCATGCCCCTGCTATTAGAAATATCTGTTAGGAGTTATATGTGACATATCTCTTCACGTTACATGGGAGATGTATCACTTTTATTTAGCAGAGAGAAAGATATCTGCAACAGAATATGCTTGACCAGATGTTGTGTATTAAACTGTTTCTTTATGATGAGCTTGAAGAAAGTAGTAAAGAATACATCAACAAATAATGAGAGAGACTACAAAGAACAGTCTGTCCTTTTCTTAATACAGATGACAGAAAGAAGAGCAGTTAACTGCCTTTTTACAACTGCAGTGGAATAGAGCAGAAATTCCCCCTCCCACTTTATACTGGTAGAATGTTTGCTCTATGTAGAATCAGACTATGCATAACACATTATCAATATTTCTAACACCTGCATCTTTAACTGTTGTGATGAAGAGGGAATTTTACCAAGTGCTGCAGGCATACAAATGACACCTGCTGAAATTCCCTTTTCTATTCAACTGTTAAAGATACAGGAGCCCTGTTCTCCTTTGGACTATATTGGACTATAATGGACTATAATGGACTATTTTGGACTATAATGCCCATTTTTCATTACCATTGGCCAAGCTGGTTGGGACTGATGGGAGTTGTGGTCCAAAACATCTGGCGGGCACCCGGTTGCTAAACACCCGCTTAAGGTCTACAGCTATAAAGAATGGTGGGATGGTCTTACTTTTGTGGTAACTGGTCTAAATGCAAAATAAATAAATAAATAAATAAAAATTGGCCGGTCAGTTGTTGTTTTGTCATTGTTATTGTGCTTGTTTTTCTGGTCCATTGGCAACCCAAATGGTTCTGGGATTCCTAAGGATACCTGAGAGAGCGCCTTCTCCCTTACCAACCTGCCTGTTCGCTGAGGTCATTAGAGGGCATGTTATTGATGGGTTCCACAAGGACTTATGGCCCAACTGGAGTCCACCAGGTGAAGAACCTTTAGTGTGGTGGCCCCTTCTCTTTGGAACTCACAGCCCTTGGAGGTCAGGCAGGCACCAACATTGTGCTGCATCTGGCGCCTCCTGAAAACAGCTTTTTTCCAAAAAGCATTCCTCATCTGACCAACCAGCATTTTTATTAGTATTCTGTTTTAAATTGACCAATTTTAATATGCTGTTTTAATCTTTTTAACTTTTCACTGTTTTATTCTTATGTTCACCACTCCGGAATTTATTTTAGATATGGAACAGTATATAAATATTGTAAATAAATAAACAATAATAGTCATGAATGTTATGAAAATGCCCTAAGTAGCATGGCATCTCCATCCTTGGGTTTGTAGCTTTGGGTCATTTGGGATGTGTGGACACGCAAAGAAAAAAAGATGGTTGCTTTTGAAGCTGTACTAATGGACCAGGCAAAGAGCTCTTGCCCAAATGTTTACTCTCAAAGAACTATTTATAGCTCTTGTAATCTGTGCTGAGACGATAAAGCAAGAGAGTAGCCGTTTTTCTGTCTCTGGGGGATTCTATTTCACAAGTATATCCCAGCTTCTTCCTGAGAAAACCTCCCTCCTTGTCCTGCTTAACCTGGAGGGAATCTACACATCATTGTGAGGGCGCTTGCATGCGCCCCCAGTGCACCCCCAAAGCAACTGTGTAGATTGTGCCCTGAAGAGACGGAGGAAGAGGCAGAGGAGGAGGAGGCTGGGGAATCCGGCCGCGTCCTTGCCGCCGCCGCCGCTCACCTCCCCGCCAGCCTCCTGCTGCCAGCGAAAGAGCCAGCCGGGTCGGAGAGCTTCTTCCGCTCTCCGCCCGACTTCTTCCGCCGAGCTCTCCGACCTGGCCAGCGGGGAGGTGGGCGGCGGCAGCAGCAGCAAGGACGCAGCCGGATTCCCCAGCTGCCTCCTCCTTTCTGAACACTAAAGAGAGGAGAACCTTTTCTTTTTCTTTTTTGCTACAGAACACAAACATGCACCTCAAATTTCAGGGTTTATCATTCGTATCTGGAAGTGTACAACAGTAAATGAAAGCGGCAGAATGTTCTTCATGTTTTTGAAACCTAACACTTTGCAATCAAACACCTCCTAACCATGAAGCTAATAAGATAGAGGGGGTGGGGTGGGGAAATTGCATTTCCTTACCGTAGCTTCTCCACCAATACGTTTGTCCCTCATTACTTCCTCTTTTGAAAGAGGAAGTAAACAATGTGCACGTGGCCCATTCAGTAGGCCGTTTTGATCATGCTGCTTCTCCTGCACACAGCAGGAGATAGAGGCAAGTTCTGTCTCTAAAAATAAGTTGGACTTACTGGGGTGGGTTTTTTGTAACACGAAGAAGGCTAGAAGAGGTGGAAGGCGTGCGGGAGGCAGACGCCGTCATGAGAGAGACCCGCGGAAATCTGTGAGTGCCCAGTGACGAGTGTGTAATAAAGCACTCATCCAATGGAGCTCATAATCTGTGCAACGAGGACAGCAGTACTAGTGTCGGCAGTCTTAGAAACCTGTGCAAGTTCTTCCCAAATAGCAGCCACGGGGACTGGAATCCACACTGCAACCACAGAGGAGAGGGGTTGGGGGGCGGGCGGAGAAAGGATTTAACCCTTTGTCCCCACTGGGGAGGTTTGGACTGATTTGAATCATGGCTCTCTGCTACCACTATTTACTCAGTAACAAAACCAGCAACCACACAACTGCCCATTGCATCCTTACTGTCACATCTTGTTTGGCTCAGAGTTAGCAGAGTTCCTGTACCACAGGAGTGCTGAAATCTTGAAAGCTTGGAGGATGGCAACAAGGGAGAGGGCCTTCTCCATGGTGGCCCCCCAATTATGGAACTATCTCCCCAATGAGGCCTGCCTAGCACCAACGTTGTTTTCTTTTCGGTGCCAGGTCAAGACTTTTCTTTGCTCCCAAGCATTTAACAGCATATGTTGAGTTTTAACTGACTCCAGAACTAGCTTTGGTCTGGCTGAGAGTTGAATTTTTTTAAAAAAAGTTAGCTGTTTTTATGCTTTTATAGTTTGAAGTTTTGTATATTGATTTTTAGTGTTCAGTCTTTTAATCTTTGTAAACCGCCCAGAGAGCTTCGGCTACGGGGTGGTATATAAATGTAAATGTAAATAATAATAATAATAATAATAATAATAATAATAATAATACCTGAGGGCTGAATTTTATTTCAGAGAAGCTCTCAGGATCCATATTCTAGCAGTGGGCGGTGCCAAATGCAAATGGTTGGGGCCCAAATACAAAAAAAAATCAGCTTATTTTAGCTTAAAGCTCTTATTGCAGCAACTAAGCTTTAGGAGAGTGTATTACGATTCAATCTCTTAAAATGGGGTGGGGGAACTGCACAAAAGCTGAGAAGGCACCAAAGGATCAGCAGTTGGGAAGAAAGGGGTGGGGCCAGCAGAAGGGGTGGGGCCATCTGGGGAATCCCAGAGGGCTGGATTGGAACTGCAGGCAGCTCAGGTTTTGCTCAGGGACCTGAAGTCCTGCACTCCTCTATCTATAAATAAATAAATAATAAATAAATTAAGAATAAAGAAAAGACAAAGAATGTAAGCCCTAGCCATTTTTAGAAATACCTTCTTTCCTTTTATGTTTTAAATTCCAAGGCCTAATCTACACCAAGCAGGATATTGCACTATGAAAGCAGTATATAAAAGGCAGGAGCCACACCAAGCAGGATATAGCAGTATGAAAGCGGTGTATGGTATGTGTCAATGGGCCCCAACACTTGTCAGTGCACTTCAATACCGCTATTAAGCAGTAGTGTGGCTCCTGCCTTTTATATACTTCTTTCATAGTGGAATATCCTGCTTGATGTGGATTAGGCCCCAATGATCTGATTTCCTATTAACAAATTTCCTCTTATCTATTGCATGAACAGGTGAGTGGATTTGAACCTCTCCACTTGCCTAGTGTTAAATCCGTGGCTCAATTGTCACCCATGTTCCTTATGAGGGAATCATCAGACGAGCGTTTTATCACATGCTCGCAGCTGCCCACTTACGGATGTTTTCATGTCCTTTAGATGACGTCTGCCTCCGGCTTCTTCTGTTCATTTTTCTGTTGCAAAATAGACAACCTTTAATCCATTTTTTAAAATTTAAAATGGAATGTGTCATGATCTCCTGGGCCAGATCTACACCAAGCAGGGTATGACACTTTGAAAATGGTTTGAAAATGGTATATGTAATGTGTCCTGGGCCCCAACAGTTGTCACTGCTGTTATAAACCATCTTAAAGCAGTAGTGTAGATCCTGTCCTGCTCTGTGCAGGAAAAGCAGTGTGATAAAAATGGCCCCTGAATGGGCCATGTGGTTTTTGTTTACTTTGTCTTTCCTCTCTGGAAGGAAAGAGGAAGTAATGAAGGACAGAAGTGGGGCCAAAGAAGCGATGGTAAGGAAACGCCATTTCCCCCCATGTGATGACGCTCTGAATGGGATCTAGAAGTTATGCCCAGAAATGTGAACTGACTTTGTACCTGCTGCTGCTGCTATGTTCCCACATAGAACTGTTAATCCCAAACTGTTTCAGCTTGGCATGAATTTTAAATCAAGAATGCTGCATGCAAGAGTTTTTTGGTTTAGAGTTGGACCGACCCGGAAAGCTGCAGCTCAGGAAATTCTGGGCAAGTATCCAGTGCATGCACTCAGCATAAGAGAAATGAGCCAAGCAAAATGAGCCAAGCAAGGAAATGGTGCTTTGGCAGCAGGAGTTCAGGACTAAGAGTGTTTCCAAAGAGACAGTGCCTCGCATTAGCTCTTCCATATTTTCTTCCTTAACAGGCTTTTTTGTGTGGAAAGGGGGAAAAAAGATGAAAGCAGCAGTGGAAAAACATGGGAGGGTTTCAAGTGGAAGGCATCATTGTCTCAACCTCTTATAAAGTTCCATGAATGAGGGCAAGATGTGATGAAAGCCTCATCTGGTAGCATCCACAGTCAGATCAGTAGACCCTAGTTTTACACAGTGAAGCCACTATAACCTGCCGTTTGCGCTTGTAAGTCTTTTTTGCAGATCGGAAAACTGTGCATCCAGCACTTAAGAATTCATACATATGTCGAGTGCTTAAGTGTTTTCTCCAGAATGATCCGATGATTATGTCCCACTCAAAAGGCTTAGAATTTAGAAACTCTTTAGCAAACCTTTCTGAAAGCACAAGGTTTTCCACTCCATTTATCCACTGAATCCAATTTTTTGTTTCTCTATATGCGTGGGTAAAAAAAATAAAAGTCTAATTCTCCCTTCAAGGAATTTGCTTTTTAAGATTTATTCGTAGGAACTTTTATTCATACATTATTCTACTTATAGTCACTCTTGTAGAATGTGTGTTTTCTTAGGGAGATTTTCAAACATGTATTTTCTGTCTTTTTAATGTGATGGCTGCATTTTGCGTTTTGTTTATCCTACAGGCCATTGTGAGACGAAGAGAATGCCGCCATGAAGAACTTCGATGGTGGGCCTTCTCTGTGGCGGCCCCCACCCTCTGGAGGACCCTCCCTTGTTCAGTTCAGAAGGCAGAAAACATAACATCTTTTAAACGCCTCTTGAAGACATCGCTTTTTACACAGGGTTTCCTTGGTTTTTAATGTAGCTGGTTTTATATTGCCTTTTAAACTTTTTAATGCTTTAAATTTATACTTGTTATATTTTATGGTTTATATTCTTCTGTTAAATGAGTCTAATCTTTTAGTGGTATTTTGGTGGGTGCTTTTGCCACAGTCCAGAGAGCCAGACAAGATGGCTTTTTGATAACCTTTCTTGACTTAAATAAATTCCGCTAGGTTACTTTTCACATATATAGTATCTTCTTTGAGCTTGGGGAATTATCAGTGAATTGTTTGAAACTATGAAGTGTACATTGATGACAAACAGAAACTTCCAGTAGAGATTGTCAAGGTATGCCATGGGCCTTCCTATAAGATGCAGAGCTGCTGTGAGATGCATGAACTCTTAATTGACCCTTTAACACAACCCCTTTCCCTCACTTAGTTGGAGGCTTTGCCTCCATTATTTCAGGGGTATAGATCAATTACTGAGACCAGTCACTTCCAGTAAAGTCTTTTATTTATTTATTTATTTATTTATTTATTTATTTATTACATTTTTATACCGCCCAATAGCTGAAGCTCTCTGGGCAGTTCACAAAATTAATGTGCAATTGCACTACCACATTCACAGCATTATAAAGAAGGTTAAAGTTGCCTTCCACTTGTAACCTCTGCTTCTTCCATCTTTTTTCTTAGCATTTTTTTTTTAAAAAATCCATTGAATAGGAAATGCTGGAATAGCTGCACAATGCCTTTTGTTTAGTAGCACTAGGTATGTCTGGATGATATTTGATTTTGCAAGTGTCCACTTCCTGAAGGAGTAAGATATTTTGAGGAGTTCACATGAGTGTGTGTGTGTGTGTACCTTTAAAGGGTACCTTTCCTGAGGAGACAATACTGGTACCTGATGGCATTTTTGTAATGTGTACATACTAACAAATATTAGCACTGAGCATGGGGGAACAGGTAGGTAAGTACTCTGGCCGACAGGTGTGACATGGGTTGTCATGGTAACAGAAGGAGGGGAATGGAAGGGTGTGGCAGTTGGGAGCAGTTGGGAAGAGGAGGGGGAGAGAAGGAGAAAAGGAGGGGGAAGAAAAAGGAAAGGAGAAGGTTTTCAAGAGATTTTGGGAAGACAAGAAAGAGAAGGCAGCATTGGACAGAATGGCTGTAAGGAGCAGGGAATTGGGCAGCCTGCCACAGTGAACAGCATTTCAGAAGCGGCATAAGAAGTTTACCCGGGCAACGCGCAGGGCCCTGCATGAACGGCTAGACAGTTATTTAGGAATTGAGATAACTCAGGGACTCACAGTGTGTTAATGGTTAAGTTGTTACTAATAAATTCTTAATTTTTGTAACAAGAAGGGCTTCTGTATTTGACTAAGTCCTGGTGCCTCACCCAGATTCCTTACACAGGGCCAGTCTGAAAAGCAGCATCCCTCAAAAGCATTTGGGGACCACCCCAAAGTTCCTTCTCATCAGCCAGCTGCAAAAACTGAGCCAGGTTTGCATGTATGTGCCAGGTGCATGATGGGTTCAGTTTGTCATTACATGCAAACCCAGTGAGGGTAGGTGACTGGGGTGGTTAACAAAGCACCCAGAACTCGTGTTTTGTTGTAGGGTTCCTGAGTGGTTTATTAACCATCCCAGTCACCCACCCTTTCTGGGTATCCATGTAACAACAAGCCACGCCCTGCCAGGATAATTAAGGAAATTGATCGGTTTGCAGGGGAGTGGTTAACAAGCCACTGTGACCCTATTCAGACAACACACTAAGCCATGGTGGTTAAGCATTTTGAACTAAACATTATGGCTAAGCATGTCATGTGAAGTGAACCCTTCCCAACCATGGTGTCTACATAACCAAGGTTTAAACATGCTCATTAACCATTCGCTGCAAAGGGTTAGTGGCCTAACCATGGCTTAGCATGTCGTCTGAACAGGTCCTATGGCTTATTAACCACCATTGTGCCATGTGAACCACACTGGCTATCTTTCAACTCCCCAACTGTTTCCCTCCAGCTCCTGCCCAGCCAACTGAGATGAATCTAGTAGGTGCCAGAGCAGGTAAAGCCCAGCCAGGGACAAGAACCACAAACTCAAGATCATAGCTGAAGTGAATTAAATGGTTTGTAGATACACAATGAAAAATCAAAGAAATAATAGTGAACTTAAAAGTCGATAGCTGAACATAAAGGAAAATTCATCAAAGCAGTACAATATAAGCAAAGCAGTGCAGTGCAACTAAAAGGATAATAACCAAGAGAGTGCAATGTGAATAATTGCAGAGGGAAATTGTCAAAGCAACAGCAACTTGAATAAGAATAATCGACAATGTTATCAGTAACGCAATTTGAATAAAAATAAAAATATACCCTTTATTAGTAGGCCCTACACTGCATCTTCCTTATAAAAACTCTCTCCAGCCCACTTCGTTTAAAGCTTCCTAGGTTGCATAGCCATCCTGGGCTGCATTGCATTTCAGCATCAAATTCATAAAGCAGCCAATCTAAGCCAGTGGGCTAGCTGGAGAGGCAGACAAAACCATGAGAGGAAAAAGTGAAGGAAAGTGAAGTGGCATGATCAACAGCTGCCCTCTCAGACATCCCATTTTATACTGATCACAGATGGAAACACATGTTTACATCATTTTGGAGCTCGGCCCAGAGACGTATATTTCCATCCCTAATATGTGCTCAAAATTAGGAGGGTCTGAGCAATGTCATGCACGAAAGTGAACTTTTCAGTTCGGCTTGCAACTTAATCCTGTAAACTGGATTAAGGAGAAGGAGCTGGTGAGTTCTGAAACGTGCTTTTGTATAAATCCGCATAC
This sequence comes from Elgaria multicarinata webbii, assembly GCF_023053635.1. Lineage (NCBI taxonomy): Eukaryota > Metazoa > Chordata > Lepidosauria > Squamata > Anguidae > Elgaria > Elgaria multicarinata. Next base: position 191,503,508 of record NC_086171.1, read on the forward strand.
CTGTCATAGGCCCGTGTCTCTGGGTTTTTTTATTTTTCTTCTTCACTGCCTTCCCATTTCTTTTGCAAACACATTCCATCTTCAAGGGTGTTGAGGATTCACCATCAACTATGACCGATGTTCCTCAGTCTCTTATCAAGGTAGCATCCTTATCAACAAGTACCAAGACTGTACGCTGGCAGTTGGCTAAAAGTCACTTTGACCCATAAGATCTCTCTCTGCCTTCCTCAGAGATTCACAGAGCCTGGAATTTTCCACTGCTGTCAACCATTTTGGTCCATTCTGCTCGCTCTAGGGTTTTTAGAATCCAGCGATTCCTTCAGTCTGGCAGTGCCAGATCAACATTCATTTCAGAAAGCTGCTTCTAATTGCTAGTGCTCTTTAAATGAAACTTAAATATTATCTATACCAAAGTGTTTGAGGCCATTATATCTTCAGTTGTACAGCACAATAGCATTCTGTTACAATTTACAATAGTATCTGTGTGCTAACGCTGTGCGAAGAGAGGCTATGTGTGGCTGCCCCAGAAGTGTGGAATTCCCTTCCCTTTGTATGTGAGGCATGGATGGGTGAGATTCACTTAAAGTTGCACTGTATGCTATCTAATACAGGGCTGGGCAACTACAGAAGGTCAGGGGGAGGGGGGGGAACCTCCCCAGAATCTGCCCATGTTGTTCTTCCCACTGCCATAAATGCCATCACAAAATTCAGTGGCAGGTCAGTGGCAGCAAAAAAGCATTATTTTGACTTTAAAATAAAGTGTATGGAAATTGTGCCCCTGGCTGGAACCTCTGAAAGAGCACAAATTTGTATTGAAACAAAGTGGACACTCCCTGCACACCTTGTTTAAGAGCATCATCACATGGGGAAATCGTGTCCGCTTACTGTCACTTGCCTGTGCGTTTGTCCCCCTCATTACTTTCTCTTTTGAGAGGGTAAACAATGTGCACATGGCCCATTCAGTGGGCTGTTTTGATCCCCCTGCTTTTCCTGCACAGCAGGAGAGAGCGGCAACTTCCATCTTTAAAATAAGTCGGACTTACTGGGGTGTTATTTTGTCCCGCAAAGAAGGCTAGAAGGGGCAGGAGGCAGATGACATCTTGGGAGGGACCTGCAAAAATCTGTGAGTACCCAGTAACGAGTGTGCAATAAAACACTCATCTGATGGGAGCTCTTAAAGCAAAAATGTGCCTTTTTTCTCTTTTCTTTTGCCGCAGCTGCCAGGCTGTAATTTGGTGACCGCAACTTGAGGGGGCAGCCCAGACTGCAAAAAAGATGGTATTCCATGGAAGGTACATTTGGCCCACTCTGATACAATGTATACATGCCATATCATAGGATCTGTTACTGAGTGTTACTGTTTGGAAATAATTCTTTGTGGAATCTGGAGCTGGTTAGGTTGTAGTGTTTGTTACCTCATTAATCATATACTCATACTGAATAGCAATCTGCATGAAATCTAAACAATGCCTTGATCTAAGGAAGTGAATGAATGAGTAAAATATGCACATGTACTAGTGCATAGTCTCATTAGATAGTTGGGTGGCTATATTTAGATCCTGCCCTCTCTGTGTGAGAAAAAAATGATTTATGAGTTGAGCAGGAGTCAAGACGATGTTTTGCCCCCAGCAATATGTGATCCATTCCCACCCACCCCAGGATATTTCTTAGTAGGTCTTCAGCGCAGTTGTATTCTCAACTATGATCTTTGAAGTTGTACTTGCTACAGGGCAGAACAGAGGCAGCAGGTGACCGATAAGACAGCTGTCATGTATCAAAGTGACAATAATACAAAGGAATAATAATGATTACCTTCTGCATAGTACTTTTGAGTGTTCAAAGCACTGATCTTGTGATCCTTACAACAGCCCTGTGTTCATACTGCAGAGGGAGGGTTGGGGGACAAACTAAATGTGACACCATTCACGCGTTGAGCAACTGTGTGACTCTTTTTTCTTTTTCTTTTTTTTAATAGCAGGCACTGGGAGGGGGATCTGGATCAATACTTGGGTGGGGGCGGGAGGGAACTTTAGCCCTTTACCCACCCACCCCACTGTGATCTCAATCAGATCGGGACCTCCCATTTGCCCTAGGAGTGCCATTCCTGTTTGTGTAGACAGAAACTTTCCTTCCAGTAGGGCCATAACTCAGTGGTAGAGCAGTGTCTTACGTGACCCAGATCCTAGGTTCAATCCTTGGCAAATCCGGCACTGCTTACCTATTAAAATTTGCCCCCCACCTCAAACCATTTTTTACCCTGCAGGAGAAAACATCCAGGAAATTGAATGGCACACACTGAAGTTACTATGGCCGCATTCAGACGACACAATAGTAGACTATTAACACAGGGTTGACTATTGCTCTCACCCCTCCCCTCTGCCCTCCTCTCCGAATGGTGGTGGTGGTTCCCACTTTCCATATTGGGACGCCACAGAGAAAGACACATGAGAGCCACCCACCCCTTCAGCACAAAGAACTGCAGGGGCGGGCAGCTCTTCTGCGTCTTTCTCCGCAGCGTCCTGATATGGAAAGCGGGAACCAGCACTGCCACCATTTGGTGTGGTGGGCAGAGGGGGGAGGGAAGACGCAGGAGAGCCACCGCTGAGCGTCCTCCTCCACCACACACACTTTCCACATTGGTGGGTACCTTGGCAAATAGATACAATGATGACATAGAATGAATGAATGAATTCTTTTATTTGCATCAGCCACAGGGCTTACATTTGAAATGAGATGTACAAAAGAATAAAAGCAAGATTGTACTTGACCAAAATTACACAAGTTGCATTCTAAAAAATTACATTAAATACAAATTCCAGAATTAATACAAGTCTTTACACATAAAATAAGAATAAGTAAATAAAACAAATAAACTTCTGTTCAGTCAAAGGAGCTGTGAGAAATTAAGACTCTGATAAAATGGTAGATCTTACTTTGATTGCACCTGCTAAAAAATTTGCAGTTTTTGCTGTCACCTGCTTATTTTGGTCTGCAAGAAGGAAAGATACAGAAGCAATAACTGACCGCCCTGGAATAGATAACAGTAGTGGAATGATCACCTCTTTCCTCAAGTCTCTGTAAAAAGTACAAAATAATAATATTGTTTCGATACTGCCATCTCCACATGGCCATATGCGGTTTTCCAATGGGATTCTTTTAAATTTGCCCTCAAGTACAGCTGACAGCAGTATATTCAGTCTTGCATAAGTGAAAGCTCGTCTGTATTTTGAAACAGTTAAATTTGCAAATAAGATGCCAATCTATCAAAAAGACGAGATGGAAAGTAGTCATACCACGGACAAAATTTTCTTATAGTGGCCGTATTGTTTTGTTGTTCAGTATCATATAGGCATTGTCTAATTACATCTTTTGCTTTGCTCAACCCCAGAGTTAATAAATGTTGCGGTGATAAACCAGAGGAATAAAGTTTTAAAGTGGTGGTTCTTCATCCAAACACTCTCATGAGGATCCTCTAGAACTAAGGGGAGTAAACCATTAGGAGTTAAGTTCAGCCAAAGCCAATAATTAAGCATCCTGCACCAGGCCTGTAAACTAATAGAGGGGAGATAATGACATAGATAAAATGGCATTCATGAGCCGAAATGCAGACATGAACCACTCTTCTGTAGCTTTCCTGAGACCCACTTTTGTTATCTCAGAAGTATTTCTGGAACTTGTGTTTTGGGACAAAACCAGCTTTGGATAAATAAACAAACTCTAGGGAGAATAGTTCATGTTGATAGTGTGGTCCAGAAATTTTGGCTGCTAAATCATTCCAAAGGAACCTTAAAGGCTTATTTTTTAATCTCCTGAAGTTGCTAAGTAAAAAGAATAAGGTTAATAAGGCAGTTAACTGAAATGTTCTGTTCTCTGACAAATAACATTCAATTTAGCAAATTAAAGGACATGAGAAGAGATTTGTCACACGGAGAGATCATGTGAAACTATTTCGGAAAGGAAAAAGGCATCATTTTATAGCCTGAGGGACTCATTTGCAAAACTGGGTAAACAACACAACGAACTACAACATGGTGTTTTCTAGCATTTCTATAAAAATCTGGAATCTAAAACGTCAGTTGTGATCCTAAGAAGAATGTACATGATTAGATTACTTAGAGGGGAAAATGATTAACTCTTTAATAGATTCTGTTTGGAAAGATTAGAATGAGCTGAAAAGCAAACGAAAGAGTGTCAGTCTAAAAGAGAAATGGCACTCGGTGATTTCTAGTCCAGTTGTTGATTTGCAAGCCAAAAAGCATTAATAAAATCTATTAAAGATTAGAAATGCATGATAGAAATAAAAAAAATGGAGTAGTTAAACAATTAAAAAGAGAGTTCAGTGAATTTGAACTAAATACACCTAGGCCTTTACATTAAAAAAAAATCAACTGTGATGGCAGTTAGGGCTTTAGCATGAATTTTTGAAGCCACTATCTTGATCAGACAGCAGGTAGTATATATTTCTTAAGGCACATACAGGTTGCAAGCCATACATAATATTATCAAGACATTTTGAGTCTGGTAATACATACAAAGAACACACCCATAGATCTTCGATTTTTGAGGATCCGCAAATATACAGTTGTTGGATCTAATCGTATACAGCTGTCAACATGCTTTGAAAATGTAAAGCTGTAAAAGCTTGTCCGGGGGAGCAATCCTATGGCCCTTAGACAGTACCTGGGGCGGGGGTACTATTAACTCATTAATGTTTTTTAAACTCTCCCTCCCCCTTGCATCCAACGCTGCATCTGATCTCCGAGTCAGGAACTCAACGTTGGAGGATGAGGAAAAGGGGTGTTTTGGTGGACAGGGAGGGGAGCAGACAGAAGAGACTGTCATGATCCGGGGCGTGGACGGCAGGGTCCTTAGGCAGGAATGCCGGGGCCGGGACGGATGGAGACGGAACCGGCTTGGGTGGTTGGAATATGGGTGGAGCAAGCTGGGAGTGAGGCACGGGTCTCGGGTGGCAGAGTCCAACAGAGAGCCAGAGGCAGATCCAGGAAACAGGCACAAGGTCAGACACAGGTTCAGAATCCAAGCAGGGGCCAGAGGCAGAAGAGAAGTCCAGTCAACAAGTAGGCAAGGTCCAGGCAGGGATCAAGGCAAGAGGCAGAGTCCAGGAGGAACAGAGTCCAAACAAGGGCCAAAGGCAAAAGTTGATGGCCAAAGGCAAGCAAGGTTCAGGCACGTACCAGGTAGCGAAGGGAGCAGAGGCGTGGTCGAGACGAACAAGAGGTCCAATGAGGTGAGGAAAGATCTGCAGTAGCAAATGGTCAGGAACCAGCTGCAGCTAGCTGGTTGACAGTGAAATACAGCTCTTACATAGGCCTTTCCTGGCAGCTCCCAGCTGTTCCGTATGAGCCCACCTGGGAGTGCCTGCTGGGCTGGGCCTGAATCCTGCAAGGCTTTACCAGACAGGGCTCGCATCCTGCGAAGCCCTGCGGCTGGTTATATGGAAAGCTGCCGCCAGATGGTGCTGCAGGACAGGACAGATCCTGACAGAGACCAGGTTATGAGCTATCCTGAGGCTTCTCCAGCTTCCTTCCCTTCCCCCTCTGAAATGCCCCTGCTAGATGGACAAAAAAGCCCATCTAGTGAAATGCAAAGTTCAGAGATTTACAATCGTCGAAGGGGGAACAATAGGATTGCATCCTAAAGATCAAATCTACCAAATATGAGCCACCTCGAGTACCATTTTTTTGGGAAAAGGCAAGGTACAAATCATTTAAAAAAAATTAAATTAATAAATATGGGGCTCTCAAATAGTTACATTTAAAAATCCATTAAAAAAATCAAAGATTTTGAAGATAAATTGGCTTGCCAATGCAACATAAAGTTTAATCATGCTCAATGAAATGGATTCAGGCTTAGGTTGGTTTCATATTAATCCAGGGGTGGGCAGCATCTAGGGGTTGGGGGACATCTTGCCCCCTTTGGACCCCATTGGGGACCACACCCCACCCCCGCTGCCAAAATTGCCACCAAATTTGCTGTGGGGCAGCAAAAGTGAGGTTTTCTTTGCAAACAAGGCATGCGGGGAGCATGCGCCATGTTAGCAAGCATAATACATGTTGCCCACCCCTGCTTAGTCCATTGAAATCAAGGAGACTAAGTTAATCATGGGTAACATGTCCCATTGATTTCAATGTGACTACAGAATGGCTTACTAAGAGCTTCTTTAAATGAGAGTTTTATAGCAAGCTCGTGACTATTAATCATGGATGTTTGCGGTTCATTTTGGCAACACAGTGATCCCCCTGCACATCTCCCACTCCATTTCCCAGTTTTAGTGATTTTTTAAAAAGGCTCCAAAAACCTGACTCTTCTGAAAAACGTCGGAATTTATTGATATTTCCTGCCATGTGCAGGAGAGGTTGTGCTACAAAATGCCCAGTAGAGGGCAGTGTCCCATTAAACTGCATTGAGGCTGTACAAGCCAAGTGGTTGCTGTGCTCTTCCTGCTCTCTTCCTCTTGTGATTACAGCTCATTGTAGAAGCAGAAGAGATGCAGGAAGCAGAGCCACAGTAAGGGAAAGCGATTTATCCCCCATCTGAAGGAGCTCTAAGTCTAGATCCAACTTATTGTCACATGAAATCCCAGAGGAAATCTCTGACAGAAGGCAATCAGTTCTACATATACTCCATGCCAAGTATTCATCTATATAAACAATTGGATGGTCAGGGAAGGTTTTATAGCCTAGTTATTTTCCAGAGATCTAGATTTCTTTGTGCAGGATTCATTTATTTATTTTAACTATACAGAGCATTTCATTACCACTGCAGTGAGAACTAGACAGTGGGTTCTTTATGCCAATTGCATTTTCATATTGCTCTGGATGTTATGACGGCAGCACAAAGACGTTTTAATATGTATGTTTGTTTCGTGGATATTTATTTATATACAGAAATGTGGTTCTTTTGCTTGGACAAGTCAGAGATTGGGAAGCAGTTCCTCAAGAATCTCTTATGGTCACCCTTTCACGCCTTCACATCTGGATTTTTCAAGCACCAGTTCACAAATAAGTATAGCACACATTTTTCTGTTATTCACCCCTTGCGACTTCCATCTTGCAATGTACAGTCTGTTATTTTTTTAATTTTTTTTTTGCAAAACTCTTCCCTTGAACCTCACTCTATAGTTCAGAGATGGGGAACATGTGGCCCTCCCGATGTTGTTGGACTGCAAGTCCTATCATCTCTCACTCAGCAATGCTGGCTAGGGCTCACAGGAGTCGCAATCTAACAACGTCAAGAAGGATACACATTCACAAGCCCTACTATAGTTGCATAACAGAAAATCTGGTTCTTTGGCGGGGTGGGGCGGGGCGGGCTGAACTGGGGAGGAATACAACAACTGATAACACTTGGTAGACTCAGCATCCAATCTCATCAAGACTGAACTAAGTAATTACATTGCATGTTGACATGAAACCATGGAGCTTTGCTTGGTATGGGATTTCCTTGTTCTGCCCCTCTGCACTTCCCTCCATCACACAACAGTTTAGGAACTTCCTGGACAGCACAGGAAAGGGCTGCAGGTGATCAAGTGGCTTAGGGTAAAGTGTATGTCCCAGATAAAATGTATTGTGTCTATGTCTCTATCTAACTTTAAGCTGCATTGGGATTCCCATGAAAACATTTTAAAATATATTTTAATAGAAATCATTTTCATATTCTTTTAAAAATTCAAATAAAGGGAAACTAGCTATAGGTTTAATTGTGTTAACTCAATAAAGGTAGAAATTTCAAATATTTAACTTTTGGCGCTCCCTATAATTATTCTAAAGACGACAATGAATTGCAAGGGAAAATTCTTGTCTGACAAGTATTTATTGCAGGCTCAGCTGGTTGGGATATTCTTCTGACATATACTGTTTCTTTTCCCACAACAGTCAGGAAGCTGATTTCACCCTTATCTCTCTTTAAATACATGTGGTTTGAGATGACGTTGAACAGAATTAGGATGCTTTGTGTTGGGAAATCACTAGTAACCCATCTGATCAAACAAAGAATTTATCTCAACAAATTTCTCCACACCATTTCATCCAAACATTTTACAGAATAACTATTTCAACTTTTCAAGCACAATGTGAGACATAAGTAACATTTCAATCCTATGCCTGTTTACTCAGAAAGATGTCTACTGTTCAGTTGGACTTTCTCCCAGGCAAGTATGCATAGGATTATAGCCTGAGTACGCTCTATTGAACATAGTGAGCCTTATTTCACAGCAAACATGCATAAGTTTGTGCTGTAATTTGATCATAATCGTATCTGCAATTTGGCAGATACTATCATGAGCAGTGAAAGATATCAAAATGCTTCTTGCCAGAAAAAGGTGTGGAACAAATGAAACTGAACAAAAATAAGCCAAACTGGACTACTTTTGATTTAAAACTAATTTAATATCCATGAAGTAATTGCAATCTAGCACACACTTAAGTGAGCTTGTACCCTATTAAAATCTATGAGACCTCAGTGAACTTACAGTGCAATCCTATCTATACATATCTACTCAGAAACATGTTGTATTTAGTTTAATGGGGCTTCCCTGGTAAGTGGGTATTTTGTTCAATGGGGCTTCCCCATTAAGTAGGTACTGGACTACAGCCTTTCCTCTGTTTTGGAGTGTAGCCAAACTATCACACTTTAGCTTAGCTGGTTTGTTATTCAAGTCAAACAGTGCTTTATAGATACTGCCTTTACCCCATTGAGTTGACATCATACAATAAATATATACCATTACTGTCATTAGACCAGCATGCATACGTCGTTTCGGGTGGTACAAAATTACTGGGAACAGAGGTCCCAGCCCAGAATGTTTTTAGGATGTTTAAGGATGTTTTAATCATGTATGCTATGTTTTTAATCAGTCTTTATGTGTTTTATATTCGCTGTTGTTCCCTGCCTCTATCCAAGTGGAGAGGCGGGTAAGATGATATTATTATTATTATTATTATTATTATTATTATTATTATTATTATTATTATTATTATTTTCCTCTTGCTACAGCCTGAGGCCTTCTGCGAATACCACAGCCAATGGAACCTGCTTTAGAACCACCCTGGCAGGCTAAAGCGACGTGAGGAGCAAACGCGCACATGACGCTGAGCTCCCCAGAGCTACAGAGGCGGCCGAGGCTCTCGTGCCAGGCAATGACATCATGCGGGGCCCGCTTCAAGGAGGCGCCGGCCAACCTGTCGCCACGGCAACCGCTCACATCAGACGCAACGGTTTACACACAGACTGGCGGAAGAGCAACTTCCCCCGTCTGTCTGGCCCCGTCAACGAGGCTACTCTCTCCAATAGGCCAGCCTCTGACAGAAACACCAGTCCCCCAAACAAGCCTCCATCCAATCAGCACCTTTCAGAGTACCTGCGTCACACATACACACCGCGCCGCAACCACCCCTTTCCTTTTCCCGGCTTCGCGACAGGTTTTGGCGAACTCCTCTATTGGTCGGCTCGTTAGGTCCCGCCCTTCCCCGATGACTGGCCCCGGTCAGCTGGTCGCGCGCGGCCAATCAGCGCGGCGTTGAAGGGTGGCGATAACAAAACAACAGCGCCAAGAGTCGCAGTCGCAGCTACAGCGCCAGGCAGCGGAGACTAGAGGGGAGGCGGTTGGAGGGAGACGGAAGTGGCCGAGCGCAGGGGGACGCGGAGAGCGGAGGGGCCGCGTTGTCACCATGGGGGCCGTGCTGGGCGTCTGTTCTCTGGCCAGCTGGGTGAGTACTGAGGCAGGGTCTGAGTAGGCCGAGCCGGGCTCTGGCTTCCGGGATGAGAAGTAGGCCGGAGAGCTCCTGTAACGGCCGCGCTCGGCGGGCCCTTCATTTCTACGCCCGAGGTGAACTTCCGGAGCCGTCCCTGGGCTTCGTTAAAGGCAGCCGGTTTCAATTTATTATTGTTTCCCGTGGAGGGTGGTTCAGTCAGTCATGTTAGCCCAATGAAACCTCCCTGTCCAGGCGCAGTGTATCTCCATACCAAATCCGAAGGACAAACAAACAGAAAGCTTCGGCTATTGGGCGGTGTAAAAATGCAATAAAAAAGGCTTTTTTTATTTTTAGGCTTCCTAGGGGCATCTTGCCTGGTGGCTAAGTGCTAGATTAAGTGGACTTTGAGGCCGCAATCCTGTCCGCATTTACCTGTTAGTAAGTCTCAGTGAACTCAGTGGATTTTACTTCCAAATAGAGGTGTATAGTATCTTATTGTAAAGCAAAAAGCTTTCGTCAGAAAGCTTCAACATACAGTATAGATCTAGAAATGAATTATGTTAACTAATGAGAGATTAATATCAAAAGAGAAACCGGGTTTAGGTCATCCTTCACCTCAACCTAGTGACTTCCAGATGTCTAGAACTACAATTTCAGGCATCCCCCACCAAGGTTAAAGGGGTGCTGGGAGTTGTAGTCCAATAAATCTGGAGGGTACAAGGCTGTTTAAGGTGTTCCGATTTTTCACCCACAAAGTCCAATTGTTCAAACTTATTTGCATAGTTCTGGCCTTACTAATCTATTGCTGTTCATTTTATTGATTGATTGATTTTGGTGTGGTTGTAATACTAAACATAAGATTGCTGTGGCTTTTAATTTTTGCCCAATGTTTAGTTTGTGGCAAGGTAGGGGGTGTGTGGTTTTCTTTCCTCCCTCCCCTTCCCAGGGCCTGTGATTTCATCTCTAGGAATGATGTTGGTCCCTCAACCAGGAAGTGGCAGCTGAGTCATAGCCTTCTCAGTACCTTAGCTATCCTGCCCAAGTTGTCCTGTACCATTTAAGCAAGTATTACAAACACAGTCTTAGGTGATAGCTTCTTTGTTTCACTCCTCTTGCTCTAACCCCATTGGGTTACCCTAACTTTTAAAAAAAGAGATGTTGGGGTATCTACAAGCACTTTACAACAGGAGAATGTTCAGAAATACAGTACATCTATTCATCAGTGGCTCTGAGGCATTTAGAACAAGTAAGCTTAATTCAGATTGAGAGGTGGTAAAGAGGCAATCTGTCTATAAATACAAGAGAAGTGGTGTAGCTAAAGGAACAAAGAGTGCTTTCATATTTCTACTCTTTAGCGTGGGTGTAGCATTTCACGTTAACACTTATGGTGTTGGAGGCTTGTTAATATATTCACTTGAATGTTTGCTCATAGCTCCTGGCTTGTTTTTGAGCTGAACTAAGAATCCCTCCAAAGTACATCTGAATGTTCGTTAGTATGAATTAGGCTATTGAGTTGCCTATTGCAAATATTTCATAATTCACTAAAATTATGGCATCAGTTTGCAGAACACTTTCGTGGATGTTGCATGAAGATACTCTTAATTAAGAGTTTCCATGATCCAGTGTTGACATTCCCATCCATTCCTAAACTGGCATCCTCTCAGAATTGTTTCAAAAGAGTGATCTTCATTTTTTTCTCTTTTAAGTTGGTCGCCACTATTTTGTAGTTTGGTGTGAGTCACTATCCAGAATTCGTATTGTGCTTCCCTGTTATCCTAGCATGGATACATGGAGTGTGTATGTAATTTGTGTGTGTGTGTATGTGCGTGCGTCTATGCACATGTGGACGAAGGCCTAAAGCATGAGCTGGGAAGATGTGCAAACCAAAAGTTCATTCCAAGCATATTTTCATTACTGCAACAATACAGAGTCTACACTACAGTGATTTCCAAATTGGCTGCTAGGGTACACTAATATGCTATGAGAAAAACCTTAATATGACACTAGAAATAAGTTTGGCTAAAGGTTCCTATTAAGATTAAACCACACTCAAATTAAGGTAGCTGCCTGCTATGTATCTGCATGGTTTACTCATCTGGCCGGAAGAATGTTAAGAATTGAGCTCCCATAGCCATGTCTTATACAGTGTGATCAGTGCATAGATACATGTATAGCCTAACATAATGGGCAGATCCTAGTTAACCAAGTAACCCTGTCAGTTAATGGGGAGTCTTTAGTTGGCCTCTCGCATAAGACAGTTGGTACCAAGCAAGTACAGCTCCACATGTCACGAGGTTTATACCTGTGAGGCCTCTGCCAAGTTATCTCATCCTCCTAAGATAAGGGTGTTGTGTCTTGACTCTCTGAGGAGCTGAGAGACTCCCCTTCCCATGCTGGAATGTTGAGGCCCTGTTCTCAGAGAAAGGGAAATTCATCTCCTACTTCGGACTCCTTCTAAACGGTGGGATTGTCTCCCAGCCTGGATGCTTCAAGCTCCTTCTGGAAGGGGTGTGTGTGGTGGGGAGAGAACTATGTAAGCTTATACTAAGAGCAAACCAATTTGGTCTCGTTCCAAGGGGAAATGCATGCTGCTATCTTGGAGAAACTTGGTCTATGGGGTGACACCCCTGTGTGCTGTGGGGACCTAGGTACACAACCAACTGTGAAGAAGGCCAGTTTCTATCTGCTGAAGGGATACATGAGCTGCCTTTCACTTCTTTCTGCATCCATTTCACACCTGTGTAATCAATGAACTGTTAATCTGGTGCTTCTGTGACTCTGTTTCACTTTGGCAATCCTCGAATCTAATTTGACTGGGACCTGACAGGATCAGGACCCCAGAATCATTACACCATGCTTCCTTCCAATCAGCTTCTCACTGAGAATGGGTATTTCTGCCATATCTTTGAAGTGTGGGTGCATTTGGATCATTCATCCAAATCAGGGTTTTGGTTCTATAAGATACTGCATTTCCAATTCAAATATGAACTGTTGCTACTTCTACTCTTCCACCATCTAATAAGTCTGTCAGACACTGACTGCTGTTTTTCCAGGCCACTTGAGCTTCTGATGCTTGCCTGTGGATGAATCAGTTGTTGTTTTTCCCCTGGCATGCTTGTTCTTACTGAAAACCACCATATACTTCAATTTGGCTGTAGTTCATGACAGCTTATGCTATAGTACATTTGTTAGTCTTTAAGGTGCCTCAAGACACTTTGTTGTTTTTGTACAGATTGTGTCTCTTTGTAGACTATAGATGAGTTCAGGCTTGCACTCTCCCCTTCCTGTCTCATGTTCAGGAGGAGATTAAAAGCTTTTGCTTTTATAAAAACTACAGTTTCCTAACCCAGTGACTTCTTGGTTCAAACCAGGCAGAATCAAAACATTGGTTTATGATTGTGGTTTGTTCACTAGCTAGAATGCAAACAAATCACAGTTCCCCAGGTTTGGACATAATGAGGAGTTGTGGTTAGTTTAAAACTGGAAGTGAGTATTTATCATCACTTCCTCTTACACATGTGTGTGCAATCTCAGGATTCCCAAAGCTCATGCAATTTTTGTAATCTAAGATGGTAGATTTTACAGCATTTCTCCAAGTTTTAAGGTTAGAGAATGATTGATCAACAAACAAATTCACAATTCGTTCTGAAAATCTGTTGGCCAATAAGGAACATTAGCTGTTTATGATGCTTTTGCACTTATAAATTGGTCATATTGCAAGTTCATAAATCTTATTTTTATCTTTTAAAAGAAACAGCACGTTTTGAGGAAGTGATGATGAATACATGGAGTTTCATATACAATGTGCAGTTCGTATGTTAGAGTTAACACATACATTAATGTATCCTCATTTCAATCTCTATTTTGCAGATTCCATGTCTCTGCAGTGGTGCATCATGCTTGCTGTGTCGCTGTTGTCCCAACAGCAAGAATTCTACAGTGACCCGGCTTATTTATGCCTTCCTACTTCTCCTCAGTACTCTTGTTGCATGTATCATGTTGGCACCAGGAATGGAGAAGCAGCTGCAAAAGGTACCAAGAAGTTTTGTAATCCTACCTGTAATAGAAGTCACTGTTGTAATCCAGCAGCCTCTGGAGGGCCACAAGTTCCCCACCCCTGATCTAAGCTATCAAAGGGCATCATTCCAAGAGTAAGATAAAGAGCTATAGTAGAATATTTGCTGAGGGTGTCAATTTCTTATATAGCTTCTCTTCAGAAGCCTTGCTGCAAGAGAAATCACTCCCAATTAGGGCCCCATGACAATAATTCTTTTCTTTTTTTTTAATGAACCCTTGTCCAGGTGTGGGGTATGTATGTGCAAAGTGTGATGCTGGGGCCTTCAGTTACAGATCCTACTTTATTGTGACTAAATATGCACAATATCAGGGGTAAGTCTTGGACAGCTTGTTGTCTTCATGCAGACCCGACTGCTATAAAGTGGGCCACCTGTTTGTAAGTGCAAAGAGATTAGCCCAGTTAGCATGACAGTCCAGGCTCACAGTGAGTTGTTTAACCCCTGATGAATTGTGGTGCATGTTGTGTGCCATTTTAAATATGTAACCCGCAATTGAGGTGTTGCCGTGTTGTGTAAACCAAGGCACTTTGGGTTATTAAATAACCCTCCCAACAACCCTACTACAAACTGAGGATTTAGTGAGGGTTGTTTAACCTTTAAATAACTTGTGGTGGTTGAGGTTTGCTTGACATGGCAACCACCTGATTGGGGATTGAATACTCAAAATGGTGCCCAGCTCACGCCATCGTTTATCAGGATTTAAACAACCCACAGTGAGCCCATTGTGTCGCATGAACCAAGTCATGCCTGGCTTTCCCTCTTCATTTAAAATGTTTAATCCTGGTGAGTGATGGAAGGGGTGTGTGTGTGTGTGTGTGACAGCTCAGTAGGAGGAAAATGCATTAATTTTCAGTATTGTGACTTCCTGAGATTCCTTCAGGTGAAAAATGCCTTACAATTTGGGGTGCTGGTATGCATTAGAAAGTACAAAAAAGTCTGGGTATATTACTAGAGACATCAGACACCCAAACTTTTTTAAAAACCTACCTTACCAGGACTACAGATTAACTGTCTCTTTGAGGGCAGATGCCCTTATCTTTTATTCATGTGTCTGCTCTCTCTGTGCATGCAATGCCAGGTTGGAAGTTTGCTTTGGAAACTGAGAGGCACGTAAGTGAAGATGAGCTTGTTTGAGCTTAGATACCAGAAGTGACTCAGGAAGAATATATCTTACCTTCACCTGCACATCTCTCTTGGTGATAAAAGCAGACGTCTTACTCCCACTTTATCTATGAACAGGTCAGGCACATGAATCAACAAAAGTTGTCACCCTCTTAGACCTGGCTTGGCTCTTAAGTACTATCTGAACTTGGGCTTTGTAGCAGTTATTCTAGGAATGTGCTAGTGTTCCAGCTGGATGCTCATCTTGGTAGCAAATCCTTCACACATTTAATCTGGGGCAGTGCTGCTGCCTTTGATAGAACCATGGTAAAAGAAATGGATTGTGTACTGTGGCCCTTGCCTGTAACAATGGACTTGGAAAACAAACTGGTAGTGTACAATCCATTTGCTTGTGATTAAGGCCCTTGGATATATTGGTCTCTTCTTTCAGATACCTAAGTTTTGTGACGGCTTTGTTGACTGCGAAGCTTTGGTTGGATACAGAGCGGTCTACCGAATCAGTTTCGCCATGGCCGTGTTTTTCTGCCTCTTCGCGCTGCTTATGATAAAAGTGAAATCGAGTAAAGATCCAAGGGCTTCTGTGCATAATGGGTATGTTGGAAATGGGGACGAGTCTTTCCTTTACTAGTTCCACAGCATGAAAATAAACGACTGCATTTATATTTTCATTTCTACTGAGAGGTCTAACTGGAGGGGTAGAAATGTCTTTGTTTCACAAGGTTTAATGGCTGTATCATACTCCCCCATGAGGCGAAATAGAAGTAGAACCACTAATTTGAGCTTTTACTGTGTTGGAGATACTTATTTAGACCAGCTTCCTCCAACCTATTACTGGCTGGGATTGATAGGAGGTGGTGTTCAATACATGTGGAAGTCAGCAGGTTGGGGAAGGCTGATGTAGACATTAATCATGGAAGAACTGAATTTATTCCAGACCATTAGATCTCTGCAAAAATTGAATATATGTAATTTGTTCTAATTCGTGAAGTAATCAAGGGTGCTCCCTCTTGAAATTAGATGAGACAACCCAGTGACTTTGGGGGCGGAGTAGCAGTTTTCTTTGACAAGAGCTAAACATTATGCTACCAAGAAAGTCCCTCAAAACCTAGCTTTGGCTGGGAAATCCCTAAAAACAATTAATGCTCAACTAGTCAAGATCCTTATCTGTAATCTGGTCATCCTTTTCCCAATCTCCAACCCAAATTGAACTAGTTTATATTTCCATAGCATAAGAAGTAGATGTTTATCCAGCAGATCAACTACCAGTTTTTGAGCTCTCATTTTCTAAGAGCTGCAATTAATTTGTCTATTCTCCTATTAAAGTACTGACTATCTTGTTGAGATTCATTGTAGATCCCCAGCTGTAACTTAAATGACATTTTCTTCCATTTTCCTGCTTTATAGCAGTTTGATGGCACACACAATTTCTCACAATCTCTAGTAGTGATATTCAAATATAACAGGAAACCATGGCTTGTCATTATGAGTGCAAGCAGGTGCGCTTGCTTCCAGGTAAGTGGAAATAGGATTGCAACCCAAGGAACCATGCACAGATTCAAGTTTCCACATATTATATTTATTAGATACTCTCTTAGCTCTGTTCGCTTAAGAGGATTTATTGTAGGCAAAGAAATACTTCTTGGTCTTCTGTTTTTTATAAAAACAGGTTTTGGTTTTTCAAAATAGCTGCAATTGTTGGCATCATGGTTGGAGCATTTTACATTCCCGAAGGGCCTTTCACAACAGGTAAGTGCACATGGATGAGGAAATACAATAATTTCTTTAATTGTTATGGTGTGCAATGGGTTTTGGGGTTTTTTTCTGGAAGGCATGCATTTGATGCCATGCTTTGCACTCATGCAGCACCAAAAATATTTGATGTTTTACCACTAAAATTCAGTAGCAAACTGCTACGGAGATTTAAAAGGGCCACATTTAATTAGAGAACAAGTAAAATTTACAACTTTTGAGTTTCCGTAGCAGTTTGCTGTCAAATTTTAGCAGTAAATTGCTGGGGGGTTTTCATTGTTGAATTTCAGCAGTGTGAGGGCAACAGCAGGGGGGTGGGGGTGGGTAGCCATACTCAAGGCCATGGCAGTGTAATGTGGACGCAGAAAAAAAAAACGTTTAAAAAATCAGGAAAAAACTGGGTTTTTTCCCTCCAACCACCATTTTTATTTTATTCTGAAAGATTAGAAAAATTGAATAGCTTTGTATTATATTTTTTTTTAGAATTTAAGATGAAGTATTTATATATTGTTATCCAGCTTTTACTCCCTTAAAATGATTTCTAAAAATTATGTAATATGAACAGTTTTATAGAAAGACTAGAGATGTAAAATGTCTGGACATAATGAAGCCATGGGGAAATGTTTTGGTAATCCTATCTTTAAGATTCTCAACATAGTTATTTATTGCATTCCTTATTATAATCACTGATCTGAAATATAGACATTTATGCTCAGTTTCCCAACATGTGAGTAAAGTCACCATTGTGTATTCCTGACAGTAAATGTGCATTCTTGATAATTTGGGATTTGTTCTATAGATTCCTATGTTTCTGATGCCGCAGCAGTCATTTAATGTAGTTCTAATCTATTCACACACTAATTACATATTTACTAACTAAGTTTACTTTTTAAAGTTTTAAATAATGATAATTTTATGAGCAAACTAAGGTTTACCTCCCCAGCCTGGTGCCCTCTGGTGTTCTGGACCATCGTGCCCAGAATTTCTGACCAAAGGCCAGGCTGCTTGAGGCTAATGGGAGCTGAAAACCAAAATTTCTGGAGACCATCAGGTTAGGGAAGGCTGTCTTTAAGCAACATAAAGAAATTAATCTGTAAAGAGCACTAAAAAAAGCATTGCTTATATTTCAATTTCCCCAAATTTTCCATTTTCCCCCAACCGTCCACCAAAAGTAACTTTTATTTTTCATGGCCTCAAAATTTCCAGAAATTTTACATCTCTGCAGGGGAGTTGTTTTGCCTACCCTACTCTATGGCTTTCCAAGTGCATTAAAATATGTTCAGAGAGAGATTGATGACAACCCTTTATTTTTTCCCCCCAGCACTCTTTGCTATTGGCACTGCTGGCGCCTTCTGCTTCATTCTCATCCAATTGGTGCTGCTTATAGATTTTGCTCATTCCTGGAATGAATCCTGGGTTGAACGAATGGAAGAGGGAAACTCTAGATGCTGGTATGCTGGTAAGTGGCATTTAAACTGGTGAGGAACAAAAATGAACAAGAAGCAGATTATATGCTGTTAAGTGCAAAACCCTGTGTGTGTCGGCCAACCCATCAACAATATTGATAGAACCAGTTCATATGTAGAAAAAGAAATGGGACTGCACAACATCTGCTAGACGATGTTGCTGAAGTGCCACAACTCAAGAAGTGTTTTAGATGATACATAGGAAGTTGGAACAATCTGAGTTGAATGATCTCATTTATTTAAATCCCAGTTTTGCAATTGTCTTGCTTATCCCTGAGCAGACCAGACAGTTGCTCTTCTTCAGTCTCCTCCCTGATGTTAGGGGGATAATATTGAAGATGCTACTGTGATTGTAAAGCACTCTGAAGATTACATGTGCTTAATTCTGAAAAGTTGCTAAGGCAGCCGCTTAAGCTAAGAATATGCTTTATAACTTGTTCGTGGCTTATCTTATTATGCAAGCCTCACAGAGTGAGATCACATTTGCATGGAGGAAAGGACTAATATCTTCCTACTTGCAGCTAGTCTGAATCTTAAATAGGTGTACTGAAAATCCTGTTAAAAACCCTGTACTTTGTGTAATTTAACACTTGCTGGCCATTCTGAAACAAACGCAATGTCACTATGAACAACCTCGATGGCGGGCCTTCTCTGTAGCGGCACCCACCCTCTGGAAAACCCTCCCTCGTGCGATTCCAGAGGCGAAATTGTAACATTCTTTAAATGCCTCTTGAAAACGTATCTTTTCACACCGGCTTTCCCTGGACTGTAACTTAACTTTTATTATTGCATTCCTTACCTTTTAACTTTGAAAATTTATATGGATACTTGTTGTATTTTATGGTTTTAATTGTGCACTGTCCAGAGAGTCTTGGCTATTGGGCAATATAAAAATGTAATAAATAAATAATTGGAGTGTGCTTTTTCTTCAGCTCTGCTGTCGTGTACTGCTCTGAACTATATCCTGTCGTTCATTGCCGTTGTGCTTTTCTATGTCTTCTACACGAAACCCGATGGTTGTGTTGAGAACAAGTTTTTCATCAGCTTTAATATGCTTGTGTGCATTGCTGTGTCTATCACATCAGTCCTTCCTAAAGTGCAGGTAGGATGATTTCCCCATAGGGCTATTGCGTGGGACAAGTAGACAGATTTGGCTGACTTATTTGGGCTTACGCATCACTAGATGTCTAATCTCTTTAAATTGCCCTTCTTCATCCCAGTGCTCTCCAGAGGTTTTGGGCTTCAACTTCCATCAGCCCCAGCCAGCATGGCCAATGGACAGGAATGCTGTGAATTGTAGTCCAAAACATAGGGAGGACATCGGGTTGGGGAAAGCTGCTTTAGATAATCATTGTGTTTATCCTGCCAACCCTAATAAAAGTAAATGAGTATAGTAAAGCTATATAAATTAAGAGACAGTTCTTCATATTGCTGGGTGGGGGTTGATGGTCATGTAATGTGCAGTTTCAACGTCATTGAACTATGACTGAGATTTAGTGTAATTTTTAATGAAATAGATGACGTACGGCTGCTTTGCTAAGATGCAGCATGATAGCACATGCTGTTTTATGCTGGGAACAAAGTGGGGGGGGGGACACCTGGCACTTCTGGACCAACGTGAGGGCTGTGAATGACTATGTGAAAGGGAAACAGATTTGGGAATCTTGGGGAAACCATTTGGAGGCTGTACTAAAATACATACAATTTATATGTGACTTGAGGGGACGCTTGAATGAAGTAATCCTTGCCTGGGGAGTTTGAAATACTGCTCATCAATTCATCAAATAGTTTTTGCGCCTCTGATCATGCTTGATATTGTTCTTTTTACACAGACCTAATATAGTAAAATTGAAATATTTCCAGGAAAGGCTTTTAATGTTAAGCCAACAAGCCACTACCTGGTTCAGATTAAATTCAGCTACACTACTAAAAATTGCTTGTCTCTTACAGGAGCACCAGCCTCGTTCTGGCCTTCTCCAGTCCTCTGTCATTACCCTCTACACCATGTACCTCACTTGGTCAGCCATGTCTAATGAGCCTGGTAAGCTTCTATAAGTGCAAATAGTTGTGCCAAAAAATAATTGCTTTGGAAACAGCTACTAAAGAAGAAAAATATACCAAATCTTTAGAGCCTTCAAAGTGTATTGGGAATTGGAGCAATATAGGCTTCCAAAAGGTGCATAATTTGTAACAAGGTATGAAGGGATTAAATTCCATTGCATTGCCTTCTTTACATTTGTACTTTTCTCAGACATTACAAATGCCTTGTGAGTTAATGGTGGGGGAGGATTTTGAACTAATATTTTGGAAGGACCTCTTTGTAGAGGGTCTTCAATATGACAAGCATAGAGATCCTCAGTATGTTATCAGACAACAAACCCTCCTGACTGTTGTTGTTGTTGTTATTATTATTATATTGTATACCGCCTTTTGCCCAGTACCTGGGCCTCAAGGCGGCCTTACAAAGTTTAAATCATATATTGTAAAACCTAGGAAAAGAAATGTACTCCCCTCAAAAAACAATATTAAAACATAAACATTTAAAACACACAACAAAATTATTAACATAGATGGAGTGCCAGTTATTAAAATAAAGACAGTTTTGTTTTGTGTTTGATTTCTGGAATTCATTTTCCAGATCGCAACTGTAACCCAAGTCTTCTGAATATCATCAGCCAAATAGCTTCACCTACTGCCATCCCCATGAATGCAACTGATACAGCTCTTGTTCCTACTTCTGCACCACCAAAATCCCCACAGTGGTGGGATGCACAGAGCGTTGTTGGGCTTATTATCTTTGTACTTTGTCTCTTGTATTCCAGGTAAGATCTGAGATTCACAGCAATCAAACAAATCTTTTTTAATGTGACTTGAAAATATATATATCTTAAGTTAGGTATATTGAATAGTTTAAAGTTTCGTCTGTTTTAAATCAAGGGAAACTAAGTGTGAGTAAGGTAATTTAAGTCTGTTTGAAGAATTGCTGGAGCACCAAGATGTTAAGTGCATTGATATAAAATATTTGAGCTAGTCTTCAAATTTTAAGTGATTTCTATGGCATTTAACTCTTCCAATACTGGTGATTCACTGTTATGCTGAGTGCTAGTTTTTCAGGCACAGTTGATTTTGGCTGATAAGGCAATTCATCATTAGCCTTATTATAATCTCCGCCGATTGTAAGAGGGAAAGACTTGTCCTAATGGTTTAAAAATATGTATTTATTAAACTTGTAACCTAATCTCCCTCTAAAGAGCTTGAAGCAGCTTAAACATGGCAACCAGAAATATTATTTCCAAACAGCTTTCATAGCCAGACCTGTTTAACATTGGTGGTAGAGGTAGTTTGTCTGTTTTCAGACCCAAATAAAGACTCAAGGCGTTCTTGAACGTATCTAATAAGGCTAAACAATTCACTGATTAGCTGCAACATTGCTATTCATTAATTTGACACTTTTAAACACTCTCCCTCTGTTTTGCAGCATCCGATCTTCTAATTACAGCCAAGTGAACAAGCTGACCCTGTCTGCAAGTGACAGTGTCATTCTGGATGATGCTCCAGGCACTGCTGGTGGTGATGTAGAAGATGGTGAAACCCGGCGGGTCTTGGACAACGAGAAGGATGGTGTCCAGTACAGCTACATGTTCTTTCACTTCATGCTGTTTCTTGCCTCCCTCTATATCATGATGACTCTAACTAATTGGTACAGGTGAGAATACTCCAATGGAGATTTTAATAGGAGATTCTTGTATTGTCACTATCATGTTGTACAGTAGGTCCATTAGCTCAAGTAGTGAAAGTTTGTATAGATGCCTAAGTGGTGCTTTTCTTTCTTTTACTTAATTTAAAAAAAAGGAACATGGGAAATTGCCTTATGTGGAGTCAAATGTTGGTCTGTCTACCTGAGTATTGTTTATGCTGACTGCCAGTGGCTCTCCAAGATTACACACAGGAGTCTTTCCCATCCTTACCTAGAGACAGAGGAAATTGTACTGAATATTATTTGTTAGACTGTTTGAATGACATTTCCTCCCTTCTCCATGGCACTGGCTGGAGGGAATCTCTGATGCTTTGGGCCTTGTTCATAGTTAATTCTATGGATCATGAGTTAATTTAATTAGGGGCTGTCTATCTCACTTTCAGGGGGCTTGGTGTCCCCCCTCCTCTACATACAATAGACCTGTTACAGGGACAGTATTTTGCCAGTTTTGTTGATTTTATCTTTACTCAGAAAGTTAGCGTAAGTATACCCCTTTGGCTTGCATGCATTCTGTTAAGCAGAGTAAGCTGCAGTCAAAAGTTTTATTGGGTGTGGGGAGGGTTAGTGAGAGAGGTCTCAGGGCACAGAGCTCCCCCTCCTTAGGCACAGCCTTAATGTTTGCAGCTTTTCAGGTATGGCTTGATCCATTTATCACTTTTATTTTTCCACAGCCCTGATGCTGAATCCAAAACTCTGACCAGCAAGTGGCCAGCTGTCTGGGTCAAGATCTCCTCAAGCTGGGTCTGTCTCCTTCTTTACATCTGGACTCTAGTGGCACCTCTTATCCTTACCAATCGGGACTTCAATTAAATGATAATTTCCCTGAAAGCATGGAAATATGATGTTCCACTCTGCTGAAAGCCAAATGTTCTGTATTGCTTCTCGGAGCCAAGACTCTACCCATCGCTCCTGTAACATACAGATGAATAGAAAGCTAATTCGTATAATGCTTGATGCAAGATCTATATTATGTACATTTTGATGTGTTTAATTCAAAGCTAGCTTTACTATTAATCTACTACAGCTGTGCTGTTTAAAGTTTTGTTATAAGCCTGTAGTGTAAACATCACACACTATCAGAAGAAAGCTTAATTGAGCTGAAAGTAATATATTTTAAAGTTCTAATGCTTCAGTATATGGAAGTGAAAGCCATACTGCAAGTGTACATTCCACATCTGGAAAACCTATCCAGTGGCGCTTTTTTAATGAGTAGAATTTGCTTTTCTCAGTAGAGAACAGCATGTTAATGTAGTGTATCAAGTGAAAATTAGCAACTTTTAGATCATTGTAGAAGGCAAATTTTATACAAAGTAGGTGTTGTAAACTTTAGTATTTGCTAGTTAATTTCCTTATATTGAAATATGCTTTAAACAGGTTCTTGAAATTAAGAATTCACTGAAGTGCTGTTTTCTAATACAACCAATGCTTATAAAAGTCAGTACATCACTTTCTCCATTTTGGTGTTTAATATTTGCACTATAAACAAACATGTTTGATTAAAATTAAGTGTTCAGTGGCATTTTTTCTATTTCATTTCCGGTGGATAGTAGTTCAAATGATGGTATGATTTAACCCCAGTTCAAATAAATCAATCCATTTCTAGAAACCGGTTTCTGTACATAGGATAGATAGCATGGTGGGGAGGGAAGGGAACCGCTCTTCAGTACCTGTTGGACTTAAGAGAGCAGGAGCATTATCTAAAGGACTTGTTCTGTCAGGCGTCAGCCAGTGATACGGCATATAAAGTCCTCTGTGCTCAATTTAATTGCATCTCCTGTTGCCACTCCTGCCAGAAATGCAAGGCTTAGAGGCCAGACAAGAAATGCATGATATCTTTTGGTATCTTTTAAAATCCCATACTGCTGCCAATGAGGAGTGCAGCCTGTGGAGGGGCGTGTGTATGTGTAACCCTTTGTTTCCCTCCCACTGCTACTGTTGACAGGACAGAAAGTTGGATCAAAAACAAACATGAAATACAATACCTCATTTCACGTATCTAGTTGGGTCTTTACTATGATTTCTCTTACCATCTTCCAAAGGCACAGTGGATGCAGGCTTAACTGGACAATGTCTTAAATTGCACTTACTAACAGGCTTGGAATGTAAATTGGATGAAATAAGCGAGCATGGAATATTCCCTTGAAATAACTAGAAGCTGTTTTAAAGTAGGATTGTTTAATATCCATTCATGCATAAAGTTACACTTAAACGGTTCATTTTATAAAGTGCAATATAAAAATAAATTCTCAAAAGGTATATACTTTAACCAAACACCTGAATTCTACATACAGGAAAAGGCAAAACAAATTCATTTGAAACAGTTACTGACAAATGCCAAAACTGACTGAACAGTTAGCAACAAAGCACTTCAACCACCCTCTGGAAAAACCTCAGGCTTTACAGATGCTTGTTCAGCCCATAGTATAAATTCAAGTATTTTTATTTATAGTGATCATTGTTCTACTTCCTATGTAGATAAAGGCAATTTGACAATTGTAATAAGTTACCACTGTGTCTTGCTTAAGGCCTGGTACTCCCCTAGTACAACTGCTCTGCTTGGAATGATTCTTTACAGAAGTGTCAATACTGCCAAACAATCTCCAAAACCAAAGTCCCAGAATATACATACAATATGTTAACAGCTTTCCTCCCCTGTTCAAAAACACCTAAACTTTTAATCTGTGTTAACACTATCCTACCTCCTTGCTTAGTTGCCCCTAACACCTCAAAAGCAGTTATTACAGAAGTAGGCGAGTGAAGACTTTATAGAAAACTATGTCAGAAGAGCCTGTGTGGGGGTGGGGGACAGTGTGAGAAGGGACGTAGTTTAGAGTAGGCTCCTTTTAGAAGTAAATATCTCTACACGTGTTATAAATTTAGTTATTCCAAAGTACATGTGGGGAAAACTTAAGGTACTGAACCAAATGTTCGTTCCTGTAGAATAAAATTAATGGGAAGTCCCAACATACTTAATGCATGAGCCTTTGCAGGGGATATATATATATATATATATATATAGCCGCCTGGACTCTTCTGCTTAAGTTATTTACAGAACGATGTCAAATTCCTTTACTGAGGAAAAGGTAATGAAGTAAAATGTAGTCGGCTGATAACATTTTCTGCATAATATTAGCAATCAGTACCATTTGAGACCTGCTACTCATTTACTCACAGAAAAAAAGGATATGAGGAACAGGTGAAGTCTGTTTACAACAGCTTCCCCATAAATTATGAGCCCATGTTCAGATGAGACGTTTCAGGGAAAAGCCACCATGATTTCTAGCATGTTTGATCAGTGAAACTTCAAAGGTTAGTTCAGTTACAGCCAAACTACTTCAATTTTTCTACATGGACATTGTTTCCAATAGAAGAAAGGATGCACATCACATATTTTTCACTGCCATGAACAGAAGTAACAAATGCAGTTTCCTACATTTTCTGCATTCTAGTACAGAGACGTGTATCCAGTGTCAGTGACTCAAAATAGGAAAAAGCAATTTACATTTAAGTATATCCATGTAGGAAAACTCCAAATACAAAGCTTTGAGAAGGGATATGATCTGCTGTATCTAATCTGCAACTGCAAAGGAGACTGGTAGTAGGCATTAAACAGATTCCATGGCCTGTTTTGGTAGTTAACAAACCACACATTATATATACTCAAAGCGGAAATTCTAGGTTAAGCACAGCAGCACTGGCAAAGTTGCCTCACCTTTTGGTAATACAGAGGCAAGTGGTTACGTGATTTAGAAAAATAAAATACAAGTTTGGCACTGACAATACAACGGTCCACCTGCTGAAGACCTTATTCCATATTTACAATAAGCACCAGTGTCTGGTCTTAGTTGGCACTACGTAAGTTTCCACAAATAGTTCCAACCATTTAAAAAGTGCTGTAAGATGAGGTGGTGGTAAGTTGACCTGCTGCCCTATATGCATGAAACAGCAAGCCAGGGGTCCAGAGCCCCATTAAGGTTTCAGCCTATAGTAAATGTGAAGAATGGGCTCAAAGTTTATAACCCAAGAGAATGAAATAAGAGATAGTTGAATACTATGGAACTCAAAGACAGAACACACATCTTAAGAAAGTTAAACTACCAATAAAGGAAGACCTAAAGCACTAACTTATATTGAAAAGGGTGACTCTACAGACAAGACTGAAAGTGGTCTTAGCAAAGGAAGCCAAGCTAAAACAGCACTGAGGTCCAAGTGACCAAACACCACACTGAACGGGAGCGGAGGGGGAAAAACATTTACAAACTGGATATTGTGCTTGTAAACTACCCTGCCTACATTTGGTTTACAGAGACTAGCTCAAAAATTCTATCTCCAAAAAATAAAGGTATCTAAACAAGAAGCTTTCCCTTACTAGACAGACATCTACCGCTATCAATGATTTCTGTATTACCCCCCACCAGACCTACTTTAATAAGGCAGGGTACTAACCGACAGCTGAGTTATGCAAAGCTATCTCTGTCCTTTGTTGTTGGCTCTCTCTGTTGAACAAGTTCAAGTATGGGTATAAAGTAGATTCACAGACGGTTTGATGCTTTCTATTAGGCAGAATGCGTATGTGCTTTCATTGAGCTTTAGTGATAACCACTGCATTTTCTAACTCCTCCTGCAAGATTCAAGTCAAAGGCTTTCCACCTCAGTAGTAACACTCTCTACAGGAGACATAATTCTATGAGTGTGGAAAGAACTTAATGTTAGGGGTAGCAATAACCAGTATATAAAAGTATCAAGATGACAGCCCAAGGGTATTTCTTGGATTAGAAGCTTCAGCTGCCATAAAATAGTAAATTATCCTCATATCACGCGGTCCACACTATTTGTTTCTTTTTCCACAAAACGGGACAGCACAATCCATTACGAGATTTCTGCACTGCCAAACTTGTAAGCCATTTTACCTCTTTCTGCCTGAGAGAGAATCTAAGGCAACCTCCACCAACCTGGTGCTACCCAGATGTTATAGACATCAAGTTCCATCAGTTCCAGCCAGTATGGCCAAAGGTCAGAAATCTTGGGAATAGTAGTCCAAAACATCTCGATGGCATCAGGTTGGGGAAAGCTGACCTAGTGCTTTGACCCTAAACTTGTTTATTTGAAAGCAAGTCTGAGTAATGTTAATGCAACTTACTTTCAAGAAATTGTGCTTAGGAGCTTGGTTTTAGCAAAGTTCCTTAATTTCCACTCAAGTGTGACATTTAATCTCAGAGGGATGCTGCTTTTGCAAAGGGTCAATGAACCACAAAACGCTCAAGCTGGTCCAAACAGCACCGATCCGTCACACAACTTCACCTCGCTCCTTGGCTTCTACTTTTTAATTTACTTTGGTTCCAATGTAAAGTGCCTCAGCTGTCTCTACATATAGGCTACAGCCTTAGGAACAAGGGGGAGTTCCTAATCCCTTTGTGAGCAGGAAGGTGACCTTTTAGAAGCTTTAACTAGTATGCTAATAGCAAGAATAGAGCTGGGTTTTCAAGCTTCGCAAAGAGTCATCACACTGCTTCTCATCTATCTCTCCACTCATTAATGGGTCATGAGGTGTACAGTCACTGGAGAGAGCCAGGTGAGAGACATCATACAGGAAGTCATCCTCCGAGGCCAGCAGCAACTCATTCCAGGTAGAGATGTCCAGCTTCCCTGCAGTGCCTCCATATTCTTCAGGGAGGATCCGCGGTGGAAGGTTGTGATGAAGAGAACTCAAGTCTGACCCGTGAAGAAAAAACTGTAGAAGCAAAACCCAGGCATTTCAACAATACACTTAATTCAAATCAAATTGATGATATTCTTGAAATAACTAAACGAGATCTCAATTTCAGAAGGTTCACATTATTTGTCCATAGGACCAAGTGTTGCCTAATGCCTGGCAACATTAGAGGCCAGGCTGATATCCCTGTCCTTGGGACTTTATATGGGACTGATATTAACCATTCTCCAAAATTTCCAGGCTTCTAACCCTTGTTGCATATTTAAAGGGATGCTTTCTTTAAACAGCCCTAAGGAACCTTATAAGAGCTATGCATTCTATTCCTAATTAAGTAGGGTGACCATATGGAAAGGACGACAGGGCTCCTGTATCTTTAACAGCTGCATAGAAAAGGGAATTTCAACAAGTGTCATTTATATGCAGGCAGCACCTGGTGAAATTCCTTCATCATAACAGTTAAAGCTGCAGGAGCCCTGCCCTCTTATATTTAAAAAATGTCTTTGGGGAGAAAAAACGGGGCTTTTCCAAATTTTTCCAGAGCTTCACATTTTTACTCCAGCATCCCGTTCCCTACACTGGCCAACAAGATGATTCCGGGAAGCCCACAAGCCAGGCATCTGGAAATACGAGCCCTCCCCTCAAGCACTGGTATTGTTCTATTCAGCCGTGATGGCTACTTACCCGATTTGCTATTTTCTCTTTTAGGAAAGGTTTGATGATGGCAAAAATGCCCTTGAATATGCGGGGTTCATTTATGATATTGACAGCTTTTATCCTAATAGGGAAGCCATCCTAAACACACAAAAAAGAATGCAACACGGTTTATAAACATTGAACATAACTATCAGTGTTCAGAAGAAACTCATTTGATTGTTAAGTCTCAATTCTACTGACATATGAACTCATCGTGGGGCAGAAAGTTACAACAAAAACAGGGTTTTTAGGCAGAATGGTGGTGAGAGATTTTAGCAAACCCTTCTTCCCCAGAGAAAGCATGCCTCCTTTAATCAAGAGGAAGCCACAAGGAAAGCATTGTTAACTTTAAGCGCATATACAGAGACACATTTCTAATAGAATGGGCATCTGAAGAATCAGGTACTGAGTTCAACCTGGCTGACAGACTGCTGAGAACACCACGTGAAAACGGGACTTAAGTACAATAAATATATTAGCAAAGATACTGATTATATGAACATTTACATGGATCCCTTATATTTTAACAAGCTCTTGATTTTAAATTTAATTTATTAATCGATTTAGTATTACATTTATATCCCACCTTTTTTCCTCCTTAAAGACCTCTCCATTTTATCCTCACAAGAACAACAACCATGTGGGGTAGGCTGAGCTGAATGTCTGTGACTGGCCTCAAGTCACCCAGTGAGCTTCCATGGCCAAGTGGGGATTAGAACCCGGATCTCCTGACTCCCAGTCCAACACTCTAGCCAATACACCACACGGGCTCTTAAAATTGAAGACTTCTTAGAACAGTTCTAAAGATAAACTACATTGATTTTATTTCCTTTATTTAAACCAACCATATTATTGTAAACCTATTATCAAAACTGCAAAATATTTCTCAGAGTTTTCAATAATGCATGGATACTGTATGTTTCACATTTTCCAGGGAAAAAACAAAGGTAAATCCCAGAAATTACCACTGTTCTTAGCTATCCTACTGGATTTAACAGGAGTTTATTCTCTGATGAGGGTTCCCACCTAGCTCTTTTCCATTTTCTAAATAATACTGAGGACTAGAAACTTGATTTTTTAAAAAATGAGAAAACAAGTGAAGATCCTCTACCTCCTTGATGCATTTTACAATTGATGCCATATTCTATGCCACATTGTTCAAATGAAGTCACACATATTTGTGGAGCTCTTTGATTTAATCTTCAATACACCTTCAATATTTGTTCATTATTCATGCAGCTTCTCTCACACATAACTCTATGTCCTTTACTGGACATTTATTCAGGTTAGTTTTCCTATACTGAGGATGTAATCCTGAATCTCTTAATGTGGTGGTGATCCCCACTGAATTCAATGGGACTTACTTCCAAGTAGACCCATAGGATTGAGCTGACACTAGCAATTGTAAAATATAACAAAGATCACAAAACTTCCCTTGCTAACCCTTCCCTTGCAAAATGATCAGTGTATTCTATGTTTTGCACATTTCTACGTTTTCATCCTTCAAAAAACCTGCTTTATAGAGGACAGAGAAGAAAGCACCCAACATCTGGACCACTGAGGGGCAACTATTAAGAAGAAGCAACAGTTTATATTGCATACTTATTTTCCCCTCTATCAATTCAGATCTTACCTGAAGTATTCCAATCACTTTTTTGGCTATAAAAGGACCAAAATGAGATGCCTTAGATAAGCTGACTCCTTTGTAGTCTGCAAGGATTACAATTCCATTCACCTGGGTCTCCTCAGACTGAATGAGCTTTTCTAATGTTAAGTATACGGCACGAATATTTTCAGTAATTGGGTAGTTGCTTGGTGTCCATCTGTCTACAGTTATAAGAAAAAGAGGGTAAGTTACAAAGCTGATGCCGAACAGAAGGTATATGTTTGAAGAGGTGAAGGCAGGTTTACAGCCATATAAATATGTGCTGGTTTATTCAACAAAATGGGTGGGAAGTGGGGAGGAGGATTTTATTAACTGTTGTAAGCTGCCTTGTGAGGGGTTCTGATCTGAAAGGTGCCAAGAAATGTTTTAAATAAATCCAACTCATTTGAAATATACTTCCACAGGGGCATTTTAAAACCACACTGTGTTCTCTAACCAAAATTAGTTAGAGAGCAGGCTAGAGAACACAGAGCTTGTAATACTGATCAGGAGAAAGGGAGCAAAATGCATCTGCATCGCGTGAGCAATCTATATGAGCAAGTATCTGTACAAGCAGGCACTGACAAGATACAAAAAAAGAGAACCAATTAAATCCTAAACAGTTAATCATACCTGGGCGAATGCAGACAACATGGCGTCCTTCAGCATCTAATTGAGAAAGCACAGTGACAAAGCCAGATTCTAAAACAGCTTGTATAGAAGATGGTTTCAGGTTAGTGAAGACCTCAGGCCAACTCCTTCTACAGCAGTGGTAGTTTACAAGAAGCTGAAGTGCCCGATCATAGTCAAACTTCCTGGCTCTAAGGAACCTGAGCAAGAAAGCATCATCTAGACATGTTCCCAGGTTAGGATAGTCTTTGCACACCATGTCTCTGAGGGCTTGAACATCTCGAAGCCGCCATTCAGGTTTTTCCTGCAGCTCTTCACGTGCCTTGGCAACAAGCTCAGCAGACAGTGTGCAGACATACTTTGGCTGATCTGACAGGACCTCAATTCCTGACAGAGATCCCTCAGAGGGACTTCTAATGGTGCCATCGCCATCTCCTGACATTGGTTAGTGGGGAAATCTATAAGAAAAGGCAAAAAATAATAATAATGCTATGAACAAACTTAGAATCTAAGACAACAAGGTGGTCAGAAGCATATATAAGTTTTGAGAGTTCTAAAATATAACACAATGTCACATCAGGCTAAACATATAATGCATATCCCATTAATAATCCTGGATTCATCACAGCTGACAACTCTATTTCCCCATGACCAGCCTGGCATATGTCTTTACTCTTTTTGCCAAATCTACAGGATGAATTTTTCTATTGACAAAGCTATTTTGTATAGTAGAAGCTGCTTGCTATTGTAGAAATTACATTGGTGGGTGTTTTGTTTTATTATCTTGTTTGCTTTTATCTCTGATCCCTTTCCCTTTAACTTCAACAGAGTTTCTGGGATTTGTCTGCTACCTTAAGCTTCCAAGGAGTAATCTCTCATTTGCCAGATTGCTTAATCTATGCTACATGCATTGACCTATTGGGAACAAGAAAAACAGGATAAACTCTCTCTCAGTGATACCTGCGAATTTCAACTGGCAGTGTCCTCTCATGAAGTTAACAGCCCATGAGTTTCAGGGGATCCCTTCAGAGATTAATGAAGGGTAGTGGCAGACTGCAAAGAAAGAGGCTAGCACATGGCTCACCTTATACACATATTGATTGATTGAATCTGGTCTTAGCCATCACTTTGAAGATGCCTAAACTCTAAATCAGAACAATGCCTCATGGTTTGGCTGGAATAGTTACCCAAGGATAATTACAGCATTGCTTATGACAGCATAGTATTAACCTAAGGTCATTTACAATTTGCACTATGTATATAAGATTCCGTTCTGAGATCATGAGGCAGATGTCCTTCCCTTTAGGAGTGACACCTACCGTATTTCTTCGATTCTAAGATGCACTTTTTTCCCCATAAAAACATCTTAGAATGCATCTTAGAATCGAGGGTGCGTTTATTATTTCTTAGAATCAAAGCTTTTTTTCTGTTGGTGGTACTGAAATTAGTGTGCATCTTACAGTCGAAGAAATACGGTACTCTGAAAATGATGCAAAGCCATTTTAGAAAATTATGCAGAGCGAAAAACAGTTTCCTGTCAGGGGGATTTAAACTTAACCTTTTGGGTATTTAGAAAAATAAATTTTAAATCCCCACCCCCACCCCAGAACCAGTTTAAGAACAACTTTGAGCAGGAGAGTGCTTTGTTATGTGTGCTACCTATAAACATCATGCTAAAATATAAATAAAGCTGTTTTTGCTATACTGGAAGCCAGTTTTCAATACTCCTAAGTGGTATAATAACCCTGGAAAACCTATTATTATTATTATAGGAAAATAAAGTTGTGTGCCACCAGTCAGTGGCAGCTTTATAGTAATGCCACATAAAAACAGCGCTACTGGATCAGTCAAAAGCTCTATCTAGTCCAGCATCCTGTGTCTAATACTGGCCAGCCAGACATGTCCAGGAAGCTCACAAGCAGGGTATGAAGACAACAGTAGGGTGACCATATGAAAAGGAGGACAGGGCTCCTGTATCTTTAACAGTTGCATAGAAAAGGGAATTTCAGCAGGTGTCATTTGTATATATGGAGAACCTGATGAAATTCCCTCTTCGTCACAACAGTTAAAGATGCAGGTGCCCTGCCCTCTTTTAAATCTGGTCAGTCTAGTATAGATCCTGCACTTTAACTGGTGTGATGAATAGGGAATTTCACCAGGTTCTCCATATATACAAATGACACCTGCTGAAATTCCCTTTTCTATGCAACTGTTAAAGATACAGGAGCCCTGTCCTCCTTTTCATATGGTCACGCTAGACAACAGCTCACCCTCATCATTTTCCTGCCAGCAATTGTTAAGAGCTATGCTTCCTCTGAACATGGAGGTTTCATATAGCCACCATGATTCAAAGCCACAGATAGCCTTATCCTCCCTGACTATGTCTAATCCTCTTTAAAAAGCCTTCTAAACCAGGGCCCATCGCAATATCCTGAGTTACCAAAGCCCATAAATGGATTGAGCATTGTGTAAAGTTCTTCTGTCTGTCCTGAATCTCCTGTCAATCAATGTCATTTCCCCGACCCCACTCTTCCAATTCTAGTATGGGGAAAGGGGGGGAGGAGGAAGCCGCCCCCCTCTCCCAGAGCCAGCCGAAGACTGATGTTGCGTGAGGCAAAACGAGAGCACACGACACACACGCTCTTACACCCCTCCCGTGTCAAGGGGGACCGTAGTGCCCACGGCGGGTCACACAGCGTTTGCCAAAAACACTACTCCGGGAAGCCACGTTCAGGAGCGAGCAAAAGAGCCAAAGGACAAACCCAACCCAAGCCCTACTTAGAGTAGACCCACTGAAATGAATGGGACTTAATGTAGACTAACAAGTCCCCTTATTATTCTTTTCAATGGGTCTACTCTAAGTAGGACTCACGTTGGATTTTACCCAGAGCCCTCGGTGGACGGGCAGCCCCGATCCGGCCCTCCCCAACAGACGCAGCAGCCAACAACTAAAGTTTAGGCTGAAAACACAGCACCAACCCCTTCCCCGACACTCACCGCGGCTCCAGCTCTTCTAAAACGGAAGAGCCCGTTTCCAGGTAGGAAAGCGGCCCATGACCCGGAAGTACTTTCCGCAACGTCACAAAGCCCCGGCCCCGCGGAGGGAAGAAAACAAGGTAAAACTGGGCATGCGCGGAATTCCCGACAAGGCGCAAAGGGGGTCCCGTCTCCGTAAGTGTAAGGCGATACTTCCTGTTCCGCGATTTCGCTGCGTAGAATCCTACATGGGCGAGGTAGGAGGCGTGTAGAGGAGCATCAAAGCTTCCATAAAAACCAAGTAGAGGCCATTTCTGCTATTGTAGTGCATAATCGTGCCTTCTTCTCCGAAAAGTGGGAAAGAAGTTGCATAAGGACGACACCTAGCACGTTTGTATCCTTTTGTACTTAAGAGTGTAATCCTATATACATTTTCCTGGCCCTAATCCCCATTTATATGATTGGACTCTTAAGCCTATGCATGTAGGACTTTTTTCCTGTCTAAACAACTCCCAGCATCCCCTAGCCAGCATGGCTTTGCTGGGGCATGCTGGAGTTTGTAGGATATTTTCCTGTCTAAACATGCATAGGATTGCGCTGTAATTAACTCTTAGGGTGCAATACTATGTTGTAAATGTTGTAAACCGCACAGAGAGCTTCGGCTGTGGGGCGGTATATAAATGTAATTAAATAAATAAATAAATAAATAAATACTACGTATGTTTAGATAGAAGAAAAAAAGTCCTACAACTCCCAGACAGCCATGTATATTTTTTTTGGGTAGAACATCTTCCTATCGAAACATGTATAGGATTGCACCCTTAAAGTTCAGTGTTTAAGGACAACATTGAAGTGGAAACTTTTTAATGCCCATTAACGTGTTTCACCTCTTAAATGTCATGCAGACTCTGCAATGCTTACAAAAACCGAAATTTGGGAGTCTACGAGCTTATCACAACAGTGTATATAATATATACACACAGAGAGACACACTCCAAAGATTAGCAGTAGTGCCTTGCATGCTACACACATTATTAGGATTAGCATGCCTGCAATCCTAAACCTGGGAGTAAGCTCTGTTTAACTCTGTGGTGCTTCCTTCTAGCTGCATAGCTTCAATTCACATTGAGCTTTAGTAAAAGATCTTCAGCCAGCTGAAATGCAACCTTTAGCGTTTAATTATGCAAAAAATTGTTACCATCCAAATGGCTGTAGTGAAGTAGGAAGTCCTCTCCAAAAAATAGAACTATCCAGCCAATGCATAATTACTTTCTCCGTTCTCTGACTTCCTGTATGCCAATTTGTCACAAACATAGGTAGCAATGTCAACTTTGGGCTTCTCTACATTAAAGCAAAAATCCCGCATCCTTACCGGGTTTTCTTCTTGCAGAGTCTTTCCCAGGACTATGATGGGCACAATAGACGTGCCTTTCACTTTTTTGCTGCTTCCTTTCTAGGGAAGTTCCATATGTTTCATTTATACAGCCAGCAGATCGTGTTCCAACATTGGAGCAATATTGCACTATCCCAGAATACAACAGCTGTTTGGTGGTGGTGTATATTTGTTACTATATTTTCCGTGAGTTAAATCATGGTGGAATAAAGCTAAAACACACACACAACAGTGGCAGAGGCACAGGAGGGGAATGTTGTGAAAAAGATGTGCAAACTTCGCACCTTGATCGCACTACATAAGCTCCATTTGAAGGAACACTGAGTGATGGAGAATTCATTAGAGAGATTTGGGAAAAGAAAGAAAAAACAGAAATCTTTTAAAATGTTATTTAGAGACGAAGAGAAGTCCCCCACACCAGTTATTTGGAAATTACAGATTAGTGCATCCCAGAATATAGAGACTAAAGTTGCAATCCTATGCATGTTTAGACAGAAAAACGCCCTTTAATTCTCAGCCAGTTGGCTGGGGAATGATGGGAATTGTAGGACATTTTCTGTCTCAACATGCATAGGATTGCACCTTAAGATTGCAATCCTATATATATAGCTCCATCACACCTACTTTCCCCCCCACTTTGAGTGCGGTTTCCCCCTCTGTTTCACTAGCAAGTCTAGTGATGGGCACTTTCACGGCTCTGTGTTGTTGCGCTCTTTCAGCTCATATATCCTTTCACCTGTATCACTACTGTGCCGGCGAAATCTCGCGCCCCCTATGTTCTCCTTCTCCCTGCAGTTAACTTTTTATGTATTATATTTCTGCGCAAATACAATAGTACGGCAGCCTGAAACTGCACAATTAGGGTAAAACCACTATGCTTTCTTCTAAGATCATATTAAACAATATAAGTGAAGTATTACAATTAGTTTTTGGAGATGTTTGTGGGAAGCTGGCATTGTTCTGGTCAGGAAACCTAGACATGTCTACTCAGGAGTAAGAACCATACAGTTGAATGGCACCAAGTCCCAGGCACGGACGGTGGCGGCCTCATTCCCCTTCTCCACGCGTTGTTTGGGCGCCCTCTCTCCCTCCCCTTCACGGTTGAGCAGAAAACCACCCCGCCCTCCTCTTTTGTCAGCGAGACAAAATGGGATGGTCCAATATAGCACAAGGAAAGCAATACGCGGGATGGAAGAGCAGCTTTATTGCACAGGGAGGGGGGAGAACAGACTTTCCCTGCTCCAAAATAAGATGGAAAAGGGAGGGGAAGAGGCAAACTGAGTGCAGGACAGGGGTGATGTCATGTGAGTACCGTGCTGCAAAAACACATACCAGGCATGGCAAGAGTGCGATAAATCACTGGTGTAACGGAGCTCATATTTAAGAGTGAATTCAATGGGGCTTACTTCTGAGTAGACCTGTGTAGGGTTGCACTGTAACTGCCCTTATCCCTACAGTGTACAGAGTACCTATTCAAGAATCTATATATGATTTCTCTCTCCTACATTGACAGTGTTACTCATGCTCAAAATGGAAATTGATAGTTGCATTCAATTAGTCCCTCCTGCCAACGGAACAGTTTCCGTCAGCGATTCCCTCCCCCCTTGCAGCTTCCAACCCTCCCACCCCCAATCTGCTCTGAGCAGTTGGTGGAATATCTGGAGCAGGTTTAGGGAGATGCCACAGTGCACGGCGGGAGAAGGCAAAGAGCGAAAAGTCCTGTTGCATGAGTGGAATTTGATTTTGTCCCATTGGCTATACCAGAAATGTTAGGGATACAATTGCTGCTAGACCTGTTATAACTGAAATAATCAGATATTTATAATCGGTTAAAAAAAAATATGAATGGGGACTAGCCACTCTTAGTTAAAGGATCAGTAGTTGTTTTCTTTGTCCTTCAATACTTTCTGTTCTAGAAGTGCAGTTCAAATATTTAGTCAGCAGAGGGAGCCAAATACACTTTAGAAATTAAAGCAAGGCAGCCAAATGCCTTAAATCCCTTAAAGACAACTCTGTTAGGCCAAATAAAATGTTCCTTTAATCATACATAGCTGAGCTATGTGTGTTTGTCTCCCGTACTCTCATGCAAGTGTGCACAGCTCCAATTCTGCTTGGGATTGTGGCATTTCAGATTTTGTTGTTGTGAAATTCCATCACCCTGCAGGGGGTTGGTTAAAAGAAAAAGAAAAAAAGGCTGTCATGGGGTCGGGGTGGGGGGGAGATGACCCCCCCTCCTGGAGCACCACGGTCATGATCTGAATCAGACCCATGTGTGCTTGCAGGAGAGTTTGGTATGCCTAAAGCTCTCCTTAATATCTATTACTGTGCCAATTTTGATATCTTTATCTTTAAAACTTACACAGATGTTAGCATTTGTTTAATTTTTCTTTAAACATATCAAATCCTGCTCCTGCACCCCCAGGGGCCGCTCGGAAAACAACAAATGATTCGCTCCAAAAGTAGTACCAAAATCGGTCGGGTCTTTTACCTTTATAGCACAATTAAAGCAGGATGCATGGTAGTACTTCACAATAAAAGCAGATTATAAACTGGAAAACTTCGGAGTCCTTTGCACGCAATTCACAGGGATTGCACAGTATAAATTTGTGGCACAGTTTTAAATTTGTTGGTTGTTTTTTGCTCTTCATGGTTTTAATTTTTGTGAACTGCCCAGAGAGCTTCGGCTATTGGGCGGTATAAAAATGAAATAAATAAATAAATAATAACGCTGGTGTGATAAAGCTCTATGTCTCTGTGTGAAATGGAACTAATAAAGAGTGAGAGCGAGGCTGAAGGTGCCCCAACAACCTCAGCAGAAGAGAGGAAGAACTCTTGAAAGAGATGAGTGGTTATCAAGCATATCATGCACTACTCTTTGGTTTGCTAAAATTAATGAGTATGTCAGTAGATTTCAGTACCTTTTTCTTCTTCAATTTAAATAACATAAAGGAAGTACATGCTATTCTCTCTCTCTCTCTCTATCTTCTATATAAATAAAAATGTAAGTGTTCGTTTGTTCAAAATTTTAAATCTCTGAAAGTTCTTCACCGATTGCTTTGAAATTTTGACACAACGTTGCATTCGAATACGCACGTGTTTTTATATACCTACTATTATATAGATGTCACACCTCTGACAGGTAAAAACATGCTTTTTTTGAAAAACAGCGCCATCTGTTGGACGTAAAAGCAACACATGCTATACTAAATATTTTACGATTCCATTTCAATGTTTCCGATTTACGATCCATTTACGATTTCCAAATTTCCAATTTTACGATTCCATTTCAATGTTTCCGATTGCATTGTTAAATTGAATTTTCATAGATTTCGATTTATTTTCATTTTGATATAATTATTTCGTGTGACATTGCGTTGGAATTGAGCTGTGTTGTTTACCATAGTGTTCATTTCGTGAGTATAGTTTATTTTTTTATTTTTTCATTGTTTTTCATTTCGTTTTTTTAACTGTTTTTCTTATTTTTCAGTGCAATTGGCGGTGGAATTGAGCTGTGTCGATTGATCTGCGTTTGAATTGAAATATTTCGTTAGTATTTTTTATTTTTTTGTTTTTTCTTTGTTTTTTAGTTCGTGTTTCTTCCTTTTTTAATGTTTTGCAATTTTATATGTTTTTTGTTATAACTTTCTTTCTTCTTTTTCAGTGCAATCGATCTGCTTTAGTTCATCCAAATAATGCCTCGCAGAAGATCAAACTTAGGTCGTCATACTCGCGGAGCGAAAGCAGTGCGACGAGTAATTGCAAATCTGACTAAGGAAGAATGGGCATCAGCGAACAAGCGAAACAGACAAAGAATGGCTCAAATACGTGCCGAGGAAACAGCCGAGCGACGTGCAGCCAGACTTGAGGATGCACGGTTGTGAGCACGGCAATCGCGTTCTGCAGCTTCAGATCTGCTTCGTTCTCAACAGAATGAATGCGACAGGCTCAGAGTGGCTGAAAGACGTCAATGAGAAACAGCAGATCAGCGTCAAACACGACTCCGTGCTCAGCAATCACGCGATTACAATCGCCTTGCATTCTGGTACAACCCAGCTATTGAAAATCGGCGTGCCAATTATCATGTTGCGAAATATCAACCAGCCAAAGCTTTGCAACGGCACGCGGCTTGCAGTAACAAAATTACTGAGCAACGTCGTAGAAGCAACAATCTTGACAGGACCTTTCAAAGGTGAAGATGTCCTCATTCCTCGCATTCCTATGATTCCAACGGATATGCCATTTCAATTTAAGAGATTGCAATTCCCAATTCGATTGCCGTTTGCAATCACCATCAACAAAGCTCAGGGCCAATCTTTAGAATTGTGCAGTTTAGATCTAGACACAGATTGCTTCTCACATGGACAATTATATGTTGCGTGTTCTAGAGTCGGCAAACCAGACAATCTCTATATCTGCACAGACAATGGAACAACAAAAAATATTGTATACCCACAAGCATTGTGAAATTAAACATATTAGAAACGTGCGCTTTCTCTTTTCTTTCTTTTCCATTTAACCAGACTGAGCCACAGCAACACGTGGCCAGGTACAGCTAGTATGTATGTATATATATATAACAAAGATTCCAATAAAGATTTCTACGTAATACAACATTTAAATTACATTAAGTGTGCTGTAATTTTTCCCGGAAATATTTCAGGTAAGATTCTTCTCGTGTTTTTGGACAAAAAAATTAACATGATACTTTTTTTTTTTTAGCTTTGTTTACTAAATACAAGTAAAGTAAACATGCTTCTTTATATCTGTTGAGGCAGAGGCAGGGAACTTGTAGTCCTCCAAGTGCTTTGGCCTAGGGCTCTCATCAGACCTAGCCAGCGTAGCCAATGGTGAGGGATCATGGGTGTTGTAGGCCAAAAACCTCTGGAGGGCCACAAGTTGCCCACCCCTGCTCTAGGGTATCAGAACATGTTCCTATGCAAATGACCTTAATTTGCATTGGAAAATTTTCCAAAGCAAATTGAACTTGTTCTGATGCAAATTACTCTATGCAAATTAACCTGCCTCAGCTCTACTGTTTGCCACCTACATCTGGTATTACGTAAGATATAAATCTTTCTCCACATGGAGGCTTCTTTTCACTACAGACACCACACTGACAACAAAGGCCTGCATAGTTAAAGCAATGGTATTCCCCGTAGTAACCTATGGCTGCAAGAGCTGGACCATAAGGAAAGCTGAGCGAAGGAAGATAGATGCTTTTGAACTATGGTGTTGGAGGAAAATTCTGAGAGTGCCTTGGACTGCAAGAAGATCAAACCAGTCCATACTCCAGGAAATAAAGCCAGACTGCTCACTTGAGGGAATGGTATTAAAGGCAAAACGGAAGTACTTTGGCCACATAATGAGAAGACAGGATACCCTGGAGAAGAGGCTGATGCTAGGGAAAGTGGAAGGCAAAAGGAAGAGGGGCCGACCAAGGGCAAGATGGATGGATGATATTCTGGAGGTGACAGACTTGACCTTGGGGGAGCTAGGGGTGGCGACAGCCAACAGAAAGCTCTTGCGTGGGCTGGTCCATGAAGTCACGAAGAGTCGGAAGCGACTGAATGAATAAACAACAACAAGCCGATACCCGAGGACTGTCCTGCCCTCCATGAATTTGTTTAATCACCCTTTAGAGCAAACTAAGCCAGCCCCCACCCACCCCTGCTGTTTGCACAACTGAATTTCATAAGTTAATTTTGCATGGTGTGAAGAAGTACTTTCTTTTGCCTGCCCTAAACATGTTAGAGAGGCAGAGAAAATAGTACCATTGGGGTGACCGTATGGACAGGAGGACAGGGCTCCTGTATCTTTAACTGTTGTATAGAAAAGGGAATTTCAACAAGTGTCATTTGTGGGTGTGCAGCACCTGGTGAAATTCCCTCTTCGTCACAACAGTTAAAGCTGCAGGAGCTATACTAGATAGGGATGTGCTCCGCTCCGATTAGAAGCGGCGAATCAGAAGCGAATTGGCCTGCTCCGCCTTGCCCAGAGGTGGAGTAGAAGCGGACCGGGGACCCGTAGAAGCAAGGTGAAGAGAAGCGGCCATTGGCGGAGCGCTTCTCTTTACACGGAGCGATCCGATCGCCATTTTGAAAAATTTCGCCCATAGGATTGCATTGCGGAAAAGAATCGGGGATAACTGTGTTGTTTTTTAAGCTATCTTTCTGAAACTTATTGTGCTTAGAGTCATGGATGGGGGTCATTTTGAGCCTACTCTCAGCTCTCTGCATGCTGCGGTTCGCTTGCTAGAATTTTTGGAAAAGTCGGGTAAACAAACAGGGACAGCGGGTAAACCGGTGTTTTTTTGTTTTGTTTTTGAAGCGATGACAGGCACATTCAACTCCCAATCCTGATGAGAATTGATCACCTCATGAAGCATCCTCCAATCCCAGCGTTGGAGGGGGTGACTAAGGCAGAGGCACCCTCAGAGCTTTGAGCTCTCAGCATCTTGTGGGTTTTGCGTTCGTGGGGAGAGGAGTTAGTTAGGTGCTGCTGCTGTGTTTGGAGATAGATTAGATTTAGCTTGGCGTGTGTGTGTGTGTGTTTGTTTGCTTCTTTCTGACTTTTTGCTTAGTTTGCTCTGTGTTTTTCCCTTACTTTGATTTAATATAAACTTTATTTTAAAATTTTGGAGTGTTTGTTTGTTTGGTTGGTTGGTTCCCCCCCCCTCCCTCTCTTAAAGCCTGACTGTGTTTCATCTTCCTTCTTTCTTCTAAATACAAAAAAATACCAAAAAAAAATAAATCCTCTATTTCTTCTCTCTGTTACTTGGACTGTGTGTGTGACTGTGTGATTGTGTGAGCGTGCTGTGTGTGCAGTGCACTGTTTGTGAAGTGCAACAGCCACAGATTGAGCATTTCAAATCCTGTTTGGGCAAAGCATACACACTTCTTGTCCCATTTCCCTACATATAGTATTAGTAATATTCTTATACATATTATTATTAGTATTAGTATTATATTCTTATAAATAATATAATTAGTATTAGGGTGGCATCTGGGAGGGTGCCCACTTAATTTTTTTTTATCTGTCAAACCGTCGGAGAACAGCCCATGTCTGCAAATGGGGTGTCCGATTTTCATAAATTCACCAAAAATCAGGGGATGATGGGACTGCCTTGAGTCTTGGCGTGCATGTGTATCCCTGGATAAGCTGTCATGGTGGCGAGTTTGAGGTTTCTAACATGCAAATTGACGGAGCTATCGAAAGGGGTGTGAATGGGGTGCCCGATTTTCATAAATTCCCCAAAAATCAGGGGATGATGGGACTGCCTTGAGTCTTGGCATGCATGTGTATCCCTGGATAAGCTGTCATGGTGGCGAGTTTGAGGTTTCTAACATGCAAATTGACGGAGCTATGGAAAGGGGTGTGAATGGGGTGCCCGATTTTCATAAATTCCCCCAAAATCAGGGGATGATGGGACTGCCTTGAGTCTTGGCGTGCATGTGTATCCCTGGATAAGCTTTCATGGTGGTGAGTTTGAGGTTTCTAACGTGCACATTGACGAAGCTATCGAAAGGGGTGTGAATGGGGTGCCCGATTTTCATAAATTCCCCCAAAATCAGGAGATGATGGGACTGCCTTGAGTCTTGGCATGCATGTGTATCCCTGGATAAACTGTCATGATGCCGTGTTTGAGGTTTCTAACGTGCAAATTGACAGAGCTATCGAAAGGGGTGTGAATGGGGTGCCCGATTTTCATAAATTCCCCAAAAATCAGGGGATGATGGGAATTGCCTTGAGTCTTGGCGTGCGTGTGTATACCTCCATGAGGTGTCATGGTGCCAAACTTGAGGTTTCTAACTTTAACAGAAAAAAAGTTGTATACTTTTTTAGCTTAATGCAAGCCTATGGGGGAGGGGGAAATGGAGCTCCAATCCGGATCTGGAGCTCTGCAGAGGAGCGGAGCGGACATAGGCGGAGCAGGGGTGGAGCAAAGCGGCCCGATCCGCAAATCACGGATCTGGAAGAGAGGCGGAGCGGGGGGTCTGTGCACACCCCTAATACTAGAGTGCCAAAAGAAGGCAGGGCTATGTACCATTCTCAATGTGAGGAGAAAAGCACAAAGAAGAGATGCCAGTAACTCACCAAGGCAGAAGAGATCCCTCTTGATTGGTGTCGCATGTGTGCTTGGTGATTAAAAGACGACTCCCCGCCCCCCGCCAGCTTATTTTTCAATGCATCCTTTTGAATGAAGTTTTAACCTGCATTAGTGATTAAGAACATAACTGACGAACAGCCCTGCTGGGTCAGGCCACGGGTCCATCCAGTTCAGCATTCTGTTCACACAGTGGCCAACTGGCTGCCCGCAAGAAACCCACAATCAAGGCACGAGTGCCGCACCACCCTCAGAGACAGTGTGCCTGTGTACACCAATTCCTGGGGAACATGGGTGGGAGGGTGCTGTTGCACTCATGTCCTGCTTGTGGGTTTCCTGTGGGCAGGAGGGTTGGCCACTGTGTGAACAGAATGCTGGTCTAGATGGGCCCTTGGCCTGATCCAGCAGGGCTCTTCTTCTGTTCTCATGCTTCCCAAAGGAGCAAGGTGGTCTTTTGCTAGTCACATATTGACTTGTTCACCTTCTGAGTCAGCAGCAGCCCTGCTTAGTTTGGTGTGGTACACAGTGTCCTTATGGCCTAGTGATGCTGCCCTGGAAACTAGACAGAGATTCCAAATGTTTCCAAAACATGACAGCAGCAATCAACAGTTTGAGACTCATTTATTGCCCACAAAAAGTAATCATAAGCACCAGGGTAGAACCAAGGCCTGGCTCTGTAGCAGCCATGGCACCTCCTTTTAAATAAATAGGAGCTTTAATGGGGTTTGGCTGAGTTGCCTTGAACAAACTCAGACAGATGCTCTGGACTTCCTCTAAGGCTGACATTTTATCGCCAAGCTCAGCTCTTCTTCTTTTTAAAAGAAAACACACACCATAATCTCCCAAAATATCTTTGTAAATACATTTGAATGCTCCTCTGTTGTTCATGCAGCAACCATTTTTTTATTCCATCAGTAAAGGCCTCCTTTTAAAATATTTTAAAGTAATTTAAAGTTTTTTTCATTTCTTTTTTTCTGTCTCCAAGATAAATTCAAGACCCTGAAAACAAGCCAGAAAAAGTTCAATAAGGTCGCTTCCCATTGAAATC
This sequence comes from Elgaria multicarinata webbii, assembly GCF_023053635.1. NCBI lineage: Eukaryota > Metazoa > Chordata > Lepidosauria > Squamata > Anguidae > Elgaria > Elgaria multicarinata. The sequence continues at coordinate 191,547,593 of NC_086171.1, forward strand.
AATGGGGCTTGAAAACCCTGCATGCTTACTTTTGGGGAGCAGGCAGATGGTCGGTAACCAGCATGGTGATTAGCTCACCTGATGCTCACAAATCACGCATGGAATGCGTCAATGTTCCCCTTGCCAATTACTCCTAGTTTATGCTGACTAACAGGATCAGTGTAGGTTGCACGATCCAAATAAGTGACTGGGGCATTATACTCACAAGCTACTTGACTACTCTTCTTATAGATCAGAGGATCTAAGTAGCCTCTGAATGACAACAAGACTGGGTTTGCACAACAACACTCAGTGGTTGAGTGTGGGCTGTTCGTTGAACTGTGGGTTAGCATGTTGTCTGAACCCAGGACATTTTCCACAGGGTGGCTTGTTAACTACGCAGTATGGCTTATTTTTCTCGAACAAGCCACCTTGAGAACCCATGGTTTGCTGTTGGGTTGGAACACCAGGAATTAGGGCCCTGATATATAGTACTTTTTAAACAATTGCTAAACAGAAGGGAAGTAGCCTTAACAGGGCAGATTCCCCTGCAAATCAAATCAAAACGGAATCTTTCTGGGCACCTCGATCAAACCATCTCAAAGTATTTATTCAACACCTTGGGAGTATGCAACCCTGTGACTGTGTGTGTTCATACCTAACATCAGTTGAGCGTGCCCACTGTGGGACACTTATCAGGTTATATATATCCACGGTACCTTGCCGCCTGAAGCGAGGCATCCCACCTACCCGCTTCTTGCCATGGCTGCCACATCACCACAGTCGCTGGAACACGCTCCCTCAATCTGCTTGGCTAGCAGGCTGGACGCTCGCTCCTGCCCACCTGCTGCTCCGGCCTTGTGCCCCAGCTGTGGGGCTCCTGCAACAGGCCAGCTTACAGTAAAAAGAAGAGCCAGGCCCTTCTGGCAGGGGCAATGGAGGAGAGCGGCGCAACCCGCTGGTCTTCCTGCTCCACCACCTGATGCGAATGTATCAGCCTGGCTAATGGTAGGGCCGGCCTTGGTCTCCAGGCGCAGCAGCCTGCCAATTGCAGGGTAGGCAATGTATGGGTAAGTTGCCCATCAACTGCACCTAGACAGTTGATCAAGCAAGACAGACAGGTCAGTCTTCCACATTAGTGAGATATACTGTATTTCTATTTAAATTAGAATAATTATTTCTAAATTTGCACGTATAGATATATATTAGCATAAGCAAATGTTATGCAAATCTGTGTCTTCTTTGGGTGAAGCTATTTCAGTGACACAGAAAACAGGGTGATTGTGTTCAGCAGCCAGAATCCCTGTCTGGAGTACCAAGCATTTTAAACCATCTTTGTGCCAGAGATAGAGATTATAACTCAAAGTTCCCACCTTATTACTGGACAGTCTTAATGAAATAGGGATCAATGGATGACCCCATCTCATATTTAGATTTCACTCTTCATGCCTGGGGAGGTCATTCTCACTTTTTCAAAACCATATTTTGACATTCATTTCAAAATCAAAGCATACAATTTTTCAGACATTTTTTTTTAAAAAAAAGTGGTGGTGGGGATCAAACTTGAAACTACTGAAAGATGAACACTGCTCTGTTAATTTAGTCCATCACTGAAAGTGTTGTGCCTCTATAACAAAGAGCTTTTGAAAAAATAAGTACTTATTAAGTAGTGTTACACCATATGAACAAGGTTCTGAACCTACTATCGAATTTCAAGATGATGTACTTTGTGAAGAAAGATTCCTGTGTCCTTAGCGACATTATTTATGTGATGCTAAATATTTGTGGCCAGGAGACATTTGCCAAAATCAGTGTCTAAATTTTGACCAATTGCTTCTGGGAAACGACATCCATGAAAAAAAACCATGTTGTTATTTCTGAGAATATGCTCTGAAGACATGTTACTTTGGTCCAGCTTATTCAAATTTGAAAACCTTTTAATTAACAATAATCATTATAAGAAACTTTGCAAAAACGTATTGTATCAACAATCCCGCTGCAAATCACTACAGTAGAAATGTCATTACTTCAATTGTACATATTCTCTTGCCAGATGTGTTTCGATAGCTCCAGCTTTTGCCAAGCAAGACCTAGGTCCCGCTGTCTTTCGGAGAAGAAGCCAAACAGTAATGTGATTGCAAGACAATACCATAAAAGTTTTTTGCAAGGGTTTTGGCTTGTCTTTGGAGGGCTTTCGGCTACAGAACTGTTAGCACTGTCTGTGACTGCGACCTGTGTCACAAGATGTTTTCATATTGCTCTGCATTTGGGACTCTGATTCTAAAGCAGTAGGCCATAAAATATCGGATAAATAAAACGGGCCTTCCTGCCAAGCACCTTGTGGATTGGATTTGTTTAAAGTTGCTGGCCAAAACTATCATTCTGCAAGGGAGGGGCAACTACCACAGCATCCATGAATCCCAACAGTGTACTCAACAGATCTTTCTGTAGCCTGGTCAATGCATGCAAGAGAATTTGGGTGGGGTAGGGTGTTAGAATGACTGTACCACTTTGGACTGCTATGGTGGGTTGCCATTTTAGAGTGCTCTCCCACATTAAACAAAGACTGGGTTCACACCAAACGCTAACCCACACTCAGCGGTTCCTGAACTCTGGGTTAGTGTGATGACTGAACTCAGGATGTTTTTCGCAGGGTGGCTTGTTCAGTGATTTGTTTTGTTTTTCACCGATTTGTTTTGTTTTTGAACATCACTTTGAGAACCCATGGGCCCCGTTCACAGGTGCGAGGGGTGCTGGTTAGGGTAACTATGGAGACGGGAGGGTAACGGAACCACTGCACGTGGGCCCGCCACATCTGAACTGGCCCATGGTTTGCTGTTGGGTTGTTCAGGATGGTTAACAAGCCACCCTGCAGTTCAACAAATAGTTCAACAGCAAAACAAACCACACTCAACCATGGAGTGTTGTTGGTTAGCGTGTTGTGCAAACAGCCCACAACAAACGAACCACCCCACTGCAAGTTAAAACAAACTACTACGTCAAGGGGAAAGGGTCTAGTACAGTCAGCTGTTTCCCACTTTTTGTTCACTTAATAAAAACGTGCTTTCTCCCACCTGAAGCGGTACATTCTGTTCTACCATTTCCGGACTCTGTTTCCACTTCATTCTGCTATATGTGCAGACAAAGTCCGCTGATAACCTCTTTACAGGGCAAGCAAGACAGGTAACCATTTCCTGTGCAAAGCAACGGCTAAAGAGGGCAGCTAACAGGCTGCTGCAAAGAACACCACCCATCTTACAAGCTCTGCAAAATTCATTTACCAGGGCTGAAAGAGTTGTCTATGCCCTACCATGATAGATGTGACTCTGGAAGGTACACCTTTTAAATCCCCTCTGCTTCTGTTCACTTGTCAGACCTTTATAAAGTATCGTTCGCCATGCTAGGCTATGCATCAACCCCCGGCTCATATGGACAAATTGTGCTGTAAATGAATGGCAGTTGGAGCTGATTTATATTTAATGGGTTCCATTGAACGATCTTCATTTCTTACTTATGTCTGGCTCTCAGCCAGGGAAAGTTATCCGTGTGTGTGTGTCTTTTTCTTTAAAAAAAAAAAAAAACACGTTTCTCCATCATTAGCAATAAACTTTTTACAAGCCCAGGACGGTCGTTGGTTTGAATAGTGCCCAAAACGGGTCACAACATCAAGCAGTTCTGGCAGGAGAAAAGGGTTGCGGAGATATTTAACCACTAAACTGAACAAACACGACTGTCCAACAATATAGATAATTGCCAGGCACTGCAAAGAACGCAAAGACCGAGCCAAGATTCTAATTTCCCAGGATGGCAGAACAAGACTCTGAATTGCTTCAGGCGAGTGTCTACTCAGAAGTAAGTCCCATTGATTATATATTATTAATATATGAATAAGTGAATGACACAGTTCAGTGGGGATTGCTCATAGGTGAATGAGTATCGGATTCTAGCCTCAGTTTATCATAGCTCTTACTCATGAGTAAACATGCATAAGATTGCACTGCATGACGATCTGGTTGCTCTTGTAAATGAACATAAGTTTTGTACTGTTGGATTCCGCAGTCCGTCTATCCAAAAATTATGTTCATTTACATGAGCCACAAGACTGCCATGCAGCCCAATGCTATGCATGTTGACTCTGATCTGAGCGTTATTGGCTGGGTTCACACATCTCGCTAACCTATACTCAGTAGTTGAGTGTGGATTGTAGTAGTAGTGTGGGTTATGTTGTCTGAATGCAGTGCATTATCCACAGGGTGGCTCGTTAACCATGCAGCATAGCTTATTTTTCCTTGAACAAGCCACTTAGAGAACGCGTGGTTTGTAGTTGGTTTATTCAGGGTGGTTAACAAGCCACACTGCATAGTTAATAAGACACCCTGCAGAAAACATGCTGTATTTAGACAACGTGCTAACCCCACGGTTCAACAACAACCCACGCTCACCCATTGGGTGTGGGTTAGTGTGTTGTGTGAACCCTGCCATTGAAGCCAATGGGGCTTACTCCCAAGTAAGTGAGCATAGGATTGCAACCTTAGAAAGCAGAGCAGCTGCTAAAATGACACCGAAAAGATGTGATACCCTTGGTTTTCCCAGATGTGTCGGTAAAAGTGGCACGCATAGATTATGAATTCACAAAACTTTGCTAGGCAGAATGGGAAAATGCATCTTACCCTAATGGGGAAGACTGACCAGGTACCTTGTGTGCCTTGCTCAGTCGGCCGTCTTGATGGGCAACTTCAAGGCCCAACTCTTCCTTCAAATGACTGTTTATCTTTACACCAGATTTGGACTGGACACCTTAGAATCATCTAATACTCTTTCTTTCTGGTAATTAGTTATTTATTTATCGTTTGCATGTATAATTTAAATGGATATTGTTTCATATTTCTTTTGTTGTTGTGTTGTACTATATTGTTAACTAATAAAATTAGTAATAACCTTGAAGGCAAACAATTGCCTGTACGATACAGTTTTTAGTCCAATAAAAGACACCCTGATTTGTGTTATCTAAGGATATGCCTATAGAGCAAATGTGAATTGTTTGAAAACTGTTCAACTGCTCTAGCTTATCCGGACCTTGGGAACTGTAATCGTGTGATTAGGCTATAAATCTCTTAGATCATTCTCAGCACTCTCTAAAGAAACCTCCTGCTCCTCCCTGCTGCTCCTTGGGGGAGAGAAACTATGGTAGTTAAAGCCAATTTTGAATTTGTTTAACATCCAAAGTGTAAGGCGTGTTCTCTGGGTGGTAGGAAAATGTATATTTTTAAGTCAAGGTTTCCAAAATTCTTTATCCAAGAGTGGGACAGCCAGTGCTCAAATCATGAGTGTACCAGGCCCCTGAATGAAACCCACAACCCCCACCTGTCTCCTCCCAATTTCAGCCAAATCAAGGCCTCCGCTGTACTAAAACAGTATCTAAGGAAGCTGCCACAAAAAATGAGTCACCTTTAACCTGTCCTTTGTAATTCTAGCATTGATGCCTGGCAGCCCTTCTGGAGCTTTTCTGAAGAGGCATTTATTGTGATTCCTCACTCATGGTAGTTTGTGAGTGCTTTAGACGATGTCAGCTTCGCAAACATTTTCATGTTTTTGTTTAGTTTGGGTGTTTTTTGATTGGGGAAAGTCTGGTATATCAGGGAAGGGCGACATGAAACCCTAGTGTATTTGTACAATACCAATATCCCATAGCACCACCTAGAGGTTATATAATGGAATGTATAGAAAGGCAGAGAACAAACAAACAAACAAACAAAAACAGGACAAAATAGATAGAGGATCCAATATTAATCCCACAAAGAATCTAGAAGCAGAAGCCTCAGTAAAGTGGGGGTCAAAGCATCATCTAGAAAAGCCCCGAAAGTGGCTTGTTCTGTGCCCTACTGTAATATCCTACTCTACCCTCCTCCAGTCATGTGCCCTCCAGATGTTTTGGCCTTCAACTCCCATCATTCTGCTGTCTTGATGGGCAACTTCAAGGCCCAGCTCTCCCTTCGGATGACTCCATCTTTACATCAGACTTGGAGTGGGCCAGCTCTTCAAACAGCGGATGCCTTCAGATAATCTAATTCTTTTCCTTGCTGCTAATTTGTCATATATTTATTGTTTGAATGTGTAATTTAAATGGGTATTGTTTTATATTCTTTTTATGGTTTTTTCAAACTATATTGTTAGCTGCCCAGAGAGCTCCAAATAAATAAAATTAGTAATAATCTTGCAGGCAAACCATTACCTATACAGTATTGTAAATTAAGAAATATCTGTACCTACCTGCTGATCTTTCTATGATTTGTAGTAGCAAATATCCTGATAAAGTTGGAAAAGAAGGTGACATGAGAAAGGGTTCCCTCATACAGTCATAGAGGGGGAATCAGCACGTCGTACCGAGATTGCTTCTAAGTGACCCCAGTGCGGCATGAAAGCGATCGTGTAACTGGCCTTTGGAAGAGCTGACGAAGAGACGTCCTTCCCGCCCCCGCCCCCGCCACCCACAGACCTCCTCGCCAACCGGCGAGGAGAGCTCAGCTGAAGAAGGCGGGGTTGAGAGCGGAAGAAGCTCTCCACCCCGCCTTCTTCCCCCGAGCTCTCCGTCCCAGCCAGCGAGGAGGGAGTTGGGTGGCGGTGGCGGCGGCGGGAAGGACATCTCTTCGTCGGCTCTTCCAAAGGCCAGTTACACGATCGCTTTCACGCCGCACTGTGGTCGCTTAGAAGCGATCTCGGTACGACGTGCGGATTCCCCCAGAGTTAAATTTACTCGTAACAACCATTCCTTGCATTCATTCACAGCACTTTTTGCAAAGAAATTAGTACATTTTACAAGGAAGGAACTTTAATACAAAATAATCTTAGAGACAAAACACAGATTGGGATTGGACAGAACACCAGATTTGGGGTGTACTTGAAGTGTTTACTGGGAAAAAAACCCATTCTGTATGGAAGGTCTTTTAACGCTGTAAGAGGACTTCCACACAGAATGGTTTTTTTGTATATATGTTATATACAAAAAAACGGGGTTGGACTCAATGGCCTTGTAGGCCCCTTCCAACTCTGCTATTCTATGATTCTATATTTGGCACCATCGCAGAGTTTCTTCTAAGAATTACAATGAGCTTTGTGATGTCAGTGAGTCAGGAAAATTCATTTTTTAAGCAGTAGGGGGTGCTGCAGAAGTGGTGAGTTTGTGTTCTTACAAGTGGGATCTGCAACAAAACTTTGCAGTCCGGAGTGCTCATTTTCAGGGTCCCAGCCAGCCATGCATACATATATACCGTCTTTTAGGAGATTCCATTCTCCCCTCACCCCAATTTTCTGTTCCCAACCATCCCCAGTAGACAGCATTCTGTGCAAATAAACTGGGTCAGTCCTTCTTAGTTTGTGGGGGGGTTTCCTAAATATTTTTTTCTTCTGCAAATGTTTGGGTTCCGTGACAAATGCTGATCACTCCCTCTTGACATGCAGTGGACCTGTTTTAGCTGCATAGTTGTTGTAGGCATTCAGCACCTGGGTTTGCTAGCAAAGGGAGTGATACTGCCTGTGGCATGTAACCACATGGAAATCTAGAAGGGTTTCGTGTTGGTTTGGGTCATAAGAAAGAGGGAATGGGAAATAAATAAAGAAAAGAAAACTATTTGGAGTAGTAATAATTATTAAATAGGAATCCTTGAAGGACTAATCATTGAAGTAGCTGACTTTTCCTTGATATCTGGCCTGGGATCAGCTGCTCAGATACTGGATGCAAATTCTGTTCAAATCAAAAGCCCAAAGCAAGTAGAATTAGGGTATATTTGTATAATCCCTTCCAAGTTCATCATGTTTCCCTGTGGCTGCAGCCCTAGGCACACTGAGGCCATGTCTACACCAGCTGGTCACAGCTGAGTCCCTGTGCGTCTAAATGGCGGGGACGAGTTTTCCCAGGGATAAAGAAACCCTGGGAAAACCCAATTCTTCCTGCAGTCTCGGGACTGTGGGCGCCCATTCCACCTGGAACCGCACTTACTCATGAGTAAGTGTGGCACCAGAAATAGGCACGGAGCCATGTAGCACAGTTCCATGCCCATCAGGGGAGGGGTGGCAGCAATTTTGCCAACTCTGGGATGGCAGGGAGGGGGCTTGGGGGGCAGTTTTGGGTGTTTGTTTTTAACTACTTTTTCGCTGGAGCGGGGATTCGCTCTTGTGTGATTGGCCCCGCACATGGGGGGGGGGGAGAATGGTGGCCGTGATGTGCCTCTTTCCTCCCGGTACGTCACATGCCACTTGTGCACCCTGGGGGTGGATCTCGCGATCAGGATATTGCAAGATCCTCCCCCTCCCTCCTGGAAGGCTGGGAGGTGTAGAAAGGGCCATAGAGCCTTTCTACATGAGGCTTTTATTGTGTGCTTATAATTGCTCACTTATGGTAGTTTACGAGTCTTTACATGACGTTGTCATCCTCCGCAGCCTTGCCTGTGCTTTGCAACCAATTGCTCCCAAAGAATCCTGGGATTGTTGAGGTGCTGTGACAGAGCTCTAGCCCTCCCTGACTAAACTACAAACCCCAGGAAACTTTGGGAAGAACATAGCTAAGCATAAATGTGACAGTGCAGTTCATAGACTACACCCCCGCAACAAAGCTGAGAATCTTGCACTGTTGATTTTATTGGACCTAGTTGTGATTTGCCTCTGCAATGGCAGTGTTTGCTGTTGAAAGTGTCACACCTTCCCATAAAAGCAGGATTTAGACAGGAGCTTTGAAATCTTATAAGTAGGACTCGACTCCTCCTGACTGTGGCTCCTTGAGAAGCGAGGAAAGGAGTCTTCTTTTATATAAGGCAATCCAATGTCATAATAAAATGAACTGCACAAAAATGGTCGGCACTCAACCTGAACATGCTGGCACACGGAAATGCCTGCCTCAGCACTGCCACATCGCCAGGCTCTCCCTAAAGCCTCTCAGTTTTATGGCTATCAGGCCTTGGAAGAGGTGTGGGGTTTTATAGCAGTAATAGCTGTTTTTCTCAAGCATAATATATGGGGCTATAAAACTCACTCGCCAGTACTGTTTTCCACCAAAAAGATATGAAGCACCATGGAAAAAAAGAAGGGCGGGGGAGTTCTGAAGCCTTTTTGGCTAACTCAGGGCTACATAAGAAAACAACAACAACGAAGGGCTATTCATTATGCAGTAATATGGGCACAATCCAGTCAAAATTAAGCCCTTTTAAGGCTCATTCATTTCGACTGGGAAGAATGAAGCATGTGCTTAATGTCTCACATGGTGCTCAATTTTACCTGGATGGTGCCTCTCTTTCTCAGAGAAGGGAAATAGAAGTTATTGCTCTTGACCGAACCGAAGAGGCAAATGACATGTTACATGTGAAAGCATGTGGTCCTTTTTGAAAAGGAAATGTTCACGGAGTGGGCGATTGGGAGAGGAGAAGCTACAGGAGCAGTTGAGGTGCTCAGAACAGATTTGAAAGCTTTAAGGGGGGAAACAATCGGGAGCAGGAAAATATGGTATGTCTGTGGGGGGCAGGGGGAGTTAAGCATTGCCTCCTAGCCTGCCACTCCTTCATTCCTGATCCCCCCCCCCCCAAATCTTCTTGCTGGAATTTGCTTTTCTCCTTCAACAAAGGGTATCAGGCTATAGTCACAGTTGCATGTAGGATACAGTTTGCCCCCTCCCACCCCACAATGAAAGCAACAAGGAACATTGTGACATTCAAGGAAGAGAAAATTGATGGTGGCAGCATGAGCATTTGTAGGCAGGGCCCTGTTTCATCAGATGTGTCAAAAGCACCTAGAAAGCAAGCCCAGAAAGATTTTCCACAATTGCACTAAGAATATAAGAATTGCCTTTGCAGGATCAGACCAAAGTCCATCTAACCTGCTTTGTTTTTTCAACAGTGATCCTCCAGATGCCCCAGCCGGGTACTTATAAGGAGGGCATGAAGGTGATGGCCTAATACTGTTATATTTGCTCCTAATATATGCAGAGGTATTCTGCCTTGGTACAGGAGAGGTCCTATTCAGCTGTCATGCTAGCATCTGTTGACAGAGCAGATCCTTCACAGTTTGTCTAATCCAGTCTTCCCCAATGTGGTGCCCTCCAGATGTTTTGGACTTCAACACCCATCAGCCCCAGCTAGCATGGCCATAGGGTTAGGAATGCTGGGAGTTGGAGTCTAAAACTTCTGGAAGGTACCAGGTGTTGGGGAAGGATGGTCTAACCCAGTGGTTCCCAAACCTTTTCAGGTACCCGACCCCTTGGTTCCACAAACTCATGCCCAGTGCCCCCTACCCTACACTATAAAAATCATTATTCAGAATAGTGGTTTTCAATGACCCACTAAGGAGGATAATAACAATAACATTCAAACCAGTAACAATTAATTGAATATTTATTCAAAATCTAATTACATTTTTTTAGTTTATTCAATTTAACTTGATCCAGTGATATCATCTTTTCAAAGTCTGATAGTAATTTAGCAAGAATATTAGATATCACATTTAGCAATAGAGTACCTCACTATTCTTAAATTCTTAATGTGATGGATGGGCTTGATAATGTCTGGTTTAAAGTCACTTAACATGAGTCTTAAATCACTGTGTTTAGTAATCGAGTCAATTTCTTTGCTTGGAGAGAAGTAGGCAGACCACACTAAAACCACATTCCACCAAATATGATGTTGGAAATGCAATCAGGAGCTTCTGAACCACTCTCCATAGTGCAGTATAGCAGGGTACACCAAGCAGGGTATGTCTCTTCATTAGCGTTTTTGTGCTTTTGAAACACTTCAATTCACCGTTAAAAGGACTCTTCTTAAACGGTATTAATACTTGCGTGGATTCTTCCCCTATATGGCTTGGGACCAAACTACCTTCTCCCATAAAAATGTCCCTGGGTTTTAAGTCCTTCTGGAGAGGCGCTTTTGGGAAAAGACCACCTAGAGCACCCCCTGCCACCCCTTTACCTCTTAGCACCCCCCTGCTGCCCCTCTGCCTCTTAACGCCCCCCCTATGCAATCCCACCACCCTCAAGGGGGCAGTACCGCCTACTTTGGGAACCACTGGTCTAACCCCTTTAAAACAGCCAAGTCAGTGTACTCTTACTTCCGAGAGTAAATTCCATGATTTGCGTATCAAAGTGTTTCCTTTTATCCAGAGGAGGGCAACCAGAATGGGGTAGGGGGCAGATGACCACCTACCCAGCCCTCTGCGGGCCAAATGACATGAAGGGATGTGGCCACAGCCCCTTCTGTCAAAGTGATGAGGCCACACACATCATTCAACATCATTTGGTCCCTGATGAGCAGGCTGGGAGGATGACTCTCGATGTGGGTCTCCTTGGAACCAGCCTTAGTGCATGCGGTCTTCTCTCACAGGGAAGAGGACAGGAAAACTTGCAAGGCCTGGCTTCACTTGCCTTTTGCCTTCACCACATGGGGAAGGTGAAGCACAACCAAAGCCCAATCATGTGGCACTTCCTGCAGGACTTTCCAGGGGAGAGACAGACAGAGTAGGGTGGTGGCTCTGAAGTCAGTGGGCTGGTGAATCCACTCCAGATTTCAGTCATAACCAGTCAGAACTCTAAAGGCGCTATCCAAAGCCTTGGATAGTGCCTTTAGAGTTTTGACTGAAATCTGGAGCGGAGTCACTGCTCCACTGACATCAGAGTCACCAGCCTACACTGGGGACACCACATTCTAGCCAGAAGTCTGAACTGATCACTTTGAAGCTTGAAGGCTGCATGAAATTGGGCTGAGGGCCGCTGGTTGCCCACCCCTGCTTTGCGCTAGGTTCCCTGAAAATAAGGAAGTGTTTTTATTCCATTTTTTGAAGAGGATGCTCTACCCAACCATTTATGGCCAGAAAGACCTCTACTTCCAGAAATAACCGCACTGTCTCTTTCAAGCACGGGCAGGAAAACTGCGGTAAATTTACTGCTAGATCTTTCAGCAGTATTATAGCAGCAATGATTGCTAGTCACGCATATGTAGGACCATGGCGGGCAGTAAGACAGGGATAACTAGCCATTGTAGCAATCCATTCCCTATCCTTCTATACCAGCATCCCTCTTCTCCAGTGGCTGCACACATTTTGGCATGTCCGGCCGACACAGAAAGGGCTCGTGACCAGAGGGGAGGAAAGCTGTTTACAATCTTTCCTAATCTTCGGTGTATTTCTTCACTTTTACAACCGGTAACAAATTAACTTTCACTTTATCTTTCTTTTGTGCTTCGGTGGCTCTGCCCTGCCGTTGGCGTCATCCGCTTAACCCAACAGCTATGCAGAGGATTAGGGCAGCCAGAAAACTTACTTGGCTTGGGTCAGCATTTCTAAAGGATGGATTCTGACTCGTGCTCTGTGAGTCTGAAAGCCCCCATCAAGGAATGTTATTTATTACATTTATATCCCACGTTTCTTCCAAGGAAGGGTGTTTCCAGGTGATCTCTCATGCAGGCACCGAACAGACCCAAACCTGCTTAGCCCTAGCAATGCTTTTAGTCCATTCCCCGGAACCTAGGAAATAGACTCCACCAGCCTTTTCCAAGATCCCGGCTTTGAGTGGGTTGTGTGTGTGAGGAATATTCTGTAAGAAAGCAATTCAGTAGATGAGCCGCAACTGATGCATACCAGGAGTGGCTTGGCTTAGTGGCTAAGCAAGTGAATTGAGACTCAGAAAGTCCATGGTTCAAATCTCACTTCTTCCCTGAGCTCAGTTGGTAAACTTAGGCCTTAGCTAGACCTAAGGTTTATCCTGGGGTCATCCCTGTTCATGTAAATGACACACAGGATATCCCGGGAGCAGGCAGGGACGATCCCAGGATAAACCTTAGGTCAAGCTAAGGTAGGGTGACCAGCTGTCAGGATTTTCCCAGATTTGTCCTGGTTTTTGTTCTTTCCATGGTGTCAGGGGGGATTTTCTATAATTTTCAATAATGTCCTGGAATGACACACCTTCCTCTTTAAGGCTGCCATTAGCATGGCAGGAGGGAATGACATGCTTTCTTGAGGCACATCATTCCCCCACCCCGAGCTCCAATTGAGGTCTTAAAGGGGAAAGTGGGTCATTCGTGGACATTATAGAAAAGGCCCCAATTGGAGTGGATGGTTGTGGTGCAGAATGAAATCCTTTCCCCTCCTCCACTCCAATCAGGTTCTTTAAGGTGGCGGGGGAATAACGTACTTTCTGCAGGACTCAGAAAGCTGCTTCCCCCCCCACACACACACTAGGTGTCCTCTTTTTTGGTTTCCCAAATATGGTCACCCTAAGCTAAGGCCTAAATCAAGCTTCTCTCTCTCTCTCTCTCTCTCTCTCTCTCCCACACACACACACACACACACACACACACTGGCTGGCTTCACACAATATAGTAACCCACACTCAGTGCTTCAGTGTGAGATGTTAAACTAGATTGTTGTTGAACCATGGGTTATTGTGTTGTCTGAACACAGTGCGCTTTCCACAGAATGAGTTATTGTGTTATCTGAACCGAGTCCATTTCTGCAGGGTGGCTTGTTAACCACCCTGAATAACCCAGCAACAAACCATGATGTCTGTGGATGATGGGAATTATCATCCAATACATTTGGAAGGTAGCAAATTGGGAAAGACTGGTGCATATAATTGCCTGAGTCTCCCCAGTCTAATCTAACACGCTAACCACTATACCACACTGCCTCACTATGTCTTGCGGTGGGGATATGCAAAAGTATCATCTTTAACATGGACTAATCTGAGTTGGTTCACTGCTTTTATATGAGAAATGACATCCACCTGTGAAAGGTTAGAAAATATTTTTGTATTTATTTTTCTTTTAAACACTAATAAAGAAATACAGCACTGTTTCCATTGGAAGGCAGTAGTCAACAAAAATTAATGTACCGTACTAGGAGATTTTGGGCATGTAGTACAACTACACCCAAAACAACTTCTTCCAGCTATCCCTAGATACTGAAAACGTTGATGCAGTTGGAGAAGCAGTCCTGCAATTTACATTATTCACATTAAATTTTGTGATTATATGCAATCAATATGATTTACACAATAATTTAGGGAAATGATTCAACCCACCATTGTAATAAATTACATAGCACAACATGGTTATGTTTGGCAAATGTTACAATACTTTGACAACCAGTGTCTGCTAGCTGGGTGTTTACTTTTGTATCTGATGTAAAAAGACTAGGCCCTTTAGCTGCTGTAAATGAGATGAGCTCAATAGGTTGGTTTATCTCAGTTAAAGATCTGTCTTGAGGCCTCTTTGGCAGTTACAACTTCAATTAACCGTACTTTCTTATAAAGAGATGGCTCCTCTGAATTGGTGTTTGTAGTCACCACAAACTCATATTTCCACAAACTCTAACTCCTGTCCTTAAATGCAAGACGTTGTCACTAGTTTATCATCATGCAATACTTGAGGCAGCACTTCTCCTGGCATAAAGCGACCTGTACACTCAGCATCCAAGGCCCTCATCCGGGATGCCTCCTCCGAGGGAGGCTCTGAGGGCAGCAACAAGGGAGAGGGCTTTCTTGGTGGTGGCCCCCCAATTGTGGAATGATTTCCCTGATAAAGCCCACCAGGAGCCAACATTGTTGCCTTTTAGGTGTCAGGTTAAAACTGCCCTCTTCTCTCAAGAATCTGGCAGCACATGATGAGTTTGTAATCAGGTCTAGGATTGTCTTATGCTGATTGTTTAAAAATTGTTCTTAGATATATGTTGTCCGTTGTGTGTGCTAGCTGTTTCTATGTCTTTACATAAATGTTTTTCTTACTTTCTATAGTATTTTAGTGGTTTTTAATTTTTGTGACCTGTCTAGAGAGCTTTGGCTATGGGACAGTATAGAAATATAATAAATGAAATGAAATGAATGCTCTCTAAAGCAGTCAGTGTCTTTCCACATGTTCCAAGGTACTGTGTGGTTCCTCAGCAACACATTTCCATCAGGGCAAAGCGGAGACTTTTAGCCATAGCTGAGCACACACTTTGCATGCAGAAGGTCCCAGCTTCAATCTCTGGCATCTCCATTTAAAGGGATCTCAGTCCAGTAGCAGGACTGGCAGAAGTTCTGCCTCAAATCCAAGATAGCTGCTACTAGTCAGAGTGGCCCATAGTGGGTGAGATGGACCATGAATCCGACTTCCTGATAAGGCAACTTGAAATATTCTCTGCAAGACGCTTGCTCTCCAGTACTGATCATCTCCTGTCCCGCATATCTGGGGAGTGTACAGCAGGTTCTCAATTCACATGGGGTGACAGTCACAATAAGGACACGTCAGTACCTAATTTGATCTCAAGAACAGGGGTGGGCACAAAAAAAGATCAGGATCTATTGGTAGACCTCGGGGGGGGGGATCTACACGATTGCTTTTAAAGCGCTTTAAAACACTTTGAAAACGTTTTGAAAACTGTATATGCAGTGTGTCCTGAGATCCAACAGTTGTCAAAACTGTTATAAAGCGCTTTAAAGCGCTTTAAAGCTGTAGTGTAGATCCCCCCCTGGGTGATTTGCAGTAGGTCAGCCAGGATTTCTGATGCACAGTTGTTTAAAAACAACCAAAAAATTACTCCCCACTCCCCGAAAGTTATGGGACTGAAATGAAGGAAGCTTTGGGTAACCAGGAGTGGATTTTCATGTAGAAGGATTGTGTGCTTGGTTTGAATCTGGCACTCGTAATAAATTCTTGGGCTCGGAATTCTTTAATTCTATGTGTATGCCTTTTGCACCTGTCTGGTTGGTAGATCTCGGTGTCTCTAATAAAAAACCAAAGTAGATCCTGCAAGCCTGAAGCCTGCCCACCCCGCCATAAAACATCCCACATTTCCAGCATCCTTTGCAGCTCACAGGGGTTCCATGCCAGAAAGGGTTGCCTGGAGGCAGAAAGTTTGAAAACCATCATTGTAAAGTTTCTGGGGCAGAGATGTAGTCATTGCATACCACAGGCACTACAGCAAGCATTTTCTGCAAAGTTTTTTCTTTCCCGTTTATGACAGATTATGGCATAACAGAAAATGGTGCTCATTCACTTCAGCATATTAGCCCAAACACTTGAAGACCTTTCTTAATTGCATCCTGGCTATTTTCTCCGCTGAGGTGGGCAATAGTCTGGATATATCCTTCTCTCTGAGGAACCAGCAAGGTTTCATTGAGAATGAGCAGAAGAAAACAGGGCAAAATCCTTATTACAACAGCATTTTCTGAAGGGCTTGTCTACACATTCAAAATTCAAAAATTGTTATCTTAGGATAACAAGCCCTGTCTGTGCAAACAGGGAATTCCATGGTATATTAGCCACACTCCCATTCTGGATGCTTTGAGCACATGAGGAAAAACCTCCTGTTAGAGCAGTATGACAATGGAACCAGTTACCTAGGGAGGTCATGGGCTCTCCCACACTAGAGGCCTTCAGGAGGCAGCTAGACAGCCATCTGTCAGGGATGCTTTTAGGTGGATTCCTACATTGAGCAGGGGGTTGGACTCGATGGCCTTATAGACCCCTTCCAACTCTACTCTTCTATGATTTGCAGGCCTCTCTTGACCCATTCACACTACCATTTTGGAGGTGAAAGAATAACTGCAAACATGACTTTTCTCAATATTTGCACAATAAAGCTATATAAGTAAGCTGCTGTGTCCTGGAAAACGGCTAGAAAATGTTTGGGAACTTGCAATCTCACCTCAGTGGAATGTTCTCGCCGTACGGTTTTCTAATGGAAGTGGTGAGGTAAAACATCACCTCATGGTGACCCTTGTGTCTTAAAAATTGTCTTGTGAATTAGGTCTTCCAAGAAACTGGAAATATTACTCATCAGAGAGAACAATTCGACTATTGTTACAGCACCTCTTATCTTGGGATAAAAGAGAAGCAAATCAAGAGCCCTCTGTATCTTTTGAACCGCTTTCAACTTCATTCTCTATCTTGTCCCTTCAATATGCTAAATAAATGGGAAATCAGGTTGCTGTCTATACGCCTTCAAAGCACCGCCGTGGCTGCGATTTGGTACTGCATCGGTTATATGATGCAGCTGCCAATTTGCAGCCACCGTGGGACTTTTTCCCGAAGCTGCAGTGTAAAAAAGTCAGAGTCTTACCCTGACTTTTGCCTTGGGAGCATGGTCACCACAGCTCTTATGCTGTGCGACCTCGCTCCAGGGTTGATCCAGGGGGCATTCTGGGGCGGAAGGCAACCCTGAACGGTTGCTGAACACTGGGAAGAGTGTGGGGGGTGGGCCCCAGTACCTAAAAAACCCATGCTCCCTGCTGACATGGGGATTTCCTGCTCCCACCCCCAGCAGTGATAATGCGGGGTTTCAGCGGTGCTGTGAAGACAGGGCCCAGGGCTTGTTAACTGAGGATAATTGAGAATGTAACATGCCCCAGAGCATGTATCTGTCTAATAATCATGGCACCTCTCAGCTATGCTATAAACTTCGATTTAATGCCAATTAAATGTCAATATATATTTGACATCACATTTGGTACCAGTGACACTTCTGTATGGGCTACAAGAACTCCTTAAAATTTTGAGGCACCTGCCCTCCGTCCAGTTTCCCTGCCTTCTTGACTGTGTAGGTAAATTTTAAAATGTGATGGCAGCACATACCCCACTGGCCAAACATGTCAATTCACTACGTTTTTAAAATCTCACAGTTTCCAAAGCATTTTAAAGAGTTCTCAGCTACGACATTCATTGGAATGATGTGACCAGTTCCTCTGTTTAGGGGAGAATCTATGGATCAATAGCAGAGCACATGCTTTACATTCAGAATGTCCCAGATTCTTAAGGCGGGGAAGTCATAGAATAGTAGAGTTGAAAGGGACCTAGAAGGCCATCGAGTCCAACCCCCTGCTCAATGCAAGTCCTCTCCCTGAGGTTTTGGAGAGCTCTTGTCAGTTGGAGTAGACAATCCTAGGCGGGATGGGCCAAGGGTCTGACTCAATCTAAGACAACTTCTTAGGTGTATATGGCCTTTGTCAATGGGCATGTCAAGTAGGCTGCTGCTTGTGGAGCTTGGAATGACACCCAAGGGCATGACCGCAAAGACTCAAGGTCAAGTCGTAAACTCTGCCATGGAGAGGACTGTTTTCATTACAATGCAAGCCCTATTCAGGCATTCTGTAAACACTTGAGGGGGGAGAGCAAAGATGAACATACAAGCCCCGTCCTCGCTTTCATCGCCATCTTCATTGTCCCCCATGTGCCGAGGGTGACTCTTTTGCAAGAAGGAGCCTTCTCCATCCCAAGTTCTAAATTACACCAGGAGCCTCCACGGACCAAGAAGGTTCTGGGCTGCAGGCTATCGCCCTCAAAATTTGGAGGGCGATGGAGGGGTGGAGGGCAGAGCTGGCATGTTCGCCTTTGCTCTCCTCGCCTCACATGTTTGTAGAACATGTGAATAAGGCTACATTGACAAAAAGTGCAGTTGGCCCAAACAGAGGGCTGTCTATGAGCTCCTTTGGCTTCTCACCCACCCCGCCCCCTCGGCAGTGGCGAAGCCTAAAGTGGGTGTCAATCTTGTGCCTGCAGCCTCCCCCACCCCATTATCTTTCCCTCATTTGTTCTCCATAATTCCCAATATAATAGCACCTGGGATCATTACGTATAGGGGTAAGAAATGGGTGGAGCTGGCAGCGGGGCACTTGATTCGGACGTTCACAGAAGCACCTACTTCCACCATCATTAAATCCCATGGAACCAAACCAGTCTTCCTTGGATGGAAAAGGAGAAGGAGAGCACCAGAAGCAACTTAAGCAGAGCAGCTCAGCACAGAGGCATCCCTGCCAAACAGACGGACCTTGCTGTGTATCAGCAAGCCAAATCTTAAGGTCTCAACAATAAGACAAATTAATGAAGGCTAAGTCTACCAATGGCTATGAGTCATGGGACCTTGATGTGCAGATACAGTGTAGCTGACTGCCAGTTGCTAAGGGCAGTCAGAAGACAAGGCCATTGCTGTCACACGCTGCTTGTGGGCTTCCCCAAAGCATCTTCTGGCCACTTTTGGAAGGAGGGAATGCTGGACTAGAGGGACCTTGTTCTGATCCAGCAAGGCAATTCTTTGTTCAGATATACTGCTACTTCCTCAAGGAAATCACCAATCACCAGATGGACAAAGTATCGCCGTATGATAACTATACCTTATGAGAACACGTTTTTGCCACTGAATTTTGTTTATTGCTGAGGATCAATGGAAGCATCTAGGCCTGGCCTAGGCAGTGGAGCTATGGAGGAGGCAGCAAAGAGGCTGTGCTGCAGCAGCGGCCAGGTCAAAGTCTCTGCATTTTCTTCTGTAGGTGCCGTGCCCATCTGAGAATGTATGAACTCCATAACGTCACAGGAGGACTTGGGGCTATTTAGAGATGCTCCAGCCAAGGAATCTCCCCCTCCCTTTCATTCAGATGCCTTTTTAAAAAGTTAGATTCGTAGAGAAGTAAAAACAAACATAATGAGTAACTCAGTGGCAGTGAAGAAACAGGTAAGTCAGTGCAATTTCTAAAATAGTCACCAGCAGATCTGAAGGTTGGGATCTGGCTCTACAGATGAAGGAGAAGGCCGCCATTGAGGCTAGTTCGTAAGTTCTGCAATGCTTGGGTGCAGTTGTTCTCCACAACTGCATGTGAAGATGGCTTTCCCCCCCCCATGCAGTGTCGAAATAACAGACGTTTGCACCCCGGGATATCCCTGTGAACATTCTACCTCCAGAGTGATCAAGATGAGAACGAGAGAGGTCTCTTCTCCCCCATCAATGTTCTTCACGACATCAGGTGGACTCGTTCAGCCGGATGCTAGATAACCTCTTGCTTTGTGATGGTAGGTTGAGGGATTGAACTGGGCTGTTTGGCTACGGTCACAATGGCCCCGGGAAGCAGTTTGTATTGTTCAGCTCCTGAGCCAGCTGGTGGGGAAGGCTGGGGAGTTTCAGGAGTGGCTGTGGGGATAAAGGCTGCATTACAAAATAAGCACAGGCATTTCCCCACTCACGGCGGGAAGGGCAGAACTGCACAGTCCTATGTACATTCACTTAGAAGTAAGTAAGTTCCAATGTGTTCAATGGGGTTTACTCCTTGCTGGGTCTATCCGGACAACACGCTGAGCCATGGTTAGGCCGCTAACCCTTTTGCAGCAAGTGGTTAGTGAGCATGCTTAAACTGTGGTTATGTAGCCACTATGGCTAGGAATGGTTCACACGACACACTAAGCTATAATGTTTAGCTCAAAATGCTTAACCTTCATGGTTTAGCGTGTTATCTGAACCGGGCCAGTGTGTTGTGTTGTGTTGAGGATTGCAACTTACATTCATTTTGGCGTTCACTTACACTTGCTGTGCAAATGTAAGACTTTCATTGGACAGAATAAACACAGGGTAGCACTAAATCGCATGAAGTTATTGCTGGCACCCATCGGCAGTGCTTGAAAGCAATCTTGTAAGCCAGGGTAGAGAATCTCTGGCCCTTCAAATGTTTTGGCTAATAACTCCCATCAGCCCCTGCCAGAATGGCCAATGATTTGGGATGATGGGAGTTGTAATCCAACAGATTACAACACTCAGAGATCCCCCCTCCTAATGTAAAATGTAAAAGAAGAAGCTGCCAGATAAGAGAACTGTCATCACAGCCACCTCCACCAGCTGTGACTGGACCACGCCTCCTCCTACAGAGGCCATCTGTCCTGTGATTATTGCCACTTCTTTAGACTGGCAATTAAAAGTACAGATGGGCGAGAAATGTCGTCAGTTCACCTTTTCATGCGACCGTACCTAATTCTACACTTTCTAACCAATACATGAACTGAAGCACAACTATTCTCCAAAATTCACATTTCTTTGAATTTTGCAATGGTGTTCTCCAATGAAAAACACACACACAAATGTGTATGTTAGTAAAAATTAGTTTAAAAATGCATTATATTAGGAAAACTATTTGAAGAAAATGTGTATATGAGGCAAATTTGTGTACAAAATGCATGTATTAGGAGAAATGCTCACAAACTATGCGTACAAATTTTCATGAAAACTTTTTTTTAAACAAAATCTCAATTGTAAATTCTCGAAGTTCAGTATGAACCGAACTTAAGGTTGGGATTCTGAGAAACTGATAAAACCCCAAACTGACAGATTCATCCATCCTTAAAGACCAGATGCACTTTTTACTGGTTTAATGATTTGTTATTGTTATTATTGTATAATGTTCACCAACCAGGATTCTCCCTCGCAAAGAAGAGCGCCACATGTATAGGGCCTGTTCTCATTGTAGCAGAAGGTGCAGCCAGTGGGGAATGTGGCTGGCGAGCATCTTGGTGGCTGGGGTTAGGCCCAACAGACGTGGCTCTGCAACCCCTTCACACCCGTGAACGTATGAAGGGGTCTGTGTGTACCCCTTCTTAGGTAAGCTGCTCTGAGAGCCTTGACCACTGAAAAGCAGGGTAAAAATTCTTAAAATAAATAATGCGTGTGAGATTTTGTTTAGTATCTGTGATGAGCACCTATTGGATAGTGCCTGGGACATCACTACCAACATTTCATTTACCTCATGTGCAGTTTTTATATTTCAAAAAAA
Source organism: Elgaria multicarinata webbii (assembly GCF_023053635.1). NCBI lineage: Eukaryota > Metazoa > Chordata > Lepidosauria > Squamata > Anguidae > Elgaria > Elgaria multicarinata. Next base: position 191,569,110 of record NC_086171.1, read on the forward strand.
GATTTTTGTCTTTACTTTTGTTTTCCTGGTGTGTGTGCATGTGTATGTGTGCACAGGTTGTGTGCTTATCTGCTACAACACATAAGTACTCAGGTAGCTGCTTCAACAGGGAAAGTAGTAGGGCTGTGCAAGGTTCAAACCTCGGATATTCCAATCTGAGGCTCGGAGGTATTTTGTGGCAGATCTGCCATTTTAGGACAGGATCTGCCATTTTAGGATGGGATCCGCCATTTTCTTGCACAGCCCCAGGCCCTGGTACAGCCTACAGCCCCCAGCATGCAGTGCCTGGGAGGGCTGGACTTAATGGGTCCCAGGAACAGAGGGCAGATGTGTCCTCGCCATGCGCGATCGCCCGCTCCTTGGTGTGATCTCCACCTTCCCCACCGCCATTACTGGCTTCCTCTCAGGAGATCGCATCCTCACGCAAGATCACCAGCATCCTCTTGCGAGATTGTCCTGAAATGGCGGATTCCATCCTAAAATGGCAGATCTGCCACAAAATGACCTCTGAGTCTCTGATTCGAATATCCGAGGTTCAAAATTTGCACAGTCCTAGAAAGTAGTAAAAAGCTACTCTTTTCCGTCTTCACCATTGTCCCAACAATATTGGAACCCTTTCCACTCAATTTTTTTTCTTTTGAAGAAAAAAGAGAGAGGAAGGAATCCAGTAAGAAAGTATACATTTGGGGTCTAGTTTCTTTTACAACAACAGCAACAAGAAGCTGGGCTGAGCTTTCCTACACAGCAAAGTCCCCCCTATCTCCACTCCTACTGCTCTTAGGGAGACCTCAGCAACATGAGAGAAACTGATCCTGTTATTCCAGTGAAAGGATAATCTGTAAACAGCCTTATGCACTAAGTTTACCACAATTCAGGACAAACACCGCATTCCTGGATGCTGGATCTCTTATGCAGGAATACTCACACAGCTGCCCGTTGTGGATCTGAGCAGGCATTGTGTTGGCCACTATGACGTTCGTCCCCAGATTCTCCTGGATAAGGTGAGGGTGCAGAGCATGGTGGTGAGCATGAGGTGTGTCGCTCGACGATCCTAAAATGAATCATAATCCTAAGCATTGTGCAATATTCAATACAATTCTTAGCTCATTTGAAACGATCTCAGTGTCAGTAATCACCCTGAAGGTAGAGGAATGCACATAAACAGATAGACCAGGGTTCCCATCCACACTGCCCATGCTAGCCATACATTTCTGCAAATCAATATTGGATGTACGGAAGTGGGATCAAAACCATGGAGATACATTTTGGAAGGATCATGATTAGGATGACCATATGGAAAGGAGGACAGGGCTCCTGTATCTTTAACAGTGGTATTGAAAAGGGGATTTCAGCAGGTGTCATTTGTATGCCTGCAGCACCTGGTGAAATACCCTCATCACAACAGTTAAAGCTGCAGGAGCTACACTAGAGTGACTGGATACAAAAGAGGGCAGGGCTCCTGCAGCTTGAATGGTTGTGATGAAGAGGGAATTTCAGCAGGTGCTGCATGCATACAAATAACACCTGCTGAAATGCCCTTTTCAATACAACTGCTAAAGATACAGGAGCCCTGTCCTCCTTTCCATATGGTCACCCTATGAATCATAACTAAGACCACCTAATTGAGGCAATATTAAGAAATGCTTTTACTTTTAACCAGTCAATTTATACCTTGGTTGGAGAGAGAGATGCAACACAGTTAAGGCACTCAACCTGAATATGACTGATGGCCAAACCTTGATGTTTGACAGAAAGCTGGGTCTGAGAACTCAGGCCTCTGCCAAAGGGCTGCAAAGCAATGGGGGAAGGTGGGATCTGAAGCAGAGAAGTGGCAAACAAAGCCTGCTTTACTTCCCCTCTCCTTCTACTCTCCCCTTGCAACCTCTCATCCCACTGTTTCTCTGCTTCAAATCATGTCTTTCCTCAGCTGTTTGGTAGAGACACTCTTTGGCCAGACCCAGTTCTCCACTAAGTGAGCTTCTTTAAATGAGTGTTTTATAGTACGCTCATTACTGGCCATTCATGGATGTTTGTGGTTAATTCTGATGACGCCGTTGGCCTCTTGTGCATTTCCTGCTCCGTTTTCCCATTCTAGCGCTAAAAATAAAACCTAAGAAAACCCAACTCTTCTGGGATAAATCGATATTTGTCGAGTTTTCCTGCCGTATGCAGGTAAGGTTGCGCTATAAAATGCCCGCTAGAGGGTGCTGTCCCATTCAACTGCATTGAGGCGGTACAAGCCATGTGGTCGCAGCTCTCTTCCTCGTGTAATTATAGCTCGTTGCAGAAATGGAAGAGTTGCAGGATCAGAGCCATGGTAAGGGAACGCAATTTCCTCCTGTCTGCAGGAGCTCAATGCCTAGAATTGGTGCCTGGCTGCGACAATGGACTGGATGAGGGCTAATAAACTGAAATTCAATCCAAACAAGACTGACAGGATGGGGGGGGGTGTTCTACTGGTTCTGGATGGGATTGCACTCACCCTGAAGGAACAGGTTCGTAGCTTGGGGGTTCTTTTAGATCCATCATTGTCACTTGAGACTCAGGTGACCTCAGTGGCACGGAGTGCCTTTTACAAACTCCAGTTGGTGACTCAGCTACGCCCCTATCTGGACAGGGATAATCTGGCTTCAGTTGTCCATGCTCTGGTAATCTCCAAGTTAGATTACTGCAATGCACTCTACGTAGGGCTGCCTTTGAAGACGGTTCGGAAGCTGCAGCTCATGCAAAATACAGCAGCCAGATTGATTTCGGGAACCAGAAGGTTCGGCCATATAACACCTGCTCTGGTCCGCTTGCATTGGCTGCCTGTATGTTTCTGAGCCCAATTCAAGGTGCTGGTTTTGACCTATAAAGCCTTACACAGCCTGGGATTACAATACCTGTCGGAACGCCTCTCCCGACATGAATATACCTGGTCACTACGTTCAACATCTAAGGTCCTCCTCCAGGTGCCTACTCTGAGAGAGGCTCGGAGTGTGGCAACGAGGGACAGGGCCTTTTCGGTGGTGGCCCCCAGACTATGGAATGATCTCCCTGACGAGGCTCGCCTGGCACCAACGCTGCTATCTTTCCAGCGCCAGGTTAAGACTTTCCTCTTTGCCCAGGCATATGGCGGCACATCTTAATTACCCACATGTTTAGTTTTTTTAACGGTTTTTAATGCTTTATGTGTGTATGTTCTGTGTTTTAGAATTTTAAATTTTGTATACTCGTTTTTATCTTAATTTTAGAATTTCTGTAAACCGCCCAGAGAGCCCTGGCTATGGGGGCGGTATATAAGTGTAATTAATAAATAAAATAAATAAATCCCCCGCCTGAGTCAAAGATACAGGATCCCCATCATGAATGGAATTGGGTGACCCCAAATTCTTACTCTCTTAAAGAGAAAGAGTGACTGAAGCTTGTTAAATAAATATACCATGCTCTCTCAGTCTCAGTATGCAGTATACCGTCTCTGTATGCAGGCCTCTAAGCTTGTGGTGGAAAAATGAAGATAGCCTTATGAATTATTAGATAATAACCTCTTTACTGTAGCCTGATTGCAAACTTTGGCTTGAAATAAAAACTCAGATCTTGCTTCAGCAGAGAGATCAGAGTCCCAAGCCAAGCGCCAGATACTCTTTACTGACTCCAGACGTTGCTTCTCTTCTGTTTGCAATGGGGCTGATGCCGCGTCCTGCACTTGCCTCTCAGCCTAGCGTCAAGAGTCCTGAAGCCCAATGACCGGAAAGCTCTCAGAAGAGCCTCCGTGGCAATGCTCACCTCCCAGCAGCATCTCCTGCAGCAGGTTGTCAATCTTGGCCATGCCGAAGAGTTTGACGAACTGAATCTGCTCGATCATCTGCCAGGTGATGCTCTGGAGGGTGGGCAGGAGCAGCAGCAGCTCCCCAAAGCGTCCTCGTGAATCGTATTGCCGGTCGTTGATGTAGTCCTCCAGGCTGACCTGGACTTGGTACCGCATTCGTTTGATCTTGATGGGGTCGCTCAGGCCTTTGGCATCTGGAATAAACCACGAGAAGTTACATACTGTGCCACGTCTCCAAGGGCAGCCCCGTGGAGATTCAGACCAATTTGGGTGGCTACGTCATTCCATACAATATCCAAACTCCCTGTTTCATTTTCCTTACTCTGCCATAGCACAGACTTGGTGTGAGCTCTGACGGTATGAGGCAGGGATGGGAAACCTTTGCCCCTCCAGATGTTTGACTACAAATCCCATCAGCCCCAGCCAGCTTGGCCAGTGGTCAGGGATTGTTGGAATTGCAGTCCAACATTTCTAAGGCCATAGGTTCCCCACCCCTGGTGTGAGGGCTAGTAAAGAAGCACTGTAACTCCTCCAGCCTATGGAACCGGGTGCGTGAGCACAACACAAGAGACAGGATTCCTGTCGAAGAGAGAATGTCATGAGGTGCAGCCTTGTCACATGGCAGTGCTAGAGAAGTGAGAAAAACTGCACCATTAAAGGTACAGCTGCCCTGTTTTCCTTTGCATCTGGCTACCTGCATGTTGCTTTTTCATTTATTTATTTATTACATTTTTATACTGCCCAATAGCAGAGGCTCCCTGGACAGTTCTCTGGGCTGGCAGCATGGAGATTGTATTGTATAGTTTGAAAGAGCTTGGACTCAGCTGTAAATCAGGGCAGCTAGCTTCCACACTAGGCCCTTTTTCTGGAATTGCCAATCTTTGTTGGCTCACTTTTTTAAAGAGCATCCAGATGTCATGGTCATCAAATTGCTGCGGTTCGGTGTTTTCTGTGTTGCCCTCCTGTGCTTTATCAGTCCTGATTTGCGGCAGTTTGGGGGTTGATAAAATGCAATTACAGCAGTAGCCTGTCTAGTATGGATAGGCAAAGTGCTACTGAGGCTTATGGCTTCCTTATAACTGCAGGTGGGAGATGAGTCATGAATCACCTAATAGTGATTTGAACAGCCTCTCTTAATGGCCCCAATGTCAGTTTCTGTTCCAACAGGAGGGGAGGTGCTTTAATTCCAGTTTTTTTTTTTCAAATTGTTACTTTTTCTTTTTATTATTTATATCAAAATAGTGCTGTTTCTCTATAAAAATGAAAAAAGAGAGGAAATCAAACCTCCCTCCCCACTCACTCATCCAGCAGGAACAGAAACTGACCTTGGGGCAATTATGACATGTTATTAAGTTGTTCAACACTAATCACTACCTGAGCTCATATTGTAGGAAATCTTTCTTGAATGAGGCTTATTTATGAGTGCACATAATAAGAGGACCTTGAACAAGGACATTACTAAATTATATATATATATATATATATATATATATATATATATAAATTTGTGCTGTTGTATCATTGTTATATGATTCCATTACATGGGATTTTGTTGTGTAAGTTGCCTTGGGAGGCCTTTTGCAATTAAATGCAGCCTAGAAATATTTAAAATAATAAATAAATAAACAAATAAATAAATAAAGGGCTTGTGTGGAACCTTTGGACAGTATCCAATGCGACACGACAACTAGTGCAATGCCAATAGCACTTGCTGCCATGATGGGTTTTCTGGGGAAACTCATCACGCAAACAAGCACTATTGGCTTTGTGCTAGAGGCCGTTTATGCTAGTGCAACAGAATTGTGTTAGCAGTTGTGTTGCATTGGATCCTGCCCTTTGCTTTAATTCCACTTTCAGCAGATTGCAGAAAAGCAATGCCTCAGCAGTGCTAAAGGGCCATCGTGTAGAAGCAGCCTTAGACCTTTTCTAGCTACTGATTTTGTTTCTTTGTTTACCTGGATCAAAGAAGATGATGGCTTTCAAACAAGCATATTCATTATCATCAATCTGCAGTTCTTGGAACGTCAACACGAGCTCATCCAGGATTCGCACGGCCACGCGACTAATTTCTAGTAGCTCTGGGCAGTTACGGGGAATTATGTGGTCATTTCCTGTAGGAAAATTGTTTTATTTAAAATCTAGTTCTGTCAAATGCCTTTGCTGTTCTCTAGTTGCCATACGTTGCCATCAGGGCACATTTCACTTCCCAAAAAGTAATAATATGGATTTGCCAGGGTCTTACTGTTTGCAGAAAGAAGGCCAGAAGGAGCAGGTTATGCACTGGAGGTGGACGGTGTCATCAAAAGGACCCACGAAAAACCGTGAGTGAGCAGTAATGAGCGTGTGATAAAACACACATCTGATGATGCTCATAATGTCTACATCAGCCTTCCCTAAGCTGGCGCCTTGCAGAAGTTTTGGACTTCAACTCTCACGAGCCCCAGCCAGCATAGCAAATAGTCAGGAATATTCGGAGTTGTAGTCCAAAACATCTAGAGGGCACCAGGTTACAGAAAGCTGGTCTATGCACACTTCCCCATTTCAGCCCCAGTAAAACATTTTTGCAGGTTTCTGATTTCAAAAACCTTCAAAACCTATTTACCAGTGATGACAGGGAGACAACAAAATGCCTATCTCATCATACATTCAACTCTGTTAAAAAAAAGTTGTCTGTCTCTTGCCTCGATTGCTTGCTCATAAGAATCACTTAAAGTCAACAGGTGATTAAGGCTGCAATCCTGTACACGCTTCCTAGGACTGCGGTGCAGAACCTTTTACAGCCCGAGGACCAAATTCCATTTCAGAGAAACTTTCAGGGGCAAGGAGGGCTGTGTTCCAGTGGTGGGCAGGACTGAAGGCAAAAGGGGGCAAGGCAAAAGGGGCAGGGCAAAAATCCCTCCAATCCCAGCCTATTTCAGCTTAATGCTCTTACTGCCAGTAACTAAGTCTTAAGAGAGGCATTTCAACTGTTTAGAAAGGGGGGGGGGATGCACACAATCCAGGAAACTACCCCGTGATGGGTGGTTGTGAAAAAAAGGCCTGAGCCCAGGGGAAGAGGATGGCCATTGGGGGAATGCTGGAGTGCCAGATTGAGACCTCAGGAAGGCTGGATTTGGGCCCTGAGCAGGAGGTTCTGCAGCCCTGTGTCAGGGAATAAGCCCCATTGAGCACAGTGGGGCTTACTTCCAAGTAAACTTGTATAGGATTGCACCGTAAGAAAGCTGACATATTACATGGCCTTTTTTCTTCCAAATTCCCACACTAAAAACGTCAAAGATTGTGGCCTTTTTAATGGAATGAGACAGAAGCATCCTGGCACATGAAGCTCTTTACCTAGTAGTAGGATGTCTTTGAACACCATTGACCGTTTGGCAGCTCCCAGTAACAGGTGCTCCCCTGCATGTGCCCGTAGCAAAGCCACCTGGAGGAACAAAGGCCTATTATTATCGGGGTGACCATGGAATAGCATAGCAGGCAGGGCACAGAGTTATGATGTACCCACAGAAGAGGAATGCAGAGAAAATATCGCACCCTGTTACCTAAGGTGACCATACGAAAAGGAGGACAGGGCTCCTGTATCTTTAACAGTTGTATAGAAAAGAGAATTTCAGCAGTTAAAGCTGCGGGGGCTATACTAGAGTGACAAGATACAAAAGGGGGCAGGGCTCCTGCAGCTTTAACTGTTGTGATGAAGAGGGAATTTCACCAGGTGCTGCATGCATCCAAATGACACCTGCTGAAATTCCCTTTTCTATACAACTGTTAAAGATACAGGAGCCCTGTCCTACTTTTCATATGGTCACCCTGTTACCTCCTGTGACGACCACGTTACTGGAGGGATTGCAATACGAGATGGGCATTTGCCAATGACCCTGTTCAGGTGACACACTAAGCCATGGCGGTTCAGAATTTTGAGCTAAACATTATGGCTTAGTGGGTCGTGCGAACCATTCCTAACCGTGGTGGCTACATAACCATGGTTTAGACATGCTCACTAAGCATTTGCTGCAAAATGGTTAGCAGCCTAACCATGGCTTGGTGTTGTCGTCTGAACAGGCCCAGTGTGATGCACAAGGGTGTTTTGTTTCTGTAGATTGGAATACTTTAAGGAGGAATTGCAAGGCTGATGTATCTTGCTTATTTGCATAGGGCACAATCCATCTGATACATGTGCAATGGCATCCAACGGAGATCAGCGTGTGGCTCAATGGAGCCCTCTTCCCTCCTTCCCCAACTGCCCCTTAGCTACACAAATGTGCCAGTGGGTACCTCTCATAAAATGGAATACAAGAAGCACTACTCAGCCTTCCATATTTCAGGGCCTGACAAAATATGTCACACATTAAAGAGAATACAGGAAACGTTCATTAATTGCTTGGTGACTCTGCCTGATCTTTCACCAGAATCTTTAAAAGCTATCGCAGTAATGACATGACCACCTTCCTCACTTGATGCCAAGATATTTGGGGACTAGCGTTTCCAAAGCAGCAGTAACTTGCAGGCTCAGGGCCTGGGGAGCGGAGGGACAGCTGGATGGGTCTAGGGGAGGTGCTCTGCAGCCTCCTGTTGTAATAGAATTATAGAATCATAGAATAGCAGAGTTGGAAGGGGCCTACAAGGCCATCGAGTCCAACCCCCTGCTCAATGCAGGAATCCACCCTAAAGCATCCCCGACAGATGCTTGTCCAGCTGCCTCTTGAAGGCCTCTAGTGTGGGAGAGCCCACAACCTCACCAGGCAACTGATTCCATTGTCGTACTGCTCTAACAGTCAGGAAGTTTTTCCTGTTGTCCAGCTGGAATCTGGCTTCCTTTAACTTGAGCCCGTTATTCCGTGTCCTGCACTCTGGGAGGATCGAGAAGAGATCCTGGCCCTCCTCTGTGTGACAAGCTTTCAAGTATTTGAAGAGTGCTATCATGTCTCCCCTCAGTCTTCTCTTCTCCAGGCTAAACATGCCCAGTTCTTTCAGTCTCTCTCCATAGGGCTTTGTTTCCAGACCCTTGCTCATCTTGGTTGCCCTCTTCTGAACACCAGTGCATGCGTGCTCCTCAGGGCCTACTGGGCTAAGGTGGGTTAGGGAGGAGGGTTCCACTGAGCTGATCCCCTCCAGAGGACACAGCTGCATGTGCGAGGATGGGTCGTGCCTAGTTAGCTTGCAAGTCAAATTACATCCAACTGTTGGGGGTCAGCAACATGAGGATTCTCTTAGGGAGTCACAAGGTCACACAAATGGCCACGTGGTGGATCCAGATTCTGTCGCAGGTGAGCAGAAGGTATGTTGCACAAGCAAAGCAACCTTTCCCCTCATTGTGTAATGCCGTTCCGCATCACACACTGGGTTCTGCACAACACTGCTCGAGGCCAGATTTCAAGCTGTGTATGTTGCGCTACGGCTTGTGCAACGTTTTCATGGAACTGCAACACCGCTGCAGTTCACTCTTCCGTGAGTTCATGTCTGAATCCAATTCCACAAGTTTAGCATCTCTGCCCTAATGTAATTGATTTTTCCAGGGACTGTGGACATCTTGCGCTTATGAGGGACTTGAGGTTTATTTTTTTAAAAAAAACTCTACTTGCTCTGTTGTTAATGATTGCATTGTCTCACGTCATACGCTTCAGTGATCCTCAAGAATGTTCTGAATCTCCTATTCCACTTTTAGTTAAAAAAAAAATCAAAAAAATCAAAAAAATCGGTAGAAACAAAGGTTAATGCTAAGACCCAGTGTGACATGGATGCTTCTTAATGTCCGACTGGGACTTCAGCTGTACGGCAAACAAGTACTAAACATTAACTCAAGGATTTGGGAAAGGTTGTCTTCATGGGGATGGGCCAATTTGTATGTTCGGAACAAACACTGAGAAATATCTTGCAATGAAAGAGCTGAAGAGAAGGAGAGATTACTATTTCTCAAAGGTTTCAATCTCTGCATCAAGGCAAAGTAGAAGGAGGCAAATTTGTCTGAGCAAAATTCTGAGCTAAAAGTCTCCTGATGCTGAAGGCACAGAGTTATCAAAGACAGGAGCGTATCGAACTAACCTGGGGGGATCCGCATGTCGCTCCCAGAGCGCTTCTATGCGACCCCAGAGCACCCTGAAAACGATAGTCTGACTTCCCTGTAAAAGAAACGAGGAAGAGCCGTCCATGCCGCCGCCGCCGCTGACGACGAGGAGAGCTCTCCACCGGCGAGGAGAGCTCGGCAAAAGAAGGCGGGGTAGAGAGCTTCTTCCGCTCTTCACCCCGCCTTCTTTTGCCGAGCTCTCCTCTCCGGCGGAGAGCTCTCCTCGGCGGCGGCGGCGGCGGCATGGACGGCTCTTCCTCGTTTCTTTTACAGGGAAGTCAGACTATCGTTTTCGGGGTGCTCTGGGGTTGCATAGAAGCGCTCTGGGAGCGACGTGCGGATCCTCCCCTGTAAACTAGAGGTGAGCCACATGCTGCCCTTAGGTCTTCTTTGCACTCCTCTCCCAGCTGCCACATTTGCTGCCATTTTCCTGTAAAACAGGAAAGCCAATTTACAGCCTAATTCTGTTTCTGTTTTCTTGATTGGAAATAAGTCTTAGTGAGTTCAATGAGTCTTATTCCCAAGTAAGTGTACATAGGAGTACCTTAAGCACTTAACTATGCATCTATGTACTGTTGGTTTCAAGGACACTTATACATGACTCATTTTCTTGGGATTATGCCCCATTATTACCATTTTGCCAGGCAGCTCTGTTTATCAACCAACTACAGTGAGAAGATAATGCCCATTCACACAATGAATACCATAATAGGCTTGCAATTTTTTTTAGAAATGGAATAAGGAGATCACAGTTTAATTTTAGCTATAAATAAATGTCCAAACAACTGGCTCACCTGATCGTCCAGAGGAAGCTCACAGAAGGCTGGGATGTACTTGGCCCACTCCACTAACACCAACAACTGCTGCTTCATGGACTCGCACACGTCTGCGATATTTGCGATCTTTTTCCCCCTGATATCTCCGCTGATCACAGAAATTGGCGATGATATCTGCAAGAATGTGAGAGAAATTTCACCCAAGGTTGCTTAGGAAGAGACAGAGATCAGGAAAGTTGTGCAAACTGCAAGGATTCATCATCTGAGGTACAGCATGTGAGAAAGTGAAGTGCCTTTCCTTATGCTTAATGTGGAACCCCAAAGTGTGAATCCATTTCCCATTAAAGTTTGTAATCTACAAATGAGTTGTATTTTAGTGCCTCTTCCCCCCCCCCATCTTTTGTCAGCTTTGTTGGCCTCCAAATAGGAGGGGGGGAAATATAATGTACATCTTTATAAGTACATAATGTGTTGATTTGACTTGTTTCTCTTGGTCTCCTTAGGGATAAAACAATGGTGGGACACCTTGGCCCTCCAGATGTTGTTGAACTGTAACTCCCATCATCCCTGACCATTAGCCATACTGGCTGGGGCTTCTGGGTGTTGAAGTCTAACAACATCTGGAGGGTCACAAGTTCTTTACCCCTGGCCTAAACCCACTTAAATCCAAATACCAAAGTATAACCTGCTTGTGATTTGGCTTCTGTTGGGTTACGTCGTCTTAAACTCAAACTCCCAGTTTGCACGATCACTGTACCTCAACGTGGCTTATTTAAAAGTCTGAGTAAGAAGGGAGTAGCCAGTGTTAGGTGACTGCTTCCAGTTCACCACAAAAAGTAAAAGGATGGGAGGTGGGAGAGTAAAAGCCATGGAGCTGAATAATGGAGAAAGCACTGGGGTCCTTGAACATACAACTTATTGACAACCCCGGCTACGGAATGAGCTCCCCAGAGAGGTCCACCTGGCGCCTACACTGTACTCCTTTCGTCGCCAGCTGAAGACCTTTTTATTCTTTCAGTATTTTAACACTTAATTTAACTTAAATTTAAATTTTATTCTTCTAATTCTGTATTTTAATCTTATATCAGTTTCTGCTGTGTGGTTTTATCCTGGTTGTGCTTTTTATACTGTATTTTGTGTTTGTGTTTTTAGACTGTTGGTTGTTTTATTATAGTTTTAATTTTTGTGAACCGCCCAGAGAGCTTCAGCTATTGGGTGGTATAAAAATGTAATAAATAAATAACCATTACCCAGAGGACTTTCTCTTCTGCAGCTCCCAGACTGTGGAATGGCCTGCTGGGAAAGATCAACCAGCTTAATAGTCTTTCTGAATTTAAAAGAGCCATAAAGACAGATCTCTTCCAGCAGGCCTGCCCAGTCGAATTTTAAAATGTCTTAAAAGCTTTTAGGATTTTAATAATGTATTGGTTTTATGTTTTTAATCAGTTTTATGTATTTTATATTTTTTTGTTCAGTGTTGTTCCTCGCCTCGATACAGAGGGAGAGGCAGGTAAGAGATAAATATGATGATGATGATGATGATGATGATGAAGAAGAAGATAAATCAGTCCAACAATGCTGATTATCTATTTTAGTGAAGAAGAATGCAAATTAGCTGGCTTTTTCTTACGTGCACCTGTTTGCAATACAATGGTCTACTTGTATGCCTGTTTTACAATCACCATTACACATAAAATTTACCCAAATGTTCCCACACATCCTTCTGTGATCAATTAATTGTTCTCTCCTCCTTCCTTGCTCTCCCTATCATACATTTCTGGTGCTCTTCCTACTGCCATCCAAGGATCCCAACTTCTCCCTTACTGAGCACGGAAACTTGTCTCTAAAGCCACCTGCAAAGTCTTCCCTTCCAGGCTTCTTTATTTCTCCCAAGTGGTTTTATTTGTGGGAAACTTGCCAACTCTAGCAGCGTCATCAGATGGGGGAGGGGGGAATTGTGTTACCTACCATCCCTTTTCTGTCCCACAATAGGGAGGAGCAGCTTCCTCTTTCTTCATACGGGGAAGAAAGAGGAAGCAAACGACCACATGGCCCATTCAGTGGCCGTTTTTATCCTGCTGCTTCTCCTGCACACAGCAGGAAATGACGGCACCTTTTGCTACAGCCCCAAAAGTCGGATTTTTCGGGTCTTTTTTTGTGACAGGAAAATATTCAGGAGAGTGAGACGCGTGGGAGGTGGATGGCATAGTGAAAAGGACACCATCCACCTCCCGTGAGTGCCCAGCAATGAGTGTGCTATAAAATGCTTCTCTGTGCATCACTGACCATACAAAATTGGGGGGGGGATGGGACTTTGCTATTTAGTTTCTTAGTCAAGGAACCCAGAAGATTTAACATGCTGATCCTAGGTAAGTGAGCCTGAGTTGGTCAGAAACCAGCTTGATATTTTCCCTTATTACCTAGGCATGTCCTTTCCCATTTTTGTTACACTAAATACGCAATTGTTTCACTCAGTCTAAGTAAGTTCCCTCGAGTCTACACTTCTGTTGTGTTTCCTCAGCACACAAAAAGGGTAGTATTTTGTATCTGGAAACCGGCTAACAGCATAGCTATTGTGATAATGACTGTGATGTAGATGTGATTGCACCACTAGCCTGTTGGATATTCCCCCATGATGTAATCAGTGACGAATGACAGATCTGGTCAAAATGAAAGATGCCCTGCTAGAGACTCATGGCACAATCCTATGCATATTGACTCAGGAGTAAGCTCCGCTGCATTCAGTGCAGCTTACTCCCAAGAAAGTGCACACAGGATTTTCAGCGTAACAGGTTTATGATTTATGAAAATGGCTGATAGCTGACAGATGTTTATTAAAGAGAAAATGAGATGGTCAGAAAATTAAAATAACAGGAAGCCTCTCATCAGATAGTTCTAATATTGATTTGTTCACTAAATTCCAAAGAAGTACCTGCTGTGAAAGTACTTCTGCTTGCAGTAAAACGTTAATGGAAGGCAAGCTGCTGTCTTCGTAGCTGGATCTCCGAGTACTGATTCGATCACGTTCGTTCTGTACAGCTGCAAAACAACAACAACCCCAAAATATAAAATACAAGAAAATCCTTTTTCCATTACTTTCAAAAAGAAAGGCAAAGCAAAACGCTTTAGTTAGTTCATATACTTTTGCCATTGATTTTACATAGTGTACTTTCTAGGTTGCATCCGATTAACCCCTCCTATGGACCGAATAACTTCTATTGGCCAAATGAGAAGGAGGTAATTCCACCCTCACTAAAGTCCCACTGGGAGAGAACCCTCTGGAGCAGGTTTTGTAAGGATGAGGTGAGGAGGGGAAAGTCTCATTTCATGAGCAGAGGTCCATTCATGCAACATTTGATTTCACCGTATAAAAGAGCAGAGAAAACATGATGGTGGTGGTGGTGGTGGTGATGATGATGATGATGTCACCTGTCCTATCCCAAAGATTTGAGGTGGGTAAGATGAAATGAAATATACTCTTCTCAATCATCCCAGAGTGCAGGACACAGAATAATGGGCTCAAGTTACAGGAAGTCAGATTCTGGCTAGACAGCAGGAAAAACTTCCTGACTGTTAGAGCAGTAGGACAGTGGAACCAATGACCTAGGGAGGTCGTCGGCTCTCCTACACTAGAGATATTCAAGCTGGACAGACATCTGTGAGGGATGCTTTAAGGTGGATTCCTGCAATAAGCAGGGGGGTTGGACTCAATGGCCTTATAGGCCCCTTCCAATTCTACTGTTCTATGATTCTATGACTCTATAAGTATGAAATGTCCAAAGAAAATCAGGGGTGCTTCCAGCCAAGGCTTTTATCATGCAATCATCCTTCCTCAGTCATAGAATTGTATGGAGGATCCAGACAACAACACCTTTCACTTGTAACCCTTCCACCTTTATTTCTTTCCACAAAAATCCATCAAGGAGGAAAAGTCAGAATAGCTGCACAATGTTTTTTTATAGCTCTATGACAGACTTCCCCAACCTGGTGTGATCCACTACAGCTCCCAGCATCCCTGACCATTGACCATGGTGGCTGGGGCTGATGGGAGTTGAAGTCCAAAACATCTGGAGAGCACCAGGTTGGGGAAGACTGTGCTTGAAGCTGTCCATCTGAAAGCACCGCAGATGTTGGCCACTATCCTAAATACACTTTCATGGAAGTAAGCTGAACTGAAATCAGTGAGAATGATCCTAACTAAGTAGAGTTGGTTAATCATGGCTAAGTCCATTAAAAGCAATGGAATAGATCTAGTCATGCCAATCTTAGCCCCATTAATATCAAAGGCCCTTCCTAACCATGGCATTCATATTCAGAAGTAAATTCTACCAATTTTAATGGGTCTTACTCCCAAGTATGAGTGATAGGATGCTTTTCAATGGAGATTATTGGCACACTCAGCTAAGAATGTAGAGAGATCAAATGATGTATATGCATATGTGAACCACCTTCAAGTTCAAGCTTCAACAAGTTTCTTCTCTAATTGCATTTTCAGTGTAACTGCCTAATCTAGACAGATTTCACACATGCCATTTTTAAAAGTCCTTTTTTTGAGCCTCTCTCCTGCTCTTGGTGCATATATGTGAAAGACAGAAATGCAATTTTAAATATGCTGGATTTACAACCACGGTCCAACCTTCCTGTATTTTGGGAGTCACTTAGTGAACAGGTTATATTCCGTCTGAAGTGCATTTTAGTACTTCCAGTCACCATTTCGTGCCACAGAACTGCACAAATCTGGGAATGATACTTTTCACATTTAAACTTCTTGTCCTTGTTTAGAAGTGTGCAAAAAAAAAAAAAAAAGAATCCCTCTCAGGCCTTAGCTAGACCTAAGGATTATCCCAGGCAAATGGAGGGGTCATCCCTGCCTGCTCCTGGTATCCCCTGTGTGTCATTTAGATGTACAGGGATGATCCCGGAATGATCCCGAGATATAGGCCTGGTCTAGCCATGGCCTCAGTCTCAAAGATGCAGTTTTCCTTTCCTTCTCTGATCTCTGGTGAAACTTCCAAGGTTAAGGGAAAGCCTTATTAGTTACACCTGTGTTAAGAAAGTTTTACCCATCCACAACTTTCCCCTCCTGTCATTGCTGCTCTTCCTCTGACAAACAGTGGGAATTATTATTATTTTCTTTATAAGGGCACATGTGTGAACCAGAATGGCTGGCTAGGGAATGCTGGGCATTGTATGACTTTTCCCCATCTAAGCATGCATAGAAATTAATCATCTTTGTGTTTTTCTAAACTAAAAGGGCCCAAACACATGAGCCTTTCCTTGTAGGAAAGGTGCTCTGTGCATATGAGCATTTTGGGTGCTCCTTTCTGCAACAAGTTATTCCAGGATGTCCTGATAAAACACACGATCAATCTGTAACCAATGCTAAGTTCTGGGGGGTGGGGTGGGGGTGGGGTGGGGTGGAGGGTGGCAAACCAGGTCATCAAGTCAAACAAGTGCCTAAACTATTAGCTCTAACTGTGTGCCTATCTATCCTTTCTATGGCTAATCATAAGAACATCTGCATCAAACAGTATCTGATTGTTACTATTACACCTGTGCGTCTCAAGATTTATTTTCCCAATCATATAATTCCTCTTGATAATAGGGCTATAACGAGATTGTTCTGAAATGAAAACCTTGCAGTCAGCGGCTGTTAACAGGCGTGCTCAAGGTTACACCATGTGTTATCAGGATCCCCAGAGCTCAGTCATGGCATGATGTATTCTAAATGTTTACTCAGTATTTTGCTGGTCATGGACCTAATGTAACGTCTATTGAATATTAACAGACAAATACGAGTGAGTGCTCTGAAGTGAGAAGAGGATTCCTAAGCCACATTCTTAGAAGTGCCTGGGCTTATGGGTGAGACTAAGACTAGGGCTGCGGAGAGGACATGAATCTGCAAGATCCCTGTGTTGTTGTTTTTTATCTGGTCACTCTAGGCAGGGCTCCTGCAGATTGAACTGTTGTGATGAAGAGGGAATTTCACCAGGTGCTGCAGTCACACAAATGACACCTGCTGAAATTCCCTTTTCTTTTCTTTTTAATTTGTTTTCTTTTTAAAATTTATTGTGAATATCAACAAACAAAACAGAAAATACATCGTGAAAACAAAAAAAACCTCATAGATTGTGTATATAGAATTATTATCATTTCCATCGTATGAACTGTTAAAAAAAAGGGAGAGAGTTATACAAAGGTTTCAAGAAAAGCAGACCAAATGTCCATATATTTATCCACTTGCAAGTTGTGTCTATATAACACTCATTCAAAAGTTGATAATGTTATTAGGTCCTCGATCCATTGCATTATATGAGGTGTGAATTTGTCCTTCCAGTGTAATAATATAAGGGAATAATATATTCCCTTTTCTATGCAACTGTTAAAGATACAGGAGCCCTGCCCTCCTTTCCATAGGGTCACCCTAGAAGAGCCCCGTTGGACCAGACTAAAGGCCTGTCAAGTCCAGCATCTACACCAGGGATTGAACCTCTTTCATTCCGAGGGCCAAATTCCATTTTTGATAAGCTCTCATTCCAGTAGTGGGTGGGGCCAAAGGCAAAAGGGGGCAGACCCAAAAGACCAAAAATTCCAGCATATTATTGCTTAAAGCTTCTACTGCCAGTAATTAAGCCTTAGGAGCGGCATTTCGACCTTTTAGGATGGGAAAACTGCACAAAGGCCGGGAAACCACCAAATGATCAGTGGCCAAGGAAAGGGGCATGGGGCTAGGAGAAGAGGGCATGACCATCTGGAGAAGCCCAAAGGGATGAATTTGGATTGCAGGAGGGTTGAATTTGGAACCCGGGCCTGACGTTCTGCGCCCCTCATCTAAGCAGATGTCTACAAGATGTCCAAAACCAGGACCTGAGGGTAACAGCTCACCTACCCACTATTGTTCCCTCCCCATCAATGGGTAATTCAGAGGCATAATGCCTCTGAACCTGGAATCAGCATACAACCATTATAATTTGTAGCTGATGGTAGCCTTATCCTCCATGAATGTACCCAATCCCCATTTAAAGCCATCTACACTAGTGGTAAACACCACATCTCCTGGAAGCAAGTTCCATAAGTTAACTATGCACTTTCCCAATGTTTTTAATTGCTGCTGTTTCTGTCATTTTGTTTTTTATTGTTTTTCCGATATTTGTGACTTCTTGTTTTATGAGATACCACTTTGTATAGAAAGGTGGGTTCTAAATTATTGTAGTATATTTTAAAATCTTTAATTATTTGCATGATTAGAAAGAGGCATCTGTCTGCAGTTGTAAAAAATCAGCACTTCTGCCTTTATGCATGTATATATTATACAGCCAATGTTGCCTTCAAAGTGCCTTGTCTCTGTGCAGAGGTGCAGAGCAAGGAATAGGTATTGCCGTATAATCCGATCACCAACATGGCTGGCTTTCAAATTGCTCGACACTACACCATGGCCATGTAATAAGAGGGAAGCTTCAGCCAATGAAGCATGAAGGGCCCTCACCTTCTTTCTTCATTCCTGCTCGAAAGCATTTCTTTAGCCTGCAGTATCGACACTGGTTTCTTTTGTCCTTATCTACAACACACTGCCTGTTAAACCTGTGAAGTGGGGGAAGAGAGAGAGAGAGAGAGGAGTTTAAGGAAACAATTCTAAGTCATAACAGAAATTGAATTGAGTTTGGTGCAATTATGGCCTAGAGCAGTGGTGGACAACGTACAGGCTGCATGCGGCCCTCAGAGTTCTCTCCTGTGCCCCAATGGTGCCCTAGCCAGCCCCTACCCCAAATTCTCTTGTCTGCACCTCTCCTACCATAACTTTTTTTTCTTTTGGGACATAAAACAAACTTTGTGCCACTCTAGCCCACCAAACTCTAAGGTTTCTCTCTGAAGAACAACATTATTAAGAGGGATGGCTAGAGAATTTTTTATACTCCAGCCAACTGTACATCATGGTTGCTTTTAAGACTTACGTTTCTGATCTTCCCCCATGATCGGGAGATCAGGGGAGGATTGTCTGTCTGTGTGAGTGAATGAGTGAGACAGTATGGCTGTTTCTACACCAGCCCGATAGTCTGGGCTGGTCACAGCGGAGTCCCTGTGCATCCAAATGACGCACAGTGACTCTCGGGGGCTGGTGGGACGGGCACAGGCTTTCCTAGGGATAAAGAAACCCTGGGAAAACCTGCCTCTTCCTGTGGTCTCGGGATCGTCCTGAGACTGCAGGAAGTGTGGGCACCTGTCCCGCCTGGTGCTGATCTTACTTGTGAGTAAACACAGCACCAGAAATGGGCACGGAGCCACATGGTGCGGCTTCATGCCCATCAGGGGAGGGGGTGGCAGCAATTTCACCACCCCTGGGATGGCAGGGAGCGGGTTTGGGGGGACGATTTCGGTGTGTGTGACCGGCCCCGCTGCTTTAAAAAAAAAGAATGGGGAAAAAGGCACCCATGATGTCCCTGCTTCCTCCCAGGACATCACGCTCTTCATGTGCATACTGGGAGGTTGCTCTCGTGATCAGGATATCGTGAGAGCCTCCCCCTTCCCTCCCGGAACACCGGGAGGTGTAGAAAGGGCCTATGTTTGTGAGAGAAAGACAGTGAGTGGCGGGGTGGGGGTGGGGAAGGCTGTTGGGGTGTGTGTGTGGGGAAGGCTGTTGGGGTGTGTGTGTGGGGGCCTTATTTTGCAAGCCACTTTGTAAACAAGGATAGTGCAAACATGGCATATCAATTCTTAAAATAAATGAAACAAAAGGTTAAGATCTCTGTAATGAGGGTCTCTCTTTCCTACAAAACAAAAACTGGAAGTGGGCTAGAATGTAAAGTGCACCAGCTATTCCCAGAATATTTATTATTTCAAAACAAAACACTACAATAAAAATTAACACCTGGCCCTGCCCACAGGTTTACAATCGTATAGTTATATCACTGGAAATATTGCTCCTGAGACGCACCCTTAAGTTAAAGGGTGCTTCCCAACAGTCACTTCCTAGCACTACTAATCAAAATACGTTGTGCACCTTTTCGTTCTGGAGGAAACAGTTGTAAATCATGGCTAGGAAAATATCTTTTACTACATTTCTTCTATTATTCACCTCTTTTCAGAGGGATCCCTTTTAGCAAACCTAAAAATACAGCTGGGGGGGAGTTCTGCTGAGATGTCCTTGCAGCCTCCTCAAGTAGTTAATTTATTTATTCCATTTCTATACCGTCCAATAGCCAAAGCTCTCTGGGCGGTTCACAAAAGTTAAAACCACAAGAACAGCATAAAATATGACAGCTTAAAACCACAATATAAAACCACAATACAAAAGTACAATCAGAATAAAACCGAGCAGCAAGGCAAAGATTTAAAATACAGATTTTAAAACAGCAGAGTTAAAAGACTAGGATAAAAAAAAATTCTAAAGTACTGGGAAAATAAAAAAGTCATCCCCTGGCACTGGAAAGAGCACAACTTAGGTGCCACGCAAACCTCTCTAGCTGGAAAGATCAGTCCACAAATAAAATGAAAACGATGTAAATGCTGTGTGGTGGTTGGTGGTGGGTGAACGTGTTTTGTGAGAATGCCAATTCGTTTCATAAAATCATAGAGTCAGAGTTGGAAGGGGCCTTGCAGGCCCTCATATACAAGAACCTGCTTCATGCAGGAATTGCAGAACTAAGGAATCCATGGCAGATGCTGTTCAGTCTCTGCTTGAAGATCTCCAGTGAGGGAGGGAGGGAGGGGGACCCCACCCACCCACTCACTCACCCACCCATCCAGTTCTTGGTTCCATTGTCAAACTGCTCTTGCTGTCCAGATGTTTCTCCTACTGTTCAACCAAAATCTCCCCCCTTGTAACTTAAGCTCATTTGATCTAGTCCTGTCCTCTGGGGCAGCAGAGAATAACCCTTTCCCCTTCTCTATGTGATAGCACTTCAGGGATTTCAAGGATGCAATCATTGATTGATTGATTGATTGCATTTATATCCTGCTTTTTTTTCCTCCAAGGAGCCCACGGCCGTGTACATATCCTCCTCTAATCCAATTTATCCTCACAACAACAACTCTGTGAGGTAGGTTGGGCTGTGAGTCTGTGAGTGGCCCAAAGTCACCCAGTGAGCTTCCATGGCTGAATGGGGAATAGAACTCGGATCTCCTGACTCCCAGTCCAACACTCTAGCAACTACACCACACTGGCTCTCATGTCTTCCCTTCATTATTTTCTTCTCCAGGCTAAAGATATAGTCTCTTTATCCTGTTCTCTGTCCTTATTTTTGATGCGGTCATCTGGTTCAATCCAGAACTTGCCTTCTGTGCGAGGAAAGGACCTTCATGAGAAGAAAGGCTCTGTTCGCAGAAGGTCATTCTGCCCAATTTGGGGGGATCCCCGCCTCCCACATACATTTCACCCCATTCAGGAAGTTCCCCATACTCTCTGGCTGGGTTTAGACAATCAGCAGGGGAAAGTACACAGCACCGGTTGCTTCCTCCGCACTTATGCAAGCTGGTTGTGTGACCAGGATTACCGTAATTACCCACATTGCATTGCAGGTTGCCGTGTCACCAAGGGTTGTAGGTTCTGTTACATTGGGTTCGGACAACATGGCAACTTGTGACATGGGTAATTAGGGTAATCCCATTTGCGTGACCGGCATGCGCGGGAGCAGTCGTTTTCCCCACTGATCATCTGACCCCAGCTTCTGGAGCTATCTATACACGCGGAAAGTTTCAGAGTGGGTGCGCTGTGGCACTGCATCGATTATAAAACGCAGCAGCCATCTCACAGCCATCACGGGGCTTTCCTGTGAAACTGCAAAGACAAAAAGTCGGGGACTTATCCCATCTTTTTTCTTCAGCGCATCCGCCGTCAGTCCTCTCTCCGGAGTTGTGGTGGAGGCATGGCCAGGTGAATGGCATCCCGTGATTGGTCACCATCTGTCTGGGCAGAGGATGGGCCCGGCTGCTGGAAACCCTGCACTTTTGCTGCTGCATCGGGATTAGCTAGCACCACCCCGATGCAGCCAAAGCTTATGGCTTTGCTTATCGAGGTGGCAACCTGCCGTTGTGTAGGCAACCCCCCCCCCCCATGTAGTATTTTCAGGGGGCTGGCGGGACTGTCATGGGAAGGAAGGGGGCAGAGAAAATAGTTGATCCAGAGTAAGTCTGGATTCAACCCCAAAGTAACATCTCACAAGTCATAATTCAAAGGCTCCAAAACATTAAGGAACTACCTAGTACCCTCCTCCCGCTTTACCTGCAGGAATACATGTGGTTCTTTCTGACGCTTCTCCTGAAAAACCCTTTGCATCCGTCGCAGCTGGAAGCTCCATAGTGTTTCCCTGTAGCACGATCACCACAGATGGCACACAACACGCTGGCTCCGATGCTGTTGGAGGCATTGAGGTTCGTAGCTTCCGAAGGCGAGGTGTCTGTTCAGGAAGGGAGACAAGGCAGGCAAGAGTGAAATAACTGGGATACAAATTGAAGCGGGAAATCACCAGGGGCATGCAAGCTTACACAGGCAACAATGATCATACTTATCATTTCTATTCCTTACAACGACCCTGTAGGGTAAGTCAGAATTATTATCCTCCATATTGCAGACCAGGGGTGGGGGGTGGGGACTGAGGCCGAGAGTGTAGCCTAGAAAGTGTACAACAGATGCAAGATTCAAACTGGGGACTGCCCCATTCTTAGATCGGTCTCTAATAATATAAGACAGCACACTGGGTTTAAAAAGATTTTACCCTGTTTTCATTGGGCTGGTTCAGACAACACACTAAGCCATGGTTAGGACATTAACGCTTTTGCAGCAAGTGGTTATTGAATGCGTTTAAACCGTGGTTATGTAGCCACTATAAGCTTCATCCCATGTACCTGCTTCCCTCAGATTATCCCCGTAGTGCTAAGCTTTCGCGGTTGTTGTTTTTGCTACAGGGCGACAGCAATCTTTTGGATACCAGGAAGTGAGTTTAAGGGGAAAATGTAAAAAATCATAAAAATCAACGGATGACCCAATTCAATTCAAATTTGGTATGCTTAAAGCTCTCTCAAATATCTATTACTGTACCAATTTTGGTGTCTTTATCTTTAAAGCTTATGCAGATATAAGCATTTCTTTAAAATCCTGCTCCTGCACCCCAGCAGCGGCTCGGAAGATACACTCAAAAAGCAGGGGCTAAATACAGCAAATTTTTTTGCTTTATTGCACAATTAAGGCAGGATGCATGGCGGTACTTCACAATCAAAGCAGATTATAAGGTGGAAAACTTCTGAGTCCTTTGAATGCAATTCGCAGTGATTGTACAGTATAACGCTGGTGTGATAAAGCTGTATGGTTAGAATTGTTCACACAACACACTAAGCCATACTGTTTAGCTCAAAATGCTTAACTACCGTGGCTTAGCATGTTGTTTGAACAGGGTCATTATGTGTATATTGACCATTATTTTGGTGGGAGGGTGGATTTGACATTATTGTAGTTGGTCTTTTGAAAATTAAATTTTAGAGAAATTTTAATGGTTTTATACTGTAAGCCACCTTACGGGCCCTGTTTAGGCTGAAAAGCATGGTGTATTCAGTCCATTTGGAGTGCAATTGAAGTGCTGGGAAGAGAAGGGAAAAGCAGGCAAAACTAAACAATGAAATAGGAGCAAACGCCAGTTGTGCTGCAACACCAAACCTCTCTTCGTTCCCCTTCCACCACCCTAAAATTATAGAATAGTAGAGTTGGAAGGGGCCTATAAGGCCACTGAGTCCAACCCCCTGCTCAATGCAGGAATCCACCTTAAAACATACCTGACAGATGGTTGTCCAGCTGCCACTTGAATGGCTCTGGTGTGGGAAAGCCCACGACCTCCTGAGGTCATTGGTTCCATTGTCATACTGCTTTAACAGTCAGGAAGTTTTTCCTGATGTCCAGCCGGAATCTGGCTTCCTGTAACTTGAGCCCATTATTCCGTGTCCTGCACTCTGGGATGATTGAGAAGAGATCGTGGTCCTCCTCTGTGTGACAACTTTTCAAGTATTTGAAGAGTGCTATCATGTCTTCTCTCAATCTTCTCCAGGCTAAACATGCCCAGTTCTTTCAGCCTCTGCACCTCTTACTTCCTTACTTCTAGGAATCAGAGCCTTTTTCTCCCCCTGCCCCAGCTAGTTTTATTAGATTTGTGGTGTGTGTTAACCCTGGACTTGCATCCTCCTCCAATGCCCAGTGGCTTAACTCGAACCGAAGCCACCATTAACAAACTGAGAAACAACGTGGTGACCTCGGAGCAACTAAAAAGATAGTGGTAAAAGGACACTGCGAAAAAGCACAGTTTCAGAGTAAAAACCTGATGCGGCTGCGAGATGGCAGATGTGTCATATAAACAATGCAGTGCCACCGCGCTACAGGGTTAATAGAGCATAAAGACACCCTCTGAGTCAGTCTGAGGGAAGACAGAACTGGGGACTTTGGGGAGCTCAGAAAGTACTGGTTGCACCCCAAAATCCAATGGGGGAGCAGTGAACTTTGGGGCATCCATTGGAGTGGTTTAAGCTGTTATACTCTACCTATGCTCAAGCTGTGTATTTGTAAATAATAATAATAATAATAATAATAATAATAATAATAATAATAATTTATTTCTTATGCGCCTCACCCTCTGGATCAAGGCAGGGAACAACATCAAATACAAAAATACTATAAAATACATAAAACTGATTAAAAACATATAAAACTAATACATTATTAAAATAACAGCCAGATATTATAAAATTCGACCAGGTAGGCCTGCCAGAAGAGATCAGTCAATAGACACAAGTATTACAAAAGGCCCGTAAACCTCCAGTGGTCTCCTTCCAAAAGAAACCAAGCCAGGGCAACTGCTGCACCCCTGAAAACTCACCGCTCGGAAAATTGGGGGAAGTTAACATGATAGAGTAAAAAGGACATGGATTTGGTCTGCGGGAGGAACAAGAAGGATTCAAGAAAGTGCAAACTACAACAAGATATCCTCAGCCACCCCGGTCACCTTATCAGCATAATTGTGCGTGTTGATGGAGTAAGCATTTCCTTTACTGGAACATTATTAAGAACCTGGCAACCAGTCACATGTCATCAAGGTACAGTATCAAATGCAGGAAAGCAAAACCATATCAAGGCCTAGAAGTCCAACTGAAAGCAATGGAACATAAGGCAATCATAACTTACTACTATCATGGGGCTTATATCACAGCTAACTTGATGGAGACTATTGCCCTTTCTACACCTAAAGGTGTAGAGGGACCCAGGGGAGACAATCCCAGGATTTCCAGCTTCCAGAATTGCGCCCTGCATCCAGACGGCTGCGCAAAGTCCCGGAAGTGAAGAGGGACATCACACCCATAGCAGTTGCCATTTTTTTTTAAAAAAAAGCTCCAACGAAAAAGTGAAAAAACAAACCAAAAGCCCCGCTCCCCACCCTACCACCAATATCCCTGGACTCCCCCATCCTGACTCCTTCCCTTTGCTGACCCCCGCTACTCGTGGGGAGGAGGGAAGAAGCCAGGATGGGCGCCCACACCACCCACGGCCCTCGGAATCATCCCGGGATTGCGGGTAAAACCAGGATAAAAGCGGTCCCAGAAATCCCGGGGAAATGAAGGAATTGTCCCTGCCTGCTCCCGGGATCCTCTGTGTGTCATTTGTACGCACAGGGACGATCCAGGGATGATTCTGGGGGGAAAGCAGAAAGGGCCTGTGACTGTCTGCAGGTGCATCCACATTCTGTCTAGGATGTCAGTGTGTTGCATGTTGTGTGCATAACTCCCAGGAACAGGAGCTACATGCAGAAACCTGATTGCTGGTGGTAGGCAAGGAGCCAGGTGGTCTCTGGGTGCAGCATACTGTTATATGCAGAGATCCAATCCAGCCAGGGTATCTGTATATAGATTTCTCTTGTTGGGTCTAACTGAACTTCATCACACCACAGCCAAACTTCATCACACCACAGCCAGAGTCAATCAGCCAGTCACTTTCGGGGGGTAGGGGTGGCTACCTATATGGCAGTGGGTTGCTGCCGTGATAAGCAACCTCCCCACCCCCTCCACTTTTGCTGTGTTGAGGTGGCAGTGGCTAATCCCGATGCTCCGAGAAAGTGTGCGGTTTCTGTTGGCTGGGTCTGCCCCCTGCCCTTTACCTAGGCAGACAGCAACCAATCAGGGGTTGCCATCCACCTGGCCACGCCTCCGCATCGAGGATGGAGCAAGGTTAGACTGCCAAAGGGCTGTGTTTGCCTTGCTCCACCCCTGCAGCTTCTCTGAAAAGCCCCGAGGTGGCTCCACGGTGGCTGCCCCGTCGTATAATTGATGCAGCACCACTGCGGAGTCACCTTGGGGCTTCTAGAGCATATAGACAGGCCTAGGTGTCAATACTGATTAACAACCACAACCACAATGTCAAATGCTTCTCCTCTTCCTAACTTCCCCGTCTCTCACCCCACCCTCTTCCACTTCTCCAGCCCTCTGTTTTGCCTTGGTGCCTGTCATGCTATTATTCTACATGAAAAATGTTCCTCTTATACTCCTGAATTATATGAAATCAAAATGAAGGCCAAGTATATGCACGAGATAGGAAGAGATTAGGACTGTGCACGGACATCCCAATCTGCTCCACACCCGATCCACCCCGCATCGATTTGCCTATGGTCCGCTCTGGAGGTCCAGCTCCGAATTGGAGCTCCGCAGCGGCGGGCATGGTGCCAGGTAAGGCCCCCTCCCTCCTCCCCCCTTACCTGCGTCCGTCGTGTTCCGGCAGCTGCTTCAACTGAGTCCGAGGACTCAAACAGGAAGACCAGGCCGCAGTCGTGGCCTGGTCTTCCGGTTTGAATCCTCGCTGCCCCCTTACCTGGCTCTGTCGCCGCATGGACTGCGCCGCCGCTGAAGTGAAACTGGTGATGGGCCGCAACGGATGCAGGTAAGGGGGGAGGAGGGAGGGGGTCTTACCTGGCAGTGGCGGCACAGTTCATGCAGCAACGGAGCCAGGTAAGGGGGCAGCGAGGATTCAAACCGGAAGACCAGGCCACGACTGCAGCCTGGTCTTCCAGTTTGAATCCTCGGGCTCAGTTGAAGCTACAGCCGGAACGCGACAGACACAGGTAAGACCCTTCCCCCCTGCCCCCTTACCTGGCTCCGTCGCTGTCACCGCACAGACTGCGGCGGCGCCAGGTAAGGCCCCCTCCTTCTTCCCCCCTTACCTGCGTCCATCGCGTTCTAGCAACTGCTTCAACTGAGCCCAAGGACTCAAACAGGAAGACCAGGCCGCAGTCGTGGCCTGGTCTTCCGGTTTGAATCCTCGCTGCCCCCTTACCGGGCTCCGTCGTCACATGGACTGCACCGCTGCTGCCAGGTAAGGCCCCCCTCCTTCCTCCCCCCTTACCTGCATCCGTCACGGCCCATCACCAGCTTCACTTCAGCCCGCGGTTCAACCCTACACTTCCGGGTTGAGCCACGAGCTGAAGTGAAGCTGGCAACAGGCCGCAACGGACCAGGTAAGACCGCCCTCCCACCTGCCCCCTTACCTGGCTCTGCCGCCATTGCTGCACGGGCGGAGGCAGTGCCAGGTAAGGCACCCCCCGATCCTCTTCGCCTCCGCCTTAAGGGGAGGCGAAGCACCCCGATCCGCTTCCGCTTCTCCGACCCGAAGAGAAGCGGAGCACAGCCCTAGATAAGATAGTTTAATATTGCAGTCTTTATGAGTAGCTACGCAGAAGTAAATCCCAATGATACGATGATAGCAGCCTTACACAATCAATGGAACAGCTGTAAGAGGGAGATGGGGTGCCCAGCTTCATTGAGCTTCTCCCTAGCCAGTCATTTACTAATTGTTATTGTTGTTGTATTTCTGTATCACCTTCCTGAAGTTTACAAGGCAATTTACAAAAATTTCAAGCAATCCATCAGGCTGCAACAGAGGAAGAGATGGAAACTTTGTAACTTTAAGAGCTGGTGCCTGAGTTTGCTTCCCCTTCTCACTATTCCTTTTTTTTCTTTTTGTGTCGTCTTTTAGATTGCAAACCTGTGGGTAGCACCTGTCTTGCTTGTTATATTTATCTCATGTCAGCTGCTGTAGGAGCCTGAAGAGCAAGATAAAAATGCTAAAAATGCTTTACATAAAGGAATGAACAAACACAAAGTGTTCAGGGTTCTAGTCAGTCAGCCATGTCCTTTTGCAGGATACCTCATTCCATCCCCATCACCACCATCCCAGTTATCCATCCCTCCAACAGATACTAAGAATTTCATGACTACAGAGCGTGCTCAGCCCTCAGTGGACTGGTTTGGGATTTTTCTCCCTCCTCTTATGATTTGAAGCTGGAGTTTTATACCAAAACATTTCCCATTGTAAAATCGGCTGTGTGTGTGTGTGTGTGTGTGTGTGTGTGTGTGTGTGTGTGTTGCCTTAAAAAATTAAACCTAGAAAATTTTAAATTTCAGACTATTTAAAATGTTTAAATCGATAAAAATTTATAAACTGAACGTGCTACTTGTGTCGTTTGTTTCATTTTTGAAGTGCTGTAGCATTCACATTGCCTGCATATCGACTGATTCAGATTTTTTTTTCTAACGGTTTTTAATACATACATACTTCTTCAAACCTTGGGGTTTCCCCAGGCCTGCTGATTCCTCCCTCCTGTGCACGGATGGAGCCATTTTTGGCTACATAAGGATTGACACCTGGAGAATGAGTTCACTATTGGCATGTATGATTCATTTTCATCAATGTTTGTACCCCACTTTTCTTATAAAGCAAAGCTCATAATGGCTAAGAGTAACACCAAAATAAATTCGGTAACATCAGACAACCAGCCAAACAAAAATTATCTAACAATAAAAATGTTCTTATAACCTTTCAATAAAAGTTCAGATATAAATATCTAAGGGGAGGGAAGAGATGACAATTCAAGAAAAAACATAATAGAAAAAATTGTAAGCATTAAATCCATACGTTCCTACAGGCTGAACATTTCATATTAATTTTCTTACTTTTGCCTCTGTCCTTCTCCGCTTCCCTCCAGTCCATCTATTGTCTTTCTTAAATTGTTAGCTTGGACAGTTCTTAGATTTATACGTGCTTTTTAATACTGGAAACCTCTATGTACACTGAGGAGGTTTTCAGACGGGGGAAAATTGCATCTCCTTATCGTTGCTCTTACTTCCTGCCTCTCTTCCACAATAGGAACGAGCCAAATCACGTGGGCAAGAAAGGGGAGGAACGCAGCAATCACATGGCCCATTCAGTATAGTGGGACAGTGCCCTCTAGAGGGCGTTTTATAGCGAAACATCTTCTGCACACAGTGGGAAATAGCAACAAATATCGCTACAGCCTGGAAAAGTCGTGTTTAATGAGGATTTATTTTATAATAAAAAAATGGCGGAATGAGCAGGAGAAAAGAGGGAGACATGCAGAAGGAACACAGTGGCGTCAAAATGACCCACGAACATCCATAACTAGCCAGTCACAAGCGTGCTATAAATCATTCATGAGAAGAAGCTCTGATATTACCATTCACATACTAATAGCGCACCCATTCACTAAGCAATACCCTTCACTTTCTTTTTTCATTGGGTTTGGGTTGGCTGTCCCCACGTACTTGCTAAGCCAATTCTAGACCCAGAGCTCAAAGCATTACCAATCAGAAGGCATTGTGCAGCAATTCCGACTTTTTCCCCTTTAACTGATTATCCGCAGTAAGGAAAAAGACAGAAGAAGCAGTAAGAAAACACAGGAGAGTCATAAAAAGACTATAGTCAGATCTACACCAAGCAGGATATAGCACTATGGAAGTGGTATATGGAGGCAGGATCTACACTACTGCTTTATAGTGGTATTGAAGTACACTGACAACTGTTGGCGCCCATGACACATGCCATATGCCGCTTTCATAGTGTTTATGCTTCTTGCGTCTGTTTTTATAACACTTTATACTATTATAAAGCAGTAGTGAAGATCCTGCCTATGTTGTCTGGACCCTGCATAATCTTCTGTGAATGAGGCAGTGTGATATTGCCATAAAGGCCTAATCTGGAAATGTCCAGACATTTTTCTCTTGATGACACTTTGTGGTCTTTCTAGAGGATTCAAAATCCCATTTTTTCCTCTTTCAGTAATGTACTGGAGCTCCTGCAATCCAGCATCAATAGTATAGCTTGTCCCATGGAATGGAAAGGGGAAATAGCCTTGCTGGTGGCAGTGGTGGGCATGTGGTGTAATTTATCACCGCATTTAAAAAATAGTCAAAAGGATGTGTGCCTGTTTCCCTCCCCACTGTATGCAATTTTACATCCACTCCCCAGCAAACATCTCCAACAGAAAAAGGAAGGATAATGAAGTTGCAAGGGAAGATGGCAGGGAACAGAGAGGTAAGGGTTTGGCAAAACAGGAACCTGATGGCCACCAGCTCCATTATATCAGGTCTCTCAAGCCACTAAACAATTAATTGCACCAAATAATCAAATAATACGGGTAACACAAAAGATAAAGGGTTTGTTGTATGGCAGTACAACCTACCAGATGTCTTCCTATTGAGATCACTGCTTCACTATGCTGTGTTTTTTTTTCTTGCCCAAAAGGTTTTAACATTAATTAAGGCCTAATTGTTACGGGGTGATTTTGTGGTGTTAATTGGAGTGGGAAGGGGAGAGGTTTCATGAACACTTTCGCATTGCATTGATTTTAGATTATGTTTTAATTGTGTTGATTTTGATTTGTATTATTGTACTGATTATAGTTTATATTGATACTGCTTTTTCTGTGATATTAATAAATAGATTTCTGCATTTGTGTACAAAAATCACTTCGAGGCTGCTTTTTTTGTGGGAAGCAAAACATACATTTAATTAACAACAATGAAAAGAAATTCTAACCACAAATTAATTTTTTCCAAAGTTAAAATTGTTTTCCTCTTCTGTTGTGTTTTTCTTTCAGAGATCTGAACATATGGAACACATCTTGCTCATCTAAGAAGTACACTTTGCTCCTTCTGTGTTTCCCCCACCCACCAGATTTTTTTTTCTGACGTTGCCACTGAGGAAGCTTCAGAAGGAAGCAAAGAAGCTTGTTCACTTGCTGTTGGTGCTAAGAGGGAAATGCTAATGCTAAGAGGGAAAGATAGGGCGCATCCACACAGACAATTAATAGAGCTCCATCAGACGGGGGTGGGGGGAATCACGCTTCCCTACCATCGCCTCTCCGCCCACGCTTTTGTAGCTCAATACTTCCTCAGAGAAAGGAAAGAGGAAGTAAACAACGTGCCCGTGGCCCATTCAGGGGAGCCTTTTCATCATGTCGCTTCTCCTGCATGCAGCAGGAGAAAGCGGCAACTTCCGTCTCTAAAAAGAATTTGGATTTACTGGGTTCTTTTTTTTTATCATGGGAAGAAGGCTAGAAGGGGCAGGAGGCGAACGACGTCATGAATAGGACCTGCGAAAATCCACGAGTACTCAGTAATGAGCATGCAATAAAATGCTCGTCCTAATGCTGCCGATAAAAAGACACTGTGCAGCCATTCCATCTTTTCCTTCTTAACAGATTCTTCTTTTGTGGAAAGAAGACAGAAGAAGCAATTGGAAAACATGGTAGGGTTACAAGTGGAAGGTGGCGATATCTGGGCCTCCTCCCCTCCCCTTGCTGGTAAAATTCTGTGAATGGCTCAGGGAGGTTGCACAATAAAAGTCTCATCTGGAAGCAACCTGAATTGCTCACTACAGTCTCTTTCCAACAGGTGCCTGCAAAGGCCATACCCAGTGTCAAGATACTATGCTTTGCACTGGTGCTGGTTACCACATCCAAGTTTCTTTACAGAAACCTGCCAACGTCTGATCAGAGACTATGGTAGGACAGAAACAAAAAGGAACACGCATAATATAAACTCACTTTATTACTGCCGCTTTTTGTATGGAAAGCCACCGGCTGTACACAGACCTTAGAACATTACTTTTGCTTTACTCATCCCACTTCGTTATTTACTACCAGGTTGCAATACTAAATTAGGGACAATAGGATTATAGAACATAAGAGGAACATAGGATTATAGAAAATGTAAGAATAATGGAACATAGGATTATAGAAAATGTAAGTATAAAACTCTGCTGTTTTAATTTTATATTTTAACCTATATCAAATTTTGCTGTGTGGTTTTATCCTGGTCGTGCTTTTTATATTGTATTTTGTATTTGTGTTTTTAAATTGTTGGTTGTTTTATTATGCTTTTCATGGTTTTAATTTTTGTAAACCGCCCAGAGAGCTTTGGCTATTGGGCGGTATAGAAATAAATAAATAAATAAATAAATAAATGAAAATTAGGAGCAATATTAATAACAAAGGAATGTGTTAGTGGTTGTGACTGGCAGAAATTATTTGGGTGCTGAGCATGGTACCTATTTAATAGAAGCATAGGACAGAAGGTAAAATGAACTATTCAATAAAAAAGAGGGTGTGTAAAGCAATGTGTGAAGCAGTGATGTGGAATGGAAAATTTTCTGTTCTTTATTTTTCAGTTGAATTTTTTTCATTTCATAACTTCATTAGGAACAATAAATTGATGCCAATTGCAAATACAATATTCGGCAAACTTGGCAGTTTCAAAGTTAATAATTAATATTTTCAGATGATTACCCCTAGCAAGTATGCAAGAATCATTGATTTGTAAATAGTAAGGAGGAAATAAAAATGACAAGAACTTAATCAGGAATGGTTATGCATTGTATTGGTTTTTAATGAACACACAAGTTGTATGTTGAAATAGATGAGTGGGTTGTCATCATATTATGCACAGTTCTTTGGGATACTAAAATCTGTTAGTATCACAACAGTTTTCAGCACCTTTGGTTTTTTTTCTTAAATTGAAAAATTGGAAGAGAAGTACATGCTATTGTCTTTAAAAATTCCAAAACAACTGTAATGCAATGCAATTTCTACATAATATAACATTTAAGTCTCATGTGTGCCTGAGTGTTATTTGAAGAAATAGTTTAGGTCAAATACTTTTGGTGTATTGAGACCAAAAAATAGCTTAGGGCACTTTTTTTCTTTTTTCTTTTAGCTTTGTTTACTAAATACAAGAAAAGTAAACATGATAAACGAGATCACTCTCTAGGGCATCAGAAACCTTTTCCAATGAAAACTCAAACTTTTCCACTCCAAATCCCCCTATGCAAATTCCCCTAATATACATAGGATTTTTTCCCTAGAAAAATTTCCAAAATTACCCTTTGCAAATTAATCTAATTTGCATAGGATTTTTTCCAGAAATTCCCTATTCCAAAATTTCCAGAAAACCCACATCAGTAATGTGATTTAAAAAAAAAAAAAAAAAGAGTATAAAATGATGGATAAAATGGAATTGCTTGAGTTGGAACTTCTCCAGGATTGCATAATTTCACATGTAGTCATTACTGTGCTGATTTTCAGCAGGAGTGTTTAAAAATGGCTCAGACACCTGAGAATTTGGAGACACTGTTCATTACCTTTTACATTAGAGTGTATGGGCTATGGGCTTGAAACAGCTCATGACAATCAAATATGCAATAACTGAGGGGAAAGATGTCCCCCTGTAACAGGGAGGCATGCACCATTGTGCCATTCTGCGTAGCTGAGAAGAATTATCTCCATTAGGTATTTGAGAAAGAGGGAGTACAAGATATAATGGATTAAGAAAATAGGATTAGATGATATTGCAAGGTTATGGTTTATTATTAATTACGTATTCAAAATAATTATATCCCCCCTTTTGAACTCCAAAAGATGTCTAGGGTGATTGTGTTGCCACCTAGCCCATTTTTGCTTGGTTTGACTATCTTTTCATTGCTCGGGTACTATCATTTATGATTTCTATTAAGTTCTCTGTATTTTTAATGGTGTGTTGCTGAAAGCCAAGTATTATTATTTTTTAAAAAAATAAGCGGGCTTATCACATGATAGGCCCAAAGCCTTGATAATGATAATTGGCCCATAGATTGATGTAATGGGGTGGGGAGACCTACCCATGATCTCTGGCAAGTCCAAACCTTTCTACTGGGAGATGAGGGAGGTGGTAATGATGATGGATTGGATTGAGATTTAGTCATGCTTAGAGTAGACCCACTGAATTCAATGAGATGTAAAGTTAGTCTACTCTAGACATTACTACATCTAAATCCCAAACACTGCACTCTCCAGTTTTGAAAGATGGCTGAGAGAGAATTCCTTCGTCTTTCCAAAGAACAACAACTTTCAGAGTTTTATGTTCGACAGCTATGACAGGATTTAACACTTGAACTGTAGATAAGCCAGGGCCGGCCCTACCATTAAATAAAATGAGGCAGCTGCCTCAGGCAGTAGATGCTGAGGGCCAGAAGTAGTCAGAGCTGTGTGTACCATGAGGCCCGGGCCACCTAACTAGCCTTCTGCCCTCAGGAGGACAGTAGTGATGAAGTAAAATTCAGCTGTTAATTCAGCTTTTGTATATGGAATGGGGGAGTTGCCATCTGTTCCTTTGCCTCAAACAGTAAAATCTCTTGGGCCAGCCCTATGTAATGTAGCATTAAGCAAGTCAAGCTGGTGATATACCCTACCAAAAGGTGTTTTGAAATACACAAACCCAGAATTACTTCATAAAAATATAGTTTTAAATGAGTATATTTTTCTTGTTTCACCACATGGCATTCCCTCAATACTAAAACGTTTTGAATTTCAGTACATACTAGCAACGTTGCTGGATTTAGTCCCAAAGTAAGGCAGATAAGTGTTATGCTAACCAAACTAAAGCTATGAATCAAGCATGACACCATAATTAGATAAATATTCTATACACGTACTATAGAAGAGAACTGTATCTTTGGTCAGAATTTGTGCTTACTTAGTTAGAGGTGGAGAGTTTGAAGTTTCAGTTATAAGATATCAGCTTATAAAAGCCCGACTACATATAAAATAGACCCTTCAAAATTACAGAATGAATGTAAAATATGCTTCTGAACTGCACTAAGATTTTTCATTAGCCTGCTCTTCAGAGGACCTGAGGTAATGTGCTTTGATCTCGTGAACAGAAATTAGTCTCCAGAAGATTCAACAGTGGAATAACGTAAAACAACTCTTGAGGGCAAAAAAAGACCAAGGAAGCAAAAATGATAGCCTGCGATGTGTGTCTGCTTTTCTTTGCTACAGCACAACCTTCCCAAACCTGGCAGCCTCCAAATTTGTTGGACTACAACTCCCATCACCCCAGCCAGCAGGTCACTGGGCTTGAGGGGCTGGGGATGATGGGAGTTGCAGTCAAACCCATCTGGAGGGCACCAGGGTGGGGAAGGCTGCTACAAAACACGCTGAACCTATTTGCGGTTGAAAAGGTGGGTTTCTTTTTGACTACGTTCTCCATGCATATTTTCAATCAGGCAGGGTGTACTTTGCCACCTAAAATGTGACCACCTCAAACAGCCTCCCCAGTGCTGCCTACAAACTGGGTGAAGTAATCTGAGAATTGGTGCGGTGTACATCCAAATCTTTGATCTGTGTGGCAGGATGGTTCTGCTTTAAATCTTCCCTCAGCCACAAAATCACTACTTGGGACTTCTATTGGCTTCAACCCAGCCTTCCCTTCCCTGCAATCAATAACATTGAGATAATAATTTGGGCCTACACTACAGGGGTTGCTGTTAGGATTATAGACATAACGCATGCAATGCTCTTTAGGCTCTCAAACAGCACTAGATAGATATAAAATGTTAAACATTATTGTGTGAAATAACCACACAGTGGGATACTTAATAATACAAAGCCCAATCCTATGTATTTTTACTCAGAATTAAGTCACAATATGCAAGATTGACGTCTCCAGTGTTATAATGCACTGAAAACTTGATGAAATTTCTTAGGAATGTCTGTTCCTAATGGGCCCTTGTACTGCAGAAGTCTCCATAAGCAATCTTTCTCATCTCATCCTTTCAAAACCCTCTCTTCAAGAGACAATCAGCCAGATCTACACATTCTTCCTTTCCCCTTACATTCACTCCATCGGCCACAGTTCCAAGCTTCTACAGCCAGATGCGTAGCATGAGAGAAAAACTTGAATTACCGTTTAGATTTCTGAACAGCACCTATCCCTGCAAGTGACATCCAGTCAAAGCCCAGTAGAATATCGTTCAAACAAAAACTTGCCATATAAACATGTAAGAGGTTTGAGTCTAGA
This sequence comes from Elgaria multicarinata webbii, assembly GCF_023053635.1. Lineage (NCBI taxonomy): Eukaryota > Metazoa > Chordata > Lepidosauria > Squamata > Anguidae > Elgaria > Elgaria multicarinata. Next base: position 191,604,901 of record NC_086171.1, read on the forward strand.
GCAGAAGGACCTCTCCGCTGCCAGGAAAAAAGTTGCTTCAGGTCAGGGAAAGAGAGAAACAAATAATGAAGCCTTCACCCCGTCTGCCTGCTGCCACTGCCTGTCTGCAGATGCACCTCTGAATTCTGGCTGTCTCTCCCTCCTGCCAGCCCACAAACTTTAATAGAGAAGAGCAAAGTTCCAAGTTAAACTTACCGTTGCCTATGGCCAGGACTTGCATGTTCTCAAACTCCAGGGTGGTGTATGCTGGGTCTAAAGCTGCACTATAATCTGCCATCTCCATGTCTATCAGGGCTTTGGAAAGGCGCATTATCATCAGCAAACACGGGCCAGATTGCAGTGATTCTGCAGCCAGAGGTTATTGGCCCCTCAACCTCTCTGACAGATTTTGCCGGCGTCCCCTATCTGTTGGCCTTTATTTCAAATATTTCTCTGAAAGGATTTGCCGAGCTTCAAGGCCTATACTACCCAGAGGGGGTGGAGGCAGGAGGCAAGGGGGGTTAATCTTTAATCATCTCACCCACTAGTGCATACTGCTCTGCTCAGCTTCTTCTGTCTTTCTTTTCTTCCCCTCTATTCAACTTGGGCGATTTTTATGATCAGACAAGTCAGCAGCATATTGCTGATTTCAGCTCCAGGACAGGTGCAAAAGCTGGGCCGCAGGGCAAGCGGTCTGGGCTCACCTTCTCCAGGACTTATTAGACCTAATGCCCAGTGGTTAGGACCACTTTAATTGTAGTTCAAGTTGCAAAGCATCAGACAAATGGATCTGGAACACAGAAAAACTTTGCTCCCTTATTTCCACCTTGTTGCCATTTCACTCAGTTGACTCCACTAATTCCTTTCTCGCTCTCATTCTTCTCCCACACCCTCTTGTCACTCTGTTTGGCGAAGGTCAGGAGAATTGTAATTTACACACTGTCATACACGGGAACAATGTGGGACTTTCAGTTTACTTCCTTATAAAACCATGTTTTATAGGCTCTGACTTTGCTATAAACAACACCCACTCCACAGCATTTACCTAAAACATCTTTCAGGGCCAGGCACGCAAATGCAAAATGGGTTAACTGTACAGTTGGTGTAATCCTTCCGGCACTCACGCCTTGCATGGGCCAAATAACCTCTTCATTGTCATCCGCTCATGTGTTAGTACTACATAGTATTTGGGCCAAGTGACATGGGATGCAGGAGGTCCATCACACGCTTGCTTAGGGTCTTTTGAAAAGCTAAAAAACAGATGCAAGAGGCATAAACTGGCTCAGGACAGCATTGCTGGGGAAGAGGTTTATTAACCCTCTCCCCTGAGCCATTTTACTGATCAAAATTGCCTCATCCTACATATTCAGAGCCTTGGAGGGGACAATCATTTCCCTCGCCTAGGGTTTTTTTTAAAGGTAAAAAACAAATGCAAGAGGCATAAACTGGCTTGGAGCAACAGTGCTGGGGAAGAATAATAACTTTTTCCCTTGAGACATTTTTCTGATTGAAATTGCCTCATCCCACCTATTAAAAGCCTTGGAAGGGACAATGCAGGTAATTATCTCCTTCGTCTCCTCCCCCAGCAGGGCTAATAGCAATTTCTATAGGAGACAATTTAGACCAGGGAAATGGTGTGGGAGAAAGGGTTAAACACCCTTCTCCCATAGGACTGCTTCCTCTTCATCACAACAGTTAAAGCTGCAGGAGCCTTGCCCTCTTTTGTATCTGGTTACTCTAGTATAGCTCCTGCAGTTTAACTGTTGTGATGAAGAGGGAATTTCACCAGGTGTTGCATGCATACAAATGACACCTATACAACTATTAAAGTTAAAGGAGCCCTGTCCTGTCCATATTGTCACCCTACTCCTAGACCTGAGTTTTCTCTGTGACAGTTGGATATCACCACCAAGCATGGGTATTGGTGAGGTTACAATCAATCCTTGCCACTTGGTTTTGCAGGCAGAAGCATCACTTCCTAGGCATCCAAATAATGCTGACCTAAGTTTCCACTGCTGAAGCAGAACATCAAAATTTAATTTTTTAAAAAACACATTTTTAAGAGCATGCCAAGGCAGAGGAGGCATTTCACAGTACAGAAGGATAACAACTTAGATGTTCCTGCTGCTCTTCATAGGGGCTAATTTTGCATCCACAAGAGATGGTAACATGAGTGGTGCCTTCCTAGCAGATCTTAAGCATGGCTTAAGGTAGTCCATCCATCACTCAGATCGAAAGTTTACTTTTCATCCAATTGCTGTCTGCATTATATTGGAAAAGGCTTCCATTGGCTTTCAGTCCAGCATTTTGATTGCCCAAAGAAACATCTACTTCCCTTGCTCGGCTTCGTCCATTTTCTTCTGCTGCCCCTTATGCCTGGAACGCTCTTCCAGAACATTTGAGAACTACAAGTTCAACCACAGCTTTTAAAGCTCGGCTAAAAACTTTTCTTTTTCCTAAAGCTTTTAAATCTTGATTTTGTTCTGACTTTATACTGTTAGTTTTACCCTACCCAGTGCCTGTTTACCCTACCCTGTGCCTGTTTGCATTCTCTTCCCCTCCTTATTGTTTTATTATGATTTTATTAGAATGTAAACCTATGCGGCAGGGTCTTGCTATTTACTGTTTTACTCTGTACAGCACCATGTACATTGATGATGATGATGATGATGATGATGATGATTTATTTATATGGCACCATCAATGTACATGTAGCAATGATGGTGCTATATAAATAATAATAATAATAATAATAATAATAATAATAATAATAATCAGTAATATTAACTGCTTAATATAATAAAATCCCTAAATGGTTCACATACAAATATTTAAAATCACATTTAAAATAAATGATTACAAAGAATTCCAATTGCAAAAGCAATCCAAAACAATATAAGGAGCAGTAAGGTGGAGCAGCTTATGATTAATTGCAATTAATTACAAGCCAGAGAAAGTCTGGGTGAACAAGTGCATTTGAAACAGGGACTCCTTCTTTCCTGGCACTGCCACTGCCACTGTGCGCACACCCCTCATGCACCGCTTGCTGATGCTGACACCGGCAAGGAGAGCGCGAAGGGCGCGAAGGGTGTGCACAGCAGTGATGTCCGTGAGCTGGCCTGATTCACTCAGGTCAAGTCGGGCCAGCTAGTGGACTCCCTCCTCACTGTTCCCACCGCTCCTGTGCGCATATCCCTTTGCGCTCTCTTTGCCTTGCTGGTGTTGGCGTTGGCAAGGAGAGTGTGAGGAGTGTGTGCATAGAAAGTGGCAGGGGAAACTTTCCCCTTTTTGCAGAACTGTGTTGTTCCACAATTTGTGTAGATTACAGCCAGAAGTTGCAGAACAATGCAGTTTCACCAAAGAGGGAAAGTTCCCGGCTGTTGGAACCCCACCCACCCTGCTTGCAAAGGCATCATGGGAGCCATCCGGTCCCCAAAGGGCGAGATTCCACAGTGATGGGCATCCCTTGCCTCCAGTAACAGAAATGGATCCAGGATCCCCCCAAAACTATATATCTGCTCCTTCAGAGGGCCTGCAACCCAATGCAGAACTAGCAAAAACCCCAATTATCAGATCTGGGAACTGCCCACCCATCTGGGAACTGGGTGGGTGGAACTGCCCACCCATCCTTATTAGGATTCAGCTTCAGTTTGTTAGCCCTTATCCAAGCCATAACTGCATCCAGGCACTAGTTCAGAATGTGCATGGCCTCTCCCGATTCAGATGTCACAAAGTGAGCTGGACATCATCAGCATACTGGTGACACCTTGGCCCAAATCACCTAATGACTGCTCTCAAGGGCTTTACATAGATATTAAATAACACTGAAGATAAGATGGTACCCACAAGTAAGAACCAAACCGAAGTAGAACAGTGATCTGGGGCAGATCTAGACAGCGTCCTGAAGGCGCTTGCGTGCGCCTCCAGTGCGCCCCGAAACTGATTGTGTAGATCTTGCCCTACCTGACCAGAAGAGACGGAGGAGGAGGCAGCAGCGGCTGCCCTGCATCGCCCCTCGTGGGGACGGGGCGAAAAGTTTCCAGCCTTGGCGGCTTCACTGGGGAATCCGGCCGCCGCCGCCCACCTCCCTGCCGGCCTCCTGCTGCCGGCGAAAGAGCCACCAGGGTTGGAGAGCTCGGCGGAAGAAGGCGGGGCGGCGGCTTCTTCTGCCGAGCTCTCCAACCTGGGTGGCTCTTTCGCCGGCAGCAGGAGGCCGGCGGGGAGGTGGGCGGCGGCGGCAGATTCCCCAGCGAAGCTGCCGAGGCCGGAAACTTTTTGCCCCATCCCCGCGAGGGGCGATGCAGGGCCGCCGCCGCTGCCTCCTCCTCCGTCTCTTCTGGCCAGGTAGGGCAAGATTTACACAATCAGTTTCGGGGCGCACTGGAGGCGCACACAAGCACCTTCAGGACGCTGTCTAGATCCACCCCTGGTTCTTATGACAGAAGATTGGTGAATAAGCCACAGTGACTTGTTAACCACTCTGTGTGTGCCGGCCCGATTTACATAATGACCCTCGCTGGGCATGGTTTATTGTGACATCCGAACCTAAAGGATGGGTGGTTGGGGTGGTTAACAAACCAGCCAGAACCCATGGCCTGTTGGAGGGTTGCTGGGTTAATCACCCCAACTATGCACCCTTGCCAGTTAAAGATACAGGAGCCCTGCCCTCTTTTGTATCTGGTCACTCAAAGATGGTAGGGCTCCTGCAGCTTTAACTGTTGTGATGAAGAGGGAATTTCACCAGGTGCTGCCTGCATACAAATGACTCCTGCTGAAATTCCCTTTTCTATACATCTGTTAAAGATACAGGAGCCCTGTCCTCCTTTCCATATGGTCATCCTAGCTGTGCTCCTGTCCTGCCTTATGCAGCGTCCTTCTTAATTATAGATTCGCAATCAATTTCTTTACCAGATATTTTTACTCCAAGAACTCTTTGTGGCCAGAGAGATCTCCCACATCAGGTGCACAACTTGTTTTTCAGCCCGAGGACTGAATTACATTTCGGAGAAGCTTTCAGGGACCACATTCTAATGCTGGGAGGAGCTAGCCAGGAAACCATCAAATGATCAGTGGTTAGGGGAAAGGGGTGGGGCTAAGGGAAGGGTGTGTGGCCATCTGGGGAATCCCAAGATAGCTCGATTCAGACCCCAGGAGGACCATATTTGACCCCTGAGGTTTGGGTTTCTGGCTGCACCCCTATCCTAGATCATACCAATTACCGACATATATTAATAGGTGTAACATCTATTTTAATATTTTGTGTAGTGTTATCTGATGTTCATTATTACTGGCTTTTCAGTGTAATTCAGCTATTACAGTTAAATGGTCGATTGCACTTAATTTACACTTAATATTCTATCAGTCTAGCAAAATATACCTTATTTTGAAACTCTCACACAACTTTGCTGGAATTCTAAATATTTCAGTGTTAGGGTGAAATAGAGGACAATAAATATGAGCAAATTTGAGACTTCTACAGATGAATGTGTGTTTTATGGGATATAGGGAAATGTGTATTTTGAAGATAATATTGTGGGGTTGGGGAGAAGGGATGGTAGGATGTACCAAAAGAAACACCAGAAGACGGTAGATCGTGGTAGTTAAAATGTTTGCTAGGGGAGATCTGGGTGTAAATCTCTCCTCAGTCATGAAACTCATGGCCTTGAGCAAGCCCTGACCTCTCAGCTTAGCCTATTTCACAGGTCTGGTGGGGAGATAAATGGGACAACCCCCTATATGCTCCCCCTGAGCTCTTAGATGAAGATTGACCAGTGTGATCAGTTTCATGTTAGTCTGTTGCAGCAAACATTGAAATAAACAGATGCATTGTGGCATAATCTTTCAAACTTCAGATGCAAGAGCCTACTTCATCAAATATAACAAGCAAGTCAATGAGACCCCTGGCCATTTGACTTGATCACTATTGTACCTTGAACTTCTTCTACATAACATAAAACAGAGGTAGCTTTTCTCTTCATAACACAGATGTTGCTCTATATTTGGGGCAGTGACCCCCACCTCTCCCTGCTTCACTCCTGGCAGAGGTATCTCCTCCCCGCACAATCACATACATTTGCTTCAGTGCATGGTGTGCAGCTGCCAAGTTCCATGTATGAACTTTTACTGTCCTCCTCCTCCAACAATCCCAATAAAAAATTGAGCATCTTCCCTGCCCTCTGCCCCACCAGCCCTCGCCACTGCCATAACATGTTGGTTGTTATGATACCTTCACATTGATTCTCCCTTGTGTATATCCCCATATTCTAGGCAAGATCAACAACTGCTACATATTTTTTTTTGTACATGATCAGCCCACAAAACAATCTACATGTTTAGAGCTGTCCCAGTAGGAACCTTTTCATATACCAAGTATGCAGCATACCCAAAATACTGTTGTGTTTCTCCTGAAGCTGCTTTCATCTCTAGCTCTGTGATTTGGAAGTATAGCTTCCAAATCACGTGAGGTACTGGTTCCTCTCTATTCGGCCCTGGTTAGGCCTCATCTAGAGTATTGCGTCCAGTTCTGGGCTCTACAATTCAAGAAGGATGCAGACAAGCTGGAGCGTCTTCAGAGGAGGGCAACCAGGATGATCAGGGGTCTGGAAACAAAGCCCTATGAAGAGAGACTGAAAGAACTGGGCATGTTTAGCCTGGAGAAGAGAAGATTGAGGGGAGACATGATAGCACTCTTCAAATACTTAAAAGGTTGTCACACAGAGGAGGGCCAGGATCTCTTCTTGATCCTCCCAGAGTGCAGGACACGGAATAACGGGCTCAAGTTAAAGGAAGCCAGATTCCAGCTGGACATCAGGAAAAACTTCCTGATTGCTTTTCACTGTCTAGCTCCTTCCTATCTCTCCTCTCTCATCTCACACTATTGCCCCACTCGTGCTCTTCGCTCCTCTGATGCCATGTTTCTCGCCTGCCCAAGGGTCTCTACTTCACTTGCTCGGCTTCGTCCATTTTCTTCTGCTTCCCCTTATGCCTGGAACGCTCTTCCAGAACATTTGAGAACTACAAGTTCAACCGCAGCTTTTAAAGCTCGGCTAAAAACTTTTCTTTTTCCTAAAGCTTTTAAAACTTGATTTTGTTCTGACTTTATACTGTTAGTTTTACCCTACCCAGTGCCTGTTTACCCTACCCTGTGCCTGTTTGCATTCTCTTCCCCTCCTTATTGTTTTATTATGATTTTATTAGAATGTAAGCCTATGCGGCAGGGTCTTGCTATTTACTGTTTTACTCTGTACAGCACCATGTACATTGATGGTGCTATATAAATAAATAAATAATAATAATAATAATAATAATAATAATAATAATAATAGCAGTACGACAATGGAATCAGTTACCTAGGGAGGTTGTGGCCTCTCCCACACTAGAGGCATTCAAGAGGCAGCTGGACAACCATCTGTCAGGGATGCTTTAGGGTGGATTCCTGCATTGAGCAGGGGTTTGGACTCAATGGCCTTGTAGGCCCCTTCCAACTCTGTTATTCTATGATTCTATGAATTGCTCACACGGGCTTGAACTGGGGAGGAGTTTTATGATCCACTGTAAATTGTTGTGTAACAACCCAAGATTAATAACTGTAAATCAATTTATCATTTAGGAGCATAAAAACATAAGAAAAGTCATGCTGGATCAGATCAAGGTCAGTTTAGTCCAGCATTCTGTTCACACAGAAACCGACCAGTTGCCCATGGGAAAACCACAAGCAGAGCATGAGTACAACAGTACTCTCCTGCCCATGTTCCCCAGCAACTGGTGGACAGAGGCATACAGCCTCTGATACTGAAGGTATCATATAGCTGTCAGTACTAGTAGCTATTGATTGCCTTACTTCCATGAATTTATCCAATCCCCTTTTAAAACCATCCAAATTGGTGGCCAGCACTACATCTTGTGAAAATGAATTCCGTAGTTTAATGATATGCTGTGTGAAGAAGTACTTCCTTTTATCTGTCCTGAATCTCCCACCAATCAGCTTCATGGGTTCTAATATTATAAGAGAGGTGGAAATGTCACCCTATCCACTCTCTCTACACCATGCATAATTTTGTGCACCTCTACCATGTCTCCCCTTACACGCTTTTTCTCTAAGCTAAACAGCCCCAGATGTTGTAACTTTTCCTCATAGGGGAGCTGCTCCAGAAGCTTGATCATTTCAGTTGCCCTTTTCTGCACTTTTTCCAGCTCTATTCAGTGGCATCCTACTTGGCTTCTAGACCTAGGGGCTGTCTACATGCAGTCAAAGCCCTGAGGCGGCTGCGAACCTGTGCTGTGACAGTTTTATGGCGCAGCCGCAGATTCGCAGCCACCGCGGAGCTTTTCCACAAAGCTATGCAGTAAAAAAGTTGGGGATTTACCCTGACTTTTTCAGTGGGAGCGAGGTCACCCTGGCTGTTCCGCCGCGTGACCATGCTTAGTGAGTAATCCAGGGGGCAGTACTGGCAGAATGCGACAGCTGATTGTTCGCCAGCAGCCAGGAAGGGGGGGCAGCTCCAGTGACTGGATGACCACCAGAAACCCTGCATGTGGATTACCCAATGTCACCCCAAGTAAGTGAAACTGCAGATTGGGGGAAACGCAGCGCCAATGCCGCGCCATGTAGACCGCCCTGTGGAGGCTCCATATAGACCACATGGTCGCTGTAATTTGTGCAATCACTGTTGGCTTGAAATATGACCACCACAATTGCACAAATCGTGGCTTGTGCCCCTCTGTTGCTCTTCTTGGCAGATGATGCAGGAATCTGGAATGTAAATCCTACAGGTATAATGATTGCTCCTATTTCCCCTTCAGCCAGGATTCCACTGAGCCAATAATTCATTTGCTTGATAGAAAGAAACAATGGAATATGAGAGGGTCAGGGAGGTGAAGGAAGAGCCTTAACAGCCCCACTGAGGGATCTTCTATCCCGATCCAGGCATGGATAGGGTGATCCCTATGATTAGATAAATGCGTACAGACATCAGGTTAAATATGTCCAGGATTTGCCGTAGTGTCTAGTACAATATCGTAAATCTCCAGCCTGTTTTGCACAGTTCAGCAAAACAAGCCTTTGTTCAAATAAACTCCTCACTAAGTAAGGCAAAAATAGCTTCTCCCCGCTACAAGGTCTGAGGGAACTAGCTCCGGAAGGATTAAGGATGCTACAAATAGCAAACGAAAGAAGTGTATGCACAGGGGGTGGGGGTGGGAGATTCTTTAAGGGAAACAGAAGGATTAAATACCTGGAAATTGTCAATGGGTCATAGAGCCTTTTGCTTCTAGTGGTGATGACTCAAATGTACCATGGAAGGTATTTGCAATCCAGCTCCTAAGGGCCTTTCCAGTCAACTTTGTTCAGCACTATATGGCTACACATGACGTAGTGGTAGTAGTATGATTCCCAGTCCCAATGTTATGGAAGGGAGCATTTGCTTTCATTTGCTGGGATGGTGGTGATGGTGAATAACTAACTATACTTTTGTTCTCAACTTTAAAAGGGTAGCAGGGAGATGTCCACTCCAGAACTAGAGCGGTGTGTGTGCCCAGGCTTCGAAGAACTAGATACAAGTGGTCAGAAGACAAAATGTCCATGCAATGGGAAGACATTTCCAGAGGGTGTGTAAGGGTGGGGAGAGATACCCTTGCCTGAGTTTAGTTGGTTGGTTTTTTGGGGTGTGTGTGTGTGTTTTCCATTCAGATAGATGCAAGATAGAAACCCAGCTCTGAAGTCGCTCACAGTTCAGTAACGAGACAGGCGTTTCTGATCCCCCAGTCCTCTCCTCAACCCTTTGAAATATTAAAGCATGCAGTTTGTGGACATTTTTTTTAAATGGATAAGTCCTGGCAAGAGGACAGCCCAACTGGAAAAATGGAAAACATCCTGGGGAGAATGTTCCTTGCTTTCATAATGCCAGCCGCAAGCTGCCTAAGCTGGTACTGGCTGTCACAAAATGTGGCCAGTATTTTAGATAGGGTTAAAAGGGAAGAAGACAAAAGCATGGAGCAGAGGTCCATCAATGGCTATTAGTTATGATGGCTCTATGGAGCCTCCTTAGACTGTCTCTGAATATCAGGTGCTGGGGAATAAGAGCAAGAGAAGGTTGATGCCTTCATGCCCTGCTTCGTGAGCTTCCTGGAGGCATTCAGTTGATCACTGTGGGAACCAGGATCCTGGACTACAAAGACCTTTGGCCTGATCCAGCAGGGATATGCCCATGATCTAATGCAGCCTTCCCCAACCTGGTGTCCTCCAGATGTGCCAGGCTGCAACTCCCATCATTCCCAGCCGGCTTTGGTCATGCTGGCCAAGAATGATGGGAGCTGTAGTCCAGCACATCTAGGGAAGGCTGATCTAATGGAAGGACTGCCATGCAGAGGGCATAGCTGATGCAGATTCTGGGCTGACCTATTTCACTGACTTGGAGCATTGTCACACAGGGAAAAATCGCATTTGCTTACCATCACTTCTCTGCCCACGTGTTTGTCCCTCACGACTTCCTCTTTTGAAAGAAGAAGTAAACAACATATATGTGGCCCATTCAGTGGGCCGTTTTGATCCCACTGCTTCTCCTGCACACAGCAGGGGATAGCAGTAACTTCCGTCTTTAGGAATAAGTTGAACTAATTGGGATGGGGTTTTTATATTGCACAAAGAAGACGGAGCAGGAGGTGGGCAGGAGGCAGACGACGTTGTGAGAGGGACTCACGAAAATCCGTGAGTGCCCAGTAACGAGCGTGCAATAAAACACTCGCCTGATGGAGCCCTTGGACCCCAGAAGATGCTCCATGGGAGGGATCTCAAAGAAGCTCAAGTCTCCCGGACCACAGCCTGCACCTCTGGAAGGAGGCCTCCCTTGCATTTCAAATCCTTTGGCGTTTCTCCTGCAGAGATAAATGTAAGTAATGCCGCAGCTCTCAGCATTAAGTACACAGGATGTGTGCCAAAGCAGTCTTCCTGAGGCCATTCAGCTTTTCATTCACCAGGCCATGAGGCAAGTAAGCCCATTAGGGCACGGCCCAGAGTTGCAAGGTTAAGAACTAAAGTCCTAGGGGAATCACGCCAGTACAATAATCTCTGAAACCGTCCCTTCTGCTTTTCCCCCCCTTGAAATTTCAAATTCCAGTTTGTGGACAAAGTCCTACCTATCTGAGAATATAGATCTCCGACCACTGACCAAACTCCATTCTAAGGGACTATCTAGTTGTGCTTTTCCCCAGCTCTCTGACATTCAATGCCTGGAGCTGATGGGAAACCTGCAAACCCAACTTTTCTCGCCTGTACAGCCTCTGCATCCAGGAAGTATGGATTTGGGGGGCATTTTTGTGACTTCAGCATGAGGACTTGGGGAAGAGAATGCCTTTCACCAAGGTAGGAAGATCCTTGTCTCCTATAGTTCCTCTAAGTCTCTGTTTCAAAGGAGAGAGATGAAAACATCTATTGTGATTGATGTAGTCATTTGGGGCAACTGCTTAAGATTATAAGAGGAAACAATGTAGAGGCGGAGGGGTGGGTGGGAAGGTACCGAAAGGCAAAGAGATAGGAAGAATGAACTCTTGCAATTGCAGGCACTTGGTGTAGTTAACAGATAACTCCAGGACATTTTTCTCACTCTCATCTTTTCTGATTCTATCCAGACTAGTTCGAACTTACTTTTGCTGCTAATCATTTCTTGGCCTGTTTGTCTTGCATTAAAAAATTAACAGGGGATAGTTTACTGCATGACTTGCTCACCACTGCAAGAAATGGCACAAGGAGCTGTCAGGCAGACTGCCCGGCTATTCCACGAGATCCTGCATTGAATCTAAGTACCTAAGTTAAAAAGAGAGAGAATGATTATTCCCACCCTCCCCTCTAAAGTCAATATTTTGTTCCTGCCCCTTTTCCATGACCTGAGTATATATTTGCTTACTGGCTGTTTCCAAATGGAGATGATAAAGCCCCCAAAGGCTTGTATTTTGTCAGACTTTAGTAAATAGGGATCTTCTTTCCACACCATCAAATCCCATTTGCCTTTTGCCTGGATTCATGTCTTAAATGGTTACAGAACAGCCCCCCCTCCCCCTGTGTGTTAATAAGCACCCCTGTGGAATTCAGCTGAATCAGAAAGTCGCAGAGCATTTATGGATTATTAGCCAACTGGGAGAAAAAATACAGCAGGTGTCAGAGGGGACATCCACACTGCAGCTCAGAAAGGGGTCGGGTACGAACTGGTGCACAGACCTGGCTGTCTACACCAAGTAGGATACAACACTTTAAAAACGGTTTGAAAATGGTATATGTAGTGTGTCCTGGGCCGGAACAGTTGTCAAAACCATTATAAACCGTTATAAGCAGTAGTGTAGATCCTGATCAGGTTAAAACCTCAATGTGTCTAGGCAAGACTTCTCCAGCCTGTGCCCTCCAGATGTTTGAGATGATAACTCCCAGGATTCCTGACCACTGGCCATGCTGGCTGGGGCAGATGGGAGTTGAAGTCCAAAACATATGGATGACACCAAGTTGGGGAAGGCTGGTCTGGAGGCTAGAACTTGCACAGGTTCCTGGCCCCAATGTATTGCAAACAAGAGCCACTGCGAGGCCTGTGCTATCTCCATGACAGGCTTCCAGGTGCTCGTGCAGGTGCGGGAAGCATCTAGAAGAGTCACCACACTCGTACTTCCCTTTGGTAGTTCCCTGCACTTGCTTGGTTAGCATTAAACAAGCTGAACCAAGAACGTCAGAATCTGGTACAAAAGCTATTTCCACAATAAAAGAGGCCAAAAAAGTGATCTAACCCCTGCACACAGTTTTAGTCCATCTTCACATGATTCCAGCAAGGTGAACAACTTTTTTTTAAAAAAAAAAAAAAATCTAGCAGGGCTCTTTTAGCTTTAACAGCAGCCTGACAAGCAAGTAGTCAGCCGGGCCAGATCTACACCAAGCAGGTTATGTAGGGTGACCAACTGTCAGGATTTCCCCGGATTTGTCCTGGTTTTTGTTCTTTCCATAGTGTCGGGGGATTTTCTATAATTTTCAATAATGTCCTGGAATGACACACCTTCCCCTTTAAGGCTGCCATTAGCATGGCAGGAGGGAATGACATGCTTTCTTGAGGCACGTCATTCCCCCAGCCCGAGCTCCAATTGAGGTCTTAAAGGGGAAAGTGGGTCATTCATGGACATTATAGAAAAGGCCCCAATTGGAGTGGATGGTGGTGGTGCAGAATGAAATCCTTTCCCCTCCTCCACTCCAATTGGGTTCTTTAAGGTGGCGGGGGAATAACGTACTTTCTGCAGGACTCAGAAAGCTGCTTCCCCCCCACACACACTAGGTGTCCTCTTTTTTGGTTTCCCAAATATGGTCACCCTAAGGTTATGACACTATGACACTTTGAAAACAGTTTGAAAATTGTATACGGAGTGTGTCCTGGGCCCCAGCAGTTGTCACTACTGTTATAAACTGTTTTAAAGCAGTAGTGTAGATCTTGCCCAGGTAACGTTTGCTTTTCACTGCTTGCCATGCAGTTGTTAAAGACACAGAGGTGTTTGTTTGTTTGTTTTAAAAAGCTGGCAACTTTGAGCTCCATCAGATGGGGGAAGTCATGCTTCCCTACTATCACTTCTCCGCCCCTGTTTTCGTTGCTCGTTACTTCCTCTTTTGAAAGAGGAAGTAAGCAACTTGCACAAGGCCCATTCAGTCAGCCATTCTAATTGTGCTGTTTCTCCTGCACACAGCAGGAGATAGCAGCAACTTCTGTGTTCAAAAATATATTGCACTTTCTGAGGTTTTTTGTTTTCGTTTTGTTTTGTCGTGCAAGGAAGGCCAGAAGGGACGGGAGGCACACGGGAGGCAGACGACATCGTGAGAGGGACTTGCGAAAATCTGTCAGTGCCCAGGAACAAGCGTGCAATAAAATGGTTGTCTGATGGAGCTCTTTGAGTTTTCAAAGAGTTCTCCACTCTCCCTTCTGATGCTGGGTCACATGGCAAATAGAAGCAGACACCCACTCAGGATATCTTTCCCTTAAGTGTAAAAGTACTTCTGATGAATGGGGCATTAGTCGGATTCTGGAGACTTGTGGGAAGTCCTCATTCAGCTAGTATTACCAATGGATCGGCATAGCACTTTGACACTAACAAAGTGTATCTGAAGAGGTATGCAAGAGAAAATCAGACTTTACTAATGCGGTCACTTTCAATGGAGAGATCAAGAAATCACTGATCAGAGCTGGCCCAGAATGATAGGAGAATAACACAAGGATAGTTGATGCCCACCCAATCCACATGCCTCCCCCTATGGTTTCAACAGTGGGCCTCAGCACCATCACTATAGCTGTGCGATGATATCATCAGTATGTGAGGAATACTGGGAAGACTTGGGCCATTTCTACACCATACCGGTGTAGAGGGAGGGAGGGGGAAGTTCGCACGATATTCTGATTATGAGATCCTCCCCTTAGTCCACATGCGGGCGCGACATCCCGGAGAGGAAGGAGGGTGTCGCGCCCACCATTTTAAAATTTATTTTTTTAAAGGAGCTGAGCGCATGTGTGCTCCAACTCAAACGTAAGTAAAAACAATGACAACACCCCGACCCCGCACCCCCGATTCCTCCCGCCCCAGTTCCTTCCCTCTATTGCTCTCCGCTACTCGCGGGGAGGAGGGAAGAAGCCGGGATGGGTGGCCACACCACCTGCGGTCCCAAGACCGTGGGAAGAATCGGATTTTCCCAGGGAGTACTTATCCCTGGGAAAACCTGTTCTCATCCCTCTTTCCTCCCGGGAGTCCCTGTGCATCATTTGGATGCACAGGGACTTGGCCGTGACCATTGGGCTGGTGTAGAAATGGCCATTGACTGGATTCACATGATCACAGAGGAAAAGTAAACCACGTGGACTCATTTTCCCTCCCTGCACATGCCAGTTGCAAGCTGCCTATTTAGCATAATTACTCTCACTCGGTGCTGGTTGTCATGACGTCTGAATCCGGCGAAGTGGATGCAGGGCCAGTGCCAGACTATTTTGCGCCCTAGGCAAGGTGAGCTACTTTCACACACACACACACACACACACACCAAAAAAATGCCAACTTTGATTTTTAAGAACATATGTCTCCTGGAAAAAATAAGAAGCACAAAACTTGAAACTGCTAAAAAAAAAAATAAAGTGCAAGGAATACGTCATGCCAATTATAGCAAACAAATTGGAAAGGAACATCTATGGGTCTAAAATGCTTTATTTAATAGGAATATGAGGGGTGCTGGAGGCCCAGCTGCTTGCGACAGCGAGCGAACTGAGCCCCGCCCCCTGCCTCGCCTCGCCTTCATGCTGACAAGATGGCGCCCAGCGCCCGCCCAGCCAAAGCGAAGCCAGGGACGCTGGGGTGGGGTGGGGGACTCCACGTTCAGGCTTCCGGGCACGTTCCAGAAGTCCGAACGTGGAGCCCCACCCCCACCCCAGTGTCCCTGGCTTCGCTTCGGCTTAGTGGCCGCGGGGCGCCATCTCGCCCGCCCAGGCTCAGCTGAATCCTCAGGCTGGCCTGGCTCACAGCCAACGCGCGTGAGTGCTGCGCTGTGCCCGGCGCCCCTCTTAACTTGGCTCTATAGGCGGCCGCCTGAGTGGCCTCTATGGTAGCACCAGCCCTGAGTGGATGGCTGTGGTGGTTTTCAAACCATCCTGACACTCTGGAACATGGGTTCTCAACACAGGGGGAATTCCTCCCGGGGGGAATTTTAGGGTTCCAGGGGGGAAATTGGGACCACTATTCAGCAAAGTATGATGTCCTGTAGATTATGTCTTCCTACACATGTTATTAAAAGTGTCCCAGAAAAGTGTCATGTTGTCTGCAAAAGCCAGGCCTTTGCTCTCTTTTCCCTCCCTCCTTTGCAATCCTAGAAGTTTCAAGCTTCCCATTTAAAGGGGCAACGCAAAGCAAGGGAGCTGAGAATGTAAACGGGGCCATGCTTTGCATTGCTCCTTTAAATGGGACTAATATAGAAAAAAAATAAAAGATTTTCAATATTATATGCATATTATTTGGAATGCACCTTTTGAGTTAGACTATCTTGGGAAGGGGGGAATTATATTCTGAACAATGGTGAAAGGGGGGAATGTAGCAAAAAAGGTTGAGAACCACTGCTCTAGAACAAGCCATGGGCTTCAGGGGTGGCTTGTAAACCAGCCCAGCCATCCAACATCACCAGGTTCGGACATCACAATAACCTGCACCTAGAGAGGGTAATTATTCTAATTAGGCAGTTCATACAGGAAGGAAAAATAAGGCTCCATGGCTTATTTTCCCTCCCTGAAACTTGCCCATTGTCTACTGAAACACACTAGCTCTTGAGGGCATGGCTCATTCAGAAAGAAGCACTTCAGTACTTCAGTCATATGCAGAGATCTCATAGAAATGTAACAAAAAAGGATTTAAGGGTCCTTAACATCCTGAAACAGCTTCAGCCTTGCAACCCCTATCCTGGGCTGAAGTTGGTGTGGTCCTACTGTTCCTGCCTAGAAATCAGATGCAAAATAACCTTTGTGCTGCTTGTTCTTCAGCAGTCTATTTATTCCCCGAGCGCTCTACTTTTATATTATAAAGAAACAAATATTACAAAGACATGCGCCCTAATCAGGTGTTCTACATCTGCATTTACTAAGGCAGCAAGGAGGGGGAGCATAACAGTCCCACCCCCTCCACCCTCGCTTTCATGGCCGTCTACTCATGGAGGGCAACTTTCTGAAGAAGAGGGGCTCCAGTATCTATGGAGCCAAGCCTCACTATGTTGAATGCTGACTTTCCAGCATTCCAGACCTCATGAAAAGCCTCCACGGATAAAAGAGGCTCTCCTCTTCAGAAAGTCACCCTCTGTAAGTAGAGGATGACAGAAGCAATGGCTGGGCTAGTGCACTCCTCCTCTTCATGTGTTTAATATGCTCAGATGTAGAACGCCTGAATAGGGCTCGGGTAAATCTCTAACGGCTTCTTTCCTCCAAAAGACATTACATCTGGTAGCACCATTCCCCCTGGACTTCTCACCACTTTAAAAAGTGGGAAGTGATTAATAATACTTAACATTTCAAACGTTCAAAGCACTTCACCAGCATTGTCTTGCTGTAATTCGTACTGCAATCCTGTAAAAGCACTCTTCAAATACTTGAAAGGTTGTCGCACAGAGGAGGGCCAGGATCTCTTCTTGATCATCCCAGAGTGCAGGACACGGAATAATGGCTCAAGTTACAGGAAGCCAGATTCCGTCTGGACATCAGGAAAAACTTCCTGACTGTTAGAGCAGTACGACAATGGAACCAGTTACCTAGGGAGGTTGTGGGCTCTCCCACACTACAGGCATTCAAGAGGCGGCTGGACAACCACCTGTCCGGTATGCTTTAAGGTGGATTCCTGCATTGAGCAGGGGGTTGGACGCGATGGCCTTATAGACCCCTTCCAACTCTACTATTCTATGATTCTAATCCCCCATATTGCAATTGTGTATGTTTGTGTATGGGGTGGGGGATTGAGGCTGATATAGAGTGACTTGCCTAGAGGCCCCTAATGAATTCAAGGTAGATGTGAGATGCTAATCAAGGACTTCCTGATTCGTAGCTGAGTCTCTTTGCCAGGAGGTTACAAGAGATCTCACCTCAATGTTACGCTGTCTAACATTAAAACAAAAATGATGTGGCCAAAAAAGACATTGGCCAAACTAGTTTAAAGTTACCTAGCTCTTTCATGTATGCGCAAATGAGGTTGTCATAATAAGGAGAAAATGAAATAGCCCAGAAAATTAAATAGCTTTTGACTAGAGCAGTGAATTCTGAAATGGAACATAGATTCCTTATGTCGTGCCAACATTCCTCACCTCAACACACATACCTTTATGTCATATGACTGGTCACTATGGTCTGACATAGTTGTTTGTTCCAGTGTTGAGTTCCTGTGCATTATCTGCTGATCTAGCCTTGGCTGTCTAGACTAATTATTTCTAGGAGGATCTTGTTTACTTCAAGAGATGTGATGTTTGCAACGCATCCCTTTTAGAGGGTGACCAAGAAAGTGCACACTGGCCTTAGCACCGTTTCTTCAAGAGGCTGCAATGGTAGGGTGACCATATGAAGAGGAGTACAGGGCTCCTGTATCTTTAACAGCTGCATAGAAAAGGGAATTTCAGCAGGTGTCATTTGTATATATGGAGAACCTGGTGAAATTCCCTCTTCATCACAACAGTTAAAGGTGCAGGAGCTATACTAGAGTGACCAGATTTAAAAGAGGGCAGGGCACCTGCAGCTTTAACTGTTGTGATGAAGAGGAAATTTCCCCAGATTCCCCATATATACAAATGACACCTGCTGAAATTTCCTTTTCAATACAACGGTTAAAGATACAGGAGCCCTGTCCTCCTTTTCCTATGGTCACCCTATGCAATGGCATTACAAACTCAAATCAGTTTCAAACCTACCATGGCTCCCACCTCGGGGGTGTCTATACGACGCCACGTTGCTAGGTGATTCTCTCAAAACCCCGCAATATCACTGCTGTGAGGCAAAAACGATAAAGCAAGACAGCAGGAGGGAGTATGGACCACCTGGCCACCCGCCCCTGCCCCCTGCCCTGCATTCCTGTGCTTATCAATCTACCCAGAACTACGCCCACCTGAACCAAAGCCCCCAGACACAAGAAACAACATAGCAAAGGGAAATGATGTGGCAGATCAACGCTTTGAAAACGCACAGTTTCCGTGGGGAAAAGCCTGATGTACTGTAGTTGCAAGTTAGCAGCTGCATTACATAAACAACAGTGCCACTGTACAGTCACTATGGGGTCAATAGGGTGTATAGACAACCCCCTAGTGTTGCCATCTTGAGGCTGCTGTCATAACTAGGGTGACCATACGAGAAGGAGGACAGGGCTCCTGTATCTTTAACAGTTGCATAGAAAAGGGAATTTCAGTAGGTGTCATTTGTATGCATGTGGCACCTGGGAAAATGTCCTCTTCATCACAACAGTGAAAGCTGCAGGAGCCTTGCTAGAGTAACCAGATACAAAAGAGGGCAGGGCTCCTGCAGCTTTAACTGTTTTGATGAAGAGGGAGTTTCCCCAGGTGCTGCATGCATGCAAATGACACCTGCTGAAATTCCCTTTTCTACACAACTGTTAAAGATACAGGAGCCTTGTCCTCCTTTCCATATGGTCACCCTAAGTTAGAATTCTCTGAAATTGCAGTCCTGATCTGAAGGGAGTCTGAGGGAGTTCAACTATCATTAACCCAAAAATGAATGAGAATAATATATAACAACATGTGTGTAGTTACTGTACGAAAAATGTTCCTTCCTGCTACAGCTCTGCCATATTTTGTAAAGTCCTTTATTTACTCATTAAAAAAGCAATCTTTCAAGGTTTAGATCTATAGGGTTTAGATTAAGATCTTTTCACCCTTTTTACTAATCGCTCAGATTACAAATAGCTATCCAGACAATTTTCAAGAAATCCAAGCTATCATAAACTGCTAGGCCTGCCTTAATTAATGATCTACTTAACATAAAAGCATTATTCTTTCCCCCCCTTTTTTTGTGTGGCTATTTGATTCTCCCAGCAAGAACCTTTAGGTAACGCCCTGTTCTGTCATAAAATAATTACATTATATTATAACCATAAATGGCATCATTTAAGTCAACTAAGCATTTCAACAAATTGGAACATGGTGGCAAACTGAAGCCATGAACCTTTATAAATCTGATAAACAATGCAATGATTAACTCCCAGAACTGGTGTCCCCAAAGCTGTTTTCATGAAAACATGCTGAGGGTGGATGATATTGGGTAAGTTAATCGTGGGTCGGGTGGGAGGGGGGAATGACTGGTGGGGCATGAACCTAGCTTGTATTAAAAGAGATCTGGCACTTAAGAGTCTGTTTTAAAAGAAGGAAGCGGAAACATCGTACAAAAATGCCCTGAGATCTCTAATGTGTCCATGCACATCCCAGCCGCACCCCCAGCTTGTGTGAATACAGTGGATTTTAGTATGAATTATACTAGGGATAAGGAACCTTTTTGGGCCATGGGCAGATTTGGCAATTTAAGAAACTGTTCTGGGCAGCACTGCAAAATGGCTGCCATGGGAGGCATGGCAAAGGACCAGTAACCAGCCCATAAGACAGAGTGAAAGGCAGAGTTGAGGTCTGAGCCCCAACATACAAAACAACTCCTTTGAATCCACAGTTTACAAAACCGACAGAAACCTATTTCACAGCAATCATAGAATCATAGAATAGCAGAGTTGGAAGGGGCCTACAAGGCCATCAAGTCCAACCCCCTGCTCAATGCAGGAATCCACCCTAAAGCATCCCTGACAGATGGTTGTCCAGCTGCCTCTTGAATGCCTCTAGTGTGGGAGAGCCCACAACCTCCCTAGGTAACTGATTCCGTTGTCGTACTGCTCTAACAGTCAGAAAGTTTTTCCTGATGTCCAGCTGGAATCCGGCTTCCTTTAACTTGAGCCCGTTATTCCGTGTCCTGCACTCTGGAAGGATCAAGAAGAGATCCTGGCCCTCCTCTGTGTGACAACCTTTTAAGTATTTGAAGAGTGCTATCATGTCTCCCCTCAATCTTCTCTTCTCCAGGCTAAACATGCCCAGTTCTTTCAGTCTCTCTTCATGGGGCTTTGTTTCCAGACCCCTGATCATCCATTCCTCGGAACACACTCCAGCTTGTCTGCGTCCTTCTTGAATTGTGGAGCCCAGAACTGGACGCAATACTCTAGATGAGGCCTAACCAGGGCCGAATAGAGAGGAACCAGTACCTCACGTGATTTGGAAGCTATACTTCTATCAATGGAGCCCAAAATAGCATTTGCCTTTCTTGCAGCCATATCACACTGTTGGCTCATATTCAGCTTGCGATCTACAACAATTCCAAGATCCTTCTCGTTTGTAGTATTACTGAGCCAAGTATCCCCCACCTTGTAACTGTGCGTTTGGTTTCTATTTCCTAAATGTAGAACTTGGCATTTATCCCTATTAAATTTCATTCTGTTGTTTTCAGCCCAGCACTCCAGCCTATCAAGATCACTTTGAAGTTTGTTTCTGTCTTCCAGGGTATTAGCTATCCCACCCAATTTTGTGTCATCTGCAAATTTGATCAGCGTTCCCTGCACCTCCTCATCCAAATCATTAATAAATACGTTGAAGAGCACTGGGCCCAGGACTGATCCCTGCGGTACACCACTTGTTGCCTCTCCCCAGTTTGAGAAGGTTCCATTGATAAGTACTCTTTGAGTCCAATTCTGTAGCCAACTGTGAATCCACCTAATAGTTGTTCCATCTAGCCCACTTTTAGCTAGTTTGTTAATCAGAATATCATGGGGCACTTTGTCAAAAGCTTTGCTGAAGTCAAGATATATGACATCCACAGCATTCCCACAGTCCACAAGGGAGGTTATCCTATCAAAAAATGAGATCAAATTAGTCTGACAGGACATGTTCCTGACAAATCCATGCTGGCTTCTAGTGATCACCACATTGATTTCAAGGTGTTTACAGATTGACTTCTTTATAATCTGCTCCAGAATTTTCCCAGGGATGGATGTCAGACCGACTGGTCTGTAGTTCCCAGGTTCCTCCTTTTTGCCCTTTTTGAAGATAGGGACAACGTTAACCTCCTCCAGTCGTCCGGCACCTCACCCGTCTTCCATGATTTTGCAAAGATAATAGACAAAGGTTCTGAGAGTTCTTCTGCTAGCTCCTTCATTACTCTAGGATGCAGTTCATCGGGCTGTGGAGATTTGAACTCATTCAAGGAAATTAGGTGTTCTTTGACCATTTGTTTATCAATCTCAAATTGCAATCCTGCCCCCTCAACTTCTGCTTCACTTTCTCCAGGTGGGTCATAGACTCGCTTTTGGGAGAAGACTGAGGCAAAGTAGGAATTGAGCACTTCAGCCTTTTCTTTGTCATCTGTTATCAATTTGCCATCCTCATTAAGCAGTTGAACCACCATTTCTTTCCTCTGTCTTTTACTACTCACGTATCTGAAGAAAGCCTTTTTATTGTTTTTAGCATCCCTCGCTAATCTCAGCTCATTCTCAGCTTTAGCCTTCCTGACGCCATTTCAGCACTTCTGTGCCATCTGTCTGTACTCTTCTTTTGTAGCCTGGCCTTCCTTCCACTTCCTATATGTATCTTTTTTTTGTTTTCAGGTCATCTCTAAGCTTTTTGTGGAGCCACATTGGTTTCCTCTGTTGTCTTCTATCTTTTCTCTTTGTTGGAATTGTTTGTAACTGTGCCTTTAAAATTTCCTTTTTTAAATACTCCCACCCATCCTGCACTCCTTTTCTCATTAGGCTCATTTGCCATGGGACCTTACTTATAATTCTGAGTTTATTTAAATCAGCTTTCCTAAAACCCAGAGTACGTGTATGGCTACACTCAACTTTTGTCTCCTTCATAATCAAGAATTCAAGTATGAAGTGGTCACTTTCTCCCAGAGTTCCCGTAACTAGGCCCCAGTCATCCAGGACTTGTTTTTCTCTAGACCTCTTCATCTCCTTGCTCTAACTGAAACCTGGCTTCCTGCCCATGATACCGCCACCTCAGCTGCCCTCTCTCTTGGAGGACTCTCTCTCACTCGAGTCGCCCAGAGGGTCGAGGTGGTGGTGTGGGTCTTTTATTATCGAGTTTGTGCCAGTTCCAGCCTCTCCCCATTCCACCTTCACACTGTTTCTCCTCCTTTGAGGCACATGTGGTGAGACTCTTCGCTCCGCTGCGACTGCGGGTTGCAGTTCTGTACCGCCCCCCTGGCTCATCCTCTAAATTTCTCTCTGATCTGGACTCGTGGCTGTCCTTTCTCCTCTCTGACAACTCTCCTACTCTGATCTTGGGTGACTTCAATATCCATGTCGATGACCCTCACGATGCTGCAGCTCTACGATTTCGCTCCTTATCTTCCTCTTACGATCTTAAGCTCTGGTCTGAAGCACCCACACATTCCCTTGGACACTGTCTGGATCTTGTCCTCACTCGGAACTGCTCTGTCCTGGACTTTTCTATTGTTGACTTTCCTCTGTCAGATCACCATCTAGTCTCTTTCAATATTACTCACAATCCCCCTCCTTCACGTCCCGCTTCACGCCCTTGTCGTGACCTGCATTCTATCAACTATGAGGCTTTCTCTCAGTCTCTAGCCTCCTCTCTTCCTTCTGTCCTCACAGCCGTCTCCTTGGACTCAGCCGTCTCCTCCTTTAACTCCTCATTGTCTTCAACTCTTGATAATCTTGCTCCATCTACAACTCGGATAGTTCGCCCCTCTCAACCCCAACCGTGGCTCACCTCTTTCCTCCGCTACCTTCGCTCTTGTTCCCGGGCAGCCGAACGCCTGTGGCGTAAGACCAAGGACTTGGCGGACTTTGTCCATTACAAATTTGTTCTCTCCTCTTTCTCCTCTGCCATTTCACTGGCCAAACAGCAGCACTACTCAACGTTGATCCAGTCAAATGCTAGACACCCTCAGCGGCTCTTCAAGTCCTTCAATTCTCTCCTGAAACCTAATCCACCATCTCTCCCCGCCTCTCTGTCTGCCAATGACTTTGCCTCTTTCTTCAATGCTAAAATCCAAACTATTCGCTCTGATCTGGCCAGCTCTGCTCCGCTTCCAGCTCCTGTTCCTCACCTGTCAGTTCCTCCTGCAACTCTCTCAGCGTTCCCTTCGGTCTCAGCTGATGAACTGTCTAAAATACTGCGCTCGTCGAAGCCTTCCACTTGTTCCCGTGATCCGATTCCCTCTCGCGTCTTTATTAATCTTATCCCCGCTATCCTCCCGTCCTTGCTTCACATCATTAATTCTTCTCTGTCCTCTGGCTCATTTCCCTCTGCTTTTAAACATGCTATAGTCTCTCCCATTCTCAAAAAACCCACTCTTGATCGACTTTCTCTGTCTAACTACCGACCTGTCTCTCTGTTGCCCCTTGTCTCAAAGATTCTGGAACATGTGGTCTACTCTCATTGTCTTGACTTTCTCTCTAGTAACTCTGCTCTGGATCCCTTTCAATCTGGATTCCGTCCTTTGCATTCCACTGAAACAGCCCTTACCAAGATCACCAATGATCTTCTCACTGCCAAGTCTAAGGGCCATTATTCCGTCCTTATTCTCCTTGATCTAACTGCAGCCTTTGACACGGTTGATCACGATCTTCTCTTAGATTCCCTCCATGACCTTGGACTCTGTGGCTCTGTCTATAACTGGTTCGCCTCCTATCTAGAGGGTCGCTCTTTCAGCGTGTCGGCTAACGGCAGGTCGTCCTCCTCGTTTCCCCTTTCAGTAGGGGTTCCGCAAGGCTCGGTGCTTGGCCCGTTGCTGTTTTCTTTATACATGCTGCCCTTGGGTAAACTTATTCAATCTCATAGCCTCCAATATCACCTGTATGCCGATGACACACAACTGTATCTCTCATCTCCAGAACTTTCTCCTGATGTTCACGATCGTATCTCGGCATGTCTCTCAGATATCTCAGCCTGGCTGCTTCATCGCCGTTTGAAACTCAATATGGCAAAAACTGAACTGCTTGTTTTTCCTCCTAAACCTTCTCCTCACCTCTCATTCTCTCTTACTGTCAACGATGTCACGCTTACTCCGGTCAAGGAAGCTCGTAGTCTTGGCTTTATATTTGATTCCTCGCTCTCCTTTATTCCTCATATCGAGGCAGTAGCTAAATCTTGTCGTTTCTTCCTGTATAATATTGCCAGGATTCGACCATTTTTGTCTGTCTCTTCTGCCAAGACTCTCGTTCACGCACTGGTTATCTCTCGGTTGGACTATTGCAACCTCCTTCTCTCTGGCCTTCCCTCGTCTCACATCAGTCCGCTGGTCTCTGTCCACCACTCTGCCACTAAGATCATCTTCCTGGCCCGCCGCTCTGACCATGTCACTCCACTTCTGAAATCTCTTCATTGGCTTCCAATTCACTCCAGAATCCAATATAAACTTCTCCTGTTGACCTTCAAAGCTTTTCACGGTCTAGCTCCTGCCTATCTCTCCTCTCTCATCTCACACTATTGCCCCGCTCGTGCTCTTCGCTCCTCTGATGCCATGTTTCTCGCCTGCCCAAGGACCTCCACTTCCCTTACTCAGCTTCGTCCTTTCTCTTCTGCTGCCCCTCATGCCTGGAACGCTCTTCCAGAACACTTGAGAACTACCAACTCAATCACAGCTTTTAAAACTCAGCTAAAAACTTTTCTTTTCCCTATAGCTTTTAAACATTGATTTTGTTCTGACTCTATACTGTTAGCTTCACCCTACCCGGTGCCTGTTTACACTTCCCTGTGCCTGTTTGCATTCTCTTTCCCTCCTTATTGTTTACTACAACTTTATTAGATTGTAAGCCTATGCGGCAGGGTCTTGCTATTTACTGTGTGGTCTGTGTGCAGCACCATGTACATCGATGGTGCTATATAAATAAATAATAATAATAATAATAATAGGAAGTCATCCCTATTGGTCAATATCAAGTCAAGGATTGCCGATGCTCTAGTTGCTTCCTCCACTTTCTGTAGGAGAAAGTTATCACCCACATATGTCAGGAATTTCTTGGAAGGGCCGCTTTTGGCAGTATGACATCAGATGCTCTGGACTATATGGTGGGAATCCACGTGGGATATGCCCTTTCCCCCACTAGCGTCACACCTCCAAAAACTGGACCACTATTGCCATAAGGCGGAAATGCATTGCGGACTTTTCCCATGTGGTCTACAGCTTAGATGTCACCTAAGCAGTGTGGAAATAAGTCATGTTGTGGCATCTCCCTTGCCATTTGAGTAGTATCAGAAATGGACAGCCCCTAGATATAAATTGCTGAAGGGCTCAGAGAGGGCTGCTGTGTAAATATTTTCCATAAGGGCACATGTCATTAAGTAGAGCTTCCTTCTTACCATGGCAGGAAAAGCAGCACCAGCTGAAGTTTTCCCTCCTATTTACCCATTATCCCAGTGGAGGCTCCTACAGGGTTCTGACTAGTACTGACTGAAACCTGGAGTGGATTCACCACCCCACTGATGTCGGAGCCACCAACATCATGAGACAAGTCCTGTCCCATGATGCATCCAGTAAGTGTAGGCAATGGATCAGAGCAAGAGCCTCTTAAAACACCCATTGGGAGTGTAATGACCATGGAACATGCTGTATGTGACAACGTCCAGCCCTTGATGAGCCTGGGAAAGTTGTGTTATGCACAGATTTTGCTTCAGCCCATGTCTGCAAATGTTCAGAAAGCAATGTTTGCATTGGGGTGCCATAGGCTGAATCCTGCACATGGTGGTGGATGTATTTAACAGTTGGCCAAGGGCCAAGAGCCAACACTCGTATTATTTTTCAGGCAGCTATTTGCACATATGGTAGCCATGTATCCTACTTTATAGAGGACAGTCCTCTGTTTGAAGGGCTGCCCAATCCAAATCCAGTTTAAAGAAAACCATAAGGAGGGAGAGCCCAATGGTCTTGAAGTTCCCCATCTAGTTAGTACCTGGACAGTAGACTGACCAGGCACACAGGTCACCTGATCACAGTGTTCCCCACTACAGTGAGATATAATGTATATTTGACTTAAATTATATTTATTATTTCTAAAAGTGCACCTATACTTATAAATCAGCGTAGGCACATTTTATGCAAATATGTGACTTATGTGTTCTCTCTCTCTCTTTCTTTTGGTGATACATTTCCTCTTTTTGGGTGATGGGTTAATGACCTCCCTGTTTGCACAAAACATCTGCTGGATATAGTTTGTGATGGGTGTTTATGATGAATAATGCATGATCTCCACACTTCCCTGCTATATTCTGAAGGTTTTAATATACTCATATCTTCAAGCACAGAGCTGCTAATCCTGGCCTTCTAATACATACTGCATGGATGAGGTACTTTAGGTAGGTTCTCATGGAGAAGTGTCCAGTGAGGAAAGGAGATGCAAGGTCGTCTTGGCCTTTCTAATTAGTATCAGGATGCAACCAGCCATAGACACTGATAAGGGTCTCAAACAAAGGCCTCCAGAAACAAATTTTCCTGTGCTCTAATTCCTGGGCAAACCAAACAGATGAATCTCTGGGGATCAAGCGTGCCCTTTCAGCTGCATTTATTACTTCTTTTATTTATATCCTGGCTGTCTGCCCAAACATAGAGCTCAAAGGGGCTAACAGTAACATTCCAGGTTAAAAACAAAATATTAATTAGAATATAACTTCAAAACAATTAAATAAAAATAAAATAAAAAATCAAAGGAATAAATAAACAGCACCAAACCCATTACAAAAACCTTTAGCAACAGACCAGTTTATCCGCCAAAGACCTGCCTGAATAAAAATGTTTTTGCCTGCTGGTGGTGGAAGGATAAGAGAGAGCCCCATCAAGTCCCCCTAGATGCGGAATTCCTGTGCCTGGAAGTGGCCACTGAAAAGGTGCTCTCTTGTGTCCCCACCAAACATGCCTCTGATGGCAGTGTTATGGAGAGAACGGCCTCCTCAGGGGATCTTAAATCCCCGAGCCGGCTCCAGCCTGAATAGAGTCAGCTTGACCACACAGGCCAATAGAGGACTTCTAAGACCCTCAGATGCAAGCCAGCCCCTCAGTCTGAGGAACGTGTCACATCAGGTTACCTTGCCAGGCTGTCTTTGACTAGGGGGCTGTCTATATGCTCGGGAAGCCCCGGGCTGGCTCCGAATCTACACTGACTCGATTACATGATGCAGCCGCCAATTCAGAGCCACCCTGATGCAAACATTTGAAGACCCGCAGCAGAAAAGCCAGGGACGTACCCCAACTTTTCCTGCCCAAGCGAGGTAAGAGTGGCTGTTCCCCATTTGTCCTCGCTTGGGCCCTGTGCCGGGTGTGTGTGTGTTCCCAGGCAGAAGGCGACCTCTCATTGGTTGCCAGAAGCCGCAGGAGGGGGAGGGGTGGGCACGGGCGAGCCTAATGGCCACCGGAAAGCCCTCCGTGTAAATAACTTGCTGCCACTTCGCACCAGCAATACCGCAGCGTTTGGCGGCGGAGCCCCGCCAACTAGGCGCCATGAAAACAGTCCCTCTTGCGCATTTTTAGCTCATAGAACACACAATGATATCTGTTGCGGTATTTTGGATAATACAGAAGAAAGGAAGAAATAATGCCAGAGAAGCTGTATATGGAATATACCCCAAAAGTTATTGCCTAAGTCAGTGGTCTTCAACTGGTCCAGACCCAAGAAGACCCACCTCAGGCTCCCAACCTGTAACACGGGATCCACATTCATAATTTTCTCCATGCCCAACATGTCGGCAACAGCTTTGTTGTGCCCCATCAGTTGAAGACTCCTGGCCTAATAATATAGGGTGACCAACTGTCAGGATTTCCCCGGATTTGTCCTGGTTTTTGTTCTTTCCATGGTGTCAGGGGGGATTTTCTATAATTTTCAATAATGTCCTGGAATGACACACCTTCCCCTTTAAGGCTGCCATTAGCATGGCAGGAGGGAGTGACATGCTTTCTTGAGGCACATCGCTCCACCCCAAGCTCCAATTGAGGTCTTAAAGGGGAAATGGGTCATTCATGGACATTATAGAAAAGGCCCCAATTGGAGTGGATGGTGGTGGTGCAGAATGAAATCCTTTCCCCTCCTCCACTCCAATCGGGTTCTTTAAGGTGGCGGGAGAATAACATACTTTCTGCAAGACTCAGAAAGCTGCTTCCCCACACACACACTAGGTGTCCTCTTTTTTGGTTTCCCAAATATGGTCACCCTAGTACTATGACTGTTGTGGTTGTTTATTATGTTATAAAAAATAAAGAAATGGTTTTATATAAGTGTAAGTTCCTTTTTTAGTATTTAGTATATTATTATAGTAGTTGTGTGCCTTTGCTACTCATTGGTTGCTATCATTTACTTTCTGTGAACCGCCCAGAGAGCTTCAGCTGTTGGGCAGTATAAAAATGTAATAAATAAATGTGACCGAGGCCACGCCCCCTTGGGGGCCGGACATGTTGAGTTGGCACCGCCTTGGGGGTGGGCATGTTGGGGTGGCCACGCCTCCTGAGGGCGGCCATTTTGTCCTCCTTTTTGGTTTCCAAACTATGGTCACCCTAAATAATAATAATAATAATAATAATAATAATAATACCGTATTTCTTCGATTGTAAGACGCACACTAATTTCAGTACCACCAACAGAAAAAAACAACCCTAAGACACACCCGTGATTCTAAGATGCAGCCCATTTTTAGAGATGTTTATATAGGAAAAAAGTGTGTCATAGAATTGAAGAAATACGGTAATAATATATTTATTACCCGCCTCTCCCTTTGGATTGAGGCGGGGAACAACACCAAACACAATATAATACATAAAATTAGTTAAAAGAGCATATAAAACCAATACAATATTAAAATAGCAATGACAACATCTTAAAATTCTTAGGTTTAAAATTCATCTGGGTAGGCCTCAAGTCAACTCCCTCTGGCTCGGCAGATCCTTGTTTGTGTGTGATAGAACTACTCCTTCCCCTCAACTGCTAGGCCAAGGCCTGACACAGGCAAAGTGCCAATGTATCACCGCCTCCCAGTCCATGTTTTTGTGACTCACCCCTTGTGTTGAATCTCAGCACTAGGAACCAGAGGAGGCAATGCTCTATTTTATCCCAGCTTTTCTTGCTCTGCCTCTCCTCCATTGATCAACAAAGAGTTAGTTGCACTTAGTCCCTTGACACAAATATGCTTAAAAACATACCTAACTCTCTGCTGAAGTATGATCTCCGCCTTCGTTTTGTCTAGTATATACTTTGAGAGTTTTAAGCTGTTTTCATGACTTAGGGAGAGGTACTGAAGGTTAAACTATGCATTCCCTTAAATGCCTGACGGTTACTGAGCCACCTCTGCTCCCTTCATGTCTTGGTAAAGTCTGGTTAAAGCAGACATGTAAAGTGACCTCATCACACTCAGCATTCCACCCCCTACCCACCTACCCACCCCATTGCACTGGCTGATGCTTACAGCAGAAAGAAAATTGCCAACTGGAATAAGGTCGCACAACGTCATCACTCTAAACATGTTGTTGGGAGATGCGTGCAGGGGGCAGCAGAGGACATGCATTGAAGGTAATGTATAGTTTGGCCTTAATTCAATTGGAGAATATATGCTTCCCTTCTCATTATATGAAATACTAGATGTTCGTTATTTCAGCACACTCAAGTTGCACATAAAAGGGAGTACTTCTTCACACAGCACATTGTTAAACTATGTAATTAGCTACTACAAGGCATAGTGATGACCACCAAGTTGGATGGCTTTAAAAGGGGATTGGACAAATTCGTGGAGTAGGTGATTATGGCTATTTTTTTATTATGGCATTTATGTCCCACCTTTTTTCCTCCAAGGAACCCAAGGCGACGTACATAATCCTCTTCCTCCTCTCCATTTTATGCTCACAACAACAATCCCATAGGATAGGTTGGGCTGAGAATCTGTGACTGGCCCAAAGTCACCCAGTGAGTTTCCATGGCCGAGTGGGGACTAGAACCCAGATCTCTTGACTCCCAGTCCATCACTTTAGCCACTGCACCACAGTGGCACTCTAGTCCTGATGGTTGTAGGCTAGCTCCAGTATCAGAGGCAGTACGCCTATGTACACAAATTGCTAGGGAACATGGGTGGAAGGGAGCTGTTGCACTCATGTCCTGCTTGTGGGTTTCCCATAGGCAGCTGGTTGGCCACTGTGTAAACAGGATGCTGGACTAGATGGACCCTTGGTCTGATCCACCATGACTCTTCTTATGTTCTTATGCATAGCCTTTTATGGAAAAGACATCCCATTTCACTTCTAAATGACAGCAGCCATCACACCTACTTTTTTTTTCTGGTATGCATCTGCGATTTTGACCTCTGTTTCATTAGCGTGGCAAGCGCTGGTCCCTTACATGATTGCCAATGTTGCTTGCTCTCCTGCTATTGTGCCTGCCCCACCCCGCCCCGCCCCTTCTCTTTCCCCTTCCTGTTCATTGGTTCTTCTTGGGTGATGGATGTGGGTGCTTTCCCCCCTCACTCTGGTTTTGTTGTCTACGGTTTTACCGGTTCAGTGTTTAATCAGCTGGGTGCCGTTTCTGTGGGCAATGAGGGTGGGTTGGAGCAGCAAAAGTCCATTTGACCGGCTCAGCACAAGTCCGTTCATTCAACCAACAGACTCAGCAAGCTGGAGGAGAATCGCCCTGCCCTCCTCTTTCGTCAGCAGGATCGCCCCCAACAAAAGCAACATAGCGTGAGGACGGCAATACACGGGAGAGAAGGACGCTTTTATTTCGCATGGAGAAAATATATCGGACTTTCTGGGTGTTTTTTTGTGGCGCAAGGAGGGCCAGAAGGGGCTGGAGGCACGTAGGAGGCAGGCAACATCGTGAGAGGGACCTGCAAAAATCTGTGAGTGCCCAGTAACGAGCATGTAATAAAGTGCTTGTCTGATGGAGCTCTATCTCTCTGTGCCATCCCAACCCAGTTGCTGCCTCTCCTGAGCCTTCCATTTTTGCCTCTGCTTCACAATTAATGCATAAAGATCCATTCTTCTGAACTGTACCTGTGAGATGCTGAAAACCCGACAAATCACCAAAGTAAAGTGAATATAGGCCACATTTTCTCATCTTATGCATGACGTCCGAATTCTATTTTTGATTCCACCACAACCACCCCTCTTTTTTTTCCCTTCTTTTTTTAAATTCCAGCTCTTGTTTGCTTTCTGTGAAGTGCTAAGCCCTGGCGCATTAGGAACCACAGCAATGATGGGAAGTGAACGTTTCACTTGAATAGTTGCTACGATTATAACCCAAAGTGATTGCAAAATGAGTGACATCCACGTCATGATGTGCTCTGTGGGACAAAATCATGTAGGTCACTATAGATTTAAACTGGTTGAATACTCATTCCCACAACTTAGGAAAACCTGGGAACTATAGTACTGTGGAGACAGCTTGGAATCTCTACCAGAATTTGCAGCATCTTTACCACATTATAATTACCAGGATAGGGGAGCATCACGATAATTAACTGTTATAAAAAGAACATGTTTGTAGAGAACACCCTTCTGTTCTGCAGGTATCATGTAATGCTGTCCTATAAAGAGTCCGTCAGTTTTGTTCGCTATCTATCTAATAATACTGAACACAGGTGGCTGAGTGCTATTCAGTTTGGAAAGTGCAGAAAAGGGCAACTAAAATGATTAAAGAGCTGGAGCATCTCCTGTATGATGGAAGGTTACAACAACTGGGATTGTTTAGCTTGGAAAAAATGAGACTAAGGGGAGACATGATAGAGGTGTACAAAATTATGCATGGTATGGAGAATGTGGATAGGGAGACATTTTCCTCCCTCTCTCAAAATACTAGAACCTGGGGTCATCCCATTAAGCTGATTGGTGGGAGATCCAGAACAAATAAGAGGAAGCACTTCTTCACCCAGAACATAGTTAAATTATGGAACTCACTACCACAAGATGTAGTGATGGCCACCAATTTGGATAACTTTAAAAGGGGAGTTGGATAAATTCCTGGAGGTGAAGGCTATCAATGGGTACTAGCCCTGATAGTTGTGTGCTATCTCCAGTATTCAAGGCAGTAAGCCTGTGTGCACCAGTTGCTGGGGAACATGGTTGGGAGGGTGCTGCACGATGTCCTGCTTTGTTGTTCCCTGGCCAACGGCTGGTTGGCCACTGTGTGAACAGAGTGCTGGACTAGATGGACCCTTGGTCTGATCCAGCATGGTACTTCTTATGTTCTTATGAAGTATGGCCAGCTTAAAATAATGTAGTGGTTTCTATATACTCAGGGAAGTTCCCCACATACGCAAGGGTCAACGTACATACACAAAGACCAATGCATCTCCCATCAACGTACAAACACAAGGACTGCTTGGTAGCCTTTTAGCATCTATAGAAGGCTGAGGGTAATTGAGCCATGGAAGGTTGAGGGTGTCACTTGAAGGGGAGAGGGGAAAAAATGGGGGGGGGGAAGTGTCCTGGTTGATGGGAGAGAACTGTCCTGGTAAAAGCAGATAGTACCATGGAAGGGTGGAATTAGGGTTGGGCAGAAGCATGAGGTAACAACAACAACAAACAAAACCCGTTCCTCTCTGCATTGTTTGGGAAAGAAAGAAGAAAAGAAACAGGGCAATTGAAATTACTTCTGAAACGATTTCTTGGCATTTGGAACCTATTTAACAGCATTTGGTCATTCCAAAGCAAAAAACAAAAACCAACCTAGGGATTTTTAGAGGAGAATGGTTGGAATGGAATAGCCAGCTGTAGCTGTCCCATCTCAAAGGAACCCATAGCCATCTGAGCTGAGAACCTATGCAGGGCTGGGACCAGCAAGGACCTGGATAGGATCCCTCTTTGGATTGATCCCATTACTAGGGGTGTGCACGGACCCCCCGCTTCGCCCCACGGGCCGATCCGAAAATTTCGGATCGGCCCGCTCTGCTCCGCGTCGCTCCACCCATACTCCGCTCCTCTTCGCCGTGGAGCTCCGGCTCCGAATCGGAGCTCCGCAGTGGAGGGGAGTGGCGCCAGGTAAGGCCGGGAGAGGAGGTCGGGGGGGTTACCGGGCCCTGCCACCATCGCCGCCCGTGTGGCGATGGCGGCAGAGCCCGGTAAGGGACCAAGGGGGAGGGGGGCCTTACCTGCCTCCGTCCGTGGTCCGTCGGCGTCTTCAATTGAGCCCACGGTTCAACCAGGAAGTCTGGGCCGCAAGCGGCCCAGACTTCCTGGTTGGACCACGGGCTCAATTGAAGACGCCGACGGACCACAGACGGAGGCAGGTAAGGGAGAGGAGGGCGGGGGGGGGTTACCGGGCAGGGCCCAGTAAACCCCACTTACCTTTCCGGCGGAGCTCCAGATCGAGGCGGAGGATCCGCCTTCACCTCGATCCTCTTCGCCACGCTCCGCCGGCCCCCCAATCCTCTTCGCCTCCACCTTAAGGGCAGGCGAAGCCCCCCGCTCCGCTTCTAATTCACCGGTCCGATTAGAAGCGGAGCACATCCCTACCCATTACCTTCTGATCCCAGTAATCCCACAACCTTTGGATCATCCATACCTCTATGTGATTTCTGTAACCAGTCCTATCACCATATCACAGGAAGGAAATCAAGGTTTGCCACAGACTATGTGGTCCTGTAACTCAGTGCAAGGCCTTTGCTAGACCAGGCTATATCCCGGGGTGATACCCAGGATCGTTCCTGTGCATCCAGATGACGCACAGGGGATCCCAGGCTCAGGCAGGGATCAACCCTCCCTGGCCCCAGGATATAGCCCAGCCTTTGGGCCCACTTTTTCCATGGTCCTGGGCTGAGCCTGGGACTGCGGAAGGTGTGGCCTGTTTCCGCGGCTTGACCCCAGCTCCGCGCAATTACTTGCGCCCATCGGGGGCAGGGTGGAGGGAGCGGGGATTTTTTTTTTTAACTTACTTTTTGTCGCTTGTGTGCTCATGCGCAGCCGGCCCTTTAAAACTTTTTTTAAAATGGCGGGCGTGATGGCTCTCTTGTTGAGGTCGACCTCGCCTGACATGTAAACGAAGGCGACATCCCGCAATACTCACATCGCGGGATATCCCCTCTTCCGTCGCGGACTTACCGGTTGGTCTAGCAAAGGCCCAAGTCTATGCCGTAACAGTGCAAACGGGGCTCAGGATTTCAATTTAGGTTGTGTGAGGATCTAAAATATTGTAATTGTAAGGAAAAGAGACATAATATAATCTAGAAATAATCTAGGGGTTTTCCATTCTGGGATATTATCTAAACATTAGAATAATAACATGGTAACTCTCCTGTTAGGATGGCACTACTTCAGCTTGCAGGTAGTGAGCTGCATATTTCTAAATGCTTCCTTGTGTCAAAGAAGTCCTACCTGTACATCAAATACTAGCCCATGCTCAGGTTAGAGTTAGGTTAGAATATTTTCCCCTGATGTGTTCGTTTATTAAATGCAGGAAACTTTTCCTTAATGAACTGTAACACAAGAAAGCATTTAAATATGCAGCTTGAAATGGCACAATCCAGGCAGGGCTATACCATATAATGATTCTAAATGTGTAGATACACCCTAAGGACATGTCAAAACAGGGCTTCTCCTGAGAATAGTATGCTAACAATGAATCAAATCCTCGTGCTCCATAGGTACGGAAGGTGCCTACTGGACCAGCATGGATTATGTAGTCTCCATCCTTTTGAATGTGGTGATGTACAACTAACAACTCTATCTGCGGAAGAGCAAAAGCGAGAGCAACATCAAGCTGATTTCTATGCTTATTCTTCATATAACAAAATGTCGAAAATGTTTGTTCACAAAGATACATGGAACAAAAGGGAACTAGATGTTTCAAAGCTTTTTCACCTAACTTCTTATAATCAGGAAAAACCTTCACCCAGAATTGGTCCAGTCTATATTCTTTGAAAAATGATTTCAATGAACCATCACAAGTCACGTCAGCAAGTGTATCTTGCTCTTCCGCAGATAGAGTTGTTAGTTGTACATCACCACATTCAAAAGGATTCCTTCTCCATGAGTTTTCAGGATTAGGTGCAGGAAAGTAATGTCTGAAGCTAGTCGCAGGTGCTCAGTGATGTTATATTTTATTTTTGGTAGGAATTAGTTGTCAGTGGACTCTAGAAATGAATGGTGAATATGTGAATGGTGCCACGGACACCCTGGGTGGGTTATGCGGGCCCCCTGGGGTCCGTGGACCCCCAATTGGGAACCACTGGTCTAAATCAACATTGTTTTGGAGGGTGGGGCTTTATCTTTTGTACTGTGTTTCAAAATTTGGAATGTGTGGGTGGAGAAGACATGCTTGTCCTGAAAACTCATCAATCCTCTCAGCAGCTGGGCACTAAAGCCCTGGCCAGGGAGTACTTAGCTGCTGTCAGAATGAGGCCTAGTAGAAGATTTCCAGGTGGATCTACTCAGCTTGCTAAAAGTTGAGAATTTAGCAGCATCTGTTATAAGCAGATCTGTTAATAACTTTAGGACAAGGATGAGATGCTTGTTTCACTGGGGGGTGGGGCGTTCTGAAGAATAGAAAGGAATGAAGAGTTGCTTCTCCACAGTTCCAGGAACCTTAAACATTTGGAAGAATCTGAAGGCCAGGCATGGGGTTATTGTGATACGTTGGCTTCAGAGAATGTTTGTCCAGAAATTAGCGGACCATAAACTAGCACTGAAAACTTCCTGGCTAATCAGGTTGAAAAACCCAAACTGCTTATCCTCACAAAACCACATCATGTGTGGTTTCTTTCTTCAAGGAACTTAAAAGGGGTTAATATCTTTTTGAAACTACTAAGATTGGGTGCCAAACTCTCTTTGGGGGGTGGGGGTGGGGTGGGGCTTTCATGGGGAACTGCTGAGGGTGTTTCCCACACACACATGTCACTGAAAGTGCCTTTGAGCCTCTCTCATAAATATCTGGGTACATGGGTGAATGTTATACATGTATATAGAGCACTAATTTAAAACTGAATGTATATTCTAACCAGAAAAAGATTTTACTTTGACATTTCAGACACAGGCAGCTTTTAGTGGCCACACACACACACACACACACACACACACACACACACACACGGTTCGGTTCAGTGTAAGACAGACGTTTGTTCAATTCACTTGATTAAACTTCAGCAAAAGTGGAAAACAAGAATATGATCAAAATTAAAGTCCTAGTACCCAGTACCTGAAGTTTCCTGAAGCAAATCATAGCCATTCATGTTCCAGGTGTACCTGCTGGTCCCCAGAAAGGAGCTAGAGGAACGGCACGGCCAGATGGGGACCTCTGCCCATCCAGCAGCACAGGGGTTGTGAGCAGGAAGCCATGTTCCGTCTGACGAAGCAAAAGAAAAGCTAGCCGAAGTGTGGGCTGCAGGGATAAACTAATCCCCTTAATGCCGGTCACAATGAGATTTGATTGGAAGCTGGAGTTCATACAGTTGAGTTACAGGCTTTAAGGAGTTCTGCTGAGCTCTGGAACAGGTTTCATAAGGTAGCCCCAGAGGTCTACTTGAATGGCCACATCCCATGATTGTTCTGTGTTGGCTGAGCCAGTTTTCCAAAGTAGTTAGCTACTGCTGCTGAATATGCACCCATTCTTGCACATGGTTCTTGTGTGTGTGTGTGTGTGTGTTGCGTATGGAGTGAGGATAATCAGAAATTATTATTATTATATTTATTTGTATCCCACCTTTTGCCCAATGCTGGGCCTCAAGGTGGCCTTACAAAGTTTAAAATATACATGGGGGGGGGGAGGGAAACAAAACCATAAACAATTAAAAAAATACACAACAAAATTATAAGACATTAACATAGATGGAGGGCTGGATTATTCTCCAAAGGCCTGCTTGAACAAAAAAGTTTTAGCCTGCTTCCGAAAGCCCATCAAGGAGGGAGCCAGCCTAGTTTCCCCGGGAAGAGAGTTCCAGAGCACCGGAGCAGCCACCGAGAAGGCCCTCTCCCATGTTCCCACCAAGTGTGCCTATGAAGAAGGTGGGACTGAAAGAAGGGCTTCTCCAGAAGATCTCAAAGCACGGGCAGGCTCATAAGGGAAATGGGTTAAACAATATAAATGTAGAGCATTTCTATAGCAAAGGGGTGGGCAACATGTGGTCCTCCAGATGTTTTGGCCTTCATCTCTCATCATCCCTAATTCTTAGCTATGCTGCTAGGGCTGATGGGAGTTGTGGGGCAAAACATCTGGAGGGACACAAGTTACCCATCCCTGCTGTAACATTTTACCTTCTTTATCTCAGTAATCCTTACAACAATCCAGCAAGGTAGCTTAGCTTTGTGATACTTTAAGTAAAATGCTTTATACATGCTAAGCATTTATTTGTTTAATTATTACCTACCTAAACACACACACACACACACCACAATGCCAGCCACAACATTACAATCTCTTACTATGTGAGATAGCATCAACATGACAAAGATAATCACAAGATGCTGATGCTGCTGCATCACCACACAGAGCTCCATCACACCTGGGGGAAAACGCTAGCTACCGTCGCTTCTCTGCTCCTGGACCCCATCAATACGACAATGTGGGATTGCTCCTCATTAAATATAAACCCAAATTTTCGTTGATTTGAATGTAGGCAAAGAGCGTCACACTGCAGCAGCAACAGCGATTTATTTCCTGAATTTATTTATTTTTATAGTGAGTTATAAATGTGCACATGTGCATTATTGCATTATCGCATATAGGAAGCTACAGAGGGGAGAGGAGCGAAGCGATAAATTTTATATGCGGAGCTCCACATTATCATAGAACACACAAACCAGGAGCAGGGGCGGGGAGGAAAGACACAGCACAGAGAAAGGAACGAGGATATGGAGGGAAAGGAATGAGGCAGCAGAAGACATCTCCTTCGTCTGGCTGCCTGTTTCCCCCTCTTTGTTTTTGTGAACCGCCCAGAGAACTTCGCATATTGGGCAGTACAGAAATGCCCTAAATATATAAATACATAAATAAATTTGTTTTAAGAAGCTTTCTCTGCAAAGCTCCACAGAGAGACTTTAAACTAAAATCAGCGCAAACGAATGAGGCAACTGATTGGTGCGAAATCAGGAAATCGGCCAATCACATTGTGCTACCCTCAAAGCTCCGTCCACATGTCAAAATCCAATTTAACTCCCCCAAAGACACATAGCCATAACGCGGTGCAAACTCGGACGTGATCTAAAAGTCGCGGTAAATCGTGAATGCGAAGATGCGCATTATCGCGGTTAAAACCTGATGCTGCAGTGAATGGATGGCTGCGTCATGTAACCTAAAAAGCGAATATGCGCATTTAGGACAGGGTAAACAAGCTGTATAGACAAGCCCCTGGTTTCATCGCTCAGTTACTTCCTGTTTGAAAACAGGAAGTAAACAACAAGCACGAGGCCCATTCAGTCGGGCGTTGTAATCACGCTGCTTCTCCCACACACAGCAGGAGAGAGCAGCAGCTTCCGCATTTTAAAATGTATCAGACTTTTTCTGGTTTTTCTTGCAGCGCAAGGAAGGCCAAAAGGGGCAGAAGGTGCACAGGAGGCAGACGACATCATGTAAGGGACCTACAGAAAATCCGTGAGTGCCCAGTAATGAGTGTGCAATGAAACGCTCATCGGATGGAGCTCCTAGTAAGAGCTCATGCACATGTTATGTGTGTGTGTGTGTGTGTGAAGACCTCACCATGGGGTTGTCATTTTTGATGGGATCCTTGTAGTGACTGTAGCGTGTAGATCAGTTCAAAGTCAAATGCTGGGTGGCCACCCCCACTCCAAGCAAACATCAACGGTGTGTGCTTGATCCACGGTGTTGGCGAACTGAAGTGAACGTGATACTATTTCATCACTCTCTTTTGAGCCAGAAGGCTTTGGCTGAACTCTGTCAGTAAGGTTAGACTTAAGAACACTCTGAGTCAGCTTTGCCACTAGGTGGCTATATAGGACAGCAAACAGCCAGGCACTACACAACAAAGCCTAAAAGATCCTGTGGCCAGCCTTTATCTTGGAGAAATGGGAACCCATGTCCTGTGCTGATTTTTCTATTTCTTTCTGGATCCAAAGCAGCATTGTGATTTTTCTAACCTGGCAGCTCCTCTCGACTGGATGGAACCCAGCTGGAGAAAGAAGAGAAGTTGACCAGTACATCTCTTTTCCTGCACAGGATGTGTGTTGCTGGGCAGAGAGAGGCGTTTATATGCAAGGACAAGGTTTTGTGGGCAGGACAGCAGACAGCATAGAGTGGGTTGTTTTTTTGCTAAATCGGTTCCAGTGAGTTGGAGAAGGCATAGACAAGGTAATGCGTTATTGAATCAGCTTTTGTTGGTAAAGGACTTTCAAGTTTTAAATGTCACAGACCTCTTTTCTGGGAAAGGGAAAAAGATGAAAGCTGAGTTTATATTTGATTTCAAATACAATTTAATGGTCCAGGAAGGTACACACAGCAGTAGCCAAGCTTTAGTTTGGATGTGGCACGTTGCTGCCAGAAAGCTGTCACATAAGGAGTTATTCCAAAAACTGCGGTATAAATGTATAAGATAATAGTCCCATTGGGGATCTAGTAGAGTGAAGAAAGTCAAGACTCACACAGTAGAGGCTGGTGGCTCCGATGTCAGTAGGGTGGTGGATCTGTTCTGGGTTTCTGTCAGAACCAGTCAGAACTCTTTGGCAGATTCACTGCCCACTGACATCAGAACCATCAGCCTCAACTGGACTCACACTTTAAAATTTTGCATGAGTAAATGCTATCTTATCCAATATATCTTTCTGCAGACATCACCATCATCATCATCATCATCATCATCATCATCTTCATCTTCACCTCAATTGGGACCTGCAACAAAATGTTGCAGCATATCCCACTTCCTAACAGAAGTGCAGGCCAGCCATTCCCTCCAAGTAAAGCATTCCATTTCATTCTCACCCTACCCTACCCTACCCATTTTCTTTTTTCCAACCAACACTCAACCTTCTTTGACTACTGTGCATGCTTACTCTTCATTCCGTTTGTTTGTGGTGCCCCCTTAGGGTCTTGTTTCTAAAGTTTTTATTTATCTTCTGCAGATTTCAGGAGGTGGGTTCCTCTGTCCCTCCCTTCCTCAGCCCTGCCCTCTGATGACATCTCACTCCTTTCTCCATGTACAGAGATCGTTGATCGAAGATAAGATAAGAGCTAGAGAAAGGCCCGTGGCTGGAGGTGCCCCAGGGGATGGGTGGATTTTGATCCATCTGATCTGTCTTGTGTTTAGCAGATTATCAAGTATCTTTCATTCCGGCATTTATCCATTGAAGGACGTGGATTTTTTTTAACCCGAATTTGGTTCTACTTGCATTAATTTGCAATAACGCAAATGTACATTAACCAATGCTGATTAGCGTATATACAGATTCACGCAAATCCTCCCCAAAAGTGATAATCCAGTCCATAAGCCTGCAGAATCTGTATGACTCAGAAAAAGACAATCCCTTGCGGAATCCACAGGTCAGAGTCATATAAAACCAAACAAATTTGAACCTGTTGCAAATTTCTCGGACATCCTTTGGTGCCCTGTCCTTGACCTAGACCATTTATTTATTTACAAGGTATTTAAAAAACACAACTCTGCTAATTTCCCATTGAATTGAAGTTCAAGGCAGTTTACAAAAATTAAAATCCAATCAATAACTGAGAATGCAACCAAATTAAAATACCATGCCAATACAAATTATAAACATAAACACCCAGAATCACTTAACAGATAAACACCCAAGCTGCTCACAATTAAGGCTTTACAATATAATGCTATACATGTCAGCTCCAGTGAACTCAATGGGTATTATTGCCAGGTGTCTGTATAGCACCCTTCCCCAACCTGGTGCCCTTCAGATGGATTGGACTACAACTCCCAGCATCTTCCTATCCAGAAGGCATTAGATTTGGAAAATCTGGTGTATAGGATACAAACCTCAATAAACAAAAGAAAGGAATGTAGTTGTTAGGTGAATATGCTTGGGAAAGGCATTCCACATTCAGGGCACCACAACTGAAAATGCCCTGTTGGTAGTAGTCGTCCATGTAATCTCTGATGACAGAAGCAACCACAATAGAGCCTCAGTTGCTAGTCTGTGTACAGGCTGGTGCAGTTCTTCAGACACCTGAGTCCAAGGCCAATGTCATAAGAAAGAAGGAATGGGAAATAGGGAAATAAAATAAAAAAAGAAAAAAGGAAAGGGGAAAAAAACCCCTATTTGGTAATTATTAAATAGGAATCCTTAAAGGACTGATCATTGGAGTAACTGGTAATCTTTGATATCTGGCCTGTGATCAGCTGCTCAAATACTGAATGCAAATTCTATTCATATCAGAAGCCCAAAACAGGTAGAATTAGGTAGGGTAACCATATGGAAAAGAGGGCAGGGCTCCTGTATCTTTAACAGTTGAATAGAAAAAGGAATTTCATCTAGTGTCATTTGTATGCATGCAGCACCTGATGAAATTCCTCCTTCATCACAACAGTTAAAGCTCCAGGAGTCCTGCCTAGTGTGACCAAATACAAGAGGGTAGGGCTCCTGCAGCTTTAATCGTTGTGAAGAAGAGGGAATTTCACCAGGTGCTGCATGCATACAGATGACACCTGCTGAAATCCCCTTTTCTATTCAACTGTTAAAGATACAGGAGCCCTATCCTCCTTTCCATATGGTCACCCTAAGTATGAATTGCAGATATTAGAAACAGAAACAAGCAGGAAAATTAAAAAGAAAAAAACACTTCCGAAAATGTCTAATTGGCGTTTGTTTGATTAAAAATTGGTCATGGTCTAAAATCAGCCGTGAAGAAGCCTTGCTTTCATCCATAGAGGGTGGGAGCACTCCCTTCACCTCGCTAGGGTTTCCCCAGGCCCACTCCAACTGCATCAGTCATTATTGTTCCTGCTTTTCTATCTCAAATGCTTTTTGACAATGGGAAGTGTTTGATTTGTGGCTCAGCATCAGCATCAGCACTTCCGTTCTTTGATGATATACAATAATACTGACAGTTCCCTTTTCACTTACTGGAAACCTTCTTACTAGCGTGACATGTTCATATGTACCACCTAAACCAAGCACCACTTTGCAGCTGGGCCTACATGTGTGATATGCTCCAACATTGTAGAAATGAATAAACCCAGGTTTTTGCATCTAAGAACCACCATCTATGGCAACGTTCCCTAACCTGGTAGCCTCCAGATGCATTGGACTACAAATCCCAGCCTCCCCCAGCCAGCATGGGCATTGCCCATAAGTGACTTCATTGGAGTACTGTTGATTTGGAAATGGGTAGAACATGTGTTCCATACAAGGAGCAAGCTATGTGCTAGATAGTAATGAAATAGGAATTCTTAATAGGACAATACTAGCACACTCCTATGCAGATCTACCCAGATGACAGTACCATTGAGATCAGTGGGACTTACTTTCAGATCCGTATATACAACATTGATATGTATATACAGAATTATATATACAATTGTCCACAAGTCCATGGAATCCGTGCACCTTGGGAAAAGCCAGTCTGAACTCATTTGATTCCATTGCAGATTTCTCTGACATCCTCACTAGATGGCGCTGTCCCATTCAACTATATTAGCTGGTAAGTTTTAAATTATAGACCACGTGGTCACTGCTCTCCTCCCATGTAATTGAACTCGTTTCAAATACGGAAGAGAAGCAGGAAGCAAAGTGATGGTAAGCAAACACGATTTTCCTTTAATCGAAAGGGCTTCTCTGTTGCCTTGCATTTATGATGGCGAAGCCTCTGACCCTGATTGGCTGAGCTGGTGTGATGGCACAGAATGCTCACACGCATTCCAAATGCTCAGGGAACAAGCTATCAGGATGTTTACAGTCCAATTTCTGGGGTGGGAGGAGCAATGGTCAGTTTCGGAGACCAAGGGCCTTGCTAGACCTGCCGGGATAAGCCGGCAGGGAGGCGGGGCGACGGCGTGCAAACTTTAACGCGCGCCGCCCAGCCTCCTAGACGCACAACGCGCAGGGACGACGGAAGCCCTGCAGCGCCGGCCATTTCTTAAAAAGTTTAAAGGGGCCACGTGCGCCCGAAGACTGCGGAGAAGGTAAGGGTTTTTTATTAGTTAAACCCCCCCCCCATCCGCTCCTGATCCCTTCCTGATCTTTCTCTCCCTCCATGTCCCGTGTGTCGTCTCCCCTCCTTTTCCCTCCGTGTGTGTGTGTGCGTGTGTGTGTGTCTGTCCTGTGTCATCTCCCCTCCTTTTCCCTCCGTGTGTGTGTGTGTGTGTGTGTGTGTGTGTCCCCTGTGTCATCTCCCCTCCTTTTCCCTCCGTGTGTGTGTGTGTGTGTCCTGTGTCGTCTCCCCTCCTTTTCCCTCCGTGCGTGTGTGTGTGTCCTGTGTCATCTCCCCTCCTTTTCCCTCCGTGTGTGTGTGTGCGTGTGTGTGTGTCTGTCCTGTGTCATCTCCCCTCCTTTTCCCTCCGTGTGTGTGTGTGTGTGTGTGTGTGTGTGTGTCTGTCCTGTGTCATCTCCCCTCCTTTTCCCTCCGTGTGTGTGTGTGTGTGTGTGTGTGTGTGTGTGTCCTGTGTCATCTCCCCTCCTTTTCCCTCCCGGGATCTTCCCAGCCGATGGGCACAGCGCTCAGCGCTGTGGCCAGTCCGCGGCTTTTTGTGGCTACTCGTGAGTAAGCGATTAGCCGCAAAAAGCCACGGAAGTCCCTAGACCTTCCCCAGCTCCGGCCTCAGGCCGGAGCTGGGGAAAAGGCGCGCCATAAGCGAATTCGCTTATGGCGCGTTGGAGAAGGCCTCAGCGCGGCCTGTCTCCGGATTCCCCTGTGCGTCATCTGGACGCACAGCAGGGAAGCCGGGACAGAAGGCGCGCTAAGGCCTCGTCTAGGAAGGCCCCAAGAGGCTTTCTGGCCATGGGAACTTTCCATGTGGACTGGAAAGAGTCTCCAGACGGCAGTTAGGAGTGTAAGGGACAGCTGGTTGGGGCTGAATTTTACATATTAATCTGAATTAGCCAGCCAAGTCTCTAGCTTCAGAGAGTGGTATAAAATAGTTACACTTTAAACACTGATGGCCACTATGTTTAGTTTTTTAGTGGCCTTGCTTATGAATCTTCACATATCACTGACTATGTCCTAGCTGCCATCTCCTAGCTACCCTCTCTGAAACACATGAAAACAGTTTCACAGTCTTCCCCAGCCCAGTGCCCTCCTGATGTGTTAGACTACAACTCCCACCCTCCCCAGCTAACATGGCCAATGGCTTGTGTGATGACGGGATTTATAGTCCGACTGATACAGAGAGTGCCAGGTTGGGAAAGGCTAGTTTAGAAGG
Source organism: Elgaria multicarinata webbii (assembly GCF_023053635.1). Classification (NCBI taxonomy): domain Eukaryota; kingdom Metazoa; phylum Chordata; class Lepidosauria; order Squamata; family Anguidae; genus Elgaria; species Elgaria multicarinata. Next base: position 191,649,689 of record NC_086171.1, read on the forward strand.
GAGACAAGGAAAGGGGACTTAGAGCATTTCTACACCAGGGAAAATCCCACAATTTTACCATGGCTTTCTGCTTCCATTTTTGTCGCACAATCACAATGTGTTCCATTTATACATGCTTCCATTCCCCCTCTTCATCCATGAGTTCTATATATTTCATTTATACAGCCACAAAATGGCACTGTGCTCTGCCTCATCTTATCGCGCAATTTCCTCTTTTCACAATGAAACAGAAAACGGGTCTCATTCCAAATTAAGCCGTGGAAATCCTTGGAAAGTACAAGAGAGGTGCTGGAGGTTTATGGCATCATGGAAAGGACCCACAAACTTCCGCGAGTGTCCAATCATTCATGCAGAGATGCTCATAAGCAGCAATCACATGCATGTATAGGCAGAAAAATGTCCTACAAATTCCAGCATGCCCCAGCCAGTATGGCTAGCTGGGACATGTAGGACTTTTTTTACTAAGTAAACATGCATAGGACTGCAACCCTATAGGCCTTTATTTTCTCATTTTTAACAAGGCCCTGCATTTTAAAACACTACTGTGACTGGAAAGCCAGGGTATGTGATATTTGCTGGGGGCAGAGATGACAGGCACACCCAGTTTGACGTGCAAGGTGCTTATGCATCTCCTGCGCTCACACATCTCCAGTCATGGAAGTACTGTTTTTGTACTGAGATTGGCGGCTGATTAGTGAGCGCATAGAAACTGTGCCTCAGGAAGAAGGAGGCCAGACTGATCCTCTCCATTAGGAGCATGGGGCTTTGAGCCATAAACCAAGTGAACCAATCCGTGATGCGTGTCACTTATGTGTCGGCAAACACTCTCAGCAAGACCCAGTTATTGATTTGGACAGCATAAAAAGGCTGTTGTGCCACTTGTTCAGGTTTGCGCAGGTTTTATGACTCTTGTTCCGAGGAGTGTCAATGTGTTTGGTTTTGCCTCGTTCCCTCAGGTCTCCTGTTGACATTGGCTGCGCTAAGTGGTGTGTGTCAATGCCGCTCCAGGAAGCGGAATGTCTGGCTGCCTCGTTACACCCAGCCTCGGCCTCTGCATCCTCCCAATTCCATGGAGGTTACCTGCTATGACACACCCAATCCCCAACCTCAGGTTTTTCCAGGCAGAAGGTGGGTGAAAGGTACCGTTTCCTTCAGAGTGCGTCAGGATTGCTGACCTCTGTAGGCATTCGTTCAGTGGGGAAAGGGTCAAAGGGAGAAACAAACCCCAGGCTTTCTCAGACCCTGGACATGCAAAGTCAGGGTGGTGAAATTTCAGGAGTGAAGGAAGACTGGGGGAGCAGTGGGTAGTATCCAATGTAGAGTGGACTCATGGAGATGAATGAGACTTGTTAGTCACAACTAACTTAACACCCTTTCATTTCTTTGGGTCTAGCCTATGTACAATTAATATTGTATACTATCCAGAGAGGCAAAAATGTGTGAGACTAGGGGTGAACTAAAAGGAGAGGAGGGGTGTTTTCTGGAAAAGCTTTTGCAATCTGTGAATCACCTTCCTGGTGATTCGTCAGGATGCCTGTGCCTGTGAAGAGAGGCAAAAGTCTGGCCCATACAAAGAGAGGGCAGGGAGCATTGCCCTCACTCTGGACTTGTTTCATGATGATGTCAAGCAGCCATATCTGACTGGCAATGTGACGTCACTTCACAATGGGTTGAATCAAGGATCGATTTTCCTTAAAAAGAAGGCTTTGCTTCTCTCCACCTGATTTTTGAGGATCTCTCTCCCCCTGCCTCCACACACACACCCTGACTCTCCCTGACTCTCTCGGCCTGTTCAGTTGACACACTAAGCCATGGTTAGTCCGCTAAACCTTTTGCAGCAAATGGTTAGTGAGCATGTTCAAACCATGGTTGTGTAGCCACCATGGTTAGGAATGGTTCACATGCCACGCTGAGCCATAATGTTTGGCTCAAAATGCTTAACCACCATGGCTTAGCGTGTCATCTGAACAGGGTCTCTGTGTAGCATTTTCGGAGGGCTGGAGAGGCTGCCATGGAAGGAAGGAGTGGGGGACTTTAAATCTGGAATTAAGTCTAAAAAAACCAAAAAAAATGTGCTATTCAGGGGGGAAATGGCACAGAGAGTGAATTGCAGCGAAAAGGCTGAGCAAAGGGGTTTCAGGAATATGTTGCGCCCCTGACATGCCCCCTCCCCCAACTTACACTTGCATACGTAGCAGAGACTGAGGGCGTTACTAGACGAGGCTGTAGCGTGCGTTACCTTCCGCAGTTGTGTCGAGGCTTCCAGATGACGTTCACCAGGATCCGTCGTTATCCTGCAGTGAAGCCTCTTTATCCCATCTTTAAAAAAGTGAGTTCTGGCGCGCCTTTTCCTGCCGGCCCGCGGTAATTCGGAGTTAGGTGTGGGAGGATGTGAGGTCACTGCGGTCACTGGTCAGGAAAAGGCATGCTAAGGGGACTGGCCAGCGGCTTCGGTCAAGCCGCCTCCACCATTGGCGCCCAGTCTGCCAGCTGGGGCAGTGCAGCTGAGCGGCTTTTTTTAATTATTCCCACAGTGGCAGTTTGCGCAGGAACGGAGGACCGGAAAAGTGGCTGGTGTGCTGCTGGGGGTGGGTGCACCTTGGGTCATATTACACCTGCCACGACCCCCATCAGGAAGTGACCGCATCAATGTTGACCCTCAACAACGGCACTCGCTGGTGCCTGAGGGGGCTGGTACACAGCAGCACCAGCAGCACTTCAGCTGGCACTGCCACTGCCGCCGCTGCCGCCGGTGCCGCGGCGGCATCGCTGACAGCTGCGCAAGCGATCTACGCTGTTTGCGGTCTTTCGGACTTGCGCAAACCGTGTGGCGAGCGAACCCCCCCCCCCCCGCGGAAATCAGGCCGGTGTGGCTGCGCAGCCGTGCTCGAGGTGGCAGCAGCACAACCGGCGCAAACTTCCGCCACAAATCGAAGGAAGGTGTGGATCATGAGGCGTCACGGCTGAACGGAAATCCACTTTCACCGCTCCTCAACGACGGAACACCCAGTAGGTCTAGCAAAGCCCTAAGGCTCTTTCTACACCTCCCAGTGTTCCAGAAGGGAGGGAGGACGCTCTTGCGATATCCTGATCATGAGAGCCTCCCCCAGCATGCACATGAGGTGCACGACATCCCAAGAGGAAGCAGGAACATCACGGGTGCCTTCTTTTTCTTCTTTTTAAAGCAGTGGAGCCGGTCGCACAAGCGCGAGGCCCTGCTCCACTGCACATGTTAGTTTAGAAAAAACAACACCTGAAATCGCCCCCCAACCCCCTCCCTGCCATCTCAGGGGTGGCAAAATTGCTGCCACCCCCTCCTCCTAAGGGGCACGGAGCCGCACCATGTGGCTCCGTGCCCATTTCTGGTAAGCGCAGCACTAGGCGGGACAGGTGCCCACACCTCCCTCTGTCTCAGGAAAATTCCAATACCACAGGACGAATCAGGTTTTCCCAGGGTTTCTTGATCCCTGGGAAAACCCGTGCCCATCCCCTCCCTGCTCCCAGGAGTCCCTGTGCATCATTTGGATGCACAGGGACTCAGCTGTGACCAGCCTGGACTATTGGGCTGGTGTAGATAGGGCCTAAGTAAGGAGAAGCCAGGTGAAGATAAGGAACAGCAATAGCAACACCAGTTAGATCTACACTACTGCTTTATAGCGGTATTGAAGTGCACTGATAAGCATTGGGGCACAATCCATATTCCATATACCACTTTCAAAGTGGTATTTCCTGCTTTTCATTCCACATTCGTAATGATTTGACACAAGGAGCTCCTTCAGATGGGGGAAAATCGCATTCCCTTACCACGGCTCTGTTTCCTGCACCTTCTGCTTCTGCAACGAGCCGTAATTACACGAGGAAGAGAGCAGCGACCACATAGCCTCAATGTAGTTGGATGGGACAGCACCCTCTAGTGGGCATTTTATAGCGCAAGTTTGCCTGCACACGGCCGGAAAATCCGTCAAATATCAATTTCTCCCAGAAAGTCAGGTTTTCTGAGGTTTTATTTTTAGCGCTAGAATGGGGAAATGGAGTGGGAGACGCAAGAGGCTGACAACGTCATCAGAATGATCCGCAAACATCTGTGAGTGGTCAGTAATGAGCGTGTTATAAAACACTTGCTTAAAGAAGCTCAAGGTACACATCTGGCCAGTACCATCTTTTCATTCCCCAGGCCAGACAACAAGCCTGACGTGAAAGCTGTTTTTAGGTTTCAGGCATTCCCACAGCCTTCCCCAAACAGTTGCACTCCAGACATTTTGTACTATATCTCCCAGCAATCCCAGCCAGCATGGCCAATGGTCAAGGATGGTGGGAGTTGTAATCCAAAACATCTGGAGAGCAGCATGTAGGGGAAGGCATTCTTGCTTCCCCAAAGCTAGCAAAGCAGCTTTTCCCAACCTGGTGGCCTCCAAATGTCATGTACTACAGCTCCCAGCCTCCTCCCATGCTGGCTGGGGGATGCTGGGAGTTGTTGCCCAAGCCACTTGGAGGGCACTAGGTTGGGAAAAGCTGGTGTATAGGGTACAAGCCTTAATAAACAAATGAAACAACAACAAAAAACCTCCCATGAGCCCCTAACCAGCTCACATTGTGGCCATGTTGGGAGTTGGGGATGGTGGGAGTTGTAGTCCCATGCATTTGGTGGGCGGCTGTAAAAGGCAGTGGATAACTCCTCAATAGGGCTGTTGCAAGGCACTTACAAGATTATGGGACACAAATCTGCATAAGTTAATTTATATCCTTATATTCAAATTTAGAAATAACTACTAGGATTTCTTTAAATTTTACAGATGGCAAAGCCAACCATTTTAACATCCAAAACAACTCAAATATAATAAATTCTTCAATGAATTTGCCCACTGGGTCAGATCATCCTAGTAGTTCCTCTTGAATTACAATTAATTTGTAATGGTGTGAAGAAATGCAAAAAAGAGAGTGGCTGGTAAGTTCCCCTGCCCTCAGAGCAATTCACACAGATACGCACATGCGGCGACATTTGCATCAAAATGGAGTTTCAAAATTTCTACGGAGTGTTAATTAGGGTGACCATATGGAAAGGAGGACCGGGCTCCTGTACCTTTCATCATCATCATCATCATTATTATTATTATTATTATTATTATTATTATTTATATAGCACCATCAATGTACATCAATGTACATCACAACAGATAAAGCTGCAGGAGCCCTGCCCTCTTTCGTATCTGGTCACCCTAGTGTTAATCTGAAAGCACTCTGTTGCAGCACGTGGGGAGAGCTAACCCTTACCCCACCCAACTGCACCCTCCCTTGAAAATCACACACACACACACACACACACACACACACACACCAATTTAGCTAAGAGAAAACCCCTTTCATTGGCACCAATAGACACTCAGGGTTCCGGAGAGTAGATCCAGGCCCTTGAGGAATCAACCTGGGGATGGGGGCCCTTGGGTCCAGGCCTAGCAACCCCCCTGCTTCTCGCCCGCAGACTTCCCTTCAGGTTCAGGATGTGCTGGAAGCTTCAGTCCTGACAGACGTGCTGTTTGACAAGCCAGAGCAGCTTTTGTACTGCTGCTGAACAGCAAAAGGACAAACTTTTCCTTCCCAGTATCACCGCTTGGCACCCAATTTTCTGCTCATAAAAGTGTCTTTCTTGCATCAAACTGAAAGTCTGTGAAATCCAGCACTCAGTGACAGCCAGCAGCCCCTACGAAGCTCACATGCAGAACACGATGGATGTAATATCCCTTATTACTGGTATCCAGCATCTAGCACTCAAGTAGGACCTTTAACGTAAAACCTACGTTGCAGTGTAAGTCAGTAAATAGTTTATTTGTGTAGCAAAAGCCATTACAATAAACAAAACACATTAAAAAAACAGCAACAACCAAGAGCCAGATATACATGAGTTTAAAACAATAATAAAACCTAACAGTAAAGGATTACTCATCAAGACAGATCAACTTGTCACAGAATTTCCGCCTTAGAATTGCTGCTCTGAAAGCAGTGGGCCACCTTTTCAAAAACCCAGGGCCATCTACATATGTGGCGCCACTGCTGTTCCAGCCATCCATTCATGCGGTCTGGGGTGACCATATGAAAAGAAGGACAGGGCTCCTGTATCTTTAACAGTTGTATTGGAAAGGGAATTTCAGCAGGTGTCATTTGTATTTATGAAGAACCTGGTGAAATTCCCTCTTCGTCACAACAGTTAAAGCTGCAGGTGCCCTGCCCTCTTTTAAATCTGGTCACTCTAGTATAGCTCCTGCAACTTTAACTGTGGCGATGAAGAGGGAATTTCATCAGGTTCTCCATAGAGAGTGGTAGAATGGTAGAGTGGTAAGCGCAGAGTGGTAAGCGGGAGTTACTGCAACCGAAACTCTCCCCATGGCCTGAGTTTGATCCCAGCGGAAGCTGGTTCTCAGGCAGCCGGCTCAGGTCAACTCAGCTTTCCATCCTTCCGAGGTTGGCAAAATGAGTACCCAGCTAGCTGGGGGAAAGGTAACTGTGACTGGGGAAGGCAATGGCAAACCACCCCGCTACAAAGTCTGCCAAGAAAACGTCAGCGAAAGCAGGCGTCCCTGTGGGAGTCAGCAATGACTCAAGTGCTTGCACGAGAGGTTCCTTTCCTTTTTTCCTTCTCCATATATACAAATGACACCTGCTGAAATCCCCTTTTCTATGCAACTGTTAAAGATACAGGAGCCCTGTCCTCCCTTTCATATGGTCACCCTAATCCTGTTTCCCATGCTACTCCATTTTATTCCTCCTACTCCTGTTTTTCTGTCTCCCACTCCCCCAAAAATCAGTCAGCATTCCATGCTCAGTTCCCACTGAGCTCCCCCCCACATAACCTTATTTGTAAGCATGTTAGCATTTGTACATATTTCTGAAAACCTTGGGTTCCCCCAAGACTTTTCATACCTCCCTTCCGTGCTGCTTACATGGAAGGTAGGAACATCTAACCTAATCCACCAAGCCATGCCAGACTACAACTCTGCATATGGCACAGTCCTATCATGATAGACTACCTCAGGATGCACATGTGTTGGAATGCTCCTACTCTGAAAACAGTGAGGTCTTGACATGGGCAGAGTTTTTAAAAAAACACAAATATTCTTACTTATGGCTTGTGATATGGTTCATTAATTTGTGGAGGACTGTACCACATGCACTTCCACAAATTTGAATTAGCTGTAACAGAAGTGAAACAACTTGTCTTGACTGTAAAGAGAATTAATTATACAGCAGAACATGGGTTCTCTGACATGTGCCTCATGCAAATTTCAATACCTAAAAATTGCAGATTCCCCTATAATCTCTTGAAGTACTCATGTTGAACACACATTATCTTACTAAGACTGGGTTGGATCTAGATTTATGACTGGTGGAGATCTGCTAATGCCAGAGGAAGAGGGGGAGATTCCATCTTCCTCGCGTGTATCCTGACAATTTTCTCCAGAACGATGGGGGACCCTCCTGAGAAACTGTGTGGAGGCCTGCAGAGGGAAGCGGGTATCAAGGAAAACTGCTTTCTCCACTCATCCAGCAGGGAGCCTCTTCTGAATCTTTGGCTGTCACTACACAAGGCATTTATCATGCGCTCATGATTGTTCACTCACGGAAGTTAACGGGTCCTTTTCATAACATCATCAACCTCTGTTTTCAAGCAGAAATCCTCCATTTTATAAGTCACCAAAAATGCAGTAATAAATCTAAATCACACAATATAGCAGCACCATCTGCTGGCAGTATAAATGAAACACAGGGGAAAGAACCAGCAAAAACATGGTGGGGTGGGGTGGGGAACGAGTGTATTGTGCCAATTGTAAACCCGTGAAGACTTCAGAAGACAATGCCCGGATAAGGCTGTGGGGTTTTTGCTTAATGCAGAGAAGTCCTCAGTCTGTTCTGTGAATGGAAGGAGTCCTTCCATTTATGGAGTGACTAATTTGGATCCAACCCAATGTGTTTGTGTGCTATGTGCATGGCACACACATTATTGCTGCACAGATGAGCATGTGCAATTAAGGAACAATTGTGTCATACTATTTGCTTTCAAGCACCCTTCCCAACAGGGTCACCATTTGTTTTGAAGTTTTCTGAACTGCTGAGTGCTATAAAGCACCCATCCTTCCTGTGCCATTCGCGTATGTATCTGTGGATTAAACCCCAACAGGCACTATGTAAGTACCTTATTGACAATCGCTGCGGGATTAACAACATTTACCCAGTGCTCAACTTGAGCAAGTAAGAAGGACATGTCTAATCCTCATCTCCTTTGTGTCACTGGGAAAAGAACCTCTCCTATTCTCTCTCCTTCCCTCAAGCATGCGGATTTTACTGCTGAAAATCTACTTTAAATCTGAGACATTTTGCACAACATGGTGAAACTTATCATCTTTGTCCATGCCACACACACTCGGTCATCAAAGCATCTGGGATAGCTTGCAAACCCCATGGTAGCCTGGCAAATCCACAACACCACAATGAAACACAACTCTATGAAAATTACTATACCAAGCACGTCAGAATCTGCTTATGACAAGCAAGCCAAGTTTGCATGTAAACGCCATTGTGCCAAAATCTAACTGGAGCGAGCATGCTGCCTCCAATGCACTCGTCACTTCTGCTTTCAATTAACAACCTATGATCACCCCATTTGTAGGTTGTTCGTGTGATATGTGCCTGCCCGGACCTTAAGATCATCCACAGGGGTTCTTCTCTGTGAGCCCTGCCAAAGGAAGTGAGGCAGGTGGCTACTAGGAGGAGGGCTTTCTCTGCTGTGGCACCCCGGTTTTGGAATGAGCTCCCCAGAGAGGTTCGCTTGGCACCTACATTTTCTTTCTGTAGCCAGCTGAAGACCTTTTTATTTTCTCAGTATTTTAACACCTAATTTAACTTAAATTTAAACTTTGCTGTTTTAATCTCATATTTTAACCTATATTAATTTTTGTTGTGTGGTTTTATTCTGGTTGTGCTTTTTATATTGTATTTTGTTTTTGTGTTTTAAATTTGTTGGTTGTTTTTATGCTCTTCATGGTTTTAATTTTTGTGAACCGCCCAGAGAGCTTCGGCTATTGGGCAGTATAAAAACGTAATAAATAAATAAAATCCAAGCCTGGATACTCTGGGTTGTTTAGGGGTTGTGTTATTTTTTGTTATATCATCATAATCTTCATTGCTATAATTATTACATTACATCTAATAACAATTGTAGGTCCCATGCCTACCAGTATGGTTATGAACCAAAAACACCCACATATAAGGGAGAAAGTCCTGCATACTTGGGGGTATGTAGAAAAAGATTAGGTTGAAAATTTAAAATAAAAGATACCTCCATCCATGTTCCCATGGCAAAAGTTCTGATACTTCAGCAGATAATTCATTAATATGGAAGGTGGGATTCTCTAAAGGGAGAAAGTTTGAAAACCAGTGGGCTATTTCACCACAATAGCCTCAGGAGGGTGCTACTGATACAGTAGTAAATTATAAGGTTCCTCCCTAGGCTGAGAAATGTTTCGTATTTCACCGGCCTTCTCTGCCAAAGGCCTCTCTATGAAGCATATTATTTCTCACACTGGACAACCAGATGGCCCTGGGAAGCCTACAAGCAGCACAACAGCCCTTTCCCACTGTCGCCCCCAGCTCTAGCAATTGGTGTTCAGAGGCATGCTGAGTGCTTCTCTTGGGCTGTTTCCAGACAGAGGGCGACTAGCACTACCAACCATTGCTCTTCCACTGTAAGCTACAAGCGGTTGCAATTGACTTTGGATGACCGTATGGAAAGGAGGACTGGGCTCCTGTATCTTTAACAGTTGTGTAGAAAAGGGAATTTCAGCAGTGTCATTTGTATGCATGCAGCACCTGGTGAAATTCCCTCTTCATCACAACAGTTAAAGCTGGAGCTCTGCCCTCTTTTGTATCTGGTCAAGAGGACAGGGCTCCTGCAGCTTTAACTGTTGTGATGAAGAAGGAATTTCACCAGGTGCTGCATGCATACAAATGACACTTGCTGAAATTCCCTTTTCTACACAACTGTTAAAGATACAGGAGCCCTTTTCATATGGTCACCCTAAATTGATCACCCACAAGTCAGGAGTGTGGTGCATATTCTTATGTCCTGTCCACACAGTGGGCATGACAAAGCCATTCTTCTCTCCCTTTTCCCTCTCCATCACTGGCCGCCACACTCATTCTTCCCCTGACATCTTAAAGCGGGTGCTTCACTGCACCATTTTAACACCCTGGTTTGTGTTTGTGTGCACATTTATTTTATTTTTATTTTAGTTATTGCATTTATTGCACACCTTTTTTCCTCCAAGGAACCCAAGGTGACATACACAATCCTCCTCTCCATTTTATCCTCACCACAACCACAACAACAACAACAACAACAACAACAACAACCCTGTAAGGTAGGTTAGGCTGAGAGTATGTGACTGGTCCAAAGTCACCCAGTGGGTTTCCATGGCCGAGGGGGGACTAGAACCCAGATCTCCTGACTCCCAGTCCAACACCTAAGCCATTACACCACAGCACTAAAAAAGATGTGTGTTTTTAGATTATTGAAACAGTGCAATTGCAGCATTTTAAAAGACATTGTTTATTAAAAGAGTGCCTGTCCTGCACAGGGCAAAAGGATTCCAATTAAGGTTATGTCTGAGTAAACCTAGTTGCAAATCAGGCTCCAAATCTCATCAATTTCACATGAGAAGACCCACTTGCTAGTCAATTTCACAACCACATATAAGCAGAAAACAATCTAGTCAATTTCATAATCCACTCTAGTCAGTTTCACAACCAGGCTGGATGCCCTCTTAATTTCCCCTGGATGTTAACTGTGCTATTCTACCATAGCACAACTGTGAAAACCATTTTTTAAAAAATACTGCCTATAGTACATGGCTAGATGATTGCAGCACATCTTACTTCCAAGTAAACATGTTACAAATAGGGCTGTAAATCCTGTAAATTCACCTGAGAAATTTGCCTAATCTCATATAGTCAATTTCACAACAGGATCTGAACAGATAACCCTATCTAGTCAATTTCAAAATACAATCTAATCAGTGTCACAACAGAGCTAACTTGCCAGTCTGATTTTCCCTGCTTGTTACTTGGCTCTGAAACCAGAAATGCACAGCAAGCACTAGAGAATATTCCCTCCACCTTCCCCGGGGAAACACCTAGGAACATAGGAAGCTGCCTTATACCGAGTCAGACCCTTGGTCCATTTAACCTGGTATTGGTGACACTGACTGGCAGCAACTCTCCAGAGTTTCAGGCAGGATTCTTTCCTAGGCCTACCTGGAGATGCTAGGGATCGAACCTCGAACTTCTGCAAGCAAAGCAGGTGCTCTTTACTATTGAGCTACGACCTATTCCCACTGTGCTCCGATCACTCATTTTCCTATACACACCTGCAAAGTGATTGCAACACTATTCTGCTCTTTCCTTCCTTAATGGATTTTCTACAATAAGGAAAAAGACAGAAGTAGTAGTGGGAAAACATGGGAGGATCACAACGGGGTGGCAACAATGTCTGAAACCTCCATATAATTGTGAGGCCATAGATAGACAGGGCGAAATCCCAGGTCGATCCCCGGGATCGTCCCTGTGCGTTCACATGATGCACAGGGGATCCCGGGATCAGAGAGGGATGATCCCTCCCTTGCCCCGGGATCTCGCCCTACCCATTGAGCCCGGTTTTTCCGCTGTCCTTGGCTGAGACTGAGACTGTGTAATGTGTGGCTGGGCGTTGCAGTTTGTCCCGGTTCCTCGCGAGGAGCCAGGACCCGCGCACAAGGCACACTGTGCCCATTGGGGGTAGGGTGGGGGGAGCAGGGAAATGATTTTTTTTAAAAAAACACCCACCTTACCTTTTGTGCATGAGCGCTCGTGCACATCTTCTCCTTTAAGAAAAAGAACAAAATGGCGGGCACGATGCCTCTCCCTCTGAGGTCGTCGCGGCCACGTGTGAACAGAGGGGGAGATCTCACGATAAAAACATTGTGAGATCTTCACCCCTCCGTCCCGCTAAACTGGTAGGTCTAGCTAAGGCCTGAGACATGGTGATTCATTGTACATTAAAAGCCTCATCTGGAAGCATGTCATGTCCTCCAAGCTCAGTACTGTTGCCTTCTATGACCAGAAGGAACTCCAGGGGGGTGTCTTTATGGTGACACTTTGTCTGCTCATTCCTTAAAAACTCCGTTGCCTTGCAGCTGCGGGGTAATCCCCATGACGAGAGAGTGCGGGCTTTCTAGCAGCCATTCAGCTTGTGGAGCACACCCTCTGCCCTGCCTTCCTGTGCTCCAAGCAACCTACCGTGGGCCTCAATCCATCCCTGGAACGCCCCCAGCCTCAACCCGAACCGAGGTCACCACTGACAGATGGTGGAAATATGGTGATGACCTCGGAGCAAAGGAAAAAGTCATGGTAAGTCTGCAACTTTTACATGCGTGGTTTTGGGGGAAAGCCCATGGTGGTGAGTTGGCTGCTGCATCGTATAACCAACGCAGCGCCACTGCACAGCCACCTCAAGTATATAGGGCATGTAGACATCCCCCAGGCTACTTGAAATCCTCTTAATTAGCAATGCTGGGGACTGAACTTGGGGCCTTCTGCATGCAAAACATGTGCTCTGTGACTGAGCTATGGGCCCTCTTCTCATGGGCATTGAGTCCCATGAGACTCAAAATGGGCTGGCAGTCCTAGTCTTAAATGTTATATGCTGTTGCTGCTGCGTCTTTGCAATTTAGGGCAATTAACAATGCTTGTCCTGGAACTGATCAGACATTTCTGTCTCTAAAGAGTTCAGTCTGACATTAGCCGACGCAGAACAGAGTGATTCCTTAATCCTTTTCCAAACACCTCTTGGCAATAGGCCTTATGGACTCCCTGAATCCACGCTCTGTTCTCTTTCCTCCGATGTTTGGATAACTTTGTAACCTAACTATTTAGGAGGACGGCCGTCTTTCTGCCAACTTTCGGCTGCTCTTCTGCCTTTGCTCCTTGGAGCATCATCCCAGCCCCTGTGTGTGTTTCCCCCACCGAGTCGTAGACTCTGCTAGACTTGGCAGGCTTTTCTTGTGACTGACATTTAAACAAGAAGTGTCTGGGGAGGAGAGCGCTCCTCTTGTTTTATCCCTTAAAACAGCTGGGTAAGACGTGGCTCACTGGGGCGATGGGAGGCAGCTTTTCCCAAATCCGGTAGCCTGATACAGCAGCAGCAGTCTGCTCAACAGAAGGGTTGATGGAATCAAGACATATGCTAGGGTGGCCATATGGAAAGGAGGACAGGGCTCCTGTATCTTTAACAGTTACATAGAAAAGGGAATTTCAGCAGGTGTCATTTGTATGCATGCAGCACCGGGTGAAATTCCCTCTTCATCACAACAGTTAAAGCTGCAGGAGTACTGCCCTCTTTTGTATCTGGTCACTCTAGTATAGCTCCTGCAGCTTTAACTGCTGTGATGAAGAGGGAATTTCACCGGGTGCTGCATGCATACAAATGACACCTGCTGAAATTCCCCTTTCTATGCAACTGTTAAAGTTACGGGAGCCCTGTACTCCTCTTCATATGGTCATCCTATATTACATGTGCTTTCAGGAGAAGTACAGAAACTGAGGAAGGGTGTGTGTGCTGGCTTCATTGCACCCCTTCAGCGCTATGAATGAAGAATGGACAACTGCCAAATATTTCCCTTCCAGACAAGTGATGGGAGGTGCAATGAGAATGGAACTAAGCGTTCTGCTCATCAGCTTACTTACTTTAAAGTAAGGGTGCACAGCCCTGATTCAGACTGAGATATTATGAGTTGGGGGGATTTAAGCTTTCCCCCATCCTGTTTTCATCCCAAAATTCCATCCCTGATGTGTGGGAGGTGGGAAATCAGTTTTGGGATGAAAATAGGATGAGGAAACTTAAATCACCCGCTCCTGAATCACCACAGTCCCAGTCCAAATCGCGGTTGCATGCACATACACTTAAATAAGTAAGCCAATCACGAGAACCCTGCTACATGTGATTAGTGGAATGGAACATTTCGTTTGGCCCTAACTCAGCCCCACATTGGCCAACTCTACTCTGTAGGCCGAGTTACCCCCATCCTCCTTCTTTCCTGTGATTTAAGTTAAGTTTGGAGCCTGTTCAAAAACTAGCAATGACATCACCTGTTGTTTCCATATTGGAACTTGGTGGACAGCTGCTTCCTTTAAAGCCAGAGCGTGGTGGACATGTGGTGACCTTCTCCTAAATCCTTTTGCAGGCCATGCAGCTGTTTGCAATAGCAGCTATCTACCAAATGGGACAAAACAAAACCCAAGCCTGATGCTCATTAATAAGAGAGTGCCTACGCCCAGGGATCCATTCCACGCATGAAACGCATCCGATGGCCACAGTTCCAGAAGTCCCAAGGAGGGCCTTCAGTCCACAGCGGAGTCTTGTTTGTCTGTACAACAGGGAGAGGCCTCGAAAAGTTCGGCCAGCCTGCCTGCCTGCCTGCCTGCACACCCAGAAGTTATTCATCTGTTGCCTAAAAGAAAAGAGTGAACTTACATGCAACTTCCTTCAATAGTCACCTGGTGGTGTAGTTAGGGTTGGACTTGAAAGCCAAAATTCAGACCCCATAGCCTAGGGTGACCATATGAAAAGGAGGACAGGGCTCCTGTATCTTTAACAGTTGTATTGAAAAGGGGATTTCAGCAGGTGTCATTTGTATATATGGGGAACCTGGTGAAATTTCCTCTTTATCACAACATTTAAAGCTTCAGGTCCCCTGCCCTCTTTTAAAATGGTCACTCTAGTATAGCTCCTGCAACTTTAACTGTTGTGATGAAGAGGGAATTTCACCAGGTTCTCCACATATACAAATGACACCTGCTGAAATTTTCTTTTCATAGAATCATAGAATAGCAGCGTTGGAAGGGGCCTACAAGGCCATGGAGTCCAACCCCCTGCTCAATGCAGGAATCCACCCTAAAGCATCCCCGACAGATGCTTGTCCAGCTCCCTCTTGAAGGCCTCTAGTGTGGGAGAGCCCACAACCTCCCTAGGTAACTGGTTCCATTGTCGCACTGTTCTAACAGTCAGGAAGTTTTTCCTGATGTCCAGCTGGAAGCTGGCTTCCTTTAACTTGAGCCCGTTATTCCGTGTCCTGCACTCTGGGAGGATTGAGAAGAGATCCTGGCCCTCCTCTGTGTGACAACCTTTTAAGTATTTGAAGAGTGCTATCATGTCTCCCCTCAATCTTCTCTTCTCCAGGCTAAACATGCCCAGTTCTTTCAGTCTCTCTTCATAGGGCTTTGTTTCCAGACCCCTGATCATCCTGGTTGCCCTCCTCTGAACACGCTCCAGCTTGTCTGCGTCCTTCTTGAATTGTGGAGCCCAGAACTGGACGCAGTACTCTAGATGAGGCCTAACCAGGGCCGAATAGAGAGGAACCAGTACCTCACGTGATTTGGAAGCTATACTTCTATTAATGCAGCCCCAAATGGCATTTGCCTTTCTTGCAGCCATATCACACTGTTGGCTCATATTCAGCCTGCGATCTACAACAATTCCAAGATCCTTCTCATTTGTAGTATTGCTGAGCCAAGTATCCCCCATCTTGTAACTGTGCCTTTGGTTTCTATTTCCTAAATGTAGAACTTGGCATTTATCCCTATTAAATTTCATCCTGTTGTTTTCAGCCCAGCACTCCAGCCTATCAAGATCACTTTGAAGTTTGTTTCTGTCTTCCTGGGTATTAGCTATCCCACCCAATTTCTATGCAACTGTTAAAGATACAGGAGCCCTGTCCTCCTTTTCATATGGTCACCCTACCATAGCCATGGGGGACCCCAAATGACTGCCCAGGGAGTGGCAGGGGTACAAGGCAGTGGGAAATGTGCCCACCTAAAGCACCTGGCCAAATAGCATTTTATAGTTGATGTGAGTTATTTTTTTACCATATTATTTAAAACGTTTCTTGGCTGTCTTTCAGGGCAGAAGCCCTTGCAAGGTAGCTTATAATAATAAAATACATAAAACCAGTTAAAATATTAAAAGTAATAAAAACATAAACACAATGAAATAGCAATTAAAAATAACAGTTAAACACAATTAAAAATAGCAATAACAGCCAACAATAAAACCAGCGGCAATAACAGTATTCAAATCACGAGAAGGACACAGTACAATAATGTTGTCAAGGCCTTCTTAAAACCCTGCAATGATGGGGCATCGAGTACTGCCGATGGCAGCTTGTTCCAAAGGTGTGGTGCCACTGCAGAAAAGGCTCTCTCACAGGTGATCACCCACTTATTGCTCTCATGGGTGGGCAAAGGGCCTCTCTTTCTGAGCTTAAGAGGAAGGGATGATATGGATGAAGGTGATCCTTCAAGTAACTTGGTCCCAAACCATTTAAAGCTTTAAAGGTATGAACCAGCACTTTGAATTAAGGAGGTGGTGTTTCTTCCCAAGTAAATGTGTTTCACTTCAGGGTAGCAGAAGCAAACTCTATTTTATCCCTGTAGTCTTGATGGTGCTTTGAAGTGAGTTTAAAATGCAAATCTGCATGTGCTAAGAGTTGTTGTTTTTTAATCAGGGTGAGCAAAGAGGTGTTTTGTTTTGTTCTTTTGCTCTAGCAATCAGGAATGTAGAACCAGTTGCAAAGTGTGGAATGGTGGTGGTATATGTGTGGAGAAGAGATAGGCTAGTTGGGTGCTTTACAGATAAAGTAATACACATGGTTATCTAATGGAGGGGCATTATGTCTAGAATCTAAAATTAGCTAGCTATGCCAATGTGGTCACCTTGTGCTTATGAATCACTCCTTGTCTGGTGGCTGGTCTATTAACCCATTTGAGGATGAAGAGGTCCATCGGACGAGCGTTTTATTGCACACTCGTGGGCACACATGGATTTTCATGGGTCCCTCTCACAATGTCATCTGCCTCCCATGCACCTCCTGTCCCTTCTAGCTTTCTTCGCACGACAAAAAAGAACCCCTAGTAAGTCCGACTTATTTTTAAAGATGGAAGTTGCTGCTATCTCCTGCTGTGTGCAGGAGAAGCAGTGGGTTCAAATTGGCCCACTGGATGGGCCATGTGCACATTGTTTACTTCCTCTTTCAAAAGAGGAAGTAATGAGGGACAAACACGTTGCAGGGAAGCAATGGTAAGCAATCGTGGTTTTCCCCAATGTGATGATGCTCAATATCTTAATTTGTGTCCTGTGGGCCCAGGGCCGGTGCCAGACTATTTTGCGCCCTAGGCAGGCACGCTGTACTGAAGCTGCCCCCCCCCCGCCCCCCAACCCCAGCGTCGCTGGCTTCAAAGCGGGCACTGGCTTCGAAGCCAGGACACTGGGGTTGGGGGGCGGCTGGGGCGGCGGCTTTGGAACAGCACACCCCGTAGCGCCCTTCCGGGCATGCCGTTTGGCGCCCTCCTTTGCTTGGCACTCTAGGCTGCTGCCTGAGCTGCCTCTATGGCAGCGCCAGCCCTGTGTGGGCCACATGGCAGAATTATATGTGCACAAAATGTAAGGAGATTGGGTGTAGTTTTTTGGCCTTTAAAATTAATAACTGTAAACGAAACATGCTTAAATAGAAATGTTTAATGATATCTGAGCTTCCAAAGAAAACGTAAATAAGTTTAATTTTTGTGGACACATTTTTTTATGGTATGATTATTATTTTAAAATAATAATTGTAGGGATTTCTTTTTTGTCTTCTTTATGATTACTAACATGTTTGTTGCATATGGTGTGTGTCTTTTATATGTTCCCTTCACATTGTAGCATGTCTAAGAAAATGAACATGAAATCGATGGAGTTGGAGGAGCATAATTATGAAGTTATGAGCAGCAATTCAGTTTAAATCATTCCTGACAGATGGCTGTTTAGTCTTTGCTTGAATACCTCCATCAACAGCCCACCACCTCACCAGGTAATTGGTTCTATTGTCTGACTGCTTTGACCATTACAAAGTTTTTCCTGATGTTCAGTCAAAATCTGCTTTCCTGTAATGTAAGCCTGTTCTGGTCTTGGATGGTAGAGAACAAATTGCAGCACTCTTCAGCTATTCTCTTCCACTGATGCCCTTTATCACTTGAGCATCTGGCCCTCACTGACAGAGCTCTTGAAAGGCTGGATACAATGTTGTTTTGAATTGCTACCTCTGCTTTTTAATTTAATTTTAATTTATTGGTAAACCACACAGAGAGCTTTGGCTATGGGTGGTATAGAAATGAAATAAATTTAATAATAATAATAATAATAATAATAATAATAATAATAATAATAAATGATAATAAATGTGATATTTTAAATATTTTATTCTACACCATCTTAAAGGTTTTTTTTCTTCTCAAGGGTGGCATAGAGATTTCCTTCAAAATAATATTCATATATAAAATGTGTCTCTGTATACTCGCCACAGTATTCTTGTGACATACAAGTCCATCTCACACAGACAGACAGACACTTTGCATCATATTAACAGGCATGTTTTTAGTTGTAAATAATAAAAAAGGATTGTAAATCATAACCCACAACCATATTGATCAACTGGTGCTAGCTTAAGCCTAAGTTATTGTTTCTTCTTCATCTAGCTGAAGATAAGAAAAGTATGTAGAGACCAAAGAGAACATAACATTGCATATCAGGAGTCCCTGTCTATTTAGTATCCCACATTATATGCACTAGAAGGAAAGAGTTTGCCTGCAGGTGCGCTGGAACCTTAATCTTCCTTGAGCTCCAGTATCTTTACAACAAAACTGTCGCGATCTACAGCAGACAAGTACTTTGAACCCATGGCAGGTGTGGTTTTTAATCAGCCTATGCTAACTTCCACCTGCACTGCCCCAGACTGAGCTGGTGGTGTGTATGCTGAAACTGTCCACTGAATTCAGAACAGGTCGGATCTGGGCACTGAGCTGCAGCCATAGCTTTTCAAAGGGTTGTAATTCGTTGCCCAAACTCCATGTGTGCTTTCAGCACATGACCATAAGCATACACATGACTAACCGCACACTGGGTCCACATTTGCATCAAGGTGTCTGCCACAACCCTAAGATCTCTTTCTTGGTTAGTTGTTGCTAACTCAGAACCCATCAGTCAGTGTGTGTGTGTGTGTGATATATATATATATATATATATATATATATATATATATATATATCCCTGATATGCATCACTTTACAATTGCTTATACCAAACTGTATTTGCCATTTGGATGCCCATTCTCCCAGTTTGGAGAGATCCTCATAGAGCTCTTCACAATCCCCTTTGTTTTAACCACCCTAAATAATTTGGTGACATCACTTCTCTGTTCACTCCTAGTTCAAGATAATTTATGAACAAGTTGAAAAGCATTGGTCCCAATATAGATCCCTGTGAGACCCCACTGTTTACATCCCTCTGTTGGCACTCTGACCATTGGCTCTCCGTCCAAGTGTTATGTGGCCCAAAATAGGGAAGGAGTTGGGTTCCACACTAGCAAACAATGGCCAAAGCAGTGAGAGGAAAGTGTGTGGTGAAAGTCAATGCGGATGTCAAGATCCAAGGCGGTAACAGAGGGCTAAGTGGGCCAGAAACTGGTATATGTGGTCAAAGAGGCAGAAGTCAAGATTCTAAGAAGTAAAGGTTAGGAAAATGGAGCAGTAGCTAGGCAGAATCCTCACACTTGTGATGTGACTCAGGCCTTAGCTAGACGTACCTGAAAGTCTCGGAGAGAGGAGGGGAGACCTCGCGTTGCGATTAATGCAAGATCTCGCCCTCATTTACACGTAAGGCACAATGACCTCAAGAAGAGAGGTGTCGCGCCTGCCATTTTTTTTAAAGGTGACGGAGAGCACGAAAGCTCATGCACAAAGGTAAGGTTTTTTTTTTAATTTTACCTACTTTCCCTGCTCTCCCCACCCTACCCCCGATGTGCAGCTCCTGGCTCTACACGAGTAATTGCATGGAGCTGGGTAAAACAGCGGAAACGGGCTATGTGCTCCATGGTCTCGGGACCACGGAAAAAGGGGCCCCAAAGTCCTGGGGCAAGGGAGGGATGATCCCTCCCTGATCCCGGGATCCCCTGTGCGTCACGTAGACACACAGGGACAATCCCGGGGTTCGCCCTGGGATATAACCTGGTCTAGCTGAGGCCTCAGATTAAGGAAGGCAGGGATTTATACAGCCATGTGCACTGGATTAGTGCTTGGGGTCAGCTGACTTTAGCACTCAGGCAGGCTCGTGCTTCAGCCTAGATGCAGCTCTTGCAGTTCCAACTGCCAGGCTCACAGTAAGGACAAAGTGCTAATGATGTAGGACAGGGATGGGGAACCTCTGGTCCAGGGGCCACATTTGCCTTTGGGGGGAACATGTGGAACCACAACTGGCCATCCAGGGTTCCCCTGAAAGCCATGCCTCCTTCACCTACCTCCTTCCCTGCATTGATCATTTGGTGGTTTCATGACTCACATGCAGTTTTCCCCTTCTAAAACGTTGAAATGCCTCTCCTAAGGCTTAATTGTTACGATCAGTAAGAGCTTTAAATTTGGGCTTCTCCAGATGGCCATGCCCTCTTCTCCTAGCCCCATGCCCTTTTCCTTGGCCGCTGATCATTTGGTGGTTACCCAGCTTTTGTGCAGTTTTTGTGCAGGTCGAAATGCTGCTCCTAAGGCTTAAGTACTGGCAGTAGGAGCTTTAAGCAATAATACGCTGGAATTGTTGGTCTTTTGGGTCTGCCTCCTTTGCCTTTGGCCCCACCCACTGCTGGAATGCAACCCTCAAAAGCTTCTCCAAAATGGAATTTGGCCTACTAGCTGAAAAGGGTTCTGCACATCTGGCGTAGGAGGTAATGTGCCCAGGGCGGTCACTTATACATAACCAACAAAAAAGGAAATTTATCACCAAAAAAGGAGGAACAAAGAGGACAGATTAGCATATTTCCATATGCTAATTTATATGTATAGATGCAGGTTTTGAAATAACTACTATAAGTAGAAACGCAATACATTTCACAAGATGGGGGAAAACTGTCAATGGGTGATCTGCATGGCTGCTCCATTTGCTCTCGATGAGTAACTTCAAAGTCCCCACTCACCCTTTCTATGGTCATTAAACCAGACTTGGACCAGATAGCCCTTCAAAGAGAGGACTGTCCTCTGTAAAGGAGGACACAGGACCACCCTAAATCCTGACTGCTGGAGCCTCAGTTGTGAGGCCTCTCTTTCCACCCCTGAGCTCCTGATATGGAATAACATAAGCCCTGAGGAGCTTGCAAGCTAAACCGTTTCAGTCTCAATGATGAAAGGGGCCTGTACGTATATGACAGTTTGTGATGTGCTGCAAATACAGGGGCAGCATAATGGAAGAATATCTTACTGTGTGGTATTCACAGCAAGTCCATAAGCACCACAACAGGGGAAGATACTCTTCTAGCTCATGGATATATGGTTCAGACAGATGGATGTTTATCATTTATCTTCACTCACAACACATTTTCCATGCATACAGATTTGGGAATAACCAATCCATGTCCACAAAATATAACTGAGAATGTACTATGGCTACAGAATTAAAGCAGCCTCAATGTTATGCATTTAGTGACATGTTTCTGTCCTGCTGACAGAATGTGCAAAGGGGCCTTATATCACTACAGAAATCCAGCTTTGCTTCCCATTCAACCCATGCAGGATATTCAGAAAAGGGCTTCACACAATGTTGCTATTTTGCTATTGTAGCAAAGAAAATTCAGAAGAGTTTTCTGAAAGATCATCAGTGTCTTCAAGGCAGTTTAAATTCAGTTGCTGCCCATGTTCTGTGCTAGTCAGGTTGGAATTTTAAAATCAGTTTGACATATATATTGCACTTGCAATTATCGTACTGTTTGCAATCATCGTATTTTGTTTTACCTGTGGTGGCTTATGGTGCTAACAATAAATTCATTCTGGACGAACAAAACCGACGTGAGCTTCTCTCTCTCTCTCTCTGCATTATTCAATATTCAATATTCAGCCTCTTTACAAAGCTTTGTGAGAGATGTGTGTTGATCAAATCCCTCTCTACATGGGACCAATTTGTACATCTCCCTTGAAAGCTTGTGTCTGCCTCAGTCTCGCATCAGACCACACGAAGGACAACTCAAGGAATCCCCTTTTCTGGTTTCCACACTAAAGGATCCTAGGCCAACTACTTGCATCATCACATATGATTCTGCAAACTTTTGCTCACGCATAATTCAAAACAGATAGAGAGGCTCGGTTTTTAGAAAGGTTAAAGTTTTGGCTGAAGTCTACCGAAGTAGTGTCTCCCCCTCCCAACAGATCGGGAAGAAGCAAATTACATTGAGATCCACATTACGCCCAGCCTAGCAATGCAATTTGGACCAGCGGATATGGGGTCTGCAGATTGAAACGTTAAAGAGTTGTGATTGCCTGGCATACCCTCATTGCACGCAGTCCCTTAACTTCTCCCAAACATTTTCTCATCATCAATAACAAGAAGAGGAAGGAGGACAAGTAGCATGGTTACTCACCGTATGGAGCCTCCATCTTAGCGCTAAGCTGGGTGGTGGTTACATTGACCATTTCTCAACGGTTATAATTCTAGAGAAAATGGAGAAAGTGTAAAATAACAAGAAAAGAAACTGGGTGAAGGAGGGAGGGAGGAAGGGAGGGAGCAGGGTGAGGAAACCTGCCTCACTTGTTATCTTATTGATTCGCTTAATCAGGCCTAATGTGGGTGGAGATGTTAAATAGTAACCAAGCTCTTATGGAAACCAACTTGCAAGGTGCTGTCTGCCACGGTAGCTATAGTAACTGCTCCCAAGCTTGAAACTCAAACATGACTTTATGGCACACATTTTGGACTTCCATTGACACCTGGTTCCAGGCCCTGGGTGACCCCCCACCCACCCACCTATTGCCACGAGGTTGCTCTCCTTCTTAATCTTCCTGAAGCAGAAGGAGAAGGGAATGAGGCCCAGAGTCCAGCAGACAGAGTGGACCGGCGATGAGGAGGTGTGAACTAGGTCAGTTTCACAGCTGCCGAGACCAGGGAGGGGGGCATTTCATTACCCTCACCAAACAAACACAGAGAACAAAGGCTTTTGTGTGCACACACTTGAGGACACCCCACAACAGAATATACACCCAGAGGTACATATGTTTCTATGAAAAAGCATAGGCAGTGGCGCATGAATTAATGGCAGCGTACATTTGTGATGTAAATAAATCTGGGTGTGTATGTGCATGCAGTTGTGAATGGGCATGCCAGAGGGCTGGTGCCTGTTGTGTGTATGTGTGTGCATAGAAGCACATTTCACCTTTATTTCTTTTTTACGTTTTATATACTGCCTTTCAGCCATGCTTCCTGTGCAGTTTACATAGAAACAGAATAATATAACATAAAATTACAGGCCCCCCACCCCAAATATAATAAAAACCATAGCAGAAGCTAAAAACAATCTAAACTTAAACAGTCTGGAAGAAGAAAAGTGTCAAACAGAAAGTAATGAAAGAATCAAAGAAATCAAAAGCTGTACCTGAAATTATTTCCAAAGAGTTAGGGCAGTTCTATGGATGGTACACAACTATGGGTTAGTTATGACCTATGTGCTTTTGCAGTGGCTGTTTCCCATTGGTTTGGTGGTGGAACCTATGTTGGATGTGCTTCTACCATATTAGGTTTTATCCTTGAGCAATGGTGACTTGGTCTTAGGGTGACCATATGGAAAGGAAGACAGGGCTCCTGTATTTTTAACAGTGGTATTGAAAAGGGAATTTCAGCAGGTGTCATTTGTATGCATGCAACACCAGTAGTTATGCCCCTCCGAAGTCCAAGCATGAACAGTGCAGAAGTGAAGTCCTTTACTGCTGAATTGAACTCCAGCTGCCTGAAAACATAGGTGTACTACCTCCAGGATAGAGGCCACATATCTCTGAATACCGGTTCCTGGGGAACAACAGCAGGAGAAGACTGTTGCCCTTATGACTTGCTTGTGGACAATGTTGCTCCACACCTTGGAGCTCCTTTAGAGTTCTGACTGAAACCCGGAGCGGATTCCCCATCCAACTGGTATCGGAGCCACCAGCCTCCACTGTTTGTGGGGTCCACAGAGGCATCTGGTTGGCCACTGTAGCCACAGGATGCTGGAAAAGACAGGCCTTTGGTCTGATCCAGCAGGGCTGTTCTTATAGTTCATACATTCTTCGGTGTAAAACTGGGCCAAAGCAAACATTACTTTAAATCTGTGCCTAGCAGCTATGTATTTTTCGTTCCTCATTTTTACTCTAGAGTAGGCACAAACCCCCTGCCCCAATCTCAATCTTTAAAGCACCCCATGGTTCCTGATCAAAAATCAGATTGCCTGCAACTACTCTAGAGTTAAAAGAAAAAAGATGTAGCTGCTAGACACAGATTTCAAGTAATGTATCTGAGCCCAAAGTTAGAAGGAATCAATGCCTTTGAGGAAGCGGCTGCGGCTCAGTGGTTCAATTCCCAGAATCTCCAAGTAGGGCTAGGAAAGAATCCTGCCTGAAACCCTGAGGCTTGTCTATACGCCCTTTGTATACCCCATTGTGGCTGCACAATGGCTGTGCGTCAAAACGCAGCTGCTTTGGGCCTTTCCCGCCGAAACTGCATTTTCCCACCGGGCCGTTTTACCATGACTTTTTCAGTTGCTCTGAGGTCAACACGTTGTTTCTTCATCTGTCAGTGGTGGACTCAGTTTGGGTTAAGCAAGTGGGTCCAAGTGCAAGATAAGTATGGGATCAGGGGGCACTGAATGGCCGCCGGTGCTGAGGTTTTTTCCTGGTGGATAGTATGCACTCCCCTCCTGCTGTGTAACTTTATCAATTCCCCTACATAGCAGCAATGCTGTTGGGTTCTGAGGGAATCAGCTACCAAAGCGGCACCGTACAGATGCCCCTCTGGAGAATTGCGGCCTGTCAGTGATGACAATACTGGGCTGGATAAACCAATGGTCTTACTCAGTATAAGGCAGCTTCTTATGTCCCCGTAAGTAGCTGAATGGCAGCACCATCTGTCCAGCCAGTGCAGTGTAGTGATGTAATGGCCTCCTCTCACAGTGGCCTTTTGAACCAACTACCTTGTGAGGAAGAGAAGAAGAAGGGGCCGCCAACTGTCACCATCGCCACCTCTTTGAATAGGCTATATTAAGTCAACACGTACTTTGTACTCCTTTAATGGTTTGTTATTGTTTTTAATTGATCTTGCGTAAGCCTCTCAGAGAGCCTCTCTGGATGAAGGGCAAAATACAGGAACTTAAAACAAATAATAATAAAAAGAGAGCCTTGTACTAGGACTGAGGAGACCCTGGTTCAAATCCCAACTACGCCATGATACTCATTGGGTGACACTGGGTCTGTCACTGGCCCTGTTCAGAAGACACCTTAAACCATGGCTTTAACCACATTGAATCAGGCAAAAAGCCTTATTCACTGTGGTTAAAGCCATGGTTTAAGGTGTCTTCTGAACAGGGCCACTCTCTCTTGGCTTTGCTTACCTCACAGCGTTGCTGTGAGGATAAAATGGAAGGGGTTGGTCGCCATGCTTGGAGAAAAGCAAGTTGTAAATATACTAAAACAAACAAATTTCCTTACAGACAAGCTACACACCTCTACATCTCATGACAAGCAAAAGGAAAAGGTCCCTTTGGAAGATCTAATTGTTTCAAATATCTTTAGATAACTAAAAAAAGAAGAAAGTTATCTCTACATTCTCTTACCAAGGGCCAAAACAAACATTAAGTCTGTATCTAGCAACTTTATCTTTTGAGGTGCGTGTGTGTGTGTGGAAATCCAGATCGTAAAAGCCCACTACACAGAGAAACATGTACACTAGAGTCTTGATGTGCATTGGGGGGCCCTTGTGCCTCTTGTACTGTAGAAATGAAAGACAAAGTTGCTAGATACAGATTTAAAGTAATGTCTGTCTTGGCCCTGAAAAGGTTAAAGAAAAGGCTTACTTGACACCTGGCCAGAGAGGGGGAAATAACTCAGCCATACAAAGATAAAAGACAGCATCTGCACCTCATATAGCTCTTTTAGAGTTCTGACTGAAACCGGGAGCAGATTCACCGTCCCACTGAGAGTGGAAGCCACCAGCCTCCACTGCCCATGCCCGTGTGGAATTCTCTTGCCCCCTTTGTGCATGTAATGCCCACCTGTTTACTGGGAAGCTGGGATGCACTGCAAGCCCCACCACCAACACTGTGCATCATTTCTGGTAAGGATGCATGAGAAATTCATTTCAGTTCATTCTGACTAGAATTTAACCAGTTAATTCCTCCCAGAGCCGAACACAGATCTGAACACAACCTGCAGTTGAAGTTCGTACATGTCCGATGTTGTGATGTGATTCACAGTAGAACAGCAACAACAAAAACCAACAAAAAATTGATTAAAATGCATACATTTGAAAAATGTCCATGGAAAAAAATGAGTACTTCTTTTATAAATGTGCACAAACAAATTTTAATCTATGGGAGAGAAATGCATACATTTTAAAAAATGTGTACAATTGATGCATCCATTTGGAAACATGCAGGCAAAAATACGCATGGATCTTTGGGTGAAACGAAACAAAGATCGCCATTTGCAATGGACTTGTGTCAGAAAGAGCTTTGAAATAGAATTTGGACAACCTTGATGAGCCTGAGAACTCTATCAAATGAGCATTTTGGTGCACGCTCATTACTGGGCCCTCGTGGATTTTTGCAGGTCTCTGTCATGATGTAGTCTGCCTCCTGCCCCTTCTAGCCTTCTTCGCACTACAAAACAACACTCCAGTAAGTCTGACTTATTTTAAAGACAGAAGTTGCTGCCATCTCCTGCTGTGTGCAAGAGAAGCAGCGAGATCAAAACGGCCCACTGAATGGGCCACGTGCAGGTTGTTTGCTTCCTCTTTCAAAAGAGAAAGTAATGAGGGACAAACACATGGGCAGAGAAGCAACGGTAAGCAATCGTGATTTTCCCCCGTATGATGATGCTCTGAGTTTTGCTGAGTCACGCATCCATAATTTCTGGCCCCACCTCCTGATGTCCTTGAGCATTAGCCATTGCCCATGCTGGCTGGGAATGAAGGCAGCTGCAATCCAACACATCTGGAGGGCACCAGGTTGCAGAAGACTGATCAATGATCACCAATAAGGAAGGGATTCCCTTGTTAGCACTCACGTGCAAAACCCCAGGCAGTGGCACGGTGTGTGTTTTGTGCAGTGATGGCAGATGTAAGTAAGTAAGAGAAATACACAAGTACTTTGGGAGCAAGATATTTATTTCAATCTTGTGAATGAGAAGCCTGATTATGGACAGATGAGCAGAGAGTTTACAGCGGAGACCTGGGTTCTCTGGCTTGCTTTTCCTGATCTCTGAAAGCCATCACTTTTCAGACCAAGTCTGGCTCCAGATTTTAGGGGGGGAAACCCATAGCAATGTGTCCCCCCATCCATGGGCTTACCGGGCAGTGGCATGTTGCCATTTTTCTTTATTACAATATTGATGCATTGTGGGAAGTTTAAATGTTTGCCAGGCACTGCCGCTACCAGAGAAGACCTGCGGCAGGGTTAGCATCAGTGCTGGATCGCTTGGGCCCTGGCAGCTGTCCAAGAGTGCCTGGTGCTGATGCTGAGCCTGTTTCAAGCTGTTTGGATTATTTATTACTTATTCCAGATCATCCTTAGACACTTGTACTTTACAGAGTGTCATATGCAAAAAAATTAGAGAGGTCCCTGGCCCTAAGGAGCTTACTATCTAAAGAATTTCCAACTTGCCCCATTTCTCTGTCTCTAGGCTGGCTACAGTTCATTGATAAAAGCTATACAATATTTAATCAAATCAGATCTCCCACCCCAAATTCTGTAATGAGCTCACACTCATTCAAGGATTACCTTGGGCCATGACAGGCGCAATACAGAGGAAAGAGTGCTCTTTTCCATGTAACCTGCAAAGTAGAACATCCTAGGAGGTTGTGCCAGAAGAAGTAGGAGGTCTACAGGGAAATGAGTTCTTTTTACATGCCCAGTACACATATAGAATAATTAAGAAGGTATTCTTGATTGATCTGGGAGATACTGATTGAACAGATGGGAACTTGCTTTGCGCAGATTCAGAATTGACACTGAACTTCTGTTGTAGGACTAAACAGAAAGTTCTTTCAGAAGAATTAAGTGGCCTCCAGTATATGTGAAACTGAATAAGTTTAGGAAACAGATCTAATTGGGTTAATACACTGAGTTGTTTAATACAGTCATCAAAGCCAATTGATTTTATTGGACTATTAATTAAAAGATGAAATAATAATAATAATAATAATAATAATAATAATAATAATAATAATAATAATAGAAGATAATCAAACTTAACAAGCCTGTGGGCAAACTGAGCACTTTGATGACTCAAACCCTATTCAGGCATTTTAAGCCTGAATAGGGCAAATGTGTGAGGAGAAGGCATGCTCCAACCCCATTCCTCTCTTTACTAGCATTTCCAGTGTTCTTGCTCACATGGAGAGCCTCCATGGATAGAAGAGTTGAGGGAGACTCATGTGATAAGGAACTGCAGGTGTGGGACTGGGGTACACCACCACCACCACCACCATCTCCTCCTCCTCATGCATTTGCCCTATTCAGGTTTAAAACACCTGAATTAGGTTTAGGTCAAATGTGAAAGTAAGCTAATGTGTATGTGGGAGGGAACATCATATTTGCTTTGAAACTGGTCTGGAAAATGCATGAAGGAAATTAATTTTATTTATTGACTGGACTTGTATATCTCCCAACAACCAAAATTGTCTAAGCTGTGTACATTTATATCCCCATTTCTTCCATCATGGAACTCAGATTCCCTGGTGGTCTCCCCTCCAGTCACTGACCAGATCCAGACCTGCTTAGTTTCAGCTAGGTTGCGGCCTCATGTGCCTTGAGGCCATGCCCTGGGATAGTTTGGAAAGGCTCATCTAGTGCCTGGATAGTGTGAATTGGGATTAGAAAGAACCTCTTTTGTCTTTTGTGCTGATTATTTTCTATCTCCAAGGAAAACCTAAAGCTACAGTAGCAGAGAAGACAATTCCTTGGAGAGGATTTAATCTAAACCGAGAAGACTTTCAAATGGGCTTCAGTATGGTGGCTACAATGTCAGATAATATGGTGACTCCATTAAGGATACACAAACTGGAAGAGTGGCCTGCCATACCGCAAAATGTAAGGACCTGTTTCCTATACAAAACTATGAGAAATGCAGGCTGTCATATGTATGGCTGTATATAGCCATGGGGGAAGCGTACATGAAGGTCTATCGATGTATGGGGGAAGGATCAACATGAAAGGACAAGAGGAAGTAGTTTGGGATTTCATGAGCATAAATAATCCATCTATTTTACAATTTGCCATCCCCAGCATCACGCTTCTGCCACTTCCAGCTGCAAGTCCTACACCCAGATTCTCCACAT
Source organism: Elgaria multicarinata webbii (assembly GCF_023053635.1). NCBI lineage: Eukaryota > Metazoa > Chordata > Lepidosauria > Squamata > Anguidae > Elgaria > Elgaria multicarinata. The sequence continues at coordinate 191,679,129 of NC_086171.1, forward strand.
GTGCTGGACTCAGAACCAGCTCACTTTATTGGATTTGAGTCCCGAGTAACACATGTTGTTGCTGCAGATGCCTCCGTAACTAGGCGGGCAGGCTGAGCAAGGCCTCCCCATTTTGTAAGGGGCTTCTCCTATCCAATTTCCCCTGGAAAGAGAAAGAGACCAAGCGTGAGACATGTTGCACTGCTGGGTACCCAGATGCCACACTTTATTTATTTTCTTATTTTGTTTAATAACCAGCCCTCCTGACAAAAAAAAAAAGGTGCTCAAGGCAACTATCAATAAAATACAGATTAAAAACAAAATCTTAAATAAAACGTAACATAAAAACAAATACATTAAAAGCACAATAATAAAAGAAACTACCCAATCAATTAAACCACCCTCCCCCCACGCCCCGAACAACAAACTAGCTTCTGTGTCAAGGCTTGCCTGAATAAAAATACCTTTGCTGCCAGCAAAAAAAAAAAAAATAATCATCAAACCAAACTAGCCTGGGAGGAAGTTTCAGAGTTCCAGAGCCTGGGGCAGCCACTGAGAAGGCCCTCTGTCATGTCCCCACCAAATGTGAGTCTGATGGTGGCAGTATTGTGAGAAAGGCCTCCCCAAAAGATCTTAAAACCTGGGCAGACCTGTGTGGGAGAATGCAGTCTTTCACGTTTACATCCTCCAAAGCATTTATTTCATTTCCCCCACAATTGTGTAAGAGTTACCTTCTCTCAGAAGAGCCCCCTTCCATTTTATTTATTTATTTGTATCTGTTCAAAAGGCCAGGGCTCCTGCAGTTTTAACTATTGTGATGAAGAGGGGATTTCACCAGGTGCTGCACTGCATACAAATGACCCCTGCTGAAATTTCCTTTTCTATGCAACTGTTAAAGACAAAGAAGCCTTGTCTTCCATTCCATATGGTCACCCTACTTTTAAGGTCAATGCAAACACCTTAAATTGGACCCAGAAATCAAGTGGTAGCAAATGTAAGCTGGTGCACAATGAGTGTAATATATTCTGAATGCCTAGTTCCTATAGGCATTCTTGCTGTCATGTACTGCATCAAGTGAATCTTCTGGACTATCTTTAAGAGCAGCCTGACGTAGAACACATTACTGTAACCCAGTCTGAATGTAAGCAATGCATGTGCCATTAAGGCAAGATCTGTCTTCTGTAGGTAAGGCCACCACTGGAGAACAAAGTGAAGCTGGTAAAAAGCAGCCTGGGCCAGGTGATGACAACTGTGCCTTGCCTCCGTAGAAAGCACAGAGTCCAGGAACACTCCTAAACTCCTGTACAGGGGAATGCAATACCATCTGTGACCAAATGTATCCCGTCATTCAGGTTGGCAGAGTAGCAACTCAAGCAGAGAAACAAAAGAGATTCTCCTCTAGGGATACGTGATTCTGATGCAAGGAATAAATTTATGCGCAAACAGACAGCAAAACTTCCCAGCTCCAAAGAGAGGTGGATATGAAAGGCATAAGGTAGGAACAGTAAATCAGGTAGAGCTGCAGCGATCAGCCTCCTCTTGGGAAAGGTACTTTGGGTAGTGTTTGCTTTATTTATTTCCTGTGGCATACAAGTATTCCTGGAGCACAATTTGCCAATTACTGTTCTAGAATGTGTTAGCAAACACTGCCTTCTACTGGATAAACCAGAGGCATAAAGGCATATTACTGATGCCTCCTTAAAATGTAAGAATGCTTTTTTTAAATGAAAAGAGACTTTGCGGGGTGGTTGTGGTGGGGGGAGAGACATGATTTTGCAGGAATAAGTAGTGGGGGTGTGTGTGATGAGGGATGCTTAACCCTTTTCCCTCTTACAATTTCCCCTTCCCAAATCACACTGCACATGCTGCTGCTTCCCACCACTCTTTGCAGCTGCAGGACTCCAGTTTCTCTCGAGGGTGATATAGAATAGAATAGTCAAGATGGCTATATATTACTTCAAGTATCAGAGACATTATCTCTCTATATGCCTAGGGAAGGATACCGCGAGAAAGAAATTGTACTCATGTCCTGCTTGTGGACTTCCCATGGTTATCTAGCTGGCCACTGTAGGAACAGGATGCTAGACTAGATACATAGGCCTTTGGTCTGAACCAGCAGGGCTCTTCTTATTCTGCTGAGTACTGGGTAACCTTCCACCTGTACTCTGCCCTAATGCTGCTGCCTGTGTCCGGATGAGTCCTCCTTTAAGTTACTTACTTGATGGCATAGTTGCACACTAAGTAGACTGCTCGCCGCCACGTGTTGCCCCACACATTCATGTTGGTGCATGTGTGGATGGCACAGCCAATTCTGTTGCTAGAAGCCCACACCATCTGTTTGCGAGACATTAAAAGAGCTGTTATAAAAAGAAGACAGTCCTAGAGCCATAAAACCCATGCTGATTAGGGCACATCAAAGACATAGGGTTTTGCTTTATAGGTTCTATTTAGATATTAACTTTGACGATTGCTAAATAGAACATCCGAGATAGGATCCAGTATACCATTAAATACCAGGGCTATTGGTTTCAGGCCTTTGTCCTACTTGTGACCTTCCCAGCAGCATCTGGCTGGCCACTGGGGGGAAAAAGGGATGATGGATTGTATAGACTTTTGGTCTATTCCAGTGGAACTTTTCTTACGTTGTTATAGGTGACCATATGGGAAAGAGGACAGGGAAATTCCCTCTTCATCACAACAGTTAAAGCTCCTGCAGCTTTAACTGTTGTGATGAAGAGGGGATTTTCTCCAGGTGCTGCATGCATACAAATGACACCTGTTGGAATTCCCATTTCTATGCAACTGTTAAAGGTACAGGAGCCCTGTCCTCCTTTCCATAGCGTCACCCTATTATAGACCACACTCTAGGTCAGCATTCTCCAACCCTGTGCTTTCCAGATGTGTTAGACTACAACTCCCACTATCACAGCTGGAGATGATGGGAGTTGTAATTCAACACAACTGGGAGGCAGCAGGTTGGAGAAGGCTGCTCTAGGTTTTGGCTGCTTGAGCTGAACTCCCATGGGCTCTTTGGTTAAAAGCTCCACTGAAAGAAGCAGTGCTAGGCTACGAGAGAGCAGGATGGCATTTCCCTTGCTGGAAGCATTAGCAGTTAGTGTCTGGTGGATGCTGGGCAGCACGTCAGACAAGCCGCTCACATGCCAGGGGCTCAGGAGTCACCACTGCAAGTCAACAGAAGGCGCTGGCAAAAACAAGCAAGACTATAGAGCACTTACAATATACAATACATCACACATTTAAAAATACAATAAAAAGTGCTTCACAAGCTTGATTGGCCAGACGCGTTTCGACTCAGAGGTCTTCTTCAATGGCCAGTCACACGGCTGATCCACCGTCAGAGAAATAACTGCAAAATAGGGGCTGACGAAAAAGTTTTTCAGGAGTACAGCATTAAATATATGTCACTCCCCTCCAGTTGCAGGTCAAGGGTAATAGCTTTTCAGCGACCGCGGATGACAAAGATATCATTTATTTCTGATGGGGCTTCTACCCCTGTAATAGCTGCATATCAAGGAAGTATTTTAAAAAATCCTACTCTTGCCATCAAGACATTGCTCCACACTGGGAAAAGCTTCACCCTGTTACCTCCGTGCAGTTGCTCAAGGTACTAAAGAAGAACACAGGAAACCCAGGAGGCCATATTTTAAGGAGAAGAGACTCCTGTGTTCTTAGCACTTCCCCCTTCCTAGAGTTTCTTAACAGTGCAGTGCTACTTGGAAGTAAGGCTCATTGAGTTAAATGGGGCTTACTCCTATGTAAATGCATACAGAATTGCAGCATAAGGGCTACTTTAGATTAAGGGGAAATCATGTCTCCTTACTGGGCCTTTGCTTCCTGCTTCTCTTGCACAATCGTAATGGGTCTGCATTACACTGCTGGAGAGGGGAGACCACATGGTCTTTAATGGAAAACTTCCCCTCCTCTTGTTGCTCATAGCCCTGAATGGGACAGTGCCCTCTAGTGGATGCTTTGTAGCACAACTTCCCCTGTACATAGGAAATCCTGAGTTATTTCAACAGAACTGGGATATAACAGGTGTTTTTTTTAAAAAAAACAGAATTACCGGGGGAAGTGAGAGAGATGTTCAGGAGGTTGCCAACGTCATCAAAAGGACCAATGAACTTCCGTGAGTGGCCAGTCACGAGCATGGCTTATTTCACTCTTGTGAAGGAGCCCTAAACCGTTTGAGGAGAAGGCTGAAAATATCTCATTTTTTGCTGAAGGATCCTTCTGAGTGGCAGAATCTGATAGAAGATCCCAGTTTTTATGCCTTGCAGTCAAAGATATATTCTGCCAAAATTCTAAGCAAATTGGCATGTCTGTCCCCAGAGTACTCAACACACGATGCTGCAATAAAACCAGCATGTGTGGGGCAGGGAGTGTAGCTTCATTTGGGGTAAGAACATCAGAAGAACCATGCTGAATCAGACCAAAGGGCTATCTCGTCCAGCACTTAGTTCACACAGTGGTCAACCAGCTGTGTCTCAGACATCCACAAGTAGGACAGGAATGCAATAGCTTCTTCCTACTTGTGTTCTCCAGCAACTGGGGTACATAGGCATGCTGCCTCTGAGACTGGAAGTAGCATATAGCTATCAGGATTAGTAGCCATTGACCACCATATTCTCCATGAATTTGTCTAATCCCAGCCTTCCAAGTTGGTGGACGTCACTACATCTTGTGGAAGCGAATTCCATAGCTAAACTATGCACTTTGTGAAGAGGTACTTCCTTTTATCTGTCCTGAATTTCCCACTGATCAGCTTTATGGGATGATCCCAGGTTCTAGTATTATGAGAGAGAGAGAGAGAGAGAGAGAGAGAGAGAGAGAGAGAGAGAGAGAGAGAGAGAGAGAGAGAGAGAGAGAGAGAGAGAGAGTCCCCCCATCCACTTTCCCCACATATTTTGTACATCTCTTTCATGTTTCCCCTTACTTGGCTTTTTTCCTAAGCTACATGGTCCCAGATGTAACCTTTCCTCATTAGGGGAGTTGTTTCAGCCCCTTGATCATTTCAGTTGTCCTTTTCTGCCCTGTGTCCCACTGCTGCGAAAATTCCTCAGGAACTAACTACTAGAATGGGCTGAGCAGCTGATTGGAATTCTCAATTTGAAAAGCAGGTTTTGGTTTTGGGTTTTTTTATTTCTAGTTTGCCTTCCACCTCTTTACTGCCATTTCTCCAGACACAACATTGGAAATGAGACCATTTAGGTCTCAAAGGGTGTCTATAAGCAATGCAGACACCCATGCAAATACGGGGCTGGGTATTTCCAGAAGCCAGACTGACAAGGCAGAAATGGCCCCATTCTGGAGCTGTGTAGCACCCTATTTATTATGGGCTGGAAATGCTTTGCCACAGCCCAGCATGGGACAAGAAGGTTTTCCACTGTGGGCTGGCTGTACACACACGGGGAGGAGCATATGAAGGGCTTGCATTCACTGAGGTGCCAGACATTTCGGCAAAGCCCTGTCACCACAGAGATGATTCATAAGGAGTGAGGCAGGAAAAGGCTTTAGCTTTCCTTGAGATGATGTCGGTATAACACCAGCCGCCCTGAGGGAAGGAACAGGAGGCTGAGGAAGACAGGCATGGAAGATCTCAGAACTTCACCTGGACTGTGCCATCACCCCACAGGGCCAGATGACACCAACTGCACTATGGGAAAGATCCTGATGGCTTCTTATATTTAAATCAACAGTGGGCAATTTGCGGCCCTCCAGATGTTTTGACCTGTAATTGCCTCAGCCCTGGCCAACATAGCCAATGGGGTTGGGGGCAGGGCAGTTGTAGGCCAAGACTTCTGGAGGTCCACAGGTTGCCCACACCTGGTGTTTAATTGTGATTGCATCAATATATTCTGGTTTTACTTGTAATTTGCCTAGGAAGGATTTGTATCCTGAAAGGCAATTTATAAATGACAATAACAAACAAATAATGAAGAAAATACGAGGCCTAAATTTACTCTTTTTTCTTCTTCCTTTCCTTTCCAAGGGGATTCAAGCCAGTTGGCCAAAACTTTCCATTTGTGTTGCAGAAATTGGAGTGAAAATGCCCCTTAGAAACAGCTGGAATTAAGGTGGACAGCTCTTTCCGTAACCCTCGCTCCTGTGCCTTTAACACCAAGGCCAGATCTACACCAAGCAGGATATGCCACTTTGAAAAGAGTTTGAAAACCGTATATGGAGTGTATCCTGAGCCTCAACAGTTGTCACTACTGTTATAAACTGTTTAAAGCAGTAATGTAGATCCTGCCCATAATAATCTGCAGGCATCAGTGAGTGTTAATACTTATCTCTGTGTCATGAGAGGCTGGTACACAAGAGCAATGTTAATAAGCCACCCCAGAGCCCTAAAACAGGCCATGTCTTCTGGGTGGCTTGTTAACTATGGCAACATGTCCCAATGCCAGGTCTGTACAACATGGCAAGCTTTGCCGGTGAGGGTCATTATGCAAATACCTCTGACATACAACCAGCACGTGCAGCTGGGGTGGGTGGGGGTGGATAAGCCACAAAGTCAATGTCATGGAATATTAGCTGAAGTGTGTCTCAGAGTCATAGGCCATAGCTAGACCTAAGGTTTATCCCTGGATCGTCCAGGGGTCAAACCTGTTCATCTAGGTGACACACAGGGGATCCAGTGCTCAGGCAGGGGCGAACCCTGGATGATCCCAGGATAAACCTTAGGTCTAGCTGTGGCCATAGATAAAACTGCTTGGGTCAGTATTATAATCTGCATTCCTTTTGGCCTCATTGTTGTAATTTAAAGCAAACTGTCTCCCTGCAAAAGAGGAAGTAATGAGGGACAAATGCACAGGTGAAGTGACAGTAAGCAATCACAATTTCCCCCCATGTGATGACACTCAGAATCTGTCAGACTCACCTCACAAACCTGCAATATGGGGATGGAACAGTCTATTTTAGAATGGTTCTAATAAGGTATGTGAAGCACTTATGGAAAGTGCTAAATAAGGATGGGGGAATATATGGCTCCCCAGATGATGCTGGGCTGCAACTCCCATGAGCCCCAGTCTGAGTAGCCAATGGTGAGGGATGATGGGAGTTGCCATCCAACAAAATCCAGAGAGCATAATATTTCCCCCTTCTGTGCTATATAAAGAGATACTAAGTATTACTGTTACCCAAGCCACATTCACGTTTCCCCCAGGAAATCTGTTGGAATTCTTGGGGACAAAAAACAACAACAGAGAGAGTAGTCCCAATCCAGTTCTAGTCATATATATGTAACTACTTACCAGTCCGGCTAATAGCCCTGCAGGATTACCCACAGGGATTCTCTACACCAAGGTTTTATCTTGCATCTTTACTGGGGCTTCTGCATCCAGATTCTTTGCAGAATTAAGAACAGTTCCTTTACACATGCTTACAAGTCCTTTTGCCCCCAGGAATTTCCTTTTTCTGCAAGTTCTATATGTTTTGTCATACAGCCACAAGATGGCACTAAGTACACACTTATAGAAGCTTCGCACTTCCAGAAAAAATGCTGCACTTTCCCTGATCTTAAAAAATGGGATAAAGATTATAAAATGGTAGAGACCCTTTAAGTTCATGACATCATGTAATGGAACTGCAAACTTCTGTGAATGACCAATCATGAGCGCACAAGAAGAACCTTGTGTATCGAAATCCCACATTCCCATTGAAAGATGCATTTTGATGCAGATCTAAATGGTCATCCAGAAGCACGTGAAGAACTGCAAATTTGCCTATATATGGGCACACATAGAAATCTCCTGCAGAATTGGGATAACTATCCTCTATTGCTTACCTACTCCTCATCTCACACTTATTATTCATTTATGGCCCAATGAAAGAAAAAACATCCTACATCTTCCAACATTCCCTAGCCAGCCTGTAGGACTTGATGTGCCCAGGATTTTGCCCTTAAAGTTATAACATTCTCTTTCGCAGTGGAAAGCAACGAATTACATCTGTAAAGGATAAAAATATGTACCCTGTTCTAGATTCTGATGTGAACTTAATTGAACACATAGAGCACCTATCGCCTGACCCATTCATTTTAAAGGAATACCTGCAAGGAATTGTATCCATATAGCTGTTTCCTATACTGAAAAGAATGGGGCAACCTGTGAAAGGAAGAAAGGGAAAGAAGGAAGGAAGAGACAGAAAGAAGAGAATGAAAGAGGGAAGAAAGGAAAAGGAGGAAGGAAAAGAAGGAGAGAAGGAAGAAAAGAATGGAAGGAAAAGAAAGAAGGAAGAAAGGATAGACAGTTGACAGATAGATAGATGATAGATAGGTCTTTGGCAATAAAGCCTAGAGCCTCTTCACACACACCAGCCACATGGGAGCTGCTTACCTATGATAATATCCCATGCATCTATGGTATGTGTATGATTCAGGACAAATACAAGGAAGTACTCCTTCATGCAGCGCATAGTTAAATTATGGAACTCACTACGACAAGAAGTGGTGATGGCCACCAACTTGGATGGCTTTGAAAGGGGGTTGGATAAATTCCTGGAGGAGAAGGTTACCAATGGCTACTAGCCCTGATGGTTGTGTGCTATCTCCAGTATCTGAGGCAGTGAGCCTATATTCACCAGATGCTGGGGGATATGGGCAGAGAGATGCACCGTGTCCTGCTTGTGGTTCCCTGGTTGACAGTTGGTTGGCCACGGTGGGAACAGCGTGTTGGATGGACCCTCAGTCTGATCCAGCATGGCACGTCTTATGTTCTTATGTAGCACGACCATGGGAGCCTGAGGTGGTGGTGGTGGGGAACCATGTGATCAACCATGCCCACTATAGTTGTAGTAGTCACATGCGTAGCACTATAGGAAAGCAACTCTCATGTGGCTGCGTGTGGCTGTGAAGGGTGCCAGCAATGGTTCAGCTTCTAAATGGAATGTTTAGCACTTCAGCTACAGTACTGCAATGCCCAGTCATGGGTTTGTACCTGGGTGTAATGGCTGCAGACCGAACCGCTACATTTGGAAGGGCAGCTGGGCTTGCATTCGTAGGGATAAGGGAAGGAATAGTGCTGCTTCTCATAATACCAAGATTTCACAAGGTCCACAGCTGAATGGTACCTACAGAGGGCCACACACAATGCACAGGTTATTCATTTATCTGCCAAAGTTATGCTCTGGGCAATACAAAGAAACCTGTCTGACCAAACCCAGAAGCTTAAGATCTAATGGAGGTGGTACAGGAAAATGAGGGGCTGCTTCCAACTACTGACTATGCCCACTTAGCCTAGGAGGCTGTCTACATGCACGGAAAGCCCCAGAGTGGGTGCGTGGTGGCTCTGCATTGATTATAAGACACAGCAGCCACCGTGCACCTGCTCCAGGGATTTCTGGCAAAGCTGCGGAGAAAATAAGTTGGGGACTTCTTCTGGCTTTTTTCTCCAGAGCGAGGCGAGTTCGATACATCCACCGTCTATGGTCGCCGTCCGCCCAGGCAGAGCCTAATGGCTGCCGGAAAGCCCGTGCTGCCTCCCCTTCATCTAGATTACTCACCACTACCCTGCACCAGCGATACTGCAGGGCTTGGCAGCAGAGCGACACATCTCGGTGCCATGAAGACAGCCTCCTGGTGACATGGAGCTGAAAAATATGCATGACATGATGTCATCGCATTGGTGTTTCCCCGTTCACTGCAAGTGATGGCCACTGAAGCAAAATGGGAGGGTGGGAAACCGTCCTGCTCTGATGTCATGTTACACTTATTTTTCAACAACACATTACCTGGAAGACTGGAGTGAGCATGTGTCCTACTCCACAGAAGATAGTCCTTTCTTTCAAGGCAGCCGCTATCAGGCTGTCCAGTCTGAGTTCAGTTTAAAGATAAAGGACACAAAGCCAGAGGTTTACTCGCTGCTGTTTATGTTTGTACTACCAGTTGCAAAGCTCACATTGATGGGGTAGACAATTTAAAAAAACAACTTGTAGGCCAATCCTGTGTAAGTTTTTAATCAGAAGTTCATCTGAATTTAGTGGAGCCTGAATTCAGTGGCTGTATATGGGACTTTTTTCTGGGTAAATAATAATGCGTAGGATTGCACTGTAAGGCTTATTGTGGAAATGTAACCATCCTAATTTTATCTGTCTGTCTGCCCATCTACTTGCATGACTCAGCCTTATAATAACTATAATGAAAATATCAGATTTTGTTTTAAGCTATTTTTTTTTGGCAAAATAGTTAACAGATATCCATCCAAGATGGAATCTAGCAACTTCACTGGAAATCACACAAAATATTTACATCATCAAAAGTGGTTCAGATGAAGGTCCTACCTGACTCATAATTATTTAAAGTTAGAACAAATCTACACCAAGCAGGATATTGCACTATGAAAGTGGTATATAAAAGGCAGGAGCCACACTACTGCTTTATGGCAGTATTGAAGTGCACTGACAACTGTTGGAGCCCACTTACACATACCATATACTGCTTTCTCACCGCTATATCCTGCTTGGTGTGGCTCCTGCCTTTTATATACCGTTTTCATAGAGCAATATCCTGCTTGGTGTAGATCAGGATTTAGGCCCTTGCTAGACCTACCTTTAATTCCTGGTGTGTGGAGGGGCCAGCCCGCGCTAGACGTAGCACGGGCTGTCGCTCCTGTCCACACGTGATAGGCGACGGGGTAAAGGAAAGCCCTGTCGCATCGGCCATTTTTTCCCACTTAAAGGGGCCATATGCGCAAGAGCACAGCAACGACAAGGTAGGTGTTTGTTTGTTTGTTTTAAAAAAAGGGTTCCCTGCTCCCCCCGATTTCCCCCCGCCCTGTCCGATGCCCCCCCGCCCGCCCACCCTGTCCAATCCCACCATTGCCCCTGGCTACGCTCTTCCTTCCCATCTCTCCTGCTGGGTCCGCTCTTCCCCCCCCCCCCGGCCCCCATCTCCCCCCCCCCCGCAATTCCCGCCCGGCCCCGATCTCCCTCCCCCCCGTGATTCCCGCCCCCGGCCCAATGGGCACAGCGCTCCTGTAGACCGCTGTGCCCAGTGCACGGCTTCTCCCGGCTACTTGCGAGTAAGCCGCGTAGCCGGGGGAAGCCGCAGAACCAGCTAGACCTTCCACAGCCCCGGGCTGAGCCCGGGGCTGTGGAAATACCAGGCCACAAACGGTGCTGGTTATCTTGGGCCAACAGAGGGTTTAGCCTGGGCTGACCCCTGGATCCCCTGTGCATCATCTGGACGCACAGGGGTGAGCCCAGGTATCAGCCCAGGCTAAACCTACGTCTAGCAACAGCCTTAGACAGAGTTGCATGGAATGAACACTGTCAATCTGATCTTTGTTTCTAATGAAGAAACATCTCTGGAAGGTTGGCTTTGTTTGATACAACACTGTCATTTCATCGGCAGGGACACCTGCTTACCTGCCAGACTGAATGGCAAGGTTTTGACCAATGAATTTCATCAGTTGTGGAGGTCCATGTTCCCACATACATTGTTTGGCCCACGCTTCTGCAGATCTGGCTAACCTCTCATCCCATACCTGGTCAAGAAGAGAGACAAAAACAAGAACAAAATGAGAAAACATACAACAGATAGTGAGCTCAAAGTAAAACAGAGGGATCATTCCCTTCAGACTTTAATTAGGGTGACCTTATGGAAAGGAAGACAGGGCTCCTGTATTTTTAACAGTTGCATAGAAAAGGGAATTTCAGCAGGTGTCATTTGTATGCATGCAGTACCTGGTGAAATTCCCTCTTCATCACAACAGTTAAAGCTGCAGGAGCTCTACTAGAGTGACCAGATACAAAAGGGGGCAGAGCTGCTGCAGCTTTAACTGTTGGGATGAAGAGAGAATTTTACCCGGTGCTGCATGCATACAAATGACACCTGCTGAAATTCCCTTTTCTATGCAACTATTAAAGATAAGGAGCCCTGTCCTCCTTTTCATATGGTCACCCTACTTTAATGCCAGCCTTATATATGCCACTGGGAAAGGGAAATGTTAGAAACATTAATATCAGAACATGGAGGATATGGTGCTATTGGTGAGAGAAGGAGGAGGTAACCTTTCGTCTGTCAGGGGCTGCTGTGAGCAGGAACAGGGCCAAACGTGGGTGGGACAACCCATTTTCTCTCTCTTTCTGATGCACCCTTCCCTCTCTTCCTCTTCCTCTCTGAGGGGCATATGTGACCTTAGGGCTGCAGGCAGCCCAACCATGAGCTAGTACCTTTGGAAATAGCAAGTGGTGAAGTCCTACCTGAACTGCTAAAGATGGGAAAGCACATGCCTGATGGCTCCCTCATCTGAAAATCTTGCAGTGCAATCTACCATGTCCGGAAGAAGTGTAAAAACTTAAGCTTCTGCATGACATGCTTGCTTTCTGTGTGCAGGTAATTTCAGCCACATGTTCCCCATCCCTTTGTAAATAGCTGCCTGACAAGCAAAAATCAACAAGGGAACTTTTTAATTGCATGAAAAGGTAATGATGAGCTCACCTACTGGTTTCTGCCCAAAGTTAATTTTCCCTGGCAGAGGTGGCTTGCCAGAAAAAAATGGTGGCCACCCTAGCAACAGACTAGCATATCAAGTTTCCTTGGAACACACCTGTGGTGTGTGCAGGAAAAATGATGTGTAAACCACATAGCCTGCGCTGGCCTGCAGTGGGAAGGCTCCAATGGTAAACTACTGCTAGCACAAATGAGATTGCATTGGCACAATTCTAGCACAACATCAATAGTGCTCGCTTGTGTGACCGTTTCCTGGGACAGCCATTATGCTAGCAAGCACTATTGACGTTGCACATAGAATCATAGAGTAGAAGGAGCCATTTAGGCCATTGGGTTCAAACCCCTGTACGGTGCAGTAATCCAGTTTAAAGGATCCCAGTCTTTGCTTGAATATCTCCAGCGATGGAGAGCCCACCTTTGGATCCACCTAGTTGTAATGCCATGTAGCCCACACTAAACTAGATTGCTAATCAGAATATCACGGGGCACTTTGTTAAATGCCTCACTGAAGTCAAGGTATATTATGTCTGCAGTATTTCCACAATCTACTAAGGATGTTACCATCTCCAAAAAAATGAAAGGTGATTTATCTGGCAGGGCCTGTTCTTGACAAATCTATGCTGGCTTCCAGTGATCACTGCATTACTGTCAAGATTCCTATAAATTGTGTGCTTTATAATCTGCTCTAGAATCTTCCCAGTTGATGTCAGACTGTCTGGTCTATAATTCCCCAGATCTTACTTTTTAGCCCTTTTTGAAGATAGGGATAACATTTGCCATTCTTCGGTGTCTGGTACTTCTCAAAGATAATACATAGAGGGTCTGAGAGTCCACCTGCTAGCTTCTTCAACCTGCTAGGATGCAATTCATCTGGAGCTGGGGCCTTGAACAGCACTGAAACCTTCTCACAGGTCCCTGACAGTTTTATTGACAGAGAATCACTGTAGGTTGAAGCACCTTCATCACGTTATTGAAATAGCTGCACCCAGCCTGAATGGAGGTGGAAAACTTTTCATTGCAATTTCAAGGAACAATACACACAAGTGCCATATTGACTTCACCTAACATCTTGGTTTTCCCTGTTCCTTCTCACACACACCCCAGCAACAAGCACAAAGGAAACTCACCATATACTCCATGTTGGCAGCTGGTGGGGACACCTGTGCCCGCACTTGATTGTGGTAGTCCAAAAGAGCGCTCATGTCCCTGGGAGAAATATAGCGCTTCCTACGAGTTCGGGGCACTCCAAGTCCAGATACAAGGCCTGCTTCACTACTGCCGGATGGGTAAAGAAGTTCAGTAGAATTGGGCAGCATGAAGGAGCTGGATTTCTGCATCATCCAGAAGAGTGAGCCAATAAAATATAAACGCATGTGCAACAGGGTCATTTTAGGATTTGCACGCCTTTTCTTCTGAGCCACTGATGGTGTCGTTGATTTCATGCGATCAATATGCCAAATTGTTTTTTCTTCTGGTTTATATATCTAAAAGAGAGAGAAAGAAGATAGACAAAATGTCATTGGATCTAGAAAAAGAGATCTGAAATGTTCCAAAGGGAACGTTACTAAGAGCAGGAGAAGAAAAGGGTTTGGCTAAGCTGCATTTATAAAGAGCAAAATTCCTAAGACCAGCTGTGAAATCTCAGGAGGTATTTTATTTATCACTGCTGTCCGAGAAGGGGGAAGTTTTCCCCCCTCCGCCGGTCCAAAAATCATTCCAAGGGTTCACATGTACCTGCCAAAGCGATGCTAATTAATAACATGCTGCTACAGTAGCTTAAACAATTTCCCACTGCTTTCATAGATCCTCGGTCCATCAAGCAAAGCTGCTGGCTAAATTAAAATGTTATTGCAATAAGTAAGCAAAAAATAAATAAAATAAAAAGCAAGTTCTAAAACAGATTAGTAAGAAAATATAGAGGCTCATGATTTTGTTGTTTCTTTTCAGAGGGAGAAAAAAAAGAGCCTCTAAAATTAAAATTACTAAGCTACTCATTCTTTTTCAGTCCTTCTAAGATATTCCCTAAAGGAGATAAAAGGGCATCTCCCAGACTACATACCTTGAAAGCCGAGCCAAGAACAGCTGAGAAATGTTAGTTGCTGCAGTAGCGTAAACCCAGGGATTGACCTTTACAAACAACCTGCTCTCAGACGCATGTGGGAGAGAGATGTAACATCTCCAAGTCCAAGGAGTCTTGGATGGCCAGCTGACACAAGATCTGCATCTGAACTCTTCCTTTGAGGAACGACCTAAAGTCTGAAAAGTGTGTGCAACTGGGCAATTTATGGCTTTTCCCCTGTGTACACATGGCTTCCTCTCTCTCTACCAAGTGTCTGCTTGCTGCTCACTGTGGAGAGGGGGAGGGGAGCAGCTGTAAATACTATCATATTAAGGTACTAGAGGTTATTCCATCAAAGTTAAAGGCTATTTTTCATCAGCTATAATAGGCATGTGCAGCCATCTAATAAGGAGAATATCTGCATGCAGGGTTGCCAGATATTGGGGCAACAACCCCACCTCCACCCTGGCTGCCAACTCCCCCCCCCCCCAAGATTAAGTGGACTTCATATCTTTGGCTGTTGACATGGTTTTGGCTGAGCTGCTGGAGTATATACCTGGAGCAGCATAACATACAAAAGCCGATATGCATACCGTATCACCATTCTTGTGGAGAAATATGTGGCTGCTGTTATCTTCACGCACCCCAACAGCAACCTGGGTCATTACAATTAATTGCCAAGGACCCCAAATAAGAATAACTGCTTTTGAGGAAATGGTTTTTCTACACTGCATTGGGCCAATGAATAGCTCATGCGACAAGATTTTTAGTTTGACTTGTATTTCCTATAGATTCAAAAACTTAACACACCCACACCAGTTCTTTTTCTATGAAGTCTGACTGAGGAAATGATGGCTGGGAAGCATGAGAGCTGTCATTTCCCCCTGTCTTGCAATTCAGTATGGGAGGCAGAGGAAACTACGAATCCCATGCTTTCAGGTAGAAAGTAACATGCTTGAGCATGTTTAGGAGCAATTTACAGATAAGGTGAGATCAACAAGACCTCCCTGTCTCTAGAGAGTGCTCTTCGCCACCGGTTGCCCACCCCACCCCTTCTCAATGGTACTTTTTTCCCTCAGAAAGGAGGGAAATGGGCATGGGGGTGGGGGTGGGGTGACTAGAGGTAGAGCCAGGCCCAGTGCTGCCATAGAGGCAACTCAGGCGGCCGCCTAGAGCACCAAGCAAACGAGGGCGCCGAACAGCGTACACGGAAGCTGCCGCCCTAGCCTCCGCCCAACCCCAGCGTCCTGGCTCCTTCAAAACCAGGATGCTGGGGTTGGAGGCGGAGGCTTCAGTACGGCGCGCCAGGAAACCACTTCCGAGCGCGCTGCTTCAAAGCCTCTGCCCCACCCCCCAACCCCAGCGTCCTGGCTTCAAAGCCGGGAGCGGGAGGGAGCGGGCGGTGAGTGGGCGAGCAAGGGGGGAGCCGTAGCGGTGAGCGAGTGAGTGGAAGCGGCAGGCGAGCGATGGAGGGAGCCGGAGCGTGTGAGCGAGGGGGGAGCTGGAGCGGGCGGGGGCGGCAGGGGGTGGGTGAGCGGGCGGGGGGGAGCAGTGAGTGAGCGAGCGAGCGGGTGGGCAGGCGAGTGAGGGGGCGGTGAGTGAGCGAGCGGGGGGGGCGGCTTCAGAACGCGCCTGCCTAGGGCGCAATATAGTCTGGCGCCGGCCCTGGGTAGAGCACATTCCATTTAAATCTGGATCTCAATTCAAAGAGGTTTCGGCCTGGCTTGAAATCAGATGAGGCTTTTCAAACTGGGGGAAGGTGTGGGTGGAATCCAATTTAGTCTTCCACCACTGGAGTGAGATGAGGGGGATGATTACACCTCCCCCTTGATAGGACGACCATATGGAAAGCAGGACAGGGCTCCTGGATCTTTAACAGTTGAATAGAAAAGGAATTTCAGCAGGTATTGTTTGCATGCATGCAGCACCTGGTGAAATTCCTACTTCATCACAACAATTAAAGCTGCAGGAGCCCTGCCTAGTGTGACCAGATACAAAAGAGGGCAGGGCTCCTGCAGCTTGAACTGTTGTGATGAAGAGGGAATTTCACCAGGTGTTGCATGCATACAAATGATACCTGCTGAAATCCCCTTTTCTATTAAACTGAAGCCCTGTCCTCCTTTTCATATGGTCACCCTACCTTTGCAGTCTTCTGCATGTTCACAATCTACTCCAGAGGGCTGGGGAACCCTCAAGAACAGCTCATTAGGGGGTAGCGAACAGTGGGGAGAAGCAATAACCAAAGCCGGTGTTGGAATCTGCCTTATATTCCAAATTGCCCCATTCCATTCGTGCCATCACTACTATTCACCCCGATTCCAAATTGTTTATGAAAATATTGAATAGCAATAGTTTCAATACTGGTTCTTGAATGACCCCATTGTTTATTTTTTCTTTGTGAAAACTGTCCAATTATCCCTATCTAAAGCCATTTTAAAAATAAATCTTTAGCGATTTGCTCCTCAAATTCTTGCTCGATTTGCACCTCTGTAGGTTTACATTTTGGTTTACAGTTTGGGCTCTTTTTTTCCTTTTAGGGAAAAAAAAAGGGTCGATTGGGCAAGCCGTTCACTTTTTACAAGATATCTTCTTGATTTTTAAACCTTCTTGGACTCTGCTGTTGAACTACACTAGCATCCTTTTCGACTTGTTCATTAGCTTTTTTTAAATCTTATATATTTATTTATTTGGAGTATTTTTATCCTGCACCTCAGCCAAAAAGGCTCCCGGAGCAGGCTTACAATTGATCAGTAAAGAAGACAGTCCCTGCCCTCAGGCTGACATTCTAAAAAAAAAAAAAGTCATGACACACAAAGAAAAAGGGATGGGGAGGGAAGAAGGAGAAAATAATAATAATAATTAAGGAGCCTGTTCAGGCTGGTGAGAAGGCCCTGCTCCCCTCTCTCATCTTCCAGTGGAGGGGCAGACCAACAGCTCCTTCTTCTTCCCCACAGGGTCAAGATGACAGCCCTGTGGGGGTGGGGTCCAACTGAAGCAGGCTCTGATGGTCTCTGCCCGCGGATTAAGCAGATTATGTGGACCTCTCCAAATTTCCTGAAGGGAATGGACCCTCCTTAACTGTATGTAATGATTTACATTGTTACATTATTACTACTAGAAGGAGACAAAACGAAGCCCGCGTTTCACTCCTGTTGTTTGCCTCGTGCTCCTGTCTCACAATAGGGACTAGCAGCTTCCTCTTCCTTCACATACTGAAGAAAGAGGAAGTAAACGTAGAGCTCCATCACACCTACTTTTTCTCCTGGTATGCATCCGCGATTTCCACCTCCGTTTCATTAGCGTGTCAAGCGCTGGTCACTTTCACGTGCGTGCGTTCTTGGCTGTTTTGCCTTGTTTACCTTTTCACCTGCACGGGCTCACGCTTCCTGGTATTGCCACTGCACTCGCCCCACCTTGCCCCTTTTCCTCCCCCCTCCAGTTCATTGGTTCTTGTGGCTGATGGACATTGTGATGGATGTGGGCGCCTCCCCAGCCCGCTCAATCTACTTTCGTTGACTACTGTTTTAATGATTTAACGTTTGATCGGTTAGGCGCTGTTTCTGCCTTTCGAGGGGGAGAAGTAGCAATCAGAGAGCAATGAGAGTGGGATTGGAGGAAGTACATTTAAGCGACTCAGCACAAGCCCGGTCATTCAAGCAGCTCAGCACGCCCTCCTCTTTCATCAGCAAGACCGCCCTTCAACGCAGACACTCCCAAGAAGGGAGGCTCTGTGACAAAGCATGAGAACGGCGATACATGGGGACGGAAGGGTGGTTCTATCCCACGTGGATAAAAAATGCCGCACCTTCCCCATCCTAGAAAAAACAAAATAATTGAGGGGAAGAGACGAGATGACAGCAAGACAGGGACGATGTCATGTGAGGGTCATGGGGCAAGACGGTAAACAAGGCAGGACAACAGTGTGATAAAACGCTGGTGTGATGGAGCTCAAAGACCACATGGCCCATTCAGTGGTTAGTTTTATCGCACTGCTTTCCCTGCACACAGCAGGAAATGGTGGCACATTTTGTTGTAGGAGGAAAAGTCGGATATTTCAGGGTCTTTTTTTTTTTTTAATGGGAAAATGACCAGAAGGAGCGGGAGGCATGTGGAAGCCGTCATGAAAAGGACCCATGAAAATCCGTGAGTGCCCAGTAATGAGTGTGTTATAAAACACTCATCTGATGATCCTTCCAGTCTCAGGCTGCTACTGTAGCCTATAATCTTACACTGTGACATCCATTTGGCTTTCTAAAGATATTACGTTTGGGAAGGACAGGAGGCTTTTGGTTTCTGTTTGACAGGCTGACTGGCCTAGCTTGCAAAGGGCCCAGCTGTGGTTGTCACTGCCACAAAGCAGACTTGAAAGGATCTTATTACGAGGCTTTGTCTTGGGCGCAAATTGAAAGAGCTGCACAATCAGCACTTGCCCAGACAATCTACATTCCAGGAACTGGTAGGTTTTGTATCCCTGCCAGGTGTAACATCCTGCAGCCCAGACTGTCCTGTTTGCCAAAGCACACGGTATCTGCAGAGAAGACCTTGCAGTGAGCCAAAAAGCACACACAATTTGACTGGAGTCAGCACAGCGGCAGTCGCAACAAATTGTCTTTTTTAATGACCGGAGAGAGGAAGAAAAGAAGAGAAGATCAATCTTCAGGCTGACCATGTCATTTCACAGGAGCCGTTCGCCAGTTCGCCAGCACTTGAAAAGGCCGACACACAGGCAATTTGCTTCTAATATACTAATGCTGCCTGCAGAGCTGGCAAGGTCATACAGCCACCCTTGCCGAATCGAACTGAAAGATCCGTCTTGTCCAGAAATTTGCTTCCAAATGCAGCCAGATACTTCTGGGATGCCTATGAGCAGCAGAGCGTGAAAGCAGTGAGCTTCTCCTGTTGTTCGTCCCAAGCCTGGGGTACCTGCAAATGTAATGTTTCAGGTATGACTAGGATGAGGAGGGGCAGATTGCAATCACTCCAGAGACCAAACCAAACAAACATTTAGCAGAATTTACTTTGCTTAAGAAGGTTTAGAGAATAATAACATGAGGAAAACAATTAACACAACTATGGCCGTTTCTACACCAGCCCGAAAATCCGGGCTGGTCACGGCCGAGTCCCTGTGCGAAAACCCGATTTTTCCCTCGATCTCGGGATCGTCCTGAGACCATGGAAGGTGTGGCCGCCCATCCCGTCTTCTTCCCTCCTCCCCACGACTAGCAGGGATCAGTAGAGGGAAGGAACCGGGCCAGGAGGAATCAGGGGTGGGGTGGGAGTGGGGTCGGGGCTTTTCTTTTTTTAAAAAAACCTTACACTTAGTTGGAGCACACATGCGCTCATCTCCTTTTTAAAAGAGAAATGATGGGCTCCACACCCTACTTCCTTCCGGGATGTTGCGCCCGCATGTGGACTAAGGGGAGGATCTCAAGATCAGGATATCGCGAGATCCTTCCCCTCCCTCCCTCCCTCTACACCGGTATGGTGTACAAAGGGCCTATGAATCAACTATTTTTAACCCGCAGTTCTCTGTGAAGCGCAACGTTAGGTTCACTGGTCCAGCAGCAGTAGTTTATCCCGGTTCTTTAGTTCCCTGGTTGCTTGTCTCTCTGTGTGGAGGTGCACTCTTCACTAAACTGCAGACTGTGCTATCCCCTGTATTCGAGGCAGTAAGCCTGTGTTCACCAGTTGCTGGGGAACATGGGTGGGAGGGTGCTGTTGCACCATGTCCTGCTTGTTGGTCCCTGGCCGATGGCTGGTTGGCCACTGTGTGAACAGAGTGCTGGACTAGATGGACCCTTGGTCTGATCCAGCAGGGCTCTTCTTATGTTCTTATGACTGTCTCCTTCTCGTCCTCACAATGCTGCCGATTTCTCTTTCCTTCCTTCCCTTTTCTCCTTCAGCTCACTCCTTCTGCCTCGTCTCTTTTCAGCTCCCTCTCTTAGCTTCATCCCACGTACCTGTTTCCCTCGAATTATCCCCTACAGTGCTAAGCTGGCGTTGTTGTTGCTGCTGCTGCTGCTGCTGCTGCTAAATCACACCCCGGGCGGCAGCGCTCCTAAGATCCTTTGCAAAGGGTTTAAGGGGGGAAATGTAAAAAAAAATCATTAAAAAATCAACGTGTGTCCCAATCTGATTCAAATTTGGTATGCTTAAAGCTCTCCTTAATATCTATTACTGTGCCAATTCTGATGTCTTTATCTTTAAAGCTTATGCAGATGTAA
This sequence comes from Elgaria multicarinata webbii, assembly GCF_023053635.1. Taxonomy (NCBI): domain Eukaryota; kingdom Metazoa; phylum Chordata; class Lepidosauria; order Squamata; family Anguidae; genus Elgaria; species Elgaria multicarinata. The sequence goes on from NC_086171.1 coordinate 191,699,863, forward strand.
GCATTTGTTAATTTTTCCTTTAAACATATCAAATCCTGCTCCTGCACCCCAGTGGCCACTCGGAAAACAACAAATGATTCGCTCAAAAACTAGTAGCAAAATAGATAGATTCTTTTCCCTTTATAGCACAATTAAAGCAGGATGCATGGGAGTATTTCACAATAAAAGCAGATTATAAGCTGGAAAACTTTGGAGTCCTTTGCACGCAATTCGCAGTGATTGCACAGTATAACCCTGGTGTGATGAAGCTCTTTCTCCTCAACCCCTCTCTTCAACCGAGGCTTTGCTCTCTCACTCCGTTCCATGCCCCTCCCACTTTACTCTAGAGACAGGCATTACACAAATCCAGTGGTGTGCTGGAGCCAGGGTCCCAGCATTTGCCAGCACTTTTTCATTAGCAGGGAGGCTGATATTATCTGCCCCACCACCACACCTCCCTGAATTCCATGTCCCTCTGAGTTTAGCTGCTGTCATCACAGCAGCTGGGGGGCGGGATGAATATTGTTCCTTCTTGTACTATGAAATATTTTGGGGTGGCTTGATCTTCAATGGGCCATTAAGACTTATTAGGGTAATAAACAAACTGTTCCTAGTGGAGATGAAAACTCCTGGGACTGGTTTGTTGATGAGCGCCTGCACGCTGAAATTTACCATGGCCAAAATCTGTCCATATGATCCAAAGGTAAAGCACTCACCTGTCCACCGATGGTGCCAGCACATGATGTGACATTTCTTACATGAACGTTCAATAAGAACTTTAAGCTTTAGGGGAGGGGCGGTCTATATGGCTGTTTAACCCATCGTGGCTGCACCGTTGCACTGCATTGTTTGTATGATGCAGCCACTAACTCACAGTCATGCCTGGCTTTTCTCCGCAAATTGCACTTTTTCGCAGTGCTGTGTTACTAAGACTTTCAATTGCCCCAATGTCACTATGTGGTTTCTTCTGTCTGTCAAAGGTGGCTTCACTTCAGATTAGGAAAGTGGTGTAGCTAGGGGCGGTTCCCAGTTCAGGATGGGCGCAGAAACCAGGGCAGGAGGCAGGCTGGACAAGCCAAGTAACGGCCACCATGGCTGTATTAGTCTGGGGAACAAAAGTAAGGACAGTGTGTTGTCTAACACATCAATTCAATGAACTGCAGCAGTGCAGTTCTTCTCGCCTTCTTCCGCCAAGCTCTCCAACCCGGGTGGCTCTTTCGCCGGCAGCAGGAGGCCGGCGGGGAGTTGGGCTCGGCGGCAAGGAAGCCGCCGAGCCCTGGGAACTTTTCGCCGCCGCCGCCGCCGCCGCCTCTTCCTCCGTCTCTTCTGACCAGGTAGCTACACTAGGAGTTTCGGGGCACCCTGAAGTGCTTTTGGGGTGCCCCAAAGACTGTGTGTGGAAGCCCCCCCAGACCTGTAATCTGCCCTTATCCCAAAGTCGCTCATAACTTCAAGTTCAGAGCCTATCAGTGATAATAGAATGTCCTGGGTCAACCTTCCTGAACCTGGTGCCCTCCAGGTGTTCTGGACCTCAAGTCCCATCAGCCCAGCCAGATGGTCAATGGTTGGAAATGCTAACAAATGTCATCCCAAATTTCTGAAGGGAGCAGGTTGGGGAAGGCTACCCTGGGTCATTCTCAGGATCTTGATAGTTCCATCATATGATACACTTGTCTCATGGCCCGTGTTGTAGTTTACACATATAGCTTCTCTCTCTCTCTCTCTCTCTCTCTCTCTCTCTGTTTTTTCATAACAAGATATCCAGACACTCAAAACTTGATATCAGTGGAGGTACAGGGAGTTCAATGTTCTTAACTGGAACTGGATAGTGTCCTGAGAATATTTATTTATTTATTTATTTATTTATTACATTTATATAACACCCCATAGCCGAAGCTGTCTGGGCGGTTTGCAAAAGTTAAAAACAGTGAACATTAAAAAGTATACAAAAATTTAAACCATCAAAAACATAAAAACAACAGTATAAAAACAATGGTATCCCTTTAAAAACAACTGTTCTGGGGTCCGTTAAAAACAAGTAAACTTAGCATTGTTAAACGCTGTTAAATGCCTGGGAGAAGAGAAAAGTCTTGACCTGGTGCTGAAAAGATATCAGTGTTGGCACCAGGTTAGCCTCATTGGGGAGATCATTCCAAAATTGGGGGGCCACCACTGAAAAGGCCCTCTCCCTTGTTACCATCCTCCGAGCTGCCCTTGGAGTATGCACTCAGAGAAGGACCTTAGATGTTGAGCGCATTGTACAGGTAGGTTCATGTCGGGAGAAGCGTTCCGTTGGGAATTGTGGTCCCAAGCCATGTAGGGCTTTATAGGTTAAAAACAGCACCTTGAATTGGGCTCGGAAGCATATAGGCAGCCAATGCAAGCGGGCCAGAATCGGTGTATATGTTTAAACCTCCTTGTTCCAGTTATCAATCTGGCCATTGCATTTTGCTCAAACTGCAGCTTCTGAACCATCTTCAAAGGCTGCCCCACATAGAAGGCATTGCAGTAATCTAACTTGGAGGTTACGAGAGCATAGACAACTGAAGACAGGTTATCCCTGTCCAGATAGTGGTGTAGCTGGGCCACCAACCAAAGCTAGTAGAAGGCAGTCCATGCCACTGAGGCCACCTGAGGCTCAAGAGATGGTTCTAGGAGAACCCCCAAGCTATGAACCTGCTCCTTCAGGGGGAGCGCAACCCCATATCATACCAAAAGGTCAGTTATTGATCAGTGTCAGTTTTGAATAAACTCTATGAAATAGTACCACGTTGTGATGAAAGAGTCACTGTTTTGATGCCCCTTGAGCATCCTCATTTGGTCAATGAGTTTCCCAACACATGGGCCATAACTATACATCTATTGCTAAGTCAGCCCTCTGGGCTCATGTGCTCCCCGCCACCGCTCAAAGAATGCTTGAGCAACATACTATTGCACTGAGTACACACCACCTTGATAATACAGATTGTGTTCCATGTCCAACAGTGATGTGACATTATACCTTTCTAAAATTTGCTGTCTCCAAACAGCATAATAATACCCATGTGGTCTCATTTTGGGTGGAAAAATACATTCCCCATCAGCCTGCATGGAAAAATATATTCCACATCAAATGAGTTTTGGTTGCAAAGGATATGACAACTCTAAAAGCTCAAGCGTCTGTATTCTGATGAGCATGCAATGTCAATCTACCATTTTGTGTTGTTTTATGCCTACTGTCTTTTGGGGGAGATCTTAGCAATTCACAGCCTGCAGCCTCTTCCTTTTTTGTGGATTTTCATTTGAACACATCTCCCTGCATTCTTTTTTTAATGAATTAACTTTGAGTCAGCTTGAAATTTTTCAGTGTTTGCACATATAAATAAATGTGTTCAAAAAGGAGAGGTTGTTGGGAATGAGGCAGTACAGGAGTCAAACTGTTAAACTACAAATGAAGCCCTCATGGAATGAAGATTGATGCTTCCTATAATAATCAGGGACTGTGCCGAAAATGGCGACTTTTCAGCTTTTTAAGGCACTTTTGCAGTGAAAGTGAGCCAAGATGTCCCAAGGTTATTTGCTGGATCTTGTAGGATTATTTTGGAGACATTTGTTTATTGATTTCGTGTGATTTCTTTTCTGAACCTCCACCCAACTTTGAATCTTAAATCTTGTTAGCGGTCAGTGACTTCAAAGCCACCAAGACAGGGAAATGATGTCTCCTGGCCAATGTTTCTGTTACTCTGTGCCAACTGGCATCCTCTGATGTGGTATAGCTTGCATGCAAGCAGAGGCCATGAAAGTGGGCAGTTCACCTCTGCTGCAGCTGTAACAAAGAGTGAAGGATGTCAGAAATTCAGCTGTGCTAGTGAATGTGAGAAGGAATCACTGAAAAAACCAAATCTGGAACATCACATTACAGACATAGGAAAACTGCCACTCTACACCTAATGACAGAGCAGGCAAGTTTCAGTTCAGAGTCTAATCCCAGTGGTGGTGAAGTGGTTACATAAAAATCATCTAATCACTCATACAGTTAAAAAAAAAGGTGAATGGATCCAGTCCAGACATAGCCAGATTTCTTTTCTTTTCTTTTTTTTTTTGAATTCTTAACAATTTTATTATTTTCTACAAAGAGCAAAGCAAAGAAAAAAGGAGGGGGGAAGCAAACATTACAAAACATCACATACTTAACTACTAATATGATACACTACATCTAATAAAAATACATATACGAAACATACAAGGCCGTATTCCATTTGAGGAAATCTTCTTGTCAGACATATAGGCTGTCAATTACTTCCCTTTAGCCAGCCCAGTGTTATGTAAATCCCACAGATTATATATAAAAACCACAAACAAATACATCATTCTTCTGCAACTCTTGTATATACTCTATCAGAGGTTTCCAGTCCAGTACAAATGAGGTGTTGATTTTTCTCTTACTAACGCCGTAAGTTTAGCCATCTCCACCAACTCCAAAATCTTGAGCAACCATTCCTCCGTTGTGTCTTTTTCCAGTATTGCGTGTATAGTAGTCTGGCAGCTGTTGTCATATACAGAAACAACATCAGCCATAGCCAGTTTTCTGTATTCTTGTATCCCCTGCCAGCAACACAGATTGCAAGTTTCCCTTCCAGTGATGAGGAGACTTCTCTGCAGGGGATCCATCAGACTCAAGACACTGCCATGAGAACATCCAGGCCATGAGGAACGTGGAAAATGATGTTTCCATGGTTCCTGACATCCTTACTAGGGGCCAGCGCTACCTTGTGGTGAAATATAAATACAGTAAATAATAAGTTTGCTCATGTTGTCCTGGATCCTGCTGCACATGCTCACAATATCTAAGGCTACAGGGAACCATGGGAAACGTAGTTCCTATGGATTTGGACATTCCTAGTAAGTGGTGAGGCCTCATGGCAAGGCAAGATCATTACAAACTGGGGAAGTGATTTTTCATTCATGGTAGTTTGTGAGTCCTTTCCATGATGCTGTCATCCTCCAGGGCCTCTTTCGTGCTTTGCAATCATTAATGGGTTTTTTCCCCTAGTGAGAAAAATCTGGTGTTATTTAGAAATGGCGGAATGAGAGTCTTGTGGAATTCTCATCGCCATCTAGTGGTTGGGAAATGAAACATATAGAAAGGCAGAGAAAGAAACACCCTGGAAAAAAGCATGTGTAAAGGAGCCAATCTTAATCCCATGAAGAATCCAGAAGCAGAAGCCTTGTTAAACATGCGACATAAAAGCCTCATGTAGAAATGCCCCCAAAGTCAAATAGGTTGGATCTGGGAACCTCAAGGATTGCCTTCTTCATCATGAGCCTGCCAATACACTGAAATAATCTTTGATGGCTCTCCTCTGGGTGCCCATCTGAGGTAAAGTGAGATGGGTGATGAAGGGGGACAGGGTCTTCTCAGGGGAATACTTTCCCCAAAAAGGCTCCCCTGGAGTCTACTCTCATGTCCTACCAGTGCCAGGCAAAGATTCTTTTATTTTTCCAGTCCTTTTAACTCTTGATTTTACTATGTTTATCTACTGGTTTTTAAAGTATTTTAATATGCAGGTTATTCTTTTATCTGTAAGCTACATTGGGAATATTTATATTAAAGAGCAGCATATACATTCTGAAAATAAATGATTCAAAAAGAAAAGAAAAGCTGGTATTGTAGAGCTTCTGCCTAATGTGCTCTCCAAACATCAGCCCCAAAAGGTTAATCTAACAGGTTAAGCATTTGAATCACCATCATACACGGAACTTGGCATACAACAAAAACAAATAATAATAATAATAATAATAATAATAATAATAATAATAATAATAATAATAATTTAATCCCTAGGGTCATGATCCAGCCAAACTGTAGGATGTTGGGGAAATTAAGCACGTTACTTTGATCACTTAACATGAACGTTCATTGCAATTGAAAACTGCTTGGCTTTGGTTAGATTGTGCTCTTCATGTACTGGCTGAATACCTTCCTAACAATTCTGTTGCTCTCCCTACATTCATTCGTGTCACGTGATGCCTGTGCATGCAAGTTAGTAAATCATGCTCAGGCAGGGCAAATTTTTGACCTTGCTGTCAAGTATATTAGTTCACAGTTACCCTCCTTTCCTCCAGGTGTCCTGGCACACAGCAAAGGTATTGCTGGAAGTCTTCTCTATGGTATTTTAGTTTGGTACAAAGGATTGTTCCTGTGGTGTTCTGAGAAAAAAGAGACACAGGGAGTAGGCAAGGAACCATATTTGATTTTCTGTATATGTTTGCATGCATTTCAGTTATTTATTACTTATAAAAAATGTTTTAGCAATAACAACAACAACAACTCCTCTTTGTTATTGGAGATTAGTGGGAATAACAATGCACTTTAAGATGTTTGAAGTGTTTCACATATATTAGTTTGTAATCCTTACAACAACCCCATAAGGTAGGTCAATATTATTATCCCCATTTAGGAAGCTGCTCCCAGGAATGACTGGGAGCAGCCTCTCAGGGTTCCTCTAAATGAGCAGTTAATTGCACGCTGGTGATTGGCCACTCACGAAAGTTTGCTGATCTTTTAAATGATATTGTGAACGTCCAGAACATTTCCTGTGGCAACTGTTGAAAATTCTATCATGAAAAGGACTACTTTTAAAGTGGCAATATCTGAAAAAAGCGGGGTCTTCCGCCACCATTTTTATTTATTTATTTATTTATTTATATAGCACCATCAATGTACATGGTGCTGTACATAGTAAAAGAATAAAACAGCAAAACCCTGCCACATAGGCTTACAATCTAATAAGATGCTGCAGTCTCAATGGAAGTGAACAGAGCATGCTTAGAGGGGAAGTATTCAATCCACACCATGTGGTCGCCCCTCTCCATCCGTGTAATGCAGCCCATAACAATTGCGCAAAAAAAGCATGGAGCACAGACGACCTGGGTAAGCAATGTGATTTCACCTTAACGTAAATATGCCCTCAGTGAAGTGTTGGGAAATATATGCAGATTGATTGTTGCCAATCAATCTCAGCAAAGAACTTCCAGACCTGGACTGACTCTGCTCACCCAAGCTGGCTATTGGATCCTTGTGGGCAGGAAGGAGTATAAAGGGCTTTCTGTTGTGGTTGCACTTTGCTTAAGCAACAAGGTGTGTCTTGTCGGCTGTGGTGCAATTTGTGTTCCTAGTCTTGCCCTCAGATCCGGATTGTTCCTTGGTTCTGACTCCTGCTTCCTGACTCACTCCGGACTGTGCCCATGCCCCAGACTTGATAGCTGGCTTGTACCAAGTCAGACTATTTGTCCATCTAGACCAGTATTGTCTGCCTGAGGTGGAGCACCCCAAAGCTAGTCAAGTTATTTTGGTGCCTGAGGGAGAAAATGCCACAATTGCTTCTCCCCTTTCCTGGCAATATACATACAATCATAATAAATTAAAAACTATCAATTTGCTACACTATCATGACACCCAAAATCAGCTGCCTGAGGTAGCTGTCTCATTCTGCCTAGTGGTAAGCTTACTTGTTCCAGAGTTTCAGGAAAAGCCTCGCATCACTGGCTACTAGGCATGATGGCTATATATTACCTCTCTGAATAAAAGTTGCTAGGAAACACAAACAGGTGTGTGAGTTCCTGTGCGTGTTAATGCCTTCATGCCCTGCTTGTGGGCTTCCCATAGGTATCTGGTTGGCTGCAGTGGGAAGAGAATGTTTTCAGGCCTGGTTTTGGTATGGAAACAGCCTTGGTCACCCTGTATGATGACCTATGTCAGGAGAAAGACAGGGGGAGTGTGGCTTTCGATACCATTGACCATATCCTTCTGGGATGACTGAGTTGGGAGTGGGAGGTACTACATTGCAGTGGTTCCGCTCTTACTTGGAGAGTTGGCTCCAGGTGGTGCTTGGGAAACACTGCTCAGACCCATGGATTCTCCAGTATGGGGTTCCACAGGGGTCAGTCTTGTCCCCCATGCTATTCAATATCTACATGAAACCGTTGAGTGCGGTCATCTGGAGTTTTGGAGTGCATTGTCATCAGTACGCTGATGACACGCAGCTCTACTTCTTTTCATCTTCATCAGGTGAGGCTGTGGATATGCTGAATTGGTGCCTGGCTGAGACAATGGACTGGATGGGAGCTAATAAACTGAAGCTCAATCCAGACAAGACTGAGATGCTGCTCGTGGGTGGTTCTACTGACTGGATGGAGGATGCTCAACCTGTTCTGGATTTGATTGCACTCCCCCTGAAGGAGCAGGCTTGTAGCTTGGGGTTTTTCCTAGAACCATCTCTGTCACTTGAGGCTCAGGTGGCCTCGGTGGCATGGACTGCCTTCTACCAGCTTTGGTTGGTGGCCCTGCTACACCCCTATCTGGAAAGGGATAACCTGGCTTCAGTTGTCTATGCTCTCATAACCTCCAAGTTAGATTATTGCAATGCACTCTATGTGGGGCTGCTTTTGAAGATGGTCCAGAAGCTGCAGCTTGTGCAAAATGCAGCAGCCAGATTGTTAACAGGGACCAGAAGGTTCGAACATATAAGACCGATTCTGGCCTGCTTGCATTGTCTGCCTGTATGTTTCTGAGCCCAACCCAAAGTGCTGGTTTTAAGCTCTATAAAGCCTTACATGGCTTGGGACCACAATACCTGACAGAATGCCTCTCCCGACATGAAGCTACCCGTACACTACGCTCAAGTCCTTCTCCAGGTGCCTATTCTGAGGGAAGCTTGGAGGACAGCAACAAGGGAGATGGCCTTCTCTGTGGTGCCCCCCCCCACACAATTATGGAATGATCTCCCCGACGAGGCCTGCCTGGTGCTATCACTGTTATCTTTTCGGCGCCAAGTCAAGACTTTTCTTTGCTCCCAGGCATTTAACAGCATATGTTAATTGTCTTTGGCCTGGCTGAGAGTTTAAAAATTGTTTTAAATGTTAGCTGTTTTTATATTTTTATGGCTTTAAATTTTGTATATTGATTTTTAATGTTCAGTCTTTTAATCTTTGTAAACCGCCCAGAGAGTTTTGCCTATGGGGCAGTATATACATGCAATAAAGTAAAAAATTTTAAAAATGTTGGACTGCATAAATCTAATCCTGAAGGGCTCTTCTCCTTAAACCTTTTAGCTGGAGATGCTTGGGGTTGAATTTGAACATAAGAACTAGCTGCCACTGATAGCCTTATTCTTTGTGAATTTAGGGGCTTCTGCATACAAAGCATATGCTTTACCAATGCATACAGTGGTCTCCTCCACAGAAGGGTAGAAGGGAACAGACTGAAAGAAAATGGGATGGGTAAGGCCACCTAGTAAGTTTGTGACTTTTTATAGCAGCAAGAATTTAATTTTTAGGACATAAAAGAGAGCTAGTTACCGCATGCCACGGGAGTTGGTCACTACTTTACGGTTTGATGTTTAATTTATTTTCCTGAGTCTACCATTTTCTAGTTGATGATGGGCACCGTGCGTTCTTCCAATAAGAGAAGAATCTAACAGGTACACATAAAAATAAGAAACCACCAGATTATGAATCATTCCAAAAATATTTTGTTTAAGTGTGTTTGTAAGAGGAACAAATGGCAACGAAGCCTGGATTTTTTGCATCCTAAATATGTGTAAAAACCACTCGGAGAGCCACATCGTATTTCAACTGATCATTGCAAACATTATACTTCCCCTACCTCTAACCACTGTATACAAACCACCAACCAGCCATTTATTTAAGGTAGTGACATTTCCATAGAGCTTTCCAGAAAAGATTAAGGTATCTTTCTATGCATGCTTATTCCACAGTGTTACAGTCCTTTATGAGCCTCAGCAGAACAAAACTAGCCATAGTTCTGTTGTTTTGTATGTCACGAGATCCCTTATGTACCATCACATTATCTCAGTTCTGTTGGGAGTGCAACGTTGGTTCTTCCATCTGTTTGACAAAGCTCATATGGGGGCACGGTGTGTGTCAAACCTCTTTCAGCCTGAAGTCCAAATTAAGTTTCAGAGGTCTTGGGGCGCCTCATTCCACTGATGGGTAAGACCAAAGACAAAAAAGGTGTGGAGCCAAAATATCAAAAGTACCAGCATATTTTAGTTTAAAGCTCTTACAGCCAGTAACTAAGCCTCAGGAACAGCATTTCAAACGTTTAGAATGGAGAGGAACCCCTCCTCCAAAGCCAGGAGATCAAGGAAGGGCCAGAAATAGGTGTGGCCATCTGGAGAACCTCAGAGGGCTATATGCCCACCCCAGATTTGGCCCATTGCCTGAGGTTCTGCACCCCTGAGTTATGACAAGGGTGCGTAAAAGGACATTCTCTTTGGCTGCCCCATAAAATGGCATCCCCATCACCTGAAGAGGAACAAAACACATTTTCTGGATGAATAAAATGTTTTGGTGACTAAGATTAAACTAATGTTGGACAATTAAGATGCACAAGTGGCTGACCTGTAGCATGTGTGCCACATGTGGAACTCGCATTGCAAGTTTCTGCCACATCTATGCTGGAGCAGCTTGTTTATTACGTAGGAGCAAACATACCAGTGCCCAGTTTAAAAGACAATGAGCTTTGCTACAAGAAGCCTTTATTATATGCTCATTATTGTTTAGAGGTTCTTTAGATGACGTTGTGATCCTCCAGTTTATTATGTTTTTTCAGAGCACTTACCTTTTTTCTAGAACAGGGGAAATGAAGTATTATTTCTGAAAGCAAAAGAAAAGCTATTATCCTACTTATGTAATTGTGATATTCTGCTATAGCATAACACCATCTAGAGGTTATGTAGTAGAAAAACAGGAAAGGAAAAGCTCTTTGCATAGAGCTCAGATCTCAATTCTGCGACGAAACTGAAATTAGATACAGTGTTTAACAGCCTTGGGCAGAAAAGTTCTATAGATAAATAGCTCCCTTGGCAAGGAGAGCCTTCTGCGCCTTGCCCCGTCAACTTATAGCTGTCATTTAAAAAATAATGAATGAATAACATGCTAATTTACAGAAGTTTATTTTTGTAGTTAGCACATAAACAGCTTGTAGACCTTTGGGGAAAAAACAAAGGTAAACTGTCCAGAGAGCTTTGGCTATAGGGTGGTATATAAATGCAGATGATGATGATGATAATGATGGTGGTGATGATGGTGATGAACATAATCCAACAGTGAAATCCTTTTCAGATACATTATAAACAATATATCACACATCTCAAGAATTTGACAAGGTTAAACTGCTCCATTTGATACCCAGTGTTGCTATGGCTGTGAAAGTTGAAAGAGGGGAGGAGCAATGTTCACTCGCACTCAAAAGGGATGGGAAATATGAGAAAGGAAACTGGAAAAGAGGACAAAGGAGGTAAAACACGAGCCCAACTTTTCTGCATAAAGAAGTTTGATGGTTGCCAGCTGACCTCAAACTTTCCCATTCTTTCTCTTCATATGGCATTCTAATGCACAGTGAAACACATCAATAGATGTTTTTGAGTGACACCAAGCCAGTCACGAATGACTTTTGTGGGCAGTGGCTTTGGAATAAAACTCAGCAAAGAGTTTTGAAAGTCGTGCCTTGAATGCTAGGCAGCATTTGCTACCGATCTGTACCTCCCTGATCAAAGGCCAGTTTGGTGTCCCGACACAGACCCAATGAAGTGAAATCAGGACACCCTGGCAACCTATAACATGCCATTTTCGTGCTTGAAAGGAAGCGTGCATCAACTGCACTGTAACCCCTGAGTATTGAATTGACTCCCTTTCTTTCCAAACCCAAAACTGAGATAGAAAGTGAATAGCTGGCCCCAGTTCACAGGCAGACTTTTGCTGCTTCACAGTGGGTTCTTGTTATCGTTCTTTTTCTTGTCAGCATCCACGCTGGCTTTTTCCTGCCTTCTTCTGCATTTCCTTCAGCCTAGCTATCCAGGGTGCAAACTCAGCCAGAAAGGAGCCACATCATGCAGGGTTTTACCCTTTGACCTTTGCTACAGGATGCACACTTTACTTTTTCTAGCTCGGTCTCCTCCAACCTGGTGCTCACCAGACATGTTGGATGACAACTCCCAACATCCCCAGCCAGCATGTCCAAAAAACAACACATACATACACACTAGGATCATGTGATCTGGATGAGCAGTGATTTTGAGAGTTGTACCAAACAGTCCAACACTCTAACCTCTACACCACACTGGCTCTCATCACACCTAGCTACTCCTGTGCACTGTCTTTCAATCAGTGACACGCCCTCCCAAGAAAACAACCCATGTCTTATGCACTTACCAGCTAGGGCCTGTTCACACACATCCATGTGATCCTCAATGATGCCTCCTGCCCCCGTGTGATTGTATGTACAATTGCATAGGGGCAACAGTGTGACATGGAGACAATTGGCCGCCATTTCCGTGAGTGGCTCCAACTTTTTCGAACCAATGCAATCATGGAAATAATTACACTTGTCTCCATATAGACCATCCAGTTCATGCTAATATTTCTCCATCTGGTCATATACCCATCATGCACGTGATCGAAAAGAAAATAAGCGGTCCTGTATGTGTGAACTGGGCCTTGGCTCTGACTACAGTTTCTGCTTGAAGAAACATTTCACTTCCATGACTTAAGCCTTCGCCCGTGAAATGTGGCATGCAATCTGATCCTAAGAATGTTTACTTGGAGCAAATAACTCCTTCTTTATTTAATGGGACTTACTTCCAAGAAACCATGCATAGGATTGCAGTCTTAGACCAAGTATCCTTTCCTGGCAAACCCCACAATGGTTCTGGTGTCTGCTACTTTGCAGACATGTCTTCATCACTGTTCTATGCCAGCATTACTTTTGGATCATCCCCCCTGCTTTTCAGATTTGTACACATCTGGAAAATGCGCACGCGCACACACACACACACACGCTTTGGGCTATGAAAAATTGCTGTTTTGGATCTCTGGGCAATGCTGTGAATGAGCAAACTGCATGTGGCACAGACGAAAGGAAACAGTATCTTTTACCCCAGTGTGATTTGCTGATGATGTGGGATAAATCAGGAGTTTTATGTTCTTAGAAAATTAAAGGAATTCCATAGTTTACCTATGAACTGTGTGAAGAAATACTTCCTTTAGTCTTTCCTGAATCTGTGCTAAGAATTATAACTAGATAATGCTGTGAAGCACTTTGACAATTTGAAAGTCCCTACGAATGTTAAATATGATTATATCAGAGTTTGCAATGCATCTCCCACCATTTAACTTAACTTCCAAAGAGCACCCGATTTGTAATGATACCGTTAGAAAAAATCTTTAAACAGGGTGGAAATACTCGCACAAATACTATAGCAGTTAGCAGGTTGGACTATGGCTGCAGAAACCCGAGATTGCATGAGAAGGGGAAAGAGTCACAACATATTCCCACCATAAGACCACCATCTTCCGATTTTCCAGGAGTTTCTTTTTCCAGCACCAGGGAGAAATATTTTATCTCAAAGTCAGCAAACCACTTCTAGCAGTGTTTATTGCCATCAAAAACAGGCCTTATGTAAAGCTAAGCGGTCTTAATAATTGCCCATTCAAGATCAACCCCCCCCAACCCCCCAGCACTTTGGCTTCCAACATGATCTCTCACATCAAGCTACTGTTAAAGAGATAAAGGCAGACAAGACTATTTTTTTCTGGCCAGTTGGCCTCCTCTCTTTCCATAATATCTCATAAGGCAAAATGCATGATGCAATGACTTTGTTTTATATTTCACTGGCTTGTCAAGTGGAAGCCAATGAAGTGGGATGGGGAACCCATGTAATGTTGACCCATTTTGAAAGCCAGTTGGGGTCTGCAACTAATGATGGGCAGGGCCACCCCTTTCTTCCTTTTTTTCTGACACCCCCTTTCTCTTTTGTTTGTAGTTGCCAGGACATGCCCCAAGGGGTGAAATTCAGCCTGACATCAGGGACAAAAAAGGAAGTACCCCTACCATCCATAGAATTATAGAACAGTAGAGTTGGAAGGGGCCTATAAGGCCATCGAGTCCAACCCCCTGCTCAATGCATCACCAGACCAAAGCCAGAGAGGATGAAGGGATGCTGGCATTCTCTCCCTCTGCTGGATGGCTGAAGAGTCCAAACACCAATGTGCTGATTACATTCAACTTTATCTCTCTTTTCCACCTCAGTCCATGGACCATGCTGAGTTGGCATCTGAGATCCGTTATGTATTGGATGGGGACTAAAACAAGCAGCTTAATATAGACAGGAGGACAGACTTGGCTGAATCCCTTTTGTTGGATCAGCAACTTTGGAAAGAGTTGCACTGTGCTTGAAAAATCAAGTTTGCCCCTTAGGAGTGCTCCTGGACCTCCACACGGGCCATGGGTATGCAGATGTGGGATACAGCAAGCAAATGCAAATTAGGAAAACAATTCTGTTGGCCTCCTTTTGAACATATTTTCTTTTATTTTAAATTATTTATTCAGTCCTGTTTGTTCTTTGTCTCAATATTTTTATTGATCTGTGACTGCAATAAATTATTCATTCATTCATTCAAATCCTTATTTCTCTTCATGGATTAATATGGTCAATTTATGAAAGGAGAATTCCACTTTCAGTACTAATCTAATATATCTTTCAAGGTGTGCATAACTTCCAAGAAGTTGATGATCTAGCCGCATTGGTGTATTAAAGTGTGTGGACTAATTCTGTTCACCCACCTTAGCATGGGTTACTCAAATGACGAAAAGGGTTAACCAGCACTTGTAAACATATTCCTCTCAGGTTAAATACAAATCTAATTCTAGCCCCCAGCTTTGCAGTGGAGTTCAAAGTCCCAGCACCTTCAAGGATGTATATTGAAGAAGCACTCTTAACAAAGATTTTCAGCTCAGCAGCACATCCCATGGCATACATTCTCAATGTAATAGGAGCAAGACTCTATCTTCTGGTACCTGGTCCTGGTAAAACACTGTCACAGTATTCTCTTTTAGGGGAAACTGGGATACTTCCTTTAAAAAGGGGAGTGGGATGAGATTGGGAGTGTTGTGCAGAGGCATGCGCCAACTTTGGTCAGATTTCAGCACACGTAAGGTGACATAACCAGAGCCTCCAGGAGACAGTTGCTGGCATCTTACCTCCTGCATCAGCTCCACTCTGGATCCTCAGCAAAATCGCCATTTGTGCTTTGTGGGTCAACCCCCCCCTCTAGTTTTCACTACCAGCCTGAATAATGTCAGCTGACCCCACAAGTGAAACAGGACCTACCAGAACCTGTAAAGTCCAAGCAACACATGTCTTGCCATTGGTAGGGTGCGGTTCAGACATTCTTAGGAAATGAAGATGATGGCCAGCTGCAGGTGGACACTCTCCTTTGCAGCATGTTCAGTCACCAAGAAAAAGGGGGGTACCCATGGCAGCCATTTTGTGGTAGTGCCTATGACAGTTTGTCAAATTGCCAAATGTGCCCACAGGCCAAAAAAGGTTGCCTACCGATGTTGTAAAAGTAGATGCCCTAAGAACTTGTTTATTCCTAGAACAGGGCCATAAAAGAGAAAAGGGTGTAAGCTTTGCCAGTCTCTCGAGACATCAATTAATTCATAGTCCATAAAAACTGATTGTGGTTCTAGGAACCCTTTCATTCATTGCTTAATGCAAGCCATTAAATGCCAGACAATGCAAACATTACAATATATTCAGCTATTACCAGCTGTGGAACTCCCTCCCAATAGAGATCAGGCTGGCTCCAACCCTATTGCATATAGGACAGGCTATAAAAACTGTATTGATTCACCAGAACTTTAGCTTTTAAAATTGCATTTTTAAAAGAATGTTCTATCTTTTTATGTTGTGATTGTATTGGATTTTATTGTACATTGCTTTGAAGGTCCAGGTGGGCAGAAAAGCAATATACACTTTAAATAAATAAGTAAATAAATATTGTAGCTAATCCTAGTAACAAAGTAGGTGATGTGCCATTCACTATTTTCCAGGTATTGACTGCACCATCACAAGCATCACTTCAATGCTCTTCCGCAGGCATGACAGTAATAATGTTTGTGCATTTCTGCAGAGATACTGATGGAATCTAAAATATGTTCACATTGGCTTTTCATGCAATATGCTTCTGTCTTATGTAACCTACTAGAAGTGCTTACCAATCCCAAGATTTGACTCAGACCCTAATTCAGCCCATTTCAGAGGCCATCTGCATTGACTCGGTACCAAACCCATCTGCATCCACTCTCTGGTAATCTTTAGAGGGGGCATGAGGAGCTGCAGGGAATGGGAGGGGGTGGGGAGGGGGTGCTGCCAGAGGGCACATTCCCAGTGCCCCATCCAACCTGATGTCAGCACATATAAAGCACATTTTCACCCGATTGAGTTCAAAGAGAGAATTAGCATATCCTTAAGTCTTGCCTATTGAAATCAACGGGACATTATATGGTTTACTTTGGCTGGGTTGTGTTCACAGTCTGTATTTGCTAAGTTTTTCTGACTCTTTACATCCTGTGCATGTCCTGAAAGCCATCAAGCAGGAAAGGTTTTGGATGTCTCTCCTGATACAAATGAAACCATTTTAAAGAAAGACTCAAAACCACTGCAAAGTCATGGATTTCAATTATAGCAACGGACTTGGTGATGCTAATTCTGATTGATGATTGCTATGTTTTTCAGTAAATCGCGAACACAAAGTGTTGGAAGCCAATAAACACACACACTCAGAGAGCGAAAGAGAACGAGATGCCAGCGCTGTGGGTTCAAGGATGACAACTGCATGTCAGGTGAGTGAGGGAAGTTCGCATTTTTAAAAAAGTTGCCTCTCTCTTAAATCAAATATTGCAAGTTTATTTTTGAATTCTACAAAAACCTTTTTAAAAGCACCAAGGCCAGGAAAAGGGTGATGTCCTCAAGGACATAGTCTGGGGAAATATTTCTGCAAGCGTCTCACCACGGCACCTGTATTTATAATATCTAAACCACATTCCAAGTCAGACACCTATAATTGGTGGCCTATTTAAGTGACAACATTTACTCCCTTCCCACACATTCTGGTGAGCTACCAGTAGAGATCACATTTCAGTGACGGAAATATAAGCTCAGCAAATTGCATATTAAAGCATCACAGAACTGGGGAAATAATGTACAAATTGAAATCTGAAAAACAAACTTGTGGAGTGTTTGAGGTGGGGGAAGATCCGAGGAAGGGTGCTCCCAATATAGCCTCTATTAAAATTTCCAGAACTTGCCTACCCCTTCTTAAAAGCTTGATGAATCCTATTCATCCATCTGAACATGGGGAGGTAATGTTTTCATAGGAATCCATGAAGCTGTGCAATAAGGTTAACACCAGGCGTGGGAGTACAGCTGAGTCAGAAGGCCCAGAAGTGCATTAGGCCAAGGCCCTGGCTCAAAGCCTGGACTTCCAAATCAGGAATTCTTTGAGCCTGAGACATAGGGCTCATCTATACCTGCAGCCCTTTGGGGAGTGGGGAGGGACGATCATGGAGTTTTCCACTCCTGGGAACGTCCCTCAGGGGCCACACGCCAGCAAGTTGTCCCAGAAGTAAAGAGGGCGACTTTTAAAAAAAAGAAAAGAAAAGAAAAGAAAAAAGAGGAGACATTTGCACAATTGTGCAGGCACGATCCTGTGTGAAGGTGAGTGGGTTTTTTTTTAAAAAAAAACTGAACAAACTTGGTGCTGGAAGACGACGAGCGCCATCCCAAAGATGGCGAAAATGCTCTCCCCCAAACTCCGTCTGTACAGCTCTGTGCTGGTTTCCTGAGCTGTGCTACTCGTGAGGAAGAGGGAGGATTCTAGAAGGGAGAGCCATACCGCCCACAGAGCTCGGGATGGTCCTGAGCCGTCAGAAAAAATCGAGGAAAAAGCAGTCCCAGATACCCCGCAATCAGCTGTGCATTATTTGGATGTGCAGGGACAGCCATCCCAGGATAAATGGCAGGTAAAGATTAGGGCAGAGACTTCAAAGCCAGGATCCCCAGTTAAGAATTTATCTAAATTCGCAAAGTTCTCCATATTTGGGAGAAAAAGAGGAACTTGAAATTTATTTATTTACTAAAAAAACAAATATGGGAGAAACCAATTTGCCCATCCAGGCTCAGGGCTCTGAGTGTACACTTCATTGTGAGAGCTTTGACGACCTGAAAAGCAGTTCAAGAAACCTGTCAAAGAAATATTACACATTACACCTGCCCTGCTCTAGATTACACCATTCATTGTTGAAGCTTCTGTCACATGGTTACATTCACCCTGTTCAGAAGAAATGCTAAACCAGTGGTCCCCAACCTTTTTGGCACCAGGGACCGGTTTCGTGAAAGACAATTTTTCCACGGACCGGGGTGGGTGGGTGGGTTGAGGGGTTAGGGAGGCGCCAAGGGGTGGGCCGCCCCTTTCTGTGCCAGCCGCAGCCACCCTCCCTCCCTCCTCCTTCCACCAAGCATCAGCCCAAGCTGCAACCTGCTCCGTGTTCGGAATGCCGACGGCGCCGTGTGCCTCCAGCCCATCCACGTGCAAGGCCCATTCCTGCCTGCAAGCGGTGGCGGCAGCCAGGGTCACGCCCACCTGGTCCCCGAGAGGGAGGAACAGAGCTGCGGCAGCCTCCCCACCCCTGCCACTGCACCCAGAAGCCGCTCTCCCACAGCGGCTCTGAGAGATGCTGGAGTTGGGGGTATGACTGGCGTGGCTTTGCTTCGGCTGGATGGGCGCCCAGCTGAAGCGAAGCCAGGATGCTGGCGCGGGCGGGTAGCTTCGGAACTGCGAGCCCGGAATTCGCTCTCCCAGAGCGGCTTCTGGCTGGACGCGCTGTTCTGAAGCCGCCCACCCCAGCGTCCTAGCTTCGGTTCGGCTGGGCAGGCGAGATGGTGCCCTGTGCCCAGGTACACTGGGGTGGTAGGGTGGTGGGTGAAAGCAGCTCACCTGTGCGGCCCAGTTCCTGACAGTCCGCGGACCGGGAGATGGGGACCCCTGTGCTAAGCCACAGTGGTTAAGCACTTTGAGCTAAACACTATGGCTTAGCGTGTCATGTGAACCATGACTTAACCACAGTTTAAACACACTCACTAACCATTTGCTGCAAAAGGGTGAGTAGTCTAACCATGGTTTAGCATGTTGTCTGAACAAGCCCAGTGTCACCTCTCACATCCATGCCTATGAATATGTCGCTGGCAGTCTCTGGACTCCCAGACAGCCTTCCAAGAAGCTGACTGGGCAGGACTCATTTTGTGGCCTACTCAGGTTCTAAGGCTCAATAGGTGGGGAGCTCCCCTTCCTCAAGTTTCTAGCCCATCCTATCCAGGTTCCTCTTCCTTTCAGCTATGGGTGAAGGTGGGGCATAGCGGAAAGAGCATTATCTCTCTCTCTTTTTTCTCCCCAACACTTCCCCTCACCTCCTTCTGAGATCAGAACAGATTCAGAGAGATAGCTTGACAGAAGGGGGATGGGGAAGTAAGAAGGCTAATTTGGTGTAGTTTGCTCTGGCAATGCTTGGAAGCACTCAGAGTACTTGGGAACAGCACTTTGGTTACAGTCTATTTCTATGCACACTTACCACTGAATCCATTGGGGCTTATACTGCAGAACTGTGCTCAGGATTATCATGATATTCACTTATCTTGTACACTGTGCGGGAGAGAAAAGGAGCAGAAAACACTGCTGCTCCATCCCTCCAATCAATCTGCCCAGTTCTGGGAGGCTGCAGCTACCTTTTCAAATACATTTGTCATTTGCCCTGGCAGTAGCTGTCGCTGAAGCAAATGACAAACGGCTTCTTTGTAAAGATAGCCGCAACAGCTGAGAGTTGCACTATTGGATGAGAGAGCACAGTGGTGACTTCTCCGCCTTTTCCCTCCTGGGCACAATGAGGGCAAGGCATCAGTGAAAGTAAGTAAATTAAGCTGTGATCCTGTAATATGAGTGAGACACAGTACCGTGTGCACGATTATACTGAAACTGACCCAAATCTAAATCCATTTTTGATGGTGTTTAGGCGTCCAGGGGGAAACTCTACAAGACACATGGATGCCACAATCTGCATAAATGTATCCAGAGATATTATTGGATCCATCTTGGAAATGGCAGGCTAGATGAGAACACTTCTTGAGGATCTATTATATCACAACAAAGTGGAACATTAGCTTTGGCAGCCAGTGCCAGCTCCAAGTTTTTCAGGGCCTTTGGGCAAGATAGACTCAATGAGGGTGAGGGCCCGTATCTTCTCACCACCCTTGTCACCAGCTGCTATTGTTCCTTAGCCTCTTTTTCATCATTGCTACCACTTGCTTGCTTGGCAGACAGAGAGCCAATGAGTGAGTAGCAGCAGCATCTGCTGCTTCTCCTTCTCACCACCACCATTGTCCAGGCCAGAACAAGAGGCAGGCGAACAAGGAAGTTGCAATGGTGAAGAGGAAGTCCAAGAGGCTCTTGTCAATGGGTCCTGCTGGGGTATGGGTCCTCAGCAGCTGCCCAACCATGCCTACCCTTGACACTGATCCTGCTGCCACTTACCAGAAAAGGGAGGGTGGGGCGGAAAACACCAGGCAGAATACAATGGGTCCTACGAAGAACAAGAATGTAGAGATCAGACACTTATTTGTCAATAGCAGTGTGAAATGTATAATTTGCTGCCAGGTTGGAGAGACTCCTAGTCTTTCTTTATACACATTGTTAATAGTACTGAATGATAGACCCCCTGCAAAGATTTGTCTTGCTGCTGGGAACTCAAAGGCTGAACCTCCTTTGCAAAATAAATCAATTGTTGCAGCTGAATAAACGTTGCCTGAGTTCATCAAACTGAACTCTACTTGATTTAATGCAGAGCGCCATTGTATTGTGTAGCTGTCAGATCCTGCTGTGGAAAGACCACCTCCTGTGTCAATGGAGTTACTTATTACAGGGCCGATCCTTCCCTCCATCTCCATGGGGAAAATAGTGAATATAAATAGGCAAAGAGTTAATTAATGAAGGACCCCCTCCAAGCTCTATGTTTGTAATTGACTCCAGTACATGATGACCTTCTTAAGGCCCTGAGAGGTTCTGCATGTTTTTTGAAGCCCTCTACACCTGTCAAGAGTGGTTACTTTGGAGAGGAAAGCCCAAGAGCTAGATGACAAGATTGGTCTTTGTGAAGTTCAAGAGTACTTATACCTATGGAAATTATTCAGAAGAATCCCAAATTTGAAAAGTATGCAGAGGAAGGTTTTCTGCTCTGCTATTCAGAAACTGTGTATAGGACACTGTCCAATATTTCAGAGATGTTTATAACACTCTAATTCTCACACATGCAGAGTTCATGAATACTATGTAAAGCCAAAGGTCTTCAGCAATTTATAACAGTGCAATAACCATTTCATTTTATTTGTATTTTATTTTTACTGTTATTGTTATACGCTTCGCTTTCTGCGATTTTCATATTTTTAAAAATCAAGAAGGTTCAATCCCCCCAATGAATATGCTTGTAGAATAGCTGAAGCTCAAACCCGTTCAACATTTATTATCTGGATGGGAAGTTAACAAAAGGCAGGATATAAAAAAGGAATTACTGTACACTTGTGCACACTAAAAAAAAAAAAGTTTTTTAAAAGTGTCTCCCAAAACGCCCCCACAGGGAAAATAGACACTATCCCTGATAAATAATAATTGTATGCAGGGTGATATAAATTCCTGACTGGATGAGAAAACACAATAAAACAAGTCAAATGATTTCAATAATGGTTTTAAAAAAACAAAAATAAAAGTAATGAGAAGCAGGGATGACTCTAAAGTGTAGTGAGGGGTAGTTGGCATTGCCTGAATATTTCTTACTATTCTATTCACTCCCCAAACGCACAGTATATAACGCTCCTTAATGGACTAAATCTTTGCTCCCCTAATAATGGTGTTTGCCAATACTTTGTTACCCAGACTTGTTATGTTGGAGTCACACCTGCTATGGGAAAATGTTGCATTATGTTGTGGCAGTAATGCTCTCCTGGGCTATAATCGAGGAACACATTTTAGCAGTGCTCTCATCTCTTTTGCTTTCAGTGAGCCTTAAGCCTCATCTACACCAAGCAATATACTGTAGTTCACTTTGAAAGTGGTATGAAAGTGGAATATAAAAGGCAGGAGCCACACCAAGCAGGATATAGTGGTATGAAAGAAGGATATGGTATGTTTCAATGGGACCCAACAGTTGTCAGTGAACTTCAGTACTGGTAGAAAGCAGTAGTGTGGCTCCTGCCTTTTATATACCACCTTCATACCACTTTCATAGTGGAATATCCTGCTTGGTGTAGATGCGCCCTTAGACAGGACAGTTGGGAGGCTGAAAGCCATTCAACCTTTCAATTCCCTGGGAACATAATGCAATATTCAAGATGCTTAAGCTTTCAGCAATGGGGTATGTACACAAAAGCAATTTATTGGTTTCTTTTCCATTTTTTCTTCCTGAAACGCTTGCCCATCCCAATACAATTCCAAAGAATTAAAAAAAAATCTAGAAGACAACTGCTCTCTAGGGTATATAAAATAAAGGAATGAGCTCTTGCTAGGAAAAAGAGCTTATTCTAGTCTAATTTTACTTCCACGTGCACCACTAGAACAATATTGTTGTTTAAAAGCATCAACCACCTAATCTGGCCCTGTAATAATAATTACACGTTACAGAGAAAAGGTTCGATTTTTCTGAACATGTGCTGCCCCTCTGTGGAAATCAGCATGCATGTGCACATTATAGTGTTCAATGGCCCTTACAACTTTTGTCACTCTGCTTTATTCCTTTTCAAGCTTAATTTTTATCATTTTGTGAAATGGAGAGTAGAATGGATACACCACTGACTTACCCAGGGACATTCCTATCCAATTCCTAATATTTTACTTGATACTGTGTTTGCCTTTGGGGTAGCTTGTTGAATGAATATTTTGAGAGAACTATCCATGAAGATATCACGATCCATGATCAACGCCTATCACTCTCAGGCCTTGCAACTATGCTTAGCTATTGTACCTGTGTTCTCATTAAAAACCCAATCCCATGTACATTTTTGGGGATACTAGATCAATGAAACATACTCTCAAATATGTGTACATAGCCTTTGTATGGCAGAACAGTCCAAAACCAAGTAGTTCCTTGAAAAAATTGGAAAGCCCCAAAGGCTTTCCAAAAGTGGACCCATCCTACCAAAAAGACCCTGTTGCAGGCCATCAGCTATCATCTTAAAGTACAAGTAAGTACATATGGGAGAAGTTCCTTAAAATAAGATCCTGACATGGAAGCATACCATTTTCCTCTCTATACTTTACTATCAGCTATTTTAGGCATCAAATCTCAAATCCAGGAATACACAATTTTGCAATTCTCAACATCATACTACTTGGAGCATTTGTGCAATATTTATTTATTTATTTATTTATTTTATTGCATTTTATACTGCCCAATAGCTGAAGCTCTCTGGGCAGTTTACCAAAATTGATATACTTTAACCACACACACACCCTAAAAAAAAAGGCAGCAAAATGACTTTACATTTTCCAACTGCAATCCTATGTGTACTTTCTCAGGAATAAACCGTTAATCACAGTGGGATATAAATTGGATCAGACAGCAAGTCCCCCAAATGCTTAGTAAGGCTTACCTGCCATTAGATCCTATGCAAATCATTGTCTGGTCCATACTATTAAACACGCATACTTCTTTTCACTTAACAAGTGTGTTGAACTCAGCATTCAGGGCTTAATCTAAGGCAGCTTCATACCATAAAACCTTCTGAAAATCAGGGCTCTGTCCCGGTATATGTAAAATTGAACAAAAAACAAAAATGATTAGCTCTCAGTGATATACAGCCTGCATTCCTATCCAGATGGAGGGCTACTAGTACTACCAATCAGAAGGCATTGGACAGGTATTCCATCTTTTCTTCTATGATAAAAGATGGTGGGAAGGTTACGAATTCAAGATGGCAACATCTGGATCCCCTGTGAAATTTCATGAATGAAGCAGGGTGATTGCATCATAAACGTCTTATCTGGAAGCATGTGAAAATGGGCCATACACACGGGCCGGTGTTATGTGCATAGCACTCCACCATAAGACGCGGTGGATCCTGATTGTTGGACCAGGATCCCCCTTCATACAGCAGAGACCTATGCATCCTCACAATCAGCAAGCATATGTAGCTGACAGTGGTGAGGTGCAGCACCCCGCTCCAGCCCTTCAATGAGTGAGGGATGCTCACCCCTAGCAGTAACTGCGCATCATGGTATGTGTGACTTCTCCAGTCTGGAGAGAACCAGTGGAGGCTGGTGGCTCTGATGTCAGTGGGGCGGAGGATCTGCTCCTGATTTTAGTCGGAACTCTAACAGAACTGTTCTGGCTGAAACCCGAAGCGTATCCATCACCCCACTGGCATCAGGGTCACCAGCCTCCACTGGAGAGAACACCCTGACGGAGCCTTACTCCAAAGGAATTCTGCACGTGGGTGCAGTTCAGGGAGCGAATTCCGGCCCCGCCACATTAAACGCGTAGCGCAGGCGCAGTCAGGCAACCTCTCAAGAGACCGTTACTGACTCAGCAAACGGCTGAACGCGAGTCCCAGGGCAGCGCGCGCTCAGCCTCCCTCACTGCCACGAGGTGGCGCCTGCTCCTTGGGAGGAGGGCAGCAGCGCATGTGCCGGGGCGAACGACGTAAGGCGGTGACGCAATACGGCGGCCGGGAGTGAGCTGGCTGGCCGGCAGTCCCCGGCTTCTCACCCTCCGCCCGACACGCGTCCTCGCGTGGTGTCAAAGGCTTCGGGGATGGAATACATAGATCGGTCGGCGCGCTTCTTGCTGCCTTACCTGGTGCGCAGCTCGGTCCGGCGGATGATGCCTTGGGGACTGCTGGGCCTCATGCTGGGCGGATCTCTCGTCAAGGAATGGGCGCCGCTGCCCGAAACCTACATGAGCAACAAGCGCAACCTGCTCAACATGTGAGGGGCTTGGGGGAGACGCTGAGGGGGGCAGGTGACGTTGATTGACAAGCGACTGCGGGAGGGGGGAGGGATCTGGTAGGAAGGGGCTGGTTTGCGGTGGGGACTGTTCAGCCTCCGGGAAGGGGCTTGATTCCTTGGGTGGAGAGCAGGGGGGCTGTCTGAAGGGGCAGAGCTAGTCAGAATGCGAGGAGGGGAGGGGGCAGTGGCTAATGCTTCTGGGAGGAGCCAGTTGACCAGGAGGGTTTTGCCCTCCTGCAAATTGGGTTGTGAGGAGGATCAGTTATGAGAATTCAATTTCTATTCTGTGCCGTTGGAAGCAAAACTATTACTATAGTAAAGTGGCCTTCCCCAACTTGGTGTCCTCCGGATGTGTTGGACTACAACTCCCATGCTGGCAGGGGAATGCTTGGAGGTGTAGTTCAGCACATCTGGAAGGCACCAGGTTGAAGAAGGCTGTAGTAAAGTAGCTGCCCTACCTGCTTAAGCCAAGCTACCAAAAGCATTCAAAGGAATCACGTTATCTTGTAGGTGTGACAGGAATGCTAGTTTACCCTAATGGTAGTGGGTTCTCTCCTGGGCACATGTTTTAAGGAGACAGCCTTATACTGAGTCCATCTAGCTCATTATTGCCTACACCAGCCTTCTAGGGTGCAAGGCGGGTGAGCATGCCAGATGATCACAAAAAGGGTCATCAGGATGCTGTAGAAAAGTCTGACATGCTTCAGGCTCTTACTTTTTCATTAGGCCTTCTTCAAGGGGTTGTTATAATGTCTACAGAAATTATTAACAACCAACAACCCCTTGAAGGCGGCCTAATAAAGAAGCAAGAGGCTTTTAGGCTTTTGTATGATAAACTTTCCTATAACATCCTGAGACTTCTCTCCTTTTTTGTGTCTACACCAGCCTTCCCCAACTCCAGATGTTTTGGAGTCCATTGGCATCAGCCCCAACCAGCATACCCATTGGTTGGGAATGATGGAAGTTGTAGTCCAAGGTTAGGGAAGGCTGGTCCACACTGATTAACAGCAGCTTTCCAGGGCTTTCCTCCAATCCTATGTAGAAATGCCAGGCTAAACCTGAGACCTTCTCTGCAGCCCTCCCTCGCAATTTAGTATTAGCCAGGATGCTCAGAACATATGACCTCATAGCATATGCTCTTCTCCATTAGACCTTCCTAGATACTTGTCAGTTTCTTTTTAATTAATTTTATTTTTGAGAAATAGTTCATTTTGAACTTTGAAATCAGATAGGACCAGTGCATTTTTTGGGCAGCTTTCAACACATATACATATTTAATGAGATCATTTTGTGACCATTCGAACTCTGTGACCCTGTTCAGACAACATGTTAAGCTGTGGTTAGGCCGCTAACCCTTTTGCAGCAAATGGTTAGTGAGCGTGTTTAAACTGTGGTTATGAAGCCACCATGGTTAGGAATGGTTCACGTGACATGCTAAGCCATAATGCTTAACCACTGTGGTTTAGTGTGTCATCTGAGCAAGGTCTTTAAGTCTGGCATCAGATCCTGGACACTGCTTTAGATTAAATCAAGCATTGACTCTCCCATGGTAGGGCTGATAAGTATCTGATACAACACTTGCCCCAAAGATCTGGAAATTAAGGAATATGAAGTGGGGTGGATTTATAGATGGTTGTAGATGATATAATTTTATAACTTCTTTGACAGCATCTCTAACACCTAACTGGAGCGTCATATATTTCTCTTTGGCAGCTTTTTTGTGAAATTTGCTTGGGCCTGGACACTCGGTCTGTTACTGCCTTTCATCAGCATCACTAACTACCATGTCACCCAGAGCATTCTGCTGGTGTTTCGACGCCTTGGTGCTCTGATGGTTGGCACTGTCATCTGGTATGCATGCACAGGGGTGTTCCTGCACATTGAAGACTTCACAGGTAGCTGCTACAAATCACCAGCCCTAGATGTACAGCGCCGGGAACATCCCAACAAACTACAGTGCCATCAAGCTGGAGGCTTCTGGCATGGCTTTGACATCTCCGGGCATTCCTTCCTCCTCTCGTACTGTGCCCTAATGATTGTAGAGGAGATGGCCGTGATGCACAGTGTGAAAACCTCCCATCACCCCAAACTGCACAGAGTGGTCAACAGTTTATTCCTAGCATTGAGTTGCTTGACCTTGATCTGGCTATGGATGTTTTTGACCACTGCTATATATTTCCATGACTTTGTCCAAAAGTTCTTGGGCACCTGGGTGGGCCTCTTTGCTTGGTATGGAACATACAGGTTCTGGTACCTGTCACCTCTTTCTCCTGGACTTCCTCCCCAAAAAACTGGTTTGAGTTTCCAAAAGTCTAAGCGTAACCAATAGAAACAGTATATGACTCAGAATATTCTTTATTTGATAAAGCATATTGTTGATTTGATAGTGTAATTTTTAAGAATATTGTTAACAAGCATATTTAAAGGGAGGGGCAAAATACTTTTTTTGGCATTCTGACTGGAAGTTGCTATCTGCTGTTGCAGTCCTACTACTCACAAGACAGATGGTTCTCCATCTTGGCTAACTCAATGAAAACACTAATGGTTGTGTCAGCAGTGAAGTCTGAATTCCAGTATCTTGGGAGAAAAAACCCTCAAGGTCAGCTACATTCTCATTCTCTATGAAAGAAGCCAATTTCATATACCAAAGGGGAAAAAATAGAACTTGCTACAAAGTGGAAGCATCCTACAAGGAGAAAACCATTTTTGGTTTAGCCAGACATAGTGGCTAAGGGAACTGCCTAGCTGAAGGCCTAACTATTCTAGCAATGCTCCCAACATTTTGTATCAAGTAATCTCTCTGCCTCACTATGTTTTCTGATGTCAGGGATAGAGGTGATACAAAACAATGTTTCCTGTTAAGTAATTCCCTGAGCTAATGTGTTTGGGTAAGGGATGGCTACCGGCTGAATTGGTAGAAGTGCCGTGTGTGGATTCACATCACAAAAATGTGGATGTAAAAATAAGTCTTCAATCTGGATAAGCACCTTTTTTTAGCTTATTAGATGTTTTCGGTCTCCAGAGTTCTTCCTACCCGTTCCATCAAACTGTTGCAAAATGCCTTTCCAAATCATGTTTACCCAACCCTTGTGCAAGAATTTATTTCTCCACGAGATTAGAATCATTGGTGTATCTTGCCATTTCACCTCTGTGGCAATATATAACATCTCTTGAGTGTTGCGACATACTTTATATTGCCAATCAAAGCATTCTTGTTAAAGCAAGGGTGTTGGTTACAACATTGCAGCATTCACGTTCTTCACTCTTGCTTTCATCTGTTAATTAAATATCCTGGTTGGGTTCAGCAGAAAGACAGTTCTTTATGGGGATCTGTTATATATTGATCCATGCATCCATCCGTCAGCAGTGGAAGCAATCCATAAATGATCTCACTTCAAATGAAATGTTAAAATGAAATGTAGCCTGCTCCTTCTCCCCCACACACATGGCACTAGCATTAAACACACACACAATTTTAATGTAGTTTTTTTATGCCATTTGCTCCAGCTTGATGACTTGGCTGGCTGCGTTGAACAAGAAAGACTATTGTTAATTCTAAATATATATTTTTTAAATTCTACTTCAATGAATGGTGCTGCTTTGTCTGTTTTATCCAGAGGCCTAGTATAATTCTGAACGCCTAATATATGTGTTTTAGTTAAAGCTGCAGAGTTTACAGGCACTAAGCCCTCAGTTTCAGAATAGTCCTGTGGAAGTTGTTAACTCTGTTCCAGAGGTGGGATGGAGTGGCCAAAGGCTACCACCTTCAATTCCAAACTGATGGGAAAATTTCAACAAGTGGTTTGAATATTGCATGTTAAGTGTCAAATATTGCATGTTAAGGCACTTGAATGGAATATATGTATTTAAACTGACAAGCAGCTCAATCTTAAATATATTTGCTTATACATAAGTGCCTTGAAATTTCATAGTATCCCTAAGTATACTTACATGGAAGTTACTTCCAAAGTGATCCAGTGATGTACGTGGAAAATGCACAAAAAAATGCACAATCATTTTGTTGATGGATTTTTTGGGCATATTCCCTTAAGCAGTTCCTCTGGCTGAACTGCACAATTTCCTTTTTAAGTTCCATCGAACTTAAAGTGTGGCTTCCAGGAAAGAATATATAAATTGCAGATCTACCTTGGTAGATCTCAGCCCTAGTATTTAGGCGTATGCTGTTTGGCTCTTTAACTTCTGTGGGATTAAGACTGCTTGTGCAAATTTGCCAAACATAAATGACTTCTGTATAAGGATTGGTTCACATAGTACTATTTCCCCTACATGAAAACAGTATAGAAATGCCCATAAACTGGAAGCAAAGAGCAGCTACACAGATGACTGTCCAAGTGACTGGCAGAATGAGATGACATGAAATGAGGTGGGAGTAACCATGGCTGAATTTGAATTGGGGATTTGCTTAATGTTTGGGGTGGGTAAACTTCTTTTGGGGATCCTTCTAGAATAAAAGTCAGGGTGGAAATCAAATATTAATAAACCAAGTTACATACATATGTGGGGGACAATTTCTAGGACTGTAAAAGGACTTTCTCCATCAGTCTGATCACAGAAATCTCTGTGGCTGTAACCATTTGGCAGCCAAAGTTACACATATGCAAATTAATCCCTGAGGATGGTTCCATGCAGCTTGTAAGTAGTGAAAAAGTGAGTGAGATCTGATCCCAAGTATTATATATTTCAGTTGAGTGGCATCTTGCCTAATGGTTCCATAAACAGTAAGCTTACATTTATTTTTGCTTTAATTTTAATTTTAGTATTAATTTTTAGTATTAATTGTGCATTGGATATTTTTTTTAAAAAAATAGTATATACTGACATCCCTTCCCTTATTATTTATGTGTATGCATTTTTATGATTGTATACGTTCTGTTGGCTGCATGCATTAAATATTGTAGAACTGGTGGGTGGGTTAATTATTTATGATGTATCCGCGCTGGTCGTCCACAGAACACTTATGATACATAAAGAATAGTTCTCTCTTAGACTTTATCTGGTACAGTTATTTGGCATAATATTCACTCATGTCAGTTACTTTATTGTGTTAGCCATGATTGAATACATTGTGGATAATACCTGTATCAATGAGCGCAACTATCCTAGTGTCTTGGTTATTTATTACAATGTTTGCTGAACAGTTTCCAGTAGCTTTATGGTAATGCCCTGTCCTAGAGACACATCTTAAAAAATAGTTCCTATTTATTTCAGTAGAATTTCCTTCCAAGTAAAGGATCAGAGGCATATTTACTAAAAAAAATTAAGGGCATTTTGTTCTTTCCCAAAGTATTACTTTTGTTCCAGGCCAGTTTATGCCATAATGCTACTCCATTTTTTGCTGCTTTTAGTGGAGAACAGATTGCCAACTTCAGTAGGACAATTAATCTCCATAAGTTCTGAACATCTCATAACTGAGGTCCTTCTATTGCAGATTCAAAGTAAATCTAAAGAAACTTGTATTCTTGCATTCTGTATTGCTGTGTGTCAAAAACTTCCTTTAATCTGCCTTTCCTGAGTAAGACCTGAGTTATATTAATGAAGGTGCATATGGCTTGTTTGGTTTTAAAAGCATATTGAGAACTTCTGCTATGCTGTTCTACTCCATAAAAACAAATTGCAGTCTTCTCATTTACTTTCCCAGGATGTAAGAACAAGTCAGTTTGACATATATTGTGTACCTAAATGCAGGGTAGGCTGTGTTATTAGTTTTTAGAAGCATGGAGCTGGCTATGCTCAAACTACTAATCTATACCAAAAATAATATTTTAAAATAATATAGTGAATAAGTCCAGTAAGTCAATCCTGCAAAGAAAAATGTGGGACTCATCTATCTTACTTGAAAGTAAGTCCAGTTGACTTCACTGAGATTTACCTGCAAGTATGCAAATTCATGATCACATCATTAAGAGAATGATGCCATTGGGTAAGGAGGGTCACATGGTTAGCATTTGGGGTGAAGGGGTCCAAATAGAAGAAAAGTATTAGTGATAAAAAAAAGCTGGAATGAATGAACACATTCAAATTGAACAAAAGTTTGAACAAAAAGGTGTATATTTAAATTCTCCAGGTGTTTTGAAAGTACTCAACTTTGGACCAGTTTTAGTGTACATTGAACACCCTCATGATGATACTTGGGATGATTCCTTTGGGAACATTCATTTGCAAATCACTCATGTGGACAAAATGTAGCATCCCGGAAACACTCCTGTGAATTGTAACTGTTGAGATACCTAGGCCTTAGCTAGATCTAAGGTTTATCCCAGGATCGTCCCTGCCTGCTCCCGGGATCCCCTGTGTCATTTACATGAACAGGGATGACCCCGGGACGATCCCGGGATTAACAGGTCTAGCTAAGGCCCTAGTGTCTCATCCTACCCTTCTACAGCTTTGTTGCCTAGATAGATCTATTTGAATAAAATGTCTTTATCCATATGTTAGTCTGGCATTTGCTCTGGGATGCATGCCATGGGTTATAAGGATTGTATTGGATGTTGTTTCCCGTTTCGGGATACCAAAACAATGGGATAGAATGCAGGAAACTCCAACTTCATATATTACTTCTCTGATTTGATACCAAATGGTTAAGGACAAAATGTTTTGTAAGGACTGTTGCTTCCTCTGTGTGTGGTTACTCAACACTTTGAGTTGAGTCCCCCTTAACTATCACAGAATGTAAGTAGTATATGGCCCTACTTGCTGTCAAATTTATGCAAATGAGCCATGTGGCTTTGTTTTGGTCACGTGACCAAAACAAACACCACGTGACCGGAAGTGACGTCACTAGCTGTCAAAACAAGCAGCACGTGACCGGAAGTGACGTCACCAGCTGTCAATACAAACAGCACGTGACCGGAACTGACGACACTAGCTGTCAAAACAAAACAGCACATGACCGGAACTGACGTCATCAGCTGTCATAACAAAACACCATGTGCCCAGAAATGCTGGCACTACCTGTCAAAAGAAAGGCCACGTGGCCGGAAGTGACGTTTTTTCTGCGGCGACCGGAAATGATGCTTTTTGCAGGCGACCGGTGGAACATGTCCAGGCATGTCTCCCCACAGCCTCTCAGCGGTTGGCTAAGGAATATCACATGGCCTGCCCCGCAACCAATAGGAAGAGTTTTCAGAACCCCTAAAGGATTCACCAGGGTGTGCAGTGCTTTTCAGACTTTCAACCCGTCGGGAACAGTTGCTGATTTTAAGCAGGAGACAACATGGAAACCCCCAGCACCCCGATGAGGCCTATAGAGGTGTCTACCCCACTGGCACCAGACAGGCCTAACCCCAGAAAGCGTTATCTCAGCACCAGCTCTGACGATGAACAGTTCCCACCAACAAAGACCCCACAGGAGGAAGATGATGAGATCTCACAAATATGGCAAAGCTTGTTGGAATCTATCTTGATACCAAACTCTATAATGCAGGTAAAACTTTTTTTTCCTGGCATCCTATTTATTTGCAAAAACAACTTGTAAGAGTTACAGAAAATTACATTTCCCCCTTAAATTTCCAGGAACCAGCAGCAGAGGCTGTAACAGCTGAAGAACCTGAGAAGTGCATCAATACTAGCATCCCGCCGTCACCTATTGAGCTTTGGAATATGGCTTCTGCAAGTAACATTCACATTCAGGTGTGTGTGTTTTCAGTGTTCTGTCTAAAAAGTTTTCCAAATAGATTTAATGTTAATAGTTTTAAAATATCTTTTAGGCTCCTGAAGCATTGGCAAACAAAATGACATTTCCACAAAACTACGCATTCTTTGTGCAAAACTCTGGTTTCAGCCTGTGTTGCATGTTGTTATCCTCATTGGTTATTCTCTAAATTGTCTTGCTTTGACCTCAGAGAATGTGGACCAGGTCTTAATTCTGACTACAGAGATTAGCAGAGCTATAAATCCTCGAATGTACCTTGAAAAAATTATGAAGACCACCGACCAATCCTTTCTTCAACATGTAGAACGCGTAATCAAAGATCGGCCCTATAAGTCATTTCTTACATCTGTAAATGCTGTTTTTAGAAATTCTGTCTAAATTCCTTCATTGTTAAATTGTTTTGCATCATTGAGAATTAAAAAATAAAGAAAACTTTATTTCTTTATGTAAGCAATAGTTTTATTTTATTTCACACCACAGGTACATAATCCCATCATGGAAGGAACTAAGCCAGGGTGGGGGGCCAGGGAAGGAAATGAACAAGGGCAAATCTAATCACTGTTGCATGGGGCAGAAGGAACTGAGTCATTGTGGAGTCAACATTGGCTTTCACCAGGGGCAAACCTAATCACTGTTGCATGGGGCAGAAGGAACTAAGCCAGTGTGGGGTCAACATTGGCTTTCACCAGAGGCAAATCTAATCACTGTTGCATGGGTCATAAGCAACTAAGCCATTGTGGAGTCATCATAGGTTTCCACCAGGGGCAAATCTAATCACTGTTGTAATGGGGTTGGAAGTCTCAGCCAATGACAGTCTTCAAAATTAGAACCTGAAGGACAACACCCAGAGCCAAAAAGTATATAAAGAATCAGAGCAATGCAGAAGCCATCTTTGCAGCCCATAGGAATCTGAAGTTCTCCGGCATGTAAATGGTGAGTGATTTTTTCTTTTCCTTCAACTCTCTATTTCTAAAGAAATATTTTTTCGGCTTATTTATCTCTGCTAAATACACAGAATAGCAAATCCTAAATGCATGCTTATTTTAATTTTGATTGTGGTGTAGAAACTCCATCTTTTCAATTGAGGGAGCATGATAAAAAATAGCCCAAGCATATGGCCGTGTGTATGAGAAGGTAGTTACTTTTACTTAAATATAAGGCGTTTTACATTTTAACTATGAACCCTTTAAATTGGAGCTAGGGTAAAATGCTTGTGCCTTGGGTAAGTGGCCACTACTGTAACAATAATAAAAAGTCCCACACTTATGGCTTAAGGTATTTTAATTCATAGACACAGCTGAAATTTCTATACAAGAAAAAACAGCCATTTCAGAGTGTAACATTTAAGAAAAAAGGACAGACATTTTTCTCCCATGCGGTAGGACGGTTTCTCGGCCTTAACCACATTGAATAATCCATTTTCCTGTGGTAAAGAGAGTAAAACAGTTTCAGTTAGGATATACAGTACTAATATAGTTTGCCTTTACCCGATTTCTTCAAAGGAGTCATACCCAGCCGCCATTTTCATTGAACCACTGTGCCTTGGTGTTGTGGATATATTTTGCCATGAACTCTACCATCTGTCTTGTGTTTTCATGAGTCATAAGAATCCCACACGCGTGTAGTTTCTTTAAAAGAGCAAACCCAAACAGAATAATCGATAATAAACGTCCAAAATTAATTTTTCCATCAGAAAATTCTTCTTTCATCACAAGATTGAAAATTCTACAGCCGTCCTCCAGAGAACGCAGTTCAAGTGTATCCATAAGCGTCAACAGCTCCTTGTTAGCAAAATCGTGATACATAGAGGTAAGTTTCTGTAAAATCAGAGTTGTTCTGTATTGTGATGTTTTAGGTGAGGGTTGTCCAGAAGTACAGTTCAAATAGTTTACAAAGAGTTTGTAAACATAATCAAATGATACAGGATCCATTGGCCTTTGTAGCATAGCGGGAAAAAAATGTCCGACGCTCTTTTGGGTTGTATCTGGTCATATGTGGGCTAGCCCCGACATGTCCTTGAGGACACCGCCCACTGTTGTGTATTCAAACTACTTGTGTTTTACAGAGGGTGTTTGTGAAATGTCGCAACAAAAGAAAATCGCTCAACCAGGGAGCCAGAGCCCTATTCATGAACCTACCCATACTGAAAATCAGGGTAAAGACAAATATGATTATTATTTCATTTTTATTTTGGGGGTAGGGTTGTCTTGTCATGAAAATATTGTGTAAATGTTGAATGTTTATTTTTCCCCCAGAACAATCTGATGACCACGCACCCAATGAGAATGTCAAACCTCAAGATTCAAAGACTGAGACAACACATGAGGGGCCCCAAGCGTCAAAGGCCGACAGACCTGGAGGCCACGGTAAAGCCAAACGAAAACTCAAACACCTCACGGGGAACACTTTAAAGCCGTTTAAAAAACGGAAAGTGGGCACTTCTGCTTCTGATAATTTAGATGACGTGCTTGAAAAGTACAAGCAATGTGCTGAGGAGGCTATGTCAGCTTTGAGTGCCAGCTTACTGAGACCCCATACGTCAACAAAATATTTGGAAGCAGCCCAGGCTAAAATTTCTTTTTCTTTTTTTTTATTAAATTTTTTATTTTTATTTTTCTTCAACAACAACAACAAAAAGAACATAATACCTAAACATAAAATACCCTTTAGATCATATATTCAAGCTTAATCTATTAAACATATTCATACTCAACATAACAGTGCACCCCCCACCTCGGGATCTCATTCCTGTTTCCAAAAACTCATAGTTTCTTCTGTTGGTGGTTTCCCGCTTCCCTTAGAAAACACAAACTCTAGGAACTTTTTCCAGATTCCCTCAAAATCATTCGTTTTTACTATACCTCTTTTCATTTTAATCTTGCATGTCAATTTATCATTTATAGCAATGTCCCACACTTCTTTATACCATTCTTCAATACAATAATCTCCTTGAGTCTTCCAGTTCCTAGCTACGATTAACCTTGCAGCCGTCAGCAAATTCGTTATCAGTTCCTTAGTTTCTTTACTACATTTAAGATCTTCTTGCAGTGAGAGTAATGCAATCCTTGGTGTGTCCTCTATTTTAATTCCAACAATCTGCTCAATCTCGAAGAACACCATCTTCCACAACTTTTGCACATATTTACAATCCCACCACATATGTAAATACGTTCCTTTTTCACCACAACCCCTCCAACAATCTGCTGAATGCTGATTATTAATCTTATCTAATCTAACCAGAGTTAAATACCACCTCCATAAAATTTTATAATAATTCTCCTTTATTCTTACTGACGTATTTCTCAACACTCTCTGTCTCCATAGTCCTTCCCAACTCTGCTGTCCTATCTGTATCTTCAAATCAGTCTCCCAAACCACTTTTCCTACACTATCCAACAATCCTTTCTCAGCTAATATATTATATAATTGACTCATTAACCCTTTTGTCCCTATATTTTTGTCCCTTATCGATTTCTTTTTTTCCTATTAGTTTCTCGAACTTCGTCATCTCTCCACACTCTCCATTTTCTCTTACCCAATTTTTAGTCCATTGTTCCAATTGCCCATAGTTTAACCACGTTAATTTTATATCTTTTAAAACCTCCTCCAACCTCTCTCTTGTATTCATCCCTCTTAGCCATTCTCTTAGTTTAATTTTATTTTTCTCTATTAAAACTTTACTTTATCTGTTCTTTAAATCTTCAGGAAAATTCTTTAACATTATCACTGGTGTTAAGGAGGAGCTGCTTGAAAGCAGTTCCTTTTTATATTTGTTCCAGAGTTCCCAGTGGAACTTCAAAAACTGATTATCTAAATCATTAACCCATTTTCCTTTCCCTCTTTCCTTAAAGAATACATTATGCAATTTTAATTCTATATTACTTGTTGATTTTTTCTCCGTCCAATCTAAATCACCTACACCTAAAATTGCTTCAACAATATGTCTTAACCTATTTGCTACATAATAAGAATTAATATTTGGGAGTCCCAATCCTCCCTTTCTTTGGCTTAAATACCATTTACTTTTATTAATCCTTGATTTCTTCTCCGCATTACAATAATTATTTATAAGATTCTGCCAACTTTTTAACTCTAAATCTGAAATTCTTATTGGTAGCATCCTAAAAATAAAATTAATCGTAGGTAAAATTTTCATCTTTATTAAAGCTATTCTTCCAAACCGTGAAAGGTTCAGTCTCCTATATTTCTTTAATTTTTCTACTATCTCTTTTTTCAATCCATTTAAATTCTCGCTTTCCAAATCTTCTAAATTTTTTAGTAATCTTAATTCCCAAATATTTAATTTTTTCTTTACTTTTCAAATCTGTAACATTCCCTTCCCACTCCTTTTCTTCCTTTTTAGTGTAATTAAATAACATCAATTCCGATTTTGCCCAATTTATTCTTAACCCCGTAACTTCTTCAAATTCTTTCAACTGCTGTTTAATTCTTTCCATTTTACCTATAGGATCTCTAATAGTTATTAACGTATCATCTGCAAACATATTCAACTTTATTTTATTACTGCTACCTATCCCCTCTAGATCCCCATCTTCTCTTATTACATTTGCCAACAATTCCATCACCAATACAAACAGGACTGGCGAGAGTGGGCAACCTTGTCTTGTCCCTCTGGCTAGTCGTATCTTATCCGTAATTCCATCATTTACTACCACTACGGCTGTATTTTGGGAGTATAACTGCTCTATTATTGCTTTAAATTTATTTCCAAATCCCATTTTATTTAGAACCATGGTCTATAACCTCCTCTATTTCACTTTGCAGTATAATTTTGTTAATTATTTCCTTATGCTCTTTTTCTAATCCCTTCTTCAAGAATTTATCCACATACACTTCCATTCTCTTCCTTTGGGTATCTTTTTCCTTATATAAATCTTCAAAAAAAAATTGAAATTTTTTTATTTTATCCTTCATCATGTGACAATAATTACCTTGCTTATTTTTTACTGATCCTATCCCATTTTTAGCTTTTTCCTTTTGTGTGAGCTTGGCAAGCATTAAAGATGGTTCTAAATAAAATGGGATTTGGAAATAAATTTAAAGCAATAATAGAGCAGTTATACTCCCAAAATACAGCCGTAGTGGTAGTAAATGATGGAATTACGGATAAGATACGACTAGCCAGAGGGACAAGACAAGGTTGCCCACTCTCGCCAGTCCTGTTTGTATTGGTGATGGAATTGTTGGCAAATGTAATAAGAGAAGATGGGGATCTAGAGGGGATAGGTAGCAGTAATAAAATAAAGTTGAATATGTTTGCAGATGATACGTTAATAACTATTAGAGATCCTATAGGTAAAATGGAAAGAATTAAACAGCAGTTGAAAGAATTTGAAGAAGTTACGGGGTTAAGAATAAATTGGGCAAAATCGGAATTGATGTTATTTAATTACACTAAAAAGGAAGAAAAGGAGTGGGAAGGGAATGTTACAGATTTGAAAAGTAAAGAAAAAATTAAATATTTGGGAATTAAGATTACTAAAAAATTTAGAAGATTTGGAAAGCGAGAATTTAAATGGATTGAAAAAAGAGATAGTAGAAAAATTAAAGAAATATAGGAGACTGAACCTTTCACGGTTTGGAAGAATAGCTTTAATAAAGATGAAAATTTTACCTACGATTAATTTTATTTTTAGGATGCTACCAATAAGAATTTCAGATTTAGAGTTAAAAAGTTGGCAGAATCTTATAAATAATTATTGTAATGCGGAGAAGAAATCAAGGATTAATAAAAGTAAATGGTATTTAAGCCAAAGAAAGGGAGGATTGGGACTCCCAAATATTAATTCTTATTATGTAGCAAATAGGTTAAGACATATTGTTGAAGCAATTTTAGGTGTAGGTGATTTAGATTGGACGGAGAAAAAATCAACAAGTAATATAGAATTAAAATTGCATAATGTATTCTTTAAGGAAAGAGGGAAAGGAAAATGGGTTAATGATTTAGATAATCAGTTTTTGAAGTTCCACTGGGAACTCTGGAACAAATATAAAAAGGAACTGCTTTCAAGCAGCTCCTCCTTAACACCAGTGATAATGTTAAAGAATTTTCCTGAAGATTTAAAGAACAGATAAAGTAAAGTTTTAATAGAGAAAAATAAAATTAAACTAAGAGAATGGCTAAGAGGGATGAATACAAGAGAGAGGTTGGAGGAGGTTTTAAAAGATATAAAATTAACGTGGTTAAACTATGGGCAATTGGAACAATGGACTAAAAATTGGGTAAGAGAAAATGGAGAGTGTGGAGAGATGACGAAGTTCGAGAAACTAATAGGAAAAAAAGAAATCGATAAGGGACAAAAATATAGGGACAAAAGGGTTAATGAGTCAATTATATAATATATTAGCTGAGAAAGGATTGTTGGATAGTGTAGGAAAAGTGGTTTGGGAGACTGATTTGAAGATACAGATAGGACAGCAGAGTTGGGAAGGACTATGGAGACAGAGAGTGTTGAGAAATACGTCAGTAAGAATAAAGGAGAATTATTATAAAATTTTATGGAGGTGGTATTTAACTCTGGTTAGATTAGATAAGATTAATAATCAGCATTCAGCAGATTGTTGGAGGGGTTGTGGTGAAAAAGGAACGTATTTACATATGTGGTGGGATTGTAAATATGTGCAAAAGTTGTGGAAGATGGTGTTCTTCGAGATTGAGCAGATTGTTGGAATTAAAATAGAGGACACACCAAGGATTGCATTACTCTCACTGCAAGAAGATCTTAAATGTAGTAAAGAAACTAAGGAACTGATAACGAATTTGCTGACGGCTGCAAGGTTAATCGTAGCTAGGAACTGGAAGACTCAAGGAGATTATTGTATTGAAGAATGGTATAAAGAAGTGTGGGACATTGCTATAAATGATAAATTGACATGCAAGATTAAAATGAAAAGAGGTATAGTAAAAACGAATGATTTTGAGGGAATCTGGAAAAAGTTCCTAGAGTTTGTGTTTTCTAAGGGAAGCGGGAAACCACCAACAGAAGAAACTATGAGTTTTTGGAAACAGGAATGAGATCCCGAGGTGGGGGGTGCACTGTTATGTTGAGTATGAATATGTTTAATAGATTAAGCTTGAATATATGATCTAAAGGGTATTTTATGTTTAGGTATTATGTTCTTTTTGTTGTTGTTGTTGAAGAAAAATAAAAATAAAAAATTTAATAAAAAAAAAGAAAAAGAAATTTTAGCCTGGGCTGCTTCCAAATATTTTGTTGACGTATGGGGTCTCAGTAAGCTGGCACTCAAAGCTGACATAGCCTCCTCAGCACATTGCTTGTACTTTTCAAGCACGTCATCTAAATTATCAGAAGCAGAAGTGCCCACTTTCCGTTTTTTAAACGGCTTTAAAGTGTTCCCCGTGAGGTGTTTGAGTTTTCGTTTGGCTTTACCGTGGCCTCCAGGTCTGTCGGCCTTTGACGCTTGGGGCCCCTCATGTGTTGTCTCAGTCTTTGAATCTTGAGGTTTGACATTCTCATTGGGTGCGTGGTCATCAGATTGTTCTGGGGGAAAAATAAACATTCAACATTTACACAATATTTTCATGACAAGACAACCCTACCCCCAAAATAAAAATGAAATAATAATCATATTTGTCTTTACCCTGATTTTCAGTATGGGTAGGTTCATGAATAGGGCTCTGGCTCCCTGGTTGAGCGATTTTCTTTTGTTGCGACATTTCACAAACACCCTCTGTAAAACACAAGTAGTTTGAATACACAACAGTGGGCGGTGTCCTCAAGGACATGTCGGGGCTAGCCCACATATGACCAGATACAACCCAAAAGAGCGTCGGACATTTTTTTCCCGCTATGCTACAAAGGCCAATGGATCCTGTATCATTTGATTATGTTTACAAACTCTTTGTAAACTATTTGAACTGTACTTCTGGACAACCCTCACCTAAAACATCACAATACAGAACAACTCTGATTTTACAGAAACTTACCTCTATGTATCACGATTTTGCTAACAAGGA
Organism: Elgaria multicarinata webbii; assembly: GCF_023053635.1. NCBI lineage: Eukaryota > Metazoa > Chordata > Lepidosauria > Squamata > Anguidae > Elgaria > Elgaria multicarinata. The sequence continues at coordinate 191,740,404 of NC_086171.1, forward strand.
GCTGTTGACGCTTATGGATACACTTGAACTGCGTTCTCTGGAGGACGGCTGTAGAATTTTCAATCTTGTGATGAAAGAAGAATTTTCTGATGGAAAAATTAATTTTGGACGTTTATTATCGATTATTCTGTTTGGGTTTGCTCTTTTAAAGAAACTACACGCGTGTGGGATTCTTATGACTCATGAAAACACAAGACAGATGGTAGAGTTCATGGCAAAATATATCCACAACACCAAGGCACAGTGGTTCAATGAAAATGGCGGCTGGGTATGACTCCTTTGAAGAAATCGGGTAAAGGCAAACTATATTAGTACTGTATATCCTAACTGAAACTGTTTTACTCTCTTTACCACAGGAAAATGGATTATTCAATGTGGTTAAGGCCGAGAAACCGTCCTACCGCATGGGAGAAAAATGTCTGTCCTTTTTTCTTAAATGTTACACTCTGAAATGGCTGTTTTTTCTTGTATAGAAATTTCAGCTGTGTCTATGAATTAAAATACCTTAAGCCATAAGTGTGGGACTTTTTATTATTGTTACAGTAGTGGCCACTTACCCAAGGCACAAGCATTTTACCCTAGCTCCAATTTAAAGGGTTCATAGTTAAAATGTAAAACGCCTTATATTTAAGTAAAAGTAACTACCTTCTCATACACACGGCCATATGCTTGGGCTATTTTTTATCATGCTCCCTCAATTGAAAAGATGGAGTTTCTACACCACAATCAAAATTAAAATAAGCATGCATTTAGGATTTGCTATTCTGTGTATTTAGCAGAGATAAATAAGCCGAAAAAATATTTCTTTAGAAATAGAGAGTTGAAGGAAAAGAAAAAATCACTCACCATTTACATGCCGGAGAACTTCAGATTCCTATGGGCTGCAAAGATGGCTTCTGCATTGCTCTGATTCTTTATATACTTTTTGGCTCTGGGTGTTGTCCTTCAGGTTCTAATTTTGAAGACTGTCATTGGCTGAGACTTCCAACCCCATTACAACAGTGATTAGATTTGCCCCTGGTGGAAACCTATGATGACTCCACAATGGCTTAGTTGCTTATGACCCATGCAACAGTGATTAGATTTGCCTCTGGTGAAAGCCAATGTTGACCCCACACTGGCTTAGTTCCTTCTGCCCCATGCAACAGTGATTAGGTTTGCCCCTGGTGAAAGCCAATGTTGACTCCACAATGACTCAGTTCCTTCTGCCCCATGCAACAGTGATTAGATTTGCCCTTGTTCATTTCCTTCCCTGGCCCCCCACCCTGGCTTAGTTCCTTCCATGATGGGATTATGTACCTGTGGTGTGAAATAAAATAAAACTATTGCTTACATAAAGAAATAAAGTTTTCTTTATTTTTTAATTCTCAATGATGCAAAACAATTTAACAATGAAGGAATTTAGACAGAATTTCTAAAAACAGCATTTACAGATGTAAGAAATGACTTATAGGGCCGATCTTTGATTACGCGTTCTACATGTTGAAGAAAGGATTGGTCGGTGGTCTTCATAATTTTTTCAAGGTACATTCGAGGATTTATAGCTCTGCTAATCTCTGTAGTCAGAATTAAGACCTGGTCCACATTCTCTGAGGTCAAAGCAAGACAATTTAGAGAATAACCAATGAGGATAACAACATGCAACACAGGCTGAAACCAGAGTTTTGCACAAAGAATGCGTAGTTTTGTGGAAATGTCATTTTGTTTGCCAATGCTTCAGGAGCCTAAAAGATATTTTAAAACTATTAACATTAAATCTATTTGGAAAACTTTTTAGACAGAACACTGAAAACACACACACCTGAATGTGAATGTTACTTGCAGAAGCCATATTCCAAAGCTCAATAGGTGACGGCGGGATGCTAGTATTGATGCACTTCTCAGGTTCTTCAGCTGTTACAGCCTCTGCTGCTGGTTCCTGGAAATTTAAGGGGGAAATGTAATTTTCTGTAACTCTTACAAGTTGTTTTTGCAAATAAATAGGATGCCAGGAAAAAAAAGTTTTACCTGCATTATAGAGTTTGGTATCAAGATAGATTCCAACAAGCTTTGCCATATTTGTGAGATCTCATCATCTTCCTCCTGTGGGGTCTTTGTTGGTGGGAACTGTTCATCGTCAGAGCTGGTGCTGAGATAACGCTTTCTGGGGTTAGGCCTGTCTGGTGCCAGTGGGGTAGACACCTCTATAGGCCTCATCGGGGTGCTGGGGGTTTCCATGTTGTCTCCTGCTTAAAATCAGCAACTGTTCCCGACGGGTTGAAAGTCTGAAAAGCACTGCACACCCTGGTGAATCCTTTAGGGGTTCTGAAAACTCTTCCTATTGGTTGCGGGGCAGGCCATGTGATATTCCTTAGCCAACCGCTGAGAGGCTGTGGGGAGACATGCCTGGACATGTTCCACCGGTCGCCTGCAAAAAGCATCATTTCCGGTCGCCGCAGAAAAAACGTCACTTCCGGCCACGTGGCCTTTCTTTTGACAGGTAGTGCCAGCATTTCTGGGCACATGGTGTTTTGTTATGACAGCTGATGACGTCAGTTCCGGTCATGTGCTGTTTTGTTTTGACAGCTAGTGTCGTCAGTTCCGGTCACGTGCTGTTTGTATTGACAGCTGGTGACGTCACTTCCGGTCACGTGCTGCTTGTTTTGACAGCTAGTGACGTCACTTCCGGTCACGTGGTGTTTGTTTTGGTCACGTGACCAAAACAAAGCCACATGGCTCATTTGCATAAATTTGACAGCAAGTAGGGCCATATACTACTAATGTAGCTTCATACAAAAACTTCATACATGTTATATAATCAAGGGGTGAGTATTACAGCAAAGTCTTACCAACTGACCTTGAACTGATGATAACTGGCAGTCTTCTGGCAGGAATCATTAGACAGTTGCATACACATATATCATGGCAACAGTCCTGGCATGGATAAGATGTGGATATATGTCATATCATGGGAAGGGTAAATGGTCCGATACCAAGGGTTTTCTCTATAGTAAGGAGACCTCTTGTTATTGGGACAACCACCTGAATTGTGACTACATTGTCTAGTCTTAGTATATGGAGGGACCATACTTTGTACACTGGTGAAATGCTGGATTTCCCCTCTACTGTGCCTTTGATTGCTTTTGAGTTGGATAATGCCCGCTAGCTCATACTTTGCATTATGCTGATAGCAGTCTATGCAAGCCAAGGGCAGAATTTTTCTGCCCAATGTCCTACTTCCTTTCCGTGTGTGTGTGGGGAGGGTTATACAGTCTCTTTACCAGTGAAGTACAAATTAATTCACTGCAAGAATAGCTGGATTTGACATACAAAGCAAAGAAAAAATGCTGGATTTGAAATAAAGGTTTTAAAACTGAAAAACAGATTTCTGAATTTTGTCCTTTAAAATGTATTTTAAATGCCAGAATGCACTATAGGAATGGATGTTGCTATGAAGTGCAATCATGATGATACTGGACAGAAATAATTCTTTTTCCATTAAAAGTTAATTCAATGCAACTCTTCATCATTTGGATTTGTGTAGAAATACAGGTGATTTGTGTGTGAGAGAGAGCGTGAGAGAAATTGGGGAAGTTTTGAGACAAGCAAAATAATCCTTTATGCTAATATCAAATTCATCCTCTATGTGCTGATCCTATGAAGCTAAAATGACACCATCCACACACCCAAGAGGCAGGTACCAGTGAGTTTGGGAGAGCACCAAGTTGCAGAAGTGCAAAATTATCTATAGAAGAAGAAGAAACTGAAAAACAACCCAGTGAGGACAGCATGCTCAGTGGGCATGGAGTACTGGCTGACTGCTGGGGGAAAGCAGAAAACGGGGTGGGGTGGGGTGGATTAACTTGGAGGAGGGCATGGCCGGTTGGGACCCTAAGCAGTGAAATGGTTTTTCCATCAAATTTTGAATTGGAAAAGTTTCCTCTACAAAATAAGCTAATTTGCATAGAGCAGTTTGCCTGAGAAGTGGCATAAAATCATTCAAGATGCAGCTGGACGTCCATCTGTAATTTAATGTAAATTGCTGCATTGAGCAGGGGGTTGGATTTGATGGCGCTATAGGCCCCTTCCAACTCCACTATTCTATGATTCTATGAAATAAATAGGCTTGGCTACGGTGTAAACAGAATGCTGGACTAGATAGGCTGATCCAGCACAACTCTATGTATGTTCTTATAGTCTGATGGATAAGGTGAAATGAAATGACATGACAGGAGACTGCTTGTGTTATCTATAGGCAGCACCTTAACTGGTCTATACTGTGTGGTTGTGGTGGTTGTGCTGGATGAGTGTGTTTTAGCAACTGTGCTTTGTATATTTATTTAAAGCACAGTGAAGAAGGCTCCTGGAGTGGCTTACATTCAATCGGAAAAATAAGGCAATCCCTGCCAGCAGACTTACAATCTAAAAAGACATGACAGAAAAGGGAACGGGGAGGGAAGAAGAAAAAAATTGAGTTGTCTTCCAGCAAGTTGGAATGGCTTGAAGCTTTGCTACACAAGGCACTCATGATTCCTTACTCATAGTAGTTTACAGTAGGGCTGTGCACTGCCTCGGTTCCCAAAAACAAGGTGAGGTGGGCTGATTCAGACCACCTTGCCTTGGTTCCAAGTCGGTTCTGGGTCAGCCCGAGGTGCCCTGAAGCCGATCGGCATAGAAGTTTCAGGGTGCCTTGGGCCACTTTGGAGTGGCACTGGGTCCTCCCTCCCGCTGTCCTGGGAAAGCTGGTGCAAGGCTGGCCATGAGTCCTTTGGACTCACCTCCCTCTCCCTGCTCACCTGCTGCCACCACATCACCCGCCACGACCAAGAAATGAGGCGCTCCTGAGAACCAGGGCGTGATTTCAAGATATTGCGGGGCTCTGATTAGTACTTCTATGGCCACCGTAGTTTGTGTACTAAAGGTACTAAACAGCAGGTACTAAACAGCAGCAGGAGCAATGCAGTGATGGCAGCAGGGAGAGGGAGGTGAGTCCAATGGACTCATGGCCAGCCTTGCTACCGGCTTTCCTGGGTGCCGGCGGCACTGCTAGTACCCAGGGACTTGCAAGGCCGAGTTGCCTTGGGCCCCCCGAATCTCACCTCGGCTTCAACACTGAGGCAAAGCGGGCAACCATAGAAGCACCCCAGTTAAATCAGGGCTGTTTCGGGGACTCTGAAGTGGCCTCCAAGGCGAATCAGGGGGGACCGTGCATAGCTCTAGTTTACAGGTTCTTTAGACAACATTGTGATCCTCCAGTTTTGCTTCTGTTTTTTTGGAAGGCTTTCCCCTCTTTTGCTTTAGAGCAGGGAAAATGGGGTATTATGTCTGAAAGCGAAAGAACTACTTGTGTAGTTGTGCTATTGCACTGTAGCACAACACCACTTAATGGTTATGTAGCAGAAAGGCAGGAAAGGAAAAGCACTGTGTAGAGCTTAGATCTCAATTCTGCAACGAAACCAAAAGTAGATACACTGATTAAAAGACTCATGTAGAAAAGTTCTTGGTCCCCCGTCTCCCCACATACCTCCCTCAGTACAGCCTCTTGGAACGGCTGGTGGTGGAGACAGTTAAGGTCTTCAGCAGGGCCGGTGGCGTGCCTGCTTACTTGTCCTACCTTATTGGACATACTGATTTCATATGAAGCACACTAGTGTCATAGCTGCACAGCTGAACTTTGTTGGGACAGAAATCTGCTTCTGTGCTCTTTTGGAGGAAGTTTCTGGCTGTGTATTTTGGATTGTGTGTATTGTACTGTCTGCTTTTGTATTGTATCCTGGCAAAATAAAGAGTTAGCATTGCTCATGCTGGCAGCAGAACATCTCATTATTCCTCTGAAAATCAGAAGGCTGCCGGCAAACTAGAACAGGCGTGTCTGGAATGCATAAGGGGCGGAATGGCTCTCTAAACTGGGAATGCTCAGGAGAACATGCTGTTTAGTTCTTCCTTCAATGCAGTGTTCCCTTCATGTTAAGTTGTGGGGTCACAAGCAGAGAAGGCATGACTCCAAAGAATCTCCTAGCGATCAACATGCTGAAACGATGAAGAATCTTAAAAACTATATATAAACAAACTTACATTTCAAATGGCTGGAGGGCAGAATATCTAAAATGTTGTGACAATTCAAATTGGGAGTTTATGGGAGAACTGTTGACAAAAGCAGACTGATACATAAGAATGATGGCTTGGATCCCAAGATAAATTAATGTAAGGAAGTTCCCATCCCCTCTTATCCCCTGATCCCCCTCCTCTACAGGAAACCCTCTCTGGAGGCCTCCTGAACAATATGCGATGGGGGGAATCACTCAAAATTAAGTCTAATCCTCCTTTCCCTAAACATTCCCCCACACCCTATCCCATGCTGATCAGGAGGGTCCCTAACCCTCCGGATGGGCTTTTTAGGGGGCGGAGCCCTTCCATGAACTTTAGTTCACATATCTTAGGAATTGCATTGAAGACTATGTTTAGCCTGGCAGATAAGGGAACAGGAATAACCTACATTCAGATAATGGGAGTTTTTCAGTAACTGGAAATACAAATATGTAATCGAGGAGACAACAAAGGTCTGCATAGTTAAAGCAATGGTATTCCCCGTAGTAACCTATGGCTGCGAGAGCTGGACCATAAGGAAAGCTGAGCGAAGGAAGATAGATGCTTTTGAATTGTGGTGTTGGAGGAAAATTCTGAGAATGCCTTGGACTGCAAGAAGATCAAACCAGTCCATACTCCAGGAAATAAAGCCAGACTGCTCACTTGAGGGAATGGTATTAAAGGCAAAACTGAAATACTTTGGCCACATAATGAGAAGACAGGATACCCTGGAGAAGAGGCTGATGCTAGGGAAAGTGGAAGGCAAAAGGAAAAGGGGCTGACCAAGGGCAAGATGGATGGATGATATTCTGGAGGTGACAGACTTGACCTTGGGGGAGCTAGGGGGAGCAACTGCCGACAGAAAGCTCTGGCATGGGCTGGCCCATGAAGTCACGAAGAGTCGGAAGTGACTGAACGAATAAACAACAACAATCGAGGAGAAAGAACGTTTCCTTTGTTGGAGGAAATAAGTGTTTCTGATCTTTTTGAAGTACAGTGTCTGGTGCTGTGGCAGAAAAAGACAAAATTCAGGTGTATGTGTCTTTGGTTCACAGACTATATAGTGAATTATTGTATGTGTGTGTATGCACACACACCTGCTTAGTTCCAGCCATCCTAAAAACGGGCAACTTGTAGTGGGTTTGCATGTGCAAAATTGTATTTTACTGTTTACATGGTGTGGCACATCTTGAAGGAGGATAAATGTCCCTGGTTTTGGAAAAGCATCTCAAGATACCATCATGAAATCTGGTCTGCACAGCACTCCCCAGCCACGCAGATAAAATCTGGATTCTGCACATGTAAAGCTAGCAAAATGTGTGTGTGGGGGGGGGAGGTTTTTTGGTGTTGCCATTTTCCAAAACTTACTGCAAACCTATGTTCTAAATCTCCTCTTAAACTGAGCTTAAACATCTGGTGTTGTTTCCTGTCCATCTACCTTTGCTTCTGACTATATGCACAGTGGGATCTACATTAAATTCTGTGTGACTCCTATCCATTTGTATTTTGTGTTTGCAGCTTCTATTTCTGGATCTCTGCAAAGAAACACCTGTTGTTCCTCGGTGTCCTGAATCTGTACAAAGGTTATTTGTAGTTTGAGTTTATGTAGATAGTCACTCTCAAGCTTCTCCTACTTTCTATCCACAGCTCTAACGCATAATTGTAGCTTGCTGGTGGTTAGGCTAAGTTCAGCTTCATTTATTTAAAGAAGAAATATCAGTATGGAACAACAAGTATAAAAGAATTACACATCTTAATCGGTTTTAAATAATCTGAATTTGAAATGTCAGCGAATGGTTGTCTGTAACAGATTCTTGAATTACAAGAATGGGATTGTTCAGTTACAGCAGCAGAGAAATCTGGCTGCAATTCCTAGCTCAGCCTTACAATCCTCGTAAGCTTTTGGGTATGTCACTTAATAGCTTCTTATAGCCTGATCTGCAAACTAGTCAGACAAGTTTTATAACACCTTTGTTCATTAAAAGTAACATGATATGATTGCCAGCTTGAGCTGATGCATGTTTGCTCAGTCCCATTGAATCCAAGGGGACTTTCTCCCAAAGCAGAGTACATATACCCACTTACCTGTGAATAAGCCCCATTCAACTCAACAAGGCATATTCCTGAGTAAATACATATAAGATCGCTCTATTAATGGCTGTCTCTATCATGTGAAAATGATGTTTCTCTTATTGAGGATGTTATCCCCTTTATAGTGTGCCCATGGTGCAGGAGAGGGCAACTTGTGGCCATCCATATGTTTTGGCCTACAACTCTCATTGTCTATCACCACTAGCAATGCTGGCTAGGCTCCCACTAGGCTGATGGGAGTTATAGGGCTAAATATCTGGAGGGCCACAAGTTGCCCACCCCTGTGCAACATCCTGCCTTATGTAGTGGATGGGGGAGGGCAGGCAGTCTTGCTTGGGGTGGGAGAAATGGAATTGCTTGCTTGTTGCATTTATGCCATCTACTGCATATCAAAATACAGCGACAGCGGACATGCATGTGGGAATGCTGATAATTTTAGAGCCAGACTGACATTACCTTCACTGCCTTCCATACACATTTATCTGATCACACAAGAGCTCTAGAGGCTACATGTGACTGAAGAACTAAGACCGCCTGGATGTAACTTCTCAGTAGCCTCCAAGAAGAGATCTACACTAAGCTGGATATACCACTTATAAACGTTTTTTATTGTGTATTGAGTCTTATCTTGCCACATGACGCTTGCCTTGTAACGTTGTATCGCTTACCCTTTGTCGTTTTATTTTCTGATCTTATCTGTAGAAGTGGTTGTATTTTCTCTTATGTGGCGGATTGCATCGTAAGAAACCTTCCTTTTTTCATATTCTTTTCCTTAGCCAATCACCTTCCTCGGGGCGTTTTCTTGCGTTTCAGCTTTCTTGCCTCCTGTTCCTCTTTGCAGCCACAACTTCTCTCCCCTCTCCCATGATCTGCATATGTACGGGCATTGTTCTATATGTGTTTACTCAGAAGTAAGACTCTCTCTGTTCAATGGGCTTTCCTCAAAGGTAAGCCAGCATGCGATGTTAGCAGTTGAAATCAATGGGATTTACTTTTGAGTAAGGGAACCAGCACACCTGTAGTTCATGAACTTGAAGATGCAAGCTAGCAGGGAGGGAGACTCCAGGCAGGGTTAGTGGATTTACTTTGCTCAAAAGTAAATCCCATTGGTTTCAACTGCTAACATCACATGCTGCTCCTTGGTGTGTGCTTAGGAAAAGGGAACAGAAAAAGGGGGAAACTTTCCAGCCCCCTCTTCTCTCCCCTCCAAGCACAGACCAAGGGGCAGCAGGTCATGTTAGCAGTTGAAATCAATGGGATTTACTTTTGAGTAAAGTAAATCACCTAACCCTGCCTGGAGGCTACTTCCTGCTTAGGAAAAGCTCCCAGGTGTGGAAAGAGGGGAAATCTTTCCACCATCACCCTTCATGGTTCTCTCAGAGGAGGGACAATGGAAGAAAAGAGGAAGTGGGAGGAACAATAAGCAGACGGGAATTGAAAAACACACATGTTACAACATATGTTGTGTAGCCCAGAGTGCTGCATTCCTACCGGAGAGGAAAACGGTAACGTTTTAAATCAGTATAACATACTACGTTTACCGACTGACAAAATGACTTATATATACCAGTGTAGATCTCGCCCATATGGAAACTAGGAACTAACTGGCATTCAAGATTTGACAGTAAATCAGGCAATCTTCCAGGGAGGGCAGGAAGTTCACAGAGAATCAAATTCAATGGTCACCCCCAGTGAGGTTGTCTGAAGGTAATAATGTTACCAATGCAACCTTTGTTGGGTGAAATTTATAAGCAGATCTGGGTTGAATTTAGGAGATGAAGGAGAGGACACAAATTCGGATGATCCTGAGCATCACGCAAGGTCTGCTGCAGCAGTTTGCACAAAGGCTGGAGCGAAGAATGAAAAAAGATACACAATATTGGGGGTGGGGTGGGGATGAAAGTCACCTACAGTCACAGGAAGCTACTTTATTATACCAAGCCATACCATTGGTCCTTCTAGTTCTATATTGTCTACACTGTTGGACAGCAGCTACCTAGGATTTTAGACGGGGGTCCTTCCCTGTTCTACTTCAAAATGGCATGGATTGAATCTGGGAAGTTTGCATGCAAAGCACGTGCTCTATCACTGAGCTACAGCCCTTAATCTAATCCCTGCAGTTTATGTTTAATGAGCTAATTGAATAGCCTTAAGCTTTACATATTGTGGTATTTAACTTTGTAGGGGGGGGCAGGAAGCAGTTTGATTTTTTAGGAGGTTTAAATGCAGTCAAGGTACAATCCTATGCAAGTTTAGAAAGAAATAGCTATGCTGGCTGAGGTATGCAGGGATTTGTAGGAGTTTTTCTGTCTAAACATGCATAGGATTGCACCCTTCATCACAAGCAGTGTAACTGTTAGCAAAACTAATCTTTCATTATTCAAAGTAAACAATTTTACTCATAAAAGAAAATCTGTTTTAAGGCCAGTATATCATGTACCCATAAATATACGCTGGAGGAAAATGGCAAAGGCAGAATCTAAAGCCGAAGAAAGTGTTTAGTAAAATATGGACCAAAGATAAGACTGTCATGTTCTTCTGCTCACCTTGTAGGGATGAAGAGCTCAGCCCTTTGCTGCGATTAAAATAACGGCTAGAGCTCAGCTGAGAGAAAAGTGGGACAGACTGAGGGAAAATAAGCCAAAAAGGGAGGGGAGGGCTCATTACCTCTCGCCTATGCATGCCATTTAGCCTTTAAATCTGGTCCCCACATCCAGCTTGTGTTCTATACGTGACTAGGCCAAAAGCCTATTGGTGTAGTGTATCCTTTAGTCCAGACTTGATCTTTACAAGCCGTGCAACACACTGCTAGCAACAATTGCCAATGCCAGGAAATACAGATTCCTGCTGGTAGGAAGGGTTGGACTAAGATATCTTGCCACCTGAGTCAAAAGACCAGAGGGGTAGTGGAGCCAGGGGGGTCACAGAGATGCAGTGCTGTTTTTTGTTTTAATTAGCAGAGACTCTTGACTAGGGTGACCATATGAAAAGGAGGACAGTGCTCCTGTATCTACAGAGTTGTGTAGAAAAGGGAATTTCAGCAGGTGTCATTTGTATGCATGCAGCACCTGGTGAAATTCCCTCTTTATCACAACAGTTAATGCTGCAGGAGCCCTGCCCTCTTTTGTATCTGGTCACTCTACTATAGCTCCTGCAGCTTTAACTGTTGTGATGAAGAGGGAATTTCACCAGGTTCTGCATGCATACAAATAACACTTGCTGAAATTACCTTTTCTATGCAAATGTTAAAGATACAGGAATCTTGTCCTCCTTTCCATATGGTCACACTGATAGTGAGCAGACTTCAGTTACCCACGGTTGGCCTCTATAATAGGCAGCTTTAAGTAGACTTCTCATATTCTTTAATTGGTACTAAGCAAGTGCAGATCCATATATTAACAATTGTAGATCTGCTAAGCCTTTGCCTGGTTACCTTGTCATTCTAAAATAAAGATGTTGTTGTTCTCTCCTGTGGGAAACAAAAGAGAAGTCCCCACTTCTCTTGAGTAGAGATTGTGCCTGAGCTAGGGAGAGAGACTTAGGGCCTGTTCAGACGACACGCTAAGCCATGCTTTTGCAGCAAATGGTTAGTGAGCATGTTTAAACCGTGGCTATGTAGACACTATGGTTAGGAATGGTTCACAGAACACGCTAAGCCATAATGTTTAGCTCAAAATGCTTAACCACCATTCGTTAGCATGTTGTCTGAATAGGGTAGGGTGACCATATGAAAAGGAGGACAGGGCTCCTGTATCTTTAACAGTTGTATTGAAAAGGGAATTTCAGCAGGTGTCATTTGTATATATGAAGAACCTTGTGAAATTTCCTCTTCATCACAACAGTTAAAGCTGCAGGTGCCCCACCCTCTTTTAAATCTGGTCACAGTATAGCTACAGTATAGCTCCTGCAGCTTTAACTGTTGTGATGAAGAGGGGATTTCACCAGATTCTCCATATGTAGAAATGACACCTGCTGAAATTCCCTTTTCTATGCAACTGTTAAAGATACAGGAGCCCTGTCCTCCTTTTCATATGGTCACCCTAGAACAGGGTTTTATGAAATCCACCCTGCTGCCTTCACTCTTTGGTCTCACTCCAAGGGGAAATACATGTGCTACCAGCCTGGAGAATTTGATGGTCCTTTGAGAATGTCCTATACTTTGTGAAGGCCCCAGGGAACAATCAGCTGTGACAGAGATTTGCTTTGTTAACTGAACAGACATGAGCTTTCTTTGTATATTTTTTCTGCCTCCCTATATCATCTTTGTATAATCACAAACTATTTGTGGTATGTTCCACTTTGGCAGGTATGAATCAGGATTAATTGGGACCTAAGTCAATCAGGATCCCATAAATCAGCGGTTCTCAACCTGTGGGTCGGGACCCCTTTGGGGGTCGAATGACCCTTTCACAGGAGTTGCCTAAGACCATCGGAAAACACATATTTCCAGTGGTCTTAGGAAACTGTATTGACTGAACTACGTCATGTATCATCTTTTGTGTTATTAAAGCTATTGTTATGTATTATTTTCATTAGCAAACCATCCCATGACAATGGATCGTGTAGAGAAGAATGAAAATAATTTTATGGTTGGGAGTCACCACAACATGAGGAACTGTATTAAAGGGTCGCGGCATTAGGAAGGTTGAGAACCACTGCCATAAATCAATAAAGATGCCTATGGAAAGCCCACAGCAGTACATTATGGCATTAGGCTTCTCCTGCTGTTGTAGCCTAGCAACAGCTCCGTTGCTGGAAGTAGCATATACTCATCATGACTAATTACAAGTAGCCACAGATAACTCTGCCCTCCATGGCAACAACCAAGGAGGTGCTTGAATAATGTTACAGTCTTCAGTTAGACATTTACTATATTAGAGAAGTTCTGGAGGAGAAACCATATTCTTATGCCCTGGCAGAGTATGTTGGTGAAGTCTCTATTTTTTGAGGCAAAACATGGTATTCCCAGAAAGCAATCTGGATGACTCAATAAATCAGCCTTTCTCAAATTGATGCTGTCCATAGGTTTTCGACTGGTACTCCATGAGAGCTTCGGCTATTGGGCAGTAAAAAAATGTAATAAATAAATAAATAATTCCCAGCCAGCATGGTCAATGGCCAGGAATTATGGGAGTTGAAGTCCAACACATCTGGAGGATACCAGGTTGGAGAAGGCGGCAGTAAGTTATTTGATCCAGAATTGCATGTCTTATTCACAGGGGCAAATGACCCTCCCTGGTATTCAATTTTGTAATCTGGGATTTCAGATTTTCTCTACAACTTTAAAGATTGTCTCGCCCTATATAGGTTTGTTAAAGCGTTGCAATCTTCAGGGGAGGCCAGTGCCAAATTCTGCAGAGTCCTACCTGGCAGCAACATGGCAATGGGGTGGCATCCTCCCTCTGCAATACATCAGTCATGTGCTTTTGACCATTATTAAAAAACGTACTTGTTTACTCTGGCTTTTTCCAACCATTAACTTGTCTAAATGTTGTTTTGTTTTTCTACTAAAGTATCATTTTATAATTTGTCGTAAACAGCTTTGGGATTTTTAAAATGTGAAGCAAAAATGGAAGTTTATTTTACTTATTTATAGTAGTTGCCTTATTTATTTAAAGTGGTTACCTTCTAGAATGAGAGGTGCTTAGGTCCCAACCTGCCTCTGAATCTCATCCCTGGCTAAGTTCCTCTCTCAACTATCAAACATATGAGAGACAAGCACTCTGCACATACTCAAATGCATCCCAGTCTTTGTTATTAGTTGACTCAGCCAACCCCTGTGTTAAAGTGAGAAAAGGCATGTGGGTTTGTGAACACATAATTTACTTTTGAAAATGAGTCAACTGATGCTAAACACATTTAGAAATATAAAGCCGTTACTCCTCCCATATGGTTTATTTAGGTTCTCAGTTTTTAAAGCATGAGTAGCAGTGATGTTCGTTACTCTTTCCAACATGCAAAAGGCACAAGAAAGTGAGAAACGTGATTTTCTGTGCAAAGTGTTTCTAAGAAAAATACACAGCGAGAAAGTGATTGGGGGAAAAAAAGAAAAAACTCCCCAAGGAAGGGGACCACGACCCAAATACAAACCAAAAAGAAATCCTTTGGAAATGGCTTAAATCTCATGAAAACAATCATGTTGTTAAGAGTCCAGAAAGGCTCCATTGGTGAAAAAATGCTTGGCAAATTCATGAAAGAAGCTTGAGGCAAACACCTCAGTAAGACAGAAATCCATCTGTGAAATCAAGGTTACAATCAGAAAAAACCCCATTGGCCGCTGGCTGTAAGATACAATTAAAAAAATTAAAAAAATTGAAGTAGAAAGTGGATACATTCTAAGCGCAGGTCAATAAAAATACTTGATCCAATGGAAATAATGATACAAAGAGAGAGACACACACAAATGACTCATTTCCACCATAAGCTAGAACTTCACAAACTACTGTGGTCTAACTGACTGTGCCCATTCTGTTTGTTTTTTTAAAGCCCCTGTCTCATCATCACAACACCACAACAACTCTTTGGAGAGAAGTCTCTCCTATTTGCACCCGTGAAATAATGTGCTATGTGGCCAACAAACATTGGAAGAAACGTAAAGGTACAGAAGAGAACCCCACTTTTCAATTTTGTGTTGCTGGGGTTGCCATCTCTCTCCTGATGGCGTTTGCCTGTGCTAGAGGGCAGTTTTGCTCTACAGTGGTTGTGTAAAGCATTAAACATACCCACTGTTCACAATTTTATCATACTTAAACCTAAAAAAAAGGCATTGTACAAGTTGAATATTTTCGTTGATTCGCTTCCTTGCAGTATACGTTTTCTACTTCTAGACTATGGAATGTTACATTAACAGTATATTCATATTGGTTTCAAATTTCGTTACAGTTACTGAAGATTCATCATGGTTTTCACACAGCACAGAGACACCAAACTAAACACCAGAACAGCCAGCATTAGATGTATTTTTTCTTTAGATACCAATAGGCAAAATACCCCATCCCTCCTAGAGATCCCATGAGGAAGGAGGCTCCGAAAAAGGATGGAGGTTTCCGCTTCACCAGCCTGAAGGCGTTAGGTACCACTGCCGAGAGGAGGGTGGTGTGTATGTCTCCCAAAACTTTCCTGAAGGCAAAGCGTTTTTGTATCCTTTCAAAGAAGTTCTGTAGGTTGGGTCTGCTGCCATCTTCCCAGTATTTCTTAGAAAGTCCTAGAAACTTGAGGCGGTGCAATGTGGCTCCCAGCAAGATGTCAGCCAGGGTGAATACACACCCGCAAAGCCAGAGTTCACACTTCTGTCCTGAAGAACAAAGGCACAATAGAAACATTTTTTAAAAATAATAATAATCATATCTCATTTCAAAACTTGGGAACTGATACAGAACCCAAAGTTGATCCTTAATCATCTTCCATTTTGGGTTGATTAAATGGTGTACTTGATTAACAGTTGGCTTCCAGGGTTGATTAAATAGTCCTCTAGTAATAGGACTATGATGGTAACTTGGTCACTATTCCCAGGTTTGGCAATTTATGTATTTTGCTAACTCTATACTACCAAATCCTTATGTTTCGCTAAAGTCCATGCTTCAGTCATAACTCTACTGATAAATTGTGAGGGATAGGGGGAGGATTTTAAAACTTAATTAAAATTCATTAATCTACCAATGAATCAATGTATCACTTGAGACTAATGTAGTGCCCTTTCGTGAAAACAGTCTTAGCTGACACTAGAGTAAGAAGAAAAAGATATGGTAAGGCTTCCCTTTCCCTCTGCATGGCCTGATCAAGAGGGCAGAGCTCTTGGAGCTTTAACTGTTGTGATGAAGAGGGAATTTCACCAGATACTGCATGCATACAAATGACACCTGCTGAAATTCCCTTTTCTATGCACTTGTTAAAGATACAGAAGCCCTGCTCTCCTTTTCGTATGGTCACCCTAATCATAACTGAGTTTTTTGCTCTGAGTGTGTGTGTGTGTCTGTCTTGCCATTTTTTAAAGAAAAATGGATGAGCATGGGGTAGGTATGACACACACACACATACAGTTGTGTAGAACAGATTATACAAATTTGCATGGTTTCTTATATTGCATGATTTATTTTGCAATTATTGATGTTTTGCATAATCCATCATACTAGTCAGTAGAAGGAGCTTGACAGGGCATGAAATCCCACCCTCTCCACTGGAAATCTGCAGCAACCCAAAAGGGCTGGAAACTTAGATCAGCTTCTGAGATTTTGTTAGGCATTGATCATGTAATTTCAAGCATATTGTTGCAAGCACAAACTTGGTGTCTCCCTCCCTCCCCCCCACTAAGCAGTCCCATTTCTCAGGAAAAACACACATTGCAGCTTTTCTGTGCTTCGGCAAAGCCAGACACAATCCTGCGTGCATTTATAGGAAGAGTTCCTAAGTATAATAATATAAAGCCAAATCTTCATAACGTTGAATTCTGAGCAAGTGATCCATTCTCTTGGGCACAAAATGTTGTGCCCTAAAATAGCATTTGAAAACATTATTTATATTCTCTCTTTCTTTCTCTGCCTCTTACATTGGAGCATATTGCACTCATTGCCTGTTACTGTGATGTCTGTCACCTTGGCACCTTTGTATATAGCTCGCCCAGGCCTGCTAGGAATTTTTCAAGCATATCACTGTGAGAGAATAGAAGTGGTTCAAGCTGTACAAGCCCAGATGATTTTCAAAGCCTTATAGAAAGCCGCTGTGCAGGCCAAACCTCGAATATATTGACAGGTGCAGTTATTAGAAATGTCATGTTTATAATCTTGAATAGCCACTGCCTCTTCTGGGAAATGTCTTTCCAATGGAAAGAGTTCCCTGCTGCGTGAGCAGAGATTTATTTGGCTCAGATACAGATGCAAATTCTTTAAGGGTAGAACTACCCACTTCTTTTCTCCAGTTGGGGTAAAAGCAGCTGGGGGTATTTTCAGCAGGAAAAAAATGTGCAAGGTGGAAGGATTAAGAAGTCTCTCCCCTGCTCTTCTTTGTCTTCCACTTCACATTGCAGCCCCAGAGGCTACACAGCACAAAAAGTGTCCCCCTACATATGTACGTCTGCTTATTTATTTATTCAATATTTTGTGTCCTGTCTGCCTTGCAGTTCTTGGAAACAGTACGGCTAACACAAAATACCAAAGCAATCATAAAGTAAAAATATAAACATCCTTAAAATCACAATACAATAAAACAGCAGCAATAAACTCCTTAAGATCACACCTAAGCTTTACATGAGTGTCCAAAAGCTTGACCAAATTAGAATGTCTTTCATCTTTCCTTGAACAAATGGACTCTGGGGGCAAACCTAATATCACCATGGTGAGCATGTCTTGAGATGTTCACTCTAAATCCCACCATTGAAAAGTACCAATTTCCTGAGGTATTTTCTGTCTCCCCACTACTATCACTTTTATGGGTGAATTGTGTAAGCATCCTAACATACGAGTAAATTAGAATAACCACATTAGTTTACACCCTGTGTAAATAACCACTCATGGCCCTTTACATTATAAGTGGTATTATAAGCTCCAGTTGAGTAAATCACTGGCCTGGATCCTTATGAGGAGAGACTGAAAGAACTGGGCATGTTTAGCCTGGACGGAGACTGAGGGGAGACATGACGGCACTCTTCAAATACTTGAAGGTTATCACACAGAGGAGGGCCAGGTTCTCTTCTCGATCATCCCATAATGCAGGACATGGAATAATGGGCTCAAGTAACAGGAAACCAGATTCCAGCTGGACATCAGGAAAAACTTTCTGACTGTTAGAGCACTACAGCAATGGAACCAATGACCTAGGGAGGTCGTAGGCTCTCTTACACTAGAGGCTTTCAAGAGGCAGATGGACAGCCATCTGTCAGGGATGCTTTAAAGTAGATTCCTGCATTGCACAGGGGTTTGGACTCAATGGCCTTATAGGCCCCTTCCAACTCTACTATTCTATGATTCTATCCAGGCCAAAGCAGTTGCACTTCACTCTCACTGAAATCAATGGCATTTAAATTAGACATAAGTAACTTTTCAATGAGACTCAAGTGTGATGAACTTGACCTGGATCCAACTATCTGGTAGTGGTAGTAAGTGTTAGCGTAGCCCATTATTTGGACTGTTCAAATGTACAGGAAATACTCAAACAATTGCTTTCTCTCTGCACCTGAACTCTCAATTGGTTCATTAAGTATAATGGGATGAAGCAGGACGTGAACAGCTGTACAAAATGGTTAGAGGACCCTTGATGAGAACACTAGACCCTTATGAGCTGTACTCAATAGAAGGAGGCTTAAAAAGCATACTTATTGGTCAATCTGAGCTCCATCAGATGAGTGTTATTGCACGTTCATTACTAGGCACTTACGAATTTTTGCGGGTCCCTCTCACAACATTGTCTGCCTCCTGCACGCCTCCCACCCCATCTAGCCTTCTTTGCGGGACAAAAAAACCCACCCCAGTAAGTCTGACTTATTTTTAAAGATGGAAGTTGCCACTATCTCCTGCTGTGTGCAGAAGAAGCGGTGGGATCAAAATGGCCCACTGAATGGGCCATGTGCAGGTTGTTTGCTTCCTCTTTCAAAAGAGGAAGTAATGATGGACAAATGCGCAGGGGGAGAAGCGACGGTAAGCAAACACGATTTTCCCTTGTGCGATGACGCACCATATCTCCCTTTATAAAAGGTGTCCAGGGTATTTTTTTAGCACATATACACAGTCAAACCTAGGACACAGCTGGGCACTCAAAGATGTTGAAACACAGTGACTGCCTGCTGAGTAGATCAAAGGGAACGTGGACTTGAAATTGGGGCAGATACTTCAAAGATTTTTGTTAGGTAAAAATAAAATGTGCTCACTTAATGCAACTTTACTGTCCTTGAGATGGCTGCTTCTATTTTCCAGCTATCAGGATTTAGATGCAGGACTTTGTAAGGCAAAAGTGAGCTGTAAGTATTCTGTTGGAGCCGCTGATCTTCAAACAGATGGAAGCAATACTTTTGCATACATTAAGGCAGGATCTACACTACTGCTTTATAAACGTTTATAATGGTATTGACAACTGTTGGGGCCCATGACACATACCATATACCATTTACAAAACACTTTCAAAGTGTTATATGCTGCTTGGTGTAGCTCTGGTAAATCATCATCATATTTAGTAGGGCTGTGCAAGCCTCGGGCATTGGACTCAGAAGTCCGAAGCACGGAGCCATTTTATGATGGAGCCACCATTTTCTTGCACAGACCTAGGCTGGTAGGCCCCCATGCAGCCTCCAACTCCCAGCATCCAGTGCATTGGAGGGCTGAATGTACTGGGGCCTCGCTGCCACCATTGCCTCCTCTTCGCCACCACCATCGATTGCCTCCTCTTCGCCGGCTTCCCCACAAGATCACGTGTAGAAGCTGGTGATCTTGTGCAGAAGCTGGCAATTGCGCCGGCAAAGAGGAGGTGATAGGTAGTGGCAGCGAGGCCCCGGTACATTCATACATTAGTTACAATGTAGACAGCACAGAATAATAAATAGTAGTGCAAATCCTCAATGAGGTCTATGGAGGGGAGGCAATGGAAGAACAGGATGAAAGTTGCAGTGGCTGTATCCACTCTTGGTTCTTGGGAGCATTTGAAGGTATTGGTATTGCCCCCTGAGAAAGAATCTGGAATGATATTTGCCTAAACATAGGCCTATATTTAAAGACTATGGACTACTCTGTACAAGGTTTGCTCTTTGGCAGCCTTCCTGAGCAGACCTAGAAAATAATTTTCACATCAGTATGATTCATACCTTGATATTCAATTTTTCTCTTCTCCAGTTCAGCCTCAATCTGATCTAGCACCATTCCCAGCTCACCCAGGATTTTCTTCAAGTAGTTGACATTATCATGCTCCAGGATCTTGGCCTAAACAAAAGCAATGAAAGCTTTATATCCAAATCAAAGGAGAAGGTTGTGGATTCTGCAAAAGAGCTTCAAACCAACAATTAGAATGGTGTGTGTGTGTGTGTGTGTGTGTGTATTGTTCTTAACACAAATGACTTATCATTATTTTGGTTATTCTGCAATGGGAAATGTTCAGCAGACAAGATATTCAGAAATGTATGGATTAAAAAAAATCACTCCCAAGCTTTACCAAGGAGATTCATCCTAGATGTAGGATAACCAGATGCAGTAGAGGATAAGACTCCTGTACCTTGTAATAGTTCAGCAGGTGTGCTTTCCCCACTTCTGCATGCCAAGCTGCACCTACCAAGCCTCCTTTTTTTGTCACAACTGTTAATAGTACAGGTGGTCCTGGACAGCTTTGCATTGGGTCACTCTACCTAGTTCAGCTTAGTTCCTAAAAGACCAACCAAGATAGATTTTCTCTAGGACTTGGGAGGGGGGACACCACTGACATTTTTTCTATCAAAGGCTATTGACCAATAGGAAAAACCAATCTGGGGCTACGTACAATTAATTACTTAATTCTGTTAATTACTTGTGTTAATTACCTGATTGCATTAATTCTACTGTAGTTCTTAATTGTATTACACATACCATAAATAAAGCAAAATGCTTAATTTCATCCTACCCCAGGCATTTCCAGGGAGCTCCTTCCCCTGCTACACCAGTCCTTCCTACAGGGCAGACTGGATGAACTTATTAGGAGTAGGAAGGACACAGTGCCAGGGCTGCAAAATGGCAGACAATGGGCATAGTCACAGAGGCAGGACCAGAGCAGCTGATGGGTCTCTCTTTGGAAAACCTTGTCCTCTGTAGCGCTCAGGTCCAGCACAACTGTTTCCACTGAAGACCTATCACCATCCCTGGTATCAATATCCAGCCAAATCCTCTGGGGCATTGGGGGTCTTGATAAAGCCACATTGTGGGAGGTCAATCCTCATTCTCTCCCCAACCATAACAAGTGCCGCTATGAGTTTCTCACCATGAGTTTCTTCTGTTTGGAAAGGTATGGCTCTGTTAGCTGTGGCTCCTCTTCGTGGTCTAATTTCATCAGGTCTGTGCTGGCGTTAACTAAATGTCCTGTGAAAGATGGAAAGAGAATGGGCTGTGGTAAGACCTCTCTCACATCTTCTGTATCAGCAGACAGATCACTGTCTTCCCAGAGATGTCTAGAAGTGCCTTAGCCTTCCAAGCATTAGCCATACATACTTGAATTCAACACCCAGAGAAATCAGCAGCAGTACTGGGCAAGTTAAAAAAGTAAGGGGAAGGTAGAACTTCCATGTAACGTCCATAATATTATTAGCAGTCCATATCTTTGGCTGGACCTTTGAGAAAGAAGTCACAACACAGTGGTAGGCCATATGTTTTGCATGGGGGCATGAGGAACCTTTTTACTATTGAGGGCTGCATTCATAATCTTCCCAGGGCCATATTCTCTCATGTTGGAGCTGTTTGGCAGTGAGACAGACTGAGAAGATGGTGGACTCTCCCTTCATTAGAGGTTTTTAAGCAGAGGCTGGATGGCCAACTATGCTGCAGTAGTGAATTTCCTGCAGTGGCAGGGGGTTGGACTCGATGACCTCTGAGGTCCCTACAATGCTCTGTGGAAGGGGGAGGGGGGAACCTCTTTCTCCCAAGGGCCTAATTGGTTCCAGACAAGTGCATAAGGGGCCACATGTTTTTGCTAGCACTTTGACTGGGGAATGCGAGGGAGGAGTGAAGCCTCCTCAGGCCGCACCTCAGTTGCTCCCCACCCCCTCTCCCTTCTCTGAGGGGGGAAGCCTGGTGGGCTGGATTTGGCCTACAAGCAAGAAGTTATCCTTCCCAGCGTTATTCCTTGCTCACATCAGGTTACCACCTCCTACTTTGGATAGCAAATATTGTCCGTTATTGTCTCCTGTTGAAATGGAAGGAAAAGGTAGCCATGGTTAATCCCACTTTGTCTTCCACATCCCATCATCTACCCCTCCCTCAAATACTGTAGTGGGCATGTCTTGAGATGTTCAAGTCAGTAGGTGCAGGGGCAGGGTGAACAATAGGGCCTGGGAGGGAATGGAATGGGGCCGTGGTTGTATTTCCAATTTTTACAACCGTTAATTTAAAGGGCAAAGTCTGGTGCCTGGAGTGAGGCTCCTGAATGATTGCTAGGGCCATTCCATTAAAGGCTTTATACATGATAACCAGCATCTTGAAGTGTGTCGAAAAAACCACAGGAAGCCTGTGGAAATGACTAAGGCAGCCTTCCCCAACCTGGTGCCCTCCAGATGTGTTGAAACTGCAACTCCCAGAATTTGAAGTGGGAATTATGAGAGTTGTGGTCCCAACATAGCTGGAGGGCACCAGGTTGGGGAAGGCTGGACTAAGGCCTGGTATTGTATGATCTTAGCTGCCTGCTCCAATTAGGAAATGCATGTATTTTACCAACACATGTATGACAGTGCCCAATTCTAGACTAAGGAAAAGTCCCAGTGCTGAACAAACATATTCGCAGGAATCTTTTCTTCAGGACAAACCATAAACAAATTAGGCCAATAACAGCCAGTATTTATCGTTCTCCTGTCCTGACATCGCACCTCCCTTAAGTATTCATTTTTAATTATCACAGCATCATTGGCTCAGCAAAACCAGCGGCTGGAAAATAAATCAGCTTCTTATTGGCCTTTTCTCAACCAGCCAAAGTGATTAAGGCCTCTACAGCAGCAACCCTGTTATTCCCCCCCACTTTTCCTGCACGGTGAACTTGATTGGATGAGTAAGGCCAGAGGACACAGCTATTTTCCAATCTAGCTCTACAACTTCCATGGATAAGAAGGTTATTGGAAGGAGATTTTTTAAAAAAAGAGAGAGAGAGAGAGAGAGAACGAGTGTATCGTATTTAGAGACGGTAGCTTCAGTGTCATTTAAAGCTTGAGGCTACACAAATAACATTGCTGAACTTGTTTTGGAGTCCATGATAGGAAATCTTGATGATCTGATCAGTTACTGAATCTAGCACCAGGGCCAAAGGAACTCCACATATACAGCTGACACTAGACCTAAAAGCAGACATCATTGCCAGGGGAAGTGAAAACATCCACTCTTACACTTGGCAGAATTCTAGACACGGCTGTATCATCATAAACCGGAAAGCAAAAGAAACCCTTAAAGTAATATTTGTAACACTTCACCAGGACTTGTTATAATAGCAGTTGACAGCAGAATGCTTATCAAATTTGCAGATGACACAAAATTGGGTGGGATAGCTAATACCCTGGAAGACAGAAGCAAACTTCATAGTGATCTTGATAGGGTAGAGTGCTGGGCTGAAAACAACAGAATGAAATTTAATAGGGATAATGCGAAGTTCTACACCTACAAAAAAGAAACCAAATGCACAGTTACAAGATGGGGGATACTTGGCTCAGCAATACTACAAGCGAGAAGGATCTTGGAATTGTTGTAGATCACAAGCTGAATATGAGCCAACAGTGTGATGTGGCTGCAAAAAAAGCAAATGCTATTTTGCGCTGCATTAATAGAAGTATAGCTTCCAAATCACACAAGGTACTGGTTCCCCTCTATATGCCACTGGTTAGGCCTCATCTTGAATACTGCGTCCAGTTGCCACACTTCAAGAAGGATGCAGACACACTAGAGGAGTTTAAGAGGAAGGCAACAAAGATGATCAGGTAGCTGGAAACAAATCCCTATGAAGAGAGACTGAAAGAACTGGTCATATTTAGCCTGGAGAAGAGAAGATTGAGGGGAAACATGATGGCACTCTTCAAATACTTGAAAGGTTGTCACACAGAGGAGGGCCAGGATTTCTTCTCGATCATCCCAGAGTGCAGGACACAGAATAAAGTGCTGAAGTTACAGGAAGCCAGATTCCAGCTAGACATCAGGAAAAACTTCCTGACAGTACAAAGATGAAACCAATGGCATAGGGAGGTTGTGGGCTCTCCCACACTAGAGGCATTCAAGAGGCAGCTGGACAGCCATCTGTCAGGTATGCTTTAGGGTGGATTCCTGCATTGAGCAGGGGGTTGGACGCGATGGCATTATAGGCCCCTTCCAACTCTACTATTCTATGATTCTATGATCTTCAATAAAAAAAAAAGGGAGGGATGGGGGAGAGCTCCTCAAAGCAGATACTGGAATTGGCTAAGGGCCAAACTACATTTTAAGTGTGAGACCTATGATTGGATCTTCCAGTGTAATTTACTTTTTCTAAAAGCAGTGATGAGGCCCTCAATTTCTAAAAGCAGTAATGAGGCCCGCTGCAAGAAGAAAGGGTTAAATATTTATTTATTTATTTATTTATTTATTTATTTATTTATTAAACTTATATACCGCTCCCATAGCCAGGGCTCTCTGGGCGGTTTACAGAAATTCTAAAATTGAGGTAAAAACAAGTATACAAAATTTAAAACTCTAAAACACAGAACATACACACATAAAGCATTAAAAACCAATTAAAAACTAAGCATGTGGGTAATTAGGATGTGCTGCCATATGCCTGGGCAAAGAGGAAAGTCTTAACCTGGCGCCAGAAGGATAGCAGCATTGGCGCCAGGCGAGCCTCATCAGGGAGATCATTCCACAGTCTGGGGGCCACCACCGAAAAGGCCCTATCCCTTGTTGCCACACTCCGAGCCTCTCTCCATGCTACAATCTGTCTCTCCATGCTACAATCCTGATCCAAATTAGAGAGCCCCATTGCTTCAGCTATGCGGTGGTATACAACAACAACACAACAACAACAACAGCGAGGCTTTCTACACAAGGCTTTTATTGGCCCCATTCAGAAGACACCTTAAGTCACGGCTTTAATTTATTTATTTATTTATTTATTTATTTATTTAATTACATTTATATACCGCCCCACAGCCGAAGCTCTCTGGACTAAAGCCTTATTCACCGTGGTTAAAGCCATGGTTTAAGGTTTTCTTCTGAACACGGCCATTATGTGCTCATGATCGCTCACGCACAGTAGTTTGCAGGTCCTTTATGCAATACCATCATCTTCCAGGGCTTCTCCCATGCTCTGTGAGCATTATTCACAGTTTTTTTCTTAACACGGAAAATGTGGTATTTATTTCTGATTGGCTTCTATAAAGCCATAGAACACTTGTATAATTGTAAAACTCTGCTATACCACAGGACCATCTAGTGGCTGTATAATGAAACACAGAAAGGCAAAGAAAGAAACCCCCCAGAAAAAAGTACATGTAAAGGATCGGATCTTAATCCCACAAAGAATCCGGAAGTAGGAGCCCCAGTAAAGGTGCAGGATAAAAGCCTCAAGTAGAAATGCCCTAAGAGCATAGGAAGCTGCCTGACATCAAATTACACCATCAGTCCATCTAGCTCAGTATTGTCAACACTCAGTATTTTCCAGAGTTTTAGATAGGTATCTTCATCAGTCCCTACTTGGAGATGTCAGAGATTAAACCTGGGACCTTTTGCATGCCACACATGTTTACCCCTGAGCTACATCCCTTTTCTCTCCCAATTTGCCCTGGGAGATACAACTACAAATTTGCCAAGTAACATCTACATAGGTTCTGCACTGCATCATGGGATTCAATCCCTCACTTAACCAAGTATATCAGAAAATAAGGTTCATGTATATATTTGATCAAGGCCCTGCTTTGACAGTGCCAGTGCTTTCTCTGCTGTGGAGTGGCAGTGGCTAATCCTGACGCAGAGGGAGGGTTTGGGCTTTCTGGCAGCCATTTGTCCCACTGAGCCCACCCTTTGCCCTGGCGGACAGCAACCAATCAGGGGTTGTCATCTGTCCAGGAATGACATTGGAGTGAGGTTAGTCTTTTTAAAATGGCAGCTTCGCAGCAAAGCCCCACAATGGCTGTGAGCTGGCTGCTGTGTTGTATAACTCATACAGCACCACTGCGCATCAACTGTGGGGCTTTCAAAGTGACTAGGCAACCCCCAAGTCACAGGTCAACCCAAAAGGAGGGATCGGTGTTTAACAGAATCACTCAGTAGCTAGAGTGGAGAAGGAAGATAAATAAGTAACATAGGGAAAGAGAAAGCCAGAGGGTTGGGAAATGAACATAAATTACTTTAATCTTAGCTGAACTGAGCATGCATGAACTATCTGTCTCTTCCCCTCCTGTTCTGCCCAACTGGTTTTGGCAGACTTTAAACTTCAGTGATCTTTGCGTAAGTGCTGCCAGCCCTGGCCTGGAATGGCATCCGGCCATGGGTATCATTAACCCAAGGGCTACAACAAGGCTTTTATTTTCATTTAGTAGGGTGACCATATGAAAAGGAGGACAGGGCTCCAGTATCTTTAATAGTTGCATAGAAAAGGGAATTTCAGCAGGTGTCATTTGTATATATGGAGAACCTGGTCAAATTCCCTCTTCATCACAACAGTTAAAGCTGCAGGAGCTATACTAGAGTGACCAGATTTAAAAGAGGGCAGAGCACCTGCAGCTTTAACTGTTGTGATGAAGAGGAAATTTCACCAGGTTCTCCATATATACAAATGACACCTGCTGAAATTTCCTTTCCAATACAACTGTT
Source organism: Elgaria multicarinata webbii (assembly GCF_023053635.1). Taxonomy (NCBI): domain Eukaryota; kingdom Metazoa; phylum Chordata; class Lepidosauria; order Squamata; family Anguidae; genus Elgaria; species Elgaria multicarinata. The sequence goes on from NC_086171.1 coordinate 191,767,037, forward strand.
AAAGATACAGGAGCCCTGTCCTCCTTTTCATATGGTTACCCTACATTTAGTCACCACAAAGGATCATTTTAAAAAGGTGTCCTATGTTGGTTCAAAGTCATTAGCTCACTCTCCAGCTACAAATCCTTAACTGAGTCTGATGCAAGGGTGTAGTAAGCAATGAGGGCTTCTGTAAGACATTGACGGTAATTGGCAATTGCCATTCAGTGATATTCTGCCTCTGAACATGGAGGTTCTAGCTAGCCTTCATGGTGCATTAATGCCCACATTCCTGGGGAGTTTAGGATACGCAATTTGTTCTTACAGGGTCACATAAGCACTTCTGTGAATAGAGACACTGCAGCCAGAAACAAACTGGGAACCAAATTGGTAGAGAAAATCATTCCCATGTAAATAATCTTGTTTAGGCATAAGGCAACCCTAGCCTGAGTTTCAAATACCAAGCCAAGTTAAGGACGTTAAATAAAAAAAGTCTTTACAGTTGTAAATTGAGCAGCTGGATCCAGAGTTATCCAGTGACACTGAAGTACAAGACCCTCCGGTATTATTGTGACAAAGTCACTGTCCAGAGCAGAACTGCATTTTGAGAGACGACCTTGTGGCAGAGTTAAATTTGGCATTGTCAATGTTTCATGAAAGCTTGTAGGTCAAGTACAGAGACTGATGCCAACTCGCCCTGCCTCTGTAACCTAATCTCCATAGATCAGGGCCAGCCCAAGAAGGTAGAACATCCAGCAGAAGCACCCAGCCCAACCCAAAATGGTTAGAAACTTTAGTTGCATTGATTTCAGTGGGAGACCTTTTACATTTAAAAAGAGGGACTTGGTTTTGTGCTGGCTTTCTACACAAGACTTTTATTGCACACTTGTGATTCCTCACTCCTGGTAGTTTATAGGCGCTTTAGATTATGTTGTCATCCCTCAGGGCCTCTCCTATGCTTTGCAACCATTATTTTGGGGGTTGTTTGTTTGTTTGTTTGAGGAAAGTCTGGTATATCCTGAATGCACTATGAAACTCTGTGTATTTGCACAATTCCGCTACACCACAGTGCCACCTAGTGGTTGTGTAGTGGAACATATGGAAAGGGAGAGAAAGAAAAACCCTGGAGGAAAAGTTAGGGCGCACCTGGAGGTGGCAACTATCCTATGCAGGGTGGCTGCAGCATGGAGGGAATCCTCTCCTCTGTGCTCCCACCGCTCTGCATTTTTGCCTCCATGGCCAATTTTGCCCATCTAAGCACAGCTTTGGGTAGGAGGGAAGGAGCCTGGAGTCTCGATAGGAAGCTGCTTCACTGAGGCATCTACTTCCAGATTCTTTGCAGGTTTAAAATCAGCTCTTTTATATGGGTTTCCCCCCCACACACACCCGGGGGATTTCTTTCTCTGTCTTTCTATTTTTCCACTAGGTGGTGCTGTGGTATAGTGGAATTGTGCAAATACACAAGGCTACTATAATGCCATTCAGGAAAATACCAAACTTTCCATATTAGGGGGGAAAAAACTGTGACAATGGTTGCACAACACAGGAAAGGCTCTGGAGGATGACGATGTCATGTAAAGGACCCACAGACTACTGTGAGGAATCACAACTGCGCAATAAAAGTCCCATGTAGAAAGTCTCCATTCCTCTCCACCATGGGGCATTCTGAGGTGGGGGCATGGCAGTTGCCAGGAGGCGACCATAGGAGGGAACTCCAACTGCCATCAACTCCTGTTTTTATATTTGAAATCAATATAAAATATTTTAAATAAATTAATATATTAATACAGATTTTCTTCGTTGCTTTTATCTTTGTATGTTATTTTAACTTGCTTTAATGCATTTTGTGCACTGCTCTGTGGTTTGATAATGAAGGGTGGTATATAAATATTATAAATAAAATAATAAATAAATATTTTTTTAAAAAAAAAAAAAACTTGTGCTGAATCTGCCACAACTGCTTAATCCTCCCCCCAATATTTGCAGATTTCCCTCCGCTTCCCCAAATGCCCTGCCTCCAAATAGGGTGTTGAATTTGAGGGCCATTTTTGGGTCAGCCCTACTCTCTTTGTAGCAGCTACGTTTCCCAAGTGGGGCAAAGAAGATTAAATTGGCCACTAGGAAAAGAGAGATAGGAAGATAAAGAATGGACTATTCTGTCTAGGGTGACCATACGAAAAAGGAGGACAGGGCTTCTGTATCTTTAACAACTGTATAGAAAAAGGAATTTCAGCAGATATCATTTGTATGCATGCAGCAGCTGGTGAAATTCCCTTTCCATCACAACAGTTAAAGCTGCAAGAGCCCTGCCCTCTTTTGTATCTGGTCACTCCACCAAAGAGGGAAAGGTTCCTGCAGCTTTAACTGTTGTGATGAAGAGGGAATTTCACCAGCTGCTGCATGCATACAAATGACACCTGCTGAAATTCCCTTTTCTACGCCAGTGTTAAATTTATTTATTTATTGCATTTTTATACCACCCAATAGCCGAAGCTCCCTAGGCGGTTCACAAAAATTAAAGATACAGGAGCCCTGCCCTCCTTTCCATATGGTCACCTTTTGTCAATGGGAAACAGTAACACACATCAGATGTCTTCAAACTCAACATCTGTTTATTATAACTTTAGAGTTATAGGGGTGGGTTAAAAATGTAATGAATGAGTGAATAAAATAACTTACAGAAACACAAAAACAACCTTCTTTTATATGTTAAAGGAGCATAAACAACTTCATTGGACAATTGTCTCTGGTAACTGGCACAGTCATATAGGCCCAGGATTACGCAGGCCAAATTGATCCTAGTGACTTCTGACTAAAAGCAAAAGCATCCCTCACATGGCCTGCCAACACTGAGGCCTTCTGGGCTTGCTTCTTACACAACAAAAGATTCAGCCAGGAGTTTCTCCTTTACTGTATGGTTGCTATTCCCTCCACCCTTCTCTGCCTTTTTGTTGCAGAAGCCTTCAGAATACTCAATAAGCAATACTCTTACATGGTGAGACTGCTCTCAAGTGGTGAGAGTAAGAAGAACAGAAGAAGAGCCATCCTGGATCAGACCAAGAGTCCATCCAGTCCAGCACTCTGTTCACACAGTGGCCAACCAGCTGTCAACCAGGGACCCACAAGCAAGATACAGTGCAACAGCACCCTCCCACCCATGTTCCCCAGCAACTGGTTTATATAGGCTTATATTGCCTCAGTTACTGGAGGTAGCACATAGCCATCAGAGCTAGTAGCCATTGATAGCCTTCTCCTCCAGGAATTTATCCAACACTTTTTAAAGCCATCCAAATTGGTGGCCATCAGTCCATCACTACATCTTGTGGTAGTGAATTCCATAGTTTAACTATGCGCCGCTGTGTGAAGAAGTAGTCCCTTTTATTCTGTCCTGAATCTCCCACCAATCAGCTTCATGGGATGACCCCAGGTTCTAGTATTATGAGAGAGGGAGAAAAATGGTTCCCATAATATTCCTATGGAATTCCCTGCCTTTGAAGGTCAGGCAGGTGCCAGCATTGTATTGCTTTCGGCGCCTCCTGAAAACATTCTTGTTCCAAGAAGCTTTCCTTGAATCACCGGCCACGGTTTTATCTGAACCTTGTTCTTTTAAAATAGAATAAAAACACCATTTAAAATATGTTTTAAATCTTTTATTCTATTTGTTCACTGCTCCAAAAACTTTGGACAGGGAGCGGTATGTTAATATTGTAAATAATAATAATAAAAAATAAATATTATCATGCAACCGGGCTCTGAGTGTGCATGGAGATTCTAGACTTCCTGGCTGAGAGAGGTATCAAAGTGTTTGGATGAAAATTGCGAGATTAAACAACAACAACAACAACAGCTTTGCATACTTCTTTGGAGCTTCAGAATCAAGATTCAAAGTTGCCCAATTATGCCTAACATCCATGCCCCGAATCTGCATCTTAGCAACCCTCCACTGAATCGTCCAGTGCTATCCACCAGGTAACAGTGTCTTAATAGGGTCGGGGTGCTGAACCTCTTTCAGTCCAAGGGCCAAATTTCATTTCAGAGAAGCTCTCGAAGGCCGTGTTTCAGTAGCGAGTGAGGCTGCAAAAGCGGCGGGGCCAAAATGCCCCAAATTTATTTATTTATTATTTATTTATTTATTACATTTTTATACCGCCCAATAGCCGAAGCTCTCTGGGCGGTTCACAAAAATTAAAATCATCATAAAACAACCAACAAGTTAAAAATACAAATACAAAATACAATATAAAAAGCACAACCAGGATAAAACCACGCAGCAAAATTGATATAAGGTTAAAATACAGAGTTAAAACAGTATAATTTAAATTTAAGTTAAAATTAAGTGTTAAAATACTGAGTGAATAAAAAGGTCTTCAGCTGGCGACGAAAGGAGTACAGTGTAGGCGCCAGGCGGACCTCTCTGGGGAGCTCATTCCACAACCGGGGTGCCACAGCGGAGAAATGCCAGCATGTTGCAGTTTTCACTGCTTGCTGCCAGTAACTAGGCCATCAGAGAGGCATTTCAACTTTTTAGAATGGGAAGGAACTGCACAATAGCTGGGAAACTACCCAACGATTGGTGGTTGGGGAAAAGAAGGGGGCGTGGAATCCCAGGAGGTCCAGATTCCGCTGCCAGGCCTGAGGTTTTGCACCCGTTTGATAAGCACCACATATCCATCAACAACAATCCCAGCATTACATTATAGTGCCGTTTGCAGTTTAATAAAAGAGGCATTTTTTAAAAAAAATGTCTCACAAATATTTTGTTTGCAAATGTTCATGGAACTGAAAGCAAATGGGATATCTGCATCAAAAACCTAGACCAATTTAACTGTCATGCTGCTTCCAAAGAATCCTGGGAATGATGGCACTGAGGATTCTGAGAATTCTCAGACTCTCTTAGTCCCACTCATAGCCAGAACTACAGGTGCCAAGCAGGCTCCCTGAGGAAGCAGAAATAATTGTTAACAACTTTTAAGTCTTTAGTGCAGATATGTGTTCCTTCTATGTGCAAGCAGGCCATTGTTCTTCGGTAAAGTGAGACAGACTATTCTTCAGCTCTCCCTCCAGACTTGCCCTTCTTCTATCGTCTCCCTTCCCATTTTTTTAAAATTGCTTTGGTCATTCAGAATCTGGATCCTTCAAGCTGTAATTGTCTCTGACTAAGTATAAGACCCGCAGACACTCATGAACATGTGTCTTAAATGGCCAGATGCCTAGGTTGCAGGTACATGGTGTAATAATATAAACTGGGCAAGGCTTAGGATCCCAGAAGGCTAAAATTTCATACAGTCACATCTCTAGCATACAGAAAATTGCAGCTGTACATTATCACAAGTGACAAACATATATTGGGGGTGCCAAGATATTTTATGCAACACTTAGATTTGCTGGGCATATGTTGCTATTACACCAATGTTACCTGTAGCAAATACGTAAATTGCCTTCTTTTAAACATATGTGCAGATGCACACGGGAGCCCTTACAGCAAACACTTCACCTGTTTGCTGCAGGAAACAATGATGTACTCAAGATTTGGGCGGCCCAGTCCATCACGGCTCAGAATAGGACTCATACTGTAGCAAACTCTCATTGAAACTCCCTACCACTACAAATTTGGCAGGTGGCAGCCATTGGGACTTTTACTGCCTACCTTTTCCAACAGTAATTCCTAAGAACGTAATCTTGCCCTCAATATGAAGACTTGTCTTTGTACATTGCTTAGGGTGACCATATGGAAAGGAGGACACAGCTCCTGTATCTTTAACAGTTGTATAGAAAAGGGCATTTCAGCAGATGTCATTTGTATGCATGCAGCACCGAGTGAAACTCTCTCTTCATCACAACAGTTAAAGCTGCAGGAGCCCTGCCCTCTTTTGTGTTTGGTCAAGAGGGCAAGGCTCCTGCAGCTTTAACTGTTGTGATGAAGAGGGAATTTCACCAGGTTCTGCATGTGTGTGGAGAATATAAATAGAGAGAGAGAGAGAGAGAGAGAGAGAGAGAGAGCGCTATATACACACGTGTGCTATAAACCTGCCATGTGTGGCTTCCTACAGTATATTTTCATATACTGAAAGAGAAATGGGTATATTCATACACACACAATTTCCTACACAGGTATGATACTCCAGTACAAAATTTCTCTGAAACAGCTCTTAAAGGAATGCAGCTTATTTTATTATGGTCTATTTACATTTTGATTTTCCCGTTCCTTCATGGGGCTCCTAAAATGTGCATGTTTATACGCATTTTGGTAGATTTTTTTAAACTGAGAACTGCTCTGCAAATGATGTTCCGATCTGCACATAATCCCAGGAAGTACAAAACAGTATTTGCAAAGAGTGAATTCTTATATTTTAATCAATCAACAAATGCAGCACATCTGCATAATTATCGAGAACAAGAGAACATAAGAGCCATGCTGGATTAGACCAGGGTTCCATTTAGTCCAACATTTTGTTCACACCAGCTGCTCACAGGAAATTTACAAGCAGGACATAAGTGCAACAGAACCCTCCCACCTATGTTCCCCAACAACTAGTGTGCACAGGCATACTGCCTCTGATACTGAAGGTAGCATAGAGCCATCAGGACTAGCAGTCATTGACAGCCCCCACAAATTTATCCAATCCCTTTTTAAAGCCATCCAAATTGGTGGCCATCACTACATCTTGTGATAGTGAGGTCCATAGTTTAACTATGCGCTGTGTTATGTACTTCCTTTTATCTGTCCTGAATCACCCACCAGTCAGATTCAAGGGATGGCCTCAGTTTCTAGTATTATGAGAGAAGGAGAAACATGTCTCCCTATTGACTTTCTCCACACCATGCATAATTTTGTACACCTCTACCATGTCTCCCCTTACTCGCCTTTTCTCTAACACTAGGCAGCCCAGCTTAAGTGGCCACTTACTGCGGATCTCAGCTGTAGCATACTTTGGAATCATGGAGTCCATGGTGAGTTCTGGATGGAGAATGCATCCGTGGGTATAGGCATCCATGGGCAAAGAATCCAGGAGTTCTCTGTACTGTATCACTCTGGAGTGAAGGAGGCTCCCTGCTTCAGGAATTAGCTGGGCAACATGATCTGAAATGTAACAAGAAAAACTAAAATTCAAACACTCCTTAGTTACATGTTATGCACTGTTTTTATGAAGGTTTTTTTTTTTTTTAAGAAAATCCAAATGTAATATTCTAAATAAATGACACAAATTATTTGTTGCTCTGGTTCACAAGCTGAATAGGAGCCAACAGTGTGATGCGGCTGCAAAAAAAGCAAATGCTATTTTGGAATGCATTAATACCGTATTTCTTCAATTGTAAGACGCACACTAATTTCAGTACTACCAACAGAAATAAAAACCCTAAGACACACCCGCGATTCTAAGACGCACCCCATTTTTAGAGATGTTTATATGGGAAAAAGTGCATCTTAGAATCGAAGAAATAGGGTAGAAGTATAGCTTCCAAATCACGTGAGGTATTGGTTCCCCTCTATTTGGCACTGGTTCGGCCTCATCTTGAGTAATGTGTCCAGTTCTGGGCACCACACTTCAAGAAGAAGCTGGAGTGGGCTCAGAGGAGGGCAACAAGGATGATCAGGGGTCTGAAAACAAAACCCTATGAGGAAAGACTGAAAGAACTGGGCATGTTTAGCCTGGAGAAAAGAAGACAGAGGGGAGACATGATAGCACTGTTCAAGTACTTGAAAGGCTGTCACACAGAGGAGGGCCAGGATCTCTTCTCGATCACCCCCAAGTGCATAACACGGAATAATGGGCTCAAGTTACAGGAAGCCAGAAATCAGGAAAAACTTCTTGACCATTAGAGCAGTGTGACAATGGAACCAATTACCCGCACTAGAGGCATTCAAGATGCAGCTGGACAGCCATCTGTCAGGGATGCTTTAAGGTGGATTCCTGCATTGAGCAGGGGATTGGACTTGATGGCTTCTAACTCTACTATTCTATGATTCAGCCATGGTTAGGCTGCTAACCCCTTTGTAGCAAATGGTTAATGCACATGTTTAAACCATGGTTATGTAGCCACCATGGTTAGGAATGGTTCACACAACACACTAAGCCATAATGTTTAGTTCAAAATGCTTAACCATGTGGCTTAGCATGTCATCTGAACAGGGTCACTATTGGGCACTTAGGCAATGACAAAGGTAATGAATGGGCAGCATAAAGACTGGAATTGGATGGCCAATATTAATACCATGAAGTCTGGACGGGTATGGAGAGCCTTCATGTGATTGGGATAGCACACCTCTGTAATATATGAAGTAGCCCGGAGACCAGAAGCCTTCTGAGTAAGGAACGAGCTTTTCTACATACAACTTCTAAATATACATCAGATTAGGGAAAGGCAACAGTAATCTGGCACCCTGAGATTTCCCTGACATCCCTTTACCAACAGAGGGCAGTATCTAATTCTGCCACTGTGCTGCTAGGAATGACCACTAGCGCTGCACAACCAGAAACTAGCCAAAAGTACAACTTCTGAAATGGCACAAGGGAGCTCCACTGATTTTCCAGCCCAATGTTAATTAGGATACAGAATTTTAACGGTGGGATGTATGTTCCTTTTATAATTGGATGCCATGCACAAATTCAGCTAATGGAGCTTCCATGAGGCTTCTGGGTAGGGTTGGGGTGGAATCCTTACCAGCTGATTTTTGTTTGTTTGTTTTGTTCATTATACTTTTGTTAGCCACTTAAGGGGAGCCAGTAAACAAAAATGTCAATCCTACCTAAACAGAAAAGCTGGAATCATTCCCCACCCCCATTCCTCAGTTGGTATTTTCAGCATCTTTCCTTCTTCATTATTAATGATATATGCCAGTGTGTTCATGTTTCGTGGTTTTCTAAATTAATCCATGTGACTGATTGGATTTACAATCCTCCAGTTTTTAGAATTATTCTAGCAGCTGCTAATAAATTGCCAATTAAGTCCCTGGCTTGTAGTTTCACTGACTGTTTAAAAAGACCTAAAGGTATAACTGTGGGATCAATAAACAATTTTTCATGTAAGATTTTAACTGTCCATCTCCTTTCAATATATGTATTTCTAAAGTGGATTGTCAGTGTCTAACTGGAAGGAAATGGCATGGTAGGAATGGGTCTCCTCCATCGCGAATGTTTGCCCTTCCTGTCAAAGACCGCCTGCCCATCCCCCAAATGCTTCATGTCAAGATTGTACGAGGAGCGTCATCACACATGGGGGGATCGTGTTTCCTTACCGTCGTTTCTCCACACTTCCTCATTCTTCCCAAAGGGCAAAGAGGAAGTAAACCAAAACCATGTGGCCCATTCAGAAGCCATTTTTATTGCGCTGCTTTTTCTGCACACAGCAGGAGATTGCGTCACATTCCGTTAAAAAGAAGTCGGATTACAAGGGGTCTATTTTGCTGCAGAATAACGAGTGGAAGAAGCGTGAGGCAGACAACGTTGTCGAAAGCACGCATGCACATCCGTAAGTGGGCAGTAGTGAACATGCGATAGAACGTGCGTCTGATGAACTTAGAGGACACTTCTCACCTTTTGCCCTGAAATATCCCCAGCAGCAGAGGACAGTACTGAGTGTACTGAAAGGGGGAAGACTATCAGGTGACCTATGTCTTTGCAGTGTGCTTGCCCAGGTGCTAACTGTTGATGGGCCTTGCTCCTGCTCTACTTTCTTTCTTATGTTTCTTTCGCTTTAAACTGGATTTGGTCTGGACAGACCTTCATGTAGAGGAGGGATGCAGAACCGCCAGTTTGTAGGCCTAATGCAGCTCACTGGCTTCCCTAAGGTGGCCTGCAGAGCCCCCATGGTATTCCTCCAGGGGGTGGGACTTAGCCTCCAAGCCTTGCCCCTTGGAGTATCATCCCCCAGAGGGAATCCCCACTGTTACCTCTTATCTGTTGGGGGAATTCCCCTGTGGACCACTCTCCTGCCCATTGGATCCTGGTGGCAGAGAACTCAGCTGCTTCTAGGAAAAGCAGGGACACTGGGTGACCCTCCCAGTGAAAGCAGAGTCCCTTATTTCATGCTTCTTTCAGTTCAGAGATGGCAGATGGGCAGGGATGATGCATGATGATGACATCAATGAGTGTGGCTATGGCCACCATCCAGCCCACAGAGGGCCTGGTGTGGAGAAATCTCTTCCCCACCCCTCCGACGCCATAAAAGGTTCTGCATTCCTGACATGGAAGATGCTTTCAAATAGAGGACTGTCCTCTCTAAAGTAGGACACATGGCCACCTTAGCCCTGGGCCTCCAGCATTGCAGGGGAGTAAGGCTGTGTTGTCTAACAGGAACTTACAATCATATCACGTTAGAGTGGTTGTTATTTTGAACCATCCACCTTCCCTGGCATTAGCAATTTCTGGCAAATGAACCAATCACTCTGCCATGGCATATTTACAGTGTTTGTCTCTTTAGCGATCGTGGCATCCCCAAAGTAATCCAGGAAATACTACTTTGGTGAGTATGTCGTGAATTCTCTAAGAGGGAAGTGCAGCCTTTCCACAAAGAACTACATTTCCCAGAGTTCCTTGGGGAGAAGGAATGACCATTAAAGTTATTTAAAACAGTGGTATAGATATACCCTTAAAGATTTTTCTCAGTTTAACATATATAGAATATCAAGGTCCACCTTAAAAGATAACCAACCACTCATCCTCAGAAAAAGGCCCTGTTTACTTTCTGTTATCACGCCTTTTTAGTTTTGAGATCTTCTGGCTCTAATCCCAATAGAATATTAGAATTCCTGACCATAAGCCTCTTACTTGCATTGGGCCATATAAAGATTATTCATGCCTTGAATGGTTTCTTAATGGATCATTTCCGAGACTGTTATGATAAATAAAATGCCTCAGTTGCCAATAATACCATAGAAGAGGAGTTTTTCACCTCTCCTTTTCTATTACCTCATTAAGAGAAAATGATTGGTTTTCTAAATCAAGGTCACAGTCAAATAAGGGCAAGTCTTTGCTAAAATAGAAGGAGCAGCATTCAAAAGTGGCACAGCTGCACCTGTAGTCTGAAGTGATACAGTCCCACTACCACTTCAGGATTCTATCACACCATTCTGCTGCAAGTGTAGACAGGGCTTTAGCCCAGGGGCCAAATCCAGCCGTTCAGGACCCCCCAGAAGGCCATACACCTTTATTAATGTCCATCCAATAGTCTACCCCATTGGCTCTGCTGGAAGATCAGCTCCAATGGGCTCTTCCTCTTCGTTATTATCCATTCCACTTGGTTATTATAAGAATTAATATTTCACTTAAGAATCGGTGCCTGTTTTCCTCTTCCTTCCTCATCCCTTTGTCCTTTTATGTCATATTTTTTAGACTGTGAGCCCTGTGGTCTTATTTTTATAGACTGTATGTAAGTCGCTCTGGGAGCTTTTGGCAGAAGAGCAAGATAAGAATTCTTCAGATCAATAAAGAAATGGGCCTTGACTTGGTAAAAAAAACAATGCTGTTCCAACAACTGTGTTGGCAATGAGCATTCGTTCTATAGTGAGCTCCATCACACCAGCATTTTATCGCACTGTCGTCCTGACGTGTTTACCGTTTTGTTCCATGACCCTCACATGACATCATCCCTGTCCTGCAGGCATCTTGCCTCTTCCCCTCCATTTTCTGTATTTTTCTAGGGCGTGGAAAGTACAGTATTTTTTTCTCAGTGTGGGATAAAACCGCCCTTTTGTCCCTGTGTATTGCTATCCTCATGCTATATCACAGAACGACCCTTCTTGGGGGCAGGTGCATTGAAGGGCAATCTTGCTAACGAAGGAGGAGGGTGGGGGAGGTTCTCCTCCAGTGTGCTGAGTCGGTCAAATGGACATTCGCTGTTCTGACCCCATTCTCATTGCTCTATCATCCACCTGTTTCAACTTTCCTCTTTTTTTTGCCTTCCGTACAGTTGCCCAGCCAATGTAACTCTAAATCGCTAAACTTTAGACAACAAAACCAGACCGGGGGGTGGGATGGTGTCCATGTCCATCAACCACAAGAACCAATGAACTGGAGTGGGAAGGAGAAGGAGTGCGTGGCGGCAATACCAGGAAGTGTGAGCTGGTGCAGGTGAAAAGGTAAACAAGGCGAAATAACGCAACAGCGCACGCATGTGAAACTGACCAGCGCTTGACGTGCTAATGAAACGGAGGTAGAAATCGCAGATGCATACCAGGAAAAAAAAGAAGGTGCGATGCTCTTAGACACGACTGCCATATTCCAACAAGCATTGAAAGAGGAAGCACAGATGAGTGGGGGCCCTGTTTACACATATCTTCTGTAACGCTGGAAAAAGAGAGGCTCTACTGTAGGAAGATCAACACTGCTACTCCTGCTGTAGAAAAAGAGCAGAAGCTATCTAAACATGTGTACTTGGAAGTAAGATCCACTGAATTCAATCAATGGGACCTTGAGCGAAGGCATTTTTAAAAGAGATACAGAAATGAGTGCTCAGAGCAGCTGCCTCAGTTGTGGATGAGTCCAGCTCCCTTCTGCTTTCTTACCTGAAATGACACAAGTGCTTACCAGTGAATTATATGCTGGTTCAGTCACTACACTTGTGATCGTCCCACCCCCACCCACCCCGCCACTCCTGCTATGTTTCAGAAGAACGTTGCCTTTCTTCTTCTTATAAGTGCTGCATGGGTTTATCTTTTTTTGTAGTCTATATTCTAAAATGTGACACTGCTTCAGGGATGGGGGGGGGGAGTTGAGATTGCTGGTTGCTGAGGTCTGTGCACAGGCAGTTTCTGCTCAAAACTTGCATGACCATTTCCTTTCAGGCAGAATCTACACTACTGCTTTAAAACCATTTATAAAGACCTTTTTATTCTCCCAGCATTTTAACAATCTATAAATACATTTTAACTTGGTGTTTTAAAGTTATAATTTTGCATTGCTGCTGTTTTTATCTGGCTGAGCTTTTATATTGTATTTTATATTATGGTTTTATACTGTTGTTTTATACTTTGAATGTTTTTAATTTTTGTGAACCATCCAGAGAGCTCCGGCTACTGGGCGGTATAGAAATGTAATAAATAAATAAATAAATAAAATAAAATAAATAGTGACAACTACTGAGGCCCAGGACACACTCCCTATACAGCCATCAAAATGTTTTCAAAGTGTTATATCCTGCTTAGTGTAGATCAGAGTTCGATTCTGGATGGAAAGGTATGTTTGGGCTGAACCCTGTCAGCTGCTTCCAGTGCTCTAAAAATGTTGTGTCTTTCTTCATCCTTACTTCCACATCAGTATGCTTAGAATTGGAATCTCAATTGCGTTAAAAGAAAAGAAAAGAAAAAAGGACCAACACTGTCTACTAATCCAATGTCTCATATTTCACTACAACATTTCCTTTTCCGCTAATATTTGCTGAATGCAGTAACTGTGGGGAGGCGGAAGGAGCTCGTTTGGATACGAGGTACTTGATAAAATAAGAATGCAGTAAAGCTGCCAAGGATCCTTCTTTTGTGGATCTATTTTAAGGCCGTTCTTAAAGCTTGGATGACAGGATCTGTGACATCAGCTGCTACAAAGACCCCATTGAAATGTCACACCTAAGCCTTTGAAGTCTCCCCACCTGACAGTTCTAAAGCTTTGGAAACAGAAAGAAAACACTGAAGGCCACAATGAAAACACCAACACATAGAAATAGATACAGCTCCAGCGTAAACATTAGGCCTTGTGTCAAAATGAAAAATTAGATTGCGATAGTCATGTTTCATAGGATAAGGCCCCTCCATCATTAAGAGGTTAATCTGATGACCGTTTTATCACACAATCACTACTACCCACTTATGGATGTGCACGCGTCCTTGAGACGATGACTTTGCTGTGATCAGGAATGAAAAAAGAAAGATTGAAGATGGCCTTTCCTTCTAAAAATAAATGATACGTTTTGTTTATTCAGTTGTAAGCTATCTCACAGTTCCTTCAACGTCACAAAAAGTCAATATGTGAATATATTGTGATTTCCAGCAGTAGGCTACCTAGTACCCTCCAGTTATTTTGAACTACCTCTCATGCATTCCCAAGAACATGGCCAATGGCCAAGGATTATGGCAGTTGCAGTCCAAAACATCTGGAGGGCACCAGGTTGCCTATCTCTGGATCACTTAAAATAGTGGTCTTCAACTGGTCCAGACCAGAGACCCACCTTGGACTTCCAACCTGCAACTTGGGACCCATTTTCACAAATAAATAAATAAATAAATAAATAATTTTCACAATTTCCCCCCATGCCCAACATGGCAGCATCTGGACTGATCTCGTGATCCACTTTTGGGTCGCAACCCACCAGTTGAAGACCACTGAGTTAAAAAACAGATTGTTAAACAACTAACAATCGTTTATCCTTCTGACAGCCCTGTGAATGATAAGCGCTCTTTTCCCTACTCTGAGTTCCTCATCCTAGACCAGGGATCTTCACTATTTTTTAAGCAGGAGCCACTTGGGCTCGAGGCACTACCACCAAGTCCACTTGTGGGGGCTTTCCTGGGCCCTGGGGGCCTCTTCTCCCCTGCCCGGTCAAGAGACAACACGGAGCACAGGACAGGGCTGCAAGCTTTTTTAGACCTCATCCCCCCCCCCCAATGTCATCCAAGTGCTCTTCAGTCACTCACCAGGCAGGTAAATTTTGACAGGCTCACGTGGTCCTTGGATTGGGATGTCCCCCACTGCCCTCCATTACTAAGAGAGTGCTCTGCTCTACTCCGAGATGCAAAATCTCCCACTGCAGGTCCATGTTGCTCTCTTCCTTGCCTGTGAATTCAATCTTCCCTCCAGCATCTGCACAGTGCGCCACTCCAGCTAGCCTATCATGTTGCTCTTCTCCTCTTCGGATCATGGGCTGATAACTCCTGCATTTCCCCTGTTCACACACAGCTGCCTTACAGCTGATGAGCAGCAGGTTTCTTGACTTCCCACCCCTGACGCTTCCTCCCCTAGCTCAGATCACAGCAAATGGCCCATAGCTAAAGCAAACAACAAGGCAAAGCTAGAAAGCCTTGTGTGTGTGAGTGTGCATGAGTGAATAAGAGGGAGAGAGAGAGAGAGGCAGAGCCCCACATTCAAGGTGATTAGGAGCTGCCAGTGGCCCTCAGCTCTTGGGGTAAAGAACACTTTCCTAGACTATTACCTCCTGTGAAGTTCTTCTCCATGTAATCAATTATCTGATTGTAGTCACTGATGATGTTGTCTCCATGGATGATCACAGGTACCTCTTCCCCAAGATTGAGTCGCATAAACCAGGGCTCCTTGTGTTCAGTCAGTGGCATGCTAACATCCCGCTCTTCACATGGTAGCCCCTTTTCTGCTATGACCAAGCGGACCTGGAGCAAGAAATGAGTGGAAAGATGACTCGGTGCTGCCCACTGGCCTCTAGAAGTATACACTATAAAGAGGTGGCTTTCAACGTTTATCCAAATGACATTTTTTGCACATAACTAGTACTACTACTACTTTCCACTTCAAAACTAAATAGTAAGTGGCAATATTGGTGGTTAACACATGTCAAAACACACACAAAAAGCAACCCACCTCATGAAATTACTGTTCCATCACTGCCCTGAGAATCCTCTATTAAGATCCTATCATGCTTTTCTGTAGTGTTCTGTATTTATGAAACGCTTAACTCGTTTGTATTCATTTGGTAAATAGTTGATACAACTATGATCAGCGTCATCAGATGTGGGGGGGGGAGAATCCCATTTCCTTACCGTCACTCCTCCCTCACTTCTGTGCCATGATACTTCCTCTTTCTTCACACAGGGGAAGAAAGAGGAAGTCAACAATGACCACTTGGCCCGTTCACGCCGCTTTTCCTGCACGTAGCAGGAAATGGCGGCACGTTTTGTTTTTAAAAAATGGATTTAAAGAGTTCTATTTTGTGACGGAAAAAAGGAGGAAGAGTTTTAACACGTTTTAAGACGCATGGGCAGTGGACGTCGTGAAAAGGACTCGCGAACATCCATAAATGGGGAGTAATGAGCATGCGATAAAACGCTTGTCTGATGACACTCATACTTCTTTAAAAATAATTTGTCCTAGTATATCTCACTGCTAATTTGCAAAGAGCTTTGCCATTTTTATTGCCAACTCTGTAAAGTAAGTCATTACTATTCCCATTTTACAAATGGACTAGAATTTGTAACTTGCCCAAGGCACCCCAATAAAGGGTGCTTTATATTTTTTGATTGCACAACAGACAATAAAATATATATATATATATATATATATATATATATATATGAATGATATGATATTTGAAGCATGGTACAAGTATTCCACATGGGGCTGTTATTGGGCTTGGACTTTGTGCAAGCCCCAATCTGTGATTAGCGCTTTTCATTATTTTCCTCTTTAAATCTGGGTTGGTATTCCCAAATAGACAGACAGATACCCATGAATAGAATTTTAATAAACTTTACGGAATGGCATACTCTATAATACAATAATTTTACATGAATTCAAAATAAGAGTTCCAAAACATTTTGGAGGGAATACCAATGGAGCAATAATAGATAATACAGATACCCAAGTGTCATAAAATTATAAATAAACACAATTAAAAAGAGAACGTTTAAGCCAAATTAATGAAAATATAAATTAGGACATTTTTCTGTGAAAAAAGTAATTTCAACTCAGTCAACTAGACAGTTAGAGAAAATGAAGATCCTTATGAAATTAGCACTATTGAGATTATTTTGCAGATATGGGAGAGCAGCAGGCTAGAGACAAATAATTGTTTTGAAAAAAAGTTTAACGTGTTTTAAGAAACTTTTTGTTTCCCAAGGTGTATGCCAGCAATCGACAGAAGGCAGATGTCTACAGGTGGATCACTACCGAATTTCTAGTTGGCACAACCTAAGCATTGGCTGGTCACTGGGATTCTTATCAAGAATACCCAGCAAGGTGGACTTTGGTGTGATCCAGCAAGGCCATCTATACACATAAAGCTCCATCACACTGGGGGTTAACACGCTCCCTACCTTCCCTTCTCCGCCCGTGTTTTCATTCCTCAGTTACTTCATCTTTTCAAAAGAGGAAGTATACAACCAGCACGAGATCCATTGAGTCCACTGCTCTAATGGTGCTGCTTCTCCTGCACACAGCAGGAGAGAACATGATTCTGAGTTTAAAAAAAATATCAGACTGAATTAGGTGGGGGTTTTTTTGTTGCACAAGGAAGGCCAGAAGAGGGGAAGGCACACGGGAGGCAGACGACGTCATGGGAGGGACCTGAGCAAACTCTGTGAGGACCCAGTAACGAGCGTGCAACAAAACGCTCATGGGATGGAGCTTTAATAGTGGTGTCATTCTCTGAGAATGGATCCTTATGTAGCTAAGATTGCACCATTTGTGCTCAAGACGGAAGTATCAGCAGCCTTGAGAGAACTCTAAGGTATGCCGAACTACAAAAAATCTTCAGGGAAACACCCCCTGATGGGAGCTCCCCCCTCAAATCCTATGACCAGGGTTGAGCATGCTCAGTGAGAATGCTGACTGAGGTATGTATGTGTGTGTTGGGGAGCATAATGGAATGAAATACATTTCCTCTTGCTTTGTAAATACAAGATCCACTGGTGGACCACAGGACCTCTAATAATAATTTAACAAATAGACTTCGCAAGACTGAAGTCAGACCACCTTTGGTTTACATGTACACACACACAACCTCTCTTTTATTCTATTTACCAATAGCTTAGTTACTTGAAACCATTTTGTAGTTTGTAATGATAGGGGAAAACAAATGTAGGTCAAAGGAAAAAGTAATAATATAAAATCTGGGATGTAATAGCTTTGGTGAACTGACAGCATATTTTAAAAAAAGAACAGTGTTTAATTATAAGAAAATGGATGTCTGCAGTTTGGTAATTAGTTATATAACTAGTCCCTCTGAAGTGAATATCAATGATCATGTCTTTTTCAGTTTTGTTTAATGTGTGATGTGGTTTATATTATCTAGAAGTAAGTATTATTTATTGTGTATTTCTAAGGAATTGGCTAATTTAAGCAATGTAGAAAATATTTTTTAGAAGTATTTTGTTCCAGTGCCACCTCTGGTTAAGCAGGTTTTGCTCGTAAACAATATAAAACCTGTTTGGTAGAGGTGACAGTAGGATGTGTGAACACACCGTGACTAATCCCTAGTTCAAATTGCCTTCATTTCTCTGAAAAGACTGTTGTCTCTTTCTCTGGTCTAACACTCCATCTCTGCTAGCAGTGGACTTTTAAAAAGAGCTAAAATCACAAAGCTATCACGAAGATCAGGATCTGTAACCACCATTTAATCGCTGCTAGCCTGGCCAGTTCTCCAGGTTAACAAGCGTTTGCCCTTTCTTTAATCTATGTACCATCGCTGGCTTAATTTTGCTTCCAGCCTGTGTCCCAACTATGATGTGTCCCACATACCTGCAGTCCTCTTTGTATTCAGCTTTGGCCAGCTTAATTCATCAGCCTGTTTCAACAGCAAAGCACAGAATTACAGGCCTAAAACGAGAAAAGAGCTGGCCCCAGTCTGCCAACCCTCTGAGTATGCTGAGCTGAGTTGAGCTGAACTGAGTCATGCCGTGACTGATCAATCTCTGGTAAACAGTGTATGGTAAGCAACTGTTTTCCTACATGGAGATTAGCTGCTTGGATAGTCAGGGGGTTACCAACAGCATTGCAACAATATATATTTTTAAAGCTGCCTGCCTTCTCTCCTTCAAAAGACCTCCTTGAAACTCGTTTCTTAACATATTTCTTGCCACCTTAGATTCACCATATCACCTCCTCCACTCCAGTGCCACCTATCCATTCACACCGCTCACTGAAGATTCCTGACTTCTTGCACCTTCTCTGCTGTGCCCATTAGTGAAGACTATTCAATATAAGCTTTTGGAATAGGGACTATGACCTCTCCTATGCTCAATATCGCCACTACAGCACCTGCCACAACAGAAGTATTAAGTATTTATTTGTTATCAGTATTTTTATATCTCCCTTCAACTGTGTTCCCAGGGCACTTTACATAAAAATAATAAAACAAAAGTCATAATTGGTGTATGTTCGGAATATTACTCTGCATTTGAGAATCTATCAATATGTTTGGAGTGTGTGTTTGTGTGTAGTGGGGATGCAGGTGGAGAGCTCTACATTTGACTGTGCTCCCAATTCCAAACTGCTCACATGTAGAAAATTAGTACATCAAGGAGAAGGCTAGGTTAGAGTTCTTCTTCCAAACAGGGTAGCTTTTCTGGGCACTAGGCGGTAGATTTTTATTTTATTTATTTATTTATTTTTCAGCAGCAGGGGAGCATTCAAATATGTTACAGCCCATGCCCTGAATTCTGAAATGCCACAGTCCCCAAAGGATTGGACCACTCGAATAAAATGTATAGATGACTGCTGCCTATGAGACCTCTTGTTTTTTGCCAATGAGACGTGCAGGGAATTGTATTATACAGAGCAAGAACCCTGTTGCGATCCAGACACGTTCTGCTTAAACACCTTCATTACACCAAAGGGATTGAACGGCTCTGACAGTTCTCTGAGCTATGTCCCCCACCCCCTGCCTGTTTTTTTTTTTAATCCAATCATGTACTGGTTTGCTACCTTTAGCTGGCAAAAGCAATGAATGTGGATAAAACCCTTAAGCTTCTGCCTGATTGGATTGATGGTTTCATCACCAGATTATCTAGCCATCGGACTGCGAGAGGGGCATTTCATTTGGTTTAGCCAGAATACGATTCTCTCTAGCATGTGCCAGGATCTGCTGAGACAGGAAAGATGCATTCCTTTGCCGCCCACGCTGCTCAATAGGTTTGCACCGGGGCCGAGTGGGGGAGAACAGTATAACTCAGCTGCCTTGGTAAGCATCTCTCTCGTCTTACAGTCTACAATATAGTCTATAACATTCAGAGTCCCCTCGTGAAAGAAACTAGCAAGAACAAAGATGGATCAGGTTTTCTGACTTGTAGATACTATCGAATCTCACCTAGCACACAGCCGGAGCTGCGAAATTTTGCTTCTTAGATTACTGCCTAGAAGTCACTTTTGTGTTGGAATTAGCATGATAGCCACATCTAGGTCATAACATGTGGTGACCCTTCCATGCATACAAATTGCTGAAGGCACACATGCTCCGGAAAGCCACCGTCAACCAGCTTCCACTCACATCTGCAAAGTGCAGTTTACATAGATTGCGACGAGAGAATCATGTAGTTTTGGACTGGGTGTTGTATGTGAAGCAACTTTAAGTAACAGCAATAATATTTAGCAATTATACCATTTGGTTTAATTACCAAAAGTACTTCATATATATTATCTTATTAATGCATTAAGCTTACAGCAGCCCTGTAAGGTTGGCCACTGAAGCTAAGAGAATACTGATCTCTGGCTGAGGTGATATTTGGACAAGGAAAGAAGACCTCAAAGGGACACTGGGGCCCTGTCTTTACGGCTGTGCTTTGGCACTGTGAGGCATTTTGCACTGGCACTTGCATTCCTTCCCCACATCTGCATGGGAAAGAAGGCAAGTGCAAATTTTCCGGCCCTGTGCCTCTGGAAAAGTAAAACAAAAATGGGGGGGGTAGGAGAGGAAGGAGGCCGTTCCTCCCCACCCTTTTTTAATTTTATAATCTGTATCTGTGGAGATCCGCAGATACAGATAATAAAAATAAAAAACCGGGGGGAGGGGAGGAACGAGGCAGCCAGAGAAGGCCGTGAGAGGGACTGGGCGAACCGCATCTCCTCCCTCTGACTGCCCGTTCCTCTCCACTCACCCCCATTTCTCTTTATTTTTATTATCTGTATCTGCAGAGCTCTGCAGATAGATAATAAAATTAAAAAGTGGGGAGGAATGGCCCATTCGTCTACCTCCCCCCCTCCATTTTTTAATTTTTTTTTTACTTTTCCAGAGGCACGGGGCCGCCCGTGGCAACCAATCAGGGGGCACCATGGGCTCCGCTGTCAAAAAAAGTCGGGGTAAGTGCCCGACTTTTTGGAAGCGGAGTTTCCAGGGTTTGCCCCCGGATGGCTTCGCAACAGCGGCTGCGTCATGTAGATGACATACCGCTACTGCGAAGCCACCCCGGAGCAAACCCTTCATGTAGACCTGCCCTGGGTGTAATTTCTTTGGTGCAACGTATTTCAACACTCACACAGTCAGTTTTCTTTCAGGATACTGGTTTGGGATAACTTTCTGTGAGATAGATTCAAATTCCTGTTCAAATTCTAGCTCCCGCACTGGGTTACAGAGGTGATAAGCAGGTTTCACTTGAATTTAGTTTGACTGACAGTGGCTCTCCAACATCTCATACAGGGGGGTCTCTCTCAGCCTTACCCTCTGGAATACTTAACTGGAAATGACAGGGTTGGATGGGGAAATTTTGTATGCAAAGCCTGTGTTTGACCACTGATAGGTTTTTAGGCTAAATGCTTCCAATGATTCAGAATAGGCTCCAGTCCCCTGAGGCAAGAAGACATAAAGCATCCCTGGCAGAAGAATGCTTAGTGTGTGTTTTGGTTTAAAATCTCCAGTAGAGACCCTACAGTCTCTCAACACACCTGATTGCCAACTAATCTAATACGTGGAGTTGGCGGTTTCAAATGTACTAAGACTCATTTCATTCCACCCCCTCACTTCCAGCGCTGCAGCAAAAGCTGCATTTCAGTGCTGCTGGTTCTCGGTGTTCTTTAGGCACACAGAACACAAGCCAATTATGAGAAGTTGAAGCAAAAGTAATGAGCCGAATAAGAAATAAAAGTCTGGAAATACAATTTGGGCAGAGCACTTTCCCACATAAGCTCACCAGTCACAGACTTACATCACATTGGTTACAAAGTGTTTGGGAAAAGACGGTGCAAGATGAGCATTCCCATTTATTCTAAACTAGTAAAAAGCTCATTGACAAAGGCTGGGGATATTATGGGATTTGTTCTATGTACATGCAGCTCATTCTGCATGCCAAACAGGGCAGAAGAATCTTGTCCATCTCCCTGAGATAAGAGAGTGCATCCCAGAATGCATGTTCTGAACTGGAGTGCATTCAGGCTACAAAATGCATATTTATAGTGTTATGGAGGCACACTCACTACAGTTTGAGCACACTTAGTCCATATTCTGCCCCAGATCAAGCTCAAAGAAACCTGATCTAGTTTTCAGCAGAAACAGGATTTGCATGGCTTCGACTGCCAATCACAAATGTACCTCCTCTCAGCAGAGCTGTGCTTGGTGCTAATTTGCTGGCTTCTATGTCAATAATGAAACCACCTCCCCTCCTTCTCAAAGCAGGTTTTCAACAGTAAAATGCTAACAGATTAACCAAATAAAATGCTGAACAAATGTTTGATTAGATGATCATGAAAGGAAGGTGGATGGATCAGCAAGCAGTATCCAGTTTGGATACTGGATATGTAAAAGTACATGTAAACTCCCCCCACCCTTGTAAAAGTTAGGTATATCCGCTACATTGCCAAGCAGCATCATACTGTGACTTTCTCTGTCTTTGCTCCTTGCCACAGGCCACCACTGATGGGAGTGGGGAACATATCTCATACCATTATGGCACTGAGCGGCATCAACATATGGTATCCTTGGGCATGCTGCTGAGGACTAGCTGTTTAGTAGGGCCCACTGCTGAGGACTAGCCTGGGCCTCCATTTTACAAAATGGCTGGGTCTGGGAGCCACCATTTATATTTCCCACAATTTTCCTGAGTAGAGTCACTTTGAGGCATTGTGGGAAATTAAAATGGTGGCCCTTAGCCTCTTAGCACTGATTCTGTTCCCTGTTGTCACTTTCAGGTAAATCTGTCAGGGCCTATCAGTGTAGGAAAAAGTCCATAGCATTTTACAGGGGGAGGGCTGAAACACAGAGCTAGCCCTCATGGTGAGAGTGTACCTAAATATGATAGGGCTGGAGAGAACTAACCATGGGGGTGGTGTTTTGGGTGGCATCTTAGTGGTGGACATAACATCATCTCCTTCGTGGGCGTACTGAGGTGAAAGAGCCAGCCATGAGGTGGTGTTCTCTAAGGCCTGGCCTAGCCTCTGCGATCAATGGAAATTCTCAGAGAGGAGGTATTGGCCCCTTTAGGACCTGTAAGTGGGGTTACTTTCAGATCCTGAGCAGAACTGTGCCTCACATTTCATATCCACATCTCATTGAAATGCCAAAAAGCATGCCGTTCGCTAGAGGAGGTTTGCATCCTCCTGTGGGGAATGTGCATTTCCTTCGGGAATATGTGTCTCCGCAATTCAAATGGGATGCAGAATATTTATTTATTACATTCTTCAACTGCGCAATAATCC
The DNA here is from genome assembly GCF_023053635.1 of Elgaria multicarinata webbii. Lineage (NCBI taxonomy): Eukaryota > Metazoa > Chordata > Lepidosauria > Squamata > Anguidae > Elgaria > Elgaria multicarinata. Next base: position 191,790,316 of record NC_086171.1, read on the forward strand.
ATGTTTGCTGGATAGTGTGCAATACATTAAAAACATAAAATGTTCTTAGAGCAACGAATTTAAAACAAAACATAATAAAACCAAGCTAAAGAGCAGCAGATAAACATCTGGAGAGCTTGGAGAAGGCTGCAAGACGGGTGGTGCTGGAGCAGTTTTTTGGACACCAGAATTGATGTGGACTGTAGCTACCCAGGACTTCTTGTGTCCACACTGAGGAGCCCCAAGAAACTGTAACACATCCACACCTTGCAATACATTCACAATATAAAAAGCAAAAACAGCAGCAATTTAGGCATATACACAGAGATATATTATTATGGGCTCCCTATTCACAGAAATGAGTAACAGCAACAAACCCACTACAATATTGTGCAAAGAGACCCTAAGGACCACACTAAATGTTAAACTGCCGACACTTGTAACATTGTCCTGATGTTTTATTTCAGTGGAAAGCAGTGAAGTCCCAGTGAATGCAAATCACTGGGAAACACTGTCTAACCTTCTGAACATGGATTTAAGTGACTACCTAAGTTTAAACAGTTAAAAGGAAGGGCTATGTAGCAGGTGGCTAACAAGCAACTCTTGAGATAACAATCAATGTTCTGCTAAAAAAAATAAATCTTGCTAAAAGTGAGATAGCAAATTTGTTTACCAGAGAACCTCTTAAACAAAATTAGCCATATGAGATTAGCAGTTAATTTATATATGGGGCTGTCAATTAAGAGTATAATTAAACATAAGGCAAAGAAACTAATTACACAAAAGATTTTGCCTTGAAGACGTGATACTGACAAAACTGATCAATCCAACAAGGATGCGTGTCCTAACCATATCTAATCAATGAGCGGTGAATTACACAACCACAAATAGAAGGCAATGAAATTCATGGAAAAGTTTGTTCTGAGTGTTTTATTTTAGAATTCAATCCTTTCCACCTCTCTGTCTCTCTCCTACCATCCGCACTCCTGCAGTTTCCCAGTCAAAACTTGGGGTTGTTTTCCATGGTGGCCAGATGTCCTATTCATAGAGGGCAGTCCTCTATTTCAAGAGCGATCAGAGAACAGACCTCTTTGAAGATGCCCTCTAATTGAAGGACTGCCCTGTCCAAATCTAGTTTAGAGATAAAGAATCATGCGCAAGCCGGGAGAGCAGGAGCCTTGATGTTGTCCGTCAAAAGCTAGCACCTGAACAGCCTTTTGAGCAGGCAGGCACACAGTCTTCCCCACTATTGTGAAATATATCATATTTCTATTTAAGATATAGTCACTCTCTCTCCTTGTGGAGACTAGGCCTCTCAGTGGTTATTAGTCACCACAGCAAAATGGACCTTCAAGCTCAGAAACTGTATGTCTCTGAATACCAATTGCTGGTTGGCATACAATGGTGGAGGCCTTCATATCCTGCTTGCGGACTTCCTGGAAACATCTGGATGGCCATAATAAACCAGGAATGGGGAATGTTGGGCCCTACAGATGCTGTTGGGCAGCAACATCCAGTGATAGCTCCAGGTTTTTCAGGGCCTTTGGGCAAGACACCTTCAATGCCAACCCTTCCTCAGTGAGTCTACCTTCTCACCAGCTCCTCCTCCTCTTTCTCACTGTTGCTGCCACTGACATCTGTTGCTGCTCCTTCTTACCACTGTTGCTGTCTGGGCCTGAACAAGTGGCAGGAGAACAAGCAGGTTGCAATGGTGAAGAGGAGCAACTCCAGTGGGATCTTGCCTTGGGTGTGGACCCTTAGCAGGAGCCCAATCAGGCCTATCCTTGAAGCCATCTCTGCTCCCATCATACCTCATCATTGGCCAGACCGGCCCGCCATTACGTGGGGTCAATCACCCATATCAGGCGGTGGAGCAGGAAAGAGCGGGAAATTGTGCTGCTCTCCCCACTGCCACTGCCACTGCCTGCCCATTTGAACAGTTTCTCCCTCACTTGCTCAGGCAGCAGGCTAGCTGTTTGCACCTGCCTGCCCTCTTGCCCCTGCCTTGTCACCCAGCCATTGTGGGGCTCCTACAAGCTATCCTGGGAGACTGGCCCTGGCTGACCTCTCCCAGGAGTTCGCTGGATTCGCTTGCGATAGTTGGTGCACAGGTGAAAGTGGTGGCCACACCAGCAGGAGCAAGCAACCAGCTGAGCTGGCCAGCCAAGCAAGTGAGGGGGAGGCCAGCCAGGTGGAAGGAAGGACTCATCGCCAAGAATGGTAGGCTGGCCAGCTGGCTGGGGTGGGGGCATACTGCCACCTCACTTCAGGCAGCAATATACCTTGTGCCAGGTCTGCCATTGGCTATGCTGGCTAGGGCTGATGGGAGTTGCAGTCCACCAACATATAGAGGGCCACACATTCCCCAGCCCTGACATAAATGGAATGCTGGATAGATCAACCTTTGGTTTGATCCAGCAGGGTTCTTCTGAAGTTCTCAAGATGATGCAAATAACAAGGGGGCCAACGTTTCGTACCTTGCTACATGGCTTAACATGACACCTTCACAACGATAGTGTAAGTGTGTGTGTTGCTATATGACATAAATGGAAAGAATTGCAAGATGAGAAGAGACACACACACCCCAAACATTATATAAACATTAAGGCAAGGGTCACATATCCTTGAGCAACTGGCTCATGCCCTCCAGATAAGAGAGTGCACCTCTTACAGAGCAAAGACCAAAATCCACCATGCAAGAGATGCCCATAGGAACTGATTGACCAAGTGCATTTAGTTGCATGCATCATGCTTTGCTTGCGAGCATGGCCTCTTTTCGAATAGACGGCTCAGCTTTAGAACACACAATAAAGATGACAGGGTCAGGCTGGGGCAGACTGGACAGAACCCAGAACTAAAGGGTGTCAATCTCCATCTCAGGTTCCCTGAGGTCAGTGGATAGACCTGTAAGCTACAGTGCAGCAGGAAAAAAGGTATACTCTGCTGACTAGGCCAAGCTCCCAGTATTTTTAACAGAGGCATTGCTAATCCATAGGCTTCATACAGCTGTTATGGTTGACTCCTGTCTCTTTTTATTTATTTTATTTGTTTACAGCATTTATATACCACTCCACATCAGAACAGATTCTGGAGCAGTTTTGCACTTGAATAGGGCTCTGAGGCTTAAACACAACATAGGGTGAATTGTCAAAAAAGAGGAAACAAGAGGACAGCAATTTGCATAACATTTGCACATGCCAATGTATATGCACAAATGCAAATTTATAAATAGTTTTTATAACTTAAATGCAAATACAAATACCATAATGTGGAAGACTGTAACCAGCCTACAGGCCTGCCTTTTCAGTCTGCTGTTGATGGACAACATTCCTAATGGTTCTTTATCTTTAAATTGGAATTGGATAGGAGAGCCCTTCAAATAGGACACTGTAAAAGAGGACACATGGCCACCCTAACACGCAGTGGGATACTAACTTGCATCTCAGTCTGAGACCATGAGGTTCCTGGTTCCTAGCACTAAAGTTCCTGACAAAAAAGAGTGCTCTTGACCATGTGCAAAATTCCTGTCACTCCCCATTCATTAGCCATAACTGATACCCATCCATTGGGGTTAGGAAGATGAGATTCCCAGTTCAGAGGAAATTATTTTCAGGCAGACCTGAGCCCCAACCTATTTTCTGAGAAATGAAGCATTGGTTACAAGGAAAAAAATTGTTCGAGCTGTGAACTCACTGTGGCTTTGGGCAGGTTGCTACAATCAATAAATGAGATTGTTGTTAATATCACTAGTATAATTCATTTCTATTGACCTTTTTGAAGTCAAAATGCTTTATAACTCTCTCTGTGCCTCAGTTACCCAGGAGGAGGAGGAGAAGAAGAACTTTCTCAGGATGTGAGGCTGGAAGAATTCTAAATCAAAGAGCTTAATCAGTGGATGTTATTTACTTCTTAGCTAAACTGGTTAACAAGCAGATTATCAGTCTAGTACATGCTAATTTTGGTGAGTCAAATAATCAATTCACGTATAGGGAGAACTCTAGACCAGAGGTACACAGGGCCGGTGCTACCATAGAGGCCCCTCAGGCGGCCGCCTAGAGCGCCTAGCTAAGAGGGGCGCTGGGTGCTGCGCAGCACTCACGTGTGTTGTTGGCTGTGAGCTGGCCCGGCCCAGCCCGAGAATTCAGCTGGGCCTGGGCGGGCAAGTTGGCGCCCCATGCCCGCCCAGCCGAAGCGAAGCCAGGGACGCTGGAGTGGGGTGGGATCCACATTCAGACTTCTGCCTGGAAGCCGCCCTCCCAGAACCACTCTAGCTGCCCAGAAGCCGCCCTCCTAGAGCTGGGAGGCCGCCGCTGCCAGAAGAAGAAAAAGCACGTGGCAAGCTCGACCCTGGCCCAAGCCAGCCTCTGCCTTACTCCCAAGGAAAGGGCACCAGGTCGCCTCGCCTCTCTCCTCAAACAGGCCACAATGTCCAGGCAGGAGGGCAAGCGGGATTCCCTCTCCCTTCTCCCAGGAAAGCTAGGGACTTGTGGACTCCTCGCAAGGCAAACGCTCCTGCTTCCCAATCCTGCGCGCGTGGATCAACGGGACTTGCATCTGAGAAAGCATTGCACCGGTAGGCACCATTGCATCCCGATCCGCCTATGCCTCCTTACTCGGAAGCCTTATTCCCCCGAGTAAATGTGCGGAGGAGATCGGGACGCCAGGCTGCATAGTGGGTTGCGTTTGCACAGAAGTAAGTCCGGGTGAATTCCAGACGGCTCGGTCCCAAATCGAAGTGAGCCAATCCCAGCTCTCCACTCGGCGCACATATTCGGACTTCCGTGCAATTTGGGGGGGGGTGCAAGTAGCTCGCCTTGCCTAGGGCGCAAAATAGTCTGGCACCGGCCCTGGAGGTACACAACCGCCCCCCTCCCCAATTCTAGGCCTGAGTTGCAACTTTCTCTGGTTCCCCAGCCAGCGATAATGATAAAGATTACTTTTTGTGTCTTCCCCTTCCTTATTATTATTTATATAGCACCATCAGTGTATATAAATATACACTTCCTCTATAAGGAAATTCCAGAATATCTAAAGTACACTATTGATTCTCTCCAGCTCCATTCCCAGCTATAGCTACAGTTGCCTTTTGCTTCCACCATCCAGACAAAACTTCCCAAACTCAAATTAATGGTTAACAGCTCTTTCCTCACTTGTAGCAGCAGTGAAGAAAAAAATGTTCTATATCAGGATTGCTGGGATGTGTGCACAGCCCCTGAATTCCAAGCCAGCATCACATGCAGCCCTTGGAGCGGAAAGGGTCATGTGCCCCTGGATTAGATCAAACCACAAACAAAACAACACTGACAAAACTTCCTTGGGGACTCTAAACTCATATCTATTTATTCAGCCCTACCAGGAACTTCTTAAAATAACATTCGATTCCACAGGGAGTGTAAAAATCCACATAGCTGTCAATAATATGTGGAATATGGAATATAGCTTTTAATGTGAAATCTAGAAACCAAGAACTCACATTTTCTATTTTAACATCAAGTTTCTAGTTCTCTTGGGAATCCTTGAAACTGTGTTGCTAGTTTCTGCTAAGGAAGAAAACAGATGGTAGCCCTAGGCCTCTTTAGCTGACATAGCATTCAATGATTTCTCTGACTTAGGTGGTAAACTTATGCATAGTTATTTGGAAGTAAGCCAAGATGAATGGAAGAAGACTTAATAAACATGCATTGGATTGACTGTTATTGTCTTTGTGTTTACAGATCTCGTTCATAAGTTGTGCCCATCTTTCTTTTCCATTTCCCAGACCAAATATGTACAAATGGAGAAGAAGCTATAAGAACACCTTCAAGTGCTTTGTTTCAGAGCCCATAAGACCATTTGCCTCTGGTGTTATCAGTTTATAGAAGGAGTGAATTTGACTCCTCAGCTGGCCAGGATTTTTCTCTCCTCTATCTGTTAAAGTAAATTGCTTTAGATATTGGCACATTAATCGTATGCCCTGGCCACAGTATTGAAAAGAAAGAGAAGAAAAGCTACCAGTCACTACTGTAAGCATCATCCTGATTCAGTGTGTGGCACCTTGATAGCATTTATGGGTGCTTATAGTCAGCCCTATAACATGCTCTGTTTTTGTATGGACCAAAATGAAAGTGGAGCTAAACCAAACACATTCTGAGCATGCTAGGCTTTGACATTTGATCCTTGATCTGACGCAGAGCTGTAAGGGGATGGAGCCTTTCATCCACACAAGGAGGATGAACTTGCTACTAGAGGGGCGGGGGACCCTTCTTTGCAAGCAATTTCAAACAAACCCCAAACAAGTCGTCCAAGTGGAGACTCAGATAACAATGTCACATTGGTGTGCTGTCACTTTAACTGTTCAATCGGCTGCCTATGGAGTCCTATTAAATCTGGCAGAGGTGGGGCTTGCTCTGGATTAGTTGTAGAAAAGCATGTATGAGTGGCTGATTAACTGTTTCCTTCCCAGCCGGAGAGAAAAAGCCATATAAAGGAAGCCTCTGAAAGGAGATGTTGGATCGTGCAAGAACAGAGGTGTGAAAGACGGGGGAGGCTGCGAGTTTGATGATTTTGCAGGCGCTGCAAATGCATAACAAGCCCTTGATGTGTCCCCAGTCCAAGTGGAAGAGCTGAATGTTTGCCTGCAATTCTGCTCCATGGTTTACTGTGGGATTTCTTTTGTGCATGCATACCTCTCAAGCCCTCGTCCCACTTAGCTTTTCTCAAGAAGAGGTGATTTTACTCCAGGAGGAAATCAGAGGCCCTGATGCCTTGAGGAAACTTGCCCATTCATCTTCTTCCTTATGCATAATTCAGCTCCCATATATAATGAATGCCCAGAGAAATGGCTGGTTTCTCTGTGTGTGCGTGCCTGGCTATGAAAAATAAAGGTCAGATGTGCTTCATCCAGTGTAAACTCCTGCACTGGACTAGGCATGAAGCAAGCAGAAATCAAAAGTGGAATACCACTTGCACACAAAAATCCTCAAGACAGACATACCCAAGAGTCCAGGAAACAGGATGTCAGTCCTGGTCCTGCAGTATCAGAAGTCCATGGGCGGTTTGGTACAATTTGGAGACCTATGCAAAGTCTTGCCCTACAGCGTACATACAGCAACTCGGTTCCATTGTATGTTGTCACACTTGCCTCCAGCCTGATCTGCCAAAGATTTGAGGATTCATTTTTCTATGCTGCTGCTCTCTCTCCCCCCTCCAATTCATTCTGTCTTTAGCCCAAAGAAACAAACCATCGGGAAACCTCTCCAAACACACCCAGAAAATCTGACCCCCAAAGCAGAAAGAGACAGACATTGCTCCCTCCCTCAAATTTCGTTGAAATGGCAGAAAGGCAGGCACACAAACACACTTCTGTTGAAACACCCTGCCTCCAGCCTGCTCCCATGGGCATCTCCCAAAGAAAAGCAAGCTGCTCCCCCCTCCCCTTCACCTGCCCTCCCAGCCTCACCATCTATACATTCAGGAATTTGCATGAGATGAAATTGGCAGGCCATCTGTCCCCTTCTGAACCCAGGGAAGCCTTTACCTTCTGTGAGCTGAAAGACTGGGTCCAGTGATACAATACCAGCCTGTCCTTGGATCTGAAAGCCGGGTGTGCCGAATCCTGGTTCTCTTCGGCCTCTGTGGATTTGCCTGCATCGTTCTCCAGGGCTGAAATGGGCCACCAGCTGCAGTTGGTGGGAGTAACATTGTTGGGAGTCGCCATGACAGCCCGAGATTATGGAAGAACAGGAGAAAAAGGGAGAAGCCGCAGCTGCTGTACGATTGGAGCATCACATGGGGCTCATGGAAACAGCATCATTACCGGAGCGAAGGGGGTTGAATTTCATTACTCACACCGGTTTGGCAAGGGGAGCCCACGGCAGCAGGATCAGAAGCAGCATCTGGTCTGAGAAGCGAAGGAGGGGTGTTGCCGTGTGTGTGTGTGTGTGAAACCACAGCCCCTTTACAATCATGGGCAAGGTTGCAAGTGTGAAGCGCCCTGCTGCACTGCTCATGCGTTGTTCCAATCACAGCCACAACAGACAGTCGCTGCCACCTGACGACAAACCTGGGAGTCCACACGCAAGTGGAGATCCTGCATCTTATTAGCAATACCGTGCAGCAGCCTTCCCCCAACCTGCTGCCCTCCAGGTGGTTTTGGATGACAAGTCCCAGCATTCCTGATCATCTGGCTGTGCTCTTTGGAGCCTAAAACATCTGGAGGACACCAGGATGGGGAAGGTTGCAGTACAGCCACCCTGATCAGAATGGCCTTTATGGGGCAGGTGGGGAGTGCTATAAATGAAGGTGTCCAGATAATGCCAAGATATAAATCAAAACATCCAGTGAATTGTTGTAAACTGCCCAGAGAGTGTCAGTTGTTGGGTGGTATAGAAATGAAATGAAATAAATGCTCAGGTGTCAAATAAATGGGACTGATGATGACCAATATGAGCGGTCAGATCAAGAATTTTGATGCTGTGCTATTGTTTTTCTCACTCCCAAAGACTGATTATGTGCAAATTATGCTTACCTGTTTAATGGGTTGTGCTTTGCTGCCTTGCTAAATTCAAAAGGGGTTTCTGAACTTGGCATTTTTTTATTTTAGATTTTAAGATCTGGTGAAGGGAAACTCAAAAAGCATGGAAGAATATTGGACAAATTCATGGAGTACAATGTGAGTTTGTCTACAAGAGGCATTTATTGTGAACTCATCATTCCCTAATCATGGTTGCTTATGGGTTCTTTAGATGACAACATAACTTCTAGTTTCACTTCTGTTTTTAAACAGCACTTTCAGAGAGTTTTTTTAGAGCATGAAAAATGTGGTATTATTTGTGAAAGCGAAAGAAAACTTGTTTCCTGTTTGTGTATTTATGCTATTCTGCTATAGCACAGCACCATCTAAAGATTATGTAGCAGGAACGGAAACACTCTCCGTGTAGTGCTCAGATCTCAGTTCTGTGATGAAACTGAAAGCAGATAAGCTTGTGTAGAAAAACCCTATCTCCATCAATGACAGGCAAATATTTGTTTGTTTGTTACATTTGTATCCTGCCTTTTTCTCTCGAAGGAATCCAAGGTGGTGTACATAATTCTCCTCCTCTCTCTGATATCCTCACAACAACAACCCTGTGAGGTAGGTTGGGCTGAGAATCTGTGACTGGCCAAAAGTCACCCAGTGAGCTTCCATGGCTGAGTAGGGACTAGAACCCAGATCTCCTGAGTCCCAGTCCAACACTCGGATCACTATGCCACACTGGCTCTCAATATAGCTCTGAAAGCTTCAGCAGCAGCTGGGTTACTGCTAGTAGAAACTGAGCACGTAGATGAACTTTGGCCATATTCAGAAAGGTCATTCTTATTATTGGGACAATGGGAGATGTTTTCATATAGCTTTTCATAGGCCATGCCCCACAAAGCCAGGCTTGTGGCAAACAATAACTGCATCCAGACCACAGCAAGATGGATCAATCAAAACTGAATAAGGGAGCAAGTGAACTGCCCTCCTGGGTTCTCCTTATGGCCACGCCCCCTTTCTCCAACCACTGAGCGTTTGGTAGTTTTCTGGCTTTTGTGTAGTTCCTCCCCAGCTCTCCCATTTAAAAGATTGAAATGCCTCCCCCAGGGCCTAGTTACTGGCAGTAAGAGCTTTAAATATGGGCCGGATCTACACTACTGCTTTAAAGCGCTTTATAACTGTTATAAAGAGCTTTAAAGCAGTAGTGTAGATCCGGCCATGCTCATATTTGAGGGTATTTTAGCCCCATCTCTTTTGCCTTTGCCCTCTTTGCCTTCTGCTCCACCAGGAATATGATCCTGAGAGCTTCTCCAAAAACGAATTCAACCTTGGGCCGAATGAGGTTCAACATCCCTGATTTAAAACATTTATTAACCACTGTTCAGCCAAAGTTCTCAGAGCAGCTTACAAGAATAATACAATAAAATACTAAAATGTCAAAAACAAAGCAGTAATGCAATCCTAGGGCAGTTTAAAACTCAGCAAAAGAAAAGGCCTGATAAATGAACAATTTTTTAAAAAAAAATTCCAGTGCCAAAAAGGTAACAGGGATGGCACCAGTCAAGCCTTCATGGGCAGGGAATTCCACAGGCAGGGTGCCATGAGTGAAAAGTCCCTGTCTTTGGTTACTACATACATTACTTCGTATGGTGCAGAAATTCAGAGCGTGGCTTCAGAGGCTGATGTTAATGTCCGGGCTGGTTCACATGGGGAAAAGTGATCCTTTAGGTATGCTGGTCCCAAGACATTTATGGCTTTTAATTCTATGAGGTTGCCAACTGACCAGAAGAAGAAAAATGGCCTGGCTTGGTCTTGGTGTTTTGCATGTGATGCTTTTGAGCCAGTTACCAGGAAAACAAGGGGTAAGGTTCTCTCCACTCCTCATCCCACCCTGGTTTGGCTACGTTTATGAAAAGGGGCCATCGCTCAATAGAACACATGCTTTGCGTTCAGAAGTTCCCAGGTTCAATTCCTGGTATCTCCTGTTAAAAAGACCAGGTAATCAAGTGATGGGAAAGGCCTGAGACCCTAAAGAGCCCACTGCCAGTCAGCATAAAAGTATACTGGTTTAGATGGAAAACAAAATCTGATGTGGTATAAGCAGTGGAGGCTGGTAGCTTCAATTTTAGTGGAACAGTGATTCCATTCTGTGAGCATCATCAGACGAGTGTTTTATAGCACACTTGTTAGTGGCCACTCACGGATGTTTACGGGTCCTTTTGACAACAACACCGTCTGTCTCAGCACGGTTCATGCTCCTCCTGCTCTTTTTTCCATAAAAAAATAAGACCTGGAAAATCCGATTATTATTTTTTACTATAACGATACCTGCTGCCATCTACTGGGCCATGTGGTCTTGCTTGCTTCCTCTTTCTTCCTGGTGTGAACGAAGTGGAAGCTATTAGTCCCTATTGTGGGACTGAAGCAGGAGGCAAAGCAACGGTACGGAAATGCGATTTTCTCCCTGTCTGATGAGGCTCTGGGTTTCGGTCAGAAACAGCCAGACCTATAAAAGAGCTATCCAAGATGCTGAAACCATTTTGGGGCTAGGGTTCATCACCTTGGATAACTGAGAAGATAAGAATGTAAGAATAGCCATGTTGGATCAGACCAAGTGCTCCATCACACCAGTGGTTTAATGCACTCTCGCCATGTCTGGGATCTGGTTTTGCAGCATGGGAATCACATTACGTCGGCCTTGTCCTGCACCCATTTCACTTCTTTTCCTTTGTTTTGCATATTTTTTTGGTGCGGGGAAAGTCTGGATTATTTTCCCCAAGTGACTTTAATGCAGCCTTAATCCTCTGTGTAATGCTATCCCCTTGCCTTTTCTTTTGTTGGGGGCATGTGCTTTGAATGGAGTCTTGCTGACGAAAGCGGAAGGCAGGGTGGTTCTCCTCCTCCAGCACTCCATGTCAAACATTCGAATGAATGAACTTTTTACTGCTCCAACCCACCCTCCTTGCCCGCAGCTCCCTTATTTTTAAAGATAAAGAGATGAAATTTGGGACCTTGAGAGCTCTTAAGTAGAGCTTTTGGCATGCCAACTTTGAATCAGATTGGTTTTTAAAGGATTATGTAAGGAATATCCCCCTTCCCCAAAACCATTTCCCTGGTACTCCACCAATGCGAAATTCCATCTGTTTGCATTTGTGAAGGATATATTTTCCTTTAATTAGATAATGCAAAGCTGTGCATCTCCAGTTCATAAAACAGAGATCTGCTGGTTCCCTTACTCAAAAGTAAATCCCATTGATTTCAACTGCATTTACATCCAAGTTATACTAAAATCCGATGCATGCTTACCTTTGAGTAAAAACCCATTGAACAGAGAGAGACATACTTCTGAGTAAACACGTAAAGAACTGACTTTTAAAAGCGTTGTCACTCAGAAGCTTTGTTTTGAAATCTAAAACAGCAAACTGGAAGGAAGTGCTCTGCAACCCTATGCTGAGGTCTTCTGTTTACTCAGAAGTAAGTCTCTCTCTCTCTCTGTTCAATGGGGTTTACTCAAAGATAAATATGCATCAGATTTTAGTATGACTTGGATGTAAATGCAGTTGAAATCACTGAAGCCATTTTGACCAAGGGCCCCTCAAAACCTGGTGTTGGCTTTCTGTCAAATGGACTGATCTGGCATCCCTGATCAATTCTGATCCCAAAGAGGGAACCAAGACCTGAGCACATATAATTCCACACAGCTCTTTGTCCCGAATTATACTTGGCTAAAAATGTATGCAGTGTGTCAAATGGGCAGTTGCCATGCATGCATACTTGGCTTGCTGTAGTAGTTACTTTTCTACAATGCATGAACACTGTAATCCAGAGAGGATCAAGCCTTAATTAAAAAGACAAATGATGGGGAAACACCACTGCACACCTGCTTGCTTGGTCCCACAATTGTCACAATTCGTGTCTATTTGGTATGTAGGTACCTCAACACAAATAAAAATAATTGCATGTGAGCAGCCATCCAGAGTCCCATTTTAAGCCTGTATCCTTGTGACACAGTGAACTGGTCTGCATGTAACAACAAACTATGGGTTGAACAACCCAAAGTTAGTCAGGATCAGATGGTAGCAAGCAAACACACAGCCTCCCACCCAGTCACTTCCGCTTTGCACCAGCTTTCATAAACCACCCAGGCATTCCCCACTGATCTGCGAACCTGGAGCACTGAGTTGTTGAGGGAGAAGCAACCCAGAGTTTGAACCCATGATTTGTTGTTGGGATAAAACACTGGGTTGTTTGCCCCTCAGTAATCCAGGGCTCCATCATACCTACTTTTCCTCCTGGTTTGTCTCCACAATTTCTAGCTCCGTTTTGTTAGCGTGTCAAGCTAATGGCCCCTTTCATGTGGGTTTGTGGTATCGTGCTATACTAATGAAACCCCCCTTTTGCTTGTTTGCTCTACCACTCCACCCCGCACCTTCTCCTTCCGTCTCCAGTTCATTGGTTGTATCATTGTGATGGGTGTGGGCTCCTCTCCCCCCCCTTACTCTGGCTTTATTGTTCTAGTGATTTACCAATTTAATGTTTCATTTCCGTGGGCAATGAGAGTGGGCTTGGAGCAGTAAAATCCATTCAACCAACTCAGCACAAGTCCATTGGTTCAACACGGTGCTGGGGGAGGAGAACCGCCCCACCTTCCCCTTTCCTCAGCAAGCTCTCCCTTCAAAGCACACACACCCAACAAAGGAAATAGTGAGAGGACGGCACTACATGGGGGCTGAAGGGCGCTTTAATTCTATTTGGGGGAAATAATCCAGACTTTCCCTGCTCTAGGAAAACACAAAAAAGGGAGGGGAATGTTTCAATGTTTTACCGTCTACTCCGCCTCTCCCTCTTCTACTAGGATAGTTCCTAGTATTTATCTGAATATCTCTGCACTTTCCTGCATACCTGGAGCAGTTTACATTTAGTAACCCTGTGGGCTAGGGAAAATACTAAGGAAATTGTCCCCTTGGCAGTTATAACTGCAAACACCTTTTTACTACCTCTGTTCCTATGCCTTTAATAGGCTGGTGCAGCTTTTGGGGAGAGATCGTTTGCCTTAAACAGCTGTCGCACATGCAGACATTTTGAAAATGCAGCTTTTCCTGATATGGATATAAAGTAATGGGAAAAGCTTGATGCACTTATCTCAAGTTGCTGCTAAAGGCACAATAGAAGGGCTAGTAAAATAAAACAAAAAACATTGGCAACATTTTTAAAGTAGCTGACTGGCCACTTTGGGGTTAGAGCCAGACTTAGGCATACTTAGAGTTAGACCCGTTGAAATTAATGGTACTTAAGTTAATCATGGCCAATTTTAATTCCCACAGATTTCAGTGGGTCTGTTCTAAGTATGACTAAATCTGGATCCAACCTATTGTCTTACATTGATTTGGGGAGCAGGGAGATGAGGCCAAGTTTTTCATATGGCCGAGATCACAAGAAATGTGCAACAATGAAATCTTTGTACATAGTCTACACAAATACAGTGTGGTACAATGGATACATTGAATGTCATCCGGCGAGTGTTTTATTGCACGCTTGTTACTGGGTACTCACGGATTTTCGTGGGTCCTATTCATGATGTTGTTCACCTCCCACGCATCTCCTGCCCCTTTTAGCCTTCTTCCCGCAATAACCCCCCCCAAAAAAAGTCTGAATTATTTTTAGAGACGGAACTTGCCGCTATCTCCTGCTGTGTGCAGGAGAAGCAGCATGATGAAAACAGCCCACCGAATGGGCCACGTGCACGATGTTTACTTCCTCTTTCCTTTCTCTGAAAAAGAGGAAGTATTGAGCAACAAAAGCGAGAGTGGAGAAGCAACGGTAGGGAAGCGTGATTTCCCTGTCTGATGGAGCTCATGGGTTCCAGAGAGATTTGGATTAAAATTTTGGTCCAAAGATGCTTTTGGGCCATCCTTCTTTTTTTTAAGGCTCTCCTGAAGAGAAAATAGTACAATTCCTATGGATGCCACCCTGAGTTCTTTGCAAGAAAACCAGTGTACAAATGTGGTAAATTAAGGGAACATTCCTATGCATGTTTATACAGAAATAAGCCCTATAATTCCCAGTATTCCCCAGCCAACATGCCTGCCTAGGAGCTGCTGGGAGTGGTAGAATTTATTTCTGTATAAATATACATGGGATTGTGCCCTAAGTAACAGAGGTTACCCCTCCCAAATAAATTTGTTGTCTTCCTTAATGCTTAGACTAGATGAGGATCTTTGTGCAAACACTCCTAATAAATACCTCTGTAAACCTTGCACAAGGTTTGAAAAAAAGCGCTGTATATTCTGTGCAAACTGCTGCATAATCAAAGCAACCGCATTTACGGAATTTCCTTGGAATTTAGCTTTGACAGATCAGTTTCAAAAATGTGAATTTTAATCCCAACATTTTAAATATTGACACCCACCTTTCCCAGAGCTTGTCCCATGCCTTATAAGTTTGATTTCAAATCCCCTAATTCTTGTATTCAACTAGAAAACGGTTCAAATGTTCAATATCCCCCCCTTCCCAGCTCCTTTCAAGTCAAGGGATTTTCATTCTTCTCCTTTAAAAAGTACTGCATACTGAGCAAAAATTTCCTGATCTCTTTGCCTGAGATTTGATTTCCCTGAACAAAAAATGGGATCAGTTTTCATTGCCTGCAAAACTGTCTTCTGTGCATCCTGAAGTCGCTTACTCAAACAATACTAATTAAATGGCACAGCTTTGGATTTAGAGCACCTAAAGAGCGAGCTACAATTCTGGGTAAATTCTGTTGCTATGTTCAGAAACCCTAACTCAAAAGCTCCATCTAGTGGTCCATTTGCTACACAGTGAGCATTGTATAAAGTGCAATGTTAAATGACTGCTTTATTGACCCTCTGGATGCTGCAGATACCCTTGACTCCATCTTTGTGGTAGTTATTAAGCAAGCACTGAAAAGAAGCAATTGCTTAAATAAAATAGGGGAAGTTAGCCTTGCTGCATTCTATTCTTGGCTCCGACACTGACTTTTCTTGCCCTCTTTGTGCCCTAAAATGGGAAAGAGAAAATGAATCTGAAATGTAAGATTATGTGTTTCAGAAACTCCATTCAAGTAGCACTGGGTATCTTTTACCCAAACAATAGCAAGATAGGTTTTATCCCCAGAGAAATGGGAATGGTAGGACTATATGTTTTATTTGATTTTATTGTGCCTAGGATCAGGCCCTCTTAAAATAGGCTGGATTACCATGGTTTCAATGTTACATTTGCTCTCAAAGCAATAATTCAGCTATTTCACCATAGTCTTGTGTATTTTCTGTACACAGTAGGAGACGCTTAAATATAGATGAAATTAGCTAATTTAAAAAAAAACCCAAATGAGTTATTTAAACCCTTTACAAAGTTTTAAGGCAGTACCCATTCACCTTTAAGGTGCAAGGACAAATTAATACTGACATCTAGGGGATGGAGCACCGGCACGTCACATAATGGCTGCAGCACGAAGTGGTAATTTGCACATATAAATAATCCAGCACAGGTTAAACTTTCACATCACCCTCATCACAATGCTTTGGAATGGAGCCAGTTCACACATTTGGCTGCAAGTCAGCAATCCACTGGAACATTGTCCTGAACAAGTTCTACAGAAATGAACTGCCATTCTCTAGATCAGCTCCCATGTGTTTCAATGGGGTGTGGTTGCCTGTTTTCTAGGAGCTTGCTCCCAAAGTATAGGAAAACCAAGCCGTTCACATGGATATATGAGCCAGCCCTAACTTTACAGTACTTCCTTGCTCACTAGTTCGCTATTGTGCTGCTGTGGTGGCACAAGTCCTGACCCAAATGATTCCTTTTAGTTTTTCTGCTAGCTACTCTCCTTAATCCCAAAGACCATTGGGAGGCTGTGCCATGCTCCTTCTTCAAATGGGTTTCTTCAAGTTCCTGCAAAAAGAGAATGGATTTTTCTCTAGATCAGGGATGCACATTCTGCAGCCCACAAAGGGTGTTCTGCCCGCCTGTCTTTCAAATTCCCCCGACCTGTACTCCCGATTTCCTCCCCTAGAAATCTTAATACAGCTCACTTTTTACTTACAGCTGCTAGCAATGAGGAGTGATTTGTATCAGAATCACTAGTATGCGTTTATCTATTTGCATATATATGTGGCCCCCAACCCTAAGTCAGCATCACAGTGTGGTGTAGTGGCTAAAGTGTCGGACTGGGAGTCGGGAGATCCAGGTTCTATTCCTCACTTGGCCATGGAAACCCACTGGGTGACTTTGGGCCAGTCACAGACTCTTAGCCCAACCCACCTCACAGGGTTGTTGTTGTGAGGATAAAATGGGGAGGAGGATTATGTATGCCGCCTTGGGTTCCTTGGAGGAAAAAAGGTGGGATATAAATGCAATAACAAATAAAACAAACAAACAAACAAACAAACACATGCAGCCCTCAAGGCCAAAAAGGTTGTGTGCACCCCAGCTCTAGACAGATCATGATTCTCTACGGTGGGGGTATGTGCTTGCTCCTACGTATGAAAACACTTAGCTAGTTGTGGACGCTCATTCTATCTAGATCATCCCACAAGGTTCTTGGGATATCTGGCTGCATTCATTATTCATGGACTAAATTGTACTAGTTCAGAAACAAACTTGTAAAATTCATTGCAAGCACACAAATTTTAATTTTAAAAAAGCATTATTCCTCTACTAAAAAAAGAAGCATCAGGAGATCTGGATTATAACCACAGCTTTCCCCTTGGCCTAATCTGTAAGGTTGTGCAATGCATTTAACCTGAGTTCTTATTCTGAAAATTAACAGTGCTAACCTTGTTCCCTTTGAAGGTGCTAAGAGGAGTGAAAAGGGAGGCAGACTTCTCAGGTTTCAAGTGCCTTACAAAAGCCCACTGATAAAACAGACTAAATTTGTGTGGCATGTGCAATTGGCCTTAATATGAGGTATGGGACATTTTGGAAGCATCTATCTTTATGGATAACTATTAGAAGGCTCCCTGCTTACACTGCATCTACACCAGTATTTTGTTGTATTTAAACTCCCTTTAGTCCCTCACATATTCATTATGAGAATAATTTTAAAAGATAATAAAAGGCTCTGATAAGGAAGAGTGGATTAATTGCTGGAAGTAGGCATAGTACAAGGCTTCATTCCAAACCTGACAAAGGATGGTTCATACATCTACAAAGTAAGGTACAAAGCTTTTCTGCAAGAAAATCCAGGAAGGAAGTGCTAACCAGTATCAGATAACAGACTGTAGAACTGTTCAGGAAAAAGCCTATTCCTAGTTTTCACTGAAATGTGAAATCAAAGCAAAATTAAAAATTCATGGATGGGGGCTGAGAGGGGTTTTGCACATCTCTACCTAAGCTATACCATTTTTAGCTTCCCTATTCAAGATCGATTAGAAGCATGGTCCACCTGTAAAAAGAGCTGCAAGGAAGCATCACACTCCTTTGAAATGAGTTGGATAAAACATAACTGACTCAGCAAATGCCCTTTCCAATCAGCAGAATTGGTTGAGCCTTGAGAAAGTTCCAGTTTAAAGACATTTCAACATACAGCTACTTTAAGGAACTCATTTAGTGAGAACATTAGAATGGCTTAAGGAGAAAACGTTACCCAGGTATATTCTTGAAACATTGAAGGTAACGTAATGCATCTTTAAGACAGAGGGGTAGTGTCTCTTTTTTACTTTATTTAAAAAACTACACTGTATGGCGCAAATAAACATTTGATCAAACACGCAGCAATGACAATGAACACATTTCCAACTATGGCACTGAGGGGAATATCTCACTACCACCACTGAATTTCCAACCCATGATTCTCATGTCAAGTGTACATCATCTCCGCCATGTGGGACATTTTCTTGGGAATATATAAGTAATACTCCATGTACCCTGAAAGATCTTCAATAGTCACATCATCCACAAAGACTCGAGCTTGCTCAGAACAAGACCGGGCTGAGCCTGACGAACCCATACCAGAAGGCGATCGGTTTGGCAAAGACTGTGAACGCACTTCCAGGACTGCCTTTTCACATTCTGACAGGACGCTCCGCAAACCAGAAAAGGAGTATGCTTCTATTGCTTGCCATGGTTTGCACCGGCATTCTTTGTCCACGCAAGAGCATTGCTTCCCGTAACTCAGCTTGGAGAGTGACTGGAAATCTGAAGGTTGGCTAGGATCCAGGCTGGTTTCAAAGGTCAAAGAAAAGGCAGGGCAACTCTTTCCCAAATTCTCTGAAGGCTGCTCACTTGTGAAAGTGCTCTGGTGTTCTGCTCTGGCTCTCCTGCAGCTGCTGCTGTCGAAAAGGGGGCACCTCTTTCCTCCCAAGTACGGCTCTTCTGTAACACCAGGGTCTGGGCCAATTTTGTTCTTTGAAGCTTCGATCTGGCTTTTGTGTTTCAGCTGATTACTTGAAGAAGATGCTTTCACACTGCAGTATGTAAACTTGGGGGGATGCAAGACTGGGGATTTGGAACGCCTGCGACGCTGTGGTCTTGTTGCGCCTCTCAAGGGTTTCCTTGTACACCTGTAACAGAGAGCAGCAAACATTAACAGAAACTGATTCTGGAACAAAATGCATTCCAAAATAGGATAGTGTTGTGTGCCCTAAAATGATTTGCTTCAGTTCTGCGGATGAAACCACTGTATTGTTTGCTTTTCCCCCTGAAAAAGATCAAAAGGGGAGTTTAACCTAACCTGTTACCTAACCAGAGGAAACTATTCCAATTATCAGTCTTAAATGCAAGCCATAGGGTGCATTTGGACGATACTTTAGTCCACGGAGCAGGAATAGTCCACTCCATGGATAGCTATTTGTGGGGTACCCTTGCATGATACAGAAGTGCTGCTCCATGGAGTGGACTATCCCCACTCCATTGAGTTGTCATCTCTCCCCCGCCCACCATTGGCTCTCCCCACTGAATGGCAGTGCTGGTTACCGCTTACCTTATCGGGGTGCCGCCATTCCGTGGAGAGGAGCGGAGGGGGGGGAGGGAGAGATGCACTGTGCGGAGACATGCCGTGACCATTGCTGGAGCGACGGCTGTGGCAGTGGATTAATCCCACCTCCTGTCATGAGGAGGGGTGGCTCCATTGGCACTTCTTTCTCCGTAACAGACACTGTGAAAGATACGCCATTGCTGACAGAGCCATCTCTCCTCTCTCCTTTTTTCCCGTTTTTTTAAAGGATGTTTTAACAATGTATACTATGTTTTTAATCAGTATTTTATACTTACTGCTGTCCCCTGCCTCGATCAAAATGGAGAGACGAGTAAGAAATTATTATTATTATTATTATGACAGGAGGTGGGATTAATCCGCCGCAATGGCCGTCGCTCTGGCAACAGCTGTGGCGTCTCCCCTGTCATTGGAGGTGATGCGCCTGCCAGTTTTCAGTGTGGCAGAGACAGATGACAGGGGCGCTGCAGGTGCCAAAGCGTACCTTGCTGGGAGAAGCCTCTCACCACTCCAGAGCTTCCTCCTTCTGCAGCAGGTGTGTGTGGACATTCCTCTGCATGCATCCACCACAGAAGGAGGAAGCTCCAGAGTGGTCTCCTCACATGTCACGTGCTGAGAGGCTTCTGCCAATGAAGGATGCACTGGTGCTGAGAGGACATCAGTTGTCTCGGTGGTGCCTCTTTAGTCCCCATCTACTTTCACGGCAGAGAGGGGGAGACTGCCTCCCATCATTGGAGGTGACGCGCCCCACCCCTGATACTGGCGGATGGATTTCTCCCACTGTTCCTGTCCAGTCATGGGAGACATCTTTCCCTGTCCCCGTCCCGCGCTCCATTTGGGGATGCGCTCAAGAGGATGGAAGGGGCTCCTTTAATCCCCTCGAACCTATCCCGAGATGGATCATGGTGTGGGAGGCTGGCAAGGGATGTGTGCGTCCCTGGGAACATGTGGGGCGCCGCAATCAGAGGCACTCCACCCAGGGACAGCATGTGCCCAAGGAATGGCACGATCGCCGGCTCCCTGAGCACTTGTCAGCACAGGATTATTTCCCCTGCTGATGGAGCCCCACTGGGCTAGAGCAGCAGGGGTTTCTGCTGCTCCTGCTTCGACACTCTGTGGGCAGGGGAAATAAGCCAACGGAGCACGCCACGATAATCAACAGTTGTGCAGAAAAACAACTCTACAAACCGTTGGTTATCTCTGTTGGTTATTTTTTTGGAAATAAACAACAGTGGTGTTGCCTGATAGACGACACATTAGTCAGCAGTGGATTATTTAAGCCAAGGCTGGTTAAATAGTTCACCATTGACTAATGTGTCCTCCAAACTGAGCCATAGTGGTTTTTTTCCAGTCGTTTAACAACTAAACTCATCATCAGACAAGGCGTTACAGAAAGGCAAGTTGAGGGGGAAAAGGGAAAAAGCGCCATGAAAAGGCTATAAGAAAAAGACGCTACTAGCTCTGGTGCTAAGAAATGTCAAAAGAAATTGCTTTATTTTTATCCAAAATATAAAAATGTTCAAAAAAGCTTTCAACCAAACTTGTACAACGCTCAACGTTTCGGATCCGGAGATCTTTTGTCAGGAGCTGTACAACGAAATAAATTACTTGTTGAAGTAATTATAAATTTAAAACCTTCTGGATATTTTTTTTAGAAAGCCACAGTCGTGTTCATTCTGTCTCCAACAGCAGTCACACTGCTCCAACAGCAGCAAGAAGAGGAACATGGTACAGAAAGCTTAACTCTACTTGCCAGGTATCCATAATAGCCAAGTAAAAGCGGAGTTTAACTCTAAGAAAAGGCCTTGAACATACACTTACTAGTGCTGTATCTTACCCATGCCAAGTCTCTCTTGAACAGATAGTTTGATGCCTTCCTCCATCAACAGCTGCTCTGACTGGAGCTCTTAGTCCTGTTCCTTCAGATGTAGAAGATCTGATTTAAGAGACAAATAACATATTAAATGCATTACTCTAAAACAAAGTCTCCAAAGGCAGATTTTCTTATGTTTATACATTACATGCCTAAAACACCAAAAATAATTAAATGACCTCCCTGATAATTCAATTGCTCATTTATAAACAAATGGATGAGAAGCATGATGTAGTCTTGTCATACTTGTAATGGTTTGAGGTAAAAGCCCAGTCATGAAATAACTGTTCAGTTGACAAGTGCTCTGGTGTTGGAATGTTGGCACTAAAAAGCCAAATGTGGCATTCCAAGAAATTGCCATAGTAGGAAAAGGTTGTCCTGTATAGGTTTAGCTCTCCCCACTGTGGTTACTGACATCACAAACAATTCATGGTTATTAATAAGCCATATTGCTGCATAGATAGATGTAGGATGAATTTATATGGATCCAAAAGAATATTTGGAATCTGTCCAAAGATACTCCTCTAGTTTTCGATTACTATTTTCTATTGACAAAGTGTGCAAGCTCTAAGAATCTTGCATGACTATAGTCCATTCATTCAAAGAGGCAGCAAGAAGGATCAGTAACAGAAAAACAAATCTTTTTCACTCTGGTTTTCATACCGACATGGAAAGGCTCTAGCTTTTAGTGAAGTGCACTAATAACTGATGCTGAAACCCACAGATTACTGAAGTTGGATTGCACCCAAATCCGAAACACATAAGTGCCTGAAATCAGTGAGTCTTGTTTCTATGCAACATGTTTATGATCAGGGTGTTAGACGTGCTGAAAACCTATTATGTCGTTTCTGAAAAGTGGAGAACCAGACAGGGTTTAAACATGGGAAAAATAATAATAATAAATATTTATTACCCGCCTCTCCCTTTGGATTGAGGCAGGGAACAACACCAAACACAATATAATACATAAAATTAGTTAAAAGAGCATATAAAACTAATACACTATTAAAATAACAATCACAGCATCTTAAAATTCTTAGGTTTATAATTCATCTGGGAATAATAATATATTTATTTATTCATTCAATGAGCTCAATCAGCAAGCAACTAGAGTTTCAGTGGAGTGGAATAGGTGAAAATGTAGTTTTGAGAAGGGACAAATGATAAAGGACATGGGAGAACTCAGTAAGCATAGAACACGTGCTCAAAGACTTTTTAGGTAAGTGAAAGGAAATGACATTCCTTGAGAATTCTTGGACGAAAAGGTAGAGTAGGAATAAAATCTCTTCGATGTTAGGCAGTTGTGCAAGGACTCTTAATAGATAGTGAAACGGGCATGAATCTGTTGTTGCTATGGAAGTGCATATGTGGAAGGAGCCTTTGGCATGTGTATCATTTGTTGGATGAGAAACCAGAGCTAAACTGAATTCAAATGCACATCTGTGTGCAAATGTAACATATCCAAATTGCATTACTTTCAGTGGGATGTGCATCTGCATTTGAATATGCATTCAATTCATCCTTGCTGCTAATGTAGCAAGTGATATGTGCATGCAAAGCTGCTTTCATATATAGATCTACTTAGCTGGACTGAGGCGCCTGCTCCATGGAACGAATTATGGGGACTGCATGCCCCCATTCCATCTGGGAAGCACCCTCTTTGAGCAGAGGGGTCTTAGTTGATCTCCTGGGAGGGAATGGGGCTTGGACTACAAACACCTGAGACACACATTATCTGAGAACAATTTCCCATCACTAATTCTTTAACCTGCAAAGAGACATTTGTCTTCACAAATCTGTCCTCATAGTTTAAAAGGATCGTGGATAGGGGAAGGGGAGTTGAGCTTGGAGGCAGGCATTCTCCAGGAACAATTTCTCCTGTTCCTGCTCCTTGCTGGCAATCTTAGGAGGCACATACATACATAACCTTTTGCCCCACTAGTTGTTCTGTTCAGGGGTGGTGTAGGGTGAGGGGGACCTCAAGGTTTTTAAAACTACCCAGTTTTCCTGCATATTTCAACATCTCCTTGTTTACCAAATCCTGCTCCCTCCCTGGGCCACATGGGTCCTTTCTACACCTAAGGATTATCCAAGGAAAATGGAGGGATCGTCTCTGTTTGCTCCCGTGATCCCCTGTGTGTCATTTGCATGCACAGGGATGATCCTGGGGGAAAAGGCAGGTGTAGAAATGGCCATGGTGCCAAAAGCACCTATATTTTTCTAATAAGAGGAATGATAAATTAAGATAGGGCTATGCTATACGTACTATATGTACAAATACAATTGGTGAAACCACTAATAAAGGTATCAGACCCATACTGTCCATATATTCATAGTGAAGAATGCATTAATAACCAGCTGATGCTTTTTTCACAGCCAGTTCTAAGCTAATAGAAAGGAAGTGATGTGACGTTAGAAGCACCAAGTACATCAGAAGAGCAAATATGACCATTGTTACCTACCCAGCTGGATCCACTCTCAGCTTTTTGAAAGCTGTTTGCAGGCTCTCTTCATCTCCTTCTTTAGCTTCGGATTCCATTTGTATGGTGTTAGAATATTATTGGGCCCGCCATATGTTGAATACTAACAAAAGAGAAATCAATTACATTAAGCTGATGGAGGGAACAAAAGGCGCAGTAAGCCTTCACAACTGCAATTAAATACGTTGCTTCATTTGCCATCATTGCTTACTAAACACCACTTTTACCCACATTGACACTTCATGTGAAAAGCCACCTTTTAAGAGCAAGCTCCTAGTAGCTTGACAAAAGGGCCTGAGAGTCAATTTCTACTGGATACTTATGCTACCCAGGGCAAAAATTTTCTACCACAAAATTAATTGTACTGAAAGGCAAGATCTATTTAATAGATTAAGGGCACAATCCTATATAATTTTAGAAAGAAAAAAGTCCTTCAATTCCCAGTATTGCCATGCTGGTAGTACTTTTTCCTGTCTAAACATGCATAGGATTGTGCCCTAATAAAATATTCATCATACAAAGCAATCTATTTAATATCAAAACTATGACTAGAAAAAATGCAAATGACTCAAAATTTAGTGCTGGAAAGTACTAATCAGAATGAATTCTTCCATCTCTGAATTAGAACTATTTATATGTATGAAGGAAAAGAACATGATACTCTCAGCACTAGCAAACTAATATCGCAGTACACTGGGGTACTCTAATCAAAACACAAATGTTTTTCTTGAATTTTGTATTTAGGACATCATAGCCCATTTTAAAAAAATGTTGTTGTTGTTCACCTTTTAGGATTACTCCTTACAAAGCAGCTTATAATAATGTAAAACACAACTAAAAATGTTCTTAAAACCATGCTGGCACATTCAAGATAAAAGATAATCATAACAGGTCTGGCCACATTTATATTTATGAGTATCCCGTGAGTGGGGTGGTAGTGGTTTTTGTGTACATGCATGCCAAGAAGGGTATGACCAAAGCCACTTTCCGTCTCTCCCTGTCTCGCTCACTTTATCTACCTTCTCTTTCAATTTTCTTCTCTGTACACTGAAATACAATGATTTGGCAATGGAGAAACAGACCAGTCTGAGACTGTTGTAAAAAAGGGGGTGGCAGGTTGGATGGGCTGGCCTGGTGGGCTGGAGGTTTAAGAATGTCAGAACTGCCATGCTGGATCAGACCAAGGGTCCACCTAGTCCACCACTCTGTTCACACAGTGGCCAACCAGCTGTTGACCAGGAACCAACAAAGCAGGACATGGTGCAACAGCACCCTCCCACCCATGTTCTCCAGCAGCTGGTGCACACAGGCTTACTGCCTCAGATACTGGAGGTAGCACAAAACTATCAGGGCTAGTAGCCATTGATAGCCTTCTCCGCCAGGAATTTATCTAACCCCCTTTTAGAGCCATCCAAATTGGCGGTCATCAAATCTTGTGGTAGTGAATTCCAGTTCAACTATGTGCTGTGTGAAGAAGACCGTATTCTCCCTTATGAGCCTGCCTGTGCTTTGAGATCTTCTGGAGAAGCCCTTCTTTCAGTCCCACCATCTTCACAGGCATGCTTGGTGGGAACATGGGAGAAGGATTTCACGGTGGCTGCTCCAGTGCTCTGGAACTCTCTTCCCGGGGAAGCTAGGCTGGCTCCCTCTTAGATGTGCTTTCGGAAGCAGGGAAAAACTTGTTTGTTCCGACAGTCCTTTGAAGAATAATCTGGTCCTCCATCTGTGTTAAGGTCTTGTAAAATTGTTGTGTTTAAAACGTTTAATGTTTTAATATTGTATTTTTATTTATTTATTTATTTATATTTATATTTTAATTTTTGTACATTTCTTTCCCTAGGTTTAAAATGTATATGTTTTAAATTTTGTAAGTCCGCCTTGAGGCCCAGTATTGGGCAAAAGGCGGGATACAAATAAATATAATAATAATAATTTATTTATCCTGAATCTCCCACCAATCAGCTTCAAGGGATGACCCCATTGGGTTCTAGTACTTTGAGAGGGAGAAAAATATCTCCCTATCCACATTCTCCACACCATGCACAATTTTGTACATCTCTATCGTGTCTCCCCTTAGCTTTTTTTCAAAGCTAAACAATCTTAGCTGTTGTAATCTTCCCTCATAGAAAGATGCTTCAGCACCTTGATCATTTTAGTTGCCCTTCTCTGAGCTTTTTCCAGCTCTATATTTTTTTTATGTCTGGTGACCAGAGTTGTACACAGTATTCTAAGTCTGGTCGCACCATAGATTTGTATAAAGGCAGTATGATGCTGGCAGTTTTATTCTCAATTCCTTTTCTTATAAAGCGTAACATGGAGTTTGCCTTCTTTACAGCTGCCACACACTTGGTTGACATTTTCATCGAGCTGTCCACCACAATCCCAAGATCTCTTTCTTGTTCGATCGCCACCAGCTCAGATCCCATCAGGTTGTACTTGAAGTTGCCCCAATGTGCATCGCCTTACACTTGCTTACATTGAACCAGATCTGCCATTTGGATGCCCACTCTCCCAGCTTGGAGAGATCCCTTTGGAGCTCTTCACAATCCCTTTGTGTTTTAACAACCTTACATAATTTGATGTCATCGGCAAACTTGCTCACTCCTAATTCCAGATCATTTATGAACAAGTTGAAAAGAATTGGTCCCAATACCAATACTTGTGGGACCCCACTATTTACTTCTCTCCATCGGGAGAATTGACCATTTATTCCTACTCTCTGTCCTTTAACCAGTTACTGATCCATAAGACGACCTGTCTTCTTATTCCATGACTGCTAAGTTTGTTCAGGACTCTTTGGTAAGGGACTTTATCAAAAGCCTTTTGGAAGTCCAAGTAAACAATGTCCACTGGATCATCCGTCTACATGTTTGTTGACATTCTCAAAGAATTCTAGAAGTTTAATGAGACAGGACTTGCCTTTGCTGAAGCTGTGTTGATTCTTCTTCAACAGGACATACCCTTCTATATGCTTACTAATTTTGTCTTTAATAATGCTTTTAACCAATTTACCTGGAACGGATGTCCCAGGTAAATTGGTTGAAAGCATTATTAAAGACAAAATTAGTAAGTATATAGAAGGGCATGTCCTGCTGAAGAATCAACACGGCTTCCATAAAGGCCCTATATCTAGGTGCTGCTGTAGAAAAGGCCCTATTTCTGGTAATCACCAAAGGAGTCTGATAGAAAGCCAGGTGTCAGATTATTTAAAACAGTGGTTCTCAACCTGTGGGTCGGGACCCCTTTGGGGGTCGAATGACCCTTTCACAGGGGTTGCCTAAGACCATCGGAAAACACATATTTCCGATGGTCTTAGGAAACTGTATTGACTGAACAATGTCATGTATCATCTTTTGTATTATTAAAGCTGTTGTTATGTATTATTTTCATTAGCAAACCATCCCATGACAATGGATCGTGTAGAGAAGAACGGAAATAATTTTATGGTTGGGGGTCACCACAACATGAGGAACTGTATTAAAGGGTCGCGGCATTAGGAAGGTTGAGAACCACTGATTTAGAACTTTAAAACTAAAACAAACCATGCTTTAAATTGAATGTGGAAACAAGCTGACAACTGGTGGAGAGCAGGTGTTATATGAGCAGATTATCTTGCTCCTACCAACATCCTTGGTGACTGCATTTTGAACCAATTGCCGAGTTCTCTTTAAGGGCAGCCCCTCATGGAGAGCACTCCAGTAATCCAGCATGTGTGTAACTCAAGCCAGGTCCATGCTGGGTCCAGGAGGACACCCAAGCTGGATCCTTGATCCTTCAAGTTCAGTTCATGACCAGAGACAAATGTGCTTTCATGAGTGTTTCCATGAATTGGTATTAATTGTCTGACTGCCATCCTAGCTAAGCCTGAAATACACATAGGATGTATTCTTCATGTGATTATTTTCATTTGGAATGGCTCCACGTGACTGCCATACAGGGCAGCACTGGAGACATCACGGGATTCAGAGCCTGCTTATGTCATATTAGAGGCATGGGAGAGAACAAAGCTCACTTGATCAGGAAACTTCAACAAAGCACACTGAAATATACACTTTCAAAATGACACCCACACAATGCTTCTGCAGCTAGTTTTCACAGTAATGAGCCCACAAACAAGTTTATCTGAATTGATGTTTAATTTTGTGAAGTGATTGACAATATACAGCCCTCATTAAATTATGGCACACTTTCAACTACAAAAGTAGGCTCCGCTGCATAAACTAGAGGAAATGGATGAAGATTAGTTAATGACAAGGTTTAACATGCCCCGTCATCTTACTTCAGCTTTTCCGTATCCACCTAATTTTGATTCTATGCCTTCTGGGCAATGATCAAGCCATATCTGCATGCTGTACTCCAAGCAACTAACTGGTCTTAAATATATGTTTAGTACTTCTAGTAAAAGTAAGTTAGGAGGTCTATTGTAAAACCAGAAATGTGAAATTCATAAAAACAACAACCAGTAATTACTTGTGAATATGAAACAAGTGATTACTTTGTCCAGTTTGCAGCAAACTGGGAAAAATATGATTATTGACACAGGGCTTGTAATGGACTTAAATGAATTACTTTAGAACTGCAGAGAATATGCAGAAGCTGAGAAAAAGACAAATGTTCTAGATCTGTCATAGGAGGATTTTTTTTAAAGTTTTGCAGTTCGGGACACACAAGCTCAAATTATATTTAAATAAGAAAACAAATAGAGAAGTAACAATTAGGACTTGTGTAAATCTTGACAGGACAAGTTAAGTCAGACTGTCATTTGAAAATGTGTATAAACACCTGGCAGATTAAGAAAATAACATGCCATAATAAATATGTTAGCTTTTTGGGGGCCACTTTATAGATTATACTTATATTTGCCATGTCACCTTGCTTTTCAACCATTTCTTCTAAGGTCAGTATTCTATCTAAATGAGGTAATTCCGATCCCTTGAACGCACCCTGTACTGGACAGCAGATCCACCACTAACTCAGGGAGCAAATTACAAGTACCTTAAACCAAAGAACTTGTACTCAATCTTATTGAAATAATTTACTCAGTTTTACTCCAGATCCATGATCTGCTTTGGAAAAAGGCTCTTAGAGAAAGGGCTATTTAAGTAATTAAACCAATAACCATACTCACTTCTATGGGACTACTGCAAAACTTGTGGATTTTTATAGATTGTAGCTATGGTTTCAAAAGACACACTGTTACTTAACGCTTGAGTTACATTGCTCCAAAATGACTTTATATGGTGGGACCGGGACACATATTGCACCTCTCTTAACTACCTATTTCCACATGCAAGAAAATCCAGTATTTGGTTGTTTTGGTACAGTGAGTCTCTTTAGTCCTTCAACAAATCAGCACCATCAACAGCAATAACGTTTTTCTCAATTCTCACTTGAGAAAATTGTTTTATTAATGCGAAAATTGCGAAATTGTTTTATACGATTTTGTAGACTGCTTTGGGAGCCTATATGCCTGAAAAGCATTAAAATAAATAAAACTTCCAGAACTTCTAAACACAGGACATCATGGCAAGGAAGTTAGTTCCAAAACAAGGAATCTGTGCGCGCCTCCGGCCGCCCCATTTGCTTTAAACTAAAGGCATAATTTTAGAGCAGAAAAGAATCCCGTTCACACCAACAGCTGGTGCCCGAAGTAAGACAACAGCAATAGCTGACGGTGTAGAGACGAGGCCTGATCCTCACCCACCCTCTCCCCTTCGGCACCTCTGCCTTGAGGGCGGGTGACGGAGATAACCGGGCTCCTCAGGTACTCCAACGAAAGAAACCATCCCCATCCCACATTCTTCTTTCTCTGAGGTTCTAACTATACCTGAGGAAACAAAAAACGACTTGCACGCCACAAAATACACCACTCACCCGATCCGTCAAGAGCCACTGCCGGAAGTGAACAAAAAAGAACAACAGGAAGTGACGACACCGCGCGCGCATGCGCTTCAGAGGCGTGGATGATCCCGCGCGTTTGTTATTCTTGTAGAGTCTTTCCATGTCTCTGAGGTGTTCTATGGTTTTTGCTTGCATAACCAAGGAGTCCGCGCTGAGCGCATGCGTATAAGTACCTCTCCGTCAGCTGTACGCTTGTGTTCTAGCGCCCTCACTCGTTCTTAAAAGGAGTCGCTCCTACATCCGGGTCGCCCGCCCACCGCCCTTCATAAGCCTGACAGAAGGCAGCAGGCACGGCGGGCAGAGCGAAGCGGTCAAAGTTTTCTTCTGGTGGGGAGTTGACGTCGCCGTCAAGCTGAGTAAGTATGGCCCTCTGCGGCCCCCGTTGTCCGCTTCGTTCTCGTCTCCTCAGAGAAAGAGCGGCTTGGTAGCGCCGGATTCTTCTCGCCGAGAGCGACTGGCTTCTACTGAGTCATCGCGTCAGGCGTAACTCTCCTGGCGCCCTTCTTGAAGTGCTGAGACCCCCTCCCCCATGGGGCTGATTGCTCTCTGCGCTTGCCCTCTTCCTTCTTCCAGGCACAGCGCGAACTGTATGGCAGGCAGAAATTCCACAGGTGAAGCGTCTGTCATCACTGTATCGTAGGGTGACCATATGGAAAGGAGGGACAGGACTCCTGTATCCTTAACAGTTGCATAGAAAAGGGAATTCCAGCAGGTGTCATTTGTATGCATGCAGCACCTGATGAAATCCCCTCTTCATCACAATGGTTAAAGCTGCAGAAGCCCTGCCCTCTTTTGTAACTGGTCAAGAGGGGGCAGGCCTCCTGAAGCTTTATTATTTATTTATTATTATTACATTTTTATACTGCCCAGTAGCTGAAGCTCTCTGGGTGGTTCACAAAAAAGCTTTATTTTGATGAAGAGGGAATTTCACCAGGTGCTGCATGCATGCATGCAAATGACACCTGCTGGAATTCCCTTTTTAGTACAACTGTTAAAGATACAGGATCCTTTCCATATGGTCACCCTACTGTATCAGGATGCCAGGTCTGCCCATGTTGTTGCTCTGAATTGGGAGGGTGGCCTGGTGCGCTCCAGATGTTTTGAACCACCAAAGCCACAATCTCTTACCATTGGCTGTGCTAGTTGATGGTAATTGTAATCCAAAATATTTGGAGGGTGCTAGTTGCCTATCCCTGCTGTTAAGGCATGGGCATCTAAATGTTGATAATAAGGAGGAAACTTTATGACAGCCATCCCCATTCTGGTGCCTTCCTGATGTGTTGGACTGCAACTTCCATCATTCCCAGCCAGCATGCCAACACATCTGGAGGACACCAAGTTGGGAAAACCTGCTTTATGAGTATATCTGCAGCTGTGTTGGACCACTAGAGGACAGGGACATACAGAGTGAGTGAACTAAGACCATCTGTCATATGAGCTTGTCACTTAAAAATGCTGTGTCTTGTGACATTTATTTATTATTATTTTATTACAT
Source organism: Elgaria multicarinata webbii (assembly GCF_023053635.1). Lineage (NCBI taxonomy): Eukaryota > Metazoa > Chordata > Lepidosauria > Squamata > Anguidae > Elgaria > Elgaria multicarinata. Next base: position 191,821,486 of record NC_086171.1, read on the forward strand.
TTTTATATCACCCAATAGCTGAAGCTCTCTGGGCAGTTCACAAAAATTATAACCATTAAGAACATACTAAAACATCCAACATCTAAAAACCCAAATACAAAATACAATATAAAAAGCACAACCAGGATAAAACCACACAACAGAAATTGATATAGGATTAAAATATGGAATTAAAACAGTAAAGTTTAAATTTAGGTGTTAAAATACTAAGAAAATAAAAAGGTCTTCAGCTGGTGACGAAAAGAATATAGTGTAGGTGCCAGGTGGACCTCTCTGGGGAGCTCGTTCCACAGCCGGGGTGCCACAGCAGAGAAAGCCCTCCTCCTAGTAGCCACCGTAGACATCGTAAAGAGTTAACCAATTTATTGTGAAATTAGATTTTGTGGGGTCTGGATGCAAAAAGTGGGGATGGGGGGGGGTCTGCTGGCAGCAACAGCTGCTGCTACTCTAGGCCAACTTGAATTGCATGTTCTTTACCTTGTGTAAGCATTCAGAGCAAATGAAAAAATAAAAGCAGGGATGTTATCTGCTGAGTTAGGGGTGCTCTCAGTTGTCCCCATTAAAGTTGTCTTCTTTGTTTTCTTTTTATGACTAACTGAAGCACCTGAGCTTTAGTTTGGTCTGAGTGTGTATATTCTGGCAACTACATCCTAGACTTGATCCAGATAACTCTTCGGCACCCTATTGACTTGTACTGCATTTACACAAACAATTCTGCCTGTGATGAGTTGACCAAAAATCACTGCTACTACAAGCTCAAAGCACGGGAACAGGTCCTTGAGTCAGTTCAGGTATCACACAAAAGCATGATTAAGGAAGCTTAACTATGCTATAGTTTGTTGCCTGAATTGAGAAAAAGGGCCTGTTGCTTTGTAGTCTCCGTGCTGTAGAGCCAGGTTGGATATATGGAATGAAAACAGACTAGCAGCTGTAAGCCATAGTTAGTTTGTACATTTGGGAGCTTAAACCACTTTAAACTCTGAACTGTGGTTAATGCGAACAATGATTTGATGCAATGATTGTATTAGTACATAAAGCTAGATCATAGTTTACTGTTACATACATGGGGCTCAGGCTTATGTGCGTGCATTCTCCAGCATGGCCACAAGGAGAGTGGAAGCATTTGCTTCCATTTTTGCCTAACTGGTTTCTCACATTTGAACCGTGACAAACTATGGCCTGGTTCACACATAATCCTAAAGTATGGTGTGCTTTGTTGAAATCTGATTTCTTATGTGCGTACCCATCCTCATAAACCATGGTTTACTAACCAGCTACAAATCATAAACAGAAGCAGTGGTTTGATGTTGGCTTACAAGGCCTGGCTTGTTTAAACCGTGGCTTGTCATGATATTTGAACCTAGAACCATGATTTATCTCTGACTTGTTTATGCAAGATAATTCATGGCTAAAATTAACATAAACCATGGCTTAGCATTATGTGTGAATGCTGTTTATGGTTACTGTTAAATATGCATTATTGAAACGTTGGCTTTAAATCATGATTAACGATCCTGTCTTGTTTCAATAAACTGTGATTACTACTCATCACAGTTGTTTGGACGTAACAAATGCTGTAGCATGAGAACCAATGTGAGAGGGAATGCTATTTAAATAAGTCTTTAGAAAAAAGAAGAAAGATCCCTTGAGGTAGTAGCTTATATTGTCTTTAATCAATTGATCTCAGGGAAGTTTACAATAATTCAAACAAAAAAAATACATTTTGATTTGCAGTTGTTGCAGCAGAATTAGTATAGTTTGTGTCAAGGTATTTACACTTGAACAGGTGGATTATTTCCATATAAGGGAAAAGTGTGTGTCATCGTGGAAATGTGTAATAGCATCAAAGCAAGGTTCTACTGTAAAGCTGAATGTATAGGTTTATTTTTCCAACACAGATACTTTGTTCTTGTAGGAAAAACATTAATGGCTACCATTGCAATTGATGAAGACTTCTAAATCTTATATGTGACACGTTTCTTCAGCACAGTAGAAGCAGACTATTCTTAGTTCTGTTTCTGAGCACATTCCTTATCCCCATAAACTACAAACTTTTTCATTGCCATTTACCGATTTCTTTTCAGAAGCAGAAATAGTGGTGCAGTTCAGATGATAATATTTTCACTTAAGCTGAGATATGAATGAGCCCTTTGCTCTGCTCTTCAGGGTCCAAGTAAACAAACCAAAAAGTCTCTAAACATAGTTTCTTGTTTTGTCTGAACCAGGAAACGATGTCTATCAGCTTTGGAACAAGCTATGATATTCACCAAATCATGATTTGGTGGTTGTGAAGCTGAAAACCATAGTTCCCTGGTTAAGACAAAATAGGAAATTAAGGTTAATTGGAGGCTTCCTAGAAGGGGAGAGTAAAGGGGCTGTATGCAGGAGCAAAATACTTGTTCATATCTTGGCTTACTACCAGCTATATGATTGCTCAATTGGTTTGTATGTGTTGTTTCCCTTCCTGGATTGTGGTCTACCGGCAACCATGATTTGCCATTGCATCTAAGCAGGAAACCTTGGTAGACATGCTTAGGAAACCTGCATACTATGGTTTGTTTGGAAGCTATAATGAAACATTTTAAGAACGTAGCTTGCAAACAAACTATAGCTGGTACTAAATCACAACTTAACAAGGGTGAGAGTCCAAGGCTTGTTCATAATGCCCCCCCCTTGTCCATTATGCTGAGCCTTTAATCTCTAATTTATCTCTCTTTTCCCCTCCCTCTATGGTCTTGTCCTTTTTAGATGGACTATGGCAAGGGTTATTGTCTTTTCAACCATTATGCTGTATCTAATTTTTGAGGTGCTTCATGAAGTATTAAAATGTCATTCATTACTTACATGTTTTGTGCAAAGTATATAAGCAGGTTCTCTTTTGTTTTTATTTTTTCATTATTAAAAATAGAAAGTGAAAGCTTGCCTCTTGTCTAAGAATGGTAGATCCAGCATTTAATAAAGTTTTCTGTAAAGGCTGTGGGCAGATTTGCACATACCTTCAGTCATCTGTCCATTTGCCAGGTGAGTGTTGCAGGAAATAGACTTGTAGTCATCACTTCCTTTTCTGTCTTCCTTATTGCCTGATTCAACACTTAATATGTACATCAAACACATTATGACACATCCATCCTTCTAGATGCGTCATAATGGAATCTGACTGGCAAGCAAGCAAGAAACATGTCTAAATTAAATCATTTCAGAGTAAACTAACATCAGCTGAGTGGAGCAGGGAGGGACTTGTGTCCAAGTGAGCATTTTGGTGGGAGCTTTGTTCTACCGCTTTCAGCCTTTTTTTTTGTCCATTTTGAGGGATACAAACTCTTTAAACATCACCTTTTCTTTTTGGAATATGTGTTTCAAATCTAATGCTCATTTGATGTTAATAGCTTCTTTGTGTATTCTACATATACATATTCTACAATGACTGTAATTGAGCACTTCGTTTATTCTTAAACTGCCTTGTATAGAGTTCTTTTGTATGGATTACTCACATGAAAGTAACCACACATAAGATCTCAATATAAGGTGTTGGATTTCAATGAGACTTAATCTTGGCTGCAATTCTATGCATGCTTGCTTTGAAGTAACTCCCTTTCAATTTAGTGGGCCTTGCGTCATAGTAAATATGCACAGGGTTTGGTTGTTGCAAGAAGTGTGGACTTCAGGCTCACTTACTATACATGACATGGGTGATCCCAGTGTCTGTTTTTGATTAAAAGTAGCTGTGGGGAAGGATTTAGATTCTTTAAATATTCACCTCTGTGGCTAATAGCAACTTTTTGAGAGGGAAATTTAAGTGGATAGGTATTAACACATTAAATTTAAGTAGGATTATTGTAGCATACTATTTTAATTGCCTTCCCTGTAAGAATGTAGTAAGGGTGAAGCTGCCCTACAAGTAATGTGTGAGAGTGCTCGTAAGACAGCATCGCCCAGTCTGAAGCCCTACAGATGAAAATATCAAAAGTTACAGTAAAAAATGGCAACTCCCATCATCCTTGACTATTAGCCACACTGGCCAGGATTGATGGGAGTTTGTCCAAAACATCTGGAGAGCATCAGGTTAGGGAAGATAGCTGTAAAATGTAAGTTTAATCCACTGGAGCACAGCAACCAGAAGGACCTAAATTGTTTGCTAATACAGGTTACTAATTTTCTAGATCATTATTTACCTGATAATGCTCTTGCTAGAGAAGAAGTTGTTATTTTAAGGAAGAATGCATAACGAGGGCAGTATCCAATACTGCATGTGCAGCAGCAGGACCCACTGCTAGTGCAATGAAACAAGGCAAAATCCTAGTTTCCGGAATGGGGGCAGGTCAGTGGAGGTAGCAGAAGGGATCCTCACAGAGCTATTTTGGCAGCTAGGATTTTGGCTTGTTTTGGGGGTTGCTGTAGGAAGCAGTAGCTTCCCATTGTGCTAGTGCTGGGTTATGCTAGTGCAACAAAAAGTGGAGGCACAGCGGAAGCTTTGGATACTACCTGGAATTGCTATATTCTTATGAAGTCTTGATACTGCCCTAATAATAACTTGGTTTCTAGGCAATTTTCATTAGTCAAATCTGGTATGACTTTCTGTACAGCGTTAGTTGCCTACATTTTATTCTCCAATCCTTTTTCTTTTTAGCCACCAGAGAGAGCAGTGGATTGTTCTCTGACCATGTTGGAGATTGAAGAAAATCTCCAGGCAGCTTTCAAAAAGCTGCGGGTTGACTCAGAAGGGTAAGTGGCAATGTTATTAAATATTAAGAGAGTTGTGCTTGTTTCTGCTGTACAATATGGAATATGAAACAAATTGATTTTAAAAGTAACTTTGTGATGGTTGTGGAGAGAAATTAGGGTATATATGTCCAGTTTCCCTGGTTTAATGGGAACTGAGGGCAATGAAGAATGAGGGATGCTGACTGAACCTATGGAGAAAGTTGGAATGAATCAGACTGAGCGTGGGTTAGAATCCTTTTGGAGATCTACTTTGTGGTGATGGGGGAAGCGAAGAGACCTTCATTCTCTGCCACTGTTGTATCTGTACAGAATAGACAAGGCGTGCTTTTCTGTATTTCGCCAGGATTTGGGTGTGGGTTGTGCTCACTGTGAACAACTTGCTTGATTCTTTTCTAATAAAGTTTCTCAGATTTCTTGTCCAGTTGTGTTAGATTCTTTTCAACTTGTGAATCTTGAGGATGTGGAGCAGTGAGAACTACCAGTGGTTTACACTGTTCTCATCCCTCCTGGGTGATTAAATCAGCCAAGGCAGGACTGGGTAATTAATGCCTCTTTGTGGGAGGTGGTGGTTCTTTCTTGCTTAAAGAAAGCAGTGATAAGAACCTTATTAAAGAAACTTTCCCTTGACCCAGTAGATTTAGGTAGAGGCCAGTCTTAAATATATCATTTCTGGCTAAGGTGATCAAGAAGGTGGTGGCCTCACAATTCCCAAGACTTTGGATGATACTGGTTATCTGGACCCATTTCAATTGAGTGTCTGGCCAGGATATGGGACCGAGACTGCTTTGGTCATCTCTGTGAATGACCTACACTGGGAGCTGGATGAGAAGAGAGCAACCCTATTAGTACTGCTGGGCCTATTAACAGTTTTTGATACTATTGGTTATGGAAGGAGCACTGTATTGCAGGTGTGCCAGTCCTTTCTGTTAGGTTGTGTCCAAAAGTGGTATTTGGGCACTACTTTTCCAGGTGGTGTTCCACAGAGATCTATCTTGTCCCCTATGTTTAATATCCGTATGAAGCCACTGGAAACAGTCATGCGGAGCTTTGGAGTGAGATGTCATCAGTATGTGGACAACTCCCAGCTCTGTTGCTTCTTATCGCCTAATACCAAGGAAGCAGTCAATACCTTTGAACATTTCCTGGGCTCACTAATGGACTAGATGATGGTGAACAAGCTGAGATTAAATCCAGACAAAATGGAGGTGCTATTGGTGGATAGAAAGTCATGTTTGGAATTGAATCTGAAGGGGCTGCATTCCCCCTGAAAGATTTTTATTCATAGCCTGGGAGTGCTTCTTGATCCTGCATTGTCTCTGGATTGCCAGATGTTGGCTGTTGCATAGGAGCATTTGCACAAGTATTTTTAGTGCCCAGCTATGACCTTTTCCAAATCAGTTTAGTCTGGCAATAATTATCCATGCCTTGGTCCCATCATGTTCAGATTATTGCAATGGTCTTCAAAGGTAGCTCTGTGTAGAGCACATTGGGAAGCTTCAGTTGGTGCAAAATGAAGGTAGCTAGGCTGCTAATTGGTACACAGTATAAAGATCATATTACCCCAATATTGAAATATATGCACTGGTTAACAATGATTTTCCAGGCTCAATTCAAGGTGTTGGTTTTAATCCTTAAAGACCTAAATGGCTTAGGTCCTGGCTATCTAAGGGCCCCCTTGTCTCTCTATGAACTGATCTGGTTCATGAGAGCTGCAGGACAGATTCTGTTGAGCTTACCTTCAGAGGCCCACCTGATCAGCTCTGAAAACCAAACTGATAATAGTGTGACCACTTTCACATTTAAGCAGAAGGCAACAAACTTAAAATGAGGCATATTTGTATACAGTATTTCAACTTTATATCTTCCTAGATTGACCACAGTTCATTGACAGTTAGCAATTGACGCAACATGTGTTTGATCTGCTGGATCAAACCAATGGCTTGTTCAGTATCCTGCACATTTCCTAGAGAGAGTGTACAAGACAGGTTGATAACTTCATCCACATAGTGAGCACATTATGTGTTGGTGGTGTTGGTGGTAATATAGCCAGTTTTTTAAATCTGTCATTGGAGGAGGGGGAGCCTTCATAAGACATTATCCTTTGACTATTGGTTTTCTCTATTTTGTGAATATGTGATGTGTGTTCTCTATGAATAGGAGTCCTACAAGTCTCACTAAGACAGGGGTGGGCAACTGTGTGGGGACTAGGGCCCATTTTTATTGCTATCTTCCCCACCCCACTCTGCCTGGCTGCACTTTATGGTGTGCCGAGGGGGGCGGGATCTGTGGTTTGCTGATGAAATTTGATGGCAAATCACAACAGGAGGCTAAAAGTGTCGAATTTAGCTTTTGAATGAACTGCATTTGACTCCTTTTTAGTGCTCCATAGTGCTAAAACCAGAGATTCCGCCCTGCACACTGTTACTGAATTTGGCAATGCAGGAGCTGCTCTTTAGGGGGCCTCATATGGGTCACATGTTGCCCACACATGCACTAATAGAAAATAGGGGTGTGCTCCGCTCTGTTTCGGATACCCGAATCCGAAGTGGAGTGGGTCGATCCGGACCTCCTTCCGGAGTGGATCGGGGGAGATCTGGATCGACCCAGGAAAGGGGGTAGGGGGGCTTATTTGGATGCCATTTTGTCACCCCTTCCCAATTTACCTGCCTCCGCTGCAGAGGCAGGTAAATGGGGTGGGGGGGCAAAATGGCATCTGAATATCGATCCGGACCTCCGGATCTCACTAGATTGACCTGAAACAGTTCAGGCCTGGAAGGTCCGGATCGGGATACAAAGCGGTTTGGGGTGTATGTGTGCACAGCCCTAATAGAAAACTCATAGGACATTGCATCTTACCTAAAGATTATTGTTTAAAAGAACTCATGTATGCTCCACTTGTCTCTCATTAGGAACAATTCTTAGGATTTATAAAGTTTAGAATGTACAAACATACATTCATGGGAGAATTAAACTCCAGATTTATTATAATTACCCTAGTTAAGGCTTCCCCAATTTCTTCTCCCCTGGTTTCTACATAATGTTTGGATGACTCATTGAAATGGCCAAAGGGTTACAGATAATGGAATCTGTGGAGGAAGCATGACAAAGTAGCTGAAGTAGGAAGACTGGGCTGCGGCATCATTGTACATGAGACGTACGGATGAACCTGTCTGGAAAGAGTTCCTTAAAAAAAAGGTTGAAAACCACTGTAAGATTGGCATCAATATTTGCCAAGCTAGGCTTATTACACTGGTAAAAACTTTGTTTTTTTCCCTTCTGGGAAAAACTGAAGTCCCTGTTTTCGGCAACATTGCTTCCTATCTTTATACTGTTCTGTCAAGCAGCTTTGCATGGAGGGGTTCTGATTACGGAAATCAAACTTTGAGTAACCCATGGTTGCTCTTTGGAAAAAATCGTGTAAGTTGAAACATCTGATTCATTCTGTATTTTGGCCCTTTGAAAAATCAATGCATTCCATTTCAAAGGCAGTCTTGCTTTGAACTATGCTAAATATGTCTGGGTAAGCTGAGGTTTATAACAGGGTTATTAAACCTCTTTCAGCCCAAGGGCCAAATTTGATTTCTGAAAAGCTCTCAAGGGCCACTTGCTTCAAGCTCTTCTTGCCAGTAACTAAGCCTTAGGAGAGGCATTTCAGCATTCTATAATGGAGAAAACTGCACAGAAGCTGGGAAACCTTCACCTGATCAGTGATTGGGGGAAAGGGATGATGCCAGAGGGAGGGGCATGGCTACCTGGGGAATTTGGAGAGCCAAATTTGGCCCTCAGGCCTGAGGTTCCACACCCCTCATTTATAACCTCACCCCAGTCTGTGCCAAGATGACTTTCCTCATCCTTTCAAATGATCACTGCATGCATTTTTCTTGTTGCAGATCCACTGCTTCTCTTCCTGTAAATGAGGGGACACCTCAGAGAGCATTTGTAAGAACTGCAGATGAAACCAAAGCAAAGACTGTGTGTGCATCTAAAGAGAGCTGGCATTGGTAAGATGAATTGGTTCTGATTAATGGAACTACTTCAAATGTGGAAATGCTAGAGTGTTCTGCCAAAGCCCCTGGAGCTGTTTAAAATGATCAAGAGGCTTGTGCATAAAAAAAGTCTAGGGCAGGGGGGCGGACAAGATGTCATAGAGGTTTGATCCAGCAGGGCTTTTATGATCTTAAGTAACAGCACGCTTGACCACTCCAGCTGAGGCATGTTTCTGTGCCTGAGGAGCATGGCAGAGCAAATTGTTACTGTCTTGTTTTCCAGGTGACCCCAGCCTTTTTCTTATTATAAAATATCTGTCCCTTCCACTTCTATTGGCAAAAGGGAAGAGGAGGTGCTGTTAAAGGGAATCTTATTTCTGACCACAGCAGAACACTGCTCTTTTAGCAGGATTGCAAGTGGAGCTACAGGACCCTTAGCACAAATCTGAGATACACAAATCATTTAAGTTGGGCATGTTAAAATGTAAGTTTATTGCAGAGAATATTGTAAAAAATCCACATCAAGTTAGTCAGACTTTGTTCCCAGTTAAATAAATGTGTGCTTAATGTGAATACCTCTGGATCCAACCCGCTCTTTGGAAGAAAGCAGAGCAGCTTACAACAACATCAAAACCATTTTAAAACAGAAATAATGGCATAAAATATCAAACTAACAATCCTGTAAACAGAAAAAGCTACTGATAAAAAGCAGGGAGTGGAAGCAACCCCAGTGCAGTAACAGTGGGTGCAGGGGAGGACAGCCTAAGCAGCCCTCTGCCCACACCAAGGCACCTATCAAAATCCAGGTTTTTACTTGGTGTTTAAAGGCATTCAGTCTTGGGGCTTGGTGCCCCCCCCCTCAGAAAAGTATGACGCAGCTTCTTAAGGTCTATATATTACATTAGGATTGGAAGGGCATGTAGGTGAGTTGTCTGGGCTGCCCTTGGACAAAATAACCATGTATAGACATCTAAATGATATGGTGTGGCACTATAATCATGCCAATCCAGCTCAAACCCATACTGTCATTTAAGTTTTTAACACAACCATTATGTTGTTGTTGTTTTTTGCATGGGTGGGGTGGGGTATCTGCAAACTTAGAGCCCAGCATATGTAGGTATGTTCCATGTAATCTATATATTTTAGTTTTGTGGGGCACACACAGTGTTGAGATCAAAATCAAGTTAAATGTGCAGATGGGGGTTGGGCACACTTCCTTCACCACATGTACAGTCTGAATGCCCACATATTGTCTATGTTTGCAGTGATGCTTGTCTCAAAAGACTTGTATTGCCATTGCCACTTATGTTTGCTAGTGTGGTTCATCTAAAAAAAAGTATTTCCAGATATTGTTAAATCAGAAACAAGTTCCTTTATAAAGCAGTTGCTCTACACCAGGAGAGCAGAACTGTCTGGGGACCGGCTTAGCCACCCAGATCATGCTGGCATCATCCACCACTTTAGGAGGCAGCTTCTGCAAGCCCTGGCTAAGTGGGGCTGCTTATTTCCATGCTGTTTGTACCGACTGGGAATTGAGTGGCATGAGAAGGGAATCAGATGGGACTTGTAGAGGTTGGTTCCTGCAAGCCCCAGCTGATCCAGCTACCTTCCTCCCACACCACTCCTGTCCCAATTAGTGGGCAAGCAGTTTGAGAAGTGGTGCAGGTAAATGTAGTTTCCTATTTATGCCACTTGCCCTCAGGGCAGGGCTTGGAGAGGGCAGGGGGCAGGACACACTGAGGGGCCTCAACGGTCCATAAGCCAAATTGGACCCAAATGCAGGCCAGACGTTGTCCTCCCCTGCTCTATACATCATTTTCCATTTCAAAAGAACCCTGCCTCACTTTTTAAATAGAAGTCATAGACTGTAAGAATAAAGAAAATTTTCTAGCACTAGAACTGTCCTTCAGTAATTCAAAGTGTTCTGTGTTGTGCACACTTACAATAGTACATACTCTCTTGAATGGACAAGGCATTGGAATGTGTTCATTAAAGGGGATGACTCTTGTGGTACAATGTGATTGCTGTGTAAATAGAAACAGCAAGACATTTTAGTTCACAATAGCATGGATGTAATCTCATAGTTGCTATCTGAGCAGTTCTTCAGTATTGTGTTCTCGTAAATGGTATGAAAAGTTCTTTCCAAGAATGGAACATAAGACAGGTGCTCTTTTGAAATATCAGTTTTGTTTAAACGCTATACTTTCTTGGTGAATCACACTGTAGAGTGACTAAGAGTGAAATCTGTTGCATGCTGGCTGGGGAATGCTGGCAGTTGTAGGACTTTTCTTCCATCTAAGCATGCATAGAATTGCACCCTTAATGGTCATCGAGCTCTGTGCAGATTGAATTACTAATTTCTTGCATTTTCACCTTCTAGGTGTTTGAGGAAACCTTTGAGAGGAACAGTGAGAACACAGCGAAGCCGGCGGTCAAAGTCTCCAGTACTCCATCCTCCAAAGTTCATCCACTGCACAGCCAAAATGCCTTCCTGTAGCTATCCTGTGCACAAGAACCTGACAGACACTTCTGAAAGCAGCTGTGGCCTGGATGTGCCAACGCCAAAAGAATCCTCTAAGAAGGAACAAGCCAGTCATCCTCTCAATGATGTTGGCAAGAAGCAAATGGGGGGCAAGCATTCTGGGGCATCCATGGTTGAAATGCTGAAGAACACACCTGCAAATGTCCCTGCCGGTGTTCTTCTTCCTACAACAATTCTAAAGGCCACAGGTCTTTCTAATTTCCAATCTATGTCTGAGCAAAATAAAGGGAATCTGTGTGCATGTGTAGACAAGACCTGTCAATGTCAGCGATGGCAGGACATGAAAGTGTACATGTTTTCTGGCTTACAAAACTCTCCTGTGCCTGCACCTGAAAGAACAGCACATGTTCAGGACAACTCCCAAACTTTGCCATCAAGAATTCCCTCCAGTTCTCTCAGGTCTTGCTCTGAGCAAGCCAGAGCTCATGTAGATGATGTGACTATTGAAGACCTTTCGGGGTACATGGAGAATTTCTTGTATATCCCTAAGAAAATGTCCCACATGGCAGAAATGATGTACACCTGATAACAATGGGCTGTATTGAACAAAGGTCTTTGGTATCGGCCCATGTTCACGCTCTGTCTTAAAAGCAGTTGCTCTCTGTGCTTGTAATAAAGACACTTTGCATCACAGCCAGCCTTTTTATTTCTCATGCCAGTGTTTTTATTTCTCATGCTCAATTTAATGTTAACTCCAGAACCAGAAGACCACAAAGACAAACAGCAAGACTAGGGAACAATACAAAATTGTACAGGGCGTAGGTTTAGTGAATGGGTAGTTTGGATTAACTGATTAAAAATGTTAAGGACAGTGTGTTAAAAATTCCTTCTATAGAGGGAAGCCAAAAAAAACCTGCATTTGGAGCCAGGTACAGCATCTTGCTGTATTTTCTATGTTTAGAATGCTTAAAGATCCTACAAGATATTGTAAAGTATGGTAAGGCATAGTAGTTGAAAACTCTTTTTCTTCTGTCTCTGTCCCTAGCGTTCTCTAGAAATTTAAATTTTGGAAGCATAATATTAGTCACCAAATAAATGAGGTACTGTCATGAAATATGCATTTTCTCTAATTATGGAGACAAAAAGGATAACATTTAGCATTGGTCTAAACACAGAAAGAAAATGTTATGACACCTTATTTTACAGTAGTGAATCCTATTGAACAAATGAGTCAAAATGTAGACTTTCTATTATATGGATAAACACTGAAATCAAATGTACTTGGCCACTAGATGTCAGCCTTGCTCTATATCAACAGTGACTTGCAATTGTGCATCCTTAACTAATGTTTATACTTAGTTAAACTAAGCTGCCTCTGATTCTGCATCATACAGGATCCCACTTGGAACTAATTTTCCAAATGTTCGCAATAAAGAGGTAATCCCCCCTTTGTATTTACAGCTTAAAAGCGATGTATATTGACAATGTTTACACTTTCTATGAGCTAGTGCTGGAGATGGGTGATACAATGTGTAAATGAGCTCTTACGTTGTAGTCTGTTTTAAAAGGCAATAACATCTCTCTCTGGCAGACTTGGACTAATAAAGCTATGCTGCCTCAAGGCATTGGTAAATATGCTTGAAGGCTGTTGCCAGAGATGGTTGAAGTCTTTTTGGTTTGTTTTTGTCCAAACAACTAGGGAGGTCAGATACAAAGCAGGACAGGGCTCCTGCTCTTTTAGGAATGTGCAGAAGAAATTTCAGCAGGTGGAGCTAGCATGGCATAACTATTAAAGGTGCAGGAGCCCTGTCCTCCTTTGCATCCTCCACTGTAATGCAAACCTACTTAAAAGCCATATTCCTTGCAGTTGCATCCAATTTCTCATACCAAAAATTGCATGATAATGCGTTTTCATAAACTGTTCTGAGGCCTCTTGTCTCATGCCATCCCCCCCAACCCCATACACAATGGAAGTGTTGTTCTACCAAGTAAGCAGATACAGAGAACACACAAACAGAAGATGATGCTATGCGATATGCTTTCACTTGCGAGTATGCTTTAAATCTACCCAGTGTTTGCATCACCTTCATGAAAGTTTATAGCTTCTTGCCTACATGAAATGGTTTAAGCTCCTTCACGACAGGGGAGGGCAGAAAGTAGATCTTCAGATGTTTTGGACTTCAACTCCCAGCTTTCCTGACTACTGTCCATGCTGCCTTGGGCTTCTGGGAATTTAAGACCAAAACTTATGGAGATCTACCTTCTGCCCATCCATGTTTTACTTCATGGTTTGGGCACTCCAGCTTGTGTTGAAAACCTGAGGAATAGCAATTCAAGGCTGTTCACTAGACAGCTAGAGAATCTGGAGTGTCACCTAAAGCAATTTCTTGGAAGTAAGCCTGTGAGATGAAACTTGACTTTATTGTTATCACGAGAGATGTGAATTATTGTGAGTTATCATTCTAAGCCTGGCTATTTATGAAGTATTCTATGTATCTAAATCTTTTCCTCCCTGCACTTCCATTTCACAGTGCCAAATTTTTCATTAAGCTGGGGTGGAGGATAATTAAGATGCAGAAGCTGGGCACAGAGTTAATCTGAAAATTATTTCTGGTACTAATTATTATAATGACTGTATAATGTGTCAGAAGTAACAGATTAACTCCACATTTGCTTCTGCTCTGGTATAATGAACACCTGTTTCCTGTAATTGTGCTCAGGAAATAACACACATTTTGCCATTCGGTGTTTTGCCTTCTGTATTAGAAGAATAAAATGTGGCTGAAGGAGCTGGAAGCCTAGATGAGTTTGCTAGGCTTTCTTTTGACTCTCCCTGTCCCCTTTCACCAATGCACTTCAGTCCTTGGTGATATATGGATGGCATTTTAGATGAGAGGCTGTAGTGCTGCTGACTATTGCCACTTACTGCCAATAGGCCTGTTTAGCAGTAATGGGTATCCAATATTTAGACTAGAGTGAACCTTGATGGGAAAGAAATAAGCAGAAAGGACAAGGTGTAGACTGAGCAGATGAGTGGCTTTTGGGATGGAGCAACCAGTACTGCTTGGGTGGCCTTTGATTCTCAGGCTGCATTCTTAAATGTTGTCTGTGACTAATAGTAAAATGAGACTTGTAGCTATCTTCTTATTGACATAGTTTGGGTGTTGGTGGGGTAACTATCCCGTGGCTTCATACACTAAAGTGTTTCTCTCCTGTCTTTCCTCTAAAGAATTCAAGGGAATGAATAACTGTATGTAAAACAATAGGGTTCAAATAGGGGGAAATAAGCTGAGTAAAGCACAGCATTGAAACAATAACACTTTAAAGCAATAACACTTCCAGCAGAGATTTAAAAACCCACTTAAGACTCAGAAGTTTTAATAAAGAGGAAGGGGTCCTCTGTGTGGTGGAAAGCCATTCACTTGAGGGGGGCAAGGAGAGCTTCCCTTGGGAAGGAATTCCAGAGCTTGAGTGCAGCCATTGAAAAGGCTTTTTCCCTGATCCTTATATTAGTTTCCTAGTAATTACAAATTCAACTTGTGCTTTTCCCATTGGCTTTGCAGCCATAAATATGTACTTGCTGAAGTATTAAGTGAATTCAGACTTTGAATTTTAATAGTAGTTATGTTCTAAGCAACTAACGAAAGGGAGTGAGAGAGGGATCTGGAGTTGGATGGTATGTTGGCATTTGTAATGAAGCCGCTACTGATATAAATACAGACAAGGCTTGAAATTGCTCCACAGGATCTGTATAATTTATGCATGAAAGTTGCACCTGTAATTTTTGAACCTGCTAGTTTGAAGAGTCAGGAAATTAGAAGCCACTGGCGTGCTCCCCTCTACAGGAAAGTCATCCATCCATCCATCCATCTATTCCCAGCAAGTCTCTTGTCCTTTTGTGGGGTTTGAGGTATGTCCTAAATCGGGAATGTTGAACCTCTTTCAGACCAAGGACTAAATTCCAATTTGGCAAAGGCAAGAGGCACAGGGGCAAAAATAATACCAGCATATTTTACCTTAAAGCCCTTAATGCCCATTCCAAAGTTGCTATTCAACTTTAGAATGGGGGGGAAACTGCACAAAAGATGGGAGTCACCAAGTGACCAGTGGCCACCTCACTACGCCAGAGACGAGGTGGCCACCCTTGTATTAAATATAAGCAGAGCTTTATCTTGACCATACTAGTTAAGTGCAAGTGCAGATCTGAAGATGCAGAATTAATGATTGCTCCTAAATAGTAAATATCTATCTCTATCAGGAATTTGCCTAAATGGTTTAAGGTAGCTTGAATTCTGTTGAAATAAAATTTGAACATTTCACTCTGCACTTCACTTTCATTGAGATGATGTAAATTGGATTTAACACATGCTGTTTCTAATCTCCACCTGCATGCTGAAGTGGTGCATCTGTTTGAATGCTTTCTTCCCACGTATGAACACTTTTATTTCCTCGTTAAAAAAAGAAAAGAAAAAACTTTCTGCAAACATGCACAATGCGTTTCGGCCTGTATCTTTTCAAGGCCTTCTTCAGGGGGTTCTAGGAAGATGTCTGCAAAAATCTTCTTATCAACAGAATGTCTTTCTCAGATTGTTAAGATCTGAGAAATCTCAGATCTTAACAATCAAAGAATCTCAGATTCTTTGATAAGAAGATTCTGTTGATAAGAGGATTTTTGCAGACATCTTCCTACAACCCCATGAAGGCCTTAGAAAGATACAGGCCGAAACGTGTCGGGCTCTTCAACCTACAAATAAAAAATTCAGCATCCTGAGAATTTGCTTCTCCCTTTTTTTCACCTGATTTGGGTGCTTTTCTCCCCGTTTTTGATTCTGCAAACATGCACTCCCGGCTTCAGTCTGAAGGGGCACAGTCCACCCTATGATTCTACTGATGGTGCAGCGCAGTGCTTGAGGATATACAGTATTTAAGTGCTGTGACTACATCGTGGTGGCAGTAGAAAATTACCCCTGGTCATACTATCATCTGAGTCTAACATCTGTATAGGCCCATCTGTTGTATTTCTTGTTATTATTTTTTAAAGGCTTGATGGCTTTACCTTACCACACTTCCCAGAGTACAAAGAAGGTCAACAAGGAGGAAACAAGGCCTCACGACCTTACTAGTCCCCAAGGAGGAGGCAGACTTCCTCAAGCAGCAAGCGTGCTATTGGGTTACGCATTTAGCAGGGTACAGTTTTTGCAAGGACGGGTGTAGTGTAGCAAGTGATACTTTGGAGGGGAACTTTGATATCTTTCAAGGAAGCTTTCGCCTGGTATTTAGGTGCAGCTCTGCAAGTGACCCAGTCCCCTGAAGCAGTAAACGCTCGCTCTTTTCCTTTGCGATGCCTTTGAGGGCAGAATCCGCGCTTATTCTGGCCTCTCCCCTCCCTTCTCTTAAAACTTTCATTCATCGATTCTCCCATTCATTCTCTCCTGCGGGCCCGCCTGCTCTTTCCTTTGCGCCCCGTGACGAGCAGAAGATTTATTATTATTATTTTGCTTCTTCTGCAAACTTCGGTGCAAACGATCTGGGAGAAAGCGCGTCCGCAGAGCTTCCCAGGGTGCTATTTTTAAACCAGACACTTGCTTTCTCAATCTCTCTCTCCTCTCCGCGTTTTTTTAAATCCTAGCCCAAGGAGGGTGGGGGTAGGTGCCTCTCTGTCCTCCATAAAAGGGTCCTGGAAAAGGGGCCGGGCGATGGGGGTTTATTTTAGGCGCAGCTCTAGGGATCCGATGGCCTTGTTAGGGCAGCGTTGACCTTTTTCTTACCGAAGGAGAAGGCGGCAGAAGCTGTAGGGGAGAGACGGAGGCGCGCGTATCCTATGGGACTCGAAAGAGGCTGGCATCGCCCATTGCCGCGGGGGGCTCAGAAGCCCGGGGAAGGGGGCGGCGGGGGCGAGGCGAAAACAAAGCGTGAAACAGGCGCAGAAGGGGGCGGGAGGGCGAGAGATTAGGGGGATCCTACTCCAAGTTACCTTCGGGTTCCGCATAGGCTCTTAAAGGGGCCGGATGATCAGGGCATTTAGAGGCGGAGGAGGCGGCTGCAAGGATGGTGCAGTAGACTCTGGGGGCTTGTGCGCCAGAAGGAAATTACCACGCTTGCTCAGGGCAGGATCGGGGCGCTTGGAGGAAGCCAAGGGGATGTGGAGGCGAGTGCCTTCTTGCAGCTGAGGGGGAAGTTCACCTCCGCTGTCAGCGCCCTCCCTCCCTCTCGCCCGCCCCCACTCCCCAGGCCATTTTGGAGTTTTTCCTCCCATGCCTCCTTTTCTGACAGCTTCCTAGTGCCAAGGAAGGGTTGGTGGGCTAGTGGGAGCCGGGGCTTTCTGAGCGCCCCCTGGAGACGCTTTCCTGTAAACGGGGGGACTCCTTCCTGCAGCAGCCAAGCCTTACCTGCTCTGGAGCGCGTCTTCTCTGCTTTCGCCCACACCTGGCCCTGAAGGTGGCTGGCAGAACATTAGCTGGCTATGCAGCAACATAGCATTCAACTTCTCACACCCTCGCTCATGGAGAAAGAGTCAGGCTAAAGAGGGAGGAGGAAAGAGGGAGGAAAGGAAAGAGAGAGAGAGAGAAAGAAAGAGAAAAACAAAACTCCCTGGCTTGTTGGCCTTGGCTGGTACCATGAGTGGCGGAAGGTTTGACTTTGATGATGGAGGCGCCTATTGTGGGGGCTGGGAAGGGGGAAAGGCCCATGGGCACGGCATCTGCACTGGGCCTAAGGGCCAAGGCGAATATTCTGGCTCCTGGAACTATGGCTTTGAAGTGGTGGGGGTCTACACGTGGCCCAGTGGCAACACCTATGAAGGCTACTGGTCTCAAGGCAAGAGGCATGGCTTAGGCATCGAGACGAAAGGACGGTGGCTTTACAAAGGAGAATGGACGCACGGCTTTAAGGGAAGGTATGGGGTCAGGCAGAACGTCAGCAGCGGAGCGAAGTATGAAGGCACCTGGAATAACGGGCTGCAGGATGGTTACGGTACCGAGACCTATGCGGATGGAGGTAAGGCTGGCAAGAAAGTGTCTGGCTGCTGGTTTTCTCTCTGGGGGAGTGGGATGGATGGACCGGGCACTGCGGAATGTGATATGTGAGCTAGAGTTCCAAAGGATGCAAACCATCCGAGGGAAAATAATTCACTTCTGATTCCTTGAACAGTTGATGCCAGACAGGTGAATTTATGGCCCTGGGGTGGGATTTTTAAATATATATATATATATATATATATATATATATATATATATGAAGGGCTGCAGCTTGGCTGTAGAGCTCATGCTTTCCATGCAAAAGGCTCCAAGTTTAGTCCCCGGCATCTCCACGTAAGGCTGGGAAAGAAGCCTACCTGGAAACTTGGGGAGCCGCTGCCAGTGAGTGTCACCAATACTGGGCTAGATGGGCCAAGGGTGTGACTCATTGTAAGGCAGCTTCCTATATACCTAATGTTAATCTCTCCAGATATTATATAAAATCTCAACCTGGCACACATTTCCATCATGCACAGTTCATGTGTATGTGGAGGAACATATGTGTACATACATACTGATGCTTAGGCTTTGGCCACACTTTCCATAGCTGCTGAATGGAACATAGGCTTAAAATGGCATGGTGTCACATAGAATCATAGAATAGTAGAGTTGGAAGGGGCCTATAAGGCCATCAAGTCCAATCCCCCGCTCAATGCAGGAATCCACCTTAAAGCATCCTTGATAGATGGTTGTCCAGCTGCCTCTTGAAGGCCTCTAGTGTGGGAGAGCCCACAACCTCCCTAGGTAACTGGTTCCATTGTCATATTGCTCTAACAATCAGGAAGTTTTCCTGATGTCCAGCCTGAATCTGGCTTCCTGTAACTTGAGCCCATTATTTTGTGTCCTGCACTCTGGGGTGATCGAGAAGACATCGTGGCCCTCCTCTGTGTGACAACCCAATGGCACTTCAGCTCTTGGTAGAGTTCAGATGTTGACGTCACAATGGCATCAATGATTGTGTTCTTCTGCAGTGCAGGGTGTGTTTGTCAGCTGCTCACTAGATGTGCAGTCATCCTGAAGCATCCATCAGAACTTGCTGGTTGGTTGCATGTCCAATGTGCATTGAGCAATTCATAATGTAACCAGAAATGGTCAGCAGCTCCTGTCCTGGACAGAGATTGTAGAAGGTGCTGTTGAGATGGACCTGTCATTCTGTGAGCCATAAAAACAAAAGGAAACATGGAAAACAACTCAGTCGGCCAAAAATGTGCTGATTAGGTTTGTGCGTAACCAGCCACAGAATCTGGCTGATCTATGGGCATCCTTCTTTCAATCATTATATAGCTGGCTGGCTTAGAAATCAATGTTTTGTAATTTGCAGTTTCTCTTTTTGGAAAACCCAAGGCAAACTCTCCAAGTGCTTCAATACATTTCTTAACCTACTGCAAGGCTCTTCATATGAAGTAGATAAGAGACAGGATTGTTTTCTAATTGGAAATACTTTAGCTGCTCCAAACCAGACTGTGGCCTAATTACACAACTATTAGCACTTCAAAACACTTAATATATAATCCAAAAGGGATTTATGGACTCTTGTAATGACCCAAGAACTCTCTTCAGCCAGTAGTCCTTTGTTTTCAACAAGATCAAGAATTTAATTCATAAGTATCTCTCTCTCTTTTTTTAATGTTAAACTTTTTTTTTTACAACAAGCACTGAGAGGGAGGGTGCTAGGCTCTGTTGGACAAATGCTCAGCTACTGGTGACAATTGGGGAAAAATGTTCACCAGCAGGTGTCAAGATGTCCTTATCAGTAATGATTTTTTCCTGTACAAGTTCACCTGATATCTTATAGCCTGTTTGGTTTCATGTATATAGTTATAATTGGGGTGAAGAGTATGGTGCTCAGCTTTGTCGATGGCACCAATTTGCAGGGGGGACGATTAAAACAAAAACAACAGCAAAGTGCTGCAAAAGTATCCCTCCAAATGAGGCTTTAAAGTGGCAAGTGCAGTTAGATATAAAACAAGCAGAAAGTACTGCATAATGAGACCAAAAAAAATATCTAACAACATACTGTAAACATTGATGGGGTCTGAGCTGGCGTTGACTGACCAAGAAGGGATCTCGGAGTTGTGATGAAACGCTTGATGAAAATGTTGAGTCAGTGTGTGGCTGCTGTGAAACAGTCAAATTCTGTGTTCATTAGGAAAGACATCAAAATAAAACTCTTTAATATCAGAATGCCTTAATACAAATCTATGGCACAACCACATTTGGCCAGGTCTACACCAAGGAGGATGTAACACTATGAATGCAGTTTGAAAACAGTAATTAGAACGTGTCATGGGCCCTAACAGTTGTCAGTGCACTTCAATACCATTATAAAGTGGTAGTGTAGATCATGATGGAATAATGTGTACATTAGGGATATTGTAAAGCTGGAAAAGGTGCAAAAAAGGGCCAAACAAATGATAAAGGGGGCAAATAACACCTCCATGAGGAAAAGTTATAACGTTTGGGACTTTTTAGTTTTTAAAAAATGGTGAATAAAGGGAGACATGTTAGAAGTATGCTGGATCAAGCTGAATGCCTAGGTAGTACAGCATTCTGTTCACACAGTAGCCAACCAGATGCCTATGAGAAGTCCACAACAGGACATGAATGCAACAGCATCCTCCCATTCCTGTCCCCAAAAACTAGTATTCAGAAGCATACTGCCTCTGGCACTGGAGGTAATTTATAGCCATTATGACTGGTAGCCATTGTTAGCCTTAACTTCCATGAATTTGTTTAAAGTTATCCAAGTTGGTAGCCATCACTACATGTTGTGGTAGGAAATTCCATAGTTTAAGTATGTGCTGTGTGAAGAAGTATTTGTTTTCTGTCCTGAATAGCTTCATGGGATGACCAGAAGTTCTAGTGTTGCGAGAGAGTGAGAAAATGGCTCCCTGCCCACTTTCTCCACACTCTGCATGTTTTTATACACTCCTATCATACCGCCCCCCCGCTCATCTTTTTCTATTGTTGGGTAACACAAGTGGGAGGGTGCTATTGTGCTTATGTCCTGTTCGTGGGCTTCCTATAGACATCTGGTTGTCCATTGTGGGAACAGAATGCTGGTCTAGATAGTCCTTTGGTCTGATCCAGCAAAGCTCTTATCTTCTTATGGATATCTGGTGCATCATATTAGAGAGACCACATGCTGTGGTGAGCCTATGCAAGTCTCCTATTTTATGGATAAACAAATGTCTGTTGTCATGGTGTGTGTTTGTGTGTGTGTGTGAGAGAGAGAGAGAGAGAAAGAGAGAGAACTAGAAAGGAGTATTCTATGTTGCAAGGACTTTTGTTGGCTGCATCATGTTCCTGTGGATTCTACAGAGATAGCTAGCATCTCCTGCAGGGTCCCTCCTGGCATGGACTGGGCGACCGAGTATTGGGAATGGAGGGCAGGTTTTTTTCTTTCATAGAATCATAGGATAGTAGAGTTGGAAGGGTCCTATAAGGCCATTTAGTCCAACCCCCTGCTCAATGCAGGAATCCACCCTAAAGCATACCTGACAGATGGTTTTCCAGCTGCCTCTTGAATGCCTCTAGTGTGGGAGAGCCCACAACCTCTCTAGGTAACTGGTTCCATTGTCGTACTGCTCTAACAGTCAAGAAGTTTTTTCTGATGTCCAGATGGAATCTGGCTTCCTTTAACTTGAGCCCGTTATTCCATGTCCTGCACTCTGGGAGGATCGAGAAGAGAGCCTGGCCCTCCTCTGTGTGACAACCTTTTAAGTATTTGAAGAGTGCTATTGTCTCTCCTCAATCTTCTCTTCTCCAGGCTAAACATGCTCAGTTGTTTCAGTCTCTCCTCATAGGGCTTTGTTTCCAAACCCCTGATCATCCTGGTTGCCCTCCTCTGAACACGCTCCAGCTTGTCTGCATCCTTGCACTGTGGAGCCCAGAACTGGACGCAATACTCTAGATGAGGCCTAACCAGGGCCGAATAGAGAGGAACCAGTACCTCACGCGATTTGGAAGCTACAGTTCTATTAATGCAACCCAAAATAGCATTTGCCTTTTTTGCAGCCATGTCGCACTGTTGGCTCATATTCAGCTTGTTATCTACAACAATTCCAAGATCACTGTAGGATGATCCCTTATGTATCACCCAAAAATAGGACAGACATTTGCATAAAATATGCATATACCACATTAAAAGTGGAGATACACATTTATACGCAGGCTAGCTCAGGGGGACATGGCAGGTAGGGTGACCATATGGAAAGGAAGACAGGGCTTCTGAATCTTTAACAGTTGTACAGAAAGGGGAATTTCAGCAGGTGTCATTTGTATGCATGCAGCACCAGGTGAAATTCCCTCTTCATCACAACAGTTAAAGCTGCAGGAGCTATACTAGAGTGACCAGATACAAAAGAAGACAGGGCTCCTGCGGTTTTAACTGTTGTGATGAAGAGAGAATTTCACCAGCTGCTGCATGCATACAAATGACACCTGCTGGAATTCCCTTTTCTGTACAACTGTTAAAGATGCAGGAGCCCTGTCCTCCTTTCCATATGGTCACCCTAATGGCAGGCCGCACAGCACCCAGGTCTTTCCTCTCATCCTTCAGCATCTGCTTCTTGAGATGACTGCCTCGCCCTGCCTAATGGTAGGACTGCTCCTGGGGCCCTCCAGTCTGGACTGCAAGGCCAGAACTATGAGGCAAAAACAGAGGCTAAATTGTCGATTTGGTCTGAGGATGTTTATGGTATCTTATTTCTCTGTATGTATTTGAGGTGTCGTTGTCCATATTTGGTGAGATTGCTGGAACCAGTCAGAAGCAATGTTAGAAGAGAACAAAAAATTTTCAGAACAGTTGCCATCCGAGAGCGAGAGTGAGCTTGCGAGCGAGCATAGGAAATTCTAGAGCTAGAAGTTTGAGATACAGGGAAAAGTGTGCAATCCTATGCAACATGATATCTCAATAACTACAAGACCCAGAGTTCCTTAGCTCCTGCTAGCATATCCTGTGCACATGTAGGAGAAGCCAACAGGATGTGGCTTTCCACTGGCAGCAGGGTGGGGGAGAGAAACACTATTGCAATTGGGGCCCTTGAGATTCCAGGGACAGTGGGAGCTAGCACTCCTGTGAGGATATACAGGGTGCAGAGCAGAATGTATGTGAGTAAGGCCTCTGGTCTCCAGAGTGCATAAAACATTACCCCAACCTTGGTGTCCCCAACAGTTTTATACTACTATTCTGCCCCAGCCAACATGGGCAAAGATAAGGGATTATGGGAGCTGTAGTCCAAAACATTTGGGAGGCACAAGGTTGGGGAAGATGGGTATAGAAGAACTGGCAGGAGATTTTGAGGAACTGGGACAGTGTCAATGGGCATATTTAATAATGTCATTGTGTGGATGTGAACAAATGCCAGATACATAAAAAAATTCAACTAAGGGACCTAAAGAAGCTAAATGGATAACAATCAATTCTCATAATACACAAGGCCTTTTGTAGGAGGGAGAAATAGGGAAATAGTTTGTACCAGGCTCAGGGAAATGATTGGACATTGTACACTGGGGCCACAGCTAGACCTAAGGTTTATCCCTGGATCATCCTGGAGTCAAACCTGTTCATCTAGGTGACACACAGGGGATCCAGTGCTCAGGCAGGGGTGAACCCTGGATGATCCCAGGATAAACCTTAGGTCTAGCTGTGGCCTGGGTTGTATATATAAACTGAGTTTTATATATCCTGACTGTTGTTACTCACTTCCTTTGATCTGCATTTTGAGTACCACTTATTTCAAAGTTTAAATGCACACTGAAACGATATTTGCTTTAATTTAAACTGAGGAATTTTGTATAATGATGTAACATAACCAGAATGCCAAGAGATCCATGCTAACCTGTTGAAAATGAGAAAGAAAGCACACTTCTAAGTTAGAGAATCACAACTTTTGTCTCTATTCCGACATATATGTGGTAGCTAGGGTTACTTCGTGACTGGGAAAATGTAATCTGTGCATGCTCAGAGACATCTCCTCTTTACTTCATGTTTTACTGGCATTCAGAGTAAACTCTAGGGTTGAGCTATGACACCTTCTAGGCATGGGTGTGATTGTTGTTAAGATTGCACTGGTCATGTGTACCTCTGCTGTGTAACTGAGAAATCAGAAAGTGAGTCCATCTGTGAAAGTGGCTGCAATCTGCGCATGACCTTCTGCTGTCACTGAAATGAACAGGGGAGCTGCTTGCGCATACTTATCACAATGTTTGAATCTGATTATGAATATACTTGTCATGCATTAATGCTTCACTTTCATCTTGTATTATATGCATATTTCCTTTTCTAATCTACTGTAATAATAACTTCCCTTTTCTGCTCTTGTCCAATAAGTGGAGGGGGCATTTTTTTTCTGTTTAATTTAATAGCTTCCATAAAATAACCCAATATAATTGAAGTTGCAAGAAAGCTGCAAATGCATTTTGGCACACAAGTACCTCTGGGCTATTTAGAAGCTGTTGAATGTTTGCTATCTTAATATGCTCATAATTGTGGCCCAACAAATACCTTTTCTTTATATGAGGCTATTTCTTCCAAAGGTCTTTGAACTGCTTTGTAAATTAGCTTCCACTATGATTGTTTCAACTAGCATTAAAACCGCTGTGGGTAGACTCAGCAATGAGATTTTGCAAGTGCTCATAGTTCATGCCAGCTTCTTCAGTAAGAGAAATCAGGGAAGAAGCAATGGAATATAATTTCAAGACCATTTCTTGCCTCACTCCAAATACTAATACTATCTTTAATGGTCTTCTTTGGCAGTGAGTAGTATTTTGGGATATATTATCTAAGGATAGGTTGTTTTCAAAATGGGAGCTCCTAGTACTACCAATCAAACAGCTTTGTACAGCTATTCTGTTTTTTCCTTTTTAATGGATTTTGTGTGAAAAGAAGAAAGATGAAAGATGAAGTGGGAAAATCCAGGAGGGTAAAATTCCATGTATGGGGCAGGTTGATTGCACAATAAAAGCTTAGGCTAGAAGCAGACACTCCATCTGTTTCTGATATTCAGGCATGAGTGATGCGGCCAAAACAGAACCACTCACACGTAAGGAGGATGTATCATTAGGCTTGGGAAACTCCCAAGCTTTGCAGAAGTGCAAAAAAATAAATAAAAAAATAACTTCAGGAAAAAACCCTGAGTTGGGAGAATCCCAAAACAGCCCATTGAGAACTGTCTATTGGGGGGACAGGCCTAGTTATTATATATTAATATTTATTGTATGAATTTAGGTTATTTCCTCCATCCTTTTTTTAATGACTTTTTTGAGGAAAACTGGTAGGACTGTATGGGGGACCTGCCCATCTGTGCTTACTACTGAGAAAGCAAGGCCACGAGCCTTGATACAACTGCTTTGTATGTAGTTTGGTTCTTGCAAGTGAACTGCACGATCAGATTGGAATGATGTACGTTCCTGAAGGTGCTGTAATGTTGAAACTGCTTAATTGGAAGGAAATGGTTAATTGGAATTTCTAACTGTCAAGACCTTTTGATATAGTATAAGACAAATAAGGAGGACTGACCATCCAAGTCAATCTGACATTGCTAGAAGAGTTATGGGCCATCTGTTGATAAGGTATAGAAGAAGTTTTCTTTGATCTGTCTTTGTTTTGCTTTAGAATTTTGCAAACTAATAATTGGTTAAGATGCTACTGTGTATAAATATACCTGCTTTTCACACTGCCAGGAGAGATGTTCTTTGTAGGACTCTCTCCATACAACTGTATTATGCTCAATAAAATACAGTTGCCTTACAACCCAAGTGGATTTTTATCTTTGACACTATGGACATTGGCTTAGGCTCGTCAGATTCCATTTTGAACCCAGGCCTCCATCATGCTCTGTGTAAGCAGCTGGCTCCTGCTATGACATATCTTCCTCGGTTGCCCAGAAGCCTTGGGCAAGGGTTTGACCTCTCTATACAGTTGTAAGATTATAGCTGTAGCAAGATTGTTTTGTGCAAAGTTATATTTAAGTTGTGCCTTAGCTCCTGGAAATCTGGAGCTTCTTTCTGTATCATCAGGGCTTCAGTTACTCCTTTGAACTTGTCCAGGGTGTAGGGTGTAGATCAGAGGTGGGGAACCCGTACCCTCTAGAAATTGTTGGATTGCAACTCCCAGCAGTCCCAGCCACCATCACCAGTGGTCAGGGATGATGGGAGTTGTAGTTCAACATCTGGAGGGCCACAGGTTCCCCATACATGGTGTAGATCAGCCTTCTCCAACTTGTACCCCCCAGTTATTTTTGGACGACAACTCCCAGCATTCATTAGGGTTGGCTATGTTGACTGAGGTTGACAGGAGTTGAGATCCAAAACATCTGTAGGACAACAGGTTGGGGAAAGCTGGTATAGATACTAGTTCTTGAGCCGAATACAGAAGGTCCCAGGTTCAGTCCCTGGCATCTCAAGGAAGGACTGGGAAAGACCCTTATCTCAAACCTCGGTTTGCTCATGTAGACCATGGACATTTAACATCAGGTCTGGTGGCCAAAGCTAGGCCACCTGAGGTCCAAATTTAGCCCTCCAGGGTTCCCCAGATCGCCCCTTCCCCTGATCTCAAATCATTTGGTGATTTCCTGGCGTGTGTGTGTGTGTGTTCTCCATTCTAAAAAGTTGAATTGCTTCTCCTAAGGTTCAGTTACTGGCAGTAATTGCTTTAAACTAAAATATGCTTATATTTTGGCTGTGCCCACCACTGCACTGCACCCCTCAAGAACTACTCTTGAATGGAATTCAGCCTTTGGTCTGAAATAGGTTTCTATCCTCTGGTGTAGATGGTACTGGGCTAAGATGAATGGTCTGACTCTGTATAAGGCAGCTTCCTATGTTCTCGATTCCCAATTTGTCCCTCCTTTGCTCCTGTGGTTGCTTCCTGACACCAGATTTGGTGCTTAGGCCTTCAAAGTCTCTTGATCTTCCAGTTAAGAAGTGTTTTCCTACTTTTTATATTTCTTCCACTGCTCTCCCCCCCCCGCCCCCCCCGCTTCCTTCAAGTCTTGCGTGCTGGGTTGATCTCTGGGATGCTTCTCTAGGATAATTAATACACTTGGGAATTTCTTAATGACAAAGTGATACATTAAGTTGACAGTTAAATATTTCACCCTCAGAGATCTCTGTTGCTATTTTGACTCATTTCTCATGGGAATGCCATTTTTAAAAAAGAGTTAAGAAACCTTAGCGCATACTATCAGTCTTTAAAAAAAACACCTTTTTTTCAGAGGAATTTTACATCTGTGGCTGAAGAAAAAACTTTAGTGCAGATCATGATTGAAAGTGCTTTTTCACTTAGTAGGAATCTCAGTTTAATATATTTTCCATATCTGGCATCCTATAAATGGGACTACAACTCCCATCACCTCAGCCAGTGTTGACATTCTGGTTGGGGATGATGGGAGTTGCAGTCCAATATATTTTTGAGGGTGCCAGGCTGATATAAATAAACACACACTCACAAACCATATTTGGTTTTTTTATTTTTATTATATCCCTATATTGCCCAATAGCTGAAGCTCCGTGGCGGTTCACAAAAATTAAAACTATGAAATGCAATGTACTAAAATCAATATCAAAGTTTAAAACTACAGTATAAAATAAAAATAAAAAGCAAAATAAAGCCTAGCAGCAATGCAAAGATTTAAAATACAGTAACAGATTTTAGACAACAGAAACTGAAAGACTAAAATGACTTGGAAAATAAGGTCTTCATTTGGCACTGGAAGGAGCACAATGTAGGTGCCAGGTGAGCCTTTCTGGCAAGCTCATTCCACAACCAGGGTGAGGGGTGGGTGGGTGGTCACGTTTTAGTATCCATCCACCTCACTTCCTTTGGCAGAGTTCCACAGGACTTACTCTGAGGTCAACGTGTATAGGATTGCATCCCTAGTGTGATAGTGACCCCTAAAGCTGAATTCTTTATATATGACACTATATGGCACACTGTGGGTGGTTTCAGGAAGGTCCAAAAGAGAAAGGTGTTCTCTCTCTTTTCCCACCCTCTTGAAACCTCTCCGTAAGGCATGGAAAGGAGAGTTCTTAACTTTATGGCACACATCCCCCACCCCTTCTAATCCCCTTTCAGGATATTATAAGCAGTGATAGGCCCAAGCAGCTGGATTCCCTCCCTGCCCTACTTTGCTTTTTAAAATATTTCCTGAATTAAACCCCTCAGCTGTTCTGCATTGACTGCATCAGACTTTGAGTGAAGGGGCTGAGCAAAGAGCAAAGTAATGGAGCAGGCAAATGTACAAGCACACAGGTTCAGTCCAATGGGGTTCAGGCAAAGGCAGGAGTGGTCAAAATAGCAGCATAGTTAGGCAATCAGATGCAATACACAGTCCAGAAGCAAGGAGTCCAAGGCTTTAGGGTGACCACGTGGAATGGAGGACAGGGCTCCAGTATCTTTAGCAGTTGTATAGAAAAGGGAATTTCAGCAGGTGTATTTGTATGCATGCAGCACCTGGTAAAATTGCCACTTCATCACAACAGTTAAAGCTGCAGGAGCCCTGCCCTCTTTTGTATCTGGTCACTCCAGTATATCTCCTGCAGCTTTAACTGTTGTGATGAAGAGGGAATTTCACCAGGTGCTGCCTGCATACAAATGACACTTGCTGAAATTCCCTTTTCTATGCAACTGTTAAAGATACGGGAGCCTTGACCTCCTTTTCATATGGTCACCCTACACATTGGTCTATTTCTTTAAAAAGCTACTGTGCATAGCTTTTGAACCACCAAGGCTTAAAGTGATGTGCAAACTTGCCCAACGTGTTCCAACATTTTCTCCCCCACATTCACTCCTATTGGGGGTGCTGGTTTTAAAGTTAAAGCACTATTAAAAGTCAGTGGGAATTAAGATTTAAGAAGCTGACTTAGGCCAAATGTTCCACGCACTCTAGTCTTGTCCACCAGCTGCTCTGTAGGATCACAGGCAAAAGGTCTTTCTCAGAACTGCTGCCTGAGAGATGTTTTGACTGGAGATGCCAGGGATTAAGCCTCAGACCTAAAGTCGGCTTACAAAGCGTGTGTTCTGCCACTGACTATTGGCCTTTTTCAGTGCACCCCCAACCAGTGGAGGCTGATGTCCGTGGGGCAGTGAATCCGCTCCGGGTTTCTTAGAATTCTGACGGTTCTGACTGAAACCCGGAGTGGATTCACTGCCCCACGGACATCAAAGCCACCAGTCTCCACTGCCCCAACCCATTTCAGAACAGTATTTAACCTAAAATGACCGCTATACTTCATGTGCCTCTTCCCTGTCCTCTGGCTTTTTCACATCCCTAAGGATTATTGCCCTTTGCTAACATGATGGAAATCACTGGCAAGCTGTGCAGAATGAAGGCTATAAAAATACCTCATGTACAACTATCTGTTTTCCTATGAGAAAGCAAATCCTTGGGGGAGCTAATGTTATTATACTGGCAATAAATATTTGTATTTCTCTAGCATATTTCATCCCAGGATACCCTCGTTCAATGGAGATTGGGAGGGAGGGTTGATATGTGTGTGTGAGGGGTGGGGGGAAGGGAGGTGGAAAGTTAGTGATTTGCTAATTTGGGGTGGGACTCGTAATAGTGAGTTATGGATGGAAGTTGGGCTTCTTTGGGCGGTTTGCTAGTTACTGAGGTAACCATGTCAACAAAAGGCGGACAATCAAGCCAGATAGAAACTCTCTGTGAGGAAAATTAATGTCCTGAGGTAATTGGTGGGAAGAAAGCAGCTTCCTCATGGGGGAAGATTTCAAACTGGTTGTAGAAAGGATGCTTTTGTTTTATTTCCTATCTTCTTGCATTGGAAATACACAATACAAGAGGGGTTTGCAACAAAATGTTGCAGTGTAGAATGGTCCTGTCCAGGGTTACAGCCACCCCTCTTCCAGGAACTTCCATTCCTCTTTCCCTTATTCTCCCCACTTTTGTTTTTCTTCCCTACAGTCAGTCCTCATCCAGTAGTCACAGAGTGTTCTCAGTCCCCTCATTTTTTCTAAAGGTTTTTTTTTGTAAATCTTGGACTTCCCAAGGATAATCCACACTCTGAGAATATATTTACTATTACTATTCAGCAGGGGTAGGCAACGTGGAGCTCACTGGCACCAGTGCACCCCCAGATGCATTTATTTGTATCTGTTGTGGTGTCCAACACTTTCCACCATAAATAAATAAATAGTCATGCCAATATCTGGGATTGCTTCAAAGCAAAGTGAGGGCCTCCTGCAGCTGCCGTCTTCATTTCCCTTTAATGTTTCTGGGCCATATGAAGGGCTCAGAGATATTCTTAGGAAATGAAGATGGCCGATGGGTACAGGCTGATGCTTTTCTCAACAGTGCACCCAGCCACCAAGGAAAAGAAGTGGGAAAAGAAAATGGGACTCTTATCACTTCTGTCTGGTAATCTTTGGGAGGGGGCTAGAAAAAGTGAAGGGGTCTATGAAGGGCCGTGGTAAGCCATTTGGGGTACAGGACAGCGAGTAGGGAGGGAGACAGGAGAGCAGTTGGAAGTAGGGCTGTGCAAGGACCTCCAATTCGGAGCCCCCGAAACAGCTCCGATCCTTCTCGGGGTGCTTCGGAGGTTGCCCGCCTTGCCTCGGTGCTGAAGCCGAGGCGAGATTTGGGTCCTCTGAGGCGACTCAGCCTTTTCTGGGTTCCAGCTACACAGCTAGCACCCAGAAAAGCCTCCTTTCCCCCGCTCTTCCTGATTACCTGCTGCCATTGCCGCCTCCTCCTCCTCGCTCCTGCTGCCATCACTGCTGTTGACGCCACCGACGAGAAGAACCAGGCCGCGATTTTAAGTTTAGTACCTCTATGGCCACCGTAGTTTGTGGTTGTAGAGGTGCTAACTAAACAGTTTAGTACTTCTATGTCCACCGTAGTCTATGGCCACAAACTACGGTGGACATAAAGGTACTAAACTTAAAATCGTGGCCTGGTTCTTCTCAGCGTCAGCATTGATGACAGCAGCCGGCAGGAGCAAGGCGGCGGTGGCAATGGCAGGAGGTAAGCAGCTCAGTGCTGCTCTGAGGCAGCCCAAGGTGCTCCGAGGCTTCGGAACTGATCAGCTTCGGCTTCAAGGTGCTTTGGGCTGAACCAGAACCACTTCGGAACTGAGTTGAGGCAAGCCGAATCAGCTCGCCTCACCTCATATTCAGACACTTGTCCGAGGCACTGTGCAGGCCTAGTTGGAAGCTAATAGGGTGCCACAACTAAGATGGTCTGCTCTCCAGTTGTCTTCCACCACACCTCAGACGGTGTTCAAAGATTTAACACATTATTCAGGACCTAGGCTTATGCCTACAACTCCCAGCATGCCTTGGGTTGGAAGCAAGATTTATCAGGTTTTGGGACCCACATCTGGAAGTGGCTCGCCATCCTGGGCCTGAAGGGAGAGCGCCTGGGTTGGCTGCCTCAGTTACTAGGTTCCATCGGGAGCAGAAGGGAAGGAGGTCGTACCTCTGGGAAAAAGACATGCTGGGAGTTGTAGTTTTTGTTTTTTGTGGGGCAAGGAAAATCATGACAACAGCTCATCCAACGTAATCAACCGTTTTGTGTGAAAGGACTGAGGGGAGGCTGTTACTACCTGAATAATGATGCATTCATATGCATTCTTGGAAAAATGTGGTGCATCTAACCTAGCACTTGTTCTTGATTTTAGGTACTTACCAAGGCCAGTTCACCAATGGCATGCGCCATGGTTATGGCGTCCGGCAGAGTGTCCCATATGGCATCGCAGCTGTAGTCCGCAACCCTCTGAGGACCTCCCTTACCTCCCTCCGTAGTGAGCACAGCAATGGCACCCTGCTGCAACATGACTCCCCATCAGCTAACCTGGAGAATGTTCTCATGACACCTACGATCACGCGGGGCGGCTTTGCCCTCAGCTTATACGCAGATGCAGACGCCGGCAAGCTGAAGAAGGGAGGGCTCTTTAGGCGGAGTTCTTTGTTTGGGAAGCTGAAGAAATCGGACTCCAAGACCTCCTTGGCCAGCCAAAGGAGCCGGCTCAGCTTCCTCAAGAGCGAGAGCGGCATGAGCTCCACAGGCAGTGATGCCACCTCCACGGCCAGCCTGGGCGAAGGAGTGGAGGGAGAGGACTTCCCGCCTTTTGATGCTGATATCGATGCCACCACTACGGAGTCTTACATGGGCGAGTGGAAGAATGACAAGCGCTCAGGGTTTGGCGTGAGCGAAAGGTCGAGCGGCCTGAAGTACGAGGGGGAATGGCTGGATAACGTACGGCACGGATACGGTTGCACCACGTTGCCTGATGGTAAGAAGGAAGAAGGGAAGTACCGAATGAACGTCCTGATCAAAGGCATGAAGAAGCGGGTGATACCTCTGAAAAGCGCCAAGATCAGGCAGAAAGTGGACCGGAGTGTGGAAGGGGCTCAGAGGGCAGCGGCCATTTCCAGACAGAAATCGGAGATTGCAGCTTCAAGGTAAGAGGCCCGGAGCTCCCAGTTTACTGTGTGGCCGTGAAGTAGAAGCCACCCTCCCAATGTTTCATTTTTAATTGAATGGGTGTTGGCCACTGATGATAAAACCTAAAAAGTGTATATATGGGCAGATAAGGTGCACATTATAATGATTTTCCTTCTATAGCAGATCCCATCTTGGTCACATGAGCAAATTGTACAATTCTCAGATATCGAATAAGTACACCCAGGAGGCAAAGCTTTACGGGTGAATGATTTTGTGTCGCATTATGTTCGGACATGCCTGCTAAACACTGTGATGGATGGAGAACCTCAGAAACATAATGAAGGAGAATTCTTATGGTATGATTGATTTTTAATTTTTTGTTTTTATAGTGCCTCATGATTGATCTAGTTGCTTACACATTATCAAGGGTGGAAAAAGCATGGCCCACTCAGCCATTTCTGGTGGCCTGCCAGACCCCACTTCATCTGCCACCGCAGTGGTACTTCCCATCCTTTGGTTATCTCCAAACTCTCAAGCTCTAGCAAGGGAATCGCTTCCCTTCTCTCCGATTTCTGACAGGAGATCAGAGATAAGTGATCTTCAACGGGAGGGTTGCAACCCACTTTTGGAGATCAGTCCAGAGGGGTCGCAGCAAAGCTGATACCTCCATGTTGGGCAATTGTAAAATTGTGAAAGTGAGTCCCGTATTGCAGGTTGGGAGTCTGAGGTGGGTCTTGCTTGTGAGTTTCCTGTGGGCAGGTGGTTGGCCACTGTGTGAACAGAATGCTGGACTAGATGGACCCTTGGTCTGATCCAGCATGTCTCTTCTTATGTTCTTAATCTGAAACCATTTTTAAAAAGCAAAACAATTTGCAGGGTATTCTTTGTTTTTTGATGAAAAAATAAAAACAAAGCTGTGCTTGAACGTAGGAAAGGTCTCCTAGTAGAAAAGACCAGTCTCAAGAGGCTATTTACAGAGATGACAAATGAGGTTTTGACTTGACTGCTTCCACTGTATTTCCAATTACTAGCAAATGTATCATTTAATCTAAGTATGTGTCCATGGACTTTTGTGAGATGGCTATTTACATTCCTTTGAATTAGAGGCTTTTAAATGATCTGTTTCTCCAATTGATGTTTACTCGTCTTGAATTCTGTGCTGTAATGAAATAAAAGATTCAGGTATTTTGGTTCCCTAAGTCAGAAGAACTCAGCCATGCTTCTATACCAACGTTTTCAATTATCTATGGAAGCTGATTTTATCACTCAGTCTTATTTACATACTTTGCCTCATTCGTTCTTTATCTGTGGTTCATATCATTCCAAAAGCAGTCAATGGCTGTAAACTGTATACATGTGCCTGCATTAATTTTATCTGTGAAAATCATGCTAGCTAATATTGTATTCTGCAAATAATAAAAAAGGAGAAGGTTCTATTAAAACCAGTGTTAGGATTGACCTAGGGTGACCATATGAAAAGGAGGACAGGGCTCCTGTATCTTTAACAGTTGCATAGAAAAGGGAGTTTCAGCAGGTGTCATTTCTATATATGGAGAACCTGGTGAAATTTTCTCTTCGTCACAACAGTTAAAGGTGCAGCAGCTATACTAGAGTGACCAGATTTAAAAGAGGGCAAGGCACCTGCAGCTTTAACTGTTGTGATGAAGAGGAAATTTCACCAGGTTCTCCATATATACAAATGACGCCTGCTGGAATTTCCTTTTCAATACAACTGTTAAAGATACAGGAACCCTGTCCTCCTTTTCATATGGTCACCCTAGATTGACCAGCATCTCTGCAGAGGCCATGTTCTTTATCGTATAGTCAGATAAAGAACAGTGCAAAGGGTTGGGGGAGGGACCAGAGCCTAAGGGGGACAGAGACAGGAAAGAATCTTCCCAGGTGCATCAAAGCCAAACCATAACCTCTCCTTCTGTGGGAACACATTAAGGGCTTTGCTAGACCTGCTGGCTTACGCGGGCAGGGAGGCGGGGCCGAGGCGCGCTACCGTTAGCGTGCCTCCCCCACGCTTCCAGACGCTGGAGCCGCAGGAAGGACACAAGCCCTGCGGCGTCCACCATTTTTTGTTGTTGTTTAAAGGGGCCGCGGGTGGCCCGAAGACTTCGTGAAGGTAAGGGGTGTTTTTGTGAAAACCGGGGGGGGGGGGGGGCGGAAGGATGGGAGGGTGGGTGGGAAGGGGGGGCGGGTGACAGAGGAAGCGAGCGGCGGCGAGCGGCGCTCCCTCTCTCACCCGCCCCCCCTTGCCTCCCATCCTTCGCCCTCCCCTCTCTTTCCCCCCCGCCCCCGGGCCGATGGGCACAGCGCTCATACAAGCGCTGAGTAAGCGAGGAGCCGCAAAAAGCTGCGGAAGTCGCTAGACGTTCCCCAGCTCCGGCCTGAGGCCAGAGCTGGGGAAAAAGCGCGCCATAAGCGCATTTGCTTATGGCGCGTTGAAGGAGGCCTCAGCGCGGCCTGCCTCTGGATTCCCCTGTGCGTCATCTGGACGCACAGCAGGGAAACCGGGTGAGAAGGCGCGCTAAGGCCTCGTCCAGTAAGGCCCTGGTGGTGGTGGTAGGACATGGGTGGCAGAAGCAAGAATCAGATGTCGTGTCAAGAAGGAGGAGCAGCTTAGGGAAGTAAAGGGCTCTGCATGGTTGGTCCATCACAAGAGGTCTCTAGGAGAAGACCCTCCCTGAGGGCAAGACTGAGAAGGCCTTACAGGTTTTGTGCTGCAGACTGTCATCGGGTTTGCAGCAATTTTCTCTCCTAACAGTAGTGCAACCCACTAAGCTGTTTAGTGTTGTACTAGCTTAACCAGTTTAAACAGCTTGAAAAAAATTCGGAAAAGGGCAACTAAAATTATTCAGGAGACTGGAGCATCTTCCCTTTGAGGGAAGGTTACTACAGCTGGAATTGTTTAGTTTGGAAAAAGGGAGGGTGAAGGGAGACATGATAGTAGTGTACAAAATTATGCATGGTGTGGAGAAACTAGAGAGGGGCGTTTCTACACCTGCCTTTTCCCCCGGGATCGTCCTGGGATCATCCCTGTGCAACCAAATGATACACAGGGTATCCCGGGAGAAGGCAGGGACGTTCCCTACATTTTCCTGGGATAATCCTTAGGTGTAGAAAGGGCCAGGGAGATTAGAACCTGGGTCATCCCATGTTGCTGATTGGTGGGATATTCAGGACAGATAAAAGGAAGGACTTCTTCACTCAGCGCATAGTTCAGCTATAGAATTCACTACCACAAGATGTAGTGAGGGCCACCAATTTGGAATGTCTTTAAAAGGGGGGGTTGGATAAATTCCTGGTGGAGAAGGCTATCAATGGC
Source organism: Elgaria multicarinata webbii (assembly GCF_023053635.1). Taxonomy (NCBI): domain Eukaryota; kingdom Metazoa; phylum Chordata; class Lepidosauria; order Squamata; family Anguidae; genus Elgaria; species Elgaria multicarinata. The sequence continues at coordinate 191,857,434 of NC_086171.1, forward strand.
TACTAGCCATGATGGCTATGTGCTACCTCCAGTATCAGAGGCAGTAAGCCTATATGCACCAGTTGCTGGGGTATCATAGAATCATAGAATAGCAGAGTTGGAAGGGGCCTACAAGGCCATCGAGTCCAACCCCCTGCTCAATGCAGGAATCCACCCTAAAGCATCCCTGACAGATGGTTGTCCAGCTGCCTCTTGAATGCCTCTAGTGTGGGGCATGGGTGGGAGGGTGCTATTGCACTGTGTCCTGCTTATGAGTCCCTGATTGACAGCTGTTTGGCCACTGTGTGAACAGAATGCTGGACTAGATGGACCCTTGGTCTGATCCAGCATGGCTCTTCTTATGTTCTTATGGGATGCTAGCATTAGGTTTCCATAGGATGACAAGGTCTGTAATTTGAACCACTTTTGGACTGATTGATCTGTATAATAAAGCCTATTTACTTGGAAACTTTGTTTGATTTCAAATGTGCTGTGAGGGCTCAGGATTTGACAATGATTTAGAAGAATAGAATATCTTAATTGATTTCTTTTAAATATATTTGTTTTTTAATTATCCCACCCCAGTCTGGTTATAGGGAATGCCTATATCAGAGGTGTTGAACTTTATGCCAATAGACCAAGGGCACTTCCACACGTCGTACTCAGGGCGCTTCCATCCGCCCCCAGTGCACCCCGAAAACGATCGTGCAGCTTGCCTGTAAAAGAGACAAGGAAGAGCCATCCTTGCCGCCGCCGCCACCCAACTCCCTCCTCGCCAGCCGGCTCGGAGAGCTCGGCAAAAGAAGGCGGGGTGGAGAGCTTCTTCCGCTCTCCACCCCGTCTGATTCCGCCGAGCTCTCCATCCCGGCCGGCGAGGAGGGAGTTGGGTGGCGCCAGCGCCGGCAAGGACACCTCTTCCTCGTCTCTTTTACAGGCAAGTTGCACGATCGTTTTCGGGGTGCACTGGGGGCGGATGGAAGCGCCCTGAGTACAACGTGTGGAAGTGTCCCAAATCTAGCTCACCTGGCATCCCAGATGGCTTTGCCCCCATCCCCTGGTCCCAACCCCCCCAACCACCAATAGTTTGGTGGTTTCCTGGATTTTACCCCCCCTCGCCCCCATTCTAAAAGGTTGAAATGCCTCTCCTAAGGCTTAGTTACTTGCATTAAGAGCTTTAAACTAAAATATGGTGGTGTTTTTTGGTATTTTGACCCTGTGTCTTCTGCCTTTGACCTCGCCCCTGTTTTGCTTTCACCCCCACCCACCACTGGAATTCAGCCCCTGAGGCTTCTCCGAAATTGAAGTCAGTCCTTGGGCTGAGAGAGGTCCCAGCACCCTTGGGCCACATATCTTTCTTTATCCCTGGTTAACTATTTCTGGTTTTTGCTAAGCAGGCATAATTATTACTTTTTGACATAGCTAGCAATCCTGTGTCCTCTGATCTCACCTCTTACTAACACCATCAGTAGCCTGACCCATCACAGGAATGCTCAGGTTCCTGTTGCAAAGTGTACAGAACATGGAAGACAAAATCAGTGAGAAACAATCCCCATTAAAATAAAGGAGCTGCGCAAGAGCCTTGCCACATGCTCATGCACAGCTTACTTTCATTTCAGTGGGGCTTGGGCTTGCGCAGGAGGATTGTGCTCTGGTAACTTCAAGGCTCGACTTCTGCAATGCACAGTACATAGGGCTACCTTTGTGCCTAGTCCAGAAACTTCAACTAGTTCAAAATATGGCACCTAGGGGTGACCGTATTACACCAATTTTAAAATCACTTCACTGGCTGCCAATTAGTTTCTGGGTGAAGTATAAAGTGTTGGTTATTACCTTTAAAGCTCTACATAGCTTGGGTCCAGGTTACCTGTGGGATTGCCTTCTCCCGTACAGTCTGCCCCGCACACCCAGGTCTTCTGGAAAGAATTTACTTCAGTCAGCTAAAACTAGGCTGACAACCATTACCCAGAGGACTTTCTTTTCTGCTGCTCATAGAGTGTGGAATGGCCTGCCAGAGGAGACTCATCAACTTAAGAGTCTGTTAGCATTCAAGAAAGCTATAAAGACTGATCTCTTCTGGCAGGCCTACCCAGTCGAATTTTAAGGTATCTGACTGTTATTTTAATATTGTATTAGTTTGATGTTTTTAATTAGTTTTATAGTATTTTTGTATTCAATGTTGTTTCCCACCTCAATCCAGAGGGAGAGGTGGGTAATAATTTATTTATTTATTTGGTGTGCAAAGTGCCATGCACACTGATGGTGCTATAGAAATGATAATAGTGGGACCTGCAGTGTGGGCTGTTCCTGTTCAGGATTCCAGCCACTGTGTCCCAAACACAATTTCTCTTTTTCCACCCTCCAACTATCAATCAGTGTTCCATGGCCATTAAGCAAACTCAGTCCTCATTGGGCTGGCTTTTTTTTGGTTCCTGCTTTAGGGTGTCCCCCCTCCCCCAATAAGTATTTTAGGTTTACTTCTGTAGCCCTTAAAGTTCCCTGAAGGCAGCGGAAACCTCCCTCTTGTGTATGGATGGTGCAGTTTTGGCTACACAAGCATCTACGTTCACTTTTTAAACATCGATTTTTAAAAATTATTATTATTATTATACCACTGTCTGTATTTAAAATATGTCTAAGTGGTTTCCTCGAAAATTAAAAACATTAAAAACACATCATGATATGCATTAAAATACAATTAAAATACAGAATACTAAAACATTTATATAAAAAATTATTAAAAACATTAAAACCAATTTAAAACCATTACGACACATAATTACAGACAAACTGATGGGGCAGCACACTCCCTGAGGGAAGGCCTCAGTAAAGAAACAAGTCTTTAACTAGCATCTAAAATGAGGCATAATTATAAAGCAGAAGAAACAACAATAATGTCAATCAAAACAAGACAGCAGAATCTTCCGTAGTATTTTATACATTATCTGTGAAGTGTTTAAAAATGAAGCTAATAGATCTCTGGGGTAATAGATCCTGCCACATCAAAAGTCATCACAAGCCCTTCTTTTTTTTTTTATCAACAAAACTAATATTCTCATGAGGCATACAAAGGATTACTGTTTTGGTTAAGGGCTTCATCTTATTATGCTGTTTTGTACGTGGCTACAGCATTCTGAGTATAACATAAATGTGCCTTGCATTGTTGTGAATGGCACACACTCATTCAATTTCCACTTTCCTTTGTCAAATACATGGGTGAGAAGGATTGAGCCCTCAAATCCTCTTGTGTGTCTCGCTGAAAAATGTGAATCCATAATTCACATGAAGGTTACGCATAGAATCCTAGAATTGGAAGGAGCTGCATAGGTCATCTAGTTCAGCCCTGCTCAATGTTGGATATCTAGAGTGAGAACATCCCATACAGGTGGCTGGCCAGCCTCTGACTGAAGACTTCCAGTGAGGGGAAGACACCACGACTCTAGCTATTGGGTTCCATTGTTGAACTGCGTTACGATCAATGTTCAACCAAAATCTACCCTCTAACTTAGGACGCAATCCTAAGGATGCAATCATTTTTCAAACTAAAGTCCTACAACTCCCAGAATGCATGTTGGGAGTTGTAGGACTTTTTTTCAGTCTAAACATGCATAACATTGTATCCTTAAGCTCATTAGATCTAGTCCTACCCTCTGGGGATGGCAGAAAGCAAGTTTTTGCCTCTTCTATGGCCAGACCTGGTGTCAAATAATTATGAATGTTGAATAAAAAGCAGGAAATACCACTATGAAAGCAGTATATGGAATGTGGATAGTGCCCCAACAAATTTCAGTGCACTTTTATGCCATTATAAAGCTGTAGCGTAGGAGCTCTTTCAGCTGGGGGAGGGGGAATCGCATTTTCTTACTGTTGCTCTTGCTTCCTGTTTCCCTTCTGTAATATAAATGAAAAGAATCACACAGGGGAGAAAGGGGAAGTTAGTAGCAACCACGTGACCCATTCAGTGTAAACAGACAGCATCCTCTAGTGAACATTTTGTAGCGAAACTTCTCTGCACACCGCAGGAAATGGCGACCAATTTCGCAATAAATCAGAAGGGTTGCATTTTTTTGTGGATTATTTTACCTAAAAAAAAAATGGCAAAAGGAGCGGGAGACCATTGAGAGATGCACAGGAGGAACACATCATTGTCAAAAGGAGCCGTGATTGGCCAGTAACAAGCGTGCTATAAAACGCTTGTCTGATGACGCTCTAGATCTATATGATAGCTCTTGATATATTTCAAAAGTGCCATCATGTCTCCACTCAGTCTTCTCTTTCCGTTCCTTCAACCTTTCCTCATAAGACTTCTTTTCCATATTGCTGACTATCTTCATTTCCTTCTTCTGAATCCGTTTGTCTAAATCCTTCTTAAAGTGTGGCACCCAACACTGGACACAGTGATCCAGATGTGGTCTGAATAGCAAAGGATAATGTGCAAATATTACTTCTGATGACTTGGAAACTATAGTAATATTAAAGCTGCTACAAATTTTGGATGTGGGAGGAAGCGAAACTGACCGATACATTTTTCTCTATAAAAAAGATAGAGCTCTGCATGTGTGTAGGATCACCACAGGAGATGCTCTCTGATATTGCAGATTCTTTGTCCGTGCTTTCTTTGACACATAAAGCATTGCTAGGCTATAAATAATGGCACTGGAGCTGTTGAACTGCTCCATGAACACTGGGCAGTTTATAAAAGGCTTATTATTATTATTATTATTATTATTATTATTATTATTATTATTATTACGCACTATTTACACTTCAAATCAAAGAGGGGAACTCTCTGGCAATTTACATCAGAGATTGGAATGCAATCCCAGTAGAGGGGGGAATACATCCCTCCTTTAGCAATGCTTGGACATAATTTCCTATTAAGGAAACTTCTGAGCAAGGGGAAATAGACACGTGGTACCATTTTCCTCCTCCTTGTGTCTTGTACAAATGCAGCTGCTTGAGACATTAGAGAGAGGGTCTGTAATTTCCACATGAGTTGTCCCTGTTCATTTCTCTCTTGTGGATTAGCTCTGAGTGCAAAGACCAGGTTTCTTTTCCTCTAGATGTAGCCAGCGGCTATTATTATTATTATTATTATTATTATTATTATTATTATTATTATTATCAAAACAACAACAGCAGAACAAATTGCCCAAGGCATTATTTGAGCTGGTATCAAATCAATATGTTTTTTTAAAATGAGGTAAAGCCACAAGAAGAATATAAATGCTGTTTTAATACAGTTTTGTAGTTGATTTTTTTAAAATGCTGTTTGTGTCTTACTTGATTTGTTGTACACTACCTCAGTGGGACCTTCGTGTAAAATATTACACGAAGTATAAAAATATTACAAAGAAATACACTAAATAAAAAAACAGGAAAAATTCTTAGCACCGGCTAAAGAAATAAAAGATCTTGCCTACATCTTGACAGCAGAGACTCAGTGGCAGAGAGTTCCGCAGGGTAGGTTTCACCTAGCATCTGGATCAGATGGGACACAGAGCCATGTTTTCGCTTCTGACCTTAACAAACATGCATGTATGCATATGGGTGGTGTATGTGTAGCTAAATATGATGCGGTTGATGTGTTACTATATTTCAGAGAAGCTTTTGGAGGCCACATTCTGTTGGTGGGCAGAGCTAAAGGAAAAGGGGCGGGGCCAAAATGCCAAAAGTGTCATCATATTTTAGCTTAAAGATCTTACAGCTAATAATGAAGCCTTAGAAGAGGCGTTTCAACCTTTTTAGAATGGGAAAAATAACTGGAACAGCCCTGAACCAAACGATGAATGGTCAGAGGACAGGAAGTGGGGAAAAGTGAAGAGGGCGTGGCAATGTGGAGAACAACCAGATGGTCAGGATTTGGCCTTTGAGGCTGTGCACCCCTGCTATATGGTTTGTCTGATGTAGGGTGATCATATGGAAAGGAGGACAGGACTCCTGTATCTTTAACAGCTGTGTAGAAAAGAGAATTTCAGCAGTTGTCATTTGTATGCATGCAGCACTTGGTGAAATTCCTTCTTCATCACAACAGTTAAAGCTGCAGGAGCCCTGCCCTCTTTTGTATATGGTCACTCTACCAGGGCTCCTGCAGCTTTAACTGTTGTGATGAAGAGGGAATTTCAAAGCCAATATGGTGCTATGACTAAAGTGCAGGCTTAGCTTGAGCTGAGATCCCCACTTGATCATGGAGCTCACTTGTGACCTTAGGCCAATTGCTGTCTCTATTGTGCAACATTCTTGTGTGGATACAGTGGGACAGTCCAATAAATACTGCCCTGAACCCCATGGATGTGATAAAAATGTGATGAATGAATGGTAGATATTGGTTCAATTTCTATCTTGCCTCTTTCCAAACCTTATGGATACAAGGTGACATTTAAAGCACTTATTAAATGCCACAAATACTCCATAAAACAACATAGAATCGGCAGATTTACATTGTTCTATAAATGGCCTTGGATTAAAAAAAAAAGTAGGGCTGCAACCTTCAATAGATATAGACTGCTGTTGTTTTTTAATTAAAATATTTATATCCCGCTTTTCTGTTTTAAAAATGCCCATTTAATTAATCAATTACAAAAACGTATTGACTCAAAATGTAGGCTTCATTAATTGGGTATGACTTTTAATATAAATAATGATTCAAAACTGCATGGTCATACAAGAGCTAATGCCGCTTCTTAGGGCTCATCTATACCAAGCAGGATATTCCACTATGAAAGCGGTATGAAAGTGGTATATAAAAGGCAGGAGCCACACTACTGCTTTATGGCAGTATTGAAGTACACTGTAGGATCTACACTACTGCTTTATAGTGGTACTGAAGTGCACTCACAACTGTTGGGGCCCATGACGCATCTGCACCAAGCAGGATATAACACTATGGCCTGGTTCAGACAACACGCTAAACCACTCTGGTTAACCACAAAATGGTTAAGGGAATGCATTAAGGTTAATGCATTCCCTTAACCATTTTGTGGCTAAGCAGCATGGTTTAGCTTGCTGTCTGAACCAGACCTATGAAAGCTGTATGAAAGCAGTATATGGTAGGTGTCAATATTTCTATAAAGCAGTGGTGTGGCTCCTGCCCTTTATATACTGCTTTCATACCACTTTCATACTGGAATATCCTGCTTGGTGTAGATAAGCCCTTAGTAGTTCCTGCTGCAACATATATACACTGCATCTAAAAACAAAGTATGCCTTTTCCTTTAAAATGATTGCTTTATTTATATGCACATTTGTGCAGATATAAAAGAGGCACACATAATGCACAGAGGCATACATGCAGTATAAGGATAGATTTCTGCGCATGTGTAACAGACCAAAGGAAATATTAATGCTTTTTCTCTAGGCATTTTCTGGCAGGCGGCACACCGTTGCACGCTAGAGGCTGGATGAGAGCCCACAGTGCCACCCATAATTATGCTACTGGCTCCTGTACATCCTTTTGGACCAATCACCTCTCTTTCATATAATGCTTTCTTCCTAGGGCAACAGCTCATTGACTTTCCAGGCAGTGGCCCAACCTGAATGCCGATGCAAGTCATAGTGCTGTCATTTCCAAACGGATCAGGACAGAGAATGTGCTGGAGCAGCGTCTTCCTATGTAGCGTTTTTCTGTCTCTGGCGCTATACACACAACATGCTAGCCCACACTCAGTGGTTGAGTGTGGGTTGTTTTGAACCATGGGTTGTTTGTTTAACCATGGGTTACCATGTTGTCTGAATGCAGCCAGGAGTGCTTCCTGTCAGGGCTTTTATTGTAACATCACAAGCCTTATTCATGGAATTTTATGGGGGTGTGGGTGTCCAGTTGACAACTTTTTCTCCATTTGTACCTCCTGTGTTTTCCCAGTGCTTTTTTCTCTACAAAAAAATAGCCACTGAGGAAGAAAAGACGGAATAGCTGCCCAGTGCCTTCTGATTAGTAGTGCTGGGAGTTGCACTCTAAGGGCCAAAATAGACATTACTTTAAATCTGTATCTAGCAGCTACATCTTTCCCCCCAGTTTTACTCTTAGAGTTGGTGCAGGGGCCCTGATCCAGATCTATAAATCCCCCCTACCCTCCATGATAGGCTCCTGATCTGAATCAGGCCCCCTTAGAGTAAAAATGGGGAATGGGGGAGAGTTGAAAACATTTTTATAGCCTGTCTCTCTACCACTTTCTGCCCCTCAGTGGGGGGTGGGGAGTGTGTGTTTGTGTTCTGTGTGTCTGTGGAACACATTGCGCTCACCCTTAAAATAACGGAGGCACTCGTCTGCTGAGACTTGAATTGCAGCTCTCGTATCACTTTCCTGCACTCTTCTGGCCAATCATGCTCTTAAGCAATGTCAACTTATATCTCCAGTGTGCTCAGCATTTCATATCTATGTTACATAGGCAGGAATGAAACTCTCCTTGGGGGACACTGGTGGAGGATGGTGTAAATGACGTATTGAAAGCACTGGAGTCAGCAGAGAAGTCCCTGACTAAATAAGGGAATGTGTAGCAATGGTTTATCAGAGCGGCAGGAGAAGGAACAACCGGCAGCCACAGCTTTCATCCAGTAAAGCACAGAGCTCTTCAGGTGGATCTTAACTCTGTGCTTCCAGTAATAAAGTAATGGTTTATGTATAGAACCTGTGCTGCAGACAGCATCCAGCTTCCTGACAAACTGGGAGTGCCTTTTGTTTTTTTCTTGAAAAAGAAAGTTTCTAGCCCACATTATGGAGAACAAGTTGGAATTTCGTCAGCACTCAAGGCTAATGGTTGAGGAATTCAGAATGGAATTTTGCCCAGATTTCTAATAGCAGGAAGTGGCACATCTGTGCCCTACACAGCTAGCTATTCTAGGGTGGCCATATGGAAAGGAGGACAGGACTCCTGTATCTTTAGCAGTTGTATAGAAAAGGGAATGTCAGCAAGTGTCATTTGTATGCATGCAGCACCTGGTGAAATTCCCTCTTCATCGCCACAGATAAAGCTGCAGGAGCTAAACTAGCTTGACCACATACAAAAGAGGGCAGGTCTCCTACAGCTTCAACTGTTGTGATGAAGAGGGAAATTCACCAGGTACTGCATGCATGGTTGTTGTGAGAATAAAATGAGCCATGGGAGAACTACATGTGCTGTCCTCAGCTCCTGGGAGGAATAGTGGGAAATAAATGAAGGAAAATAAATAAATACAATTTCATTGTTAGGAGCACCAAAGAAAAAGCACATCATAAAGATGGGGAAAATGTTTCAGGCTTTCTCAAAACAGTTGGACACCCTGAGCAGTAGCTTTGAATCTGTAACCCTGCTCTGAAGCCTGTGATTCCTCTCCTTGTGCCATGGGAGCTAGAAATATATGCTACCTTTCCTCCCTGTTCTTTTCCCCCACCTGCTTCTCCTCCCTATTGATTCATTCCCTCTCTCCTTGCAGCTGGCTGCATACTGCTTCTTCTCTCTGCACAACCAGCAGCCAGGAAAAATATCCCAGCTGTCCAAGTGCTGGGCCAGCCCTGTGCCATTCATTCTTTTGTGCTTAAGATTCTGGCCTGAGGCTGGCTGCATAATCAGCACACATCCCTCAGTCTCTTTCTAACTGCAGCTTCTCTGTGAATTCCAGCTTGTGTCCACTCAGGGCACCTTCTGTTGTTGCCACTCCGAGAGAGCAGGAGGTGAAAGGAGGCATGATGGGGCACACTGTGCTTCTTAGTGTGCAGAAGGCAGAGGTCAACACATCTAAGGCCCTTTCTACACGTAAGGGTTATCCCAGGAAATTGGAGAGATCATCCCTGCCTGCTCTCGGGATCCCCTGTGCATCATTTGGATGCACAGGGACGATCCTGGAGAAAAAGGCAGGTGTAGAAATGGCCTTAGACGGCTTTCACAGTCAGCCAAAATTTGCCCTCAGCATGATCTTCCCCGCCCCCCACCAGAGGGAGGGGACAAGTTCTTCTGACATTACTCTGACTTTGAGACTCAACACAAATTGGCGAGGTGGGGGTAAGCCCCTGCTTTTCTTCACAGCTGAAGATGGGAGCTCATCTTGTCATGATAAGGCCCAGATGCTCAGAAAGCACCAAGACATCTCAGGGCTTCTCACAAGGGAAAAACGGGATATAAATCTTCAGCTATCGTTTTTTACATACATCTACGTCATTGTTACAGTGACCAAGTGCAATAGGTGCCAAGCCATTTTTGGGAAGGAAGGACCCAAATGGTGGTTTGTCACAGCTGAAGGGATGGAATGGGCTGAGTTATGCCTCATAAGAAGAGCCCTGCTTGATCAGACCAAGGATCCATCTAGTCCAGCATTCTGTTCACACAGTGGCCAACCAGCTGTCAACCAGAGACCCACAAGCAGGACATGAGCACATGGGTATATATAGGATTATTGGCTTTGATACTGGAGGTAACCTGCCCATCTCAAATTTGCACTTGCAAAAATGTGCAAATCCTTCTCAAAATGTGCAAGTCACACACACCCAAACATACATTTTCATGCTTTATTTTCAAGCACATTTTTGGCTAGCGTTTTTTATTTTATGCATTTTTCTACAACTAAATTTGCATTAAAATTCCAGAAAATAAATAAACAAATAAACAAGTCTGCACAGAATCAGTGTGACTCAAGAAAAGCCAATCTGCTGTGGAATCCGCAGGTAGGATTCATAGAAATCAGTGGAGGTTGGTGGCTCCAGTTTTGGAAGGGCAGTGATTCCATTCTGGGTTGTGGTTAGAACCAGCCAGAACTCTAAAGCTGCTATCCAAGATGCTGCACCCTATCGCCAAAATGAGTTCAGAATCTTGGATAGCCCCTTTAATGCTCTGGCTGGTTCTAAATTAAACCTAGGATGGAATCACCGCCTCTCTGAAACTGGAGCCACCAGCTTCCACTGCTAGTAGTGCTAACTCGTTTGACTCCATTGCAGATTTCTCTGACATCCTTAGGCCAGAGTAAAGGAGCATGTTTTCAGGGTCTTCTTAAAAGCCTGCAATGATGGGTTCTGGTGAACCCTTGGTGGCAACTTATTCCAGAGGTGTGGGCCACTGCGGAAAAAGCCCACTTCTAGGACTTCAGCTCCGATAGTTCTCCCAGTTTATCCCACAACAACCCTGTAAGGTAGGTTAGGCTGAAAAATAGTGAGTGGCCCCAGGTGAGTTTTATGGCTGAGTGGAGATTTGACTTCATTCCAGGTATAATCAAGATGTCACACTGGCTCTTTATCTTCCTCTCCTTCCTCTGTATCATTCCCCTTGCCATTTAGTTTATATATTCCTTGGAGAGTGGCCTGCCTCTTTTTGCTTATGTTGCTCTATAAAGCACCAAGCACATGGATGGAGGTGTATAAAAAATATTGCTACCATTATCATGTGCAGCCTTTATGGTCTCATACTCCACTCTTGAATAGAGCAAAGAGATCACTTTATTTGCAAATTCAAGCTAATAAGTACAATATACACAGAAGTATATTGAGCAAGGCTATCTGGGTGAAGACGCCTTATCTATAAGCTTCTGCATCCTGACGCTGGAAGTAAATATGCAGTGAAGTGAAACTTTCTTTGCTGTATCAATCAGGAAACTGTCTGCAATTGCAATTGTAATTATGATTTAAAAAAGACATGGGATTAAAGAAACACTGCATATATAATCATTTGCATATATAATCCCAGATCTCCTGTATTTGCCTGGCTTCTGATTGGTATAAGGAATCTGTGGAGGTCCGCCCCAGCTTTTGTCACAGTATTTCCAACCACCGTCTCCCTTTATTTAGCTATCTGAAATAAGTGCCAAGCTAGGTGTGATGTTAATTTGCAAACAGCAGCCGTGGCATTGAGGGTGCGTTCTGTTGGGACCATGGCTGGGAAGGAAAAGTTGAATGCTGTCCACCACCTACGGTTCTGATGCTGCTGTTTTCCCTTCTCCATGTGCTGCTATTTTCAAAACAAAAATATGCATGATAAATGCATTCACACTGTTAACCCTATGCCTATAGTTTGGCCTTAACTTTGTATATTCAATGGGGCTTACTTCCAAGCAAGTGTGTATAGCTTTAGCCGCAAATGTTATACCATGGGTGGGAAGCATGCAGCCTTCCAGATGTTCTTGGACTGCAACTCCCATCAGCCCTTGCCAGCATAGCCAGTGGTGAGGGATGATGGAGTTGCAGTCCAACAGCAATTGGAAAGCCGCACATTCTCCATCCCTGTACTATACTGGTTTTAGGGTCATCTGGAGTGATAGCAGCTCCTCCCACAGATGGTTTTCAGCTGTGACTTTAGGATATGGGAAAAAGTTATCAAAAAGGAGACAGTGTAGGAAGTCCTTTCTTATATATGGCTGCTTGACTAATGCCACCCAATAAGCTGTCAAATCTGCTACAGCTTCCCTCGTTTACAGCTCATCTCTTAACTATCACACTACAGGAGCTCTAGTTCTGGACCACATTTCAGTAGCTCAATACTTAGGTCTCATTAAATGCTGCTAGCTGGATTTCTGCCCTAGATACTCCTCACTCAGAGGCCCCTTAGTCTCTCCACTTTTCTACCGCAACCCAGTTCTTGCAAAACAAAATTTCCTATTATGGTATCGCAAAATTCAAACTGCATTACACTATAAATCAAATTGGATTTGCAATTAGTTTGAGTAGCATGACATGTGGAGATTTCCTTTTTGGTCTGGTCTTGTTGTCAACGTAGATCAGGGGCGTAGCACCTCTTCGGCCCAGGCTGAATTCAGTTTTGGAGAAGCTCTCTGAGGGCTGCACTGGAATGATAGGCAGGGCCAAAAGCAAAAGAGGTGGGTCCAAATGTAGTAGGGGTGGGGCACCTCCCCCCAAATACCAGCATATTTTAGCTAAAAGCTCTTACTGCCAGTAACTAAACCTTAGGAGAGGCATTTCAGTATTTTACAATGGGGAAAGAACTGCACAAAAGCCAGGAAACCTTCAATCGATCAGTGATACTGGAAAGGGGTGGAGCCAGGGGGAGGGACGTGGCTACCTGGGGAATTCTGGAGGACTGGATTGGGGCTCCAAGAGGGCCAGATTTGGCCCATAGGCCTAAGGTTCCCCACCACTAAGTTCAATGGAACTTATTACCTAGTAAATGTGTATAGGATTTCAGCATAAGAAAATTACCAGCATCTGACTGTTCAGCGAAACCTTTCCCATCTGGGAAGACTTGTAAATAAGCCAGCATAAGTTACTAGCCTGGAAGGGTCTGTTTGTTTTTTACTAACCAGCTGGGTGTGGCAGAGGTGGAATGGAGAGCTCTATCCTTCCTCCAACAGCCCACTGCATTTCTATGCTGGGCATAGAGAAAGGACAGACCACTTCGGCCTTAGCTAGACCGGGCTTTATCACGGGGCGAACCCTGGGATTGTCCCTGTGCATCCACATGATGCACAGGGGATCCCGGGATCAGGGAGGGATGATCCCTCCCTTGCCCTGGGATAGAGCCCTCCACTTTGGGTCTGCTTTTTCTGCGAACTTGGGCTGAGCCCGAGACCGCGGGATGTGTGGCCCGTTGCCGCGGTTTGACCCGGCTCCACGTAATTCTTTGCGTGGATCCAGGAGCCGCACACGGGGTGCAGTGCTCCTCAGGAGCACTGCGCCCATCGGGGGTGGGGGTGGGAGTGGGGAAATGAAATTATTTTTTAAAAAAGTACCTACCTTTAGCGCATGAGTGTTCGTGCGCTCCTCTTCCTTTAAAAATTTAAAAATGGCGGGCGCGACGCCTTTCTTCCTGAGGTTGTCGCACCTCACGTGTAAATGGAGGAGGGATCTTGCGTTAATCACAACGCAAGATCTTCCCTCCTCCGTCGTGTACTATCAGTGGGTCTAGCTAAGGCCTTCGACCCTCATTCGCCTGCATGTGAAGGAGAGGATTTTATTTCCTTACAGCTGCCGACTGGATGATATTTCACTAACTGTGCAACTAAAACTCTGAACCGCTTATTCCTTTGACTCCTCCCAGGTTCCTGCAGCTTAATTTTAGGGGATTCTAAAGGGTGCGTCCTCGCCAGAAATTTAAACCAGTTCCAGTTCTAAACTAGTTTGACTCCAATGACTTCCCCCAACAAAAGATTCTGAGAGTTATACTACTATGAGAATGCTAAGGACTCCTTAGCCTCTTGGTAGAACTTCAAATGTTTCTTAATATGGTCCTGTGGCAGTTAAATGGGCTTGAGACTGATTTAAATGTGCCATGAAGATGTACCATCTGTGGAGTCCATGAAGCTTATTATGCGTATCAAGCTGTGGGCAAACATTTCCATCATAATGAATGTCTCATATTTGTGACAAGCATTACAGGTTATCTACATTCTGTACCTCTAAATACAGATGAAGAGATCCTAGCATGCAGTTTCATCAGCTTACATGACAGGGATAATTGTGCATGTTGTGAAATGAATGGGCTATGAGTGCAATAAAAAAGATATTCAGATGTTGAACAAATAGAGGGAGAAGGCTGAAGATGCTCCAGCCACAGACTTTGGGATTGTAGCGAGAGAGCCATATGTGTGTAATTTCAGGTCTTAAGTTCTCTTCCATCTCGCCATGCAGCCCTCATTGTGCTGTGCTGGAGTTTAGGCAGTTCTGCTTCTTGGAACCACAACACTTCTTACTTCTCAAAGCATGAGCTTTACAAACTAATCAGTAGTTCCCTGCCGAATCTAAGCTTTGACCATGGTGTCTACTCCTTTGCTATGGCAACCCTTGAAGAGGCAGCGATTCAGTCATACTGGCTTGTGCCAACAACAACCTGGTTGGCCAAGTCACCCAAGCCCTTTCCTTTCTGCTCCAGTGGTGGGCGTGGATGTCTGAGAGGCAGGGGGAATGCGGCTTGTTTGTGCAACTGCTAGTTGGCAACATTAGGGGAGAAAGTGAAGCGGGAATCCATAAAGCATTTTATGGATTCTCTGGCTGACCTTAAAGTCACTGAGCTTAAACAAAAAGAGTCCACATTGAGGTTAGAATTTGAAGAGGCAGAGTTAAGAGTTAATTAGCAAATCTGATAATGGCTCCCTTGAGTTGAACAGGGATTATAAATAGTTTGCTCACTACAGAAACCGATTTTCCCCACCCCGACATTAATACTGTCTTTGTGGCTATATTACACAGGTTTTCATATCTTGATATATGACTTGGGGGCACTCCGCATACTCCCTGGCAATGCTAAAGGGCTGCTACCTAGGGCTACCTTGACGGTGCCAGGTTGTCCCTGCTTTTAGAAAAACCCTGGGCTTTTCTTGCTTCGGGATGGCATTGGGTAATCACAATGCAGGAAGCAGCACGGGCTTTTTGGCGGCCATTTGGCTCGCTGGGACTGCCCCCTTCCCCAGCTTCCAGTGACCAATGGGAGGTCACCTTCTGCCCAGGAACACCCCTGGCATGGTGCCGGAGTGAGGATGGATGGCGGAAGAACCGTGTTGACCTCACTCTGGCAGCAAAGGTCATGGTAAGTCCCTGACTTTTGGGTTGTGGATCTTCGTCGCATTGTCCCACGGTGACAGCAAATTAGCAGCTGCATCGTATCACCAACGCAACACCAAATCGCAGCCACCGCAGGGCAAAGCCGAAGTTTAGACAGACACACCAAACTCAACTATTATATTCTCTTGCATTTTCTTTGTCTTGGCTTTGCAAAACTATTCTTTTCAATGGTGTACTTGTATATAAAGTTAACACGATTCCCTGAGAGGTTCCGGGAAGAGTGCTTACTTTTGGAATGAATGATCACAGGAGCTTGGTTTCCTTTGGAAGGAAAGGAAAGAAAAGATCATGGGAGATTTAATGGTGTTTTGTAATTTGGGGGATTATTTACAACTAGAGCACAGAGGGACACAAGCAGCTTAAGTACCAGGGCTGCCCAAACAATGGAGGCTGGTGGCTTCAATGTCAGAGGGGTGGTGAATCTGGTCTGGGTTTTAGTCAGAGCCAGACAGAAGTCTAAAAGTAATCCAAGGTGATTTATTCCACTGATTGTGGGTTGTTTTGAGCCATGGGTTGTTGTTGTTGTTGTTGTTGTTGTTGTTATTGTTATTATTATTATTATATCCCACCTTTTCCCCAATACTGGGACTCAAGGCAGCTTTACAAATTAAAACATGTACAGTTAAAACAGATAGAGATATACAAAATTAAAAAAATAATTAAACATGCTACAATATCAAAACATTTTAAAACATTTTAAATACAAATATATATTTTTTAAAATGCAATATACAAACAATGCATAAACAGAGGTCCAGACTACCCCCCAAAGGCCAGCTGGAACAGAAAAGTTTTAGCCTGCCTCTAGAAACACACCAGGGAGGGAGCCAGTCTAGCTTCCCTGGGAAGGGAATGATATTGAACGCCGCTGAGAGGTCCAGCAGAACCGACAGGGACACACTCCCCCTGTCCAGTTCCCAGCATAGGGAATCCACCAAGGTGACCAAAGCTGTTTCTGTCCCATAACCAGGTCTGAAGCCAGATTGAAATGGATCTAGATAATCTGTCTCATCCAGGAATCCCTGGAGTTGGGAGGCCACCAACACTTTGCCCAGAAATGGGATATTGGAGACTGGTTGTATGTTGAACTGTGGATTATTGTGTTGTCTGAATACAGCCAGGGTGGCTTGTTAACCATGCAGTGTAGTGTGACAAAAGCCTTTTAGCAAATAGTCTTGTGGCACCTTAAAGACTAACAACACAACAGTCCCTCTGGAAACAGACCTCTTCTTTGTTTCTACAATTTCAGCCTTCCCCAGCCTGGTGCGCTCCGGCTGTATTGGACTTGAGCCACCACAATCCCTAGCCATCAGACTGGGGATAATGGAAGTTGTAGTCTAACACAGTTGGACAGCAACAGGTTGGGGAAGGATTCAAGGCATGTACTAAAGATGGCCACTTACGCATCACCCCCAAAAAGGAAACACATCACCAAAAATTCACAAAGCTGTTCAAGTCGAAATTTTAAAAAATTGAATGTGGGAGAAAGCAAAACTGACAGATCCATCCATTCACAACCATTTAGACAGAGGAGACCTTCAAATAGAAGACTGTCTTCTAATAGCCCTTGAAACAGAGGACTGTCCTCTATAAATCAGGACACATGGCTACTCTGAGGCCAGATCTACACCAAGCAGGATATAGCAGTATGAAAGCAGTATATAAGAGGCAGGAGCCACACTAAGCAGGATATAGTGGTATGAAAGCGGTATATGGTATGTGTCAATGGGCCCCAACAGTTGTCAGTGCACTTTAATACCGCTATAAAGTAGTAGTGTGGCTCCTGCCTCCCATATGCTGCTTTCATACTGCAATATCTTGATTGGTGTCGATCTGGCCTTAGACATGTTGGAGAAATCCGCAATGGATTCAAATGATTTTGGATTGTTATGAGTCTGACCTGTGGATTCTGCAGCAGACTTGGCTTTTCTGAGTCACATGGATTCAGTGGACTTTTACTTTAGGGGTGGCAGGCATTTGTGTGAATGCACATCAGTGCAAGTGGAATGGAATTCTCATACATTCCTACAAAAAAACAACCCCTGATTCTGTCAACGAGCAGATGATGGACAAAAGGTGCCTGAAAACATGTGAAACAAAAATCTGTCTTTAGCTAGTCTATGGCCATTTCTACACTGGCCTCTTTTCCTGGGGTTGTCCCTGGGTGTTCCCTGCACATCCAAATAATGCACAGGGACTCCCAGGGGCAAGGGGGGATGGGCATGGGTTTTCCCAGGGATAAAGAACCCCTGGGAAAACCTGATTCTTCCAGCAGTCCCGGGACAATCTCAAGGACCACGGGTGGTATGGGTACCCGTCCTGGCTTCTTCCCTCCTCCTTGTGAGTAGCGGGGGTCAACAGAGGGAAGAAGCTGGGCCGGGGGCAGTCCAGGGACATTGGGGATGGGGTGGAGAGCAGGGCCGGGGCTTTTTAAAAAAAACAGCAACAACACCTTACTGTTCGCTGGAGCGCAAGTGTGCTCTGGCTCATGTTTCTTTTTTTAAAAAAAAAAAAAATGACGGGTGCAACATCCCTCTTCACTTCCGGGACGTCGCGCGACCATCTGGACACAGGGTGATGATCCCGGAAGCCAGAAATCCTGGGATCATCTCCCCTGCATCCCTCTATATCCTTAGGTCTAGAAAGGGCCTACATGTAGTTGTACCCATTTTATGCGGGACCATATGTTGTTTTCATAGCAGAAGGTGTTGGATGGGAAATTGGATATAGTCTGTGGGTGATGTGGACTGCATAGAAAAAAAAGCCTCCCCACATAATCCTTTTATCATCCTCTACAGAAAGCTCCACTTCAATTACTTTTATATATTTTGTCACCCATATTAATAGCTCATCAGTGATGTCACAGGCAGTCTCCAATAGGTACCCATTATAGCATAACCCTGGATTTACATACTGTGGATTTCCCACGATAATTTTACTTAAACATTATCTTTAATCTTTTTATAAGTGAGATTACGGGGGGAGAGCATGGGAGAAGTCCTGGAGCTTGATGACATTGTATGAAGGACCCACCAACTCTTGTGAGTGGCCAATCATAAGCATGCAATAAATCACTCATGCAGAGAAGCTCTTATCATTCTTTATCTTTAGACCTGACTTAGGCCTTTGCTAGACCTACCTGATAATCAGTGCGGAAGGAGGGGTAAGCCCTTGATGCAGTTAGCATGGGCTGTCGCTCCAATCCACACATCAGACGTGACAGACTAAAGGAAAGCCTCGTCGCGTCCGCCATTTTTTTCAATTAAAGGGCCGGATGTGCACGAACGCTTGTGCGCTTAGGTAAGTTCTTTAAAAAATTGTTCTCCCCACTCCACCCTGCCCCGATCTCCCCCCCTGCCCCGATCTCCCCCCGCCCCGATCTCCCCCCCTGCCCTGATCTCCCCACCTTGCCCCGATCTCCACCTGGCTCCGATCCCCCCCTGATCTCCCCCCCGCCCCGATCTCCCCCCCTGATCTCCCGCCCTGCCCTGATGGCTGCTTTTCCCGTCCGCCGCTTTTCCCGGCTACTTGCGAGTAATTGCGGTAGCTGGGGAAAGTGGCGGAACGGGCTACCCGCTCGCGGTCTCAGGCTCAGCCCGAGATTGCAGGAAATACCGGGCCAAAAGTGGTGCCCGTTATCCCAGGGCAAGGGAGGGTTGACCCCTGCCTGAGCCTGGGATCCCCTGTGCATCATCTGGACACATAGTGGTGAGCCTGGGGTTCACCCCAGGCTAACCCGTGGTCTAGCAAAGACCTTAGACTTTACAGCCATTCAATAGAGGGCACTTTCTAATAGAGGTCTGTCCTCTGAGAGCTCTTCACAATAGAGGATGGCCATTTGTAAAGTAAAACACCTAGCCTACTCTAACAGGAGCATTGGTAATTTCACTTTGAGGTGAATTTTTGGATTTTAACAGGTACATCCTAGGGCACTATGAAAACTAGGAAAAAGTGGTTTGCCAGCAATAGCACTGCAAAGAGAAAGCAAGTATATATCGCACACAGCAAGAACAGAACAGAACAGGTACACTTCCATCTCTCAAAAGCACATCTTCCCCAGACAAGCAGTAAAGACAAGTCCCGTCTTCCTTTGGCTGTTTTCTCTCCAGCCTTCTTTTACTGATGCCTTTAGATTCAAAACATTAAAAGGCCAAGGAGGCTGTGTTGCTGAAAGTGGTTGGCTGCCTCAAAATCCCCTGGAGAACTCCAACAAGGCCTGTGATCATCTAAAAATGCAAACCATGCTACAGCACCTGTACACAGGAAACCATGCTGACATGATTCTGGACCTCTGACCAGCTTGATTCTCTACTAAGCCAGGTTTTCACCTTTCTAGCTACTAGGACAGATGTAAAGTTGGCTCAGCTGTGAATTGTGCTGGCCTGGTCAAGACACATATCAACATCTCTTGCTTTGCATTTTGAGATGCTGCTGCTGCTTATGTATAGCTGTGCTTTTTCTTTCCTGTATGTGGTGTTCTGTCTATCAGAGAGGCTCTCTCTCCAGCTCCTCAGCTCCTTTTATATGTGTTCAAGAGCGACTGTTGCCTCCTGTCAGGTTGTTTTTTTGCTCTGCAAACTGCAGGTCTAGTTATTTACGGTGGGATCATTTAGTAAGCGGCAGAATCATAATAGCAAATAAAAGCAGAGAATCTCCCGAGGCAGAGAAATTGACTGTCTGACCAAACAAAACTGTGGTATCATTAAACAAAGAAGAAGCTTATTTTACTAGTAGAAGAAAGTAGGATAAAAAAGTGTAAGGGTTTTTTAAAGGAGAAAACTAAATGAAAAAGTTTATTTATTTATTTATTTATTTATTTATTTATTTATTGCATTTCTATACAGCCCAATAGCCGAAGCTCTCTGGGCAGTTCACAAAATTAAGACAATTCAAGTATAAAACAAGTAAAGTTGTTTTAAACTAAGAAATATGACCATATTTGAAACAACAGGTAGCTTCAATCAGAATAGGTTGGCTATTGCTGTCCATGAGTTGCTGTCCAGCTCATCTGGAGGGCAATGCGTTGAGGAAGGCTGAGTTAGGCCATTTCTACACCAGCCCAATAGTCTGGGCTGGTCACAGCCGAGTCCCTGTGCGTCCAAATGACGCACAGGGACTCACGAGGGCGGGGGGGGGGGGCGAGCACGGGTTCCCCCAAGGATAGATAAACCCCAAGAAAACCCTATTCCTCCCACATGTATGGCCACCTGCCCCTGCTTCGTCCTGTCTCCTTGTGAGTAAATGCAAGGAGGCGGGAAGTGGGCGTGGGGCACGGAGCTCTTCGGGTGCTCTGTGCCCATCAGATGTGTTGGAGCACAAGTGTGCTCATTTCCGTTTTAAAAAAAAAGTCGGGCATGACATCCCTCCTTCCTCGCACACACGTTTGGACCCTGGGGGAGGATCTTGCAAGCAGAATATCGCAAGATCCTCCCCTTTTCCCTTCCGGAAGGCTGGGAGGTGTAGAAAGGTCCTTAAAGTGTCAGACTAGGACTGGAGAGACCGTGGCCATAGCTAGACCTAAGGTTTATCCCTGGATCGTCCAGGTGTCAAACCTGTTCATCTAGGTGACACACAGGGGATCCAGTTCTCAGGCAGGGGCGAACCCTGGATGATCCCAGGATAAATCTTAGGTCTAGCTGTGGCCCCAGGATCAAATCTGAACTCAGCCCTGAAGTCATCCTAGCCTACCATACAGGGCTGTTGTGAGTATCAAACAGGTTGTGAGAAAGCCATGTATGCTGTCTTAATCGCCTTCGCAGAAGGACAGCAGGATAAAAACATAATAAAACAAATGAATATAAATATTGCATCACTGGCACAGAATTGGGGCTAGCAGGATTGTAGCTCAAAGTATAGAGTTGCAATCCCAGCAAGTTTTGTGCATGAAGGTCCATGCTGGTTCTTTGAGCTTTTTGTTGCAGCTCTTTGCGTGGATGAGCAGGCAAGCTGCTTTTTGGTTTAAATTGTGAACAGCTGTAGCACAATTGTCGAGGACGCTCCTGGTTGCTGGCATGGTTTTCTCCCACGTGCATGCATGTTCTTTCTAGGATTACTGCCGAAAGTGGGATATTCTTTGGTTGTCGGGTGGAAAGATCTGACTGAAACTCAGAACAGATGTACCCTTCTTATTCCACCAACAATTGGGCCTATAAAAGACATTACCTGAACTGCTTTGGATCTCCTTTCTTAATTCACATGCTACCAGAGGATGCTGCTTCTACACACCCATACAAGGGCCGAACATTTTGATTGATGATTTTCGCAGTGCTGTGGAGGAAGGCGTTATCTTCCCTCAGTTGCTGTTAATCACAATACTAGGTGAACAAACCACCTGCAGCAAGCCAAAGAGATAAGCCAGGGAAAAGCAGAAATGAATTTCCTAGCTTTCTTTACGGTCGAACTTGAAAAAGCTTAAGATCCTGGGCAATTTTAGGCTATCCCCTCTTCCTGTGGCCATAAACGGTAATCTGATGAGTAAAGCCAGAGCAGGGAGCCACATTTCCTAAATTCCTTGTACTCAATACCTCACATATCTTTAGATCTTTTATGGGCTATGCATCTCAAGAGGTTGTATATAGCAGCCTGCCTTTATCTTTGCTATGCATGGCCTTTGGAGGTTGTAGAGCGCTAAGTGCAGTTTGCAATACTAAGAGCAGATCTACATGTTTGAGAGAAGCATGTGATACAGCCCCTTGGGAGTGTATCGCTTCAGAATGCAGACATCGGGGAGTGTGGGGACGGGAGATCTGCACAGCTGAAGGCTTGCCATCTCGAAAACTTCCTGCCTGTAGCAAGGAGAAGTTTTTTAATGTTGTCACAAGGCAAAAAACTTTTAACATGCCTGAGCATTCAATCATATTATCTCCCACCTCCATTCTGAAATGGTACAGTCCCAGAACTGCTGTACCCTGTTCGTTTTCTAAGCCTGTATGTAAATTTTATATTGCCAGATGGTTAAAGAAGCAGTGCATCTTGGGATATGGAATGTTGCTGTGTTAAATTTCCATGTGGAAATAGAAGCTGTTAACAGTTTGTTCTACTAAACGTAAAGTCATTGAAATTGGAATGGTTCTCCTTTTTTGGTTGTTGATAAAACTACTTACATTTTTCATGCTGAGTAAAAGCAAGCATCCTTAATTTTTTTGACATCCCAAGTTCAGAGCTGCTTCTCTAGCAACTACAAAGTATTTTTGAAACATTTAAATAGTATACTCTCTATATTTTCAGTGATGAGCACCAAAATTCTATATTTTTTAGAAGTCATGCAGAAAGTTGTACTAATCAGGTTAGGTGGGCTGGTAAATAACAGCAAGAAAGCTGGTGTTCTGGCACCCAAATGGATACATTTGGAGCATGTGCTGTAATTAGTGATTAATTAATTGCTCACCAGTAACAGGTGTATATCATGAGAAATACTAGTATATCACCAGTAAGAGGTGTATATCATGGACCTTTCTCAGCCCCTTCCTGCCACGTAAGGATCAGAGCAACTATGGTTGCCCCTAGCACCCATCCCAGCAGCCTATAACAGGGAGATGAGAGGGGAAACAGGGCCATCCCATCAGCCCTGCTGAAAGGGTACTTAATTTTTCCTCTTCTGTCCCCATCCCTTTTTCCTTATGTGTTGTGTCTTTTGATTGTAAGCCTGTGGGCAGGACTGTCTTTTTTACTGATTGATTGCAAGCTTCTCCAGGAGCCTTTTTTTAGACTGAGGAGCAAGTTAAAAATGCTTCTAACAAACAAACAAACAAACAACCAGAGAACCAATTGGATCTCTGCAATTAGTGCCTCTGTAGTGTACATGCAGCAGGCCAAACATCTTCCTAGACAACTTTCAACAGGCCATCATCACAGCCACAGTTTCGCCGTGTCTTCCCAATAATTACAGGGCAGTTCTTTGCATAGGAACGTAAGAAGTTGCCTTACATCCATCCAGCTCAGTTTTATACACTAATTGGCAGCAGCTCTCCAGAGTTTCAAACAGGCATCATTCCCTGCGCTACCTGGGGATGCTGTAGATTGAACCGAGGACCTTTTGCATGCAAGGCACGTGCTCTACCGCTGAGTTGCTGAAGATAAGAAGCCTTCAAATAAATGTTAATTCAGATGTAAGCCCCACTTGCTCAATGGAGCTGACTCCCCATAGTAAGTGTATTTAGGATTGCAATCTGAAAGTGTTTTTGGTTATCATTCCCCACCCTCCGGGGGCTAGAATGAGATTCTTAGGGAAAGAGATGCCTTGGCGAAGACAGCTGCTGACCATCTCTGCCGTATGATTGTTCCATAGGGAAGTATCCTTCAGGGAAGGATGCAAATGGCCTTGAGCTATTTAGGGCCAAGGATAATGTTTCAGTATTTTAAAAATTCACCAAGTAATCATGAAGGCTAAGTCAATGCTGACCTCCTTAGAGCTCAGTGAACCTTGACGACCATTTCTAACTGTCTCACTTGACAGAAGAGGAGGGGAGGAAGAGAGAGAGAGGAGAGAAGAGAAGGAGTTTCTTCTAGCATGATGGGTTTTTTAAACTTTCTCTGCTTTGGACAATTTTTCCATATTAATATTCCTGTCTACAGCTGGGGTCTCCAATGTGGTGCCTGTTATGTGCCCAAGACACCTCTCTTGGCACCCACTAGGCTCCCTGCCCCTCCTGATTTAAATATAGACCCTGTTCAGATGACAGGCTAAGCCACGGTGGTTAAGCATTTTTTGCTAAACATTATGGTTTAGCGTGTTGTGTGAACTGTGACTTAGCATGTTGTGTGAACCATTACTAACCATTGTGTAAATATGCTTACTAACCATTTGCTGCAAAAGAGATGGCAGACTAATCATGGTTTAGCATGTTATCTGAACAGGCCTTTTATTTCTTAAAATTTCATTTTTAAACTAGGAGCGCTGGTGTGGTGCAGTAGAGGCTGGTGGCTCCTATTTCAGTGGGGCAGTGAATCCACTCCGGGTTTCAGTAAGAGACAGTCAGAACTCTAAAGGAACTATCCAAGGTGCTGATCCCTAGCCTTAAAATGGGTTCAGCACCTTGGATAGCTCCTTCAGACTTTGAACTGGTTCTGATTGAAACCCAGAGCAGATTCACCGCCCCACTGGGATCAGAGCCTCCAGCCTCCACTGGTTTTGTAGTACCAGGGTTCCCAGCACCAGCACACTTTTATTAGCAGGGGTGCTGACATCACCTGCCACCACCCTCAGACGTCCTTGTTCCCTCTGAGCTTATTTATTAATTGCATTTCTATACTGCCCAATAGCTGGAGCTCTCTGGACGGTTCCCAAAAAAATACATTTCCCCAGCAACAATATATTTCCCTGTATTGTAATGAAAGCATGGCTTGGTCTTAAATAGGCAATTAACACTCATTAGTTTTACAAAAGACCTGCTCCTGGCAGAGATGGAAACTGCTTGAAGTGACTTTTGATAGGAAGCAACACAGCTGCCTGGAATTTTGGCCTGTCATTGGGAATGTAGCTTTGGGACCCATTATGATGAGTGCCTTCACTTCAGAACTAGGGATGTCAGAGGTTTTGCCAGCTCCCCCCCCCCCCCCACGCCACGGAGCTGGCTTCACTCATCGCGCACCGAGTTGGTCGACCATGTGGTTTCTCACTTTTTTTATTTGTACGATTTGTGATTTGCTCAAATTCGTGGCAGGGAATAGCATAATTTGCCTAAAATTGTGGGTGTAAATGGCCCTTTGTGCTTGCAGTTTTACACAAATTACACTATTTGTGGCTGTGTTTTCGCACAAATTACAATTTCCATAAATGTTCCCAGCCATTTATTCATGCAAATTGCAAATCATGGATAAAAAAGAGGCCAGCTCTCACCAGATGCGCGCAGATCATCTGGTGGCTTGCCCCACATGCACGTTGGGGTTGGGCAACTGTCAGGAGCCTGGCGAGCAGAGCATGAACAAGATGCGGGGGACTTTGCCCATCCTTATTAACCACTGACTGGGTGGTTGCCATGCTGCAAAGTAAAGGGCTGCCCCCCAGCACTATTTTGATGGGGGCTCAAAAGAGTGATTTTGTGTTTCAGACCTCATCTCCCACCTCTGCCTTGTACTTAGATTCCTGAGCAAATAACTTATTTTCTTTTTCTTGTTTCGTCTCACCAGTTTGCTTTTTAGGAAATCAGTGTTTTGTGACCAGCCACGTACACCATGGCAGCCATTTTATGAATAGCCAAGCCATGCCCCCATGGCAGCCATTTTGTGAAAGCACCCACAACACTCAAAATTCCAAATGGTTGGGGACTTGTGGAATACAGAGCAGGAGTGCAGAACCTCAGGCTGAGAGGCTAAATCCGGCCCTCCAGGTTCCTCAGAAGGCCATCCCCCTTTCCTTGACTCAACCCCCTTTCCCCCAACCACCCATTATTGGGTGGCTTCCCAGCTTTTGTGCAGGTTCAAATGCCTCCGTTACGGCGTAGCTACTGACAGTAAGAGCTTTAAGCTAAAATATGCAGGTATTTTTCTATTTTGGTCATGCCCCTTTTGACCTTCACCTCTGCCCACCACTGGAATGCAGCCTCTGAGATACTGAAACAGATTACTGCAGGACAATCCCTCTATGTCTGGCTTGGGCTCATCTGCACCTAAGGGTGTAGTGGGAGGGACGGGGGAGGATTGTGGCCTTGCCTCCTTCCATGATCCTCTCACAGCTTCTATACACCTGCACAATGTCCCAGAAGGGAAGAGGGACGTCACACGTGCCTTTTAAAAAAAAAGAGAAGTAGAGCCAGTCATGCGGCCCCCTGATCTGGCAAAAAAACAAGTAACCCCCCCTGCCAAACTCCACGCCCCCCACACCTGCCATCCCAGGGATGGCGAAATTGCTGCCCACCCACCCCCGAAGGGCATGGAACCTCCCCAAACAGCTCTGTGCCTGTTTTGAAAGCTGCATTTACTCTCGAGGAGGCGGGAAGAAGCCAGGATGGGTGCCTACACCCCTGCGGAGCTTGGGATCTTCCTGAGAACACAGGGAAAATCGGGATAACCGATGTCTCGGTTATCCTGGGGAAAGTCTTTGCCCGTTACTTGTTTGCCCCCAGGATCCCCTGAGCATCATATGGACGCTCAGGGACGCTCCTGAACTGATCCCAGGATAAATGGCTGTTGTAGACATACCCTTGGAATCCATGCATGTTGTAGAACGTTCTAGGATGGATTCTCAGTTCATGCTGGATGCCAGCCAGGATTGCTGAGCCCTGCTGTTGCATGGCTCACACAAATCAGGAGCATGAAATGGGTCCAATGTTTCCTTGCAACTATGCATCACTGGAGAAGATAAGCGAGGGGGATAATCTGCCTGTCAGAGATGCTTGTCTGCCATTGCTAAACTAATCTCCTTATTGAGAAACCTCCAATAAGCCAACAATTCCTGGGCTCCTAAAAACACAGTGTGGGAATAATTGTTTTAAGGCGTATATATGATACTTCTGCTTGTCCTAAAGACTTCTCCCCTCCTCCTCCTAAAATATGCCTAAGACAACACACAAAATGACCCCAACACATGAATTGTGACCCTCCAAGGTGCATTCTAGGATAGCAGAAATTCAAGTGTGTGTAGAAATGTCCTTGGACTTGAGCTGTGACCATGTTAGCGCGAGATCAAAAGAATGTCCGACTAAGTGCCAGGAATAAAGCTGACATCATAAGAACACCATGGACTGTTTTTCTCTGCCAGTTTGCTGTGGGGCAAAAGTGAGATCTGAAAGCGCTCTCGGTCATATCATCATTGCTTAGGTGCGACTGGTCCCGGAGAATAATAAACAATGACCAGGATGTGAGGAATTTACAGTCTAAGTTGGATAAAGCCCAAACTATGCTGACTAAACAGAGTTGTGTATGGTCAGTGTTATATTGTGTTAGCGATGGAATTAAGAATGGTGTTTGAACTGATGAGCTCCAAGCGTTGTGGAAATGAATTTTATATTCAAAATCTTCTCCGGGAGGCAGTGAAGCATTGCAGGAATGCTGATTTAATAAAATCTTCATATGCAGGCCCAAATTCCCCTGCTCAAATTTCAATGCAAATGGCGAGGGAAGTAAATCTTGCCAGCAAAGTTGGCATTTGGCTTTGATAGCGGTACTTTTAATTTCAATGTTAAAATTGTGTGGGATGGTTCACATAAAACTTTATGCTTGCATGTAAGCAATTTCAATTGGTTGCCAGCTCCGTGTGTGCTCATTATCCCTTGAAGAAATGTAAGAGCTAAATGCACTAGAAAAATGACTGCTGTCGTCACTGCAGTTGCTTTGGCTGCATCCAGGAAGCTGCCGGACTCTTCTGGCTCATCTACACCAAGCAGTATATTCCACTATGAAAGCAGTGTGAAAGCTGTATATAAAAGGTAGGAGCCACACTACTGCTTTAGAGTGGTATTGAAGTGCACTGAGAAATTTTGGAGCCCGTGACGCATCTACACCAAGCAGGATATAACACTATGAAAGTGGCATGAAAGCGGTATATGATATGTGTCAATGGGCCCCAACAATTGTCAGTGCTCTTCAATAAAACAATAGTGTCTCTCCTGCCTTTTATATACCGCTTTCATAGTGGAATATCCTGCTTGGTGTAGATGAGCCGTAAATCTGTGTAGCCCAAAATGGTCTACTCTTAGTAGCAGCATCTCCTTTTGGCAGGAGAGGGGGACCTTTCTCCCTTTGACGGGAGCTTTCCCTATAGGGCAGGAGAAGCTCTTGGGTGGGTGGGGGTGAGAAGTTCTCAGGGGGGCATTCCTGTGGTAGTGGGGAAGTGAAGGCAAAAGGAACGGGGCAAAAAATGCCGGCAGGTTTTGTCTTAAAGCTCTTACTGCCAGTAACTGAGCTCAGTTGTGGCATTTCAACCTTTTAGAATGGGGGACAGGGAACTGCTTTAAAGCTGAGGAACTTATAAGTGGTTAGGAGAACGGGAAGGGGCCTCCTGTGGACCCCCAGAGGACTGAATGGAACCTTGGCAGCCCCATAGCCAGCCTTAAAATTTGGGGGAGGAATGCGCCAAAAAATAGGGGGGCAGTTCATCTGGTTTGCAGCCTTTTTAAAGACAATATTTTAGGCTGTTTTTTAATTATTACTTTTATAAACAAAAATTAAGAGAAAATTTAGGGAGAAAATTTAGGGAGTCTGGGTTTGCCTCAGCACCCCCACCCCCAGATATAGACCCCCTAGTCCACTGTGCCACAGGCTGTAGGTCCAAACTCTGGGCCTGAAATTCTCCATTCCTCCTCTAGGGAAATCTGTTGCCAGCAGTGGGTGTGACCAGACCCAAAAGTAGGTGGGGCCAAGGCCATCCCCCCACTCTCTTTCTTACACACACACACACACACACACACACACACACACACACACACTTCATTAATACCCTCATCCACCCATTCATTCCATTCTCTCTCTTTCTTCCCTTCTCTGTCTTCCCTTCTCTCTCTCCACCCTTCTCTCTTTTGCCCCCTTTCTTCCGTTTCCCCCTCTCCCTTCTCTCTTTCTCCCCATCTCTCTTTCCACCCTTCCCTCTTTCTACTCTTCTCTCCTTCTCTCTTTTGCCCCTCTTTCCCAGCTTTCTTCCTCTCTCTACTCTCCCTCTCCCTCCCTTCTCTCTTTCCATTCTTTTCTCCCCCTTTTCTCCCTCTCTCTACTCTCCCTCTCTCTCTCCCTTCTTTCTTTTTCTTTCTTCCCTTCCCTCTTTTCACCCTTCGCTCTTGCCACTCTTCTCTTTCCACCCTTTCCTCTTTCTACTCTTCCCTCTTTCTACTCTTCTCTCTTTCTCTCCTTCTCTCTTTTGCCCCTCTTGCTCTGCTTTCTCCCTCTCCCTCTCTCCCCCTTAATTATCTTTCCCTTTCTCTTCTACTCTCTTGCCACTCTTCTCTTGCAACCCTTCTCTCTTCCTCCCTCCCTCCCTCCCCCTCTTTCTCCCTTCTCTCTTTCTCCCCCTTCCTCTCTTTCTCTGTTTGTTGACACCAGTGGAAATTTTTTTTTTAAAAAAAGGCTTAATCACCATGTAGGGTGCGGAGCAATTTTGATAGGGGTTGCTCCTAGCTCTCCGTTCCCAAAGTGGCAGACAACCCATAGGAATCTGAATAACAGGCACTCATCCTCCTTGCTTCCCTCTGTTTTATCCAAATATTTGGGCAGTTCTGCCGTGCTATGCAAGGGAAGGGGTGTGGTGCTGGCACAGAAGGTTGCTGCTGCAGCTGTATTAATAAACAAGCAAACTTGGGCTGGTTTCCAGCACCAGTGCAAGAGGGCCCAACGTCCCATGCCAGATGCTGGGAGTTGCACAGTGGCTGTGGCTCGTAGGCCCAAATAAGAGGAGAAGCATCCTCACTGTAGATTTGACGAAACTATGCCCACATTGCATAAACAAATGTCAAAGTCTGATGCCACCATCCAAAATTCAAAGATTGGGATTTTGCCATTTTTGGCAAATATGGGAGACAGTGGCCATAGCTAGACGGGGTGATATCTCGGGGATCACCCAGGGATTGTCCCAGGGATCCTGGGAGCAGGGAGGGATGATCCCTCCCTTTCCCCGGGGTATCACCCTATACTTCTAGCCTGCTTTTTCCATGGTCTCCCATGTGGGTGGGCGTCACAGTTTGTCCTGGCTCCTTGCGAGTAACCGCAAGGAGCCGGGAGCAGGGCACGGAGCTCCTTAGGAGCTCTGTGCCTATCAGGGTGGGGGGAGGTGGAGTTGGGTTTTTTTTTTAAAAAAAAACCAAACCCTCACCGTTTGCACCCAAGCACCAGTGTGCTCCTTCTTTAACACAACAAAAATGGCAGCTGCGATGTCGCATGCTGTGTGTAAACCAGGGTGACAAACTTGCAATCATAAAAATGCAAGATTGCCTCCCTCTGACCCCCTTGTCTAGCTGAGGCCAGTGTCTCAATTCTGACATCACACAAAACCAGTTACGGAACCTTAACTATGATTTAGCATGATGTCTGAGAATTGATAAATCATGGCTCTTGATTGGTGAACAAATCAGAATTACAAATTACAGCTGAATGTAGGTTTACAAACTACTAAGTACAGTTTGGTATGATGTCTGAATTGATAAGCTATAGTAGTGCTATTGCTCCACTTCCAGACTTCTGCATAATGGAGATGCTCAGGGCAGGCACTGTGAAATTAAAGCAGAACAGCAACTCCAAACAGCTTGCCTGCTGTATGTTTGGAAGTTCAACTCTCACTTTGGATTCTGAACTATGGTTAGCACAAATAATGGTGCGCTATAATGTCTGAATTGAGCCAATGCTGTGCTTCTGCTTGGTTGCAATGGTGGACAACCTGTGGCCCTCTTGATGTTGTTGGACTGCAGTTTCTATCATCCTTCATCATTGGCTGTGCTGGCTTAGGCTGATGGGAATTGCAGTCCAACAACATCTGGAGCGCCACACATTGGATGCCCCTGAACCAAAGTGGCAGTGTGTTGTAGCTCATAGGGTGTTAACAGTTCAACTGGGGTGACCTGGGTTCATAGACTTACAGTGTCAGGGAAGTCAGTCACTATCCTTGAGGTTGAAACCATGCATTATAATCAAACAGGGCATCCTGTTCCCTTCATAATGATGCATCTGGGGCTCAAGGCCAAGCCATTGCCCTTAGAGGAAGGTAAGGGTGTTGGTGGGTACCCATCAAACAGGCCCAACATTTAGGAACTCCAGCTTTTAATCTTGCATTGGTAGAAACGTCTGTATTCTGCTGGATCTGGCTGCAAGATTAGCCTGGCATCTGTTCTCTATGCTTAGCTCTTAAATATTGTCCAAGTAGCATTTGTAGAACTTTCTGCTAATCCAAATCTCATTTACAGTCTAATAAAATCTGCATACAGAAAAGCTCATTAGCAATGCGGATGGGGTTGTTGGCTGGTGTTTACAGCTACACTGCAATCCAGCCAGGTAGGCTGGCCAGGTGGCCTACGTTACAGAGGACAGTCCTCTAGTTGAGTAGCTGTCCTAGGGCAGTCCTCTATGTGAAGCTGTCCTTTGTTTGAAGAGCTGTCCAGCATGAGTCTGGTTTAAAGACAGAGAACCATCAGAAGGGAAAGCTGGGCCTTGAAGTTTCCCATCAACACTCAGCATCTGGTCCCTTAGATCACTTGGTCAATCTTCTTCACTATGGTGAGATATATTGTATTTCTTCTATTTAAATTATAGTCATTATTTCTAAATTTGGTTTTGATGATGCCTCTTGTGCAAGAGCATTGTGGCCTCTTGTGCAAGTGGCCACTCTACAGGGGATGGGGGCGCTCCCTCAGTACTACTCCAATCTGGTAGGGAATACGAGTCCATTCAGGCCGATTACTAATGTTCTTCTGTTTCACCTCTTCCCCTACACATAAACACCCTATTTTACACACTCTACAACTGTGCAGTAAGTAAGGGTTAATCTCCTTTTATGTAGGAGATGCAACAGACTGTTGGAACAGCTTTCCTATGATTAAAGATGGTTCCTACCAGAAGTTTATGTATGTTTTCTGCTCTGATACCTTTTTGCAAACTAGGGGTAGTTTACCTTATTAGAAGATGGAGGCAAAATATTTTCTTTGCTTTTATCAAGGTTTTCTCTTTTCTGATGGCCTCGCAGGATTGGTGCAATGAGTAAAGATCCCCACCAGTCACTAGCAGTCAATGCTGGAGTGATTATGCTATAGGCTGGGGTGGGCAAAATTCAGGTTTGTGGGAGCTACTTTGTTTTTTACTAGAACCCCGAGGTCCACCAACCAGGGAAGAAAGAGAGATTCCAGGGCAGAGCCAGTGGCAAAATGGTGACCCAGGAGCTAGAGCTAATAATCTAATCGATCCCATGACTTGTACACTGGAAAGATCTGTAAATACAAACCTATATCTGTGTTACTACATATTACAGTTTCTAATTCAAAACTCTAAAACTGGCCAGTAGAGCTGCACAAAGAACCTGGTCAAAGACAGTCAATTTATACTCACTGGGCCAGTTCAGACAACCCCCTAAACCATGGTTAGACCACGAAACCTTTTGCAGCAAAGGGTTAGTACGTGTGTTTAAATCATGGTTATGTAGCCACCATGGTTAAGAATGGTTCACAAGGCACAGTAACTCATGGTTCACAAGACATGCTAAGTCATATAGTTTAGTTCAAAATGTTTAACCATCATTGCTTAGTGTATTGTCTCAACAGGGTCATTGTTTACAGGAGAGGCTGAGACACAAGAACATAGGAAGAGCCATGCTGGATCATACCAAGGGTCCATCAAGTACAGCATTCTGTTCACACAGTGGCCAACCAGTTGTCGATGGGAAACCCACAAGCAGGACAGTAGTGCAACAGCATGCCTCCCCACCCATGTTCTCCAGTAACTGGTGTACATAGGCATACTGGAGATAGTACAAGGCCATCAGGACTAGTCGCCAATGAAGACAATGATGGCCAAGGCAATCAGGAAGCAATGGGGACAAACCTAGCCATGGCAGAGATTTTTTTTACTTGCAGTTTTACTTGCTATTATTAAAGTAATAAACCATTTCCAGTCTACTGCAGATTAGGGATGTGCTCCGCTTCTAATCGGACCGGAGAAGCAGGAGCGGAGTGGGGGGCTTCGCCTGCCCTTAAGGCGGAGGCGAAGAGGATTGGGGGGCCGGCGGAGCGTGGCGAAGAGGATCGAGGTGAAGGCGGATCCTTCGCCTCGATCCGGAGCTCCGCCGGAAAGGTAAGTGGGGTTTACCGGGCCCTGCCGCTGTCGCTGTCGCCCATGCGGTGACGGCGGCAGGGCCCGGTAACCCTCCTCCCCGCCCTCCTCTCCCTTACCTGCCTCCGTCCGCGGTCCGTCAGCGTCTTCAATTGAGCCCGCGGTTCCACCAGGAAGTCTGGGCCACAAGCCTGGACTTCCTGGTGGAACCGCAGGCTCAATTGAAGATGGTGATGGACCACGGACGGAGGCAGGTAAGGTCCCCCCTCTCCCTTGGTCCTTTACCGGGCTCTGCTGCTGGGACTGCCTTGAGTCTTGGCGTGCATATGTATCCCTGGACAAGCTATCATGGTGGCGAGTTTGAGGTTTCTAAAGTGCAAATTGACGGAGCTATGGAAAGGGGTGTGAATGGGGTGCCCGATTTTCATAAATTCCCCAAAAATCAGGGGATGATGGGACTGCCTTGAGTCTCGGCGTGCGTATGTATCCCTGGACAAGCTATCATGGTGGCGAGTTTGAGATTTTTAACATGCAAATTGACGGAGCTATGGAAAGGGGTGTGAATGGGGTGCCCGGTTTTCATAAATTCCCGCAAAATCAGGGGATGATGGGACTGCCTTGAGTCTTGGTGAGCGTGTGCACCCCTGGATAAGCTTTCATGGTGGCGAGTTTGAGATTTTTAACGTGCAAATTGACGGAGCTATGAAAAGGGGTGTGAATGGGGTGCCCGGTTTTCATAAATTCCCCAAAAATCAGGGGATGATGGGATTGCCTTGAGTCTTGGCGTGCGTGTGTATACCTCCATGAGGTGTCATGGTGCCAAACTTGAGGTTTCTAACTTTAACAGAAAAAAAGTTGTATACTTTTTTAGCTTAATGCAAGCCTATGGGGGGGGGGGGAACGGAGCTCCGATCCGGATCTGGAGCTCCGAGCGGAGCGGAGTGGACATAGGCGGAGCGGGGGTGGGGCGGAGCAGCCTGATCCGCAAATCGCAGATCTGGAAGTGAAGCGGAGCGGGGGGTCCGTGCACACCCCTACTGCAGATCACCCAAAGTTTTAATTAGACTCGTTGGGACTCACTTCTGAGTAGACATGCCTAGTGTTGCACTGGGGAGGGGACATAATTTTGTGGTGGAGCACCTGCTTTGAATGCAGAAGTTTCCCAGTTCAATCTGCAGCAACACCAGGTAGGGCTGGAAAAATTCTTCTGTGAAACTCTGGAGAGCTACTGCCAGTCAGTGTCGACAATAATGAACCAAAGGTCTGACTCAGGGTAAGGCAGGCAGCTTTCCA
Source organism: Elgaria multicarinata webbii (assembly GCF_023053635.1). NCBI lineage: Eukaryota > Metazoa > Chordata > Lepidosauria > Squamata > Anguidae > Elgaria > Elgaria multicarinata. The sequence continues at coordinate 191,891,851 of NC_086171.1, forward strand.
TGTTCTTGTTCTCCCTCAATCCAACAAGTCAGATTGTTCAACTACATTGACCTTTGAACTTGTTGGATGCTTGCATTTCTGCAGTGGAAATATGCATTCATCTACCGGTTGCATATGACTAGGGACCAACTGGCTCTATAGGGCATGATGTAGAAAATTAAAACTATAAAAATCCCAATAAAATAAAAGTTAATTAAAAGACCACTAAAAATTCCCATCCCTCTGTTGTTTAACTCAAATCCCTGAAATGTAGCTCAAACAGATATGTTTCAATTATTCTTCTGAACAAGCTTTTCTGGGGTTTACTTTAATGCTCTCCCTTCCGAAGAGCTATTTTTGCAACTGTGCTGATCAAGGAGATAATTCCAGGATGAGTCTAGGAGAGGAGCATCTCCATAGCAGCAACTTGGTATGTGCCTTTCCTAACATGCCAGCAGTTCGCTGGATTGCACCCATGGTTGCTGCTTTCCCATTTTGAGAGACACTATGGAAGGTGGTGTGCTTTCCCCTCCATTCATATGCAAGCACTGTATCACAATAGCCAACTTTAGGCTAGTGGTTTCGAAGGCAAAGAAAAGCAAGAAGTTATTGCCTATTGAATTTTGCAGGGTACGAAAGATCTAGTACTCTTAGGAGTTTTTGAAACGACTTTTCTACTTTCCTTTCACCCACAAATATTTCTCCTTGGGAAGATGGAGTTGGTAAGGGGTAGTCATTAGAGAATCAGATTAGGACTGGGAAGATCTTGGTTCAAATCCCCACTTAGCCATGATTCTTACTAGGTCAATATCTCTTAGCCTAACCTATCTCAGAGGGGCTGTTTTCAGGACAAAATGTGTGTGTTTGTGTGTGGAGGAGGGGCAGCAGGAGGAATGACGATGACAACCATCATGTATGCTACCCTGAACTTCTTGGAACAATGAAATACGAAGGTAATAAATATGCTACCCTGAACTTCTTGGAGCAAGGATGAAATACAAATGAAATAAATATATAAGTCAGTGTCCCTGTGCCTGAACCACATTCCCAAATCTTCAGGTAAGCACATAGGTAGCCTCCAGACTGCTCTCTTTTCCTGAAAATCCCCATAACTCATTTCTTCTTCTCTCTGACTGTACTTCTTTCCTCTCCCCAGCCTCCCTACCATCCCTGCAAAACCGGCAACATTTCTACAATGTAGCCTGCGACTTCAGGTTTCCTATACTGTGGATATAAACAGTGCCGGGGTCTAGAGTAGGCATCGTTGGGGGCATTCAAAGGACCTACACACCAGCCGGGGACCACTAACAAGGGTCCCCTGGACTTGGCCCTCCTCTTTATCATGGCAACCTTCTTGTTCACCTGCCTCTCCCTCTGGCCCAGACAACTGTGTCGGTGAGAAGGAGGAGCATTAGATTCCACTGCCTACTTGGGGCCTTCCTAGACGAGGCCTTAGCGTGCTTTGTGGGCCGGTTTCCCTGCTGTGCATCCAGATGACGCACAGGGGAATCCGGCGCCAGGCCGCACTGAGGCCTTCTCTAACGCGCCATAAGCGAAGTCGCTTATGGTGCGCCTTTTTCACAGCCCCGGCCTCAGGCCGGGGCTGCAAAACGTCTAGGAAGGTCCGTGGCTTTTTGCGGCTACTCGCTTACTCGCGAGTAGCCGCAAAAAGCCACGGACCTGGCACAGCGCTCATATGAGCGCTGTGCTCATCGTGCCGGGGGGGGGGTGTGATCCGGGGGGGAGATGGGGGAGGGAAGGCCGGACCGGCAGGAGAGGGGATGGCGGAGGGCGACGACCGGGAGACGGCGAGGGGATGGCGGAGGGCAACGACCGGGAGACGGCGAGGGGGGGCGGAGGGCGACGACCGGGAGATGGCGAGGGGATGGCAGAGGGCGACGACCGGGAGACGGCGAGGGAGGGCGGATGGGGGGGCTTAAATAAAAAAAAACCTTACCTTCTCCGGCGGCTTCGGGCCCCACATGGCCCCTTTAAAAAAAACAAAAAACATGGCTGATGTTGCAGGGCTTGCGTTGTCCCTATGCGTCGGCCGTCTAGGAGGCTGGGCAGCGCGCTTTAAAGTTAGCGCGCCGTCGCCTCACCTCCCTGCCGGCTTATCCCGGCAGGTCTAGCAAAGCCCTTGGTCAGTTGTTCTCTGCCTGTCAAGCAAGCAAGTGGTCGCAATGATGAGAAAGGAGATGAGTAATAGCAGCTAATGTCAATGGTGATGAAATGGCAGGCTCCCTGAGGAAGGGGTCCCATTGACGGTGTCTTTCCCAATGGTCTTCAAAAACCTGGAGTCAGCACTCGACATGTGGTGGAAAATTTCATTTACATCACTGATGTACATGTACACTAGGAGTTCCGTTTAATATGTTCTTTTCATATTTTGAGGCATCATTTGGCTGCTCATGTTTGCCTTCTTCTAGATAACTGATTTCACTTCCCTCTTTGGAGTCTGAAACCTAACTAATCAGCAAAGATTGTGGAATGGCCTGCTGGAAGAGATTTTCAACTTGACAATCTTTTAGAATTTAAAAAAGCAATAAAGACTGATCTATTCTGGCAGGCTTATCCAGTGAAATTTTAGAATGTTTTTAGGATGTTTTAAAGATGTTTTAATCATGTATGGTATGTTTTTAATCAGATTTAAATGTGTATTTTATATCATGTTTTTATACTGTTTGTTTTATACTTTGAATGGTTTTAGTTTTTGTGAACCGCCCAGGGAGCTTTGGCTATTGAGCGGTATAAAAATGCAATCAATCAATCAATAAATCTTACCTGCCAATTCAACAACACCCGATTAGTAATACACTGCATACAACAGCTCAAATCAGGACACTCAAAGAAGGCATTAATAATTCAATCCCTCCTGCGGATAGTGATCTCAGTAGCTGATGGATTTCCTGCCAAGAAGAAGAAATGTCTGGCCTTGTAGGGCTTGATTCATCTGTAGTCTAATGATGTTAAAAGTGAAGTGCCTCAGCTAAATTAGATATTTGATCTAGTGTTAATTGTGTAAAAACTCCTATGTGTTAAGTCTTGGATCCTTAGGCAATTCTCCTTTAAAATGCCCACTCTTCAGAACCTAGTGGCTGCCTCTTTATTAAATGATAGGAAAATAATTGTCAGATTTCTAATTGCGAGGAAATTCGAAATGGTTCATGTAATCTGGAAAAGACTTTCAGGGTCCATAAGGGAAGGATAGAAAGTGAATTATTATTATTATTTATTTATTTATTTATTTATTTATATAGCACCATCAATGTACATGGTGCTGTACAGAGTAAAACAATAAATAACAAGACCCTGCCGCATAGGCTTACATTCTAATAAAATCATAATAAAACAATAAGGAGGGGAAGAGAATGCACCAAACAGGCACAGGTTAGGGTAAAACTTGCAGTATAAAGTCAGAACAAAATCAAGTTTTAAAAGCTTTCTTCAGGAGGTAAATTGATGATGCTCATGTCAAGTATGTATTTAGAGATCAGATCACAGAATATGAAGTGTAACTTTCTCCCAGCATTGGCTGGGTGCCAGTTTGATCTAGCACTAGGCTCTCTTTGCATGGATACAGCCCAACATGCTGTGAAGTCTGCCTTCTGCTTTCATTCAGGGGAGGGGGTTGCGTCTATGTAGTCTGGCCTGGACATTGGAGAAGGGTAGGACTGCAGGGGAGACTGAAAGCTGCCATTCGTGTCCTACACTGCAAGTTAATAAATCTCCAAGTCCAGATGGTATCCATCCTAGAGTTCTTGAAGAACTCAAATATGAAATTTCTGATCTTCTAATAAAAACATGTATTGATCAGGGGTCTGGAAACAAAGCCCCATGAGGAGAGACTGAAAGAACTGGGCATGTTTAGCCTTGAGAAGAGAAGGCTGAGGGGAGACATGATAGCACTCTTCAAGTACTTGAAAGGCTGGCACACAGAAGAGGGCCAGGATCTCTTCTCAATCATCCTGGAGTGCAGGACACGGAATAATAGGCTCAAGTTACAGGAAGCCAGATTCTGGCTGGACATCAGGAAAAACTTCCGGACTGATAGAGCAGTACGACAATGGAACTAATTACCCACACTAGAAGCCTTCAAGATGCAGCTAGACAGCCTTTTATGAGTTATGCTTTAATGTGGATTTTTGCATTGAGCAGGGAGATGGATTTGATGGTCTTATAGGTCACCTCCAGCTCTACTATTCTATGATTCTAAGACCAGCCTCTGTAACGAGGACTGGTGAATGGCCAATGTTACACCAAATTTTAACATGGGATCCAGGGGGGAATCTGGGAAATTACAGGCTATTGCTGAGTGGCTTGCTTTCCGATGCCTGAAACTCATGATGAGTTGGCAGTGCCGGGTTTGGATGACACGCCAACCCAACATGGGTACAACAATCCTTAAAACGACATGGATTGTTGGGGTTGCTTGTTGCTCACACACAAGCCACACTGCAGGAATCGGTCCGAGTTCGCACAACATGACAACCCACCGTGGTTTGCCACCCATGATGGGATGTCATGTCATGTGAACCCAGTCACACCATCATTCATTGTGATCTTACCCACAGAATATGTGCATTATGAGTGTGAACGTTGTTTGTGATGTTCATTAGATGTTTTTGACTTTAAAAATATTTTTTTAAAAAAATGTTTCGCAGCCCTGTCATATATGAATACACACAGTTTACCCCACCTAATTTTTAATAAAGCTTCTTGACTGCCATCACCTCCCCACCCCCCCAGTTCCTTATACAAACACAATCTTTCAGTCTACCCCTGCTTATATTAGGAAGATTAACTGTGGTTGACTTTCCATCCTTCCGTGGCTTTGTCAGGTATGTGTACGTGCGTGTGTGTTCATGTGCTTAAAAGGAAGACACTGCTTAAGATGGACTCATGTAATCACGCTAGAGCCCTCGACAGCAGCAGATAAGCATTTTATACAGTAGCCTTTGGGGAAAGAGCCTTGCCGCATGGAGACGCCTGCAGATTAGCATAATGAGGGATTGTTTGATGTTATTGCCAAGTCACTTCTTTGCTATCATTCTTCTAGAGTCACTACGGACCGAGGAAGGCTGAGCTTATAGTTATCAATGGAGAAAGACATTGGCTGGGATTTGAACTTCCAGAGGTTAAGCTATGTTATATAGCTGCTGTATGAGGGGTTTCAGATGAAAGGAAGGGAGATATTTCCACCATATCACAACCACCGCCTTCTTGTAAATGGAAGCATTTTAAAGTTAATGATCCGGGTATGCCACGCTTCGTTGGAATGCTGTCACTTATGTAGACTACTGTAGAAAGAATGCAGAATAGTTTGCTTTTTCCCTATATTACCTCCATGAATCACTACCGATCAATTTCCACATTACATTAGGGATGTACTCTTATGTTGTAAACATGAAGAATTGTTTCTGAACCTACTCTATGCAAGCTCGATGTGATGCGTGAGACAGTTCTGTGATTTTCCAGTACTCATTTTGTAGCATTGAAGGTCACAAAGGTGGCCAGATTCAACTTGCCAGATATGATTAATTGCAGAGCTGTTTCAAGATACAGAATGAAAAAGGGGTGGGGGTGAGATCAGAACGTGTGACTCACTAATATGACATTTATTTTATTTTTAAATTATTTTGGAGAGTTCTATGCTGCCTTTCAAAAAATGGTTTTTTTGACAAGGTCGACCACAAATATAAAACAATTTCAAGATAACAATATCTAAAATATTAAGGAAGAGAGCAGGATAAAACACATCAAGCCAGCAAAGCAACACAAAACTGACAGCATCGCATCTAAAAATAAAATAAAACGTCAAGTAGTACTAATTTAACTTTTTAAAATCCAGCTTGTCCTCTTTACCCAAAAGCAGACTGATTTTTTTTAAAAAAATACTCTTTAGGCAGTAGCCTGTGTTGCTAAAAGGTGCTCTTAACCACTATCACTACCACCTGTGCTTCTGCAGCAGCCTTCCTCAGATGTTTTGGATTGCAACACCCAGGATTCCTGACCATTGGTCATGCTGGCTGGGGCTGATGGAAGTTCAAGTCCAAACCACCTGGAGGGTACCAGTTTGGGGAGAGCTTTTCTACAGATAGTGTTGAGTATATGAGGAGTTTCCAAGCTGTGAACTTCCAGGTGAAGTGCAACCCTCTCCAGAACTGTTTGAACACTTCTACCAAGACTTTCCCATCCACAGTACTTTCCCATCCCATGTTGCTCATTGGTGGGAGATTCAGGATAAATAAAAGGAAGTACTTCTTCATACAGCGCATAGTTAAATTATGGAATTCACTACCACAAGATGTAGTGATGGCCACTAATTTGGATGGCTTTAAAAGGGGGGTGGATAAATTCCTGGAGGAGAAGGCTATCAATGGTTACTAGGCCTGATGGTTGTGTGCCACCTCCAGTATCCGAGGCAGTAAGCCTGTGTGCATCAGTTGCTGGGGAACATGGGTGGGAGGGTGCTGTTGCACCATGTCCAGCTTTGTTGGTCCCTGGTTGTCGACAGCTGGTTGGCCACTGTGTGAACATGGTGTTGGAATAGAGGGACCCTTGGTCTGATCCAGCATGGCACTTTTTATGTTCTTATGTGCTTCTGTACATTCTGAGCATGCAAAGACATTTCAAGCCACGGTGAATCCACTTACATCATTGTAACTCTGCATACTGAATATTCCAGCACACGTGACATTGGTCGTTACTATCTAAGCTTTTCTCACATTGAACCTGAGTATTAAGTTCTGCAGGAGAGGCCCTTTATAAGACCCCTGCAGAGGCCTGTTTGCCAGGCATATATGAAAAGGCTTTTATGTATTTATTTATTAGTTTTATTTCTACCACCCAATAGCTGAAGCTCTCTGGTGGTTGAAAACAGTAAAAACAATGGAATACAAAACAATAAAATAATGTTCTTGTCTTATTATTTTTATTGTTGTAGGGTTTAATTGTTTTAAATTGTTGTATACCACCTTGGTATATTTTAGCAGATAAGGTGGTATATAAGTGTTAAATAAATACTAAGGAAATAGATGATAACAGAAAAGATCTACAAGCATGTCCCAACATTCACAGGGTCAGTGAAATAATATCGTTGTTATGACCAACTAAATTATCACAGGACATGAATTTTTGAGTTTTGCGTAACTCATCTTCTTTTACCTTGGATTTTAAAAAGGGAGCTGATAGAAAAAGGGGGAAATAGGTGCTTCTGAGCTGGGAGAGGCCCTTCTCTGAGACCCTGGAGAGCTTTTGCCAGTCACTGTTGCCACCAATCTTTCCCAACCTGGCGCCTTCAGATGTTTTGGATGGCAGTTCCCATCACCTTCAGCCTGCATAACCATTGGCTGTGCTGTCTCGGGCTGATGGTAGTTGTAGTCCAATACATCAGGAGGCTGCTGGATTGGGGGAGGCTGGTGTAGATAATACTAAGCTAGATGGTCCAATAGTCTGATTCAGTATAAGGCAACTTCTTGCATTCCTAATGATCATTTGCACAAATAAGTAGGTATGCTGCAATGAATAAGTCAATCGAACAAACACATAAATGTGGTGTTTCTGCCTCATAAGTTGGATAACATTTGGCTTCAATCAATGACCTGGTTTGCACAATATTTTCAGCCATTAAATAAGTCACCATGGTGTTGTAGCACATGTGAGGGTGGGTTATTGGGGTGGTTAATAAAGCAACCACAACCCTAAAGCAGTCCATGGGTTTTGGGTGGATGGCTAACCACACCAACAAATCAGCCTTGCTGGGTTCAGATGACACGACAACATACAAGTGGGGTTTTATTTATTTATTTATTTATTTATTTATTTATTTATTTTATTACATTTATATACCGCCCCACAGCCAAAGCTCTCTGGGCAGTTTACAACAATTAAAAATGGTAAACATTAAAAGTATACAAAATTTAAAAACCATCAAAACATAAAAAAACAGGATAAAAACAACAGTATCCATTTAAAAAGTTACAAAAAGTTTGAGTTACAAAATGGGTGCCTTCAGGGCCCCAGCATGTGCCATGAACCATGGTGGCTTATTTAAGCCACAGTGGCTGAAAATGGTCATGCGAACCCACCCATTATTTAGTCGTGCCTGTCTTTGGAAATAGAAGCCTGCCTACATCAATTGCTCCTGTTCCAGTCTTTGTTTGGGTTTGTCATGCTGTTCTTCTTTTCAAGCAACATCTTTTGGAGAGTTAAAGCTTTCACAAGCTTCTGGGCAGTGAACATTTTCCACCTTGAACTGCATAGCCCGGCCTCTTTGAATCCAACACTAGTTCTTCAAGCACATAAAAGACATAAATATGCCACCAGGCCTCCCACAGATTACAGTGGAATTAATCACAGTGATTATACGCTACCAAAAAAGGAATTGCTCTGTCTGTTTACAGCTTCTTGGGGGCCTTCTGTGAGTTGTCAGGGCTTAAAATTACAGATTTCTACCTCCTCGGAGCCAAGCGTCTCCAAATGATTGAAGAGCTGGAGTGCTTTTTAACAGTGCCGGGTACTGAGAACATTCCCACACAGGACTGCCCTCAAAGGGGACAGATATCTCCCAATGGGTTAATAGGAAGAATCGTGGTTGCAAGACAAAGGAAGGTGACGTGTGGTGGGATCCATGCATAAAGATACAGAATGTCCTCCCACTTATCCAAAGAACGTAGTTGGGGCCAGAGAACACTCTGCATGTTCTAAGTGACTAATGTGAAATTCTTAAAATGTTTCATTGGGTTGCGGGCACTTTGGTGCCTTTGAGGGGTTTACACAGGCCAGAATTAACTTATGCTATTTGCTGCCACATTGGGTGAAAGCCCTTGGCTTAGTTCAGTCTCCCCCAGCCTAGCCCCCTATAGATATCTTGAACTACAGTTTCCATCATCACAAGTCTGCTTGCTTAAAGCACTTTACAGCACAACTCCACTGTTATTACTAGTGCTGTGCTGAGAATTTCAGTTCTTCCATTTTCAGCACTTTGTGGGGCTGGGGTGCAGGGAAACAAAAAGAGGCTGAGAGAGTGTGTTTCAATGTAGGCATTTTCCCTATTTATTTATTTATTTATTTATTTTTAAAAACACCCCCAGCACTTGCAGGATCCCAGGAGGTTTTTCTTAATGCTTATTGGAGAGGGAGAGGTCACATGGGCCTCAGCTAGACCTACCTGGTATTGTGCGATGGAGGGGTGAAGATCTCATGATATTTGTATCGTGAGATTCCCCCCTCTGTTTACATGTGGCGTGTGATGACCTCGGAGGGAGAGGACGTCATGCTCACCATTTTCTTTTTAAAAAAACAAACAGAAGATGTGCATGAACGCTCATGCGCTCAAAGGTAGGGTTTTTTAAAAACAACAACAACAACATTTCCCCGCTCCCCCCACCTCACCCCCAATGAGTGCATTGCTCCTGAGGAGCTCTGTGCCCCATGCGCGAGTCCCAGCTCCTCACGAGTAATCACAAGGAGCCGGGACAAACTGCGATGCACGCACACAAGTTCTGTGGTCTCGGGATCAGCTGAAACTGGGGAAAAAGCAGACTCAAAGGGCAGGGCGAGATCCCGGAGCAAGGGAGGGATCATCCTTCCCTGATCCCGGGATCCCCTGTGCGTCATGTGAACTGGGGATCGCCCTGGGATTTCGTCCCTTCTCACTATGGCCATGGTCATTCAGGAAGAACTGCTGGGCTCCAAGTATCGTGTGTGTGTGCTATTGTCGTTTTTTAATTGATATAAGGCCCCTCAGCTACCAGCTACACTTTAAAAAGGTATGTGGAAACACTATCCTCCTCGCCATGTAGAAAATTCTCTGAAATTCTCCCCTTTTTGTTAAAGAGGCAGAAAAAGCAATGCCTCTTTTGCAGGAAGAGAAAAAGTTCCTGAAAATACGGGGCAAGATTCCGACAGCACAAGTTGTTACCCATATGTATCATCCAAGCACCTTCCTTCAAAGTAGCATATGCATTGTGGAGATACTATATTTCCCCTGATTTGGACTGCAATATGTTATCACCCGGGATGCTCGAGAAATTCGAGATGGACTAAAATGAGTTCAGATTTCTAAGAATCCAACCTTCAGAATCTGCTGCAGCCTGGCTTCTCCTGGCTGCATAGAATCTGTGGATTTCTGGAATATATATATATATATATATATATATATATATATATATATATCTATCTCCTCCAAAATTTACGCAAATTCATTCACAGGACAATATGTGTTCTTGCTGAGGCATATGCCATGCTGAAAAGAATATGCGGGGAAAGGGGGATAGTGTGCTAAGTGTTATGTACTAACATAAATGATGTAAATTGTTGTGAATTTCCTTACGGAATTATTTGTTAATTTATTCACATAACGGGAGGAAAAATAGAATCCGTCTGTGAATGGATGTTGGAATGAACAATACTGCACAGTCCTCAAAACACATGTAGGACAAATTTCATGAAATCTGGAAATCCCCAGTTATCACAAGTAAAATTTGTCCTAGAGGAAATGTGATATCCCTGCAAGAATGTCACCTTATAGAAAAACTTGCAAAAGGAAACAACATACATTTATTGTGAAGAAAGCATTTGTTCAGTAGGTGCCCATCATTGTTACATTACATTCTTACCTAAATTACAGGCAACAGGGTGAAGAATTTCATTAGCCAGCACAACCATTTTCAGTCTCAGTACTTGTAAAACTAGTTCTCTCAGTGACAAATGCTTGGTATGAATGTACAGCATGTATCTGTAACCTTCATAAGCAAAAGACTTTGGGAATGTGGTGGTTTTTCAAACAAACTACCACTGACAAATACACATTTGGTGTCATACTATCCAGGACTGGCCCTACCATTAGGCAGAGTGAGGCAGCTACCTTAGGCAGCAGATCCTGGGAGGCAGGAAGAACTGTGTGGTAAGGTGCTAGAGGACCAAACTGTGTGTGCGCCATTCAGTCTGCCTTGTGCCTCCTAGGCCACCTGACTGCCCTCAGTTGTGATGGAGGACACTGAGGACACTGCCTCATTGCAATATTGAAGTCAGATCCAACTGTCAGTCTGGATGAATTGGCAGGGGGTGCCATCTTGTTCTTTGCTTCAGGCAGTAAAAGTTTTGGGCTGGCCCATAAGCCCTTTAGGGATCAAATTGTCAGTTGTTTTCAAAATATGACCCAATAAGTATGGTAGACATTGGAGACCAACGTTTTTGCTTTATGGACAACAAACGGTAACTCGCCATCATACAAGAGTAGGATTGTCATTGTGAAACCATAGAGTAGTCCTCTTGAAGCTAGGAGGGCAACTTTGGAATAAATAGCTTAGGAATGCAACCCAAGGACATCTGGAAATACTAAACGCCATGATGGTGTTCTCTCCACAGGACTGCCCATGCGAAAGCCAAGTCGGAAGGCGCTGAACAAGCAGCACTGGCAGCTAACAACGAATCCACTTTAGCCAGGTCGATGGCCAGGGAACTTTCTCCAGACTTCTATCAGCCAGGTAGGAAATGGGAGCTGCTTCATCCTGATTCTGAGTTATTAACTCTCAGCAACAGGGAGACATTAAGCGTCATGACAGAACTGAGGGCCAACTAGACATTCCTGTGGCACAGTCCGTATGTTACAGTGTGGGTTGTGCTGACATTAGGGATGTTGGAGAAATCCATTTGGAGGGTGGAGTTTGATGCATTTTCCTAGGCTCGCACCCCCTGGACTTTGTTTTGATTCCTGCTGCTCTGCCCGACTTGATCTGCAGTGAGTTGGGCCAGTTTGCACACTTTCCAGGAATTCTGCGCATTTTCCCCCAAGGTTCGTCAAATTTCTGAGCAATTTGCACAAATTATGGCCAAATCCATTATATGCTATAGATCCCTGTCACCAATGAAAATGTTGGGATTTACTTTTGAGTAAACATGTATAGGATAGTATTGTTAGGTATCCTGTCTCTGAACCCTTTGGGCTTCTTGTCTATCAAAATATGTATGCTCTGTTGCTGCTGCCTTTAACCTAGGAAGCATCGTAACATAGGTTGTCACATTAGGCAGCCAATGTGTGACACTTATGTTAACGATAGCTGAAGGTCATGTGAGCTTGGCATGGAAGTATCAGCCGTCATTTGTATCTTCACAATTGCCCAGTGAATGCCGGACTATTTTTAGGATAGGAAAGACAGGAAATTGGAATTCCCAATGCAGTTCATTTGCTTTTTCATCAATACTGATGTGGTGACATAATTTGGGAAGCCCAGGCAAAATGGCTTTGCTATCAAGTGACCTGAAAAATGACTTAGGCTTATAGATTGAGTAGGAAAATCCACACAGTTGGGTCATGGTTGTGTTATTCACATACAATCCCCATCCCACTGGGAGGTAAGTGTGTGTGTGTGTGTGTGTGTGTGTGTGTGTGTGTGTGAGAGAGAGAGAGAGAGAGAGAGAGAGAGAGAGAGAGAGAGAGATGCAGTTAGGTAGTTTTATAGACTTTAGGCTTAATGGTTGTAAAAGGGTCACCTCTTTAGATGGTAATGCATATTTCTTCACTTCAAAATGTGATAAGCCAGCCCTGCTGCATTTGGGGGCTGTTCGGTTCATTCTTTTGAGTAAGGCTCTGGATACACATGGATACTTCATGGCACTGAGGGAGAGAGAGAGAGAGAGAGAGAGAACACAAATGGGGCTTTAACACTCACAGATAGTGGAGTCTGATGGCTCAGATGTCAGTGGGGTGGTGAATCCATTCCGGGTTTCAGTTAGAAAGTCAGAACTCTAAAGGAGCTATCCAAGATGCTTAATGTTTCCCTGTTGATGCTTTGAACCTTGGATAACTCCTTTAAAATACTGCCTGTTTCTGGCTGAAACCTGAAATGGATTCACCGCACTACTGACATCGGAGCCACCAGCCTCCACTGTTAACAGATTGCCTTTGTTAAGGGGGTGTTTAAGCTTTCTTGTGAAAATACTACATGAGGTCCAAAGCATAAGATGGATGCATGAAAAGGATCCTAGATTCCTGTAACATTCTGCTCACAAGTGGAACATCTGAAAGTTTACATGAGTAACAAATGATCATGTAACATGTCTGCATGTAGGCATTTCCATGATGCCTTTAAAAATATTATTTGCATGTGCAAAATGTAACAGCACAAATGACTGCTGGAGTAGCAGTAATAGAACGCTTCTTTTGGAAAGATGAGAAATTGTATCTATTTTCTTCCTGAATGACACCTTTTCAAAGTTGGAAAGTTTGCACATGCCTAGTAGAAGATGACATTCCTAATACATGTGATCAGGAGCTGAGAGACACCTCATGGACCATCAGATCCAACTCCCTTCCTGAAGAAGGCATCTCACCTGGAACTGTCACTGGCAAAGAGCCATACAGCATCCGCTGTAATAATGGATGTCCTTGGATTTATGGCAAAGCAGTGACGTTTATATACCATCTAATTGAGCCTTCCTCAACCAGATTCCCTCCAGATGTTTTAAACAACAACTTCCAGCTTTCCTGAGCATTGAACCCAGCAGGCTGGGGCTGCTGGGAATTGAAGTCCAAAGCAACTGGCAGGCACCAGCTTGGCAAAGGCTGATTTAGTCAAGAATGTTGTTATTCTGTAATCGAATCCAAGCAAATACTTGTTCAAGCTACTTTTAGAGAGCATCAATGATAGAAAGTAACCAATCACTATCTGCCTTAAGTCTCCATGTACAGAATTTATCAAGTTTCTTCCCAAAGCCCATTTTTACAACCGAATTCCCAGTGTGCCTGTCGATGTTTGTGGCAAGAGCTAACTGCCACCATTTATTTATGTTGAAATGTTGTATCTTGCCTTCCTTTTACAAATAATCTTCAGGGTAACTAAGAATAGGAAAATTAAAATCAATCTTGCAAAAGCAATAAAACTATGAGGATGACCATGCTAACATCAACATGTTGAATGAAAGCAGCAATATGCAAAAACTTTATATCAGAAACAACACAAATAATTGAAACTTACCAAACAATCTTAAGTGGGGAGGGGAGTAAACTGGTAGGGTGGCCATATGTCATCTTTTACAGAGGACAGTCCTCTATTTGAAGTGCTGTCTAGAACCAAAATAAAGAACTCTCAGAAGGAAGATCTAGGCTTTCAAGGGCTTTTTACGTGAGGCTTTTAACTCCTACCTTTACTGAGGCCTTTGCTTCCAGATTTTTTGCAGGATTACAAATTATTTTTCCCATGGCTTTTCTTTCTCTGCCTTTCTATATGTTCCATTATACAACCAGTAGGTGGCACTGTGGCATTGCAGAATTGCATGATTACACAAGGTTTCTGCAGTGCCATTCAGAAAAATACCTGACTTTTCTTGTTAAGGAAAAAACACATGATAATGTTTGCAAAGTACAGGAGAGGCTATGGAGGATGACAATGTCATGTAAAAGACCTGCAAACTACTATGAGTGAGTAATCTTAAGAATAAAAGTCTCGTGTGGAAAGGCTCCAAGTTGCCCATGAGCAGCAGATTGAGCAAGGCACACAGGTCACCTGGTCACAGTCTTCCACACGATGGTGAGATGCACTGCATTTCTATTTAAATTATAATAATACTTTCTAAATTTGCATCTATTCATATAGATTAGCATATCCAAATTTTATGCAAATTGGTATTCTCTTTTGATCTCTTTTTAAATCATGCATATCCTTTTTTTTTTTTTTTTTGAGTAATTCTCAGGAAGACACCGTATGAAGTGGTGGGCAACGCAACACTTATTATTATTATTATTATTATTATTATTATTATTATTATTATTTATTTATATAGCACCATCAATGTACATGGTGCTGTACAGAGTAAAACAGTAAATAGCGAGACCCTGCCGCATAGGCTTACATTCTAATAAAACCATGATAAAACAATAAGGAGGGGAAGAGAAAGCAAACAGGCACAGGATAGGGTAAACAGGCACTGGGTAGGGTAAAACTAACAGTATAAAGTCAGAACAAAATCAAGTTTTAAAAGCTTTAGGAAAAAGAAAAGTTTTTAGCTGAGCTTTAAAAGCTGCAGTTGAACTTGTAGTTCTCAAATGTTCTGGAAGAGCGTTCCAGCCATAAGGGGCAGCAGAAGAAAATGGACGAAGCCGAGCAAGGGAAGTAGAGACCCTTGGGCAGGCGAGAAACATGGCATCAGAGGAGCAAAGAGCACGAGTGGGGCAATAGTGTGAGATGAGAGAGGAGAGATAGGAAGGAGCTAGACAGTGAAAAGCTTTGTAGGTCAACAGGAGAAGTTTATATTGGATTCTGAAGTGAATTGGAAGCCAATGAAGAGATTTCAGAAGTGGAGTTACATAGTCAGAGCGGCGAGCCAAGAAGATGATCTTAGCAGCAGAGTGGTGAACAGAAACCAACGGACTGATGTGAGAAGAAGGAAGGCCAGTGAGAAGAAGGTTGCAATAGTCCAATTCCACTTCCATAGTCCTGGTGATTTGTGCTAGCCAGGATAGCTGTGGGCTGGGTGGGTTCCTAGAGAGTTCTCTCATCATTCCCCACCCCCAATTCCCCTCTCTCCCCCTTCCAGTCAGTGTAGAGGAAATTACCAATGCCAGCACTAAGCCTTGAGAGAAAATGGAGAGGCTTTGGATCCAGCAGATTCAAGTCCGCCTCTGATGTGCCCACAGAACACCCTTGAGGCCAGAGCTTTCTGCAACCATAGGTGGAGGGCAGCACGGTAACTGTGCTTCTCACCATGCCTCTTGGCAAAACTCCTTTCCATCAACAGAGGGGCATGTCCATCCCATTCAAAGCTCCCCCAGCCAGGGAATTGTCCTGAGACAGTCAATGCCAGGATCCACAAAGCACTTTTTAGCATAGTGTTGTAAATAGCCATTTTTTAAGCTTATGATGAAGAACAGAACAGTACAATTTTCACATCACCACATCTGCTCTTATTTTATTTATTTATTTATTACATTTTTATACCGCCCAATAGCTGAAGCTCTCTGGGCTGTTCTCTTCTTGGCAACAGTTCAGTGTCAGCATGAGCAGTGGCTAAAGTCTATTCCAAGAAGTAGTTTTGAAAATGGACCTTTTTCTCCCCTCCCTTTAAGCTAAGCACACATTAGTCTTCATTCATATGACAGCCAGTGTGGTGTAGTAGCTAAGTGTTGGACTGGGAGTCGGGAGATCCGGGTTCTAGTCCCCACTTGGCCATGGAGACCCACTGGGTGACTTTGGGCCAGTCACAGACTCTCAGCCCAACCTACCTCACAAGGTGGTTGTTGTGATGATAAAATGGAGAGGAGGGGGATTATATATGCCACCTTGGGTTCCTTGGAGGAAAAAGGCGGGATATAAATGCAACAAATAAGAATAAGAAGCCATATTTCTAAACTTCTTGTGATTTTTGTTGCTTTTATTTGAAGCTTTCTGCTTCAGAAAGGCTGAACTACTCATGCGACAGAATCTCATTTTTGCAAACGCAGAACTCTCTTTCTTGACCTGCTAGTTTTTGCTGTACAGGGAGGTTGTTGTTATTGTTGTTGTTGCTGTTGCATTAAACATGGAATCTCCCATCTGCAACCTGAAGTGATATTGTCCATTATTGCATAAGTACATCAGGTTGTCGTTTGGTGATCAGAATTGAAACAGTACTCTGATCTCCGGAAGGCCAAATAAAGTGTGAATAGAATAACCTTTTTGTGTTCTAGTCATAATACTCTTCTTTGCTCCAAGATAGAATTTGTTTGCCTGTGACGACTCTACACTTCTGGCCCCTACTTATCTTGCTATTGGCTGTGATCCTGCCATTCTTTTCTGCAGTGGTGCTAGCTAGGCAGATATTCCCCAAGGCCTATTTGTGTCTTTGTTTGCCCTCATCTAGATGCAATGCCTTGCATTGATGCTTATTGCAGTCCATTCAATTTATTTGTGCTCATTCTCTCCCCAAATCCTCACCATTTACTCAGAGCAATTAGGACCGCAACAGTCTTGGAAAGTGTTCACAATCCTTCCCAATGTGGTATCTAGGTAAGCTTATTTTGAAATATTTTTACACCATGCATACCTTAGTAGCCATGTTCACACAGAATGATAAGCCTTAAATCCTATCGTATCAAACCACAATGTGAACAAGCAGTGTGCTGGTGCAGCATGCCATTTGTTCTTCCTTTGCATGAATGGATAAATAAAATCAGACTAGGATTGCTTAATGTGATATTCGAGCCTAGGGTTATGGTTTATTGCATCCAAATAAAAGGGCATTCATAAGCCAACAACAAACCCTGGCTTAAAGTTGGTTTACAATCTTGGTTTGTTTGGGTGCAATAAACCATAATCCTGGGTTCAGATGTCATACTCAGCTATCTGTTTGTTTACCCCAAGTGGGGAACTGTTTTGTCCTGAGGGGCTGGATTGCTTTCTGGCTCACTCCCTGGGGATGAAATAATGTGGGGCCTGCCTCCTGAAACCCTGCCCTTCTCTAAGCCCCCTCCCCCATATCATTGGGGAATTTCTCTATTTTTCCTTGCAGAGAAATGCATGAAATGATCTTTCCTGTTCAGTGCTAGAGAAAGGCCACTTTTTTCTAGTAGTGGTAACGACTGCTGATATTTCTGATCAGTGATTGGAAAGAGCAGAGTTTTCTCTCCCACCATAGCCTTTCTCCAGTTCTAGGCCTGGATAAGCAGGAGGGTACTGAGAGAGAGGCAGAGTCTCAAAGGGAACCTCCATGGGCTGGATGGGGCGGGGGGCTCTGTGGGCCAGAGGTTCCCCATCCATGGTTTACTCACTCTTGTGAAGGAAGGAGTAAAGGAAGAATGAATGGGTTGCATGCAGAAGCATACTGCTTATTTACATCATGGTTTATTAGGCCAGGATTACTGGTTTATCATTATGTGTGAATGTAGGCTATGTCCTGTTCAGTATAGATGCCAATTATTCTGTTAGGAAATGTTGCAGCATCCAATTATCAGATGCCTAAGACACAGAAAGAAAGGAAGAATGATGGACTAAACTGAGTTTTCTACTTTACATTAAAACGTTCATGGTAAGAATTCAATATACCCCATCCAAAATTAATATTTGATCGGAAAACTGCATATATATTAACCTAAAATTAATATACTAGTTTAGTGTTAACCCTTCTCTAAAAATAGTCTTAAATGTATGAATTACATTCACATATACATATATACTGTATGTTTTTATCTGTACGCCGCCCTGAGATCTTAGTGATATAGGGCAGGATATAAATATTTTAAATAAAATAAATAATAAATAAATGTATGCATGTGCCTGTACACACACAGAGACAAATTTATGCAACCTTTACTTGATTTAATTAGTTGATTATTCAACCAAAACTTAGTTGATTAATCAAATATTAAAAACTACATATTCCGAAATAACGGGGGGATTTCATAGAAATTGGAGGAGTCCATAAAGAAAATTGCTTTAGTAGTATGATATCCTAAAGTACATTGATTGTGTGTGTATTTGTTTGTCTGGTTTATTCAGAGGAAGACCATGTCACAAGCTGAGAGGCAAGAGACCACGAATGATCAGTCTGCTGAGTGCTATTTTGAGGAGCCTGAGCAACTGTTGAAATAGCTTCCAAATAGTCTACTTGCAGCCAAAAATAAATGGCCCTGAATGGGTCTTTTTATGATTGACAGGAGCCTGCAGGCAGGGCAGGCTGGCTAAAATAAATATCCGATGGCTCTGCTCTTTCTGGGCCCCTTTGGTATAGAACTGTATCAAACATATAATAGCATCCAAATTATACAATGGCTTTGTCAGTGAATAAATAGACTTGCAGGCCAATACTGTGCAAGTTCTATTGAGTTCAAAAGGGCATACTCCTAATAAAAGTGAATAGGATATGAATCCAACTTTAGGGCTGCTTCTCATATTGCTGAAATAGCAACTATGCATCCCAGTGTACTCTGTAACATGAGAGAGTACCTTATCAGATGAATACTGTGGGTGTGCATACACTACAGGGAGCCATAGTTGGCCCTGGTTTGCATTGGTGTATATGTATATGGGTGCCAACTGCCCCCAAATCCTCAATACAACCTGGCCTGGTCTTGTCTCTTTGCCAGAGGTTTAAGAGCATAGGAAGGGCTCTATTGGATCAGATGTAGGCATGGCCAAATCTCTCAATTTCAGTTTCTCATTTTTCTAATCTTAAATTGAGTTGATCCTGAACTTTAAGAAATTTTAAAATCTTACATTTGGGTCATCCCGAACTATGACATTTTTTAAAAAAATTGCATGAAAATCCCTATGTTTTGAAAGTTAGCTGTTTTTATGTTTTTGTTTTTAAATTTTGTATATTAATTTTTAATGTTCAGTCTTTTTAATCTAATCTTTTTAATCTTTGTAAACTGCCCAGAGAGCTTCAGCTATGGGGAAGTATATAAATGTAATAAATCCTTATCATCATCATCATCATCATCATTGCATTTTTGTGTGCATTTCTCCTAATGCATGCATTTTTGTATGCTCTTTTGCTAAATATTTACATCCTTTTGCAAGCAATTTCCCTAATACAATGCATTTTTATGTTATTTTCACTCATACACATTTTCCTGTGCACTTTCCCCTAATACTCCTATTTTGTATGCATTTTTTGACTGGAGAAACCCCAATGCAAAATTTGGAGAACAGCCATCAATGAATGCTATGATCCCGCCCCCCTCCCGAACCTCCCTCAAAATGGTGGTAGGATGAAGCATCACTTGGAGGGAGGAATGTGTGAGTGGCGTAGAGAATGGGACTTGTTGGCCATCAGAATGAGTGCCACTGTGAAAGAAGTGGTGGCAAGGTAGGGTTCAGCACCCCCTGCCCCTTTTACCCCTGAAATGTCAAGCTGAAATTTCTTAGAAGATTAGTTTTGGATCAGCCCCATTTTATACCAGATTGGGTTAAATCAATCCCATTTTAAGAGAAATGTCTGTCATCATGTCTACTTTGGCCGTAACTAGTCAGGGAGAAGGTGACATAGAACCCTTCTTCCTGACATATTAGTTGGTGCAACCCTGGGATATTCGGTCTGTTCAAGCCTAATGGATTTCCTTCAAATTTCAGTTTCATTAAGTGGAAGTGGACAGCATCAGATGGTTTTTTTTCAAGATTGCAGCAAAATTTGAATATTTCGCATTTCACCATTTGTGCAAATTGTAATTTGCACAATTTGTAAATTGTTATTTGGGGATCTTGAAATGTGCTACAGTTTTGTCATTTTTTAATTTTTTCATTGCCCCTCTTGCACAACTGTGCACAGTGGCAAGTCCTGTGTCCACTATGTATCCTGGCAGTAGCATATTCCCTTCTGGTCAATATTCTTGTCAGATTCATCTTCTCCACATTACTTCATTTAGCCATCAGAACCATATTCTGCACTTGTCAAACAGCTTCTCAAGCAATTTATTAATCCTACCACCTCCACCCCCTTTCGCTCAGGAAGTGCAGTTACTGCAAAAGGGTTGCAGATTTCTGTTAAAAGGACTTTTTGCGACTCAGGCAAGTGTGCAATGGAAGTGGACCACCCACAAGTATCATTTCAACACTTCAAACCCTGAGGATCAGGTTTCTAAGTGGGTGATCTAGTCACTTTCCCCCAAACTTTCAGTGGGTAATGTGACAGCTGTCATTGTCAAGCATGCATAAGTTATGATTCGCGTAAATGGTAGAACCCGGTGTGTGTGCGAGCACAAATTGGCGCTATTAAAACACACACATGAAAATCTGTTTGTGTGTGTGTGTGTGTGTGATTTTACAGAGTGAGTCAGTGCCGGGGTGGGGAGGGGAAAAGAGGGGGTAAAATTTGAACTGGAATTTTTTTCTACCCCCTCCCCCCAAAATGGAATTGTCATGCATCCCTACCCCACCAGAGAAGCTTTCAGACATGCAACCTCACTGATAGTAGGCTGATGGCCAAAACAGACATTACTTTTCATTTTTACTTTAGGGTAAGTACAAGGGGACTGAACATGGTCAGGACCCTAGCATGGGAGGTATGGGGGCTTTTAACTCTTTTCTCCACTGTAGGTCCAATCCAGATTGCCCTCTTTGTGTGCCTTCAATATCTATTGTAGAATAATGACTGTTAGAGCTGTATGACAATGGAACAAATTACCTAGGGGGTTTGTGGGTTCTCCTACACTAGAGGCATTCAAGAGGCAGCTGGACAACCATCCGTCAGGGATGCTTTAAGGTAGATTCCTGCAATGAGCAGGGAGTTAGACTCGATGGCCTTGTAGGCCCCTTCCAACTCTACTATTCTATGATTCTATGATTAGCTTTAAGGATCACTATTTTGCAATAGGAATTGCAGGCAAGCAACTCTCAATCTGGATCAGGCATCTTACACCTACTTAGAATAAAAATGAAGGGGGGAAAGTAAAGTCATGTCTATATTGGCACTTTTTTGATAAAGTCCAGGAACTGTTTTACTGATAGATATTGCTGATTGCCCCAATTGTCCCTTGGTGGCCTCGCCTAACACCGCACAGGCTGTGCCAGTTATATCTGCCTGCCAGAAATATTCCTCTCAGCTTCAGCAGAATCTTTTAGGATTACAAGTAGTGGTGGATGTCACATGGCCCTGGTTCACAGCTACTTGAGTGCTTGATGGACCCTGCCCTTTTCCATTCCTGCAACATCTCGGGGACAGCTTATTGGTTTTC
This sequence comes from Elgaria multicarinata webbii, assembly GCF_023053635.1. Lineage (NCBI taxonomy): Eukaryota > Metazoa > Chordata > Lepidosauria > Squamata > Anguidae > Elgaria > Elgaria multicarinata. Next base: position 191,913,482 of record NC_086171.1, read on the forward strand.
TCAAATTCATTCACTAGTTAAAATTATCCTTGCTGATTAGCCAGTGGAAGCAGCTTGCCATAGTCATTATAGGAAACCCTAGCCGATCCCACAGGAATACTAAAAAAAGTGTGACTTTATCTGTTCCTTGACTGAGAAAGCCAGTGTGGTGTAGTGGCTAGAGTGTCGGACTGAAAGTTGGGAGATCTGGGTTCTAGTCCCCACTCATGGAAGCTCACTGGGTGGCTTTGAGCCAATCACAGACTCTCATCCCAGCCCACCTCACAGGATTGTTGTTGTGAGGATAAAATGGAGAAGAGGAGGATTATCCACACTGCATTGGGTTCCTTAAGGAGGAAAAAAAGGCAAGATATAAACGTAATAAATTAAATACATGAATACATTGGACTGAATGTGCTCCTTTGGATTCCAGAAGTTTGAATTCATTATTACTTGAATCAGATTCTTAAATGTACTCTCAAAGTTGACATTTGAAGGCAGAAAGCAATTCTGTTTTCTCAGCTTTTATAAAAACTGAGTTCTATCTTTTTGATTATCCCATTATAAAACTGTGCTTTGACTTTGAATGCTAATGAACTTACTGTGGGACATGTTTTTCCAGGGCATATTTATATGATAAATGAAAACAAAATGAAGTCTTACTGCTAAACAAAACACCAGAGCAGTGCTATCAGTGTAGGTTTGTGACACATTGTGATTGTGTATCCATATTACATGTGGATATGGGTAGCCTTGCTGTAGGGCCAGTAGCCACATTTGTGACATTATCTAATTATGCTGACTGGGGAATGCTGGGAGCTGTAGAATATTTCACTGTCTAAACATGCATAGGATTGCACCTTTAACTGTTACATGTGGAAACATCCTGACCTTAATGTGGATTTATTTAAAATACTTTTATACTGCCTTTCAAAACAGCATGGCAAAACATTTAAAATAACAGCAATAATTCTCACATTTATAAAATAAAAATGGGCATACATTAATTTAAAACAGGGACAGGTAACTTGCAAGCTGAATGTGGCCTTTGGAGATTGCCTGTGTGCCCTGCCCCTGCCCCCAATTATTATCCAGAATCAAGGGATTCAAATTTGGGTTCTTAACAATGGTTTAACTGCTGCCTCCTTAAAGGCAGTGGGAGCCACAACTTCCCTAAGGGCATTAACCACTTTTGAGATCCAGATGATGAGCCTAGCCCTGGCAGATTTTAATATCCAGGAAAGGTATGGATCTAAATAGTAATTGGTAGTAAAATAGTAAATCATCAGACTGCGCACGAAAACAACATGAGCAAATGGAACCCTGGCCATATCCACCTCTGACTGTGTCAAACCCATGGCATCCAAATCGGAATGAATTTGAGGGATTTTATCAGCAAAATATAATACAAACACATCACATTGAGCCTTTGAGGGTTCGCTCTGATCTCCCAGACCTATAGAGAGTAGACTTTTCACCATTTGGAAAAAGCTCTTCTGACTGATATAGACTTCCATCAGACAGGTGTTTTATTGCACGCTCAGGTCCCACTCATGACGTCATCTGTCTCCCGCCACTTCTAGCTTTCTTCGCACCACAAAAAAAACACTCCAGTAAGTCTGACTTATTTTTAAAGACAGAAGTTGCCACTATCTCCTGCTGTGTACAGGAGAAACAGTGGGATCAAAATGGCCCTACGTGCATGCAAGTTGTTTATTTCCTCTTTCCAAAGAGGAAGTAATGAGGGAGAAACACGTGAGAAGAGAAGCGACGGTAAGCAAACACGATTATCCCCTGTGATGATACTCATTGTGAGACCCAAGGGTGATAAGAAGTACGATTTTTTTTTTTGAGAAGTAAGATTTCATCACTGCAGAGTAAACCCTAAAGTAGTCTCTCGCCTGTGTTCATTTGTGCTTGTCACAAGTTATTCACCACCTGCACTCTAGCAGTTGACCCAGTGGTTTCATAGTGGGGGACCCTACTCACATGTTTCACCCACCCTATTCAGGCTGAACACAAGACTGGGCCTCCAGTTAGTCATCTGTCTCCTTCACATGTTACAAGCCCTTCTCTTACTAAACTCCACCTCAAGTTCCTCTGCCAGGTGCTGGCCTTGTGTTACTGGGGCAGTAGGAGAGGACAGTCTCAGTCTGGAGCTCCAGTTAATTTTCAGTCAGCTTCATGTATTCAAAGACCTTCTCCCTGCTTTCTGTCAGATCCAGTGCTTCCTGCCTTCTCTGCATCACACACAAATCCTTGGTAGCTACTTTAGACTGATTACTCTGTTACAGTTCATAAGCAGATTTCTTTCAGCAGTGTGTTGGGACGGGTGGGGGTAGGGGGAGAGCAACAGGGAATTTGCTGTCTAGTTTTTTGCACCGGACTAAGGTTTACCAACACAAGTAAATAATAATGTCATCCATGGCACTGCTGCTAGGAGACCACTGATGACACAAGCCAGTCAGATAAGGACAGAGTGAAATCTGAAGCCAGAAGTCACCTTGCTTAATGGAGACAGGTCAACTGCTCCAGCGTTTTCAACAGGATCAAAGTGTCACAGGTGGTGACCTTATTAGTGAGCAATATGCACATCTGACAACTCACTTTACGTCAAAGACAGACCTCTGTGCTATCCCCCCTCCATTCAACCAGCCCTTTATATTGAATTTTCATCCTTGTAAGATGCAAAGATTGCTTGTTAGGCCACACGACTCCTGCTTTTCCTCAGTTTGTTGTTTGGAGAGGATTTAAAAGGACTCATTCTAGCATGGCGAACTCTCTTTACCAAGCAGTCTAATGCCCTGTCCCCAAGATTCTGTCACAAGGCCAAAACAGCCATTATGTTAAATAACTGAAATTTGTTCTTGTTTACTCTAGCATAAGCGCAGGACCCCCAATCCAGATGGGAACCCTAATGTGTGTGGGGCTTTAATCCTGTGTTCCACATGCACACTGCAGTCCCTATCTGGATTGCACCCTCTCACCTACAATTTATAGTACCAAATAAAAATCGTGGCCTTAGCTAGACCTACCTTTTATCACATGACAGAGGAGGGAAGATCTCGCATTGTGTTTAATGCAAGATCGCTCCTCCGTTTACACGTGAGGTGCGACAACCTCAGGAGGAGAGGCGTTGCACCCGCCCTTTTTTTAAAAAAGCAGCAGGAGCGCTTGAGCGCTGAAAGGTAAGTGTTTTTTAAAAATAATTTAATTTCCCCACTCCCCCCACCCTACCCCCAATGGGCACAGCGCTCCTGAGGAGCCCTGCATCCCGTGTGTGGCTCCCAGCTCTGTGCAAGGAATTGCGTGGAGCCGGGTCAACCTGCGGCAACGGGCCACACGTTCTGCGGTCTCAGGCTCAGCCCAAGACTGCAAAAAAACCAGGCCCAAGGTGTAGGGCTCTATCCCGGAGCAAGGGATAGATCCCGGGATCCCCTGTGTGTCATGTGGACGCACAGGGATGATCCCGGGGTTCGCCATGGGATAAAGCCCCATCTAGCTAAGGCCCCTGTTGCTTTAATGGATCCCTGCTTGACATTATAAACTGCAGGTTTTGGGTAGCCCAAAAAGGATTAGGATGGGGCCCCAGTGTGTGGGGAAGACATGCATAGGCTCTCCTCAAGCCTTTGCTGAATGTGATCGTAGCTGGCAGTGATGTCCACGCTAGTGGGGCGGAGCTAGCATGTGCAGCCCTGGTCCCCCATCAAAGGCTCATTGAAGGAAACAAAGGTTGGGGTCTTTATTCATATCGTATTGTTTGTGTTACAGCTGGTCATAAAGGGCTTTGCCTTCAATAACATAAGCATGTGAAATGCATTTCAGGCCAAAGCATGAATTAAAGGGCAATCTCATTATGTGGGAGATCTGTGGCCGGCTCTTCCAATGTTTTCCTGCCAAATTGCTCGTTGCAGTGGCAGAGCGAGGGGGTTCAATCCTTTCTCCCTACCTCTGGGACAGTTTCCTAACCTTGCAGTTGTTAGCAGTGCCTTGTGGGAGGAGCTATTTAGATCAGGAAACCATTATGAGGAGGAAGGGAAAAGCACACACACACACACACACCCCTTCACTGACTGTGCTATGAGCACATTGAGAGACTCCCCGCAGCTGCATTTTATTAAAAAAAAAGAGAAAATGCTGGGCGATCCAAGCACAATTCTTACATCAATAATGAATAGCTTGAACCTAAGCCAAAGAACATTAAAATCTCAGAAGGGCCATTTCTGAAGGAAAGGAAAAGGGGAATTAAATTAGAAATCAAGGCAACATTTGCAATATCATAAGGAAGAGTGTAATTAGCAAAAACAGTAATCAGTCCTTTTGGTTCTTCAGTTAAGCAGGTTTTTTTTGTTTTTGTTTTTTACAGTTTATTGCAGTCAATAGACCATTCCAACAGTTAAGCAGTTGTAAAATTGTTTCCCCAATCTTAATGACATAATGCTTTGATCCACACAAAGGGAATGTCTAGACGATGGCTTATCCCGGGGATCGCCCCGGGATCATCCCTGTGTGTCCACAAGACGCACAGCGGATCCCCGGGGGCAGGGAGGGAAGATCCCTCCATTTCCCCAGGATAACTGGGATGGCTTTTAGCCTAATTTCTCCTGCAGTCTCAGGATCGTCCCGAGACTGTGGGAGATGTGGGCAGCCATCCCGGTTTTGTCCCAGCTCTTCACAAGTAAACGCGAGGAGCTGGGAACCGGGAACAGCGCACAGAGCCCCTCAAGCGCTCTGTGCCCATCGGGGGTGGGAAGGGGAGCGGGGTCAGGGTTTGTTTTGTTTTGTTTTACCTTTAAATTTTTGCTGGAGCGCTCGTGCACTCCAGCTCTTCTGATGGAAAAAAAATGGCTACCACTATGGGTGCGATGCCCAGGATGTCATGTGGCCCATATGGACTGAGGGGGAGGATCTCACGATCAGCATATTGTGAGATCCTCCCCTGGTGTAGACAAGCCCAAAGACAATATAGGGAAAGAGCCATTTAATTTCCCCCCTCTCATTTAGATACATACTCTTAATTTCTACAATAAGGATTTTCATAGCCTTGTGTGAATCAGATAAACAACATCACTATGAAGTAGGTTACTAGTAGTACCTATTTACAGATGAAGAATTGGAGATTCCCACTTAAGTTGCCTTCATAATTAATGTTACGGATAGAAATAAAGTCCCCCTTCTACAAATCAAATGTCAAATCCATCTTAATAATTAATATTAGTCCATCTTAATAATTAAATCCATCTTAATAATTTCAAATCCATCTTAAAAAGTTTAATCTACTCTTCATATGTAGCACTCAGATGTTCTATACTGGAGGGTAACAGTGCTCTTTGGAATGTGCCACTTAGAAAGCTCCATCTATCCATTGGTGCTGAGTTGGGATTGAACCCATGCCTTTCATGGGGAAGTCCAAAAATGTATGCCCTAGATTTATGCCTTCTCATTCTACAGGAATTTCATGTTGGTTGGCTGCCTATTGGTAATACTCAAAACCATTTACTTTCTTTCCTAGGCCCTGAATACTTGAAGAGGAGGCTGCTCCAGGAGCTCATGGAGAATGAAGAGAATATAGAAAATATGGAAGAAGAGGCACCACCTGTGGAAGAGCCCCCTCAGCCAACATCTCCTGAAAGTCCTCCATCCGATGAGCCAGATTCCACCAAACCCAAGGAAAGTCCAGCTCGAACTCCATCACCAGCTGGAACACCACCTGAGGCCAAGCGTGCCAAGCAGGGTTCCCAGAAAGATGGTTCTCGTGGCCCTGGGACCTGGAATGGGGATCACACAAAGGATGGGAGTAACACAGGAAGTAGGCCCAACACACCTTCGCAGGCTCTTTTGGCGCCAGTAGAGAAGTCGGCTGGTTCCAGCAGGCCCGCTTCCCGGAGCCCCAGCCGACACAGTCACGTGAGGATTGCTGCTGAGCAGATGGAGATCAAACCCCTTCAGAGGATACATCAGGAAGGCGATGTCGCGTTATTTCAGGGCTATCACAGTTACGCTGTGAGGACCTCCCCGGTTACCCCTCCATTGGACTTTGAGGAAGAATCATTCCCTGACTCCAAATTGCCTGCCAAGCCAAGTACCCCAGAACCAAAAACTGATGTGAAGGCTATTGAACCAAAAGTGGAGCTACCGAAGAGGGGAGGTACACCGGTCCCTCAGCACGAAGCAGCACATGAAGAGAAAAAAGTGCTCAGAGCAGAACCGAAGCAGGAGCTCAAGCAACACCCTCCCCCTGAACACAAAGCAGAAGAAAAAACGGAAGCTGCAATTGAAGGGAAGCCTGAACGGAAGCCTGAAACTAAGGCGGCGGCCAAAATTGAGCCCAAGGCTGTGGTGAAAAAAGTTCCTCTGCCAGAAGTGGCAACAAAGGAGGTGGAAGAACATGAAGAGGTGATGTTGGGCTGTCTCCACAGGGGAGGGGAGAGGGTTGGTTTTTTTTAGTAGGACAGTGGGGAGGGGGTCAGGTAGGAAAACAATCATCTGACAACCACATACTAAATTTTCCATTCACTGTACTGGTGACAGTTGTGCCTCGTTTTCATGTAGAACAGCCAGGGGTGGCCCACCCATAACGGTGAACTAAGTGGTCATCTACGGTGCCAAGTTAAGTAGGGCGTCAAGTTTGAGGAATATGACCGAGGTTGTGGAGGTGAGAGTGACAATGCAGGACATCCTCCTGCTCCACTGCTGATCCCAGTTGAGAAACTCCCCAAGATCAGCTGCTTCCTTTGCCCTCGGGATGACCCTAGGGAAGGGTGACCATATGAAAAGGAGGACACGGCTCCTGTATCTTTAACAGTTGTTTTGAAAAGGGAATTTCAGCAGGTGTCATTTGTATGCATGCAGCCCCTGGTGAAATTTCCTCTTTGTCATCACAGTTAAAGCTGCAGGAGCCCTGCCCTCTTTTAAATCTGGTCACTCTAGTATAGCTCCTGCAGCTTTAACTGTTGTGATGAAGAGGGAATTTCACCAGGTTCTCCATATATACAAATGACACCTGCTGAAATTCCCTTTTCTATGCAACTGTTAAAGATACAGGAGCCCTGTCCTCCTTGTCATATGGTCACCCTAGCCTAGGGATTTGCAGTGCCTTGTTGGTCATGTTGCCCCGAAAATGCAAATAGGACCCTTCTGCCAGGGAGCTCCCTTGGGCGTTGCAGATGGGACCTCTGTTCCTTTGCAGAACGGACAACTGTGCTCGTCTCCTTTGCTGTTTTTATTGGACCCGCTATGCTGATACTGCCCTACCCCCAGAATGCTTTGTCTCAAAACCTGCAGAGATTTCCAGGGGATATAACTGGGGTCTTGTGCCCTATCCTAACCACCACCAGGCAACGTATTTTGGGCTTATGATTGCTATGCTCATTGACCCTAATTTGTGTATGTATAATTAAGCCGTAGATTTGTAAAAACAAAAGTCTAATTGTGGCTGAATGGATTGCTTGATCAATCAGTAGTGTGAAGTATAAAGGGGTGTTCTGTTTTGTTTTAAAGCAGAGGCACCATTGATAGACTTTTAAGAGCTTCTAACTATGACTTCTTCATGTTACTCTGTAAATCTCTCACCCCCTAATAAAGAATCCAATACTGCTTAGCTTGAACATATGCTAAAATGGAGTCAGTTCAGATTCCTATTCATAGGGCCAAGACAGAAGGAGAACGGTTTAATAGATGGGCATTTTGGTGAAATTTGGAGACCTGTTTGCTAGGGTGGGCTAGATAGGCTTTCTTATGCCATCAGTAGTTGCTTGTATTTTGAAACTGTGTTTCCTAGCCGATGTGGCCTTAGGGTGTCAGGTCCACAGAGCTATTATGACTGGTCTACTTTCAGTCAGTGTTTCAAATGCCTTACACGAATCTATGACGCAGCCACATTTGGCATAACTGTGTACAGTTTTGATTGCCTCAGCTCAAAAAGTGTACCGTAGGCCAGGCAAATCCTGCAGGAGAAAGCAACCCAATTGGTCAAGGAGGTGGGAGCACCTTCATTATGAGGAAAGGTTAAAGCCTTTGGGGATTTTAGTTGAGAAAAAAGACTGCTGAAGAGCAGTGGAGTGGGGAGGGAGCATGAGAAAGATTTATACGATTATGCATAGTGTGGTGAAAGTAGATAGAGCAGCCTTCCCCAACTTGGTGCCCTCTAGATGGCTTACTGGAGCTTCCCATGCTGGCTGGGAGTGATGGGAGCCATTGTCCAATACAACTGGAGGAGGAAAACTGGGATAAAGAGGGGTCAGTGTGGTGTAGTGGTTACAGTGTTGGACTGAAAGCATTTTTACACCAGGGAAAATCCGGCAACTCTGCCACAGCTTCCTGTTTCCATTTTCATCCCATGATCATGATGTGCTCTCGTTACACACACTTCCCTTCCCCCACCCCTTTTCCCTTTTAACCAGGAGTTCTTTATGTTTAATTTATGCAGCCACAAGACGGCACTGTAGTCTGCCTTTGGTTATATTGTGATTTCCTCTTTTCGTGCTGAAACAGAAAGGGTTTTTTTGTTACTAGTTTTTTTTTCTGTTTCAAATTAAGCCACAGCAATCCCAAAGTATGAGAGGCACTGGAGGTTTACAGTGTAATGTAATTGACCCGGAAACTTCTGTGAATGGCCATTCACAAGTGTGCTATAAATAGCTTGGTTAGAGAAGCTCTGAGGCCATAGCTAGGCCTAAGGTTTGGATTGTCCAGGGGTCAAACCTTTTCATCTAGGTGACACACAGGGGATCCAGTCCTCAGGCAGGGGCGAACTCTGGATGTTCCCAGGATAAACCTTAGGTCTAGCTGTGGCCCAAGGCATGGGAGATCCAAGTTCTAGTCCCCACTCAGCCATGAAGCTCACAGGGTAACTTTGGGCCAGCTCCTTACAAAGTGTGTGTGGGGAAGTGGGATATAAATATAATAAATAAATAAATAGCTACCCACCCACCCAGATTTCATGATACTATGACTTCGGGCTTACACAATGGAACTGATTGGCAGTAGGTTTAACGCCAACATAGGAACGTACTTCTTCACGCAATGCTTATGGAATTTGCTGCCAGAAAATTCTCTGCTGGCTTAGATGGCTTTAAATGCGATTTGACAAATGTATGGAGGAGGGCAGCTTGTTGGTTGTTATTAGCCACTTTCCATGTTCAGAGGCAGTAAGTATGCCACTGAATACCAGCTGCTGAGGACAACAGTGTGGGCAAGTGGTTGCCTTCATGTCCTGCTGGTGTGCATCTGGTTGGCCGCTGTGTAAAACTTCAGCTGGTCTGGGGTCAGACATCATGACAACCTGCAGTTAGTCTAAAATGGAAGCAAAAGCTTCCGAACTCCACCTTGTAGCCAGACCGGAAGGGTGGGTGGGAGTGCATGAATACAGGGCTTGCTGCGGATGGTCCTCATAATGCTAAACCTTGGTTTAGCGTTATGTGTGGACAAGCCATGTCTATGTAGAATAAAAATATACCTTGAGGTTTTTCCATAAGCCAATCTTTTAAGGATTTTTTTTAATTCTTTCTCTTTTAAAAAAGAAAAGGAAAATAAGAACAAAAGAACATAAGAGCCCTGCTGGATCAGACCAAGGGTCCATCTAGTCCAGCACTCAGTTTACATAGTGGCCAACCAGCTGTTGACCAGGGACCCACAGGCAGGACATGGGCGCAACAGTACCCTCCCACCCATGTTCCCCAGCAACTGGTGTATATAGTCTTACTGCCTCTGATACTGGAAGTAGCACATAGCCATCAGGACTATAATTATCACAGTGGATAATATTATATTCTTGGATGTGTGTTTTTCTTAGGGACCTAACACTATCATCATCTGCATGGTCATCTTATTGAACATTGGCCTGTCCATCTTATTTGTGCATTTCCTGACATGATGAGATGCTAAGGCAAGGTAAGGATGATGAAGCATGCAGGAGCTTTGAGTGCCCTGTTGTTTTTTGACGTTTGGCGCAGGAGATAAGGGCTGCAGCCTTCCCCCAGGAAGCCCTCATCTGACATCCCTTGCAGAGGGAGGGAGTGCAAGTGTCAGTAAATGGAGCTCACGTTAGCGGCGGAGGCAGCTGTTCCTCCTCCTCTGCCATCCTCTCCAAAGACCCACTAAACCGGGGTCTCCACCCCAACAACTCCTCTTCATGCCATTTCTCTCTTTCAATGGCGGTGAGGCTTGGGAATCACACAAGCAAGAACTTTGCTCGATTTAGCACAGCAAGGGACTTCTCACTTCTACTTTGAGGTCGATGATGGGGAAGAGGGCTGCCCAGCCTTTCCTCCACGACATGATGGCTGCTGCCCCTGCCAAATTATGAATCAGGGAAAGAGAGCTGAGAATGTGGGGATAGAGAAAGATGAGGCTGAAAGGGGAAACGGTTTCATGGTCTAGTGATGGGGGTTGGCTATGGGCTTCTGATTCCTTATAAAAGAATGGAGAGTCATCGTCCCCACCCCATCCCACTCCAGTTAAAAGCTTTTTACAGCCACAATCCTATATACACTTATTTGAGTAACACCAATTGAACTTGATAGGACGTCTGAGTAGACATGCATAGGATTGTAATGTAAGGGTGGCACATTAAAGTATCAGTAATTATGACTTCTGTTACCATTGCACCTCCCTAATGTTTCTCTTTCTCTGACTTTTGTCCTTACAGAAGTTTCTGCTGATGTAGGCAATAGACCTTGTCAGGGATATAACATCATCCATTCAGAGCCATCTAATGTGGAAGGAGCTTAGAAGAACCCAGTGGTTGCACTGAGGTCATAAACTTATATACAGTGTTTATGAATCAAGCTGTTTAGCCCCAACCGTGGGTGATCTCTTCCGCCTAGCAGGAAGAAGCCTTGAATTTTGCGACCCTCCCCCCCTCATTCTTCCTTTCGTTGTGAACGAGAATCGCCTTAAAGGTTCATGAGTTTGGTGAACTATTGTGCTGCTGTTTGAAGAAACAAGGGGTTCATCTATAATTGTGGAAAGAAAAACGAAGCAGCCTCCATGAAAATAGCTGACTTTGCTGGAAGAGTCATCGTTACAGATGTCCTAAAGAACATCATGTTTCTAAATCATGCTGCAGAATGGTTATAGCTGTGGATTTAACTTCCCCACCCGAACCAAGACTATATTGAATCAGATGCTAGGAAAGGCTGTTTTCCCTGCTGCTATATAATTCTAAATCATTCTGTTTAGAAGTCCAGACTCTAAAGCGGGCAAAAACCATTTATTTGAATAGCAGATCCTGTTCTAGGATGTAAGTGAATCCACAGTGAAATATGTCTTCTCCTATCATACTGTCTGATGAATTTCAGTGTAAAAGGTGCTTAAATGAGTGTAAGCAATCCCCACAAGTGGATCCCTTGCAGTATTGCTGAGTAGTAATTAGATGGAGTGAATCTTTTTTCTTAGAGCTTAAGGAAACTGCAAAACTAGAGGCTGCATTTCTGAATGTGTACTACTGTAAGTACTAGTAGATGATATCTGTGCTCGTTTAGTAATTAAGCAGTGCCTTGGCATTCTCTTTGTTGCTGAGAGTTGCCTACTCCCCAGAGTTTAGACAAGTAGTGAGATCCACTTTGCACATTATCCTTTTCAGATGCATGCGTGACTTGGCATCTGCGAAACCTTAAAAATGTAATGTGTGGATCTGCCCTAAATGTGCCTGGATGTTTTTACCCCCTTCCCTTTTTGAACAAAGCATGGACTTCTGAGTCAATTTCAAAAAGCTTTCTAAAAAGTGCCTTATTTAAAACTGACTGTGAATTTTTGTGTACACTGACACTCCGTAGGACAGCAGCAGCTGGTTAAAAAATTAGGAAGTGAAAGAAAGAGACTGAAGAATGAGTGGCTTTTTAAAAAGGAGACTCTAGTTGTAGATGCCCGAAGGTGAATGGCTTATAAATATGGTGCCACGGACATACAACAGGTAGACGCAAAGGATAGTATTTTCAGATTATGAATTGCTGAAAATGAATTTGGAAAGCAGGAGTGATAATATATTGTGCCTTTCCCCTTTCTTTTTATATAATAATCAAATTATACTGTAAATTGAAGGAGGAGGGATATGTTACCTTTGCCCAAAGCTATGTATTGGAACAGTCCTCAGAAAAAAATAGGTGAGAGTGTTCGGGGAACATCCACATAACATGGGGTGATAACAGTTTTGTGTTTTATTCTTAACTCTTTTTCTCTTCTCCAGGCTATTTACTTTTGAAATTCGACAGCCTGGTTCCTGGCTCTTCAGCCGCCAGGTGTACATTTCAATATGCCAGTTTCTTAGTTTATAACTATGTATGTGATTTTTCTAGGAAAGACCTAAAGTGACCTTATTTATCACAAAGCACCAAATTTGATACTTTTGAAAGTGCTAGGATTGTTTCCCCCAACCCAATCTTGCTTGTTACAAATGTGATGTGCTGTCGTTGTTACGCTTTCCTCCTTGCAATGTAGGGTGGCCTGGAGTCTTATTTTACATAGGGAAGTCCTCTATTTGAAGGCATCCTCTATTTGAACGTCCCTCCAGTCCAAGTCAGGTTTAAAGATGAAGAACCATAGGAAAATTGGCCATCAACAATTAGCATGTGGACAGCAGACAAAACAGGCGCACAGGTGACCTGGTTACATAGGTGACCTGGTTCCCCACTATGGTGAGAGGTATCATTTTTCTATTTAAATTATACTAATTATTTCTAAATTCGCCTCTATGCTTATAAATTAGCGCATGCAGTTTTTGCGCACCCCTGTGTCCCTTTTGGCCTCTCTTTCGGCATCGCATGTCCTCTTTTTTGGTAATGTGTAACTGGCCACCCTATTACAATGTGATGAAAAAAGTAGGTAGGTTTGCTTTGTGGCATGTATAAATATATAGGCCAGGATTCAGAGGGCTACATTAGGCATGCCCAAAGACTTGTATGCGTCCAGTGGATTATATATTGTCTCTTTTGAACAGCTGAAACTCCATATCAGATTGCAAACTGCTTTTGAAATTTGTCACTTTCAAATACAGATTGCTATTTGATGTGCAGTGACTACAATTCCAATGAGGCCAAAACTCCATTTTGTGTCCTGTTCTTCTGATCCTAACCGTATAGGTTCTATGTGTACACACACACATATATTTATATGTGTAATTCTCTTATAAAAGAGAGAGAAAGATCCTTAGGGCTCGTGCACACACTGTTAGCTTTCAGCCACTACAAAATGTAGTAACTGCTGTGTTTACATACCGGTAGCCACAAGTCTACCTTCAAGAAGTAACAATAAGTAATTCAGTAGAACAGGAACGGGTCACATATAATGGCCCCGTTCAGACAACACGCTAAACCATGCTGCTTAACCACAAAATGGCTAATGGAATGCATGGTTTAGCGTGTTGTCTGAATGGGGCCACTACACCAAGCAGGATATTCCAGTATGAAAGTGGTATGAAAGCAGTATATAAAAGGCAGGAACCACACCAAGCAGGATATAGCGGTATGAAAGCAGTATATGGTAGGTGTCAATGGGCCCCAACAGTTGTCAGTGCACTTCAATACCACTATAAAGCAGCAGTGTGGCTCCTACATTTTATATACCGCTTTCGTACCACTTTCATAGTGGAACATCTGCTTGGTATAGATGAGCCCTGTGTGGCTGCCAGACACTTTTGAGTTTCTTGCCATCTTTCTTCTAGAATCTGGAGAAGCACAGACTTCAGGGTTTTTTAAAAGCTCATTTTCTTGTTCCAAAGATGAGTTTGAACATGATAGCAAAAATAGTGCACAAGCACCATGCCTCACAATCGGAGCTCCGCATAAGTTCCAATGCACACAGGAAGCTTCTACATGTGTGAGCTTTTCCATTCACTTCAACAGAAGTGGCATCTCTTCACATGCATATGTATGAGCTGCCTCCTCTTTTCCAGCGAATGGAAAGCTCTTGCAGGTGCAGGAGCTGCGTGTGCGTATCGTAGTGCCTGCCTCTCCCAGGAATCACTGGATCAGGGCAATGCATGTACAAGCCAAGTGGCTTTTTTCTTTCCTGGGGTGAGCAGGGACAGGTTTACCTCAACTTCGCATGCCTTCAGAAATAGGACTTTGTGTTTAGATTTTTGCAGTCGTACAAAATGACAAATGCATCACCACCAGCAACACACCTCAATCACAAGTTTTAAAATTCAAAAGTGTATGACAAATTGTGTAATATTGTCGAGACTTTTCCATCAGTTGTTCTGCTGGATTATGTGCAATAATAAAATGTTATTTTGCTCACGTCACCAAATGTGAATTGTAAGATGAACATGGGGGTTGATTGACCTGTGACACTTAACAAAGACAAAGCTACAAGCTGTAAGCCATCAGGGTACAATCTAGTTGAAGTTTAAGCCATTTTAAGTCACACGGTTTTCAATAGGATTGTGATTAGATTGTATATGCTAAAACGGGTGGGGAATGGTTTGTGGGTAGGGGCTGGATGACTCCACACTAGCTCTCCATCAGCCAGATGGTGTCAGGGGGCAGGGCTGTACCACCTGAAGTTATCTAATCCCTAGCCCAAGCACTAGCTGGCTAGGGATAGATGAATTCCCCCACGTCCTGTTCATGCTCAGCTCAGTGGACTACCACTGGTTGCCCAACCCTGGTGTGCATGTGGGGTGAGCCACCAGACAGTTCACAGGCACCTGGTGGGAGCTTGTGTCTTCCCCAACACCACCATGAGTTGCAGTTTGTGCAAATTTGCAGCTAGAAATAATTACAGAAATCAGAATTTGCGCAAAACCATGGCCATAAATTGTGCAATGAGCATAAAATGCAGCTGTAAAGGACCATTTTCGTGTGCAATTTTACACAAATTGCACTATTCACAGCCAGAATTCAGCGCAAATTGTGATTTCTGTAAATGTTCCCAGCTGTGAATTTGCGTAAATTTGGATTTGCACAAATGAAAAAAATTGACAAACCTCACACTTGCCAGAATTAGTGTCCACATGTTGAGTCAGCTCAGGGATCTGCAGCTGGTGTTCAAGGAGGCTGAGCTGGGAAACACCTGCTGAGCTCCAGCCCCAAATGACGCACAGGGACTCCTGGGGGGCGGGGCGGCACAAGCACAGGTTTTCCCAGGGATTAGTACTCCCTGTGAAAAACCGATCCCTGCCACGATCTTGGGATCATCCCGAGACTGGGAGGTGTGTAGCTGCCCGTCACGGCTTCTTCCCTCCTCCCTGCTAGTTGCAGGGGTCATCAGAGGATAGGAGCCGGGGCAGGGGGAATCCAGGGTCATCGGGGGTGGGGTGGGGTGGGGTGGGGAGCAGGATCGGGGCTTCTTTTTTTTTACTTTATTTTTTGCTGGAGTGTGAATGCACTCCAGCTCCTTTTCCTTTTAAAAAAAATGGCACCCGCAATGCAGCTGATCCCGGAAGTAGGTAAGTCCGGGATCGCCCCCTCTCCAGCCTACACCTGTAGGTGTAGAAAGGGCCCCTGAAGTGCTTTGCTTTGATGGAATCATGTCCCAATGGTTTAGATTTTAATTGCTTTGTGTGTCACTTACACAATTGCTAATTATGGCAAACTAGTAAGATGGTGGGAATGTATGAAATCTATATCATGGCTTAGTTTATTGTAGCTGTAGAGTTCAGAATGTTCAGACATGCAAATTGGGAAGAGAGAAAGGATTGACTTACTGGTGTTCGTTACTGCTGTTCCTAAGGAGCCGAGGGTGGGGTGGTGGGCGTCTGTCAGATGCAAAGTCACAGCTTCTTCAACACTTTCCCCTTCCTCTCTGATTTCTGATAATCTCTCTCCTGCTCCCTCCTTGAAGCAGTTCAAGTGGAGAAGATGAACACATGCATGCCCTTTGCAGGTGTTTGCCTACTCATTGTAGAGCAAAAGCATGCAGTCGATCATGGGCATGCATGTAAGCCCTTATCTCCAACTTTCCTGCTTCTGTTTAGGCCTTCACATGTTGAGTGTGAGAATCTATATAGGGCTCTGTAAACATATTTAGCTGAAAATGCTTACAGAAGTTCCATGCCTTATAAGGGTCTCCAATCATGGAACTTCTGGAAGCGCATTGAGCTGAATGCACTGACAGAGCCTATACACATCTTCAGGCTCAATGCGTGAAGATCTACATGGACGCTAGGTGCACGGGGATATTGAGCACAAAAGGTCTAACTGGAAGCTGGGTTGGAGCAGAGCTTACAAGCCCACCTACATCCCCTACACACTTTTGCTTTACACATGACCAGGTAGAGATACCTGAATAGGGCTATACACTTGCAGACATCTAGAATGAATGCCATAGTAGACATAGAGTTGAAACCAGATTTAGGCATGTGCAACTGGGCTGATGGAAGCAGAGTTCCCCGTGCCCCTTGTCTCCACAGCAGCCCCTTCAGCCTCCTGAAAATGCTGCACTGAGGGGTAAGGGGCCCTGCTGAATGGGGTGAACTGCACTGCAGGAGGGATCCCTGAAAATAATGCAGAGTAACCTTCTGTAAGCAGAGCCTTTTTGTCTGTGGAAGACAGATCCAGATATAACCCACAGTTATATGGGGTTTAGTGGGGTTTTCCCCACCTGATATAAACAGCTGTCCAACATCCAATGCAATGGAAGTGTGCAGGTCTATATTTAGGCATTCTTTTTCAAAATATTGGGTGGGATCCAGATTTATGCTGGATCAACTGCACTTATGGAAGTGGAATTCCCCGCCCCCTTCCTTCCAGACCTGAAAATGCTACGCAGAGAGTCAGCAGATCCTGCAAAATAGGGCGAGTTGAGTATGTGTGCAGGAGGAGATGGGATTGCCCACAAATTAGCAGAGGGACTTTCTGTGAGCAGAGCTCTTCCACTCACAGAAGGTACCTTCCTTTTATGGAAGACAGTTCCTGGATCCAGCCCATTGTATTTAATTGTGGTAAATAGTGCCAGCAGCAGGCGGTCTTAATTCAAGCAAATGCGAAACAAACACCAGAATAATCCATACATCTTGTCACAGGCGTGCTTGTAGTTGGCTAGGGTGTGGCAACTTCACACAAGCTTTCTTTACAAAGAGGGGCACTTGAATAGAATGCACGGAGCGATTTCAGTCAAGGACTTCTGAGTAGGTGGTATACAGGAGATGAAAGAGGGCCTTGCAGCTGCCGCAGTCCAGGATCATGATTGCATAGTTGCAGCCTTTCATGGCTAGAGCAAAGACTTCAGGCTAAAACAAGGTGAGGAATTTGGGCCGTGTAGTGGCCAAGGAAGGAACATGGCTTGGGAGATTCTCCTACTCAGGGACGCATCTGATCACTGCGAGATGATATGACAAGGATAAGATTCCATGTTTAATACCCTAGAGAGATTCCAGTCCAGAAATACCAGCTGCAATGGAGCAAAGAGAGACTGTAAAATAAATCCTGGCTAGAAGGTGGAGCTTGCTAAAGACAGCCGCTATCTTGCTTAGTAGCCTTATAATTTGTCCTGTGGAACCCTCTGCTGGAAATGAGATGCCATGACAGACAATGACACTTCCGCCATTACCCTAAGGATAGACGGATCTGTCCATTTCAGTTTCATGTTTTTCCAGTCTTATGTTCATCCTGAACTTCGAGAATGTTTTTTTTAAAAAAAGACTGCAAACATTTGCATGCATTTTTGTGCACATTTCTCATAATACGTGCAATTTTATATGCAATTTTCTCTAATATACACATTTTTGGAAAGCACTTTTCCTAAGATAATGCATTCTTTAACGTTATTTTCATTTATATACACATTTTGATGTGCCCTTTCTCCTAATATACACATTCTTGTATGCATTGTTTCACTGGAGAACTCTATTGCAAAGTTCAGAGAAGTGCAAATTTTAAAGAAAACCTGAGTTTCGGCTCACCTATTGAGTCAAAAGCGTGAAATTAGGTGAGTTTGCATTAAAATTCAAGCTGAATTATTTTCTCCCCCCCCCCCATCCCTAGGGGCAAAACCCACACTTGCTGCTGTTTAGCTTCAAACGTTCTGATAGGAAAAAGCTAGGGATGGACAGTCTCACTTCTGTCTATTCCCTGCGGGCGCTTGCCGAACCTCCACTGACATTCGTACGCCCCCAAACCTGCTCGCCGAGTGGCAGCACACCCAACAAGTGGGTTTGCAGCCACCTGTCCCCGTAGTGAGCTGCCATTTGCGGAAAAATGGCGTTGTGGGGATTTACCTAAAAGTAATGTTGCACAAATGATGGCCATAAAGAAGCCATTTATGCAACATTACAGGCAAGTGGGGTCTGGTGTTCTGGCCGTGGGGGAGTCTGCTGGACTCCCGGACCCAGTAGGGCGTTTGTGACATCCCTAACAAAAACTGCGTTCACCTTGCACCTGCAGGAGGGTTTGACTCACATTCCAGGTGCTTGAAACAGCCAATCACCCATTGTTTACATTATGGCATAAATGTTCATGGACTTAGTCCAAGAAATCCCATTTGTAAGGTAAAGAGCTGCTTTATTTTTATTTTATTTATTCAATTTACAACATGTCTATAGACAGAATACCCTAGGCTTTAGACACTAATAATCTAAAGATTATGCCATAATAAATACGCTTGTCTTTAAGGTGCTGCAAGACTTATTGTACCTTACTCTGAGCAAGTTATATTTGATATTTTCATTATAAACAGTTTTAAACACAAGCTAATTTAAGCCTCACATAAGGGGGGGGTAACTAGTTGTGGATTTATGCTAAACTGGAAAGATACACTACCTGCAACAGACATGCAGAATTATGTGTGGTTTTTACACAACTAACTCTTATTTGAACTGTGCTACTGGTGTTAGCAGAGCCATAGCTCAGTGGTAGAGCACAGGCTTTGAAAGTAGAAGGTCCCAGGTTCAATACCTGGTGTCTCCAGGTAGGGCTGGAAAAACTGCCTGAAAACCTGGAGATCCCCCGCCAATTGGTGTCAAAAATACTGGACTAGATGGACCAATGGTCTGACTCACTATAAGGCAGTCTCTTACGTGCTTAACTAATAATTCAATGGGCAGAAGGTCCCAAAGTAGCTTACAGTTGGTGAGTTTCTCCATCTCTTTCCACAAATGCCTGTAGATATTGGCCACAATCCAGTTATAGTGACATGCAAGAAGGTGTTGCATGGCCTGAAACAGTTGAGAGGGAGGTGCAGTCTCATATGTACTGCATTATGGATTCGATGCACAAACTGTATATCACAATGGGGATTGTAATCTATCTAAGCAAAGGGATCTCCCTTGGTTGAGCAGGGTAATTGCACTTGTTTATATTAGGGATGTACACATTTGTCCAGTTCATTTTTTACATCATACCTATCTTAAGTTCATTCTGTCCTGTTTTGGTATCAATTTGTGATTTATTTATTTATTTAAGTCCCTATGAAAACTCATACACATTTTCGTGTGCATTTTTGTATGCACTTTTTGCAAACAATTCCCCTTACTATAATGCATGTTTTGTGTATTCTTTTCATGAATATATACATTTCTGTGCCCACTTTCCCCTGATACATACACTTTTGTACAGATCTTTCGATGAGAGAACTTCATTTCAAATTTGGGAGAAATGGGAATACTGAAGGGTAACTGGATTTTGGCTCACATTGTGGTTTGAGAAGTACAAATTCAGTATAAATTCCTGCCTTCACCATCCCTAATATAGATTTAGATTTTGAACTACTTTATAAAACTCACATATGCAAAGCAAACAGATATTGCTATTGCATAACATCCCTATACTGATGAGAATTAATCCAAACTTCACTGTGCAGTGATTCAGCATATGCAACAGTACTTGACTGAAGTACATGAGAATGTTTATTGGATTGCACTTCTGAACATTAATAAAGGGGTCCTTTGGGAAGACTTAAGTGCATTTTCCAATTAATGAGTGAGTTTTGAACTTGCTGTAAAACCCACTGGTTCTTTTCCTACTTCATGTCACAGAGCAGAGTTAAGGTTGCTCTGCTCTCTCTTGAGGGTAGGGATTGCCTACAGTGGGTGTGGAACCTCAGGCCTGGAGGCCAAATCCGGCTCTCCAAGTTCCCCCAGATGACACCACCTCCTTCTTCTGGCCCCATCCCTTTTGCCCTGACCACTGATGGTTTGGTGGTTTCCCAAATGTTGTGCATCTCCCCCCCCCCATTTTAGAAGGTTGAAATGCCTCTCCAAAGGCTTTAGTTACTAGAACCAAGAGCTTTAAACTAATGTGTGATGTTACTTTTGGCAACTGCCAGTAAATTTTTACCAATTTACTTTTGGTAAATTTTGGCCCTGCCCACCACTGGATTGTGGCTGCAAGAGCTTCTCCAAAATGCAAGAGCTTCTCCAAAATTCTCCATCACTGAATTTAAACAAGCACATTGATTTGAAAATGTAAGTTAGGTATGTGAAGTGAATGAATTTCTCATCCATCTCTACCTGGGAGGCATCTCAGGGGTCATAGGACACTGTAAAGCTCCCTTTCCATGGTGAAGGACATATGCCCATGGAGAAGGAGGTCTGTTGTGGAGGTCCTCCCTTGACCAACAGCAGAAAGCTATGTTGCCATAGCTCCTGCACTAGCAGGGCTTCATGGGTGGAAAGGGCAAAAAAGAAGAAGTGTTAGGTGGCATGTCAGGGACAAATTGGGGGAAGTTTTGGATTAGCTGGATCCAAAGTACCCTCATTCCCTGGAGACATGCCTTTGGAACAAACAGGAGGGAAAAGTAAAGAAAAAGAAAACCAGTGGAGGATTAAAAAGCCACCCTTACCTTGCAGCGTAGCTGGTGGAAGCTTGGCAGGTCTTAGGAAGCGGTGGTTGCCTCACCATGGACCCTACACACTCACACTCACACTCACACACACTAAGGATGGGTGAATTGGCCTGTTTCACTTTCTCCCACGTTTGAATTTTTAAAACCTTAATTTTTCTCTCCCAAAAATGGAGAATTTTGTGAATTTGGGTAAACTCTTTTCAAAAAATGAAAATTCTCACCCACCTGCACCAGGCCAATTCAACGGGCCAATTCTCCCAATATAGAGAAGACCATGATGTACCTGCCTGCCATATAAAGATGAGACGCCTATCAGAAAAAAAGACATGGCAACCCTAATTAAACACCAACATTGTTGAATATACAGGTATTCAAACACAGACTTTTAAGAGCTAAGCATTCAAAACTCTGGGCCTGGTTGTGAGGATCTGTCAGTTTTGGTTTCTCCCAAATGTGATTTTCTTTAAATCTCAAGTTAATTTAGTCTCAAATATGGAGAACTTTAAGAATTTGGGTAAATTCTTTTATCAAGAGTGAACTGAAATTAAATTCTCATGCCTTTCTGCCCCCAAGCTCTAAAGGATTGCTCTGACGAAGTGTTTAGTATTCAGCATCTTATTTTTCTTCTGTGACAATGGGCTATAATGATCTCTGGTTTTACAGCAACGATTAACAATACAATTCAGACAACTAAACCTCTTCTGTGTGTACACATGCACCACTGCTTTTGGAGGAGCTGGAGGAGGAGGATTAGAAACATCTTGCATTGGGTCTAACTTTTTTTCCCTACCAGCCAGAAAATACCCTAAGCCAAGTTTGGCTCAGGCCTTAGCTAGACCTACCTAGAGGAGGGGAGCTAGAGGAGGGGAGACCTCACGTTGGAATTATCACGAGATGTCACCCCCGGTTACACGGAAGGTGCGATGACTTCAGGAAGAGAGGCATTGAGCCCATCATTTTTTAAATTTTTAAACAAAGAGGAATGCACGAACGCTCATACGCAGAGGTAGGTTTTTTTTAAAAATGTCATTTCCCTGCTCCCCCCACCCTACCCCTGATGGGTGCAGAGCCGGCTCAAGCCGCGGCAATGGGCCACACCTTCCACGGTCCCGGGCTCAGCCCAGGACTGTGGAAAAAGCGGGCCCAAAGTGTAGGGCTGTATCTCGGGGCTAGGGAGGGATGTTCCCTCCCTGATCCCGGGATCCCCTGTGCGTCATCTGGATGCACAGGGATGATTCCGGGGTTCGCCCTGGGATAAAGGCTGGTCTAGCTAAGGCCTCTGAATGCTCCTGCTGGCAGAAGAGGAGAGAAGCAACCTTCATGGATTCCCCCTCCTTTTGCAGAGCCACCTCTCCCACTGTTCTGGAGGAAGCACATACTGGATCCACCCTAATGTTTATTTGTTATTTTAAAATAAATGTGGAGTCTTGAGCCACAGAATGAACAATACAGTACTACAGGCTACACAGACAAGACTTAATCGATTTGGGATTAAGCTCATTTCATCCACAACAGCTAGGTCATGTTCTTCTTCTTTTGTCAAAACATATTTTTTAAATCTTTTGCCACATGGAAGTGGCAACACACAAAGGAATGCCCCTACCTCTCAGTCATTCTTGCTTTTTTAAAAGCTTGAACTTTGAGACAGGCGAGGGAAGGAGGAGGCCATTTTTCACAAACAGTACCTTCCTTCCAAGCAAAAACATTGTCCTGATAAAAGCCAGACAAAGGATCTGCTCCCCCGTGGCAAGCCAGACATCAAGAAAGGCTCTTGTAGCCCTGTCAGAACTTGATTGTCGTTGTTTGCCAAAAATGCCAGCTAATAGCACAACCTTAAGAGATACAGAGTGGGAATCTTCTTCTTTTGTTCCCAATTCAATAAAGGGACCAAAGGTGATCTTCTTTATTTCAAAATAACTCCCTTATCTGGGTTTATTGTTTGGAGCGCCACAGGGTCCAAAACTGATGAATTGCAGAACAGGAATTCAAATCAGTTTGCTTTTTTGCCAGGCCGGTAGAAGCTACCCAAGTGGGGATCAAAGCATCTGGGTATAACGATAAACCAAGAGAACTGGCTGACGCTATTGACTCAGGAGCATTCGTTTTCACATTCCAGCCCCATCCCACGTCACTTTTGGGCTTGTGAGGGTTAATTCTAGTGAGGCTGCTGAATTTTGTAATTAGTCACCTTGTTGGTCGAAATGTGCCTGTTTGTAATGCTTTATAATTGTAGCAAGCCTGGATCAATGCATTATGAATTTGCTGTTACGTTCGTAATTGATTGTCTGCATCTAAATAAGGCCATTTCTGCACGTGTGTTGAGTTGGTTGGTTTAACCTTTGAACAATCTGATGCTGCTGCTTCCCTCATCATCAGCACTGCAACAACTGTGGCCTTAGCTAGACCAGGCGAAATCCCGGGGTGAACCCCGGGATCGTCCCTGTGCATCCACATGATGCACAGGGGATCCCGGGATCAGGGAGGGATGATCCCTCCCTTGCCCCAGGATCTCGCCCTCCCCTTCGGGCCCGCTTTTTCTGCGGTCCTGGGGTGAGCCCAAGTCTACGGAACATGTGGTCCGTTGCCGTGGTTTGACCCAGCTCCACGTGATTCTTCACGCGGAGCTGGAAGCCGCACAGGGGGTGCGGCACTCCTCAGGGTTTGTGTGCTCCTTCCTCTTTAAGAAAAAAAATGGTGGGCGCGACGCCTCTCCTCCTGAGGTCGTTGTGCATCACGTGTAAACAGAGGACGGATCTCGCATTAATCACAATGCAAGATCTTCCGTCCTCCGTCGTGGACTATGAGGTAGGTCTAACTAAGGCCACAAACTCCACGAGGAGTAGGAGTAGGAGTCTGCATGTTCTTTTTGTTCATATTTTGGTGGTAACAGGCCATCACATGGACAGGCCATGTGAAAACAAGCAGGAAGGGGGTACGTAGCCAGATGATGAATGACGTCACATTGGACTACACATTTCCAAGCTATAGCTCCCAAGATTTTAACATTATGCAGGCACAAAAATTCATTTACATGGACCGAGATTTTGAATTAAAGGAGAACTCCTTTCCGAGCTAATATGGGTGAATTCATTACGTTCCGAGGAGACAACAACTTCATCTGTGCTAAGTTCCAGTGGGCTTTTAGATAGCTATAAGACTAAAAACCATATGATACAAATTATATGAACAGACCTCTAAACTGGCTTCCTGTCCACTCCCAGATCAAGAACTAACTCTTTGCCCTTACCTTGCCCTCTCCCCATGGTCAGGGCCGGCGCTACCATTAGGCCAACTGGGCAGCTGCCTAGGACGCAGACCTCAGAGGGGCGCAGTACTGCCCTTTCAGGGTCACAGTTTTATACAAATTAGCTGTTTTAAGAAAAAACATAATAAAAGGAAAATATAATAGTTCAGAAACTCTTCTTGAACAGCTGAATTGAAGTTGGCATTTTTTGGGGGTGGTCGTGCAAGTAGCTCGCCTTGCCTAGGGTGCAAAATAGTCTGGCACCGGCCCTGCCCGTGGTTCACCCCTCTTACCTCTCTTACCACTCTAAAACAATCTTGCTCATGACCTTTGCTCCTTCAGCGCCCTCATTTTCCATGGCTCCCTCAAAAGGCTGCTCTTTCTCCCCGTACTCTGTGAAGTGCCAGGCATAGTGATGGTGCTCTATCAACAAATACACATGTGAGAATGGTGGCACGCGCATCATTAACATTATATAAAAAACATGTTGCCCCCTACCTCTCAGTCACCATTCTTGCTCTTTTAATACCTTGACTTTTAAGATGGTGGGGGAGGGCAATTTTTTTCCGCAGAGAGGATCTTCCCCTCCAAGCAAAAATGGTATCCTTTTAAAAGCCCGTCAAAGGATCTGCTCCCCATGGCAAGCAAGCCAGGCACAAAGGAAAGCATCTGTGACATTGTCAGCGCATGATTGTCATTGTTGCTGATAACAGCTGAGCCTTAGCACATCCAGAATGGGAATTCTGTAAGAAAATGCATGTGGAACAACATCCAGATGAAGAACCAGAGTTGGGGTGAATGATTGTGAATAACTACTTCTGGTACATTTGCTTCATGTAAGCTGGGTTGTCAACTTCTGTGCAGACCCTGCCCTTCCTTACACCTTTAACAGCAACCTGACAACCAGATAATAAGCAGGTGACATTTTTCTTGACACGGAGATAACATGATGAGCGAAGGTTCACCTTCTTAATTTCTGTGGTTAGGGCTACTATTAGAGACACAGCAGTAGAACCAAAAGAAGACTCGGTAACTAAGAATAAGAAGACTTTAATAGCATCAGCACAAGCTTCTTCTTGTTCCACAGCAGAGAAAGAAAAAACAGGATTAGGGGCACTCTGTGTTTTTCCATATCAGTGCAATCATAGCAACAAAATCGTTATCAGCAGCAGCATTCACAACAACAACAAACCATGGAAGAAGCACTTCAACAAAAAGAAAAATCTATCTACATTTTCTGTAAAGAAAACTAATCAAGCCCATTAGATGAAGAGCTTGGTCAATAGCCATTACATTCTCATAAATGAATCCCTAGCACTCAAGAGTTAAATGCCCCTGAATGGAGACTTGCTGGACAGATTTGGCACAGACTAAAATGAGTTTGGATTTCTAAGAATGCGGCCTGTGGAATCCCTAGGCTGGGTGGAATCTGTGGACTTTTGGATTTATTTATTTTACTTTTTTAAAAAAAATTAAGCAAATTCATTTGCAGGAAAATATGTAAGTTTCTGCTGAGACATATCTCATGCTGGAAAATATATGTGGGCAGAAGTCGAATGGAATGGGGACAAAACGTTAAATGTTACGTACGAACATCAATTGTATAAATTCCTTATGGAATTATTTGCTTATTTTTCCACATAAGGGGTAGGTGGGAAATCAAATGTGTCTGTGAATGGATGCAAACAACACTGCACAATCCACAAAACACATGTGGGATGGATATCACAAAATTTGGACATCCCTACCTGGATGTGGGGGTCGCTGTGTCTGGACTAGTGGCAAATTCAAGGGTTTTCTGTTTGAGATCTTTTAGAGCTAGAGTGACCATATGAAAAGGAGGAGACGGCTCCTGTATCTTTAACAGTTGTATTGAAAAGGGAAGTTCAGCAGGTGTCATTTGTATGCATGCAGCACCTGGTGAAATTTCCTCTTCATCGCAACAGATAAAGCTGCAGGAGCTAAACTAGCTTGACCACATACAAAAGAGGGCAGGTCTCCTACAGCTTTAACTGTTGTGATGAAGAGGGAAATTCACCAGGTTCTCCATATGTACAAATGACACCTGCTGAAACTCCATTTTCTATACAACTGTTAAAGATACAGGAGCCCTGTCCTCCTTTTCATATGGTCACCCTAAGTTACTTAGTATAGCTAGTCTAGTGTGACCATATGAAAAGGAGGACAGGGCTCCTGTATCTTTAACAGTTGTATAGAAAAGGGAATTTCAGCAGGTGTCATTTGTATTCATGGAGGACCTGGTGAAATTCCCTCTTTATCACAACAGTTAAAGCTGCAGGAGCCCTGCCTAGAGTGATGAGATACAAAAGATTGTAAACTAGTTTACTGGTTATTCTCCCTTCCCTGTGCAATCCTGGGAACTGCAGTTCTGCGATAGAGGGTGAGGATCTGTTTGAAAGGGTATGGATGAAATTCATTGACTATGTAAACAAAGTAGAACATGGGAAAATGTCTCTGTCAGCATATACAGAGCTATAAGGAAAGGAAGTTCGCTTCTGAACCTGCTTAAAAGAAAATGTGGCCTGTAAACGGGTGATCCAAGGTTTAAGAGTGAGGAATAATGAAACAAAGTGTATTATCTAAGGGCCTTGCTAGACGAGGTCTTAGTGCGCTGTGAGGCCCAGTTTCCTTGCTGTGCGTCCAGATGACGCACAGGGGAATCCGGGGTCAGGCCGTGCTGAGACCTCATTTGAAGCGCCATAAGCGAAGTCGCTTATGGCACGGCTTTTCCGCAGCCCTGGCCTGGCTGCGGAACGTCTAGCAGGGTCCGTGGCTTTTTGCGGCTACTCGCGAGTAGCCGGTAAAAGCCACGGACTGGGCACAGTGCTCATACGAGCGCTGTGCCCATCGGGCCGGGGGGGATCCCGGGGGGGAGAGAGGGGCAGGGGGAAGGCCGGACCCGCCAGGAGAGAGGGGGGGAAAGCCGGACATCGGGGATGGCACAGGGTGGGGGGAAAGCCGAAGAGCCGGGGATGGCACGGAGGGGTGAGGGACGGACATCGGGGATGGGATGGGGGCGAGAGAAGGACAGCCAGGGATGGGATGGGGGCGAGGGAAGGATATTTTTTTAAAAAAAATCCCCACTTACCTTGTCTGGAGTCTTCAGGGCGCACGTGGCCCCTTTAACAACAACAACAAAAAAAAATGGCTGACGCTGCAGGGCTTCCCGAGTCCCTGCGCGTCGTGCGTGTAGGAGGCGGGGCGGCGCGCACTAAAGTTAGCGTGCCGTTGCCCCGCCTCCCTGCCGGCTTATCCGGCATAGTCTAGCAAGGCCCTATGTTAATGGATATCAGTATTAAAACCAGGTGGAAACTGAACCTGGAATGGATTGTAAATGTATGACTTATGTGACTTATGCACCAGAACGAAAGAACAATAAAATTTAAACATTAAAAAAAAAAAAGCATTCTGGTGTGTGTGCATGGGTGGAACAGGGGAAAAAAAGTCTGACTGGATGCCTGCATAGTGTGAGTTTTAAGATAGTCTGGATGATGGATGATAGTATGGATTGGGTTCTGCAAGGTAATATAATGGTTTCTGATTTCAATGCCTCTGGGCCTTCTAGGAAGAAGAAAGTAGTAGACAATCGTGATTCTCTATATCCATCTCTTAATTCAAAACTATCTGTATTCTGGCTAATCCAGACAGGTTCCTTGCTTAATAAAGGTATTACACTATGCAGAATTTGGAATCTTTCTTATGACCAACACAACTGCCTCTACTTTTAGTTATTCTTTCTACCAAGTATTTTCTGGGAAATTATCCCCAAAATCAATAGCTTTGGCTGGAGACTTTAATTTGAGAAAGCCCAAAATATAATGTTGACATTGCCTGTGATGTACACTGCTCCACTGTGGTTCCGTTTACGTTTTTGGAGAAAAACAAAACCTACTGAGAGCTGGGTCAAGAAAAACGAATGTGCAGCAATTCCATCCTTTCATCAGGTGTTTAAATGACTATTATCAGCACACAGTCTAAGTCTTCCTGCCTCTGAAAGCTATTGTCTGGGCACTGGCACAGAATACGCCCATTGAAAGAGGAGTATAGATTAAAGAGCTGGATGTATGATAGAGCTAGAGAAAATATGCTGTTTGCTCTTTATAATACTGTTCCCCAGTTTGAAGCTGCTACTGTGATGAAAAAATGCCACACTGGGTGAAATTCTCTTCTTTATTAACCCCTTAATGGTTCAGGAGCAGAATGTGACAGCCTGGGCCAAGTTGTTCTCTTTTGACTTGATTTTCCAACCTGTAAAAGAGGAATAATAGTGGCCTGTCTAGCAGGGCTGGTGCAAGCCTGTAAGGAGAAACAAGATGCAAAACTCTGTCCCAGTAATTAATAATCAGGCATGCAAGTGCATTGTTCCCCCTTGCTTATTGTGGTTTCTTGTCTGAGAAATTAAAATCAACTGCTCCCCATGTAAAACTAGATGCAGCGCATTATGAATCTTGGCAAGCCACTTTTGAACAGGATTTAATTACACACTCTCCACAGAGGAATTGGGAATTTAGCCTGTAGGATGCTCGGGACACCATTCCAGATGCTAAGTGTGTCCTGTTCTTATTGAGCTGAATGTGCCGAGTTCTCGGTATACCACAGAAGCACATCCTCAAGGTGAGCAAGGTCCTGCAGCCTGGGGTATGTGAATGATCCCTGGGAAAAGGTTAATTAAAGATGCAGAGATGCTGATTACACCATGTAATTATGCAAAGCCAGCATGCATGAATGAAAAGTGTTTGGGGGAAGAGAGAAGTTTCTGTTTGCTCATTCTGGAAGGGAAAGTGAAATGGAGCAGAACCCTTTTCTTCCGTACTGACATCGTTCATTCAGTCACTATTTCTAAGAATCTGGAACCTTTCAATCCCAAACTTTTGCATTCCCATGTTTCCCTCCTGGCCCTGTGTGCCTTTCTTCAAGTTGAAGGTTTATTGCAATTAATTTCCAACAGAGCAGCAACAAAATTCTTTCAGCAGTATAGTGCTATTATCTCACACCTGGTTGAAGCATCTGGTGACCATATGGAAAGGAGTACAGGGCTCCTGTATCTTTAGCAGGGATTTTCTGCAGTTGTCATTTGTATGAATGCAGCACCTGGTGAAATTCCCTCTTCATCTCAACAGTCAGAGCTGCAGGAACTCTGCCCTCTTTTGTATCTGGTCACTCTAGCAGGGCTCCTGCAGCTTTAACTGTGTGATGAAGAGGGAATCTCACCAGGTGCAGCATGCATACAGATGACACCTGCTGAAATTCCCTTTTCTATACAACTTTTAAAGAAACAGGAGCCCTGTCCTCCATATTTTTGCATTATCTGCCCTCTGGGCTCATGACTATTTCCTTCAGCCACCCTCTCTGGTCTCTGGCTAGTGAGGAAAGGCCTGTCAGATTCACATTGAGGGTGTGACTTTTGACAAGTCCTATTCCTCTTATGTCATGAACAGCAATCTGATACAGAAATGTTTGTCCTGATATGTAGAAGAAGTGATAGAGAAAACCTTATTTTCCCTGTGTCAGTACTGGAACAGTCAGTAAAAAAGAAAAAGAAAAAAGTGGCAACTGTAGTAGTGGAAAATACATTCCCTTGTTGAATATTTCCCTAAGGTGCTCTAGGACTACTGAATATTTCTCATTTTTTAAAATGTTATCCTTTATTTTGCAAGTTATCCCTTCTTCCTGAACAATGCAAGAGAAGATGAGGATTATTACTTTTCAAATTATTATTGCATTACTTATTTTAAAAGAATCCAGCTGCAGCAGCTACACATAGAATCCCGTACCAATAAAATAAATAAATAAATAAATAAGTAAAACAAAACATAGGCACAAGTACAAATAAGAGCATGGTCATATCCAGAGAATATTGATCCACTTTTGGCCATTCTCTGCTGTGGAATGAGCTCCCTAAGGAGGTTCGCTTGGCACCTACATTATATGCCTTTAGACGCCAGGTGAAGAACTTTTTATTCTCCCAGCATTTTAACAGTCTATAAATAAATGTTAACTTTGTGTTTTAAATTTGCAATTTTGCATTGCTGCTGTTTTTATCTGGTTGAGCTTTTATATTGTATTTTATATTGTGGTTTTATACTGTTGTTTTATACTTTGAATGATTTTAATTTTTGTGAACCGCCCAGAGAGCTCCGGCTATTGGGTGGTATAGAAATGTAATAAATAAATAAATAATCATTTGCAATGCTGGGAGATCCGCTGAAAGTTTTACCAGCATGAAACAAGACCAAACACATGTACCATATTCTCAAATTGAACAGTAGTATTGATTTCTTTCAGAGAGGATCAAATCTTGGTGAAGGCATATAGCATAAGAGCCAGATGTGATGGGTCTTTGATCACAAGACTCCTGACAGTTTCTTCAGGGCTGTGAAGCTCAAATTACTTGAAGGGCGACCAGGTATTTAATCAACAAGTAATGGTCTCAATTGCTGTAAAATGACTGAAACAGAGTTTGTCCTATGAGAACCTATCAGGCAGTTCAGTAGTCATATATACATACCCAGAGGAAGCAAATATCACAGATCCCTCTGAAAATGGAGGAAGGTTGTATAGGGTGACCATATCAAAAGGAGACCAGGGCCACAGCTAGACCTAAGGTTTATCCTGGGATCATCCAGGGTTCACCCCTGCCTGAGCACTGGATCCCCTGTGTGTCACCTAGATGAACAGGTTTGACACCTGGACGATCCAGGGATAAACCTTAGGTCTAGCTATGGCCCAGGGCTCCTTTTCTTTAACAGTTGTAGAAAAAAGGGCATTTCAACTGGTGTCATTTGTATGCATGGAGCACCTGGTGAAATTCCCTCTTCATCACAATAGTTAAAACTTCAGGACTCCTGCCCTCTTGACCAGATACAAAAGAGGGCAGGGCTTCTGCAACTTTAACTGTGATAAAGAGGGGATTTAACCAGGTGCTGCATGCATACGAATGACACCTGCTGAAATTCCGTTTTCTATGCAACTGTTAAAAATACATGAGCCCTGTCCTCCTTTTCATATGGTCACCCTATTAAGGCAGCCAGGATCCTGTGTTCCTTATGATGTGCCTTCCGATTATTTCCTTGTGTGATTCAGCCTTTCATGTGTGTTTGTGTGGGTGTGCACGCATGCATTTTGACAGAAGGATTTTTCTTTCCTTGATGTAAAGTGTGAAAAACATGACACACTTCTACTCTCATTTCGTGGTTCTCAGGGTCAAACTGCATGTTACATTAATTTTGTGGCATGAAGCTGAACCTTATCTTTCTTTCTACGCTGGAGTGGATGCCCATAGCCTGGATTCTGATTGGGACCACTGGAGGATAAACTTCCATCCAAGCCGCAAGATTCTTAAAATTCCACACACAGCCTATGCAGGGGTTAAGAGAGAGAGAGAAAGAGAGAGAGAATCCCCAGTGATGTCTATGGGGACTTTTTGCTTTTTTAAAAAATCTTGCATGGGGGAGGAGAATTTTGAGAGGCAAATGGCTTGCAGGGGAGATTTAATCCTCCCCTCAGAATACACGGTTGTCTAGACCTGCACATGCCTACTCTAGAGTAAAAAAGAAAAGTAAGGCTCAGCTGCACCCTATGCATTTAAAGTAGTTTGACCCCCTGCCCCAAACAAACCCTGCAGAGACCTTCTAAGATTCCAGACAGGCATACCTGGATATCAGCCAAAGCAACCATCTTCATCAGCAGAAATCCACCAGATTCTTTCAAATATTACAAGTGGTTCACTTACTTAGAGCAATGGGAGGACAAAAAAGGATAGTGGCATTGCTTCAGCTGCTTTGGCAGGAGAGAATGGGTCAAGGAGCCAGATGACACCATGGATTTTCTTTATGTAGGGTAATTATTCACCATGGATGGTCTAACCTGACAGCAACTTTACCCCTGAAGTGCCACCCCTCCAAGAATCAAACATGCTCACCATTGGCCCATCGGGAGCAGTGCCAGGCTGATGGAAGCTATGTGCAAGTAAGGCTATAATCCTAGCTGTACGCACTTGGAGGTAAATTAGGGTGACCATATGAAAAGGAGGACAGGGCTCCTGTATCTTTAAAGTTGCATAGAAAAGGGAATTTCAGCAGGGGTCATTTGTATATATGGAGAACCTGGTGAAATTCCCTCTTCCTCACAACAGTTAAAGTGCAGGAGCTATACTAGAGTGACCAGATTTAAAAGAGGGCAGGGCACCTGCGGCTTTAACTGTTGTGATGAAGAGGGGATCTCACCAGGTGCTGCATGCATACAAATGACACCTGCTGAAATTCCCTTTTCTATGCAACTGTTAAAGATACAGGAGCCCTGTCCTCCTTTCCATATGGTCACCCTAAATCCCATTTAAGTCAATATATCTGAGCAAAGATGGTTAGAAGGGGCTGTAAGAGCACAGGACTGTTTCTTAAAACTGTTGCATGATGTGCAGGCAGTGCCCAAGAACAATGGATGAATATCTTGGAAGCAGGAATGGGTGTGAATCTCATTTGTGGTAGTTGTTTTTTTTAAAAAAATATTTATTTATTTAATTACAATATTTATATACCGCATCCCATTTCAAATTTTGGAGTGGTGTACAAGATAAAATAAAATAAAAACAGAATAAAACACCTTAAAATAGATTTTTAAAAGAAGCAAAATGCAAAGTGAACCATGAGCTGTGGCTGTCTTTGAGCCATGGCTGTATTAAGAACTTATCCAAATTCATAAATTTCCTCATAAATGGAATGGCATGAACTTGAGGTTGATGTTTTTTTAAAAAAAAATCAGAATGTGTGAGAAAGCAAAATTCGCAGATTTGTCAATCCAGGTTGAGAACTTTGAGTACTTAGCTCCTAAAAGACTGGGTTTGAATCCCTATGTATTCAACCATGTTAGGGTTGCCACCTCTTTTTTCTTTTTTTTTGACAGGCTCATTTTTAACAGCTACATAATCAGTGTAGGCTGGTGGCTCCAGTATCCATGGGGCAATGAATCTGCTCCGGGCTTCAGTCCGAACTCTAAAGGTAGAGATGGGGGTGGGTGGGTTTCCGGTTCAATAGCTGGCATGAGAGCTCTTTTATGCAAGCCTGTCTATCACTGTATAGTTATAATGCTCACAGGAGAAAATGTTAGCTTGGGTTAGATAGCCATAAAATAAACGAAATATTAAAATGTTCATGTGAATTTTCTCTCCAGCATTTACTGAAGAAGCATTTAGCTACTGGAGTGGTTAATTTGAGCTGAAATACATGCATATTTTCCCCATGTTTTATCCCTCCTTCCATCTTGTATGTTTGAAAAAAATGGTGTCTTCCAGCCATAGAAGAAGTCCTTGACCCAAAGCAAACAAAGCACAGCTTACTCCTAAGTAAATGTGCCTAGGATTGTGCTGTTTATAAATTAATCAGTTAGATAAATCAATTAAAAATACTAAAGTGTGCCCCAAATTAAAAAAATTAAAATAATATTTTTTTTAAAAAAGTATAAGTTAATTAAGAAACTTATCTGCTGCCTGATTAATTGAGGGCATGTCTTAGTAGTTTTTTTTAATTAATCTAACTGATTAATTCATGAACACTGCAATCTCAGCACATTTATCCAGAAGTTAGATGTGTTATGTTCACTTTGGTGGTAAGGACTGATTCTGCATCTGCAGATGCATGGTGCTGAGCACAAAAGGGCTTAATTAAATTGAGTTTAGCCCTGGAGAAGAGCCCCAAACTCATTGAAGGATCAACTCTTTATTACCATAGTCCATGGGAAGAGTGCAACACACTGGGGGAGATTTGTATACTATGTACAAGCTATGTATATACTATTATGTAACAGAGGAAACATAAGTCTTCCCCAATTTTGTCATTCCTGGATAATGTCCCCCCCACCCCCAATTGAGATGTGTGAGCTCCATAGGGTGACCATATGAAAAGGAGGACAGGGCTCCTGTATCTTTAACAGTTGCACAGAAAAGGGAATTTCAGCAGGGGTCATTTGTATATATGGAGAACCTGGTGAAATCCCCTCTTCATCACAACAGTTAAAGCGGCAGGAGCTATACTAGAGTGACCAGATTTAAAAGAGGGCAGGGCACCTGCAGCTTTAACTATATACACCCAGAGCTCATGCATCTCACTACAGGAACATGAAGAGGGAGCATGGATGAGGACGGAGTATAGTTTCCCTCCCTCTTTCACTACTCTGGAAAATAATTCCCAGAGACCTGAAATACCAGGAGTTTATTCCAGCTCATTTATGAGCTCTCTGCAAGACCAAACACAAGTCATTGGCTCTCACCCTCAATTCTTTGTCCTTAAAGCAAGATCAATGGTCAGGGGCAGCCCTAGGCTAGGAGCTTCTCTAAATGAGTGATTGGCCACTTGCAGAAGTTTGTGGGTCCATTATAGGATATCGTTAATAGCCAGGATGTCTCCCACACTATCCCCTGGAAATTGCACATTTGGAAAAACCACAGATAATGTGGTAATATCGGTGGGAAACCCTGAGATCTCTCTATCTCTAGATGGCGCTGTCTTGCATGTGAAGGAGCCCATTGCAATAGTAAGATTACTGCAAGGAGGAAAGCCATAGTAAGGTGCAGGATTTTCCCTGTGTGTTGAGAAGCTCTAGCTTTCAGCAACTGGCATCCTAGGCAAGCCATGCAATCGGTATCCTCACCCTGAAACCCCATAGGCAGATCTGGGAAACATTTTGCCCCTAGTTTCCATTTAATGAGGCAACAGACTCCTACACACACATCTTCAGAAGCAGAATTATTATCATTTATAATAAAATACACCCAAAAGGAGTTTTTTGGGTTTTTTTTACAAACACTGGACCAGCACAGAAGAGAAGGTTCAATAAAAACAACACAGGAGACGAGCACAGCCCTCTGCTCTGTGAAAGAACAGCCAATCCACAATGCCAAAGAGAGGGGGCTGGAAGAAGGGTCCCAGTGGCATCCTCAGGGTGACAATGGCCAACAAAGTGTTGGTAGCCCCTAAGCTCAGCCCTCTGAGGGAAAAGGAAATGACTGCTCTCAGGGTGTGTGTGTGTGTGTGTGTGTGTGTGTGTGAGAGAGAGAGAGAGAGAGAGAGAGAGAGTGAGAGTGACTTCCTGCCTTCAACTGAGAGATCAGTGGAGCAGGAGAACATCCCGCATCACCTGAGGGAGGACCAGTCCCCGCCCCTTCCTATACCTGACACTTTTCCCTGATCACTAATTATTTGGTGGTTTCCCAACTTTTGTGCAGTACCCACCACCACCATTCTAAAAGGTTTATTTGCCTATGCTAAGAGTGTCTCTACATTAAGGAAAAAACCCATGCCTTTACCATTTCTTCTTGTTCTGGGGTCTTTCCATGTTGACCACATGATTTGTAATTGAAAACCTCCTCTCTTGTCAGTGCTCCATAAAGTTAAATAAAACAGCGCCATCTAGTGGCTTGTGATACCCTGTGATAATTTCAAATAGTGCATTATAACTAGGGATGTGCTCCGCTTCTCCTCGAACTGGAGAAGCAGGAGCGGAGCGGGGAGCTTCGCCTACCCTTAAGGCGGAGGCGAAGAGGATTGGGGGGCCGGTGGAGCGTGGCAAAGAGGATCGAGGTGAAGGCGGATCCTTCGCCTCGATCCGGAGCTCCGTCAGAAAGGTAAGTGGGGTTTACCGGGCCCTGCCGCTGTCGCTGTCACCCATGCGGCGACAGCGGTAGGGCCCGGTAAACTCCCCTCCCTCCTTTCCCTTACCTGCGTCCGTCCACGGTCCCTTGGCTTCTTCAATTGAGCCCGCAGCTCAACCAGGAAGTCTAGGCCGCACTTGCCACGGACCAAGAAGCCGAGGGACTGCGGACGGACGCAGGTAAGGCCCCCTCCCCCTTGGTCACTTACCTGGCTCTCCCGCCATCGCCGCACGAGCGGCGACGGTGGGAAGGCCAGGTAAACCGCTCTCCCTTACCTGCGTCCATCCGTGTAAACCGCTCTCCCTTACCAACTGCGTCCATGGTTGAGCCACGGGCTCAATTGAAGAAGCCGAGGGACCGTGGATGGATGCAGGTAAGGCCCCCCTCCCCCTTGGTCTCTGCAGGTAAGGGAGAGGAGGGAGGGGGGCCTTACCTGGCGCCACTCCCCTCCACTGTGGAGCTCCGCGGCGAAGAGGAGCGGACTATGGGCAGAGCGGAGTGGAGCTGGCCGATCCGAAATTTTCGGATCGGCCCGCGGGGGGGCTCGGGGGGTCCGTGCACACCCCTAATTATAACTGATCTTTTAAAATCAGCCACCCACCCACCACCAGAATGCCACCCTTGGGAGCTTCTTAGAAATGGAATTTGGCCCTGGGGATGAAAGGTATTCTAGCTTTGAAGGCTAGGAGCTTTCTCTCTTTTATAAAAAGCAAAAGCTCATCCGTAGCTACTCTGGCAAGAATTATTGAGCCTACAGAATCTGACTGCATTGCGAATCCCATTCGCCAAGGACTGCCTGCTGTAATAATCAGAAGTGATGGTAATCATGAAAGACTCCTGTGCTTTGCTTTTCCAGCCTTTACTCTCCAGAGCAAGAAACTGACAAGTAGAAGAAGAGTTCTTCTTGGGGCTGTGTGTGTGTGTGTGTGCGTGCGTATGTGCGCGCACACGCTCGTTTAGTTCTAAAGGCGGCCAAACACCTTCTAGCTGCTATTTGTAATGGCTCTGCTCTGTGGTGTATATAGCTGCCATATATATGTGTGTGTGTGTGTGTGTGTGTGTGTGTGTGTGTGTATAGAGATTGGTGTAAAATGACACAACAACAAAGCAATAAGGTGGTTCTGGATCCACTGTGGATGCAGCCAGTCTTAAGGTAAAATGCATAAGAGAGATAGAAAGACTGACAGCAGAGTATTTAAAAATATTTTATTTAAAAATACTTTAAAATATTTTAAAATACTCAGTTGATAGTCTCTCTCTCTCTCTCTCTCTCTCTCGTGTGTGTGTGTGTGTGTGTGTGTGTGTGTGTGTGTGTATCTATATATGTTTGAGACATAAAGTAAAGCCCTGTGCCAATGTCTGGAGCTGACAAATCAATTCCTATAAAAAGGGCGACGTCCTCACTGCAGGCTGGAATGTACACAGAGGTATTTGGTAAGGGGAGTTGCAATGCTGTGAGCAGCTGTCCTATTAATCTGATCTATTTCTGAGGCTGAGAAGTGTAGCAAATCCCTCGCGCCGTCTACTTGAGATAAACATTTCTCTTAAATAACTGATGGTATCGCTTTCCTCCCTGAGTATCCCACATCCTCACTCCGATTGAACTTGGAGTTTGCTCCAACTTAGATCCCAGTCAGTTTTTGCCTCTTGCCTGCCCTAGCTACCTTTATTCTCAAATGTACAGGAGCTTGGTTATAGTAATGGCTATTTGTAGTATCCATTCCACCTCCAAACCCCAGATCAAGAAGATGCTGGGTAGCTCTGCTAGACATTGGCATTGGCGGACAATGCGTCGCTGACGCTTATGATGTGGGCATCTCTGTGGTGACTTCTTTTTGGTCAGAAGTTACTGCCTGCATAAATTTTGTTCCTGGAAAATCTCTGATAAGTGTGGATGTTCATGCATTTTTAAATTATATTTCTGTGATGTGGGGATAAACAGACTGGCAGCAAAAGTGGGAGATCAAGGCCATAGCTAGACCTAAGGTTTATCCCTGGATCGTCCAGGGATCAAACCTGTTCATCTAGGTGACACACAGGGGATCCAGTGCTCAGGCAGGGGCGAATCCTCGATGATCCCAGGATAAACCTTGGGTCTAGCTGTGGCCCAAAAGGAGAGCTTAAGAGTTGCAAAGAGACTCATTCTTCACACCTGGAAAGACACACACACCCCAACTGCCTAT
Organism: Elgaria multicarinata webbii; assembly: GCF_023053635.1. NCBI lineage: Eukaryota > Metazoa > Chordata > Lepidosauria > Squamata > Anguidae > Elgaria > Elgaria multicarinata. Next base: position 191,951,274 of record NC_086171.1, read on the forward strand.
CATTTCACAGTCTGAAGATCTTACTGTTCTTGCTGCATTTGAACATATATCTTTCAGTTGTCAGTTTCATCGGGCTGCTTATATAAATACATGGATTGTTTATATTAATGTATATATTTAAAAAGCAGTGTTGGAAACTTTCTCTCTTTTTAAATTAATTGTTATAAATAGACACACTTTTTGTTAAGTTTTCTTGTTACTGATGTATGTTGTTTCTTCCTTTTTCGGTTTTATTTTGTTATATATGCATTTTTTAAAAAAAAATTGAAGGAAACCAGGGAGATCACACTTTATTCCAGTTCACAAACCATTTGAACTTAAAATGGATACTGTTGTTTTTATACTGTTGTTTTTATGTTTCTGATGGTTTTTAAATTTTGTATACTTTTAAAATGTTTACTGTTTTTAACTTTTGTAAACCGTCCAGAGAACTTCGGCTATGGGCCGGTATATAAATGTAACAAATAAATAAATAAATAAACTTATGCAGCTTGAAACTACGAACATGATAGGGAGGACTTAAAAAGAAGAAGAAAAAGGTTCTCACATTCTAACTCATGATCTCATTCAAAAAATGTGCTTTATGAAATGGGCATTTTTCAAAAAATAGTAATATACATTTTCACACTTTAGTCAATGGGGGAAATCTGTTTTGGGAATAGAATTGCTTTCTACATTTTCGGACTATCTGCGACATGTTAAGTGGTTTCAGTATGGCTGGTTAGGTTCTTGGGACGTTGCCATGATCTTGTTCCCCACCTGCTCCTCCTATATATTGCTACATAAATATGTATTCCAATAAAACCATGGTCCGATCTACACCAAGCAGGATATAGCACTATGAAAGCAGTATGAAAGGAGTATATAAGAGGCAGGAGCCACACGACTGCTTTATAGCAGTATTGAAGTGCACTGACAAGTGTTGGGACCCATTGACACATACCACATACCGCTTTCATAATGCTATATCTTGCGTGGTGTAGATCTGGCTCATGTCTCCTATACTCTCTCTTTGTAAGGAAACTGACCCTAAACCTCCCTTTGAACCTCCTCGCAGTTGGAGAAGTTGGGAGCATTCATGAAACAGGCAGGTTTGCAGGAGAGACCTTTGTTTATGAAACAGGCAACAGTCTTGCCTGAAACAATATGAGGAGTCACTTCTAAGGACTACAGATGCCAAAACACAAGTGCTGATTGAGGAGCTTTAGGAGTTTGTTCAAAACAGGAACTGCAAAATAAACAAACAACTTTTGACTAATGACATTAATATGATGGCTGCAGGAGGTGGATAGGTGGAGATCTCTGCCCTGCAGGATCCCACCTCTTCAAATTTGCTGTATGTAGCAATTTATCTTGCCCACTGGTTGCCACTCTGAACTAATTACCAGAGGGGGGAAGGGGGAGGGGAGGGGGGATGGAAAAGGAGCGGTGTTTTCTGCCCGTCCCATCCGCGTTCCTTCTCAACCCTCAGCTTATTAAGACTTGTGGGCTGTAACTCTATACCCACCTACCTGGGTTTATGCCCTATTGATCTCTGTGGGATTTACTTCTGAGTTAGTATAGTTAATAGTTACTAAACTTCAAGCAGACAGTGTATAATACAGAGGCAAACCTGTTGTTTTTTAAAATGATGCTTTGCGCTCTCTTAAGATGGTGCCGTCTGTAAAAATGAGATGCATGCTTTATGCATCGTTCTCTGTCATTTAATAATAGCCATTACATGGCATTTCAGACTTCAAAGATTTATTAAATCTGCTCCTGTTACCCAAGGGTAGGATTGATTTGGTTTTTCTTTTTAGTATTATTATTAGAAGGGCCTGAAAATGCTAGGGAAAGTAATGCAGTGCTCTGTCACAAATTCAGTCACCTCTTCTCTCATTACAGTTAAGGGAATTTGGGCAGCTCCAGGCTGTTCTAAACTTCTGGCATTTCAGTAGACAACACTTAACATTTGCCACAATGTTTTGTTTTCTAAATTGTAAGAATTGGTTTTAAAATGGGTTTCTGATAACCCCCTTTAAATCTGGATTTTAAAACATCAGCTTTCATATTCCAGTACTGAGGCCTTAGCTAGACCTACTGGTTAGCCCACGAAGGAGGAGGGAAGATCTCGCGTTGTGTTTATCGTGAGATCCCTCCTCTGCTTACATGAGACACGCGACGACCTCAGAAGGAGAGGCGTCGTGCCCGCCATTTTTTTAAAAAAAAACTTAAAGGGGCAGCAGCACATGAACGCTCGTGTGCAAACAGTAAGTATTTTGTTTAATTTAAATTACTTTCCCCACTCCCCCCACCCTACCCCCGATGGGTGCAGCACTCCTAAGGAGCGCTGTGCCCCGTGCATGGCTCCCGGCTCCTCATGAGGAATCGCACAGAGCTGGGTCACCCCACAGCGCCTGGCCACACGTTCCACGGTTTCGGGCTCAGCCCAGGACCACGGAAAAAACGGGGCCAAAGTGGAGGGCACAATCCCAGGGCAAGGGAGGGATCATCCTTCCCTGATCCTGGGATCCTCTGTGCATCATGTGGACGCACAGGGACAATCCCGGGGATCACCCCAGGATAAAGCCTCATCTAGCCATGGCATGAGTATTTGGCCAACATTCAAATTGGTATATCTCTATCTAGCTATCAACTATCTATCTATCATCTAGATCTTGTTTTGTATCTAATATTTAACCACAAGAAGTCACAAGAATTCAAAACTCTGCATGGTAGTGATCATGCTGTACGCCCACATGTGGCAGCATATGCAGATTCCCAGCTCATTGTTAGTGAGGAAAAAGGTGAAAATATGTGGTCAGGTATTTTTACTTGCACGACTCTTTATTGTGTGATATAGCAACCATCGACTATCCCTTGCCAAAATGGAAAAACAAACAGAACAAACCTGATACCTCTGGTCTTTAGCTATTCCATTACTCACCAGGTGGGAATCTACACTGGTGTTATTCTAATGTTTTGAATGGGTTACTGTGACGCACAGTGTCACGTGACCCTGGGTCTCCAACGTTGCAAATGAGTTCTACTTACTGGTTCTATTTCTTAGTTCCAGCGTGGCTACAGATTCATGTGCCTCATCCTACCAGTAATTCTCCTCTCCGTTTCTCAGAGCTGCTGGGTTTGCTCTGCCCACTTCCTGTTCTCCTTCCTTCGCCCCGTTTGCTATCTTATCTGCTACAGCAGATAAATCACACCAGCCTTATACTGTGCAATCACTGCCAATTGCATGCAAAGGACTCAGAAGTTTTCCACCTTAGAATCTGCTTTTATTGTGAAGTACTCCCATGCATCCTGCCTTAAAATTTGAATCAAATTGGGTCATCGGCTGATTTTTTTTTAACATTTCCCCCCTCTTTGCAAAGGAGCTGAGGAGTGCTCAAAGGATCACTGCAGCTCCGTGCAGGAAAATTAACAAGGGTCTCTTGCTCCCAGTCCAAAACTCATGACCAGGGGGGCTTAAATAGGGCTGCTGCTAAAACTTTTCAATTTGGTCTCCCATCCCAACCCTGACCAAACCCTGCTTAGCTTCAGCAAAGTGGCTGGCTCTTATGCACTCAGGCTATTCCCTGGGACTTGCATTAAGATGTTTTGGGAAGGGGTTTGTGTGTGCTTAAGACTATTGCTCTGCCCTGCTGGCTAGGAATGAGGCAGGCCATGGGCAGAGCAAACCCAGCAGCTCAGAGCAACCCAGAACAACGGAAAGGATTTAACCATGTGTCCTGCAGTAACATTACAGCTAAACGCTAGTATGCCTCGTGATTCAGAGAACCGATACAGAGAACCACGTTAGAAAGGGACACTAGCAACGTTTTATTTATTTATTTATTTATTACATTTTTATACGGCCCAATAGCCAAAGCTCTCTGGGCGGTTCACAAAAATTAAAACCACAATAAGACTAGTGTAGATTGGCCCCAGGTGAAGCCAAACTGACGCTTTCAGTTTTGAAAAGACAAATGGGGCTTGCAACCAAATGTTGCAGTCTATCGTCACCTTCTAACTGGAGCGCTCCTGATTTGGGTTCCATTAGCCAGCCAGCTTGCTATGCCTTCTTCCTTGATATTCCACTCCATCACCAATTGTGTACTTTTTCCAACTGACACTTAGGGCTCATCTACACCAAGCAGGATATTCCACTATGAAAGCGGTATATAAGAGGCAGGAGCCACACTACTGCTTTATAGCGGTATTGAAGTGCATTGCAGGATCTACTACTGTTTTATAGTGGTACTGAAGTGCACTGACAACTGTTGGGGCCCATTGACACATCTACCCCGAGCAAGATATAACACTATGAAAGCGGTATATGGTATGTGTCATAGGCCCTAACAGTTTTCAATGCACTTCAATACCGCTATAAAGCAGTAGTGTGGCTCCTGCCTTTTATGTACCGCTTTCATAGTGCTCGGTGTAGATGAGCCCTTGACATTCCATGGTTACTTCATGCTCAGTCCTCATTTAGCATTTTTTAAAGGACTTTTGCCCCTTTAGGAACAAAGCATTTGTTTATGTCAGCACTCACCACTTGAGCTTGCTATTATTTGAAAAATATATGTTGGAACTGGATTTTTTTTTTAACTAAGCACGTTTCTCTTTTGAGTTTTGTAACTTACGGTAATTGAAGATTTGAGGTTTGCTGGTTGCTAAATCTGAGGATGTTTACTATAGAAATTATGAAACCATATTCAAGCTTCATGGGTTGAATTAGCAAATTTAGTTTTGACTACTTTGAAAAGCTAGAAATAACCTAGCACCTGCTCAGCTAAGTTAGAATTAACTTTAATGTATGCTATGTTGAGCCCTCATTTCTTATACAGAATATATGCAATTGACTTGATTAGAGCAAAGATGGGTAAAGTTCTGATATGAATAAAACATTACTGAAAACTGAGTGCACACATGTGTGTCAGACTGGAAAGACAGAAGGATCGTTGTCTGGGTGTTGAAATACAGAGAAATGATTCAATGTAGGCTGAGAGCTAGAGAAACGTGAGAAAAGGGTCAATCTGATCTATTAGGTGAAGGAAACTAGGGCTGTGCAGCCACCCCCCCCAATCCGCCTTGGAGGCCGATCCGGAGCCCCTGAAGCAGTCCTGATCCCCCTCGGGGCTGCCTTCGGGGTGCCCTATCCATCTTGGCACCTAAGCCAAGGCGAGATTTGGACCCTCCAAGGCGTCTTGGAGTTTTCTGGGTGCCGCCTATGCAGCCACACTGAGCACCCAGCACCCAGAAAATGCTCCCACCCCACCCCACCAGTCTCCTTACCTGCTGCCTCTGTTGCCGTTGCCATCTTTCTTCTGGCAGCTTCTGGTGCCACCGGCGGAAATGACCGGAAGTAGGCTGCACAATTTTAAGATATTGCACGGCCTCTGCTGATTAGTACCTCTATGGTCACCACAAACTATGGTGCAAAGAAGGAATGGATCCTGTAGGAAAACACTAGGGCCTTAGCTAGACCTAAAGTTTATCCTGGGATCATCCCTGGGTCATCCCTGTTCATGTAAATGACACACAGGGGATCCCGGGAGCAGGCAGGGACGACCCCAGGATGATCCTGGGATAAACCTTAGGTCTAGCTGAGGCCTAGGTCTATACTATCCAATCTCTGCTAACAGGTATCAGATATTTTCTAGTGTGGAATATGCTAAACAATATTAATAAATCAGTGTGAGTTATAACAACAATAAATTCCACCTCAGACAATAATCATCTGCCTGAATATCCGATGGTTACATAACATTAGGACTTGTTACACAGCTGTACACAAGCAGCGTCTCAAAATTCTCCACCCTATTTGTGGGCCGAGAAATTGGGGCAACAATTTCACCGAATTCCTCCAGGGGGAGGAGAAATTACCCAACCATTTCTCACAGGAGGGCGTCACTATTGGCGAGGTTTGTAGAACAGCTTATTTCTTTTCTTTACTTAAGGGTTTTTGGGTTTTTTTGCACTGCCACTGCAAAGGGCAACTGCATCAAGTGTGTTGGCAGCCTGGCCCCCCATTTTGCATCCTCTGCAATGCCCCATATACCTAGCCTCACTCCAGGGCATTGAGGGGAGGGAATGCAGCCACCCTCCAAAAAATAACAGTGAAGAAAATGTGGAGAAAATTCCGAAAGGTGTGCTTTAATTTCTAGGAGGTAAGAGAAGAAAAATCTCAGGGATTTCCTGAGTTTTCTTTCCCCATGAAATGGCTTCCAATTTTTTTGCCTCATTGTCAGGGCATTTTACAATTTATTTTGAATGTGCATTGGTGGTGTTTTTGACCTTACCTAATCTAGGGTGACCATATTTTGGAAACCAAAAAGGAGGACAACATGGTCGCCATGTTAAAATTATTTTTAAAAAATAATTTTAAAACCGCAAACTTAAAAAAAATAAAAATCCTAAAACTCAATGGTTGGACAGATCTGTTTCAAACTTGGCACAGCTAAAGTCCTTGTTAAGAGCAATCATGGTGCCAAGTTTCATCGCTTTATCTTTAAAAATTACATTTTTTAAAAAAAATTAAATCCTCAATTTTTAAAAAAATTCTAAAAATCAATGGATGAACAGATCTGTTTCAAATTTGGTATGGCTAAAGCTCTACCTAAAAGATATCATGGTGCCAACTTTCATCTCTTTATCTTTAAAAATGACGATTTTAAAAATAATAATTTTAAAACCTCAATTTTTAAAAAATCCCTAAAAAAATCAATGGATGAACGGATCTGTTTCAAATTTGGTATGACTAAAGCCCTTCCTAAGAGCTACCATCATGCCAAGTTTCATGACTTTATCTTTAAAAATGACAGAGTTATAAGCATTTTTGTTAATTCCCATTAGAACAGCTCTTTGGGGGGAAATCCGGATTCCCCTCCCCCTCCTGGATTTGTCATCAAAAACCCGGGCAAATCCGGGTAAATCCGGTCATATGGTCACCTAGCTAGACCTAAGGATTATCCCAGGCAAATGGAGGGGGTCTTCCTGCCTGCTCCCGGGATCCCCTGTGTGTCATTTGGATGCACAGGGATGATCCCGGGACAATCTCGGGATATAGGCCTGGTCTAGCCATGGCCAATGAGGTGGTTGAGGGTACCGTCTATATTCTTCTTACGTATCTCACCATAGCTCTAGACTCCCCGCTGCCTGCACTTCCTGATGTCTTCCCCGTGAGTGGGAAGTGAAGAAAGCCAAGAAGGCTACAGGCTGTCAGAGAGATAATTGTACAATGAAAAACAGGGCACTTGTGGCCACTCCTCAGCCTTCTGATAAGCAAGGTAAGCACAAAAACCTTGAACCAAACCCATTAGAATTTCCCTGAAATTTCTTCTCCTTTGAATTCCTCTTCAAAAGCAATTTCTTTTCTATCAAATTGAATGAGACTGGTCGAAATTCTCATGGGAGAAATTTTCAGCACAGCACTAGTCTAAACATGCATAGGATTGCACTTTTAATGGCGTGGGATTCCTGCACCTGAAGGAGCGTGTATCGCTGTATCACCCCACCCTCTTTCAAAGCTTTTAAAACTTGATTTTGTTCTGACTTTATACTGTTAGTTTTACGCTACCCAGTGCCTGTTTGCTTTCTCTTCCCCTCCTTATTGTTTTATCATGGTTTTATTAGAATGTAAGCCTATGCGGCAGGGTCTTGCTGTTTACTGTTTTACTCTGTACAGCACCATGTACATTGATGGTGCTATATAAATAAATAAATAAATAATAATAATAATAATAATAATAATAATAATAATAATAATAATGGTCCTCAACCAATGCTGTCCTCAAACAGCCTCATCTATTTGCGGCACGACTGATAGCAACTAGAGAGAGTTTTTAAAAAATGGTGTAAAATTGTTTTGCACTGCATTGATGGCTTTGTAGCAGATAAAATGGTTAAATGTTAATACAAATTAAATGTCAAAGGCATACATGTTATAAATGTAATAAATCTTTTAAAAAAATAAAAATGTAACCTCCCCCTCCTTCTCTGGTGCCCCAGTTGTAGAATTCCCACCCCAATGTGTCTTACCTGGTACCAACCTTGTTAGCCTTTAGGCACCAGTAGGGTGACCATATGGAAAGAAGGACAGGTCTCCTGTAACTTTAATGGTTGTATAGAAAAGGGAATTTCAGCAGGTGTCATTTGTATGCATGCAGCACCGGGTGAAATACCCTCTTCATCACAACCGTTAAAGCTGCAGGAGCCCTGCCCTCTTCTGTATCTGGTCAAGAGGGCAGGGCTCCTGCAGCTTTAACGGTTGTGATGAAGAGGGAATTTCACCCGGTGCTGCATGCATACCATTGACACCTGCTGAAATTCCTTTTTCTATACAACGGTTAAAGATATAGGAGACCAGACATTCTATCCACAGTCACCCTACTTTAGGCACCAGGCTAAACTGTCCTTGTTCACTCAGACATTGGAAGTTACTGTTGTTTGTCTTTTCCCTGCTACTCATCCACGATGTTTTGTGTACTGTATTTTTTATCTAGAAATTGTGTATATATATATTTAGTGATTGTAAACCACTCTGGAATCCCTTTGGATCAATATATTTTTAAGGAAATAATGTAGGAAATAAATGCTAGCTCCCAAGGAACGCTTTGTTCTATACTTTGAAGGAAATGTTACGATGACATGTCAGCCTAGGCTAGCCTTCCCCAACATAGTGTCCTCGAGATGTGTTGGACTAGGGTACTGGGATTTGTAGTCCCAACACATTTGGAGGGCAGCAGATTGGGGAGGCTGGCTTTGGCTATAAAGGCTCATTAAAGCAGGACACTTGAAGTAGCACTTGCATGGAAATAGCTTGAGTGGAGATTAAAAGGACTTCCATCAAGTTTAGCACTGCGGCAGTGGTCACCTTTCCCAAGCATTTATCTCAAGAATGTTTCTGGGGATTGGAAGAAAGTGGTAAATAAAACCTTGGCTTTAAGAAGCCAGAGCAACCTTTTAGGACCCCTCTGATGAGTGTTTTTTGAAAAGGTGTATGAAGTTCTGTGCCCATGTAGACGCTAATGGGACTGTCATTATTTATCAAGAGTTTCCGGTATAGGAGCCATTTCAGATGGCATCTAGCTTAATTAGAGTTGTGTGCAAATGGGCTCTCAAAATTCTCCATTAAGAAATTGGAAAATCAATTAGCTTCTTGAAACTAGCCATTTATAGCTCACTCATTACTGGTTACTCATGGATGCTCATGGGTCATGTTGACAATGGCATCAGCTTCCTGCATCTCTCCCACTCATTTTTTCAGTTTTAGCCTCAGAAAACCCGACTCTTCTGAGGTTGTGCTATAAAATGCTCACTAGAGGGCATTGTCCCATTGAAATGTACAGGCCATGTGGTTGCTGCTCTATTCTCTGTGTAATTGTGCTTGTTTCAAATGCAGAAGAGAACCAGGAAGAGAGCAATGGTAAGGAAATACAATCCCCCTGCCCCATCTGAAAGTCCTCAATTTCACTAAATTTTTCCAGGGGGAGGAGGAATTCTCCAACAGTTTCTCACAGGCAGGGCCCACCATTGCTGGGAGTTGTGGAACAACTTCATTCTTTTTCCTAAGGTTTTTTTTTCTTTTTTCTTTTTACACTACTACTGCAGCTGGCAACACCACCCAATTTTGCATCCTCCATAATGCAGATGTGCAGGGGTTGGGCTGTGATGTATCTAGCTCCAGGAAAGAAGTGCCCAAAATTTGTCCTCCAATTTCCTGGGAGTTTTGTGTCCTCATTAAAGAGGTTTCTGTTCTCAGGGCATTTTATAGCTTATCTTGAATTTCTTTTGGTGAAGTTTTTAAGCTTAATCTCTTTGAGGTGGCTTAGGGTAGTGTGTGTGTGTGTGTTATTACACACCTCAGTTGCTCTGCAGCTTTCCAGGCTGCCTGCACTTCCTGTTCTGAAAGAGACCCTATGGCAAGAATTACCTCATGAGATCTTCCCTTGGGCTTTAATTGAAGTGCAGGGAGCCAAGGAGGCCTCAGGCTGCTGGAAAGATGATTGTACAATGAAAGACAGGAGACTTGCTCACATTCCTCGGCCACCTCTAATAAGCTAAGGACAAGAATCCAAAGCCCAAACCATAAGAATTTCTCTGAAATTTTCTTCTTGGTATTTCTTTTTGAAAGCAATTTTGTTTCTATCAAATTGAAGTAGAATGCTCAAAAGAAACATGGCAGAAATTTTCACCACAGCGCTGTTTAATCCACTGCCTGGATCCCCTGCATTCATATTACACTGACTTTGCTTTTAAAGTTCCCAAAACAGGAGTGCTCCAATGCCTTTAGGCAGGCATGGGGGATGTGTGAAGCCTTTACATGTTGCTGAACTCCATCGCCTAACATATCTCACCACTGGCATGCTGGCTAGGACTGATGGGAATTGCAGTCCAACAACATCTGGAGGATCACATGATTTCCACCCCTGCCATAACAAGCTGCTCAGAACTTTGTTTTACTATTTTCTATTAGCATCAGTCAAGCAAATCCAAGGGCACAGGTCCCAGGGCATGGTCTGAAAGCACATGATGCCACCACTGTGCTGCAGCTAAGCAGGTCTGGGTCTGGTGGTCAGTATTTGGAGGGGAGACCACTTGGAAACACCATGTAGCCACCTTGAGTTCTACAATGGAAGAAAGGTGGGATATAAATATAATTTAAAAAATGAAATTAGCTTTGTGGATAATATCAAGCTCTGTTTGGAGCCATCATCTCCAAAGGAGATGGAAGGATGCAGACAAACTGGAGGCTGTTCAGAGAAGGGCAACGAGGATGATCAAGAGTCTGAAAATAAAGCCCTATGAGGAGAGACTGAAAAAACTGGGCATGTTTAGCCTTGAGAAGATAGATGGAGGGGAGATATGATAGCACTCTTCAAACACTTGAAAAGTTGTCACACACAGGAGAACCAGGATCCCTTATCGATCATCCCAGAGTGCAGGGCACGGAACATTGGGCTCAAGTTACAGGAAGCCAGATTCTGTCTGGACAACAGGAAAAACTTCATGACTGTTAGAGCGGTATGACAATAGAAGCAGTTACCTAGAGAGGTTGTGGCCTCTCCCACACTAGAGGCCTTCAAGAGGCAGCTGGATGGCCATCTGTCAAGAATGCTTTAAGGTGGATTCCTGCATTGAGCAGGGGGCTGGACTTGATGGCCTAATAGGCCCCTTCCAACTCTATTATGCTGTGATTCTATGATCTTTGCACTTTCTCCAAGGATGCCATTCAGGTGAGTTCCCTTTGCTCCAGATTTCGCTTCAGCATCACACATGCATCACCTGCCAGTGCCAGCCATGGTGGAAGAATCCCCAAAGATTTTGACATTTGCACCCACAGACAACTACCAGCAGCAGAGGGAGCATCTCCTAGATTAAAAATGACATTGTGTCAATTTCTTTAAAGGGTGAACAGACACAAACAGGGCTGTCGGTACCTTCTGCAGAGTACATTGTTTACATTTAAGCAGCTATTCCCAGTTTACTTTTCTACAAAAAGAAACCGCATCGCTTCACCAGAGTTAGATCTGTACCACAGACCTCCTGCTTGCTCGATGCACACCTGCTGTGCACTTGACCTTCAAAGTAGCCTCTGCACCTCACCATACAGATGCCGCCTGTCCATCTGCACTGCAGGTGGGTTTGGATGTTCAGGCAGCATCGCAGCTTGAATGCTGTTAGTATGCAGCTGGTCTGGTTCCACATCCTACCTATTGAAATCAGCATGCTATCATTCTCCGGGCTTCAGCTGCAATGGGGAGTTCCATGGTATCACTATGAGCTGCTTTGTGCAATCAGCAGAACCACACAATGTACTAGAACTGTGTCCGCTATTCACCCCGTTCACCCACTGCTATTTTGGGGGACTAAAAAGCCTTTGGATGTTGTTGATGTGACCTATCCTGCCCTGCCCCCATGCACACACTCTCCAAACTATTAATTATTGAGAATGTACATTACCCCCACAAACCTGTTCACTAACACTGTTTCCCCTAACATTTAATTCATGCAAACCTCTGCTATGCTCCAACCCCATGCGCGGTCCAGATGGATGTGAGGGATGTGTACAGCATGTGATACTGCTTTGGTGCCTGCCCTGCCCTCCAGTTAAGGCTTCATCGTAGAACCATCCCAGCCAATCAGGGATCAAGTCATAAGAACATAAGAAGATCCATGCTGGATCAGACTGAGGGTCCATCTAGTCCAGCACTCTGTTCACACGGCCAACCAGCTATCAGCCAGGGACCAACAAAGCAGGACATGGTGCACCCTCCCACCCATATTCCTGAGCAACTGGTCCACACAGGCATACTGCCTCAGTTCCTGGAGGTAGCATATAACCACCACGGCTAGTAGCCATTGATAGTCTTCTAAGTAGACATTGTTAGCTTTCTGGTAGCCACTGATAACCTTCTAGTAGCCGTTTATACTCCAAATGTGATTATGTCATTGAGGTGCAAGAAAGCCTAACTACAGCAAGGTTTCTTGAATAAATGGAGATTTTCATTCCCTTTCACTTCAATCCCTGCCAATTGCCAAAAAGAGGGGGGGGGGCAACTGTTGGCCTGATGAAAATGTTTACAATACTTCTCCCCCTCCTTTTATCTGAGCCTTACACTGTATCTGTTACAGAATCATACCAGTCTAGACTGCAAGTGTTATTTTACATATAAAACTATTTGTAGATACAAGATTAGCATGTCAGAAAGAAAGTTCTAGTCTATCCTTCTTCCAACACGGACATTCTGAACATGCAGGAAGGTGTGTGTGTGTGTTAGTTATGGGAAGGAGCCCTTAACTAAATCCTGCCTCTGCCACCTGCACTCTAGTGGAACAATCCAGGAACAGAGACATCATGTAAGTCTGCTGATTGTGTATTTTGCCTCTGAGAGAAATAGCTGGGATTTCAACTGTAAAGGCTCAGAAGCATCAACTGAGCAGCTGCCTTCTAAATATCTTTGCTTAACACACACATCATTTTGCTGCGTCCAACGTTTTTAAAAGAACGTCTCAGAGCTCAGGACTCTCTTCTACCCTAATATTTTATGCACGCTCAGCTTTTGATGTCAACTTGCTTTGCTTATTAATTAAATCCCAATCAGAGAGAGGATGGACAACTTGAGGGAGGCTGGTGGTTACAGCTGGTTAGATATAAAAGCTGGTTACTGCTGAGGAGCCATTATTTTCTCACACACAAATTCCCCCATCTCTCCCCCACCCCCACAGACACCCTTGCTACTTCAGCATATATTTAAGTCCTGCAGTTCCTCCACATTATACGTACAGATATTCAATTCATTCTGGCTACAGCATCCAATTTAAATGTATTTTCCAACCAATGGGAAGAACTTCTAGTAGCAGCAGTGGTAACATGAAGCTAGAGGCCCAAGACATCACTGTGAGGATTTCAAGCTGCCCTGGGCTTAGGCAACAAGAGGAAATTACTTTAAAAAGACAGAGGGCATTTCTATATGTGGCTTTTATCCCGCGCCTTTACCAAGGCTTCTGCTTTCAGACTCTTTGTGGGATGAAGATCGGCTTTTTTACATGTGCTTTTTTCCCTGGTTTTTTCTCCTTCTTTCCCTGCCTTTCTATATGTTTCATTATACAACCACTAGATGGCAGTGTGTTATAGTGGAATTGTACAACTACATGGAGGGTTTCATGGCACCATTCAAGATATACCAGATTTTCCTCATTAGGAAAAAACAACAACTCGTAATAATGGTTGCAAAGCATGGGAGAGGCCATGATGACATTGTGTAAAGGACCTGCAAACTACCACAAGTGTGCAGTCACGAGCCCACAATAAATTGCCTTCAGCTGGAACTCTTTATCTGCCCCAGAGCTAGCACCACAGAGAGACTGTATATTTGATGTCACAGCCCCACCCCCAACCATGAGGTCAGAGGTCAGCTCAGGCTCCCCTGGGTCATAGCTTCCACCTCAATATCACCTACAGCAGGATATACACCAAGCAGGATATAACGCTTTGAAAGCGGTTTGAAAACAGTATGTGGAATGCGTCTATGGGTCCCAACAGTTGCCAATATCGTTATAAACCCTTATAAAGCAGTAGTGTAGATCCTGCCTCCCATCATTCGTAGGCAGCATAGCCAATGATTAGAGATGTTGGGAGTTATATTACAACAACTGGACAGCCATAACATGCCTAGCCCTGCTGTAAAAGTGCACTAAGTTATAGTTTATCCAACCCTACGTATTTTGATTAATGTTTTCTTTAAAGGGACTGTAAAACAAAAGCACTTGTATTTTCCACATGCTCTCTTTGTTACAAACTAATTCCCCACTTTTGAAAGAATAAGTTACAATATAGTGCACTTTAAAAGTTCTCTCCCTCTCTCCTCTCATTCTTGCATTGGTGGCTTTCTTCATTTTCTTCTATATTTCAGCACAGTGCAGGGACAGTCCATAAATGGGTAAAGAAACACAATTATTCAAGGCAGGCAAATTGATTCAGAAAAACCAATATGCTTTGGGTAAAATAAAACTAAGGAACATCCAAAATGATCCAATGGAATAAAGAGATGAATACTCAGAATGCTGAAATATATGTAGTTTTATTCCGAGAAATAGTCCTACACGTTTCAGTCATGAGGATGGATCTTCTTCAGGGGGTTAGCTTTTATATATAAATGCCTCCAGAGATCTCTGACAAAGATTGCAGGATCCCTGAAGAAGACCTCTGCTGAAATACGCAGAGGTATGCAAAATTATGAATGGTGTGGAGAATGTGGGTAAGGAGACATGTTTCTCCCTCTCTCATAATACTAGAACAATGGGGCATCCCATGAAGCTTATTGGTGTGAGATTCAGGACAGATAAAAGCAAGTCCTTCTTCACACAGTGCACAGTTAAACTATAGAATTTGCCACAACATGTAGTGAAGGCCACCAATTTGGATGGCTTTAAAAGTGGTGTGGATAAATTCTTGTATCAGAGGCAGTAAGTGTATATATCTATATCTATCTATCTATCTATCTATCATCTATCTATCTATCTATCTATCTATCTATCTATCTATCTATCTATCTGGGGGACATTGGTGGGAGGGTGCTGTTGCACATGTGACCTCTTTGTGGGTTCCTCTTCGGTAGCTGGTTGACTACTGTGTGAACAGAGTGCTGGACTACATGGACACTGGTCTAATCCAGCATAACTCTTCTTATGTTCTTATGGATATTATATATATATATATATATATATATAGAGAGAGAGAGAGAGAGAGAGAGAGAGAGAGAGAGAGAGAGAGAGAGAGAGAGAGAGAGAACCATGAGTTACTTGAGAGGAAAAGAAGAATATACTTGTAATAAATAAAGAGTACCATCTTGCAAATAAGAAACGTGCTTCACTTTAATGCAGTTTTGTCCATATTCATGTCACTGATCCAATGGCAAGAAGAAATATTGCCCCTGCCTCTCCCCAAATCACATCAAGCCACTTTAGATTGCAAATATATACAAGCTATTTACAGGACGCATGTCACGGAGACATTTTATCCACCACTGGTGTAGCTGCCTGGACAGAAAAAGATGGCAGCCAACAGCAACCTACAGGCACAGCAACAGCACACCACACGCAGCAGGATACAAACAAAACAGCATTTATTCCCATGGAAATTTACTGTAGGGAAGCCAAAATGTTTTAAAGTACAATTCAGCAATAACCATGAGGACTGCAGCCACACTTAAAGCTTTAGGACAGTGTTGAGCAGTTTCTGGCACTCCAGATGTTTTCACAAACTGGGAAAAAGAAGGAAATTCCAGATGCTGAGGATTTTTTTTTAAAGTAGGCCAAACACATTTCAGACGATCCTTTCTCGGGGACCTGTTTTCTACCATGATTCAACAATACAAGGGACATTCTAGGGAGGGGGTCATATCTCAGTGGTAAGAGCATCTGCTTTACATGAAGAAGGTCCCAGGTTCAACTCTTGGCAGCTCCAGGTAGGGCTGAGAATGAATTCTGCCTTAAACCCTGGGGGGCTGCTGCCAGTCAGTGTCAACCATCCTGGGTTAGCCTAGATGGACTAATGGTCTGACTCAGTATAAAGCAGCATCCTATGTTCCTATGAGTGTCCCTTGTATTGGTGAATCATTGCAGAAAACATGACCCTAGGGAAGGATCTTCTGAGACACATTGGACCCACATTATATTTTAAAATCCTCAGCATCTAGTGCAGCCTTCCTCAACCTGGGGCGCTCCAGATGTGTTGGACTGCATCTCCCAGAATGCCCCAGCCAGCTGGCTGGGGCTTTCTGGGAGTTGTAGTCCAACACATCTGGAGCGCCCCAGGTTGAGGAAGGCTGATCTAGTGTTTCCTCCTATTTTTTTCCCTCCAGGTGTTTTGACCTACAACTCCCACCAGTCCTTGCCACAGTGGAGGCTAGTGGCTCTGATGACAGTGGGGCTATGAATCCGTTGCAGGTTTCAGTCAGAACCAATCGGAACTCTAAAGAAGCTAGCTTCCTTAGCATTCTGAGTGGTTCTGGCTGAAACCCAGAACAGATTTATAGCCCCACTGACATCAGAGCCACTAGCCTCCCTGCCTAGCTAGCATAGCCAATGGTGAGAGATGACGTTAGTTGTAGGCTGTAGCATTTGGAGGGTCACAGGCTGCTCAGCCCTGCTTTGGAGGAATGTCTTGACTGCTGCTGAGCAATTTAAGCCTTGGTTTTATTACATCTTATGAAAAAGGAGCCAGCACTATGCCATCAACTGGTGCACGACTCCAGTGGTAACTTGAGTTGTTTTGTCAGCATCGTAAGCTACAGTCGCTGTGTGTATCAGCATCGCATCCCCCAAGTAAACACCACTCTCTCAAATCCTTCTTCATAACAAAGATTAGCAGCAGAGCACATGCTTTGTGCGCAGAAGGCCCCTGGTTCAACACTGGCATCTGCAGTTTTAATCTTTAAAAAGAACCTCTGACAGAAGAACAGAGGCATCTGTCTGAAGCATTGGATAGCCACTGCCAGCCAGAGCAGATATCTACTGAGCTAGATGGACATTTGCTGAGCTAGATGGGCCCACGACCAGAATGAATAGAAAAGGCCATAACAAATGTTTCACTGACTCCATGGGCAAAGCAGGGAAGCCCAGTCTCCCCCATGCCAGCGTCTACCTGCCCACATGCCTCAAGATGCTAAAGTATTTTCATTCACATCATCAGTATGTGCCAATATACCTAGAGGCCTTGGAAAGTCCTAGAGAAGCCCAATATACCAGATTCCACTTCCTTCAGTAAGTTACAGGTTTTGTGGGAAACCAAGTGTGGTGGTGAGAAATTACATACAAATCTGGTCCCCAGAGGTGCAGACTTATGTGTGGGATTTCTCTTCAGGTTCCTACCCACATTTTCTACTGCAGTATCTGCCTGCTTCAGTCAATGAGATACATAACTTAGGGTGACCACATGAAAAGGAAGACAGGGCTCCTGTGTCTTTAACAGTGGTGTTGAAAAGGGAATTTCAGCAGGTGTCATTTGTATATATGGAGAACCTGGTGAAATCCAATTTCAGCAGGTGTCATTTGTATGCAAGTCGCACCTGGTGAAATTTCCTCTTCATCACAACAGTTAAAGCTGCAGGTGCCCTGCCCTCTTTTAAATCCTGCCCTCTTTTAAATCCCTGCCCTCTTTTAAAGCTCCTGCAGCTTTAACTGTTGTGATGAAGAGGAAATTTCACCAGGTGCGACATGCATACAAATGACACCTGCTGAAATTCCCTTTTCTATGCAACTGTTAAAGATACAGGAGCTCTGTCCTCCTTTTCATATGGTCACCCTACTTCCCTACTTTTTCAAAAATGAAGGACAACCCTTGCACTCTCTAAAAACCCCACAAAAAACACCTTTCCTATTGCTTAATAGGGCAAGCATATTTTAGACAACGTGAATTAGAATTTATGAAGCCAGGAGGAGTAACATCTCACAGAGACCATCTCACAGAGATCTACACTACTGCTTTAAAGTGCTTTAAAGAGCTTTCTAACAGTTTTGACAACTGTTGGGGCCCTGGGCACACTCCATATACAGTTGTCAAAACTGTTAGAAAGCGCTTTAGAGCAGTAGTATAGATCCGGCCCATATAACACTGGACTTTCATTGAGGAATTTCATTGTCTGCCTATATGCTTCCGGTCGGAATTCAAGGTGTTGGTAATGATGATTAAAGCCCTAAACGGCTTGGGACCTCGATACTTGAATGAGAGCCTCTCCCTAAATATGCTTGCCTGAGACTTGACATCTGTTGGAGGAGCTCTCCTCTGTGTCCCACCAACACAAGACATACACTATGGTGAGACGTGGGAGAGGACCTTCTCTATTGTGGCATCCCGGCTGTGGAATGCCCTCCTCCTGGAGGCCTGATTGGTGCCAGCACTGGTTTCCACTGTGGTATAGTGGAATTGTGCAATTACATAGGGGGGTTTCACAACACCATTCAAAATATACCAGACTTTCGGTGTTTAAAAACAACAACAACCACCTACAAGAATGGTTGCAAAGCATGGGAGAGGCCCTGGAGGAGGATGGCATTGTATAAAGGACCCACAAACCACCGTGAATGTGGAAGAAACTAATGAATGTGGAAGAAACAAAGACTCTCCAATTCATGCCTTCAGTCCCAGGGCTTTGTATGCTTTGCTCTTAAAAGTCTGGATTTGAATCCCTGTAGATTCAACCATGTTGGTGTTTATTTAAGGTTGCCACCTCTTTTTTCTGACAGGCTCCTCATCTTCAACAACTGTATGCTGGGCAGGTACATCAACCTGCACCCCTTCCTAGAGTCGGAAGACCTAAAGACAGTTGTGCACGCATTGGTAACTTCGAGGCTCAACTTCTGCAATGTGCTTTACATAGGGCTACCTTTGTGCGTAGTCCGGAAACTTCAACTAGTTCAAAATATGGCAGCCAGGCTAGTCACCGGTACACCTAGGGGTGACCACATTACACCAGTTTTAAAATCTCTTCACTGGCTGCCAATTCATTTCCGGGTGAAGTGTAAAGTGTCGGTTATCACCTTTAAAGCCTTACATGGTTTGGGTCTAGGCTACCTGTGGGATCGCCTTCTCCTGTACAATCCGCCCTACACACTCAGGTCCTCTGGGAAGAATTTACTCCAGCCAATAAAAACAAGACTGACAACTATTACCCAGAAGGCCTTTTCTTCTGCCACCCCCAGTTTGTGAAATGGCTTGCCGGGAGAGATTCATCAACTTAACAGTCTTCCAAAATTTAAGAAAGCTGTAAAGACTGATCTCTTCCGGCAGGCCTACCCAGTTGCATTTCAAGATGCCTTTTTAATAATGTGCTGCTTTTAATAATGTATTAGTTTTAAATGTTTTAAATAGTTATATGTATTTTATGGTGTTTGCATTTGTGTTGTACACTGCCTCGATCCTGAGGGAGAGGCGGGTAACAAATACATAAATTATTATTATTATTATTATTATTATTATTATTATTATTATTATTATTATTATCCTCTCCATGTTTGGAATAACTGTAGCTATTGAATTTGGCTGGAGCAGATGGGTGAGAATTATATTTCACTTCATTATTGATAAGAATTTACTCAATTTTGCAAAGTTCTTCATGTTTGGGACAGAAAGAGCTTGAGATTAAAAATAAATAAATCAAAAGCAAAACTTGCACATTCAGCTCTCCTTAG
This sequence comes from Elgaria multicarinata webbii, assembly GCF_023053635.1. Classification (NCBI taxonomy): domain Eukaryota; kingdom Metazoa; phylum Chordata; class Lepidosauria; order Squamata; family Anguidae; genus Elgaria; species Elgaria multicarinata. Next base: position 191,970,942 of record NC_086171.1, read on the forward strand.
GGTCAGGCTTACAGGTATGTGATGGAAGGGTGGGGGTCAATAAAATGCAGCCCCATTGCCCCCCTCTCTGTAGCTATGTGAGGGGTGAATGCCCCAATAGGGGCACTGGCACATACATAACACGAAATTCCATTTACTACAACATTATTTACACACTAGAATTATGCAAACTGCTGACAAAGGTTGAGCCTAAGTTAACATTAAAGTAAACCATATTCGCCTTATGAAAATATTGCATCCCAGTGGCAAGAGGTTCATGTTGGGCCGGTGGCATGCTATTCATCTGTAATTGAAACTGTTTCAGTCGGTGGTCGCTGCTATGGAAGTTGGTGTTATTTGGAAGGTCTGCTTTTCCTTGCTGCTGCTGGATAACCGTTGAGAACTTCTTGTTCCGTGACGTCGTGCTCAGAGCTATCATGGGAATAGTCTTTCATGGTGCTGTAGAAGACAGGGGCATTGTACGGAGTGGCAATTTCAGTTCTCTTCTGCTTACATTTGCATAACTTTTTGAAGGCAGCTCTGAACTTTTGAGACATCACGTTATAAATGATAGGGTTTATCGCGCTGTTCAGGTAGATGCAGAGCCTGCAGAAGAGGACGAACCAGATGTTCAGGTAAGGAGGGTCCATGAAGGAGTTCACCACCACCAAAGTGCGGTACGGCATCCACAGAAGGGCAAAGAGGACCACCACCACAGCCAGCATCTTTGTCACCTTGGAGGATGCAAACAGACAAACACAACAAGTGAGTTTACAGCACCTTCAGCAGTTATGAAGATATGCTTCATGAGCTATCATGGAGGAAAGAAGAGGAAATTCACTGCCTGGCTAGATTAACGTTTAGGTTTATAAGAATACAGCACAGAGCCGCATGATAGAAAATTCAGGCTAGGGGGTCAAATTGGGCAGTATTCAACACTGCTTCTCCGCTTATGACATTGAAATAGTGCCGGCATAAGCAGCCTCTAGTGCAACGCAAAAATGTGTATGCTGGAATGACACAGTGGGGGCTGATGGCTGCAATTTTGGTGGGTTTGCGAATCCATTCTGGGTTTTAGTTCAGAACCATCCAGAATCCCCAAAAAGCCCTATTTTGAGGATAATTTGAACCTATTTTGAAGATAATGTTCCACACTTTAGAAAGCTCCTTTAAGAGTTCTGGCTGGTTTTGACTAAAATCCAGAATGGATTCACAACCCCACCAAAATTGGAGCCACCAGCCTGGCAGGCTTCCTGGAAAACCGAGCACTCCAGCATACAGTATTAGCATTAGGCAATGCCTGGGGTTCACTTTGAGACAAGAACCAATAGGATTCAGCAACACACGAGAGTGAATGCTTTGCTCCAATTTTATTAAAGGACAAGTTTCCAGACCTTAAAACTGTTGAAAAATTATTTCATATATATATTCTAAAATTCCAGGAATTAAGTGAGGATAGATGGAGCTTCCAGTGTATGAAAAGCAAATTTTCTGTTCTCTGAAATGTCCTTTCCTTCAAAACCAAACTCATTCAGTTAATTTATAATTCTGAAAAGACCCCAATATACTGTACATCTGACTTATTATAATGAATGAATAGCTTATTTGAATCACTAAATGTATAATACCAAAAGCCCAGCCCATGATATTTCAAAAGCTAAGAATGTCATCATCTTCACCGTTACGTGTGTTAAATGCCAAAGCGTGCTGGGCAACGTACAGGAATGAAACTATTAGGTCCCTGCCTACAGGCTTACTAAAACGTTTTTAAAAATGGGACAGAACGAGTGGATCCTTGAAGGGGTGGAGTGGGGTGGGGGAGGGAGAAAGCGTTGAGGATAAGATGAAGCAAAGGAGCCCAATTATTAGCCCAATGATAAGAAAAGAATCAAACAATTCAAATAAAACACCAAGAAGGAAATGCAGGGGAATAAAGATAAGCTTTTAATAATTTCTTAAATCTTGACAAAGACAGCGGCCCAGCCTGATACCAAAAGAAAGTCGAAGAGGGCTGCAAAAGAGAAAGCACAGATAGAGATTAGATAGATAGATAGATAGATAGATAGATAGATAGATGATAGATAGATAGATGATAGATAGAGATATAGATAGAGATATATAAACAAATGGGATGGTGTTTTACTAACGAAATTGATACTTGATGAATGGAAGGACAGAAGAGAACAGGATAAAAGCAATGAAGATAGAGTGGAACCAGTGGAGGCTGATGGCTCCAATTTCAGTGGGGCTGTGATTCCATTTTGAGTTTCATAAAGAACCAGCCAGAAGTCTAAAGGAACTATCCAAGCTGCCAAACCCATTTGGGGGATGGGTTCAGCACCTTAGACAGCTCCATTAGAGTTCTGGTTGGTTCTGACTAAAAACCAGAGTGGAATCACAGCCCCACCTAAATCAGGGCCACCAGCTTCCACTGATGATTGGACCCTGGGAAGTTGCCTTATACCTTGTCAGATAACTGGTCCAGCTTGTTCAATGTTGTGTACATCAGCTGGAGTTTCAGACAGGGGTCTTTCCAAGCTTTACCTGGAGATGCCAGGGATCGAAATTGGGCCCTTTTTCATGGGAAGCCAAGAGGCGAAGAGGAGGTGGCTTTCTAAAGAAGATTGTTTTTAAAGGTGGAGGGAAACCACAGCACGTTTGAAGCAAAAAAAGGATGATACCAGAAGCCAGAGGGAGAACATGGGCATAGGCGAAAAAGGACAAAAGGATGGAATGGAACTGCACCTGGACCTGGTACAAGAGGACGGGTGTGTGGGTGTGTGGGGGGTCTAAGAAAGAAGAGAAACAACACCTGATGGGAAACTAGAGAAAAGAGGAGGAAGCAAGTTTGGCTAGGTAGACAGGGAAGTAGGAGAAGAGAACTACCAGAAGAGGGGGAGAGTAATAAGAAGTGAAGAATAGAAAACTTAATCCATCAAGTATTGGGCAAATTAATGCATTAAGGAGCAGGCACAGGAGGTGGATGAAGACAATAATTGAAAGCAGCAAGCAGACATTGACAAATGGAAGAGAGACTGCTTAAAATGAGAAAAGTAAGATTGAGTAGCACAAAATAATTGTGCATAATTACTGGAATCAGACAGAGAGTAAGATTTGTTCCAGATATGTTCAGCAGCTCTGACGTGAGGAGGAGAAACACAGCACAAGAAAGACAACAAACAAGGTTATGGAGAAGTGGGATAAAGCAAACAAAAGCAAAGTGCAAAAGACTATGAAGTTTGAGAAAGTTCCTTTAAGGAAAAAGCAAAGCAAAATGGTGGGCGCAATGTCCTCTCCCTCTGAGGTCGTTGTGCGCCGCATGTAAACAGAGGGAGATATCCCGGTAGGTCTAGCTGAGGGCACTCATATGCTCTTATCTGGACAGAGATAGCCTAGCTACAGTTACCCATCATTTGGAAATAAATGATACATAAGTATGAGTAGATATGCATAGGATGCATTGTAAACTCAATAACAGCCAAATACCTTCCTAAAGAGACAAGCCTTCATGCTGAAGTTTTGACCACATTTTGAGCATTTATTCGTTTTCCATCCCACCATCACCACCCTGGAAGATTCTTGCTTATTAAGACTTGGTGAGAAGAATAGCCTTTTTATATGCGGTCTTCTGAGACAGAACTCTTGGAATGAAGATATGAGTTCTATTTGCTTTTGGGGGGGCAATATTAACAAGCACAGAAAGAAGACTCATAGGAATACAGATCCTCCACTTCACTTTACTTAACATGGAATTTCCTGCTTTTTAAAAACCCACCCCAATAAATTTTACCTTTTCAGTAAAACAAGAAAGAAAGAACAAAGAAGCCTAGCTCAGAGTTATTGGGTTGGATCTAGACTTAGGGGGCAATCCTATGCATGGGGTTGGCTATATGGGGGGAAAGCCCCAGGGTGACTCCGCAGTGGCGCTGGGTCATTTATATGATGCAGCAGCCATTGCAGAGCCATCCCAGGGCTTTCCTCTGAAGCTCCAAATTAAGAAAGTTGGGGACTTAACGACTGATGGTACATCTCTGTCACCTTGCTCCGGACTTGCATCGGAGGCATGTTGCGGCCTATGGCGACCCCTGACTTGTCGCCATTGTCTGGACAGGGAGGAGGGGGTGGGCCAGTGAGCCGAATGGCCACTGGAACACCTCTGAGCCTCCATGCATCCTGGGGAGAAGGAGGAATGCATATTAAAGTCTTCCCCCAACTCTTAAACTCAATACCGCAGAAGGTAAGGGATGGCCATGCTGAGGTGCAACAGCACACCTGCGGTGGTGAAGCAGAATGGCTCCTCCCTCCCCTCCCATGGTTACAAACTCTGCACTCGCTCCTTTGCACGGAGACAAGCATGGGGAGCGCAAGTGCGGGGTTTGGGGGGCTCGCGGCACCAATGTTTAGACAGAAAAAGTCCTACAACTCCCAGCATTCCCCAGCTAGGGAATGCTGGAAGTTGCAGGACTTTTTCTCTATCTAACCATGCATAGGAATGCATGTGAACTCATGCTTCCTAGACCTTCTGAAATAAATAGGAATTGTTAGTTATGACTCTATCATGGATTTCAGTGGGTTTACTCTAAGCATCACCAAGTCTGGATCTATGCCATTGTCTACACAGAGTAGCCTTCTCCATCCTGGTGCCCTCTAGATGTGTTGGATTACAACTCCCATCACTTCCAGGAAGCATGACTGGTGGCCATGCTGGCTGGAGATGTTAGAATTTGTGGTCCAACATATCCGGAGGACACCAGGTTAGAGAAGGCCGAAGATGCAAGGAAATTCTAGAGGTTGCAAATCATGTGAAATTCTAGCAGAATGTTCTACTGGCAAGCTGCCGCTGTGTTCTACCTTACAGAGGACAACCATGTACCTGAAGGTGTCCTCTATTTGAAGACTGATTCAAAGATAAAGAACCACAAAAAGGAATAGAAAGAGCTTTGGAGCTACCAATTATTAGCAACCGCACAGCAGACTGAGAAAGTCTATGGATACCCTGGTCACAATCTCCCCCACTATGGTGAGTTGTATTGTATTACTATTGAAATTATTGTAATTATTTCAAAAACTGCATCTATAGATATTAACATCTGCAAATTTTATGCATATCTGTGTCCTCTTCTGTCCTCTTTTTTGGCAATGTGTAAGTGACCACTCTACTTACTGAGCTGGGTGTTGGGAGACGGGATCTGTAGGCAAATGTAATTATGCCAATTGTATTTCCCTCTCCTTTTCAACAAAACAAGCGTTTTTGTTTTAAAATCAAGAGATGTCTATTTTTTTAATTTATTTTTTAATTTATTTCTTTGTGGATTTTACAGATTTTCCATTCCATATAGTAGGCCTTCTGAACCCCAAATATAGGTTCCACTTCTGGACTGACAAATGAACCCTCCCCACTTTGTTAATATACAGCGTGGCAAAAGAATACACACATCAACTCTGTATTAGTTCACTGGGAACAAAGATGCGTTAAGGATGAAGAAGTAAGCTTCTGTTCATCTCAGCTATGTGCGAGATATTTTCCCTTTTCTTTAATGCACTCCCCTGGAATTGAAAGGCCATAATCATTTGTAACCTCTAGACAGAGCTATTTGTGGGATGGATTATTATCCTCCCTCTCAGTGTGTATTTATCGAATTCAAAGGGATACACTTCTTATATTAAAAGAAATACTGTCTGTGCACTGAAGAGATAATAGTCTTAATTTTTTTAAAAAAAAATGTGCGTGGAGGAATATATTTAACAAGGAAAAAATGCTTTTGAGCTATAACTCGAAACACGTTTTTCTAGGGATTAAGCTCCATTGAACTCAGTGAAGTTTACTTCCAAGTAAATATGCAAAGGCAAAGTAGACTGCGGCTTTAGAGCAGTATTGAAGTGCGCTGACAACTGTTGAGGCGCAGGACTCATGCCATATGCCGTTTTCAAACCACTTCCAAAGTGTTATATCCTGCTTGGTGTAGATCTGGCCTGCTTGTCTCATTTCGCGCTCCTAGGTACCTTTCTCTCTCACTTGATCTATGGTTTAAGGTTGGATGAAAGGAGACAAGTTTGCATCCCTCCAGGATAAAAATACAGTAACTGAAGATATTGTTTTACTTGAGAGCCTAAAGAAAGGAAAGCTCTTTCTATCAGACCTATATGGCAGAGTATTATCAAAGTGTTGCGGCCTGCAGGAACACAGCCACTTACTTGCTATCATGTAGGTTTGGAATTACTGCACTGTGAGTTATAGTGAAGCTATCATCATGCTCCCCATCTCTTCCCTTGTCACCCCCCCTTCCCCTTACCAATGGATTCTCGGTGTGAAGATTCTCAGTGCAAGCCAGAGCGTGGATGGCTGAGAGCAGTTGCCTATGCTCCGTTTCACTCTGAGGATTCCTCAGAGTGAAACAGAGGGCAGGCGGTTGCTTCAGAGAGTCCTGCTGGCCACTCTCTGGCTGCGGCATTTGCACTCGCAAGTGTTGCTGAGTGGGTGGCTGCTATGGAGAGCCCTGCCAGTCCACTCTCCCACTGTGGCACATGCCATGGCAGGAAAACAGCTGGCAAGGCTCTCTGGAGTACCTGCAGGAGGAGGTGGTGGTGGGCTGCCCTTGTGGAGAAGGGTGGCGGTGGTGCAATCCCACTCTGCCGTCTGAGGCAGGGACGTCACCTTGCTTCATGGGAGGACCAGCCTGGGGGAAATGCATGTCAAAATTGTGGAGGTGTTGAATAAAACATGAGAGGATGGAACAAAATCGTAGAGAGTCAAAAGATTTTCATTCAAATCCCAGCTTGGCAACAGATCCACTTAGTGGCCTCTGGCTAGTTGCCGAGTTTCTGCTGTGGATGTGATATGGAGCCCCAGAAAAATGGCAGAATGATTTGAATTGTTGATGTCACTGAGAACAAAAAGCAAGGTTGAGTGGGAGGCTGCTCTCACTTCACTTGTCAGGAAGCAGAGAACCAAAAACTTCTCTTAGAGCATTAGATCCAGTATAAAACTCACTTTAAAAAGAATGCTTTTTAACAATATATATTTAAAAATCATGTACAGCACACATAGATCTGGTTTGCACATAACACTAAACCATGGTTTATTTAACCCATGGGTTGTTGAGCTGTGCTAACAAACCATGGTTTCTTAACAATGAAGAACTCAGAAAGATAACCCATGGTTTGTTGTTGTGTTGTGAACTCTGGGTTGTCTAAACTAGTGCTATGTTGAAAACTTCAATTCTTCCTTTTTTGGCATTTCATCAAGGGGTGGGGAAACAAATATTTGGAGAATTTTCTTCTTGGGGAGGGGCAACAGAATTCCCACATATCTTTTTAAGTGTAGGCAGTTGTTGAGGGGGGGGGTCTTCTTCCTATTTTTTTATTTTTTAAAAAACACCCCAGCATGTGCAGGAGCCCAGGAGTTCTTCGTGAATGTCTATTGAATAGGATGAGGTTGCATGGTCTCCAGTAGGCATTCAGGAAGAATAAAAAATAGAAAGAAGACCCTCTCAACAGCTAGTTACACATAAAAGGGTATGTGGAAACCTTTCCCCAAGGAGAAAATTCTTTGAAATTCTCCCCTTCTTTCTCTGAGAGAGAAAATGTTCCTGAAAATAGGGGGCTGTATTTAGCACAGCACTAGTTTGAACCATGGGTTGTCATAAAATGTGTGAACCCAGAACTGTGGGAATGTTCATGGATTGTTTTGCCAGGCTACTGAGGTAATTCTTTTTTTTAAATAACAAACAAACCAGTTGCTCTGCATGCCAGTATTACAGCCAGTGGTGTAGTAGTGAGTTTTGAAATGCAGTGCTCATCATGACAGTCCACCATGTTTATGTCTCAAGGAGATTCCAAAAATGCAGGCAGCTGTATTTATCCATATCAACAAACCAGTTCTAACAGTTTTCATCTCCACCAGGAGTGGGACGTTTGTAAAGTAGTTAATGGGTCTTAGGACTTTGCTAGATGAGGGGTTAGCCCGGTGCGAGGCCTGGGCTCGTTCCTGTGCATCCAGATGATGCACAGGGGATCCCGGGCTCAGGCAGGGATCAAACCAACCTGGCCCCGGGGTAACTGGCACCACTTGTGGCCCGGTATTTCCCGCGGTCTCGGGCTGAGCCTGAGACCACGAGCGTGTAGCCCGTTCTGCTGCTTTCCCCGGCTACTTAATTACTTACTTACTTTATTGCGATCCATAGATCCATAAAAAGCTTTCCCCGGCTACTGCATTTACTCACAAGTAGCTGGGGAAAGCGGCGGACGGCACGCAGTGCTCCACAGGAGCGCTGCAGCCATCAGGGCAGGGGGGGGGATTCAGGGGGGAATCAGAGCCAGGGAGGATGGAGGGGAATTGGAGCCAGGGGGGATGGGGGGGACATGGAGCCAGGGAGGATGGGGAGGAAACGGAGATCGCGGGCGGGGGATTGCAGGCGGGCAGGGAAACAGAGCCATGGGGAGAAGGGGGGGGACATCGGAGCCAGAGCAGGAGGACATTGGAGCCAGGGGGGAGCGAGGAACCCTTTTTTAAAAAACAACAACAACAACAACTTACCTTTATCATTGGTGTGCTCCTGTGCACATGGCCCTTTAAAACTTAAAAAAAGGGCGGACGCGATGGGTCCTTCGTGCAGCCCGTCGCGTCTTATGTGTAGACAGGGGTGATGGCCCGCGCTACTTGTAGCACAGGCTCGCCCCTCCTCCTGCACAGATTCCAAGGTAGGTCTAGCAAAGCCCTTAGTTGCTCATTCAAGTGCAAACCATTCCCAAACACTTTGCATTACAACAGGAAAGAATATATTGTTACTGGAAAAATTCATTTCCACACCTACCCACTCCCTGTGCAAACCAGGTCATATTGTAGTTCACCTAACTAATCATTCTGTGTTTGCATAAGATTGAACCAACACATTTAAGTGAATGAAACATTAGACACATGTTGAAAATACGAAAAGTCATCTCAAATTTTTGCGATTACCACAGTTGGAGGCTGGGAGACGTATGATGACTTGTCGATGGAGGCGGTTTCTTAGTGACCAGAAAGAGGTAGATGAAAGTTTGCATGTTGCTACTAACAATGGCAATGATGATGGACCTTGGGTGCCAAGGGTGTTTGGATGGTGGAAGAGAAAAAGAGAAACCATGAACAAACACACAGCATATAAACACAATTAACTTGAGTGAACAAGGTAATCACAACTAAGATGAAATGCTGCTACGGAAAATTAGTGGTAAGCATTTTTAAAAGTTTGGGTGTCATCATCTACTCGCAGTCGGCATGAACTCAGAGTAGATGGTTTATCCCGATATTAAAGGTAGAGGGGATATATATATATATATATATATATATATATATATATATATATGGTATTTCCACTCTGCTTTTTTGACCCTTTATGGATCTCTGAGGTAGCTCAGAACAATAACAATATCAAATAATAAAAACAGATTGAAGCAATTTAAACAAAAATCAGTAGAAGCCAACAAAGGTAAAACAGAAAACAAGACCTGGATTCCAAACACACTATGAAATGAAATAATCTTCACCCGATGCCTGAAGACTGATAAAAGAGGCAGCAAGCCAAGGTGCAGAAGCGTCTTGGATATAGCTCCTTTACAGGGTTCTTTTTGGCGTGCAGTTGGACACAAAATGTGCAGTGGGAAACCTGATAATGTGTAGTTGAAAAAAGTGGTGAAAAAATAGGAGACGCATTATGTGTTATGTTTTACATATTATGTGTATGTGTTTATTAAGAACTTAGCAATAGACAAAGTCAGGGATGGTATGTAATATAAATTATATAAGGATGCAGGTGAAAGAGCTCTTGATGGTGTGACTGATGTTGTTGGGCCCTGTGACAGTGTTGCCTGAATAGATGTAGGGGCAGAGCTGGCACTTGGGTCTATTGCATCCCTCTGTCTGTGTCTCTGTCCTGCGTACTATTGCTGGTTAGCATCTGCTTCAGTAACCCTAACCCTAGAAATAAACAGAACCCCTCTGAACATCTAACAATCTTTCTTTTGAGAACCTGCGAAGTCTACATATGTACCCATCGAGCTAAGAAACCATTTTTCACTTTTGTTGTATTTACAAAATGGGGTCACATTTTGTTTCAGCTGCTTTGGAAGGCTTTTTATATGCACCTCACCCATGCTTCACCCATGCTTCATACACACTTCATGTTATAGGAATTGCCGAGCACGCAATGCGTCTTTACAGTGCTGAGGAACTCCAGAACAGAAACATTTTATACAGTTGCCGCAGAGTGCAGATCAAATTACGCGTTTCTAAGCTAGCCCGGGGATGTTTGGGACTACAACTCCCAGCTTTTCTGGCCATTGGCCACACTGGCTGGAGTTAATGGAAGCTGAAGTCCAAATCACCTGGAAGGCATCAGTTTAAGAATGGCTGGTCTAAGCAGTGATGCACAGCAGGCGACTGATCTCTCCATCACCACATCGTCTCCCAGCAAAGAGCTTCCTCCTGCCTGCCTGCACTCCGTCACATCTGATATTTCTAACAAGTCTTTTCTCTCTGTGGTGTGATCATAGTTTGCTGACACAGTCCCACAATGAAAGAAATAATAACCAAACTTCCCACCACCGTCTTGAACCAATTTGTTAAGTCTCACTGATAAAACTGATAAAGGAAAGCCACAACCACCCCAAGTTGTTAAAGCAAGTGTTGTGGCACCGTTCCTCAGAAAGGCGAAAGATAATTGTGCTCTGATCTACTACAGACAGTTGTCTTCTTGCACTTAAACCTGCGCTATCAAACAGAAAACAAAAAGAGCAGTAACGAATTGTGGAATACATTTTGTTGCTCTGCTTTGTCCCCACCAGGGATGTTTGAATAAGCCCATCTTGGCAAATTTGGATACAAACGGACCCTGTCTCTGCCTTTCGGATCAATGAATGTACAGCTTAGAATTCAGTCATCTGCTGGCTTTTGCGCTTCCAAAACATTCTCATGCAACCCTCAGCACACACACACAAAAAAGGTATCAAGGAGAGAGAAAATATATTTTAAAAGTATGGAAACGGGATGGAATAGACTTACATGTGAGAAACAGACCGATTTGTGCATCCCCAGGTTCCCAGTAAACTAAGGCAACTTATTTATTTTATTTTATTTTATTTTATTTATTTTCAACATTTATATATAGCTCAACATCCAACAATATTCCTGAACCACGAACAAAAAAGAAGAAGGCGGGGAGGGGAGGAAGGAAAACAGAATCAAAATAGAGAATTAAAATATTTAAAATCAGATTATAACCATAAAACCATGGCTGAGCAATCAGGGAAGTTTTGTTTAAATAAAAATGTCTTCAGGAGGCACCAGGAAAAAAACCCAATGTTGGGGCCTGCCAGACAGCAACAGGCCAGGAGTTCCACAGAGAGGGAATTCCACTCTGAGGCCCTTTCTACACCTCCCGGCCTTCCATGAGGGAAGGAGGGGGAGGATCTCATGATATTCTGCTTGCAAGATCCTCCCCCTGGATCCATATGTGCATGTGACATCCCGAGAGGAAGGAGGGATGTTGCGCCCACAATTATTATTTTTTAAAAAGGGAAGATGAGCACAATTGCACTCCAAACAAAAATGTAAGTTAATAAAAGAAAAGGAGACCCTGACCCCACTCCCCACCTCCAATGAGCACAGAGCGCCTGAAGAGCTCCGTGCCCCATGCCTGTTTCCCGCCTCCTCGTGTTTACTCATGAGGAGGTGGGACAAAGCAGGGGCAGGTTCTCACACATCTCCCACAGTCCCAGGATGGTCCCGGGACCTCAGAAAATCTGGGAAATCCCCATTTCTCATTTCTCCGGGGGTTCCCTGGGGTCACTGTGACCCCGGGATACACTGTGTGTCATTTGGATACACAAGGACAACCCTGGGATGACACCAGGGAAGAAAAAATGGTGTAGTAAGGGGCTGAGTGAATCATGTAGAACCTCTGTCGGTGTGGAATGTCCAAAAGTGTTATATCTGATGACCTCAGTCACTGGGCAGGCTAGTAAGAGAGGTCAGAGATGTAGTGCATCCTTGGCTTTATGTGGTTTGCTTTCTGGTTTTGGTACATTTTCTTGGGTTGTTCAGTAGGAGCTGAGGCAGTGGATCTACAAGAGGTAGAATCAACAGTGCTCAGCACCAGACTTCCCCAATTCTCACAGCTGTAAATCTTTTTCACCCTTGCCATTCCTGACAAAAGTCCAAGGAACATTACTTGGATCTGGCTTTATGAAGACCCAATGGCCACTTTACCTTTCACAGTAGAAAATGGCAGCCAATAAACCCCTATTCACTTGACGTTCTTGGTCAACCACCCTCTTATACCTTTGAAACTTCTAATAGCTTCTTTGAAGACTTGTCAAACAGGACTGGAAGAATTGAAAAGGGAGAGTAGAAAACTTGTGTAGTCAACAAGAAATAACGCCAGTTTACTTTGGAGAAAGAGAAGCAGAGGAGAAACTCTAACTTCTTTTTGTTTTAGTGTGAATATTAGAGAATCTAAGAAATCACACTAGAAATTATTAACTTACCTCAATTTTTCATCTAAAAGAACAATCAGAATATTTTTCTGAGGAGGTATAGGTAGGAATATGATAAAAAGCACTGTTGACCTTTTGTGATGTGGGCATTCTATTGTTGAAATCAGCTTTCTCCAACCTGGAGCCCTCGAGATATTTTGGACTACATCCCCCAGAATTTTTCCCTTTGGCTATGCCAGCTGGGTGGATGGAAGTTGGAGTCCAAAATATCTGGAGGGTGCCACTTTGGTGAAGACTTGTCTGGCTGTGGCACCCCAGTTGTGGAAAAAGCTTCCTAGAGGGGCTCATCTATTGCTATGTTGTGCTCCTTCTGACACCAGGTGAAAACCTTTTCATTTTCCCAGGCATTTTAGCCTTTTAGTTCTGTTGTTTTAAATCTGCTATTGTATCTTGAACCTCTGCATTACTGCTACATTTTACTCTGGGTTGTTCTTCTATACATTGTATTTTATTGTATTTTATTATGTATTTTGTGGTCTTAATTGTAGTGAACTGCTTCGGCTATTGGAAGGTATAGAAATGTAATAAATAAATAAATAAATAAATAAATAAATAAATAAATAAATAAATAAAATTACATAGAAAATCCAAAAGAGGGGGTTAAAAGGTAGAATATTATATATATATATATATATATATATATATATATATATATATATATATATATTATTTGTGCCATTTATATCCTCCTGCATAGCCTTTAAGGCACCCAAGGCAGCATACATAATCTTCTTCCTCTCCATTTTATCTTGACAATGATCCTGTGAGGAAGGCTAAGCTGAGAGTTGGTGACTGGCCCAAGTTAACCAGTAAGCTTCAAGGCGGAGTGGAGGCTAGAACTCAGGTCTGTCCAGCACTTTATACCGCACTGGCTCCATATTGAGAAGGGTATTGTTTGACAGCAGGCTGGACAGTCTGTTATCGCTGCCATATAGAATGTTGGAAGATAATTTGCCAAAGAAACACCTTCCCATTTTCCTTTTTCTGTTCCTGAGAAGGGAATTTGGCTATAGATTCAGCTATGATTTAGAATAATACAGTTGTTTTCCCATATATGAGGTTATTACAATGAACAATCCTGCTTGTTCATCCCTGGCCGATGGCTGGTTGGCCACTGTGTGAACAGAGTGCTGGACTAGATGGACCCCTGGTCTGGTCCAGCATGGCTCTTCTCATGTTCTTATGTTCTTTTGAACGGTTAGTTTACAGCGACACTTCATTTGGTACTTAGAGTTAATATCATTTTTTTAATCTGTGGTTGGCAGCTCATAAGGATTTTTCCAAAACTGCAAATGTGTGTTTCCTTTTCATCAAAAGTTATGGGTACATTCATGAAATGAAAGACCTTCCAATAACAGCATATGAACAGCTTGTACACTTTTAAATAGAATAGGAAATTGGTTTGTTAGAGCGAAAAAAATCCCAAACCAGAAAAAGTATAGAGCAGCTTTGGCAGAGAGGATCTTCATTTTTGTGCAGTATAAGATTAAATTTAAAAAGTATTTAAAATTATGTGCAAGTGGTATTGGACTGCAGTGCAGGACATCTTTTAAAATGTATGCTAGTTTTTTTATATAAACTGTTGCAAGGAGCTTCTTTTAAAGGAATTTTTCCCCATTCAACTTGGAAATGCCTTATTATTCAAAAAATACCCGCAAGGCATCTGGAAGTTGATTTCAATAACCATAGATTGTGAAATGCAGCTCACTTCACAGTTACTTTAGCAAGGAATAAATAACAGCTTTCTTCCTAGTGGGAAAGAAGTGTTTGTATTAAACCTTTCCATAGCTGCAAGGTCAATTATTACCAAACATTTAAATCACAAAAGGCAACTTTCTATTGTGGAATGGCCAAGAACTCTCTGGAATATATTTTAGTGTTTGCTATGAACTCAAGTACAGAGTGGATTATTTATTTATTACATTTATATCTTGCCTTTCTTACTCCTTAAGGAACCCATGGAGGTGTACATAATCCACAACAAACCTGTAAGGTAGGTTAGGCTGAGCGTCTGTGACTGGGCCAGAGTCACCCAGTGAGCTTATTTATTTATTTATTTATTTATTTATTTATTTATTTATTAAACTTATATACCGCTCCCATAGCCAGGGCTCTCTGGGCGGTTTACAGAAATTCTAAAATTGAGGTAAAAACAAGTATACAAAATTTAAAACTCTAAAACACAGAACATACACACATAAAGCATTAAAAACCGATTAAAAACTAAACATGTGGGTAATTAGGCTTCCATGGCCAAGTGGGGACTTGGACCTGGATCTCCCAACTCCCAGTCTAACACTCTAGCCATTACACCACACTGTCCTTGTACACCACACATGAATCCTACTTTACAGAAAACCATCCTCTATTTGAAGGCATCTGCTTTTTAAAGGGCTCTCCAGTCCGAGTCCACTTTACGATGCAATGCTCTGCATGTTAAGACAGAAAAAAAAGTCCTGGGAGTTGTAGGACTTTTTTTCTGTCGCTAATTATGCATGGGATTGCTCCAGTAAAGATGAATGAAGGGAGAGCAGTATGTCTGGCGTGTTCCCCGAAATGGTTAGCACCTGGACAGCAGACTGAGCAGATCACCTTGTCAGAGTCTTTTCTCTCCCCACCCCCACCCCCAGTGAGATCTATTGTATTTCTATTCAAATGATAGTATTCCTAAAGTTTAACCTATACATATATGCAAAATTATGAAAATTGGTGAACTCCTGTCCTCTTTTTGGGTGGTGCAGTTCCTTCCTTCTCATAATGCATAAGTGGCCACCCTAAGTAGTAGCAGTGTTTTGATTGTGGAGAGAGACAGAGACTTGGCAGATCTATTGGAATGGGAAGATGCCCCTCCACACACACACAATGTCCCCAAAAGTATACAAGTTGGGCAAACGTGGGTTTAATTGCATTAGCAGTCGTGTGAATAGAAGCAAGATTGGATATCTAAACAGTTCCCTGGAGCTCAAGTGTCCTAACGAACTGGCCAAGCATACTATATTGCTTTTCCCTACAACTTTGCTTGCTGAAAATGCACTTTGTAGCTGTTTATTATAAAGACAAAGCAACTTGATTTATGGTATAATGCAACCCTGGTCCAGCTTTGCTATTTCTGCTGCGGTGAGAGATTTGTTACTCAAAAAACCAGAAGGGCCAAGAATATGAAGACCTGAAAAGAAACAAGGAATAATTTACAGTGAATCTGATTTGGAGCAGGAAGCTGGTACAGAATAGGAGAAAATAGGGATAGAAGAACTGAAAAGCAAGACAAATAGGTCAAGGAGGCAAGCTGCCATTATAAGAGCAAAATTAATGGGAAAGCTGAAAGCAAGTATAAAATTCAAGGCTGTGAGAGGCAGCACAGAGTGACTGCCATGGCCACATCAATTAAAGAGACATGAATGATGAAATAAGAAGTCAGCCTTTGTCAGTCCTGAACTGCTAATAGATTTCAGGAAAAAACTGGCCCAGGTTTCCATTAAGAGAAAGAGAGGGGGGTAGAGAGAGACAGAGGGCATAGCTAGACGGGGTGATATCCCGGGGATCACCACAGGATCATCCCTGTGCATCCACATAATGCACGGGAGATCCCAGGAGCAGGGAGGGATGATCCATCCCTTTCCCTGGGATCTCACCCTACACTTCTAGCCTGCTTTTTCCATGGCCTTGGGATGATCCCGAGACCGTGGAATGGATGGGTGGGCGTTGTGGTTTGTCCTGGCTCCTCACGAGGAACCGGGAGCTGGGCATGGGGCACAGAGCTCCTCAGGAGATCTGTGCCCATCGGGGGTGGGGTGGGGAGAGTGGAGAATTTTTTTAATAACTCATGTGCTCCGTCTCCCTTACAAAAACAAACAAAATGGCAGGCGTGACATCCTTTTCCTTCCTGAACGTCGCACGCCACATGTAGACAAGGGCAATGATCTTGCGATCATAAAATCGCGAGATTGTCTCCCTCTGACCCCCTTGTCTAGCTGAGGCCAGAAAGATTCCACCCCATTCTGTTTTATAAGTCTCAATTATGCTCATCTTTACTCATTTTTTTTCTTAACTAAAAAAAAGTCCAAGTGCTTTAGTTTCTCCTTTCACGTTTGAAGGCTGGTGGCTCCAATGTCAGTGGGGCAGTGAATCCACTCCAGGTTCTAGTCAGAACACTAAAGGAGCTCTTTTAGAGTTCTGACTGAAACCTGGAGCGGATTCACTGCCCCACTGACATTGGAGCCACCAGCCCCCACTGCCTCTTGCCCTTTTCTATACCTTCCCCTATTCTGGGGTATTCTTTGCTGCAGTCTCCAAAGTGGTGCTTTGGATTCTGCAGCAAATTATTTTTCTTTTAGCCTCACCGGTGTGCCTTCTGGGAAATGGGTGTTTTGTGAATGGCCACACCCACTATGGCAGCCATTTTGTGAGAGTGCCTTGAACACTGTCTCAGAATTCCAAATTGGTCCACTGGCCCCGAAGGTTCAGGAATCCCCGGTATACCGTATTCTAAACAGGTCTTGGAAATAGAATAACTTTGTGCAAATTACATGAAGGGTTTGGAGTCACTGACATTTTTGTTCTATTTTGTACCAGAGCTCACATAGTACTATTATGCTATCAAGAACTAGGACATAGTATTGCTTTATAGTTCCATTGACATCAATTGCGGAGCTGCACAATCTGTTGTACTGTAATTGTCCTTTGGTATGTCTTCCAGCTGATATGTTGTTGAACAGGCCCTATCTGTTATTTTAAGAGAGAGAAAGAGATGGCTTTCCTCTCTACCTTGTCATTCCTGACTTCAATTACTGACTTGCCATCTTACATCTAAAGCCTCCCACACACTGTGCTTCAGCATAACATCAAAAGCCAAGAGTGAAAAGTCAGCTTCCTAAAGGGAAGGAAAAGTTTTGTAATTTGTATGGCATTTTCACATGATTCAGAGCAGACCTTTGGCTGGTTTTACGCAGCCGAAAAGTGGGAGAAGGCAGCCTAAGCTTGCGTCCAACCTTATGAGCTCTAGTAATAATATCAGAAAACCTTGGAAGGCAAGCAACGGTGCCAGAAGCCGGAGAGGGGAAAACATAATGCACATCTTCAGAGGTGGGGTGTCGCACTAGAGAAGTAGGACAGAGGCGTGATCAGACTTGCAGGCAGTCAAGAAACACTTTAAAATGTTGTTTTAAAAGCCACAGAATGGAAGACAGAGATGTTATGTGCACATCAGTAGTGATTTCTCAGGAACTATTGAGTAGGTGTTGGTCTGGGCCAGCTCTACACCTTGTGTCAAATCATTACGATCTCATCATGGTAACGCTCCTTCCCTCTTGCACATTTATACTTTGTAGAACACACACTGACCCTTTGCAGATGACACGCTAAGCCGTGGCGGTTAAGCACTTTGAGCTAAACGTTGTGGCTTATTGTGTCATGTGAACCATGACCTAGGGCATGTCTAGCCCTAGGGACTGGAGAGGGAGGATCTCGCGATATGGTGATCATGAGATCCTTCCCCTCAGTCTACACGTGGCGCGTGATGTCCCGAGAGGAAGAGGCCATCGCACCCGCCATTTTGGATTTTTTGTTGTTGAAGTGAGCGCTTAAGCGCTCCAGTGAAAAGTAAGTGGGGTTTTTTTATTTTTAAAAACCCCTCCTGCTCCCCCCACCCCACCCCTGATGGGCACAGAACTCCTGAGAAGCTCTGTGCCCCATGCCCACTTCCCGGCTCCTCGCAGTTACTCGCAAGGAGCTGGGACAAAACCAGGACAGCAGCCCACACCTCCCCCGGTCTTGGGATCATCCCGACACTGTGGGAAAAGTCAGGATAAAAGTGGTGCCCATTATAACGGTGAAAGGGTTGGATCATCTCTCCCTGCCCCCAGGATCCCCTGTGCATCATGTGGACATACAGGGATGATCCCAGGGTGATTCCTGTGATATTGCCCTGTCTAGCCATGCCCTTAGAGTGGTGTATGAACTATAAGTAACCATGATGGCTACATAACCATGGTTTAAACACTCCATGATTAGTTTAACAGGATATTCACTAGTAATTACAATAGCAAATGAGGAAGAATATCACATTCCCATAAAATGGTGTGATTTGAGTGCTGGTTTCTGTGTCAAGGATCATAAACAGAGGGCTCTAGCAGTGGAATCAAGGGGCAGTGCCAGAGGAGGCCGCATGCAGCATGCTTTCTCCTGTGCTTCAACACCAACCCTGCAGATCTTACGGCCTCTTTAGATTAAAGGGAAATTGCATTTGCTTACCAGCACTTTGCTTCCTGCTTCTCTTGTGCAATTGTAATGAGAAGAATTACACAGGAGGAGAGGAGCGGCCACATGGTCTAATAGAAGACTTCCCTCCTCTCAGTGGAATGGGACAATGCCCTCTAGTGTGTGTTTTGTAGCGCAGCTTCAGCTGCACACAGTAGGAAATCCCGAGATGTTTCAGAAGAATTGAGATGTCCACTTTTTTTTAAAAAATGGAATAACTGGGGGAAGGAGTGGGAGACATGCAGGAGGTTTATGATGTCATCAAAATGACACATAAACATATGTGAGTGGCCAGTCATGAGTGTGCTATAAATCAGTCACTTTGAGATGATTTGGCAGGAACATGGTGATCAGTGGAGGCTGGTGGCTCTGATGTCAGTACGGCGGTAAATCCACTCGGGGTGGCAGTCCGAACCAGACAGAACTCTAAAGGAGTTATTCAAGGTTTGGATAGCTCCTTTAGAGTTCTGACTGGTTCTCACTGAAGCTCGGAGTGCATTCACTGCCCCACTGACCACAGAGCCACCAGCCTGCACTGGTGGCACTACAAGTGGCTAACGGGTTTCCACTGGATCCTACAAACCTATAGAGCCTGGTCTGCTTTGCCAGTCCAAGCAACTGATTGCTGAAGCACAGATGGAGATCGAAGACCACTCGGCTCTGCATGCCTGCTTCCTAGCTTGCCTCCAGCCCCAACAATCATGAGGGTTGTAAATTTTAACTAATGCATCAAGTTTAATCAGTCATTCAAACGCACATGCATATTTCTAAGCCTCAATAAAAAGTGTCTCTTTGAGCTATTGAAAGAAGCTCAGGATAGCTTTTGCTTATTAAACTGTAAATAATCACTCACTATTAGGCAAAACAACAACACCATTTTAATTTTTTATTTCCCAATACAGTAACAAAGCAGAAATTAAATATCCTCGAGAAACAAACAGATGCGCCCTTAACATTTAAATGATACCTCTACCAATTAATGTTGGGTCCTACTGATTCATCAGCTGAATCTTAGTTGATCAGTTTACCAATTAAGCTGATTATACTTTGCAGCTCTATGCATCATTATTCCCTCACCACTGAAGCGCTTCCTTAAAAAAAGACATCTGGGTCCCCTGCAACAAATGAAGATGAGCAGCACCATTATTACATGAAAAAGGTGATCATTTGGAAAGGCCTGGAGATTTCAGCTCTTCAAACTGTGACCAATTAGCACAGAACAGCTCGGGTTACTCACCATGTTCCACACATTAAGATCCCCAGGTCCATATTAGTCAACATCTAGAGCAGAAGTGGGCAACTTATGCCCCCCCCAGATGTTTTTGCCAACAATCCCATCAGCTCTAGCCACCATAGCCAACAGTGAGGGTTCATGGGAGTTGTAGGCCACAATATCTTCAGGGACACAAGTTGCCCACTCCTGATTTGGAAGCCAATGAAGAGATTTCAGAAGTGGAGTAACATGGTCAGAGCGGCGAGCCAAGAAGATGATCTTAGTGGCAGAGTGGTGGACAGAAACCAACGGACGGATGTGAGAAGAAGGAAGGCCAGAGAGAAGAAGGTTGCTGTAGTCCAACCGAGAAATAACCAGTGCATGAACAAGCATCTTGGCAGAAGAGACAAGATGCTTGTTCATGCACTGGTTATTTCTTGGTTGGACTACAGCAACCTTCTTCTCTCTGGCCTTCCTTCTTCTCACATCAGTCCGTTGGTTTCTGTTCACCACTCTGCCGCAAAGATCATCTTCCTGGCTCACCGCTCTGACCATGTTACTCCACTTCTGAAATCTCTTCATTGGCTTCCAATTCACTTCAGAATCCAATATAAACTTCTTCTGTTGACCTTCAAAGCTTTTCACGGTCTAGCTCCTTCCTATCTCTCCTCTCTCATCTCACACTATTGCCCCGCTCGTGCTCTTCGCTCCTCTGACGCCATGTTTCTCGCCTGCCCAAGGGTCTCTACTTCCCTTGCTCGGCTTCGTCCATTTTCTTCTGCTGCCCCTTACGCCTGGAACGCTCTTCCAGAACATCTGAGATCCACAAGTTCAATCGCAGCTTTTAAAGCTCAGCTAAAAACTTTTCTTTTTCCTAAAGCTTTTAAAACTTGATTTTGTTCTGACTTTATACTGTTAGTTTTACCCTATCCAGTGCCTGTTTTACTCTACCCAGTGCCTGTTTGCATTCTCTTCCCCTCCTTATCGCTTTACTATGATTTTAATAGAATGTAAGCCTATGCGGCAGGGTCTTGCTATTTACTGTTTTACTCTGTACAGCACCATGTACATAGATGGTGCTATATAAATAAATAATTATTATTATTAATAATAATAATCATAATGATTTAGAGGTTTCCATATCTCCTTACAATCATAGAATTTTAGAAGCGTTATTCAGGTGGTTGGCAAAGTGTGCAGGGGTGTGCTGTTCTGTTCCTGTCCCCACCTTCTTCCATCTCCTTGTGTTGACATGGAGAGTCTGAACAGGAGCTGTAACTGTTGGGCTAAACACGGTTGAAGTCTTTTGCATGAGTGGGAACCCTGATTGTGCCGGTTTCCCACTTGTACAGAGCGCGGCAACCAAAGAAATCCACAACAAATTCAGCTTAATTCAGATTGCTATGAATCTGACCTGTGGATTCTGCAGTGGCTTTTTCCAAGTCATATGGTCTTGTGGACTGGTTTTATACTTGGGGGTGGGGGATTTTCACAGCTGCATACCTGCACATCAGTGCAAGTGCACATTAAGACACTAGTGCAAGTGCACATTTGCAAACGAACTAGACTTTAGTATAAGAAATCCAATTCTGTCAATGAGCAGACGACAGAGTGGAAGATGCCTGCAAAAACAAAGATGAATTTAACAAAACCTGAATGTCCTGCAAGTGCATGCAGCCCAAACGACTTTACCGCCTCACTACAGACCTGCCCCACCAAGATGGGAAGGTTGGGAGTGGAGGAGGTGGAGTGCATGTCCCCATCTCAACTCCATGTTTAGATTTGCCAAATGCCTGAAGAGGGCTACTGTTGAAAGGGTCCTTGGAGGCAGTCTAGTCCAGCCCCCTGCTCATTGAAGCAATCTTTGCAACTACAGTATCTCTGATAGTTGTTTGACCAGCCTCTGCTTAGATACCTCCAGAGGAGAACCCACCACTTCTTGAGACAGTCTGCTCTTAATACTTACCTGAAATCTACTTCCCTGCAATTTCCACCCATGAGTTCTAATCTTGCCCTCTGGAGCAAGAGAGAAGCCTGCTCCATCTTCTCCAACCTATCTGAAAGCTGCTGTCATGTCTCCCCTTAATGTTCTCTTCTGCAGACTAAATATACCTTGTCTCTAGCAGGTTGCTTATATGGTGTCTGAAAACATTTGGTTAATGACATAATTCCCTGTAATTTGCATTGATCCAAGTTGCTTTTTGTGGAAAGCACCCTGCTGATTCCAGACCAATCTGAACTTTCTGAAGTCTATGGTGAACAAAGATCTGAGACATAATTATGCCATTAGCTTTTATTGCTCAAACCTTCTTAAGGGGCTTTGCATCAGAGTCCCAAACGCTGGATAATTATCATAATGAAAAGCATGTGTGGCCTCCCGCTTTGAGATGAGAGATGTAAAGCTAGAAGTCTCTGATCACTGCATTTTTCATCTTTTATTAGCATTGTTAACCTCTTTATTAGGGTGATATTTTTCTTCTTCTGTAATTGCACTGAGTTACTGATGCCAATGTTGGCCATTTAGAACAGCCTTTCCAAACCTTGGGTCCCCAGTTGGAATACAACTTCCATAATCCCCAATCATTGGCCACGCTGACTGAGGATGATGGGGATTGTAGTCCAACATCTGTCAATCCAAGGTTGGGAAATACTTTCCCTTCCCCAAATTCTGGATGCAGGGTTGAAAGGTTTGGGGGCATGCTAGTAAAACAGCTGCAGTGCTCAATTCCAGAGGTTTTGGAAATGTTATCAATTCCACTTTATTTATTTGTACAACTTGTTCTCATTTTCACAAGAGTCAAATGCAAATTAGATCATTACAGTTTTGAAGAGATAGAAGAATATGGGGGTGCTGGAGATTGCTGCTGCTCGAGAAAGGTCTGAAAATGTTTTTATGGCAATTTCATCTCTCATAATTGTGAATGCCCTTAAATCTCATGATGCCTCTCACTGATGCAAGAATGTCAGTCATTCCCCCCCTCCCCCAGTAATAAGCAGTTAGCTATAACCCATCTTGCAGAAATGGGTGATTTTCAGCAATCCAGAATGGTCAGTCAATCAGTCAGTCCTTTCTTCCTTCCTTCCTTCCCTTCCTAATAGGGAATTTGCCTTTATACTGGCTTGAATTCAAAGATAGCAAAACGAAAAGACACAAGCCTGCATTTTTAGTTCCCCTTGTTTAATCCATCAGTAAAACCAATAACCCATCTATTGGAGCAGAAATTTATTAATTCAACAAGGCTTTTGCTTCTTTCCTCTATGTTACAGTTTGGGCTATGTTATCAATATTTTCCCCCCACTCATAATGGATTGAATTCAGTCTTATTCCTCTGCAAGCAGAAGAGCTCCTTCCTCCCATTTGTTGAGGGAACTGAGACCCAGGGAAAGCTTCCTTCTGGAAGTAGGGGAGGGACAACTGTTTCCTCCCATTCTCTTTGCAGCTCCCAGGACCATCTCCTAGGCTATTCTGGAACGTCCCTTGATCCTCCAGGACAGAGATGCAGGGGGAAGTGGAGGAAAAGATTTTCTCCATGAAGCTGCAATTCTGCTGTATCAGAGATCCCAGCCCTATGTGAAGAGCATTTCCTTTCCTGCTTTTCCACTGCATAACCTTTAGATGGCACTGTGGTGTGGTAGAACAATGCAATTACACAAGTGGAAAAGGCATTTCTTTCACTTTCACAAATAATACCACATTTCCCCTGCTATAAAAAGCCCCCTCACCAACATTGTTACAGGGCATGATGTTGTCTAACAAATCTGTACATAACTGTGAGTAGAGAAAGACAAGCACACAATAAATGCCTCTTGTAGAGAAGCTCAAAATGGTCAACCCACTCCCTTCCTTCAGTGCTGGGGGTGGGTGGGTGGGATGGGACAAGAGAAAGATCTCATTTTATGTTAGTTGGACTTTTAACTCCTGTAATACATAAAGAAAGAATCATATCCGTTGGCTTTAAATCACAACATATTTCACTGAATAGGGATGCCCCCCCCCCCACAGGTGAGTACTGCATTTGCAGGTGGTGATTTGGGAAGGACATTTCTGCAAGTGTGTGTGTGTGTGTGTGTGTGTGTGTGTGTGTGTGTGTGTGAATTTTTCAAAGAATCTGTGAGGTTGGGCCATATCATTGGCAGCAGGAAAGTGGTAGTTATTGTCTCCTTTTAAGTTTAATTTTTGCTGCTGCCACAGGTGGTGGCAACAACTACAAGAAAGGAGTTTCTCTCAGTGGCTGTTAGCTGGTGCCCGCCATTCTTTTTGGCTCTGCACTGCAAAAATATGCAAGCTTGGAGCCCACATTACATGACTCTCTACGTCAGCCTTCCTCAACCTGGGGCGCTCAGATGTGTTGGACTACAACTCCCAGAATGCCCCAGCCAGCTGCTGGCTGAGGCATTCTGGGAGATGCAGTCCAACACATCTGGAGCGCCCCAGGTTGAGGAAGGCTGCTCTAGGTTATCAGAGATTTCTGTCTCCTTTCTTCCTCTTCAACACCACCCTAATGTAATTCTGTTGACATAACACTTTCATTTATCCAAATTGATGATTTTTGGGCCGTGAAATAAAGTAAACCCCGTGTCTTTTTGAAACACATCCAGCATTTGTCTCTCTCGGGCTTTTTCGGATGCCTTCAACACTGCCGTTTTTGAACAATGCGAAACAATCCCTCTCTTTCAAAAAGCCCTCTGTACAGTATACTTATTGTAACAGCTGTTTACCTTCATACACCAGCTGGGCCTGTGCAGTTTTTCTAGGTAAAACACATTCTGAAGCCTTCAACTACTAGCCGTCAGAGTTTAACTCTCGGAGGACGAGGCAAAGAAGTAAGATTTCCTTTGCGTGGCCTTTGCTTAGTGCAGTCAACTTGAATGGATGGTTCTGGTTGTCTGGACTAGGGCACTGAAGCTTGGCTTCTATTGAAAGGTGTTTCCTTGCTCACTGCCTCCAGGTTAAATGCTTCTCTTCCACTCTTTCCACAAGGAAAGACCAATTTTACCCCAAACTTTATATTTTCTTTATAAATGGGGATTTCCTTAATATGGGCAACCTAAGACATTTGCTTTCTTCCTGCTCATGGCAATCCAATGGTTATAACAGGATAGAATCAAAGAATAGTAGAGTTGGAAGGGGCTTATAAGGCCATTGAGTCCAACCCCCTGCTCAATGCAGGAATCCCCCTTAAAGCATCCCAGACAGATGGCTGTCCAGCTGCCTCTTGAAGGCCTCTAGTGTGGGAGAGCCCACAACCTCCCTAGGCAATTGGTCACACATCACCCCAAAAGAGGGCAAATGAGGGCACAGAATTGCATAACATTTGCATATGCAAATTTACAGGTGCAAATTTAGAAATAATTGCTACAATTTAAATAGAACTACAACACCCTTACCATAGTGGGGAAGATTAATTAGCTGACCTGTCTGCTGTCAAGGTGCTCACTCTTGCTGGGAAGGTTCCAGACCCCTGTTCTCCCATCTTAGGCTGGATGCCTTCAAAGAGAGGACTGTCCTCTGTAAAGTAGGACACATGGCCACCCTAGGGCAAGGATAAATGAGCAATGCCAAATGTCTTGCACTTTGCTGGCTTGTCAGAGCCAGTTTTCATTTCTCTCCTTCAATTTTCCAATCTCCATCATAAGAATTACGAAGCTTAAATATATTTCAGCCTTAGGCTGCAATCCTATGGTCCCTGGAAGGGTGTTCCGGGGGTGATCAGATGTTTGGATCTGCCCCTCTGGGGGTGGAGAGAGAGGTTCAACTTCTCAAGCCCCTCCATGAAGCCGTGGAAAGGTCCACAGCCAGTGGATGCTAGTGGCTCCGATGACAGTGGGGCTATAAATCTGCTCTGAGTTTCAGTCATAACGGCAAAGGAGCTATCCAGGGTGCTGATTGGTTCTACTCCTTTAGAGTTTTGACTGGTTCTGACTGAAACCCAGACTGGGTTCACCACCCTATTGACATCAGAGCCACCAGCTTCCGCTGACCACAGTTGGCAATTCTCTGATGTCAGGGAGCGCAAAAGGCAGGCATGCCAAAGGAGCTTCTCCTGTGTCCCTGATGCTTCGCATGCCCCAGAACAGGTGGGAACCTATGCCAGCCTTGGCATCAATGGAAAGGAAACAGGGATTTAAAAAAATGAAGGAAAATGCTGCTGCTCCCTCACTTCTGCCCTGCTGGTACAAACCCGGCAGGACTTTAGCTAAGGCTGTTCACCCCCCTTTAGATCTCTCTGCTCCCACCTCTAGGAAGAGGGGCGACATGCACGTTGCCAATACTTAGGAAATGCATCACCAAAAATGAGGACAAGAGAGGACAATGCTTTACATTGGCATATGCTAAGGTACATGCATTTGCGTATGCTACTGCAAAGATGCAGATATGTATAGAAGCAAATTTTGAAATAATAACTATAATTGAAATACAATACCTCTCACCAGAGTGGGAAAGATTGACCAGGTGATCTGCTGTCCAGATGCTAACTGTTGATGGGCACCTTGAAGGCCTTTTGGTCTCTCCCTTCTGATGGTCCTTTATCTTTAAACTGGACTTGAACTGGACAACACACTATTGGGTCTGTGACCGCATAATAAAATGTATGTATGAACTGGACAACCCTTCACAGAGAGGGTGCCTTCAAATAAAGGACTGTCCTCTCTAAAGTAAGACAACTGGCCACCCTACACAGCAAGATTTCTCTGACCAACCTGGAAAACTCGGTGAAGAAGCTCCGACTGCAATCTCAAGCAACTTGATGGATTTGTATATAATATGTATTTGTACTGTTAGGATTCAGTGGCACTTAGATGGTTCCATTCCAAGTGTGTGAGCCAAAGCGTACAGTAGAGCACCTGGTGAGTTATTATCTCTGCTCTCTGACATTCCTCTCTTTCTAGCAATCCTATTGCAATTCCCCTTTTCGCTCTGCTGCCAGGTTCCCTTCCCCACTCCATCTCTCAATATTCTGGTCACCGCCTTCCCCATTAGGATTTTTTTATTCCCGACTTTGAAGATATTTCTCTATTGTGTGGGGGTGCTGCCGTTTTGGCTACACAGGCACCAGAAGTCTTGAAAAGAATCGTATTAAAAAGAATCATATTAGAAAGAATCGTTTTAGTTAACGGCTTAAAAATATTTTTACTTTTCCCCTTCTGACCCACAGAACATGTTTTATTTTCACCAAGCTACGCTAAACAACAGGTAGTTTGAAAGAAGAAGAAGAAAGATGTACTTGGAACCAGAACCAAGATGCTAAGAGAAAGCAGAAGACCTCCCCCTACTGGATTAAAAATGCTATTATTGTCATTCATAGAGATACCTGTGTACATTCCACTAAGTGACATCACAGTCTTTTTTGCTTAACGCTTTAGTTTTTAGGGGCATTTTACACAGTGTGTGCCCCAATCATATTTTAGTCTTTATGGGATACTCCTATTATTTATTTAAAATGTTTATACCCTGCTTTTGACACAGAAAATCTTCCAGACCACCTTACAGAACTCTGCCCTCTGGCTTACAATATCAAATGATACAACAAAAAAGGAAGAAGGGATAAGGAGGGGGGAAAGGGGGGGAATCAGGCTCCAATTCGTAGAGTTATAATGTTCTTATAGCAAACAGGTGAAATGCAGTTGTAATGTAGTCAGGTCTTGTTGGTGTTCTTATCATGACCAAATGGAATGAAAACAGCTCAAAGACAGGAGGGACTAATAATAGCTGTTCTCTCAGCTGAGCCAATAGAGTGGCCCTGCTGACTGTCTCTCTCAGCTGAGCTAATAGAGTGGCCCTGCTGACTGTCTCTCTCAGCTGAGCCAATAGAGTGGCCCTGCTGACTGTCTCTCTCAGCTGAGCCAATAGAGTGGCCCTGCTGACTGTCTCTCTCAGCTGAGCTAATAGAGTGGCCCTGCTGACTGTCTCTCTCAGCTGAGCCAATAGAGTGGCCCTGCTCCCTGTCTCTCTCAGCTGAGCTAATAGAGTGGCCCTGCTGACTGTCTCTCTCAGCTGAGCCAATAGAGTGGCCCTGCTCCCTGTCTCTCTCAGCTGAGCTAATAGAGTGGCCCTGCTGACTGTCTCTCTCAGCTGAGCCAATAGAGTGGCCCTGCTGCCTGTCTCTTTCAGCTGAGCCAATGGAGTGGCTCTGCTGCCTGTCTGTCTCAGCTGAGCCAATGGAGTGGCCCTGCTGCCTGTCTCTCTTAGCAAAGCTATTGGGGTGATCCTGCTGCCTGTCTCTCTCAGCAAAGCTATTGGAGTGACCCTGCTGCCTGCCTGTCTCAGCTGAGCCAATGGAGTGTCTCAGTTTCCTGTCTGTTCCTCTTCTGTTTCCTGATGGGCTGACAGTTGGGGCAGAGGCAAAGCCTGATCAAGCTGGCTTCTCAGAAGAGTTGACAGTGGCCTTGCTTTCCTTCTCTCCCTCTTCTACAGCCTGTCCTTTGCAATGGACCCAACACAGCATCCCTATGGAGACTTCCATTGTAACCATTTCCAGAGCAGTAGCCCCATGATGGACTCTAGTCCACAAACACTTATTCTGTAATAAATGCAGTTGTCTTTAAAGGTGTCACATAGATGGTTTATTAAATGGGAAGATAACAGAATGACTTCTTCACACAGCCGATAGTTAAACTATGGAATTCACTACCACAAGATGTAGTGATGGCCACCAATTTGGATGGCTTTAAAAGGATGTTGGATAATTGTCTGGAAGAGAAAGCAGACCAAGAAAAATGTTTATGGCACATCCAGAAAGTCCTTTTGAAGAATGTGATTGGGAGCTACCTTCTACTGTTCTTCTGCTTGTGTGTGTGTGTGAATGCATATGTGTGCACCTTAACAATGATCTTAAATTAGAGGAGTTAATTAAATCTGATCTCAGTTTGGAGGGAGATACTCTCGTTAGCATTGTGCAATCTAACACTCTCCTAATCAGGCGTGTAATTGGCAATTATATGGCAACAATAATTGCCATTGCTGTCACACACTTTGCTGACCCCCCCCCCCCACCATGGATGTGTGTGTGTGTGTAAAAATCTCTTTTCTGATTTGAACACATGAGCTGGAGAAAACCAATTACCCTTTTGAGTGAAGCACAGTGTTTATGAGGCATTCAGCATTTGCAGATGTTTGCCGGGGAGGGGGAGGGGATAGAGAAGATGTGCTCCTCTGGGAATCACTTCCTCCTATGGGCTCTCTCTCTCTCTCTCTCTCTCTCTCTCTGTGTGTGTGTGTGTGTGTGTGTAATACAAGGAGTAAAGAAGGAGATGCAGGTTTAAGGGGTGAGCCCGGTGAAAAAGCCTTGCACAAACTATGGAGTGGTGAGAGCCAGTGAAGGCTGGTGGCTTTAATGTCAGCAGGGTAGTGAATCTGGTCTGGGTTTCAGTCAGAACTCTAAAGCAGCTCCTTTAGAGTTCTGACTGGTTCTGACTGAAACCTGGAGCAGATTCACAACCCCACTGACATCAGAGCCACCAGCCTCCACTGCTGGCACCCCTAAGCACGACCCTTGCCAAGGTGCATCGCAAGAGAGATGAGTCTGTCCACTCCATTTCCCTGAGGAGAAGCTGCCCCACAGAAGTGGGGAGGGGGGCAGCAAATAACTATTTTATTTTATTTTATTTGTTTATTATATTTTATACGGTTCATTAGGTGATGCTCTCTGGGCAGTGCACAAGTAAAATCATAAAATACAACGAGCATCAGATAAATTTAAAACATTAAGAGGTTGTTTTTTTTTAAAGGCAATATTAAACCGGCTAAGTTAAAATCCAGGGAAAGCCTCTGTGAAAAGGCATGTTAACACTACTTTCTCCTAGTTTCAAACTTTACAGATTGCAAAGTGTTACGTTGATTTGGGAAATCTGTGAAGCACCTTGGTCAGCTCCTTTAGAGTTTTGACTGGCTCTGGCGGAAACCCAGAGAGGATTCACTGCCCCACTGCCATTGAAGCCTCCACTGCCTCTGACCCCCTCCCCTCCCGCCTTCTCTCCCTCTCTGTCTTCTTCCCTGCCTGCAGGCTGATGGGGGAGGAGCCGTTCTTGCAAGAGGTCTGAACGTGCAAGTGGCAAAGGGCTTTCCCCCACTTCCATCATTCCGTCTGTTTTGGCTTTTCTCCCCCTCTTCCTCCCTCTCCCCCCACTTCCTTACTTTCTTCCTTCCCCTTCCTTCCTTCCTTCTTCCCCCCTGGGCTCCCTCCACATGCATGGAATTAGGCCAAGGATAGCCTGGGGTCCATGGTGACCACTGGGAAATTGATGGCATTTTAATAGCCTCCTCATCCAATTCCCCTGTGACAGGCAATATAAATCATCTTTAGGTAATAACAGTACTTTGGAGTAAATGCATTGAAGTTGCCTGAGGCCTAAAAGAAGACTAGCTTAGCATGTCGTGATTCACAAAACAACATCCATACGAAGAAGAAAATAAATCTGCATTCGCCTGCCTCCAGCTGCTGAAAAGGGAATCCTGTATCAGGCCTGTCCAGACAGGGGAGGCCATTTGCCCTGTCCCACAAAACAAGCACCCCAAAAAGCAGTGTGTGTGTGTGTGTGTGTGTGTGAGAGAGAGAGAGAGAGAGAGAGAGAGAGAGAGATCCCCCCCAAAATAATTCCATTGCCCATGGCCCCCAGATTCCTCTGGTGGACCTGTCCTGTATTATACACAGTCGCAAGTGTATGTAACCGGAAGGGCATAGGTTAGGAGCCTACCCAAGCAATTTTTGTAACCTCTTCCTCTCTCACCAGGGAGGCAAAATGGGACACATGTAAGCATTTGAACCTCATTTAATTCCCTCCTCTCTTGCTCTCTCTTCCCCTATTTCTTATATTATTCATCCTCTAAAACAGTCTTTCCCAATCTGGGTTTTGGCTATAACTCCCATGACTCCTAGCTATCATGGGACCCAGCTTGGGGAAGGCTGCTGAAAGGGTATGATATGCCCCCTCTTTTGTGCAAAAGCCCTCCCCATTCAAAGTCAGTCTCTCCCACTTGCCCCTCACCTGGTGCCAAATCACATTGCTTTCCAGTGCTAGCGTTGTCGTTGCTGCTGCTGTTGGTGTTGTTGTTGTTTTACATTTATGGACGCCTTAATGTAAAGGTGTACAAAATTATAGAGGTGTACAAAAGTATGCATGGTGTGGGGAAAGTGGATAATGCTAGGACCCAGTAGGGTCATCCCATGAAGCTGATTGGTGGGAGATTCAGGACAGATGAAAGGAAATACTTCTTCACGCAGTGCATAGTTAAACTATGGAATTCACTACCACAAGATGTGGTGATGGCCACCAACTTAGAAGTATTTAAAATGAGATTAGACAAATTCATGGAGAATATGATTATCAATGGTTACTGGACATGATGGCTGCATGCTACTTCCACTATCAGAGGCAGTATGCCCATGTACATCAGTTGCTGGGGAACATGGGTGTGAGAGTGCTGTTGCACTCATGTCCTGCTTGTAAGTTTCCCATGGGTAACTGGTTGGTCACTGTATGAACAACAGAATCCTGGACTACATGGACCCTTTATCTGATTGAGCATGACTCTTCTTATGCTGTTATGCCTTTGTTTTTATCCTACCTTACTGCTTTGAGTATAAAATGTTGTTGGTTTGTAAGCTGCCTAGGAGATGTAGGAACGAAGTCAGGGTACACACACACACACACACACACACACAAATTCATAACCCTCCCCACCCTTCCCAACTGATGCAACCCAGTGCCCTATATTACGCCCTATTAACTTTAGGACCTCCAAATGCCCCATGTTTCCTCCCCTTATACTGCAACCCCTAGCACTGTGATACTTCTATGTCTCTGCATCAGAAACTGAGCACACAGATTGATTTATTATTACATTGATATTCCACCTTTTGTCCTCTTGCAAGGAATCCAAGGTGGCTTCCATGGTCCTCCTGCTCTCCATTTTATCCTCACAACAACCTGGTGAGGTAGGTTAGGCAGGGAGTCAGTGACTGCCCAAAGTAACCCAGTGAACTTCATGGCCAAGTGGGGACTAGAACCTGGATCTCTTGAGTCCCAGTCCAACACTCTAAGCACTACACCACACTGGCTGTCACCCTGAATTGCTCTTTCCCCATCCAATGCGCCACAGTCACTGATCTCCCCCCTCCTCAAAGCTGTGCAGCTTTTCTATCCACTTGGAGGGAGCAAAGCTCACCTGCTTTGCATGCAACTGTCTCCCTTTAAAATGAGTTGGTGATGGGAAAAACCTTTGCCTGGGAACCTGGAGAGTTGCTGTGAGTCGGACAGTGCTGGACTACATGGACACATATCTGACCTGGTACAAAGCAGCTCCTGATCTTCTCTGTTTGTGTTCAGAGGGTGGTTAGAAGACACCAGATGGAGTTCTGCTGCTGAAGACAAACAAGTCTGGCCCTGAGATGAGAGACCATGTGGGGACCATATGTTTGCATGCACTAAACTCATAAGAACATAGGGACCTGCTTTATACTCAGTCAGATCATTGGTCCATCTAGTGCAGTCTTGTGGTTCTCCAAGGTTTCAGATAGGATTCTTTCTTAGCTCTACCTGGAGATGCTGGGAATCGAACCTGGGACCTTCTGCATGCAAAACAGGTGCTCTACCACGGAGCTATGGCCCTCCCCCCCTGAAAAAAATGCCTATGGAGGAAGAGAGAGGCATTAACTCCTCCCACTCCTCTTGCTCCTTTACCAGTGCTTTCATATGCCACTGTTCAAACCCAGCATTCCGTAGTGGTTTCTCTCAATCCTTCACTCATCAGAGCTGTCCGACCCCATTATTCATCAGGGTGAGCCTGGTTGCCTCAGGCAGCAGATTTTGAGGCTCTATTAAAGAGCGGAAATTAATCGATTCTTGGCAGCCTGGGGTGAACCACCAACAAGAAAGTCCACATCTCAAGTTGTTGATGGTTCTATATTTAATGAAAGCCCGAGTTTCAGCTGAAAAGGACTTCTCCAGGGGCGAACGTCCTTACGAGATTTGTAAAGCATTTCTTTTGAACAGCCAAAATCTACAGGCAATAAAACCATAAACCATTGAGGCATATAATATAAACAAAAATTGAAACTATACAAAATAAATAAACATAAAAAACATCTTAAAATCAGCAGTAGATATATACTCTGTAAAAATATTATTTAAAAAGACATGCAGAGACCTCTGAAAGACACAAGCTTCACTTACTCAAATGCAGCAGAAATGGTAATTTGTGAAAAGAAAGCAAATAAGTAGCCTTCTCACAAAAACATACCCGGTACCAACCCCTCTAAAAATGAGGGATCATTGCCAAATGCCCACCCTAACCTTAACCTTTGGGAGATCCAGCCCTCATAGGTGGATGTCCTGGTATTATCACTATAGGGCAAGGAAGGGCCATAGTCTGGGAAGGACCATAGCTCAGTGGTAGAGTAACTGCTTTCCATGCAGAGGGTCCTGGGTTCAATTCCAGAGACATCTCCAGTTAAAAGAGTCGGGTAGGACATGAGTCAGCAACTTCCAGCCCATAGGCCTAATCTGGCCTGCAGAAGTTGCCCATCTAGCCAGTGGAAGTTTGGGCTCAATCTGCAGGTCCTGGCCATTCCTTTCTGCATGCCCTACATCTTGGCCTGGAGCTTATTAGGGTTTTTGGCAGTGGAAGCTGATAGCTCCAATTTCAGTGGGGCTGTGACTCCATTCCAGTTTCAGAACCAGACAGAACTCTAAAGGAGGTAACCAAGGTTCTGAACCCTAGTCCCAAAGTTCAAACCCCTAGCTTCATTAAAACTCCACTTCAGTGCCTGCAAACTAGGTTCAGCACCTTGGATAGCTCCATTAGAGGTTTACTAGGGTGTTCCCAAACTAAGTTCAGCACCTTGGACAGCTCCA